>NC_062554.1:78951524-80201524 GCF_016906955.1 Phacochoerus africanus
CACTTTGAATTTCTGGCTGTTGCTGTACTCTTCTTGAAGCTCAGCACTGCAGTGGCCCTTGCTGAAGGAATGCTCATTTGGGACATGTTTCTTTTGGAAATATTTTGTTCACTTCCACACACAGATATGTTATTGCTATTTCCCTGCTGTTCCGTTCCATTCAATTTTTTTTGTATTCTAAATAATTTATTGTATAAATTTCAGTGTGAAAAATTTAGAGTTTCCAACATTTTTCCTAATTTGCTTATAAAAAACATAGTTTTTTTTTTGACAAACTATTTCTGCTAATCAAGAGGGCAGAGAAGCCTGTTATTTCCTCTCTTTTTCTAATTGAAATTGATAATGTATCCTTTGACCTACCAGAGAAAGTTTGTCCATTTTCCTGTCACACGGCTTGGATAATTATAGTAGCTAACTGAAAGCTGAGTATGGCATGAAATTGATGAACCTGTTTCCCTTCCAGTGAGACCATGCATGTGATAATTACTTTAACATATGCCATTACATACATGATATCTGTGAGTGGAGGGAAAGTTTAATCCGTATCTTAGGGGTACTCGGCATTGGAAGAAACTATGGAATCCACAATGAGAACATGCGTTTTAGAAACGTGAAATATCGTTCTTGAAATGTGTACCAGAGATTAGGGTGTGGGTTGTTTTGTTTTTAGTTATGATAGAATTTGTTCCAGAATGATAGAACTGCATTGTTTCCTTGGTCCCCACTCTGCTGTAGCAAAGCATAGAAATGGCAGGCGTGTTACAAATTTATGAAAGTGAAAGTTTTCAAAGAGAGAGAGGGCCCCATGCCAGTAAAAGAGGGTCTGCCTCGCTTTATAATGCTTTTTATATCCCCCATTGAGGACCTGAGTGGGGACCTGATTTCCCCTGCCCCAGGCCCACTAAATTTCTCCTGTCCTGACCCCCTACCCCCTATGTGCATAAGGGCTGAGTGTTGGTTGATCTCTGTATGGGGCATAATTGACCTTCTGATTGATCTCTGGCAGGATACCTTATTTGCATGAATAATAGGTTATATAGAGATGGGGTGAAGAAAGGGCCACTTTTCTCCCCTCCTTGGGAGTGAGCAGCCCAGGCTGCTCAAGGTGGGGGAAGGGGTATCACAATGAGACATGGCCAGAGGCTTTTGGGTTTAATCTCCTTGAAGGGGATATGAAACCTATAACAGTTAGTATATAGATGTTAGAAATATGTTTCTTTAGCAAAATGAGTGGTGCCCAAGAGCTATGTTTACTCAGAGCATCATTGTACAGCTGCCACCTTTGCATCATCTGATGGCCAGGATCAGCAGAGCCGCACTTAAGTTCTCTATTTGGTTCTGTGCATCCCTGTTTGGTCCCACCCACTTTCATTTTTGTGGATCATTGTTTTATGACCCATGTCAGCCGACTCTGCCCTCAGAAGGACACAGCACGAATCTCAGAGTACACCTTCCTGAGTGTCTGTGGAAAGAGACTGGATAAATCCCTGAGATAATAAAAATTAGTTTATAAATAGGAATATGTTGCTAACAAATGTGTGTCTGTTTGGCAGAGTATTGTTACTTTGCATAGTATCAGTAGAGAAGTTGTTGCAAGGAGCTGCAAATCCTCCATTCGCCTTACCTCTCTGACACAACTGATAATTACTTAAAAAAAAAAAATTCCTTGGTTCAATTTACACATGACACACTCAACAATTGCTTGAGATGGTCAAGAAGGTGTGTGGGTTTGTGGATGTGAGAGAGACAGAGGTAAACTTGATTTGTTTGAAATTTCACAATGGAGAGGAGGAAGAGGAGGAAATTATTATAATCCTTCCTTCTCAATTGCCTTTCCCATTCTCAACAACCCTGGTTAAGTTGAAGCAGTAGGTTCTCCTTTATATTTTTTCTGTGTGATGAGGATACTTTCATAACCACTTTGTATCTCTAGGGCCTAAAAAAATGCCTGGAACATAATAGGTATTGATAGATGTCTGACACATTAAAAAGTAAATGAATCATATTTTCTAATTTTCCAAAAATTACAATAACATATTTTATTTCTTTAATTACCTCTCATATAGTACCTTTATAGCTTAGCAGAAACAATACATAATATGATTGCTGCATTACATTAATATTTGTAGACAACTATGCTTTAACATCTATGTCTTTTTTTTTTTTTAATCTTTAAAGCAGAGCTAATAATAGTACTTAGCTCATAGGTGTGTTGTGCAGGGATTAAATGTGTGTGAATCACATTGAGCCAAGCCTGCCACATATTAAGCACTCAGTAAATCTCAGCGATTATTACGATCACATTTTTGTCAATATGGAGTAGCACTGCTCAAATTTAATGATGAAGGTAAAGTTATTAAAGCTGATATATGATGCCTTCAATCTTTTAATCTCTAAATGCACTGGTAAATTTTCCAGCATGTAAAACTGCCACAAAGACAAAAATATTTAAACTTAACTTCGAAGATCAGAATAACATAGTTAATATTATCGATTTAATAATCATACACTCAAATTTGTAGTCTATAAGCTGAGGGTACGTTTTATTCCTCAATATCTGCAGAACATTTATAAAATTGTATTGGTTTGCAGGCCACAAAGAAATTCTCAACAAATTTTATAAGTAGAAATTGCAAAGGCCACACTATATAGCCACCAAGCCGTACTACTAGAATTTAATAATATTTTATGATTGAAAAACTTGGAAAATAAAGAACATTTCCTTAAATCTTGGGTTAAAAAGGAAGTTAAAAGTGTGATTATAGTCTATTTAGAAAATAATTACAGCACCAACACTATATTTTATTTTATGGTGTTCAGCCAATATTATACTTGGCAGAAATTGTGGCGTGCCTTAAGTGTTCCCACAGTTTTAGAAGTAAAAGAAAAATAACAAACAGAGTAGTTAGCTCAAGAAATTACAAACATAATGCCAAAGCAAACAAAAATTCAAATATAGAAATTAAGACTGTAAATGGCAGAAACTAACAAATTAGGAAACAGAGAAGATTAAATACTTATAAGATATTTTAAGATTTTCTTTGAAGAAGCTAATATCATCCACATATACCAGGTAGATATAATCAAGGCAAAAAGAAAAATTTAAAGAGATAATATTGGAAAAAGAGGAAGATTTATTTAAAGAAAAATAATTGAAAAGATAAACAGATATTTGAAAGATTTTTAAAATGAGATAATAATCTTCAAGCCTATATGATAATATATTTTAAAAATCTAGAAAAAAATGATTTTTGTAAAATGAACAAAACTAGCTTGTAAAATAGAACACCTGAAGACTCGAATATAGATCTTGAAAATTACATCAAAGAACCACTTCCTTGAAAAATGCCAGTTTTTTTTTCCAAAAGTTAAAGAACCAACTTCTATCATATCTTAAATGTTCAAAAGCATAGAAAATGTGGATTTTTAAAAAAATGTCATGTTTTGGAGTTCCTGTTGTGGCTCAGAGGTAATGAATTTGACTAGTATCCCTGAGGATACAGGTTCAATCCTTGGCCTCGCTCAGTGGGTTATAGGATCTGGATTGTTGTGGCTGTGGTGTAGGCCAGAAGCTACAGCTCCAATTCAACCCCTAGTTTGGAAACTTCCATATTCCACAAGTATGGCCCTAAAAAAGCAAAAAAGGAAAAAGTCAAAGATGCAAATTAAAAAAAAAATCACATTTTAAGCTAGGGAAATGTAACAAAATTAGCACAGAATAATAGAAAATAAAAATTATGGCCAATCCCACTTAAAAATATACAGGCAATAATAATTTCATTATGTACGTACATCAAGCCATCATGTTGTGGACCTTAAATTTATATGATTTTATTAAAATAAAATAAAAATTAAAGAGATATTTCAAAATTTGACTAAGATACATAAAAGGCATTTGATTCACTGAGAAGGTATATTGTGCTATCTGACGGTGCAAACTATGTAAATTGACTTCCAAATAAGCAATAAATAAACTTCAACTCCTATTTCAACTTCAATAAGTTTAGGGGATATATATTAAATTACAAATTCTTGTGAGAAAGGAATAGTGATGATAATTTTTGGAAAAGAAATATAAGGTCAATACTGACTATAAATATTTAATGGATAAAGCAAAGTAAAATTACTGGTTTAATAGATTTATAAGCAGAAAAGTTTGATGAGCTTCATGGGGCAAAGCCTATATCTATCTTGTTCAGATTTATATATCTAAGAATGTAGGTACTAAATAAAACTGTGCTGAATGAATGAATGAGCAAAGTTGGGATTTGGGATGGCTGTAGCCCTGGATGGCACCTTGACTGTAGCTGTGTGAGAGACTCAGAGCCAGAGAAGCTAAGCTGGGCTTCAGTTCCTCACCCACAGAAACTGTGAAATGATAAATGTTTGTTCCTTTAAGTTACCAAATTTTTGCGTAAATGATATGAAAATATGCAAGCATGTAGTAGAAGAAAATATGTGTACATCTGTCTTCTCTTTCCCAATGGGAGAATTTTCTAAACAAAATGTTAAAAAATAAAATATAAAAATTGAAGATTTGACTACAAAAACTTCCAAAATGAAGTTTGTTTTTAAAAAAATGCAAATGTATAGCAACAATTTGGGAAGTAATTTATGATGCGTATAAAAGGAAGATAGCATTCTTACTTTATAAAGAGATTTTCAATTAATAATAAATAATGAACCCCCATAATTAAAAAATGGACCAGAGATATGAAAAAAGTACTTTATAAAAGAAAAAAAATGAAAAGCCATTATATAGGGATTGAACCTCACTAGTAATTAAGTATCTGTACATTAAAAAAAAAAAAAAAAACAGAGACAGCAGAAAAACACCTATCACCTCTTGTTGCTGGAAAACTTTACTTGTTCTGGCACTGATATGCCCCTCATTCACACAGTTTCATCAGGGTTATGGAAACTATTATAAGTTTGTTCTCATGTGGTGAGTCATACTCTTTGTGTGTGCCTTTAGAGTTATACTCCTAGTATTTGCCTATTTTCTTTCTCATAGCTTCTATTCTAACTGTTCAAAGAATTGTCTTTTCATCTGTTTTTAAGCTTGATGATCATGATAATAATAATACACTAGGATGCTATCACATGCATATCGTATTCACAAATAGATAAGTATTTGAAGTAAGACAAAGCCTCAGGCTCTGCTGGTGAGATGGAGTTTGATTATGACCACTTTTTAAAACAATGCAGTAATATCTAAAAACTTTTGCATATGTAGCAAAAGGGTATTTACAGGAATGTATTTTGAAGCACTCTTAAATATCAAAAGCAAATGTACAAGATAGTGTCTAACTGCAAGAGAATGATCAAAAACTAGTAGTTTCATATACTAGAATATTAAACAGCAGAGGAAATAAATGAGAGAGAACTACAGATAGCACAAAGATAAATATCCAAGATATATTCTAAGTAAAGAAAAAAGTGCAAGTTACCAAAGCATATGTAGAGTATAATCAGTTTATATAAAACTTAGAAACATGTAAAATACTATCATATGTTATGGATGCATTAATAAATTCTAATAATTTAAAAGAGTGTACTAAAGTAGTTTTTATTTAGTTGAGAATGGAGGAAAATAAGACTAGGAAAGAATGTATTGTTAGATGTTCATAATTATGTTCTACTTGCTTAACATAAAGAATCTGGTGAAATATATATTTTCCTTTTAATTAAGATGAGTGAATACGTACACAAGGCTTCCTTTCATCATTCCTTGTTTTTGTTTTTCACATTTTTTATGATACTATATTATGAAAAACATGTATGTTGCATTGAGGATAGATTGTAAAGCAGGAAAGCAGAGGCTAACATAGTGAGTGGTCCAGATTTGAGATGATCATGACTTGGTCTCTGGTAGTAGTCACCAAGTGACAGATGGTTCGATTGAGAATATTCCTTAACATTATGGTTAACAGAATTTTCTGAAAGGAAGAGTTGAGGAATAAAAAACATTACCTATGTTTTTGGCTTGAGCAACACAATTGATGGGGAAATGTGTGTGGAAGTTAAATTAGGAGTTACCATTTTGGATGTTTAACTTAAAGTATCTATTAGGTCTCCAAGAAAATATTTCCTGTAGACAATTGGTTATACATGTTAGAGTTTAAGAGAATGGTCAGGTCTGGAAATACAGATTGGGAAATTAACATAAAATGATATATAAAATTATGAGACTCAAATATATTACTTAAGGAGAAAAACAAAGATGGAGAAAAGAGGAGAATTAAGAAGTGTTCCCTAGGGATCCTGTTAACTATAATGCCTGAGAGAGATGTGAAGAGAAGAGGAGGCAGCTGAGTGTATATGAAAGCATGACTACTTCACCAAGAAAAATGCTAGAGGAGTGTGAAGTCAAAAATTAAATTGAGAGAAGCTTTCATGAAGTTGATTAATATGAGAACTGTGGATTGAATTAAAGTGATAAAAAAAATTGGGCAAAACAAATTGCTCCTATCCCAGATTATCCTTCCCCACTGATTTTTAAGGGCTCCTCTCCTGTGTCATCAACCAAACTCCTATGAAAGTTTCAGTCTGTTTCTGGACTCGCCATTCTGTTCCAGTCATGATTTTGCTTTTCCAGTGCTACATTGTTTTTGTTAGAGTGGAACATCAAAGAAGAGCAGAAGACCAGAGTGCTGAGACCTCAAGTGAGTTTTATTGACCAACAGATTGGCCAGGAGCACTGAGAGAGAACTCTGGCTCCCTGCCACTTGGGTAAAAGTTAGTTATATAGGAAAAGGGGTAGTTTCAGTTTTTAGCACAGGTTTCTTGGCTAAGTCAGTATTCAAGGCTTAGGGGGAAGCAATCTCCTTAGGAATGTGGGTAATGGTTTTGGGTAGGGGGTAGAGTGAAGTTGTAATGGAACATCCCAGATGAATGACTGTTTAACTGGTCTCCAAGGCAGCTCATTGTTCAGGGGGACCAGCCTTCTAGATTAGAGTTTTGATGGCATCTAGCAAGTCATGTCCAATTCCCCACCTAATAGTTTAAATAACTACAGCTTTGCAAAATGATTAACATTTGGTAGTACAAGTCCCATCAGTAAGTTCTTCTTTTATCAGTCTGTTTGCAAATGATGTTTGGATTTTTTTTTAACTTTGTTACTTAATGTATGGTTAATTTTAATAAATGTCCTGTATGTCTTGAAAAAAATTTGGCCAAACAGATGAGATTTGAAAAAAAAATTAGGCCAAACAGATGAGATTTTAAGTTGGGAGTTCTTGTAGCATATTTATATTATAGATGGAGTTAGTTGAGATTATACTGATGATGGAGATAAAGAATAGCATATACATCAGA
This sequence comes from Phacochoerus africanus, assembly GCF_016906955.1. Lineage (NCBI taxonomy): Eukaryota > Metazoa > Chordata > Mammalia > Artiodactyla > Suidae > Phacochoerus > Phacochoerus africanus. The sequence continues at coordinate 78,958,842 of NC_062554.1, forward strand.
ACAAAAGTCTTGTATAAAGGAGTCATTAATGGATCAAGATCACAGTGAAGGGGCTGACTGGCACAGTCTCATCCGTTGTAAGGGAAGGAAGGAAGAACATGTAGGTGTATATGCAGATAGCAGTTAGATTTGCACATGGAAAGATGGTTCTGTTCTCTTATTTTCTTGATGAAATAGGAAGCAAGATTATTAACTGAGAGTGAGAAAGGAGAAGGGAAGGAGTAGAGAAGAGAAGGACTTGACATTGATCTCAGAGAGAGAATGAATTCAAGAAGGAAATTTACCTTTAGGCCATACTCAGTAGGCAATGATGGGATAAAGCATTGGAGGAAAGTGACTGAAAGCACTCAGAAGATAGTTTGAGAGTAGAGGAGAGTGGAGGGTAGGATGAATAGAGGTGGTAGAGTGATAGTTTAGGCATATATGGGATTAAATGTCTAAGTGGGATGGATGATTTGAAAAGCTTGGAATTCTGCTCAACACTGGGAAAATGAGCATATGAGTCATGAACATGTAAATAGTGAGTATGTAAATAAGTACTCATGGCCATGTAGTGGAAGCAGTTTGAATTAAGAACTGCTTATTGTGAGAGGGCTCTTTGTGAGAAGTTCCATACAGCAATGGGCATGTGGCAGAGGAACAGCAGCTTTACTTGGCAGACATGGAATTTCAGTGCCTCTCTTAAATCCTGTTGTGGATTACGGTTCTATATTCAAAGAGATATCAATATACTTCTTGATCTTTCAGTGCGTATAGCCTAAATCATAGTTCAGAACACAATGTTTATTTAACTTAGGAATAAACATTTAAAAAACTAGTAACTCTGACAAATACAATTTAGTATTTGCACCAGGATAGAGGAGGGTGATTTTTACATCTGGTGGGCTGCTTCATCCTTAGCCTTCTTTTTTTTTTTTTTTCCTTAATGGTCCATAGCAAACAGGCATTTTCTGTTGGATACTCATCATCTCTTAAGGCAATTCAGTTGTGTATGATTTAAAATGGAAATTAATATAGAAAAAAACGCAAGTACTTTTCTACCATCTAACACTAACCCTGTATCAAATTTCTCCAACTAGAAATTTATGCAAGTGGATTATTCTAGCTCTCAGGAGAGATGTTTCCAGAAATATAATCACATACTGTGCACTTTACTGTAATCAAATATCACTATAAGAAGTGAACGGCAAAATAATGTCTGCTTGTTTGTCACAGATTCAGTCCAGAAAAAGACCACTCCACTTTTCAATGCCTCTTTATATTTCTACAAGATACAGAAATACAGTATTTCAATTCTATTTTGTATTTCTAGATGCACCTTGGCATCCGATGTTCAGGGGCATCTCTGTACTCTACTGAATATGAAGTCATATTTCTGTGTTTACCTTGGGTACTAGGAAACTCAGGCTAATTTGAATGTCCCAGTACAACTGTCTCTCATAAGCTACCCCTTAGTTTTGGGTTTTCAGTGCAACTGTGGCTTACCCAGCTTTGGTCCTTACTCTTATTCTTTTGGCCTTTTTTCAGTGGGTTGCTTATATTAATACCATTTATTATAAGCTTCTTCTGGTCATTTTGGATTCAGTCAGGAAAAAACACTACATATTTATTTCTATGTTCACACTGTTTAGAACTCACCTTTCCTACTATAATGTCCCTACTTCATCTTCTGTTTTGTCTAGAAAATGCCAACCTTAGAAATATCCACTTCCATAAGTGGCTTAGGCTCATTTCCCTAGGCTCAACTCTCCCAACTTGAGCTCTTACCCATTAAAATCTAAATTCACATCCCTTCTGTGAGGACTTGAATTCAACAAGCTTTCCTTGGGTTGTTACACAATTTCTTTCTTTCGCTTTCAACATTATAGCCACTTCCTCCTCCTCTACTATTTAATTACCACTCCTCCTTCAGGTGTCCCTTTAGAGGTCAATTCCTTCTTGACTTATTGACCAGTAGATCCTTTGTACTCTTATTCTCCGCATAAGCCTGATTAAGTGTTCCTTTCTATGCTCCCAAAGTCCTTTCCCATCACAGTCTTTGTAAAGCTGTATTTAAATTTTTTATCTAACTGTACTCCTAATTATGCCATCATTACCATGAGAATAATGACTTTATACATTTTGCTTATTGCCACATCCTTCTGAACTATATATGATCAATTATTATTTCTTAAGTAATATACAGGTACTTCTTCTGATCCAGAATATTAGAAATGTTTTAATTCAGAATCTCAAAACATATATTTCTATATTTTTATTTGATTCCAAAACTCAGATAATCACATATGCCTTTCAAAATAGCATGGATATTAATGAAATTATTCATTGAAACATTTTCTTTTCTCTATATTATATGGAAAAATTTCTAACTTTATGCTGTGTTTTAATTGCATGAATTCGAAGGCCAGCAATATATGGGAAGTGTTACTGGTCAAATTGCTATGCTGGAATTATTCAATTTTGTTTTATTTAACTGTAGTATAAAGAGTTTCAATTAGCACACTGGCAGCAATAAAGTCCTTTGTCAATACATTATAGCAATATTCTAAGCATGAATGCTCTTTAGTAGGGATACAAATCATTAGTAATGAAGTGGTCCTCTGACAGATTAAAAGAAAAAAAAAATTAAGCAGAATGAGCTAATATGTATTTTGCTTATCAAGTGGAGACTGAAGACCACTTGCACCATCAAGCAAGCTATAGATTACAAAAGTTGCTCCAAACTTTTCTGCATATCAAATTTGAAACTATGTGATGAAATTATTCTTCTTTCCTAGTTGATAAGTTAAAACATCAACACTTTCACTTTTCAGAAGTGACAAATTAACACTATTACAGAAATTTAAAATGTATTTTTTTAGTTTGATGATCTTGGTTATTAGATGAGATGAAAAAACTGAAAATTAAATTGATAAAGTCATTTACCCAAGACGCCATAGCTTGCAAATGACACAAATGCACCCACTATGTAAATGTTCTGATTTATAGTGATTTATATCTAAATAAAATTCCTGTCTGGATTATTGGTTCTAGGAATGTATGTGTCAGATAACCAAGTGGAAGTTTACAAAATTATCCTCCTCCCTCCCTTTTGCCTGCTTCATCCCTTGTAGAAACACCTGTACCCCAGAGTTCCCTTTGTGGCTCAGTAGTAACAAACTAGTATCCATGAGAATGTGGGTTAGATCCCTGGCCCTGCTTAGTGAGTTAAGGATCCCATGTTGCTATGAGCTGTGGTGTAAATCACAGATGTAGTTCAGATCTGGCATTGCCGTGGCTGTGGCATAGACCAGCACCTACAGCTCTGATTCAACTGCGCATTTCCATATGCTGCGGGTCTGGCCCTAAAAAGACAAAAAAAAAAAAAGAAGAATGAAACACCTGTACCGAGACCTCTGTCCCTGACCTATACATCAGTTGAAGCTACCTCGGCATCCATAAGAGACTATGCCATGCTGCATTGAAACTGAATTGATAATTAAATGAAATTGTCATAATATGAGGACTATTCTCTTGCAGAGAGATAAGAATTATTGCATGTTAATCTCATTGTAGAATATAAAACACTTGTAATTAAATTTTTCTGAGTCAACAAAAACCTTGGATTACATATTTCCAAGGAGACACTGTTGTTTGTTTCACTATTACAGACATGGAGGGATTTAAACAAATGGAGAGCAAAGTACATAGAAGCAGAGGTTCTGACACAACAGCTATCATGACCAGAAAATTAGCACAGTGTTATTTCAATTTAAAACATGATATTAAAGTACTTGAAAATAGTCTACTTATTAAATTGAGCGTTATAAAATGCCACAAGCTTATTTAAAAAGTTAATTTGCTTAGCAATTCTTTTAATTTAAAAATAAAGGTAAGCTTTAATAGGTCCTGTATGCAAATCATTATGAAATCTGGATTATTTTGAATTAATGAGATTTTACTGTAATAAGAAAGAATTTAAAGTCCTTGTCTTTTATTGTTGTATTTATTTAATCCTTTCTTAATTTTCCACTTACCTAAGAAGCAAACTTATACTGTAATTTTTCCAACCTTTAAACAGCAGATTTGTGTTAGAGATTTTTTTTCTCTAAACTCTAGAAGGTCGAAGTATATATGAGGATTCATTTCTGACTTTTGTTAGCTTTTCTCATTAATAGTGAGTTGTATAAAAAAAGCAGACTTAACTATAGGAGGATATAGGGTTAATGTGGGGATGGTTGGTTTGATTTTGCTACATCTACATGTTAGTCTTCCAGAAGTCTTTTTTGAATTAATTCAAGTCACTTTAATTCATTTTATTTTGAGATTTGAGAATGTCTGTCAGACAAGGCAATTTTAGATGTAGTACCTTGAATCATAAAAATGACAGTCTATACTATAACATTCTAAAGGTTTAAAACACAGTTTGGGAATCTGCTGTCAGGGGGATTTCCACTCAGTCATCACCTCACCTCACATTTCTATGGATATGAAATTGGCATAATGATGCCTTGCCAAAACTTGGCCTCTGTCCACCATTGCTGAAAAGAAACAGGGAGATAAGAGTTTTGGGTGAAGGAGAAAAAAACCCAGCTTTATTGCTTTGCCAGGCAAAGGGGGCCACAGCAGGCTAATGCCTTAAAGACTGTGCCCCCCTTGTGAGAAATTAGGAGGTGGTTTTATAGTTTGGGGAGTGAAAAATAGGGCCACAAATAAGGATCAAGGTAGAGGCAAGCTTGCATTGTCTTTTAAAGCTGGTGTTTTTTTGGCCTCAGAACTGATTCTGGGGGGTCCTCCTTTTTCCCAGAATGAAGAATGCTTCATTAAGTAGTTCTTCCATTTGTTGGGGGTTTAGGTCTGCAGAAATGCTCGAAGATATTGTTATGCATATTTCTTGAGGAGGAACCAGCACCCTGCAGCAAGGCTGCACCATTGTTTCTTGACTGCTTCTCCCAGGTCTCTGCATCCCTCCCTTCCCTTGACTAGCCACTGCCCTTTGGAACACAAGGAAGGTCGTGGAGGCTGAAGTGTATTCCCTACAAACAAGAAATGGAGGACACAGAAAGGCTTGTGTACAATGACTGGCAGTACAACGACTGGCACACTGAACAAATCTAGCTATTGATAATTTTCCCACTGTTAGTTAATTTTTGAGACTCACTAGCTGAGATAAGAAAAATCTATATCAAATGAAAAAAGCCTGTTTGAATGAAGATGATGTTTTTAATACATTTCCATCCCCCTGAGTTGTTTTGGTAAATACAACAAAGTAAGAATTAAAACAAACAAACCCCCCCACACACACTCTGCATTCAAAGAGAAAGAAAAGACATGATCAAAATCCATACCCCTGATCATGAAGAATATCTACCCAACAGGTAAACTGGGATAAACATGAAACTGATGCAGAGCTCTTCAAAACCAGGAAGGACCAAACTAAAATAAAGACTCAACTAAAAGAAATGTTTGGCCTCGAAATGCTCTAATAATGACCTTTGAGTAGAGTGATAAGATCTAGGATGAGCAAGACTTTCCCTGATTGAGAAGTGCCCTTGGCGTTCCCCATTCAACCTTGCAGAACAGCAAGGGAGGTGGAGCTAGAAGAGGGGAAAGTGAACCCAGCAGTGACACTTTTAGTTACTACCAACTACCATAAAATCTACAGACTGTGGAGATACGGGAGATTTAAACAGGGAGAGGAAGTTGAAACCCAGCCTCTGTGCAAATTGAATCTCGGAGACAGAGTTTTGGGTGAAGGGGAAAAGAACATTATTGCTTTCCAGGCAAAGGGGGACATGACAGGTTCATGCCTTCAAAAAACTGGATTTGGTGAGTTTTACAGCAACAGTTCAAGAGCAGGATTGCTGATAAGGATCAGGGTGTGGGCAGGGCCTGTATTTCTTTAAACTGGTCTCAGGTGGCCTCCTGAGGAGTTTCTGTGGTTCTTGAGATTATCAAACTGTGACTCTCTCTCTGGAATGAAAAAGGCTTCGTCGCATACTTAACAACTTCCCATTTTGGTGTGGGGGGGGGTAGTTCTGCAAAAGACCTCAAAGATATTGTTATATGTATTATCCAGCCTGCACTATTGTTTCTTGTCTGCTCCTCCTTTGTCTCTGCACTGGTCCCTTCCAGGATTAGCAATTATTTGAACCTGCCTGTTGGAACTCAGGGAAGGTCACAGAGGCTGAAGCTTATTCCTACAAACAAGAAACAGGGCAGGAGTTCCCATTGTGGCTCAGTAGGTTAAGAACCCGATGTTGTCTCTGTGAAGCTGGAGGTTTGATTCTTGGCCTTGCTTAGTGGGTTAAGGATCTGGTATTGCCTGCCATAAACTTCAGTGTAGGTCGCAGATGTGGCTTGGCCCTGGTGTTGCAGTGGCCGAAGCCTAAGCCTCAGCTGTAGCTCTAGGATTCAATCCCTATCATGGGAACTCCATGTGCTGCAGGTGCAGCTGTAAAAAGGAAAAAAAAAAAGAAGAAGAAGAAGAAGAGAAAGAAACAGGGGACCCAGAAAGGCCTCTGTGCCCAGAAACCCCACAGGGTTCTGCTTGGCTTCAGAAGGAGGGAGCACAGTTTTACTCTCAGTCTGTGATGGCTTCTTGCCGAAGCTGTTAGGATATTCCAGACAACAGCTGAATGGAACGGGGGGAGAAGTTCACACTGCCTTCTCCACACAACACGGCAATAATACTCCAGCAAATAAATAGCTGGCTCACTCTCAACTGTAGGTATACCTAGAAAGGAAGAGGCTTGGAACCTAGGCTTATATATGGATAGAAAGGGGGGAAAACACAGCAAAAAGCAAATGAGCATCTGATGTAAAGTGGCAAAACACAGAGAGAAATTCTTAGTACTTTCAAGTAAATAAATTATGTTTCCTATGACAAGGAAGTTCTGTATGTCAGTATATATATTGATCCTCATCCTTAAAGGGTAGAATTACACACTGAAAATATTTGAATTAGATTTTTAGTGTACTTATTGCTTCCCTGGGCTTGGTGGATGTTGTGTTTTCTAGCTTATTGAACAAGCTAGGATGACCATTTTAGGTAGAAAGCTAAGTTCCAGTTTGTCACTTGCACTGGACAAACATATCATCACCTGCTCTACATGGACATTTCAACCCTAGCATCCCATTTTAAGACCATAAAACTGGGTATTTGTGAACCCTTTAGCAGTAAATAGTAGTCACTGCTCTTTGTTGTTGCCTCTGGCTTTTGGAGATTTCACATTCTTCCTATTTTTTGTTTGTTATGTTTATCCAAGATTCCTATTCATTTGGAAAAGACATTTTCCAAACACTGAATAGATGTTTTTCACTCTGCTTTTTGAAATTCTCTCCCTTTGCCTTAATGAAAAGTAGAATTTCAGTTTTTCCTATACCTTACTGGCCAACTGCTCCCTTTCAGTCTCTTTTCTAATTAATTATTAAATATCAACATTGTTCTAACTTGGTCCTGATCCTTTGGTCTAGGTTATTCAATTGTTATGGCTGTATTTTGTCCTATGTGGACAGATGGAAAGATAATTATAATTATTTTGAAAATTCTGTTCTCGTAAAGGCGCTGACTAGTCTCAGTTCTTACTTACTACCTGGAGACAGGTTGTATCTCCAAGAGAGAAGGCCTGGAGCCTGGATGCTCCCTGTTCAGTGATTATTCAACCTTTCTCTTTTGCTCAGTCATATCTTCTTGGAGACGTAACTTCTATTTAAAGTGTGTTTCAGAAATTCTGCTCTTTCCTTCACATTTTAGTATATATTGTGCTATTGTAAAATAATTTTTTTTCATTGTCAAAAGGAAAGAAATTTCAAAAAATATAGACAAGTTTTTAAACACAAATACTTAAATATAAATGAATAACATATATTCCAACTGCTAGGATATAATTTTGGTTGACATGTGTTGACTATTAAGTCTCTACACTCATATTGAAAGGAGTAAACAGATGCAATTTTATATTTTTAAATGTGCTTTAAGACTGTCACATTTAATTATTTAATTTAACTGTGTTTAAGTTTCAAAGAAGAAAAACAAACTGAAAGATTAATAATCATTCAAAACTCTGAGTGGGTCTCTGAAGGGGTCTTCCTCAATGTTAATTACACTTCAACGTCATGATTATCAATATCTTCATATATCTATGAGTATATCCACTTACCCACTGAGTAATCCACTCATAGATAAATTTCCTGAAGTGTGTTTTACCTATATTCAGAAAAGAGAGTAGCTGTAGTGTCCTTTTACTCAAGGGACTGTAAGCATCTCAGAATTAAATCTCTATGATGAAACTTGGTCTCCATCCCCAAGCCCCTCTTCCTGTAGTATGTCCATCTCGGAAATGATAACTTTATTTTGTCAAATGTTCAAACTACTTGACATCTCTGTTTCTACTTTCCCTTATACTCCAAATCAAACCCATCATTAAATTCTGTCAGTTGTTTTCTAAATATCCTTATAACCCAATCACTTTCCACTAGCAACATGGTTACAATGCTAATCAACATCACTTTCATCATATGAACTAACAAACTATTTTACCACGAGGCATATTGTAATGTCTCTTTGCTTTACCTGAAGAGCCAGCTGCAAGTCAGTCCTATGACTTGAGGAAGTCATAGGGCAGTGGCCAGCTGTACCTACAATGAGTAGAAATATCTAAAAGTTTTCATGGAAATAGAGAGGATAAATATATCCCAAGAGGGTTGTTGATAATTAATTTTAAGTGTGTCATGACTGGTAATTTTCTCTCGTATGGTAGCATGAGCCAAAAAGAGAAATACATTTGTCACAGATTTTAAAATTTTTAAAGAAGTAAACAAGAGAAGAGCGAGCCACTGAGTAAAAGATAGACAACTGTGAAGCTCTACAAATACCCATATGTAAATCTCATGACAATAACTCCAGTAGAAATGAACCTCATAAATTTAATGTAACAGGGTCCAGTAGTATTTTATTCCTAGAAAAAGGATATGATGAAATATGGAGTCAGAAGCACAAACAGCTAAGTAAATATGTTGAGAGTGACAATTGCTTAATGAAAATTTTAGAGGAAGAATTAGACAACTTAGAATAAGAAGAGAGGGAAAAATGAAGAAAATAGCCATAGGATACTAGAATAAATAGTATAAATTTAAATGTTTCTGAAGAACTTATGATGGTGATCCAGGAAATGAAAATAAACTTCCCAATATAGAAATACAATAAACTACACATTTATGTGACCTTCAACAAAACCCTTCACTGATTGCACAGTGTACAAACAGTAAGATTAGCCATATTTGAAAAATGGAGCATCGCTAACAGATACATGCAGTCTTGAGTTGCTAGATCCTATTGATTCAGGACACATTCCCCAAATCATAGATACTTTTGTGGCAGTTTTTCATTTCTGACTGGAAATTTAGTTCACCTTTCAGAGCACACATTTCAATTCTGAATTGTACAGGAAAAAAAAAAAGCTTTCCTGGAATCTCCTCATATCGTTGAAATGTATGCCCTCAGTATATAATCTGCCTTCACACAATGCCCAAACCCAGCTTCCATTCTGGAACAATTGTACTCCAAAAGAATCTTGACAGTATGAATCTGCTCCTATGAAATTATTTTTCTGCATGACTCATGGAGGTGAAGACAAAGAGCAAAAGAGATATGACTACCCATTCTGGATTTTTTTGTCTTTGATATGTTTACATAGCTCAAAGTTTGAACCCAAGCAAAGTTTGAATTTTGATATTTCACACTAAGATTCACTCCGCTCATGAAGCTCCTCAAATACTAGTGGATAAAACAATATTTATCACAACACACACCCCAGGGGTTCTTTCTTGAGTAAATCAAAGAATGATGCCTTTGCTGGATGACCTCCCTTGGGATCTAGTTACAATATTATTCTTAATGTATTTGTACCCAGAAGATGGTTTGCCATACCACAAGAAGTCTTGATGTTTTTAGGCCAGCCTCATTTTGAACCTCATTTTGAGTTCAAATGGAGATTATATTATATTAAATTCCAGTTGATCCAACTTTACAAACTCATAGAGGAGATATATTTTGTTTTTTGTTCACACAAAGTCAGCTTTAAAAGAAAAATGTCTATCCTGTACAAATACAGCTTCATCTTCAGAATAAGATAAACAAATCCACAAAACTGACAATACACAAGCAGTGGCAGTTGTTTCACCAATCCTAGTCATAGCTAATTCAGAAATAACATCAAAAGAACAGTGTACAGATGCTGAAGAAAAAGGTCCAAGGACCCTGTCCACTGAAGCATCACACATGGTATCAGGCATAAGTCAGTGTGGTGTTAGCAGCACAACTATTGATGCCCTCTCACCAGAGTCAGAACTGAGTGCCGAGGAGGATGGATCTTAGATGACCCTGGAAACATGACATACAGAAAGCTTCTCTCACCTCAGAAGAATTTACACCAGGACTTTGAAATTGGATAAATACAGTATGGGGGGGGGGAAAGCTTGGTGTCATTTTATTCATTAACAGAGAATAAAAAACACTGAAATGTAATAGCTGAAAATCTATATCATTTACAAATAACATGTCATTCATTTTTCTTCTGGCTCTGATGGGCTAATTTACAGCATACCAATACATCTGCCAAAAATACAAATAAAAGCTACATGAGTTACTAAAAACATCTGACTGCACAAAGCTGAGAGGCAGCCAGGTATTAAGAGGTCAAGGTCCAAGAGTCAGGAAGGTGCATAGAAGTGACCCTTATGCTGAATTTTTAATAGTTGTGTGCTGAAGAGAAAAAAAAAAAATCACATCTGACCTGCCAAATAAAAGGGGCTTACAATACTTTTAAAACTCTTAGGTGAACCAGAGGGAGACTTAATCCAACAAAAGCCTTAAAAGGCTGGATAACTTAATAAATGAAAAATAAGATAGCTTTTCTGTTTTTATTTCCATGATATTGAATACATTTTCAATTACTCATTAGACAGTTACTCGTCTTCTTATATATATTGGTCATTCATGAACCTTTGATAATACTGACTCTGTCATAGCAATTGTAAAAGTATTCATCCTGTATTAATGCTATTGGCAAATATAATTGTCCTCTTCTCAATATTGAGTTAGTCAATGTACATGACTACATTAAATTCATAGCATTATCATGTGACTTTTACAACTTTTTTAATTTAACATTTATTAATTTCCATTTTCTCCATCAATATAATAAATGAGTAATAAGTTTCAATAATATGTTATTCTATTTTGTTCATCCTGTTTGAGAATACTTTATGGATTTTCTCTTTTGTGTATTTTTATACATTCATGACACCTTTATAGTCTTTATACTAGCAACTGTTATTAGTCTGCTTTTGAGTATTCATATCATCACAAATTTCTGCCTAAGGAGACCCTTTTGTGTTTATGTTTCATAAATCTTGGCAAATAGTCTTACTTTCTATCACTGAGATATTTCAGATGCTCCAAGTTCAACCATGCCATAGGCATGATTCCTGTTAGCAAAAAGTGAGGAAAATGATTATTTTAACTCATTTGAATGCCAAGGTTTCTTATTATGGTGACATTGTTTCTAGGCCATTTTAGTAGACAAAATGAGAAAGAATATTTTTAAATGAGTTAATATTCACTTTGTTAATTGGAATTAGCAATATTAGTTTTATATTTGTATACCTTTCTCTTATATTAATGACCTGAATTATCAACAAAACAAATATAAACACTAATTTGCTTTATCTGACAGTATAAAATTAACTCAATTAATTTTATCTTATATAGTTCATAATAACTGAGCTACACATTTTTCCAACCACAACAAACAAAAGCAGAAATATTTGCTAGTCACTGACTTTGACAAATCAAGGGAGCAATCTAAACAACTGGACTTATGCTGAAGAGGGGGTAATGCCTGCATGATAGGAGTTAGGTAAGGAATTCCTTAGAAAGCAAAACTTTGTTTTGGAATTATACACCTCAGTTTAATCCTAATTCCCCCACTAAGTAGCTGCATAATTTTTATTTTATTATGCCATTGAAATTGAGGAGCTTATTGATTTTAACAGCCTCTACTACCCCAATTAAGGATGTGGTGGAATGTTATACCAATGAATTATGTCTCCCTGTGTCCATACTGCAGTAGGCAGATGAGAAGCCAACAGGGAGAAGAAGCCAGGCACCCCTGCTGACAGTCAACACCACTAGCCCAGACAGAGAAGATTAGTTTGGACTTTCTCACCCAGCTGATAACAGCTGCATGAATGATACCATATAAGATCCTTAGAAAAACCTCCTAGTCAGCTCTCAGAATTGAGATAGAATAGTAATTTTTTGATCCACTAAATTTGGGATTATTTGTTATGTGACAATAAATAAGTGACACAAAATGTTTGGATTGATTCTAAGAGTGTTGGTGAGCCACTAGAAAATTTTAGACCAAAAAAAAAAGGGGGGGGGGGGAGTGATTAGATTTTATAGAAGATTATATGGTAGAATTTGAATTTTTGAAACAGAAAGTCTCAGCTTCAGGATAAATATTGGAGTTGAGAATTGCATTTTAAGCCAGGAGAATATAGAGCACACAAACAAGATCACTCAGAACAAAAAAAGTTAATATTTAACATGTGGACAGAGTAGAGTACCTGTCAAATTAGAGAAGATGATCCAAGAGAAAGGTATTATGGTATCAGGGAAACTAAAGAAGGGACAGTAGTTTTTTTAGGGCTAAATCATGTCCAATAATACCAAATTATTCTGAAAGTCTGGCACTAAATGCCATCAACTGAGATAGGTATTACTGTTTAAATTATCTCAGCAATATTTGGGTAGTGGCGTGAGGAAGGAATCCATTAATAAGTCCTTCTTGTACTATAGAACTAACTACCTACATTGTTTTTTAAAAAATGAAAAAAAAAAACAGTCTCCAATTGGGCTTTGATGTTTACCAATTGAATGTCTAAAAGTTAGAGTATAAGATTTTGAAAACAATAAAAAAAAATAGATTGTATGCATCAATGATAGTATAACCACAAAAAACATTGGCCTTCATTGGCTTAGTGGTTCTTCACAAAACAGAAAACACATAGAGGAAGGCTTATAATTCCTATGATATAATTAAAATAATAGATTAAAGTTAGTTACACTTAACATGAGGAGGACTCATTCCTCTCAGACTCTTATTCCTCCCCAATAATCCAGTCTTTTAAAATTGCTTGTCATTGGTTCTGGACATGTGCCATTTTAATTATTACTTCCTTAATGCTTCCTAAGGGGAGGGCTTGAATATTGTGCACAGAATTCTTTGAGAGAATGATGTTTTAGGAAAAGACTGCATCCATAGAAATAAATGATAACTCCAAATTCTGTAACCTTTAATCTGTGGAGAGGATCAGGCTCACTAGTGAGATCCTTGACACCAAGGGATATTTTTAAAAGATTTTCAATCTCTTTCAAAGATTTAGTTCCTCAAGGCTTTCCTTTAGTTTATATTCCAGAGAAAATCTCCATTGATTTATCAAAGTAAACGCTTAGTAAATGAACAAGCTAGCATTTAAAATTAATTAAGCCTCAGTGCAACATCCGTATTCTTGTCTTTGATTTTTATCTGCGCAAAGTAGCTTAGAGCAGTGTCCTCCAAACTGTTACTTCCAAAGCACTGGTAAACAAGTCTTAGCATCTTCACAGCAGCCTCTGCCAAAGAAGACATTGTCTATCTTTACAGCCTGCATGAGGGATAGAGGGTGGGAATTGTGGGCACTGGTCCAGCACTTCAAATAGCTACCTACTCATCATCAACCCACCTGGTCAGGAAAAAAAAAAAAAAAAAATTTCCTAAGGCCCTTCCCAAGACACAGGAAATAAATAACAGGGAGAAAGGACACTTTAAGGTCCTGCCAAAAGAGAGTAGCAGGGATCAGCTATACCCTCCTACTTGAAACCACTAAAAAACTGGATGAAATACATGAAGCAGTACCCAAGACACTGGGTATCAGGCAATGGATAGTGATCCAAGAGAAATAGGAAACAAACAAATCCTGCTTATGTATATATAAGTCAAATTTTACACTTTATACATAGTCTTTTGTATACCAATTATATGCAAATAGAGAATTAAAAAAAAAAAAAACAAAAAACCTAGTGAGAGTTCCCTTATGGTACAATGAGTTAAGTATCTAGCATTGCCACTGCAACAGCTAGGGTCACTTTTATGGTGTGGGTTCCATTCCTGGCCCAGGAAATTCTGCATGCCACAGGTGTAGCCAAACATAAACAAAAAAAAAAAAAGAAAGAAAAAAGCTGTAATTCTAAAAAATATTTATGTTAATTGGTGGTCTCTCTTAATTAGGTATAGGTATTCATCTTGTTAAATTACCAGGATTCTGTGTGAAACACCAGAAAGAATAGAGGGAAAGAACTGAGAAATACAAACTTAAGTTGGGGTGATAATTAAATTTTAACTTGAAAACTGGAAAACAACAGAAGGTAAATAGTCTGTGCTCACATCTGAAAATTGTTTATGAATACCATGGTGGAGATTTAGAAAAGCACTATTGCTCTCCTAAGAGTTTGGTATTTCTGTCAAAGGCCCTTATGAAAATTCTGTAGGAAATTTGGATAAAATAGATCTAGTGAGGGTAATAAATGAAATGGCATCTCATTCTTTTCAGCTTTATGATTTTTACTGTCCACTTACATTGAATCATTGGAAATGGCTGCACATTGAAGGGAGATGAAGTTACATTTTTCTGATAAAAATCCAAAGCAGAAAGTGATAAAACAGTGCGAAGGATATACATATGTCTCTTTTTTTTCTAAAAAATCCTTTTAAAAAATATAGAAAAGTAGGTGGATATCCATGTCTCTATGTTTTCAGGGCAACCCCCATCTCTAATCTGTGATTTGAGGGTAAGAGATGCTTTTAGTCTCAGAATTTGAACCCAGTAACTTTTGTTTTTCATTTTCATTTGAGCTCATGGAAAATTGTGACATTAAAAAGAAAAATTTCTAGTAATGGTGAACAAGGATTTTTGTCAATCTTTTATTCTTGGTGTTTGTAGTTATGATGAGGCAGTTGTTTAATTTGTCTCAAAATACTCCAATAGTGTATAAAGTTTTAGAGAAAGAGACACATGAGGAAAAATTAAACACCTGGAACGAGAAGGCTAAACTGAGCCTCAAGAAGTCTTCAAATATATAATCAGTTATTTATCTTAAGCAAAGAAGAATAGAAAACAGGGCTAAGTAAAACCACATAATTAATACTTTGTATATTACATACAAAGGACAATTTTCTGGTTCTCTGGATTATTATATTATGAAAGTTCTACCTGAGGCAAGGATATTTGAGTTTGATTTGTCTGAGCTATTTTCCTCATGGTTTATTCAGAAGGCTTGTGGGAGAGAATAATTCCTCTTCCATTGATTATGTGAAATCCAGTCAAAATATGAAGAAAAAAAATCAATTTATGCTACAGCTCATTGTGTGACATTTTCTACTTTTCTCTAAGATGATAGTATAGATGAGGTTAAGAACAAGAGTTCCAGTGTGGAAAAAGTAGCTACTTTGATTCCCGGGTATTAATTTTCAGCTCTTGCCTTTTGACAAGGCCTGTATAATATCATGCCATGTATATTCTGGTTAAGCCACCTGTTTATTTAACCTAGTTTGAAAAGCTTTTTGTTGCTTACAACCAACAATCCAGAGTCACTGGGGAAACGCACTAGAATCGCTCCCTCTTATTACTACAAAGCAACATCCAGGCAAAAACTCCCAGGTGATCATTTCCCTGGACCCCAGAATTCCAAATGCAAAAACTTTTAACTCTCTGGAGCTGATTTGTACATAGACTGGCTTTAGGAAAATGGAATATTTGAATGAAGATGCACTGATGGTTCAAAGCCATAAAACAAAACAGAAAGGAGCAAGAGTTCCAAAATTTTTCTGTGTATTTATTTTTATTGATTCACTCTAGAATGTAATGAACTTTTTATATCTATATATTCAGAATTACATTTGCCTGAAGAAAGTACTCTTGTGTCATATCTTTGGTTTGCATTTTATTCAATTGTGTCCTTTCCTTATAACATAAATGGGGAATATTTTTATTCTCCTTTTTCATTCTCTTTTCAGTGTTTCGTTGATCTTTTTCATTTTTTTTAAAAAATTATTTATTTATTGGCCATACCCACAGCATATGGAAGTTCCCAGGCCAGGGATCAAACCTGTATCCTCATCAACACATTGTCGGGTTCTTAACTCTCTGAGCCATAACAGGAACTCCCTTTTTCATTTTTTTATAACTTTTTTTTTCATTCTAGAAAAAATCTTTGTGTATTATTTCCACTACTCAATTTTCATCATTTAGCTGCCTAGAGGGTTTTTTACAGATTGGTTTTTAATTGTTATTAGACTTTAAGACTTTTACTTTATTCCTAAATTTAAAAAATTTTGTTAAATATTTTTCAAGTTAAACAGTAATACATGCTTTGTGCAACGAATGTAATGATGCTACACAATTATCTTCTACCTATTTACCTACCTATTTATATTATACCTTTAGATGTAAGCAGTACTAAAGCTCTTACTCATTTAAACACACATTAGGTGTATATAAAAATATATTGGTGTTATAAATAGCGATTTAACTTTTTTTCTAACTGTAATAGGTATAATCAACATGCATTCATATGAGAGAAGATGAGTTCTTTTTTAACTTCTAATTTTTAAAAATGTCAAATCTACAAAAACTATCAAGAATAATAAACTGAAGAGACATATACCCTCTATCTAGACTACAAGTTGTATCATTGCCCTTCATCTCAAACTTGAAACAAAGAGGGAAATTAAAATAGCATTTGGAAGAAATATATTATTGCTATGTTTACCTTGTGTTAGGTCACAATTAATTGAACTAAACACAATTATCCAATTCAACAAAGTTAACACTGAGAAAAAATACCTAATATAATCCATATTCAAATTTCACATATGTTCTCATAGATAAGCTATAGACTTTCTTTTTCCTTCTGACTTAGGATTCAAACCAGGGCCATGAACTACATTTATTTTTTATGTCTCTTAGGTCTTCCTTAAACTGGAATGATTTCTTTATCTTTCTTGACGATATTTTTTAACAGGCCAAATGTTTTGGAAAATATTCCTCAGTTTGTGTGATTATTTTATCAGGATTAGATTGATGTGAAGCATTTTTGAGAGGAATGCTGCAAAAGCATTCCTGTGTCCTTAGAGCATCAGATCAGCTTTGCTGTTATCCTATTATTGATCATGAAATGTCAATTGCTTGGTTAATATGGTATCCACCAGACTGCAATACTGTAAAGACACTTTCCCCCTTTTACTTAACAATTAACCTATGAGGACACAATTTGAGACTGTGTAACCACCCTTTAATCCAGTAGATTTAACATCCATCTTCTGGATCTATTAATTACCTTAGAGATAGTTTTCTTTTAATTGTGATGTGCTTTTTACCTTTTCATGAACTTCTCCCAAGGCAAAGCCTTCTCAAGACAAATCTCTGGCCTCTTATAAAACCTCTTTCACTTTCCTTTTGATTCCTTCAGGGTTCAGATATTGTCTCAGTTTCTGTGTCCCCAATCACATAGTACTGGCCTGCATTTTCCTCTTCACCGAGTTCCTGCTGGGTAGTTGGTTTTGACAAGAGCTCCAATAGTTGGCTCTGTGAATATGAGCTGTGCATTTCACCACTTACACATAAACTCAGTTTCAGTTGTATTGTAAGTCTCTCAAGGCATGTATGGTTTTCTTTTCTCTTATTTATTATCTGGAGGAGGATATGTGGAAATATTCCAATTTTAGGTAACTGCTATTTTCCTACTAGAACTGGGGAATCCTTTGTTTACAATGTGAAATAACCAAGGATATTGTAAAATGTCTTAAAGGATGTATCTTAGCTGAAGGCATCTATATGAACAGATTTGAAAATATTTTCCTGAGGGAGAGATGGTAAGGAGGGGTGGCAGGGGTTGGGGACAGTCACACAGAGAGAGAGAAAAAAAACAAAAAATAGGGACAAATAAAGTTAGAAACTTTGAAAGTGAATGAGAGACTGAGAGAGAAAGTAACAGAAAAAAATGAGAAAAGCAAAGAACAGAGAGAGAGACAGTGATTAAGATAAATGAACAACCAATAAAAGAGAAATAAAAAGAGCATAAGGAAGAAATATATTATTGTTATCTTTGCTTTGTGTTATCTCAGAATTCAGTGTTTCAAGTTCTGATGTCACCAAACCATGAATCACCAAAGTAGTAAAAGTTAGTGAAAGTTTAGTGAAAGTTTGCCCACACCAAAATGAGAGTTCTCAAACTAGGAACACTCAAACCAAAACATCAAATGAGGCTCAGGAGTATATTGCTATAAAGCAGCTTATATAGTGCTGAGACTGTTTATAATAGTAGAATTTTTTTTTTGTCTTTTGTTGTTGCTATTTCTTGGGCCTCTCCCGCGGCATATGGAGATTCCCAGGCTAGGGGTTGAATCGGAGCTGTAGCCACCGGCCTACGCCAGAGCCACAGCAACGCGGGATCCGAGCCGCATCTGCAACCTACACCACAGCTCACGGCAACGCCGGATCGTTAACCCACTGAGCAAGGGCAGGGACCGAACCTGCAACCTCATGGTTCCTAGTCGGATTTGTTAACCACTGCGCCACGACAGGAACTCCAGAATTTTTTTTTTTTTTTTTTTTAATGGGAGGGAATTGATTTGTGGTTACTTCACATCAACTTGGGAAACAGTTTTAAGTTTTACTTATGATTTACAGAGGCTAAACAAAAAATGAACCAGGTCAAAAATAAATGTACTTTGAATGACTAAACTGATTTTATCTGCTCAGGGAATGTTCAAGGCTTTTTTCCTTTAACAACTGAATACCTGACAACTCTAACCACTTAATTTGGCAAAAATATTACCAAAATCACAATTGTTCCAGATGAATTTCTGATCTTTAGAAGCCATTTTAACAGTGTAGATATTTATTTGATAAATTTTACAAAAATCTAGAATTTAAAATTTCTGATTAATGTGAGTATAAAAAGGGGAAAAAAAATTACACCAGAGAGTTTACCTTAATATATTTTCAGAAATTTGGAATGTACAGGAAAAAGGTACAGATCCTTAGTTTGATTTCAATTACTTCATAAAACTAAAAATGCAGTTTATAGCCAGTATATGGAATTTTAGGGGCTTCTCAAGGGGGGCTTTCAGGCTTCACTGATCTTTACTCACACTTATACTCCCACACTTAAGGAATTTTTTCTGTATATATTAAAGTTAATGTTTTATCCGATGCATAGAATCTGACTTATTTAAGTGGTTCAATGACATAAAAATATTAAGAGTGTGGGAGTTGATGCTTTTCCCTTAAAATCTTCTGCAGTAAATGAACTGTGGCAATCAAGTTTCCAAATTCTGGTAAGCATAAAATGTAAAGTTTGACTATTTTAACCTAGGCAATACATTTAGGCTTTTCTATTTTGAAACAGTGAGATAGTATCAAAATGGCCCAGTATAACAGTTCACTTAATTTGCCATGTGAAAAATACATTTAATATCTCTGATGAAAAGCAGCTCTATTAGACTGAATGGCCTTTTTCCTATTTTTAAATGTCTTAGGTTCTTATGATGAACTTCTAAAAATAGCTTCATGCTACTGAATCACTAGTACATTAAGTGAACATTTCATTTACCATTCTACAGATAAATATACACATAAACCATGTTTTATTTAAGATGCTTAGCTGGAATGTGAAATATGGTTAAATGAGAAATATTTAATAACCCAATTTCAAAAGGTCAGCCTTCTATTTTAATTCCTCAGAATCCATAAATTCTTGATATTGCCAGTATTTAATGAAAACTTTATTGAACACTGTGAATAAATTAATGATCTTGTTACTACCCCACATTAAAACATCAATTGTCTCTCATACAAACCCTGAAATTACAGTCTTTATAATGTTAAGCAGCTATATAGCTCTGGCCCTCAAAGAGATTTTAATCCCTGTAAATACAATTTCTTACCTGTTCTCTCTGCTTATAATCTCTCCTTGGTCCAATCCAAGTGACTGCTGCTTCTTTGCCAATGACAGTTTTGTCCTTGCTCTAGTCTGCCTCATGACAAGGTTTATTGAGATACCCAGTGACAGCCCCCTCTTTCTGACAGAACCCAATCTAGAATGAACTTCTACTTCCATACCCTCCCCTTCAAATTACCTAACCAAACCCCATCGCTATTACAGGCTTCTCCTAACACCTTTTACTGAGATGACTACGGTTCCCTTGGTGAGTGTACACCCCCTCTCCCCCGTGCAACAATAAACTTAGCTTATCAATTACAGGTGTATTCCTGGTGATCTTTGACAACAGGACATTGACACTTCTTTTGAGATTGTCTTATCCCTAAATCCATCCAGTCCTTTGAGCCTGGCTTGCAAAATCCTGCATAAATTAGTCTCCTCCTACTTGACAATTCATTTGCTGATACTTTTCTCCACAGGCAACCTTCTCTCCCAGTCAACTTTCCCATTCCCCTAAGGCTACGTGCTCAACATTAATAACTAAGTAATAAGCAAGGAGAATTTTGGAAGAGAAATGGGAGGTAAAGAGAATAAAGAGGAAGCCAGATTTACCATGCAGTCTTTTTTGAAAGAGGAGGAGATTGTAACTGACTGCATCGTGTCCTCAGCATTAATTTTTTTTCATGATGGAATCTGAGAAGATTTAAGTGATGTCTATCCCTTACATAAAGCTCTCATGAATTAAGGCTTTATGTTGAAAATAACATTATCCTAGCAGCACAAAACATGAAGGCTGTACTCTAGACCAATAAAATCAGAGGCTCTGAAAGTGGATCCCAAGCAAGTATTTTTCAAAACTCCCCAGGTAATAGAGAGAGGGGGAGAGAGAGAGAGATCTTGAGTTCACTTGTGTCTCAGTGGGTTAGGATCTGGCTTCATCACTGCTGTGGATCAGATTACAGCTATGGCTAGCGTTCAATCCCTGGCCCATGAACTTTCACATTCAATTCAGTGGTTGCTGTGGCAGGGGGACAGAGAGAGAGAGAGAGAAAGAGAGAGAGAGATGCATTCAGAACAGAATGGTCAGAAGCTTTTAACTACCTTGGCAATGTTCTATTGAAAAAACTGGCAATGGGGAGTTCCTGTCCTGGTGCTGTGGTTAATGAATCCAACTAGAAACCATGAGGTTGAGGGTTCTATCCCTGGCCTCGCTCAGTTGGTTAAGGATCCAGCATTGCTGTGAGCTGTGGTGTAGGTTGGTGGCTATAGCTCTGATTCGACCCCTAGCCTGGGAACCTCCATATGCAGCAAGTGCGGCCCTAAAAAGACAAGAAAGACACACACACACACACAAAAGAAAACGAAAAAATGGGCAATGATATGTGAGATTTTTTAATCTTATAATTGTCACAATTTGGCTTTATATACATATTCTTTTTTTGAGTGTGTTGATTTAAAAATAATTTATAAAATTCAAATAATACAAATTTGCCTTTTATTTCAATAATCTAAGAGCAGTTGTCTCAGCCATTGCTGATAACATAAATCTTTTGCTCCCCTGTCATGATCAGGGGAATACTAGATAGCTGTTTATCTCACAGAGAATATTTACCATCAAAATGGTAGGTTGTATCAGGGAAATTTTTGAGGGATTTGATGATTTTGTCAAGATTTTATAAATAATTGAGTTAAATCTAGTGATTTTGAAGTGATTATACTTGTTTTGACAGTGATGGCTCTTAAACTGCTCCTTAGTAGATGTTATCACATATTTATTTATTTAAATTGCCATAGTACTCAGAATTGAAGAAGACATTTAAAAGATTGTATTATAATTACCAGGCAGATAGTATTGCTGGTGCTATTTTATTCTGTTCTGCTTTTTAATGGGAAAATAGAGACAATAACAAGGAAATGAAAGAGAGCCAAATGCTGTGGTTGTCACTCCAGGGTTGAATTTATTGATCTGGCTTAGTATGTGCATGAAAATAGTAGTAAGATATCAAATCAGATAAGATACCAAGATTCCAAAATTTGATTCAAGGGCTTGCCTGTGTCCCAGCAAAAATATACAGACAGCCTCTCAGTCATAATGGATGTAAGAAAGAAATCTGATGTATGTTTCCAATAATACACAATTTAAAAAACTTTCTGATAAGAATTATAACAGTGATGTCTGAATCTCAGTCTGAGGAAATATCACTAAGCAGGATAGGGGTCTTCACACAGCATTTGATCTGGTTTATTCACTATATTTGTTGATAAAGTTTTATGGAATACAGCCATGGCCATTTGTTTATGTCATGTCTATGCTGACATTCATGCTGCAGCCATTGGCAAAGTTAAGTCATCACAACAGTGAACTTTATGGTCTACAAGCCTAAATAGTTAGCATATGAAAACTTTCACTGATCTCTGAAGTAGTTGATGGGGTAAAGTTTTGATCTGAATTCTGCCAGCATTGCTTGTAACTGGATAACTGGAAAAGTTGCTTCTCTCTCTCTTAGTTTCCTTTTCTTCAATAATTTCTAAGGTATATAGAGCAGTGGCTGGTATATAGTAAATTATATAAATCTTTGATCTTGTTATAGTTGTTGAAATTTGAGTAGTGAAACATATCCTGCAAATTTATTGACAATCATTTTTACAGATTTTCTGGAAGTGTCTATTTTTGCAGAAAATAGTAGTTTTCATTTCACTACAGACCTTCCATGTTGTATGTCCAGCATATCTAACTTTCTAGAAAATTATATTTCTTAGATCACAGTTTTTTAATCTTATCCTTCTCTTACAAATCTATGCTTATGCTTTTCAGCTAAGATTCTTCTCATAAAATTGATTAGAAAAATTTTACTTTCTTTCATAGTCCTCAAAGGCCTAACTGAATCTTCCTTGGTATTTTCCATGTTATTATTAATATTTTTTCTTTACTTTATTTGTTAAAAAAAAAGAACATTGTTGTACCCAGGATTTATGGCATTTACTCCTTAAATTGTTATTTCACTTGGTTCCTCTCTAGATCAAGATGCAACGTTGTGTATGAATTTTACTGTTTAGATAGGGCCACATGTGTATGATGGACTGAGTTAGAGAGCTGAAGTTAATGGTTCAGGACTGTCCACACACTCCTTTCCACTGAGCCCATTCTCTATGGCTCTTCTTGCAGATAAGGGAAACACTGCAATGACATAGTAAATGGCAAGATTTTAACACTGCCAAGGGACTATGTGAGTGCTTAATGAGCCATTCCACTTTGTTAATGTCTTACTCTTTGCTCTGTGGTGTTAGGTCAGTGGACAAATTGGAAGTATAATGTCCATACACATCTCTGGTAATAGAATGTGGATTTTTGTCTCTGTGTCTTTATATTGGAAAGCATTTCCCATGCCAGTTTTCAGGAGACAAGGCATGTTCTATCAGAATGGCAGATATTCTCTTTTGTTAATGGGTTGACCCATTACTGGGGTTCTGGTACTAAATTTCATTTTGCAGCTTTACCTTGTACTTAATACATCTCATATCCCTCAGCTCTGATGTGCCTAGTTTGTGATTTTCATATGTCAACTATGTAATAGCATTAGCAAAGATGAGATTCAAAATTGTTCTCTATTTTCTGGTCAACAATAGTAATAATTTGACCAGATAATAATAAAAAGGGAAGATCTTAAAATGTTAAATCTGATAAAATTATAGCAAAAATAAGGATTAAACTATCTGCATCAGTGTCAGAGTTTAATCTTAATGCCTATAATTTTTCCATATGTCATCTCATACTCACACACACAACAGCAACAGTCTACAGTTCTTTCTTATCTAGTATCTATTTCTTTACCCTCACAAGGTAAAATGTATTTCAGGCTGAGGCATGATGGTATGTTTGTTAAGACCAATAGACTATAGAGACTTCCTGATTTTGAATATTATTTAGAGGACTTAATAACATTGTAACCTAAAACATACTCTTAACTTTTCTAAAGGAAAATTTCCTCAAGTATAAAATAGAGATAACACTGAATGCACATAGAGTGGTTAGAAATTAAGAGATAAAGCACACACATCGCTTATTACAGCACCTTGAACACACACACAAAATAACACCATAATTACTATTTATATAATAGAGGTAGATTTTGAACTAAAGTGAGTCAATATATCATCCCTCTTTCAACCTACTTCTAACATGGTCTGTCCTCAGTCAATGAACAAAAGGCTGGCTGGTTGAATGACTGCTTGGCTAACTTCAGAGATCTTCTCCTAAATTATTTTCCTTAGGAGTCAAGCCCTTCACAAAATGTGTCTCCCCAGTTCCTATCATTAATGTCCAGATTGTCAAATTAGATGAAATTAAAATTTTTCAATAATCCCATAGAACACTGTGAGATTTACTTCATGCTGGTCTTCAGAAGCTGCGATGTGACCTGGTTTGGTATTATATTATCATATTCTAGTCAAGTTAGCTCATCTAAATTTTCCTTTATTTTCATCCATAAAGTAAGAATATAGAGAATGTAAAGGGAGTTCCCATTGTACTTGGCGGTTACAAACCCAACTAGTATCCATGAGGATACAGATTTAGTCGTTGGCCTGGCTCAGTGGCTTAAGGGTCTGGCATTGCCTTGAGCAGTGGTGTTGATCATAGACACAGCTTGGATCCCATGTTGCTATGGCTGTGACTCAGGCTGGCAACTGAAGCTCTGATTGGTCCCTAGCCTGGGAACTTCCGTATGCCACGGGTGCAGCCCTAAAAAGCAAAAAAAAAAAAAAAAAAAAAAAAGCAAAGAAAGAAAGAAAATGTGTAGAATTAGGATTAAAATCAATGTTTGCACATCTACACCCAACTTTGTCTAATTACAACATTTTACTGGATTTGCTTTGAATTGTTTTTTAAAGAAATAATTTGTTACAGTTAAAGTTGGTGATTCCAGCTTACCTTTTCATTTCCTATTTTAGTCTCATAGTTCCTGGTCAGATGTAACTACCATTCTGGTTGGCATTTGTATATTGTTTATGTAATTGTATAATGTCTATGTAATGTGTATATTACATATATAATTTTTTAATTTTTTTTATTGCTATTTCCCCCAAAACACTTTTTTTCCCACTGTACAGCATTGGGACCCAGTTACACATACATTTATGCATAATTTTTTCTCCCATTGTCATGCTCTGTTGTAAGTATCTAGACATAATCCTCAGTGCTACACAGCAGGATCTCATTGCTAATCCATTCCAAAAGCAATAGTTTGTATCCATTAACCCCAAACTCTCAATCCCTCCCACTCCCTCCCCCTCACCTCTGGGCAACCACAAGTCTATTCTCCAGGTCCAGACAGATGACTGGATTAGGAAGATGTGATACTTATACACAATGGAATATTACCCAGCCATAAAAAAGAATGAAATAATGTCATTTGCAGCAACATGGATGGAACTAGAGACTCTCATACTGAGTGAAGTAAGTCAGAAAGAGAAAGGCAAATACCATATGATATCATTCATATCTGGTATCTAATATACAGCACAAATGAACCTTTCCACAGAAGAGAAAATCATGGACTTGGAGAACATATATCATTTTTTGATTTTTATTTAATTTTTTTTCCACTGGTTTTAACAAGTTATTTAAATATTCTCTATATCTATCTCTTTGTCAGTTTACTCATTGAAAATATTTTCCCCAGACTGGCTTGCTTTATTCTGTGTATCTTTTTTTTTTTTTCCCTCTCACAACAGTTATTTGAGCACATTATTAACATACCACCTTTATTTCAAAATGCTCAAAAATATACATTACCTCTATTTTTCTCTATTCTGTGGCTTCTCATAATAATAAAACTTGCAAGACATTTAATTATAATCGATTTTCCCCTAGTTGAAAAAAGCAATATCCATCTGAGGGCTAATAAGCAGCATATAAAAATCCTGTAAAGGAATTCCAGCAGCTTGGGTCACTGCAGAGGTGTTTTGATCCTGGTCTGGTGCTGTGGGTTAAAGAATCTAGGGTTGCTGCAGCTGCAGCTCAGATTTAGTCCCTGGCCTGGGAACGTCCATATGCCACCTGTGTGGCCATAATAAAAATTCCGTATAAAGATACAGTTGTTCTTGACATTTTAGACCTTTCTTTTGATATTTTAACTATGGTAAACAACTTTGAAGATTTATAGATATAGACTTACTGGGTGAAAGCAAGGCTCTTGGCAGATATCCCTGTATTGCTGTCTGGAAATGTTGTATCATATTATACTCCCAATAGGAGTATGTGCAATTTTTGGTTCTCCAAACATTCATTAATGTTAGTTATCATTATTTTTTAAATAGTTTCACCAAGTTGATAGTGAAAAAGAAAACTTTGTTACTTTAATTCACAGTTTTCATAAGTGAAATAGTACTTTTCTCATCATTATTGATCTTTTCTTTGAAAAGTCATAATTCATTGCCCATTTATGGTCTGAGTATTTTTTCTGTTTATTTATAAGACGACTTTGTATTTTGAAGCTAGCAGGCATATATCTTTAATATTACTTACATTTTCTATTTTGTTATATGTGCTTACCTAAATTTATTACGGTTTGACACAAGACTGTTTGGTAGAGGGGATCATTTGTGCCATAGCAAAGCTTCTCTATGAGGCCCTAAAAGGAGGTGACCACAAACTACTCAACTGGCATGAAGATTGTAAACAGGCATTCCTGGCTCTAAAAACAAACAAACAAACAAACAAAAATTCAAGAAATTCTCTAGATCGGTAGCTTATTTCTTAAAACAATTTGATCAGGTGGTCACTGGATGGCTAAGATGTCTTAGGACAATGGATGATGCCACTGCTCTGCTAGTAGAGGAGGTCAATAAATTCACCCTGGAAAAATCACTGGAAGCCCCAACTCCTCATCAGGCACAAGAAATCCAAAAAGCTAAGGGACAATAATGGTTGATGGGTGGAAAATTGCTTAAATACCAAGTGTTCCTAATTGACACCCCAGGTATAAATTTTTACGGTGTGAATCCAGCAACTCTAATGCCGCAAAGATGCAGCTCAGATCCTGCATTGCTGTGGCTGTGGTGTAGGCCAGTGGCTACAGCTCTAATTTGACCCCTAGCCTGGGTCATATGCCATGGGTACGGCCCTAAAAAGACAAAAAAATAAAAATTGAAGAAAAAAATTAAAAAGAATTAAAAAAATAAAATATGGCACAAATGAACCTATCTATAAAACAGAAACGGTTTTTGCTATGAGCCCAAATCCAGGTATCCAGATTCTGCAAAATCCTGGTGTCCCCCGGAAAATCCCTCAGTTGTCTCTTAGTCCAGGGGTATGGGGGAGTTGAAGTGTTATAATGGCTTCCTCTCCATCCTGAGCTGGAGTCCTCATTCCAGAGGTGAGCATACATCCCAGGTACTTAGTCTGTTGAGTGGAAATCTGGGCCTCATGAGAGGAGATTCAATATCCTTGTTCCCCTAGGAAGTTGAGGACCTGAGTGGTGTTTTTAGCTGAGTCTTTCCTAGTGGGACTGGAAATTAGGAGAACATCCACATACTATAGCAGGGACCCATTTACCAATGGTCACTCTCTTAATTCCTCTGCTAATGTGTTTCCAAACAGGTGGGGGCTACCCCTGAAGCCTTGGGGCAGCAGTCCAAGTTAGGACTGTCTGGATCTATCCACTCAAAGACAAGGAAATACTGGGAGTCTGGGTCCAGGGGAATGCAAAAGAAGGCATCCTTTAGGTCTAGCTCTGTGAATCAGTTTGCATTTTCTGGGACTTGGGTCAGTATGATGTATGGCTTAGGGACTAATGGAACTACTTCCTCATTAATTGCCCTCAGATCTTGAACAAAGCTGTGTTCTCCACTTTGTTTGTTTATGAGCAGAATGGGAGTATTACATGGAGAATGGCAGGGTCGTAACAGTCCAATATTAAGAACTTAGTTCTCGTTGGGCCTCAAGGGATGTTGTTTTTTCCATGGGTAATCAGCACTGGGCTTTAATGAAATCTGAAGAGGCACATTAGCTAGTAACTCTGCCAAGAACCTCTGTGTCCCAGAGGGTTTTACATAAGAAACAACATGGGGTGGAAGAGACACCTCCTCTGACTTGTGACTGAAGCAGGCTCCCATGTCCAAGAGAAGTTATTTCTCCTAGTGGGTACCTTCTCTGAGGGGACCTCAAAACTGAACTACTGTGTGGAATTTAGTGAGAAAATCCCTTCCCAACAAGGGGGCGAGGCACTCAGATGTGAGCAGGAACTGGTCGGCAAAGGTAAACTTCCTAGTAAGCAGCTGGGAGCAGTAGGGAGTGGGGTGAATTATTTGATTTGGGCCATCCATCAATCCCCTTTACAATGCAGGAGTGGGAGGAAAAGTTCCAGGGAAACTAGTTAGAGTAGGTAGCCCTTTGTATCTAATAAAAAAAAAAAATAACTTTCCTACCTGCCACATCAAGGGTGATTGAAGGTTCCTCTGGGGAAATTACCAGGTGTCCTTTGGAAGCCAGGGAGGGTCCCAGGCCCTGTCAATGTGCAGTCTTTTCTACCATCATCAGCTTCCAGTGGCCCTCTTGTTTGTATATTGGCCAAGGTCCCTCTGTGGATTTCTTTTTCATGCAAGGGGGCATTTGTCCTTCCAATGGCCCACCTGGCTGCACTTAAAAGATGTCCCTGCTTGGTGGGGCATTGGGCTCTGATCCAAATTTTCTAGATCTTGGCTCTCCCCAATATGCTTTTTTAAGTAGGAACGAACCCTGGGGTGGTGCAGGGGTTAGTGCTGCCACCAGTAATTGTGCCTTTTGTTGTTGTTGTCCCTCACCCTTTTTGTTTCCTCAACCTTATCTCTGTTATTAAATACTGTGAAGCCCAGTCCCTGAGCTGGTCCATGGAAACTTGGGGTCCTGTAACTGCATTCTGTAAATTTCTCCTAATGTCTGGGGCAGATTGAGTGATAAAATGGATATTTACAGGGACTTGCCCTTCCGAGGTATCAGAATTAGTATTGGTATACTTTCTGAAGGCAGGTATACTAGGTGGCCCTGGAAGGCCAGCTTCTCATCTTTTCCCTGTGTTGCTTATTTGACTTTGTCATAATTAACAGGCTTTTTGTCCTTTCTGTGGGCAAGTTATCCTACGGTTCTTGTGTTCAAGTCCGCTGCCTCCCTATTGGGAGTCCCATTGGGGGTCTTGGTTGAGGATTGCATCCCCTCCTATAAGGTAGATTATATGTCATTAATTATAGGCTGCCAGTTCATCAGCACATGCTGGGTTGCAAAAATGACCCTGCTCTTTTCTTCAAAGGTGCAGGAAGTAAAAAAGTGGACCTATAAGTCTCCCCAAGTAAGTTCATAGGACATTGTTAACTTGGTGAATTCCTCTACAAACCAACTAGAGTCCTCAGAAGAACGCCCAAACATTTGACTTTCAAGTTGAGCATATATCTTCCTTAAGATTTAGTGGTTCCATTGTTCATATTCCTGTTAAGGATGTACCTAACAGAAGTTTGTGATCTGTAGGAAGAGTCATATACAAAAATGTAGCATTATCTCTAGTCACCAGAAGCTGGAAACAATACAAATATTTGTCAACATTACCATCAATCAATGTTTAATGCAGTGGAATATTATAAAGTAATGAAACTGAATAAAGTACAGCTACACAACATGGATAATTGTCACAAAAAAACTGACTGAAGAACCTAGATGGATAAGAATACATACTCACATACTCTATTATTCTGTTTATGTGAAGTCCAAGCATAGGCAAAAATTAAATTGCTTTTAGAGGCAGATTTAACTTTGCAGAAGACAGGTGTAATGATCAGAAGAAGAGCATAAAAGGAGGTTCTGGAGTGCTAGTAATGTTGTTTTAAGTGTAGCATAGCGGTTACACATGTGAGTTTGTGTTGTACTAAGTTATTAAATATATTTATGTTTTGTACTGACTGTGTTATCAATTGTGATCTGTATTATAAATCCATTTTTAGGACTTTGTGTTGTTGGTGCAGTGGGTTAAGAATCCAAATGTAGTGGCTCAGGTAACTTTGGAGGCTCAGATTCAATTCCTGGCCTGGGCACTTCCATATGTCGTGAGTGTGGCCATAAAAAATAATTAAGGAGTTTCTGTTGTGGCTCAGCAGATTAAGGACATGATGCTGTCTCTTTGAAGATGCAGGTTGGATCCCTGGCCTCTCTCAGTGGGTTAAGGATCTGGCGTTGCTGCAAGCTGTGGCATAGGTCTCAGGTCTGTGGCATAGGCATGCAGCAGCAGCTCTGATTTGACCCCCAGCCTGGGAACTTCCATATGCACAAGTGTGGCCACAAAAAGAAAAAAAAATAGTTTTTTTAAAAATTTGCTCATTTTTAACTTCTCATGTTAGATAACATGACTGGGAGGGCGATCCAACAACTTAAGAAATCATAATCTTTCATACATTGGGAGAGAGGGTATGGTTGAAAACAATTAGGTATTTTCTTTATTCACATATAATTCTGCCTGAGAGTTAAAATTATGAAGAAAGGAAAAGAGAAGGAATCTCAGAGAACTTATACAGAAATAATATCCCAAGGTCAAACCCAGTCAGCCTTGTTGGGGCAGAGATAACATGTGAGCTGGAGATACATATAATAAGAAAGGAAAGAGTTATGTGGAGAGAGACTAATCTTAGTATCAAAAATCTCAGTGCTAAGAGGTGAATAAAAAATATACGGTCAGAAATAGAGAACAGATCAGGCAGATGTACAAGTTCAGAGCAGATATTAGGTACCACGTCTGATGATGACACTTCAGTGAACAAAAGCCATGAAAATGAAAAATAAATTTGATTACAAAGCTGTTGGGAAATCGAGGAACTTGACAGCAGGTTCAAGACAACAAAGTTCTATGTAAGAGCCTATTCATAAATGTGGACAAAGGAGGAGGAGGTTGTATATAAGAGAGAAAACAAAGCAAAACAGAAATAAATTTCAAAGGAGTCAAGTTTGAACTAAAGCCAAATTCATTAAGAATATTTCTAAATGAGTAACATATAAATATCACTCAGCAGATCTTGACTAGAGGGATAGGTATTTGTTAGTAATTTGCTGAGGAAATGGGGTGTGTGCATGTAAAAAAATGAAAAAAGATAAAACAATTTTTGTCTTAATCCCCAACCAACCTCGACTCATGTCTCAGGCATGATAGTGCATAATTTTTTAATTGGATAAATAGGTAAAAAATTTCTACTTCTATTCCTTCCTCCTTACTAGTATATTAAAAAATATTTTCCTCAAACCTAAATCTGTGAATAATTCTTTGCTAATATGAAGATATTGTATAAGAATTTTTGAGGATACCTGAGAATTAACATTATCTAATATGGAAAATGAATGAAATATTAATACCATCTAATCTGAAAAATAGATAAATGACTCTACTTGACTGTATTACAATTTCCTAAGTCCTAAATTGTAAAGTCACCTTTTTCATTAGTAGCAAAGAAAGAAAACAACAACCAAAAAAACTAAATTCAAATCACCAAACTAATTTTCCATAAGATGTTTGAAAGAAAAAACAAAAAGGAATCTTGTGTTTCTTTAAAGGTTTAATACAGCACCTAATCAGAAATAAACATGTATGAAATAAAGTGATTTTTAATGAAAAATTCATTTAAATGGAGTTTATTAAAGAGCAAGGTGCAAGAGAAAGCACCTTGAAAGGCTTTGCGTTAAGTGAAGCTAAAGAGCAATAGAAGTGTGGTGCAGAGATCAGTGGCTCTGTCTTGAGCCCAAACTCAGGGGTTCACAACTGTCTTAAGCCAAAGAGCTTTTCTCACAGAGCATCTGAAATATTCATAGGTCCTGCACTAGAATAAATTTATTGCTGCTATAAGATATATAAAAGGTTGATAAACTGCCTTCCTGACCTTGGAGAACTTTGTTGGCATATTAAGAGACTTTGATACATAGCAGGATGCAGACAAGCTGTGTGATTTGTTGTCTGCACAGCGCTGGGCCTGCACTCTTAGGTGCTTGGAAAACAAGGGGAACATGAAGAAAAAGCCATCTGTGCCAAGGAACCAGGAGCTGGCTCTCCTGGCAAATACAGCAAGTGAAAACTGGGGGGATTTGAAGGTTAAACAACTCTATTTAAGCCCTGTGCAAACCCAGACTTTATGACATATATATTGTTCCCCACAGTATGTCTTTTTGGTTTTCTGCCATTTCTCTGTTTTCCTCACACAGCATTTGACTCTCAGTACCTTGTTTACAGACTGTTGCCTCCTGCAGCACATTGGGGTTCTAATGAGTGACGGCAACAGCTAGCAGAACCTACATTGTGGAAAGTAAAACCAAGCAGAGTTTTAATAACATGAGTGCTGAGCCCCATTAGCTCTACCAAAATGTCCTTGATGTGTAAAGACTTGAATGACAAACAGGGGGATGGAAAGTGGGAAATGCTGAAATGAAAGAAGCACTGGGAACATAAATGGCTAAATTCATTTTTAGTTTATATCCCAGAAGGCTCCTTTTAAGACCCAAAGCATTACTATAAAATTTATAGGAAAGAGTTTCAAATCGTATTCATTTTTTTTTAATATTTAACATGTAACTTTCATCTGTTTTATTCAAAAGTGAGTTCAAGGTGAAAAAGTATACAGGCAACAAAGATATAATTAGATTCAAAAAGTGACAAGACATAATTTTAATTTTTCTAATTCAGTCCACTCTCTCCGCTATATTGATTAAATAAGATTTTCCAACTCCTTCCCATTTAAGCCTATCCTACATGACAGTGAAACATTCTATCCAAAAAATAGTTTCGTTTTGTTTTTTTCTTGTATTTAAGAGAAGTATTTAGGGGCATTCAAAAAAACATGTACTGGATTTCACTTGTGATGCGGTGGGTTAAGGATGTGGCGATGTCACTGCAGCAGCTCAGGTTGCTGCTGTGGTGTTGGTGCCATCCCTTGCAAGGGAACTTCTGCATGCCATGGATGCTCCAAAAAAAAATAAATAAATAAAATAAAAAAAGACATAAACAGGTACTGAAGGAAAGGAGCATCTCTCCAGATGGGCCTGGTGGAATTAGACCACACTTACACATTAGCCTACAAGTAGTGGAATAACAATGGGTAAAATCCTTTTCCATGTTGTTTGTTTTCAATTTAACAAGGATTACCCTTCAGCTGTGTAGGCTCTGCCAAGAGATGCATTGTATGTTCTCACCATTTACCAAATAGCTGGAGAGCAGATGCCTTGCTCGCCTATGGAGGCCTAAAAGATAACAGCAGTGCTAGGAGTTTCTCTCCATGCTCATGCCATAAGCAAGCTGAGCCTTGGTGTACGACTAGGAGAACACTGGGGACTCCCCTCTGGTGTCTATAGCAAGGGTGTGGGCATTTATGCAGGACAGGCCATAGCGAAATAGTTAATTATTGGTTTAAAAAAAAAGTCATCTATAAACTTATTTACGCAAACTAGCCTGAACAATTTTCTGCAATTCTGATAGTTGGTGGTTTTGTTCAGTAAGTTTAATATTTTATACATACTTTGCCTCTTACATTTTAGAGAATTGGATGTGTAGGGAGGGAAAAATAATAATATGATCTCTATTACCTCCTTTACTCATAGGCTTGGTTCTAAAAGTAATTTGATGTCTAGAAACAGGCTCTTACATTTTTATAATATTCTGGAGATTTTTCATTTGCCTCCAGATCCACCTCCCACTGTCCAGCCTGCTCTGTGTCCCAGGAAGCTGAAAGGAATGGACTTCATCATTTGGCTCTTATGCTCTCTAGGTTCCAGTTATGTTGATGGGAGGTACCAGTTAGAGATTGGATGGAAAAGGAAAAGCATCTTTGAGTTAGCCCTCTCCATATTACTATACTTTCATTAGCTAAGACCTCTTTGCCTTAGCCTTATGGTTGCTGACTACCAAGGCTACACAGTCAAGGGATTATATTCTGTACCATCCTTAGCAGTTTCTCTGAAGCCCTTTTCAAAACATGGAAAGTAATCTTTTAGTTACACACTTCAATCACCCACTTTGAGTGTGCTCTTGGTTTCCTATTAGGTCCCTGACTGATAGGAAAAATGTTTAGTGTTAACCTTAAAATACAAATAGATCTTTTTTGTTTTATTTTATTTTTGTCTTTGGCCACACCCTTGGTATATGGAAGTTCCCGGCCAGGGATTGAACTCATGCTGCAGTTTCATCCTACATCACAGCTGTGGCAGCACTGACTCTTCAAATCACTGCACCACAACGGAACTTCCAAAACACAGTTTTTTCTTTGGTTTTTTGGTTAGTTGTTTTTTAGCATAAAGCTTTCTTTCATTTTTTAGAGCAATTTGAAAGAAATGGTTAAAAAATAAAAGATCTGACAGTGGAGGTATACTTATAAACAATATTTACAAATCTAGAGTGACTATACTGAAAGAATGTATTTATTTGGAAAGCAAAGGTCTGGCTTTTTTTGTTGTCATTGTTATTGACCACTATACTTAAAATGGCCTAATCTTATTTTGGCCTCAGAGCCCATCTGGTATTGTCCATGCTAAAGAGACATCTTAACTGTCCAAAGTATTAGATATTTTTCAGCATTCTTTATAAGCCGATCCAATTGTAATGTGTGATTCTGAATACTTTTTTCTCTTCTGGAAACACTCTCCTCCTTTGTTTTCTGTAACTAAGATGAAGTCAAACTCTGCTCTCAAAACATGTAAAATTTTATTCAGTTAAAAAAAATTATGGGAGTTCCCGTTGTGACTCAGCAGTTAATGAAACCAACTAGTATCCATGGCTATGTGGGTTCAATCCCTGGCCTTGCTCAATGGGTTAAGGATCCAGTGTTGCCATGAACTGTGGTGTAGGTTGTAGAGGCGGCTTGGATCCAGCATTGCTGTGGCTGTGGTGTAGGCTGGCAGCTGTAGCTCTGCTTCGACCCCTAACCTGGGAACCTCCATATACTGTGGGTGTGGCCCTAAAAAGACAAAAAACAAATTGTGTACTCATGGAAAATTTCATATACCAAATAAGGCATTGCACAGATATCATATTTAATGGTAATTGTAGGATCTATGACATGAAATGTTCTTAGGAAGACATATATTGATAGATTAAAATAGGGAAGAAAGTTTATTTCAAAGAGAATATTTAGCTTAATAGTTGAGTATTATTCAGCAGGATATGCATAACTGAATAGAAAGTGGAATACATACTCAGAGATGAGCTCAGAGGTACTGTCAAGGTCAAGTTACACAGTATGGAAAGAAGAAAGCGTGAATGTTTGGCGTATTTGTGAGCAATAAGAGAGAAGATTGCAAAGGTAACTTAGAAACTGCTGAAATATTTTTAGTAGGGGAGTTATTTTTTGAAAGCTATAATTTATAAGATTAATGCAGGGGATTGAACTGAAGAAGCAACTACAATCATGACTGACCCAAAGCTTCTTTACACATAAAAAATTCTTCCGTCTATTGAGATTTTTGTACTTTAAGCAGTGTGTCCTTTATTAAATAGTTCATATTCACTGTAGAAATTTTTTTAGACATGCATTCAGACAAAAAAGCTAATAAAACATAAGTTATTCTGTAGTTTTACCAACCATTTTGATGTGTACATCTTTCTGTTTTTCTATTAGCACTTATGTAGAGAGAAATCTCAAACTAAATGCCTAAAATTTCTAGGCACAGAACCTCAAAGAATGCCTGAAACTAATTATGGTAAATTTTAGAGTGAAAGTGCCATTGAAAAGGAAAAACTGCTACTAGTACCTAGGGCACAAGGGCCACATGGTAATGAGAGTCAAGTGTTCATAGATTTTCCCTTTATTTTTTTTCTTTCTTGGCTGCTTTGTGGGTGTTCCTGGGCCAGGGATCAGATCCAAACCACAGCTATCATTACTAGTTTTATATATATATAAAATATATATATATATTTATAATTTAATATATTTAATATATAAACATACATAGTTTTATATATAGTAAATAAAATATATAAATAAAACATATATAACATATATTATACATATCTTAGTTCCTGGAGTTAGTCCCTAGAAATGAAAGTGTTTGCAGATTAATTTTTTTAAATTTATATTTATTTATTTATTGGCTGCACCCACAGCATATGGAAGTTCCCAAGCTGCTGCACAGGTAACACTGGATCTTTACCTGCTGCGCCATAGAAGGAGCTCCCAGAATAATGTATTTTTAAGATTATTGTTTTGCTAATGGATCCTCTCCACAAATTAAATATTTTTTAATATTCCCTTCAACTATATGTGGGTGCTTTTTTTGGCACTTACACTGGATGCTTCTTAGTGAGTTTTGAAGTGTTTTCATATATGTTCCTTGACCTTATGAATACTAGAGTACAGATAATACGTTCTTCATTTGATTGTTAAGGGATTTGGGACACACACAGATTACTTTTCTGAAGTTCACACAATCAATTAATGGGAGAGGTAGGACAAGAATATGTGTCTCAACAAGTCCTCTATTTTTCCAATATTTTATAAAACATACTAGCATATTGCTTAGAAAGAATAATTATCTCTCAAACTATTAGGTAGTTAATAATTATTTAATAGTATCTCAAGTAAATTACATACTAATATCTTTTTTTATTTGCTGAAGACACCAGTATTTTGACACATGCCAAAATTTGAAAAAAAAAAAAAGTTTGAGGAAATTGATAGCAACTAGGATTAAATTGACTATTACAAATTCTTTGTATTATATATAGCTTTAAGAATAAGTGTGATGCCGGTTTTTAAAGTTAGTAGTTCGTTAACTATTGTTAAGTTCAACAACATTTATTTAACAAATGTTTATTGACATCCAACCAGGAACAAGTTACCAAGGAAAGACACAGAGAAGGAATCACACTTCTTGCACTCCAGAAATTTACTTTATGTGATAATATTTGGCATTCTCTATTATACTAATGAGAGTCAATGCAGAGAAAAATAAATGTTCTATTTTCTATTAAATCCACTGTTTGATTAAAATAATAGAATATCAATATATCATTCATTTTAAAAAATTCTTCATGCAAGTGGGAATTGTGCTAAAGTAAATAGGGCTTCTCTGAAATGAGAGGCTGGAAATTGCAGAAACATGGGGAGATTTTTTTTCTCTCTGTAAAAATATTTGTTTGTACTAATACTTAGAATACAAAAAAAAGAAGGAAGAGAAAGAAAGAGGAAAGAAGGAAGGAAGGAAGGAAGGAAGGAAGGAAGGAAGGAAGGAAGGAAAGAAAGAAAGAAAGAAAGAAAGAAAGAAAGAAAGAAAGAAAGAAAGAAAGAAAGAGAAAGAAAGAAAGAAAGAAAGAAAGAAAGAAAGAAAGAAAGAAAGAAAGAAAGAAAGAAAGACAGACAGACAGACAGACAGACAGACATCTCAACTCTGTAACCACATGATTAGGGCCTGCCCACAGCCTAGGGGAAGGATCCTCCAGGGTGTCCTGGCATGGACTGTCTCCCCACCCACCACCCCAACCAATCCACCCCAACACCTACTTACTGTCGGTGTCACCAGGCAGAAAACTGAAGAATCAGGGTGTGAGGACCTTTCTGGCTGCTGGTGAGTGTGCAAAGGAAGAAAGGAAAGTCCATGTGACTTTTCCCAAGAAAGGAGCCAGGATACACAGCGCAAGAGACAGGGGTCCCCCATTCAGTTAAGGGCAGGAACTAAATGTCCGGGTCCAGGAAGAACAAAAAGGGGATTTGGGAGGTAGGCTTTTCTATTTTTTTTTTAAAAAAAGGCACATTATCCAACATCTCCCTGTGGCCCTCAAGCTTCTGTCCTGGCCCCCTGATGCAAACCTTTATAGAGTAATCATCATACACTTAAAAATAAGACTAGTGCTTGGGAACTCTGGCTACTGGTTTCCTAGACAACTGAGATAGACTCTTTGTATTAACACATTAAAGTATGAAGTGGCTCTTGAGAGCTCCAGGTTGTCATTCTCCCTAAGGACACATCACTCATCTAACAATGGCCACACTAATTCATACTTTTAGTGTCACAATTTCTAGGGAGTTCCCTTTGTGGCTCAGCAGGTTATGAACCCGACTAGTATCTATGAAGATCCCTGGTCTCTCTTAGTGGGTTGGGGATCCAGTGTTGCTGTGAGCTGTGGTGTAGGTCACAGAGGCAGCTATTATCCTGCCTTGCTGTGACTGTGGTGTAGCTTCAATTCAACCCCTAGCCTGGGAACTTCCATATGCCACATGAGTGGCCTTAAAAAAAAGGAAAAGAAAAAAGAATTTCTAAGCCAAGTCCTCTGGTTTCATACTCTCTTCTGTTTTTTTTTGTTTGTATATTTGTGTTTTACTCCTCTACTCTATATTGAAAGCAGATAAGTCATGTCATCCCCATTGGAGAAGCACATGCAAAGTATTTACCTGAAATTTTTGAAGCAGTTACTTCGTAATAAATATGGAAACTGTTGTATGAGATGCAAAATAATTATTTTAAATCCCTCCTTTATGTCACTACTATCATCATTAGGAGAAGTAAGTTAACATAAATGAATAAACTATTTTTGGTAAAGTCTTGGGAAAACTTCCACGGAGATATAGACAAACAAGCTTCCCCTTTAATAGAAACAGCCTTTCTTAATCCATTTTCATGGTAACCTACATGCAAGTGTCTTTGTTTCCTGTCCTATCTTGAATTCTATTTAAATACAGAAATTCCTTTTGTAATAAGCCCACTTACTCTAGGTGGATTTAAGTTTGAAGCCAACTAACTTGAAGGTCAGCTTCACATTAAGTTTGTCTTAAGTCTTTTATTTTTGTTTGCACCCATAAAGACTGATTCCAGGGCCACACTTTGGAGATTGTTTGTTCTTTAGGACAGCATCTGTGTTATATGTCATCAAGACAGGCAGGTAGTGTTGAAGGCATATAAACGCTTTGGCCCTGCTGCAGGGTTACAGTTCACAGACTGGGTCTCTGTGGAAGATATATGAATGCTCCCGCCATTGTTCAGTGCTCAGTCTGCGAGTTTAACAGAAGAAATCAATGAGGCACAACTGTGTAAAATAGGGGTCAAATATGTACAGCTGTGGCTCCACATATATCAGAAAGTGCTGTTTGATTTTCCTCTAGACAGCATTCATTATCAAAATGGGCTTCAGAAGCTTTTTATTAAAAACAAATTGATGCTAATTAATTCAGATTGCTCTGGCCATTAGTCAGTTATCTCATTGCAGAAAACTGGATCAAATCAAGACTGTTCCCTGCAATCTCTGATGGCTTGCTATCTCTAAATCTAATTTTAAATTGGGATCCCATTATTTTAAGTTAGAGTGAGGTTTTCCACTCTGGTCTTCTCTTGATTATAAGTTGTCTTGTTCTTTTGTTGCTTAACCTTCTTTGGAGGATCTGTATTATCTTATTTCACTACTAATGTACCTATAACATTGTATATTATTATAGGTTATATATTTACAAATATATATGATATATATTTTCCTATTATATATTTTTGTATTCCAAGAAACTGAATTTATTTCCGCTTAAATACTTGGGGATTTGAAGTTCAAATACATATTTATAAGAAATAGTTCTTGTTTTTCTCCATTTTTAAAGAGAAATATCCTCCGAACATACAAATTCTAACACATTATTTCTCTGTTGTTTTAACTATCCACATTCTATAATTCTTTTCCTGTGTATTATTCTTTTTTCATGCCTTATCTCTCCCTAACAAACACATGCACAAACAGAAGAAAGGAAAAAAGCTTGAAAGAACCTTTATTTTTTTTCTCTTTTCCTATAATTAGTATGAATAAGAACCAGTTCAATTGCCCTTTTTCTGACTGTCTTGGCCATTTGTCTCTGTGACTGACAAACAAATTAGGTACAGGCAGATATGAAATATGTTTTTTTTTTCTCACCTTTCTTTAGACTTCTGAACAGTGAAAAGCCAGAAGTAGGAAGCAGAATTTCTAGAAATAGCATATGAAAAAGAATGGAAGGGTGCATGTAAATATATGGGAGTTCTGGGGGATTTGAGGGTTTAGAGAATGAGTTTCAAGTGGTGTGCAAGAGGAAAGGAGTTATGCAAATGTGAGAGCCTAGGGATGAGTTGCAATGAGGAGATCATAAGAGTGAAGCTAGAGTTTTGTAGATAGTATTGCTCTTAAACTCCAGGAGAAGAGCTGCCAGTTTTCTGGTGGCTGCTACTCCTTGGAATGCATTCTTCAACACTGTCTACATCCTGCTCTAGGCTCTCTGAAAAGCACCCCAAGCACTCCATGGCACCCCAAGCACCCCATGGCACCCCAAACACTGCATTCCCAGACTGAGTGTAGTACCCCAAAGCCAAACTGGTACCTACAAGAACCTTCATCTGTATTTCCATTTTCTGGGGTTTCTCTGATCCTTTACACCCACCAAAACTGGGGTGATTTAGATGGCCTGAGGAGCTCTAGGATTTACTGTGGTCATCCAAGGGTCCTCTTGCAAGGTCACTACACCCTTTTTCTAGGAAGGCAGCCTAGCAAGTGAATTGCTTCTTCTGGCTATTTAAATATTTCTCTAGTGGGATCACATAAGATTAGACTGACAGTAGTGCTGACATGATGACTTGAGGTGACTATAATTCTCATTAAAAAAGGGTTCAGGACTCTGAGCTACAACCAGACAACCTTAGGCTTCAACCTCATTGGGTCCATGTGCTGGATTTGTCCATGTGTTCCAAGAATAATGCCACCTTGGGTATATAACATCCAATGTTTTAGAGATGGTCATAGGCACCCTTTACCCTGTGCCCCCCTCCAACTCGACACTAGTACCCACATGGCCTCATCAGGCTATATACCATGTGTTGGTCAGTCTTCTAAGAGTTATCATTCTATTCCTTTTGAAAACTTTGTAGATCATTTTTGATAATGCCAGTGGAGCCTTTAATCAATATCCTCTCTTATTTCCAGTTGATGGTGACCTTGTGCTCTCCTGAGTTATTCTTAAGACATGCTAGAGAAGGGAAGGACATTCCTTGTATGAAGGGACCACTTTTCTTGTTCTGTCCACAGACCTTTTACTTATACTTCCAGCTGGTGGTGGTATGTGAAAACAGGTCATGCTTTAAGGACAAGTGACCACAGCCTCAAGATTCTATGATTGAAAGATGTTATTCTGCTTGACATTTGGTCCTCTTTGAAACAGCACAGTAACATCCCTTGAGAGAGTCCTTGGAAGCCAGTTCCATGGGGAGTTTGATGGATGGTTCAGTGTTATGAGTAATGATGCAACCAGTACTATATTAACGAAATTAGGGAACTATGGTAGCAAGATTTATATTATTTCAGTACAAATAGGTTCTGAAGAGTATGATATTGTGAGTAATAACAGCATTGCTACCTTTTTCTCATGGTGGGGGATATGAGATTGTCCAGCTGTGATACATGGGAAAGGAAAGGACATGAAGCAGTGGCTCCTGGATCTGAGCACAGGGGGACTATGCATGGACACCACAAAGAATCTGCACTTGCACTGATGGAACAATAAACAAATACTTAATACCTCTTCTCCACCATTACTCTCAATCTTCACCAGTAAATAACTAAGCCTCTGATAGGCACATAAATTTATTATACTTTTAATCAAAATGTTTTTGTCCAAGTGTGTAATATACTTGGATCATGGATGCAGCCCTACCTCTCCAGGGTCTGTCTGATGATCCATTCAGATACCTAAAGTTGTGTGAGTCATATTGAAAATGGCAAGGGTATTTGAAATTTATACTATTGACCAAATGATTATTCTCCTCAAAGTAAAAGGAAAGCACATTCTTGTCCTAATTATGGGGAGAGATGAGTAAGAAAGGCAGAAGATTACCAAAAAAGAGGAGAACCATGGCAGGACATTTGTTTGGCTATTTCTCTCTCATTTCAAGCATTCAAACAAATATTATGATTATGAAACTAGCCATAATTCTTGAGAGTTTGAATATGTTTCCTTCATATACACTAAATTACATGTTTGAACTGAAGGCATTTAATGTCATTCACACTATAGACATCATCAAAGGACCACAAAAAGTACCAGGTATACAAATGTGAATAAACTTTGAGCCTATTCTCTACTTCGAGGGGAAGAGAAAAAGAGGTAAATAATTACACAATGTGTTTTGAAAAAAAATATAAAAGAGAAACTAATCTGTATGGGGAAACAGGAGTGAGCATTATCTGTGATAATTTTTTAATAGTTTTATAAAACTAATAGGAGTTTTCAGGGACATAGGCAAGAGAAGTCTAATTCAAGCTGATGGATACATATGCAAATATTAACAGTGACTCTGTCTTTCTGTTTCCCTACTCTCTAACTTAAGATTCCTGAGATATGGAATATTTCATACTAAATTTTAATTAACGTCTGTACTTTAAAATATTTAGAGGGGTATTTCTCAAATTTCCTGACTGTGGAACAGAGTATTATATACTGTGTGTGTGTTTGTGTGTGTGTGTACACACAGGCCCTTGGTATGTTAATAAATGATTTTTGAACCCAATTCCACATCTGATAGAAGTTCCTCTGTAGAGCTGATGTGAATTGCTCTTAGGGTCCCTTTGCCTTGATCTGAACCCTGCTTCAATGCAGTGAGGAAGATATGAAGCTGGAACACTTTCCCAGTGCCTTAAGAATCTCCTCTTATGTCTGACACATTCATATCCTCATTCTCTTAGGACCTCACCATCCTGATTGTTTATGTGGAATTACCAAGAAAGCAAAAGGGAGGGAGGGAAGGAGAAAGGAACTTTCATTGTGAAGCCAGCATGATGGTTTTCTTATTTCCTCACTCAAGACAAATTGATGATTTGGATTCTCTAAACTGGGAAACTTGTTTTAAATTTAAAATAGGCTACATCTTATTGAATTATTTACATGTGTGTGTG
The DNA here is from genome assembly GCF_016906955.1 of Phacochoerus africanus. Lineage (NCBI taxonomy): Eukaryota > Metazoa > Chordata > Mammalia > Artiodactyla > Suidae > Phacochoerus > Phacochoerus africanus. The sequence continues at coordinate 79,001,748 of NC_062554.1, forward strand.
TGCATGTGTGTATGTGTGTTTATGTGGTGTGTTTTCTCTATAAGACTCCCACAGTGAGATCCAAAACCCATGTGCCCAACCACTTAAGTGATTTCTTTAATAATATAGGAAGAATAATTCCTGAATTAGGATATTCTTAGCACATTGTTCCACTGTGTACATTATAAATGTAAAGCAGGCACCAGCTCTGTCTCTCCACAGGGAGAATTTATGACATGGTACTATTATAAACCCAAGGATTTTTATAGTGTTTCATTTTATGGTCTGTGCTGCCTAAAATGACCTAAGGTATAATTTTCCTCCCACTGATAGATGCCATCTACAAAGTGCCACTGCTATTGAAGGGTTGGGCTGAATCAGTAAGGAAATAACTCTTACCTTTATGTCTTTTGCTTCTAAGCCCAGGTGGTAATGAAAGGGTGGAACATCAGTAAGAGGTTATTCATTAAGTACCCTTAAATGTGTTTGTAAGTACAGGGAACCAGAAAGACTCATTCTAAGAACAGTTGTGACCATAACTTTTGGTCCTTTGAAGCAATTACCAGAGGTGGTCTCTGTGAATGCTCCCAGAACAAGTGAATTGTCTAAGGGAAAAAAAGTAAATTTTGAAGTAGCTTTTATAGCCTATGTGGTCTCTGAAACCATTAAACACATCATCAGACGTGAGGTCAAGTGCCTGATTATTTCCTCCATGTGCATTTCATCTATATCTCACCTTGGTGATACATGTTAAAAAGAGTTCTGGGGAGAATGCCCATGAATTTGGAAGAATGAACTTTTTTTTTTTTTTCCTTTATAGGGCTGCACCTGTGGCATATGGAGGTTCTCAGGCTAGGGGTCAGATCAGAGCTGTATCTGCTAGTCTACGCCACGGCCACAGAAATGCAGGATATGAGCCACATCTGCAACCTACACCACAGCTCATGGCAATGCAGGACCCTTAACCCACTGAGCGAGGCAAGGGATTGAACCTGCAACCTCATGGTTCCTAATCGGATTCGTTTCTGCTGCGTCACGACGGGAACTCCAAGGAAGAATGGACTTGAATCTGCTTGTGAATAAAATAAACCACTGGTGAGAAAGTCAGTGTATTTCAGTTCAATCATGGCATTTGAGTTTCAGTTCAATCACAGTGACAGGTCAAGATGCATAAATCTTTAGTTGGGCCAATCATTATCAGATGACAAGCATTGCAGTTATCACGTACATAACCACCATATACAAGCATAATATTAATATTAATTGCAAGTTTATCCCACCAATGAACTGGAGCTACCACGATTCTTTTCACTTCCCTCGTTGTTTCATGTTTCTCGTCTGCTGTATTTGTTTTAATGTTTTAGCTGTTTGTCTCTGATCACGTTGATCTCATCTGTTTTTTTCTAATAGTGCTTTAATGCTCACATTTAAATTATCACATTGGCTTATTATGCTCTCCAGGATAAGGACTGTGTCTTCTTCCAGGCAGAACTCCACAATGCCATAGGGAAGGGTTGAGTACACTCCAGAAGCAAAACTGATATTGACAAGCAGTGGCCGTAAGCTTCACATAAAGTGAAAGTCATACCCATAGAGGTAAAAACTGGAAAGTTTTGCCAGAATTGACTACTTAATTTAGTCAGAGAGGTAGTTATGGAAGATAGAAAGGAAGTAGACTTTAAATAAACAGTGTTTTTCTATAGGCCATATGTACTTAAAGTGGGACTTGACTTGATATATGTGATTGACTCTAAATGGAATATTTTCACCACTTGAAAAAGAGGTAAGTAGAAATGTAGTGGTCACTTTATTTGTATGTTTTTGAAAAGTGGATGCCAGTGTGTAAAAGCTAGTACTTCAGGTGTTCAGGTCCAACCAGCAGATGTCTACTGGGTCTACAATCAATTATGAGGAGCTGCCTCTTAAGGAGAGAGCAGAAAGTAAAAGCCTCCTTGGATAAGGCACAGTCTGATACATTGTCCAAGGGGAATACAAATTTTCTTTTCCTTTTTATTTTTTCTAAGATATGAGTATGTCTTGAATTCAAAATTGAATTCTAAATAGTAAAACAGAAAATAAGTATTCAATTTTACTCATCCTATAGATAAAAGGGTACAGTTTATTCTCCACAGCACCAACTTAGCTGTGTATGCTCAGACTTTTTGCACCATTTTGATGAAGTGAAAGTTTAACCAGATTATTCAGCTCAAATTGAGAGAAACTATTCCAGCAGGCAGTCTTCTCTACTAATATGTTGGCTGATCTAATAAAAATTAATAGTTGTCCTCAATGAATTTCTAATCCTAGTTCATCATAGGTCTTACTTGCTTTTTCAATTGGACTACCCAAAAAAGAAGCTGGAAATGAGGAGAATTCTCACTAGGATAAATCCAAGCACAGAAGAGGGCATCTGAGAGCCAATACCAGTTCTCAGCTGTCCTAGAAAAGGAGAAACAATATATGTCTTTAGGGAGTAATATACCACATTGATTAAACACAGCCTCTGGAAGAGGCAAACTGCATTCAGTTACATGTTCACCAATATGGTTTTATGTAAAAGGAGAATATTATATCTCACAAGATAATGCAAGTATTAACTGAGACACAAGTTCTGACATGTAGAAGACACTCAGCAAATATCAATTCTAATTGTATTACCTTAATATAGAAAAACATATGAAAATTCTCATTAGGATCTCTTCTTTTATACAACAGAGATAGCAATATATTTGTTGGTGTGGGCAAACTGCTACTGCTACTTTCTTTATTCTTTTTTATCTTGATAATAAGAAACCTGATTAAAATGCTGGATGTATTTTAAGCTAAAGTATCCAGCCTTGCTTTTTTAAGTATGGCCAGTGAATTGTATGTGGAAGTGTCATGTGACCCTATTGGAAATTATCCTTAGAAGAAGTGGACATAACCTTCTTAATTCCTTTCCTTCATCCTCTTGCTTAGAATTTCAATATAATGGCTGGTGTTCCAGTCACTATTTCAGATCATGAGGATGAATTGTGCAGATCTGTGAACTGCAGTAGTCCATGACAACTTTGTGGAAATGCCATACAAGCCTAGATTGCTGAATTACAAATTAATTTGTATAATGGAAAAATAAACTTTGTTGTTACCTATTATGTGATAGAGAAAGGAACATATTTGTCTTTTCTAAGTCACTTTTACTTTGTTCTTTTTAGTGTTCCACTATATGCAAATATAATCCTAAAGATTTCCCTATATATTCATAAACTGCATTTTCCTGGGAGTGCTGGGCATGTACTGGAAGCTAATAGACACCTAATAATAAACTTTAGGGAAAAAAAATCTGTAAAATTAGTGAATTTTGATATTTTAAAAAAAATAATTAAATCTATTTTAAGTATAAGGGAGTTTTTTATGAAGATAGAATTTTCTTTATTTTGAAATAATAATACATGTTCATTATAGATTAAAAAAAACAATGCAAAACAAAAAAGAATCAGTCATAAGTCAGTGCTTTTTTTTTTTTTTTGCCTTTTAGGGCCGCACCAATGGCATATGGAGGTTCCCAGGTTAAGGGTCTAATTGGAACTGTTGCTGCTGGCCTACGCCACAGCCATAGCGATGCCAGATCCCAGCCATGCCTGCGACCTACACCACAGCTCACAGAAACGCCAGATCCTTAACCCACTGAGCAAGGCCAGGAATCAAACCTGCAACCTCATGGTTACTAGTCGGATTTGTTTCCACTGTACCATGATGGGAACTCCTAAGCCAGTGTATTTTTATGTGTATGTATTGATTTTCTGTGTTTTCTCTTCTTTAGAGAGGAAGATGTGTGTCTGACCAATATTAGAAGTTGAGGACTGTTTTGTCAGAGACAGACAAAAAGATACTTGTTCAATTTTTTTTCAAGCCCAGAAGGAGGACAAGGACCTGTATTAAGTTTACTCCCTTTGTTGCCAAATTAGATACTCAATAGTATTTAGAGAATAGGAAAAGAGTGTTAAGAAAATGTATGCTTCATATAAATTTTGACTTATATTTCTAAAAGTGAATTCTCTAGCCTGATATTAGCTAGAAGATTTACCCCATCTTGAAATGGCTTTTTAAAGTGCTCTGTCATCAAGGCTATAGTTTACTTAAAATGCTTTCAATAACAAGTGAAAGTCAAAAGTCCAATGTGGAAGAGCAGCACCAGTTGAGGAAATCAAATGTCCATCCACCAATTGCCCTAAATTCTACCTTTACCTCAACTTCAAGTATTATACTGGTTCCTCTCCACTGTTCACCAGAATAACTTTCACTTCACACATAGAAAATCACAGAGTCCATATTATATTTGGTAGCAATTTTCCAAAATTTCTGACATATACTTTAAAATATTCCCAAGTAGTCAGTGGTAATAAAGATATTTCCTACACTTATACCATTTTGATGTCAGTCACACTTTGAAACCTTGTAGGAAAGGTTTTGCCTCGCTCTTCATCTCATCAACTCTTACTCATAATTCAAGTCTAGTTTAAATGTAAAATCCTTAGGAAAGATTTTCCCAATCTAAAAATTGAGTTATTTTCCTCCATTGCACACTTCCACTGTACCTCATAGTTTTCCTTGTCGTAACTCATCATACATTTAATAAAATCACTGTTTACTAATTTATCTAATGTACATATTCCCAGTAGAATGTACTTTGCTTTAGCGCATGGGCCAAGTAAACTCTGTTTACTACTGTATCCTGAGTATAGTAATTTACTGAGCAGAGTATTTGGCATTTTAGGAAGTCCACTATAAATATTTACTCAATGACTAATTGAATTAGTGCATGTCAATAAGCTTGAAATAGAAAGTACATTTAAAATGGACTAAGTTATCTTCTATTAAACAACAAAATGCAACGGAGTAAATTTTAAGGATCTAATTGGCTTAATTGAATGATTCATGAATCAGGCAGCATTCCATCTAGCAAGGAGAAAGGAGCTCTGAAGAGCTGTACAAAGTAGAAGGCTTTTATAGGCAAAAGGGAAAAGGTGTAAGGAAAGAGCACATTACCTCCTTTCTCATCTTCCTTCGGTTTATTACTTACAGGTCCAGAAAATTACATGGCACACCTATGGCCACATAGCAAAGTCATGAGGCAGGAGGTTGGGGAAGGGGGGCAAGTGAGGAAGGCCTGAGGATCCAGTTTTATTGAGGTTGAGAGTGAGGACCTAGTATTTAATGGACTCACATTAAATGGACATTATTGGTGAATTTAAAACACAAGATCAGGTATTTAATCCACAAGAAGAGAAAAAACAAGCCTCCTAAAATGATCAGTTATCAAAATCATCCAAGATCTTTTAAGTAAAGGGTGGGGGCAAGGAACCACCTGGCTCTTTTCTAGGTATGTCTGGCAATGCTGTTGTTATTGGAGATAGTCGTCTCTGAAGTGAATACCTTGGAAATCAAAACTTAGGTCAGGCACTTATACAACAAAAAGAAAAGCTAACTGTCAGGGCTTATTCTTATATAAGTGGACTTATATAAGATACATTAGGTAATTAAAGGGCAAAATCAGCCTTTGGATATGTGAATCTCCAAAGGATGGGTAAATGGTAATTCTTAATAGCCAATATTATTAAAAGAAATCTGTACTTACCATTTGACATGTTTCATTATGCTTAAACATTGCATTAACTCTCTGAAAGTTATGGTTCTGTCCATATATTATGTATGAGGAAAAATCTCAGAAACGTTAGCAATTAGCCCCAAGTCAGACAACTCTTGATGGTTGGCACCAGGAATTAAATTAGGGTATATATGGAGGATATTTCATCTTCACCCAAACCACAGCAAAAACCCATGTGAGATCATATCCCTACTAAATATATGTTAGACAATCTTGAGACTAGATTAGAGAAATCATATTCTCTAAGTGACTAAAAGCAAAGACTCTGGAAAAAAATTATCCAGGTTCAAACAGCAGCTCCACAACCCCCTGATTCTGCCACCTGGGATAAGTACCTTAATCCCTCAGTCCCTCAGGTAATCCATCTCCAAAAATGGATAATGGAAAGTACCCAATTCAAAGGATTTCTCAGGATTTGCTCCTTTTCAATATAAAGTTAACTGACCACCTTTGTGGTATATGTTCCTGATTTAGGAGTTCAATTTACCCAGACATTAATGAACTGTAAATGTATAACTGTCTATCTGAAATATGTTAGAATAAATTAAAAACACCATAAACTTGGCAAATGTTTCCGACCTACTAAATTTCCTTGTCACATTTAAACTTGCCATCAGTGTCTTTAGAATTGTCTAGGTATATTAGTGTGTTGTCTAAAAACAGTGATAGTTTTTAATTCTTCTTTCCCAATTTGGATTCCTTCTATTTTTTTTTCTTCTCTGATTGCCATGGTCAGGACTTCCAAAACAGTGTTGAATAACAGTAGTGAAAGTTGATATCCTTGTCTTGTTCCTGATCTTAGCAGAAATGCTTTCAGTTTTTCACCATTGAAAAGATGTTAGCTGTGGGTTTGTCATAGTTTGTGGTATATTATACTGAGATAAGTTCTCTCTATGCCCTCTTTCTGGAGAATTTTTATCAGAAACAGGTGATAAATTTTGTCAAAATCTTTTTCTGCGTCTATTGAGATGATCATATAGTTTTCAGTTTGTTAATGTTGGTATATCACACTGATTTGCATATCCTGAAGAATCCTTGTATCCCTGGGATAAATCTCATTTGATCATGGTGTATCAAATGAGATTTAGATACATATATAGTTGGGTTTGGTTTGCTAATATTTTGTTGAGGACTTTTGCATCCATGTTGATCAGTGATACTGGACTGTAATCTTTTTTTTGTGCTATCTTTCTGATTTGGTGTTAGGGTGAAGGTGGCCTAATAGAATGAGCTGGGGAGTGTTCCTCCTGCAGTTTTTAGGAAGAGTTCAGAAGAAGAGGTGTTAACCATTTCTGAATGTTGATAGAATTTGCCTGTGAAACCATTGCGTCCTGGACTTTTGTTTTTTGGAGACTTTTAAATCACTTTTTCAATTTCAGTACTTGTGATTGGTCTCTTCATATTTTCTATTTCTTCCTGGTTTGGTCTTTGTAGGTTATACCTTTGTAAGACTCTGTTCATTTCTTCTAGGTTGTCAATTTTATTGGCATATCGTTGTTTATAGTAGTTATTTATGATCCCTTGTATTTCTGTGGTGTCAGTTGTAACTTCTCATTTTTCATTTCTAATTTTATTCTTTTGAACCCTCTCCCTTTTTTTCTTGATGATTTTTTTTTTCTTGATGACTAAAGGTTTATCAACTGTGTTGATCTTTTCAAAGAACCAAATTGTGGCTTCACTACCAGAAAACTGTTAGAGTTCATCAATGAATTTGGTAAAGTTGCAGGATACAAAATTAATACACAGAAATCTCTGGCATTTCTATATACTAAAAATAAAAGATCATAAAGAGAAAGTAGGGAAACCATCCTATTTACCACTGTACCATAAAGAATAAAATGCTGGAGTTTCCGTCGTTGCTCAGTGGTTAACAAATCTGACTAGGAACCATGAGGTTGTGGGTTCGATCCCTGGCCTTGCTCAGAGGGTTAATGATTCAGCGTTGCTGTGAGCTGTAGTGTAGGTTGCAGACATGGCTTGGATCCTGTGTTGCTGTGGCTGTGGCGTAGGTCAGTGGCTATAGCTCCCATTAGACCCCTAGCCTGGGAACCTCCATATGCCACAGGAGCGGCCCTAACAAAGACAAAAAAAAAAAAAAAAGAATAAAATGCCTAGGAATAAACCTATCTAAAGAGACAAAAGATCTGTACTCTGAAAAGTATAAGATGCTAATGATAGAAATCAAAGATGACACACACATGGAAAGATAATACCATATTCCTGAATTGAAAAAAATCAGTATTGTTAAAATGATTGTATTACCCAAGGCAATCTACAGATCTAAAGCAATCCCTATCAACATACCAATGACATTCTTCACAGAACTAGAACAAAATATTTTAAAATTTGTATGGGAACACAAAAGACCACAAATAACTAAAGCAATATTGAAAAAGACAATCAGAACTGGCAGAATTAGGACCTCTTACTTCAGCCTATACGACAAAGCTACAGTCATCAAAACAGTGTGCTACTGGCATGAAAACAGAAATATAGATCAATGGAATAAAATAGAAAGCCTAGAAAGAAACTGAAGCATGTATGTAACCTAATCTGTGACAAAATAGGCAAGAACATACAGTGAAGGAAAGAAAGTCTCTTCAGTAAGTAGTGTTGGGAAAACTGGACAGCTACATGTAAAAGAATGAAATTAGAACAGCCTTTTAACACCATACACAAAAATAAATTCAAAATGGGTTAAAGACAAAAATGTAAGGACAGATACTCTAAAACTCCTAGAGTAAAACATAGGCAGAATATTCTTTTACATAAATGACAGCAATATCTTCTTTGATTCACCTCCTAGAATAATGACAATAAAAAAATAAACCAGTAGGACCTAATTAAACTCAAAAGCTTTTGCACAGTGAAGGAAAAAAAGGATAACCCACAATATTGGAGAGAACATTTGTAAACAATGCAACCAACAAGGGCCTAATCTCCGAAATATGCAAACAACACACAAACTCAACAGCAGCAAAAAAACAAACAACCCAATCAAAAAATGATCAGAAGACCTAAAGAGACATTTCTCCAAAGACATACAGATAGCCAGTTGGCACATGAAAAGATGCCCAACATCACTAATTATTACAGAAAAACAAATCAAAACTACAATGAGGTACCATCTCATACCAGTCTAAATGGACATAATTAACAAGTCAACAAATAAATGCTGGAGAGGGTGTGGAGAAAAGGAACCTCCTTTCACTTTTGGCAGTAAAGTAAAAACAGTACAAATACTCTGGAAAACAATATGGCGGTTCCTCAGAAAACTGAATATAGAATTACCATAGGATCCAACAATTCCACTCTTGGACATATATCTGGACAAAACTACAATTCAAAAATATATATGCACCTGTATGTTCATAGCTGCACAATTCACAATAGCCAAGAGACAGAAACAACCTAAATGTATATCAAAAGATGAATGTATTAAGGGTTATGGCACATATATACAATGGAATACTACTCAGCCATAAAAAAAGAACAAAATAATGCCATTTGCAACAACATGGATACAACTGGAGATTCTCATACTAAGTGAAGCAAGTTAGAAAGGCTAATACCATATTATATCACTTATATGTGGAATCTAAGTTATGGCACCAATGAACTATCAACAAAACAGAAACAGGCTAACAAACAGAGAATAGATTTGTGGTTGCCAAAGGGGAGGAAGGAGGGAATTGGATGAATGGGGAGTTTGGGGTTGATAGATGCAAACTATTACATTTAGAATGGATAAGCAATGAGATCCCACTGTATATAGCACAGGGAACTATATCCAATTTCTTGGGATAGAACATGATGGAAGATGGTATGAGAAAAAGAATGTATGAATGAATCACTATGCTGTACAGTAAAAACTGGTACAATGTTGTAAATTATCTTCACTTTAATTTAAAAAATATAAGTTTGCCATCAGTAATCAACATGTCTAAAGTTCTCTACGCCATCAAGATTAAGATACTATCAACTCTCATTCCAAGGATTATTTTACTTTCATGCTACTCAGATTGCAATGTGCCCAAACATATAGAATAATTAGTATAAAAACTGTAAACTACAATCAATGAAAAGTCTAGATAAAATTTATAGAGTCTAATATCAAATTTAGTGAATTTTAAAAGATTCGACTCTGATTATACAGGAAATAGAAAAATCACCCAAAATGCATTTTCCTCAGAAAAAAATGTCATTTTTAACGGCTGAACTAAAATATTGAATAATAATAGTTCAGAGATGATTTGGTTCTCTTTTACAAAGTTTCTTCTCAAAGACTGTACTTTAGAACTCTGACACAGAATTTCAGTTCCCATCATAACTTTATTTTAGCAATGCAAAAAACAGGCATAAAATATGTATAGATTCATTTACCCAAGGGCTACACCAGATTCAACTAATTTTTACCCAAATATACTTTCTACTATGTCTAGAAGAACCAGATTTTTTGTTTGTTTGTTTTGTTTTTTGTCTTTTTGCCTTTTCTAGGGCCGCTCTTGCGGCATATGGAGATTCCCAGGCTAGGGGTCCAATCATAGCTGTAGCCACCGGCCTACACCAGAGCCACAGCAACATGGGATCCGAGCCGCATCTGCAACCTACACCACAGCTCACGGCAACGCCAGATCATTAACCCACTGAGCAAGGCCAGGGATCGAACCCGCAACTTCATGGTTCCTAGTCGGATTTGTTAACCACTGCGCCACGATGGGAACTCCAGATTTGTTGTTGTTGTTGTTTAATTTTGTGGCTATACCTGCAGTACATGTAAGTTCTTGAGCCAGGGGTAGAATTGGAGCTGCAGCTGGGGCCCGTGCCACAGACACAGCAACAGTGGATCTGAGCTGCATCTGTGACCTATAAGACACAGCTTGCAGCAAATGCAAGATTCTTACGCTACTGAGTAAGGCCAGGGATCTAACCCATAAGCTTAAAGAAATAACACTGGGACCTTAACCCACTGAGTTACAGTGGGAACTCCTATCATTGATTGTTTTTAATACCCCTTGCATTGTGTGATATATATTATATATATATATTATATTTAAGTATATGAAAGAACCAGTAATTTTATTTAATTTTTTAAGATTTTTATTTTTCTATTATATTAAAATACATTTCTAATTATAATAGAAATTTTCTATATTTCTAATGTATATAGAAAATTTTTATTTACTATATATATAGTATTGTGTTTGTGTGTGTGTGTGTGTGTGTGTGTGTATACTCATTCTTTTTCTCACATTATCCTCCATTGTGTTCCATCACAAGTGACTACATATAGTTCTCTGTACTATACAGCAGGACATTATCCACTCCAAGTGCAATAGTTTGCATCTACTAATCCCAAGCTCCCAGTTCATCCTACTCCCTCCTCATCCCTCTTGGCAACCACAAGTCTGACTCCAAGTCCATGACTTTGTTTCTTTTTGGTAGATATGTTTGTTAGTGCCACATATTTGATTCCAGATATGTGATATCATATGGTCTTTCTCTTTCTGACTTCACTTAGTGTAAGAGTCTCTAGTTCCATCCATTTTACTGCAAATAGCATTATTTTGTTCTTTTTATGGCTGAGTAGTATTCCATTGTGTATATATACATCTTCTTAATCCATTCATCTATTGATAGACATTTAGGTTATTTCCAAGTCTTGGCTATTGTGAATAGTGCTGCTACGAACATTTGGGTACATGTATCTTTTTCAAGGAATGTTTTGTCCAGATATATGCCCAGCAGAGGGATTTCTGGGTCATATGGTAGTTCTATATTAGGTTTCGGAGGTGCCTCCATATTGTTTTCCATAGTTGCTGTACCAATTTACATACCAACCAACAGTGAAGGAGGGTACCTTTTTCTTCATACCCTCTTCAGCATTAGTTATTTGTTGACTTGTTAACGATGGCCATTATGACTGGTGTGAAGTGGTACCTCATTGTAGTTTCAATTTACTTTTCTCTAATAATTAGTGACGTTGAGCATTTTTTCATGTGCTTTGGCCCTTTGTATGCCTTCTTTGGTGAAATGCCATTTTTCATTGGGTTGTTTGCTCTTTAGCTTTTGAGTTGTTTGTATATTTTGGAGATTATGCCCTTGTTGGTTACATTGTTTGAAATTATATTCTAATATTCCACATATTGTCTTTTTTAATTGCTTTTAAGTTTGTTTTAAATTAATCAAAGAATTTTATTACGGTTATACTTGGACAACAAACATAACAACCAAATTTTATAGTATTTCCTACTCAAATGCCTAGCGCATGCCCCCACCCCGCAACCTGTCTCACTTGGAAACCATAAGTTTTTCAATATCCATGAGTCAATATCTGTTTTGCAAAGTTCATTGTGTCCTTTTTTTCAGATTCCACATGCAACTGATAGCATATGTTGTTTGTGTCTTGCTAATTTCACTTAGCGTGATAATTTCTAAGTCCATCCATGTTATTGCAAATGCCCTTCTTTCCTTTTAATGGCTGAGTAATATTCTGTTGTGTATATGTACCACTTCTTCTTTATCCACTCCTCTGTCCATGGACATTTAGGTTGTCTCCATGTCCTGGCTATTGTACATAGTTCTGCAATGAACAATGGAGTGCATGTGTCTTTTCCAGTCATGGTTTTCTCTGGAGAGAGGCCCATGAGTGGGATTGCTGGATCAAGTGGTAATTCTATTTTTAGTTTTCTGAGGAATTTCCATAGTGTTTTCCACAGTGGTTACACCAATTTACATTCTCACCAACAGTGTACTAGTGTTCCCTTTTCTCCACACCCTTTCCAGCATTGACTGTTGGTAAACTTTTTGATGATGGCTATTCTGGCTTTTGTAAGGTGGTACCTCATATTGGTTTTGATTTGCATTTCTCTAATAATGAGTGATATTGAATATCTTTTCATATGTTTTTTGGCCATCTGTATGTCTTTGGAGAATTGTCTGTTTAGATCTTCTGCCCATTTTTTGATGGGGTTGTTCATTTTTTTTTTGCATTGAGCTGCATAATGTGTTTATAAATTTGGAGATTATTCCCTTGTCAATTGCTTCATTTGCAAATATTTTCTCCCATTCTGTGAGTTGTCCTTTTGTTTAGGGTTTCATTTGCTGTGCAGAAACTTTTAAGTTTAATTAAGTCCCATTTGTTTATTTTTGTTTTTATTGTCATTACTCTAAGAGGTGGATGTTGCTGTCATTTATGTCTGGTACCACTTCACAGATCCCTAGAAATGGTGGGGCACACCCACCTCTGATGTCTGAGATGACTGCTGTGGTTTGCCCCTGTTGCCTATAGACCATGTAAGATTCACAGCACTGCATTTAGTGCCCAGCTGCCCTTAGCCCACACAAGAGGTGTCAGGCCACCTGTAGCCCACACAAGAGGCGCCCCTCACCCATAGCCTATGCAAGCGGCACCTCACCAACTGCAGCCTGCACCAGAGGTGCCCCGCCCTATGAAAGTACACATGTGTACAGGGGAAGATATTCCTATGGCAGTCCACCCCTCCTTCTTTTGCCCTCCCCAACCATAGTCCCTTGCTTCTCCTGTGGGTCCAGACCCCCTCTTGGTTTCGCTCCACTGTGACACTCAGCTCCCCAGCCCAGTCCCCTAGTCCCTCAGGCTGTCTCCACACAGAAAACCCCAGTACTTTCCCCAGAACTGACTTCTGGAGCCTGAGTCTTAGCGCCCAACCCCTGCCCAAGCAGTTCAGGCTGTGGTGTCAGGGGGCAGTGGTACAGATGGTCTGTGCAGCTCTCACTCTGCTTTGCCCTCCTCTGTTCAGCTGCTGTGCTTTTCTCCAAGACTCTTAGATCCCTCCATCTTGTCTGATTTCCCAGTTGGTTAGGTGGCTTCCCAGGTGCATTCCTTTCCTCTTTAACAACTCCCTGTCAGTAGTGCTAGTCCCATCCTGGTTCCTTTTCTCTCTCTCTCTCTTTTATTCCCTTTCATTTTACCCTGTTATGTGGAGGGTATCTTGCCCTTTTTGGAGTTTTAAGTTCTTCTGACAGCATTCAGTAGATGTTCTATGAGAACTGTTGTACATGTACATTTTTTTTAATGTGTTTTTAAGAGAAGGTGAGTGCCATGTCTTACTCCTCTGCCATCTTGATCCTTCTCCCAGAACCAGTAATTTTATGAATCTTATTTTTTTTCATTTTCTTCAAGTGACATCATTGAAACAGAGTAGCTCAGCTTGAAGATGGATGGGATCCTTTGGGATCCCATCTATGCAGAAGAAAGTTTGAAAACTATTGGTTTATATGCTGTTCAAAATAAATCCTAAACTGGGTTCCCTAGCAAGTGGTTCCTAAGGCAAGTATTTAAACAGCTGATGCTTTATTTAGGAAGTGAAAAGCCAGGGCAGCTAGAATGAAGATTAAAGGAAATGAGGGGCAAAAAATGTAAAGTGATGTAAAGTAAAGTAATGCATTAATACATTTGTTACTGGTTCACACATAGCCATGAAGAAACACAGTGAATCCCTCATCATATATGTTCACTTAACACAAGGAACTCTCAAAAGACTATTGGAAGAAATTATGACTTTGAGCAGTTCATGGAACAAAAAAGAAGAAAGAATGTATCTCTCTGATTCCCTACTTTTTCCCTTAGTGGTCCAAGTTCACCCCAAGTGTATTTAACTTCCTTATCCTTCTGGATGGTATCATCAAGTTTCTGTCTGCCTCTTAGCCATGACAAATATTCTTCCCTGTGGTATGGTGTTTTATTTTAGCCTAGGAATGAAAAAGGGAGCCATATAGTCCGTGTTCACAGCTGGTTGGCTCAGCTAAGTAGTAGTGGCTAAAGAGGAGGGCCTAACTCTACCACTGACTGGCTCCTATGGTTGAAGTTCAGCCTGCCCAGGAGTTAGAGAGGGCTGAGGCAGTCTGAGATGGCATCAAAAGATTTATGAATGATGTAGAATCTTATGTATTAAAAAAATTGTTCTTAACACATTGTAATGCCTGGAATTCCTGAGCAGAAAAAATTTTGCAGTTCAATTTGTTATGAGTACATCTTCATTCATCATATCTTTCCAATTTCAAATCATTCTCTTCCTATACTGCCCTTCTTTGTTAATCATATCACTGTAATTACACCACTGTCTTATCAAAAATGTGACAGAAAATGAATGTCATCCCCTCATCCAATTTGTTACTAATTCCTAACAATTCTGCCACATATAAATCTCTCAAATTTGTCCCTGCCAATATCCTCAGTAACTTCCATAGATGACTCACCTTCTCTTACTTTGATTTTATGAGTCAAAGTCCACCCCTAAAAAATATGCTGAAGTCCTAATTCCCAGTATCTGTGAATGTACTGGGGGACCTTATCTGGATATAGGTTATTTATAGACATAAACAATTGAAGGCTAAGTCATAATGGATTAAGGTGTGCCCTAATCCAAAATGACTAGTGTCCTTATAAGAAGAGGAGAGCAGATACAGCTGCACAGGTGGAATGCCATTAAGAGGGAAACAGAGACTGGAATAATGCAATTGTAAGCCAAGGAACACCCAGGATTGATAGCCACCTCCAGAAACCAGTAAGAAACTAAGAATCCTTCACTTAGGATTTCAGGGAGAGCATAGTTGCTGACCCCTTGATTCTAGACTTCTTGCCTCCAGAATTTTAAAAGAATTAATTTCTGTTGTTGTAAACCATGTTTATGATACTTTGAAGCTCTGGACCTTCAGTCTTTCAGTGCTCACAGTCATTCATCACTCTCTAGTATCCACTATGTCTCAAAGGCTCTTTGTGATCTGGTTCCTTGTTTGCTTCTGATGGAATCTAAAATATGACATAAGTGAACCTGTCTATGAAACAGAAACACTCAGACATGACAAGCAGACTTGTGGTTGCCAAGGGGGAGTTAGTTGAGAGAGGGATGGAGTGGGAGGCTGGGTTAGTAAATATAAGCTATTGTATATGGAATAAATGATAACTCCTACTGTATAGCACAGGGAACTACATTCATTATCCTATGATAAAGCATAATCGAAAATACTATTTTAAGAAATGTGTGTGTTTGTGTGTGTGTGTATGTGTGTGTGTGCAGCATTTTTACTGCATCTCCAAACAGTCTTCAAAAACTTTTGGCAGTATACCATTGTAGAAGAAAACCACAGCTAGTGGGCTCAGTAAGATTTCATCTGAAACTCTTTGGAATTGGGGTTAGTACTAGGTCAGTACCCTTGCAAAAGTTTATGCATAACAGAGAGTGTGATTAATATGTAGTACAAATTAATATTGGCTTACCAGAATATGAGATTCAAAGATGGTAAAAGAGAATGCTTGAATATGGAGGTGAGAAAGAAAAACAACCAAGTTAGAAGACCTAGACTCCACAATAAGAGGTAATCATCTTAAGCACAGGAATCTCTATCTTGGAAATAGTCTATGGCATCCAGTCTGTATAGCAAAGCGTGGAGCAGCATGTACACATGATGAAAGAAGTCAAACATTACACAATTCCAGTTATAAATAAGAACTAGAGATATAATGTACACATGATTAATATAATTAACACTGTTGTGTGTTATATATTAAAATTGTTAAGAGAGTAAATCCCAAGTCCCCATCATAAGAAAAAAAAATCTTTTTTTTAAAATTTTGTATGTATATGAAATGATGGATGCTCACTAAACTTACTGTGGTCATCATTTTATTATGAATGTAATCAAATCATTATACTGTACACCTTACACTTATACAGTGCTGATTGTTGATTATATCTCAATAAAACTGGAAGAAAAATCCAATTTAATATGATGGTAAACATAAGGGGAAATGAATGGCTACATTGAAAAAAATTAATAGATTTCTTAACTAAAGAAAAGAATTAAAAGAAAATTATCTTTTTTTTTAGAGATATCAATAGCTAGGGGATCTTACATGTCTGAAGCAAAATGGTCCTGGCCTGACATCCTGCATGGATGTGGATGGCAGGTGGTAAGCAAGACATGACAGCAGTCTTCCCTGGGGAGCCAAAAGAAATTTCTCTTTATTACTCTCAAGATTGATACTACCGAATCCTTGTCCAAATGTCCACATTGTCTTGTGGCAAACAATTTTTTCAACATGTTTTTATTTAAATGTCAAAAGCATAACATTGGAGAAAGCTCATACAAAACACAAACTATGTGCCCCCCTCTTTCCTACTCCAAGTTCCACTTCCTAGAAGCAGTCCCTGTAAACAATGCATATTATTAGGACTTTCTGGTAGTTGTCTCCATCTTTCTTACATTCTTTTAAATAGTAATTGTTTAATTATAAAAATATTACACGTCAATAGAACCTTTAGAAAAAAATTAATATTTGCATACTATTTAACCAAATGAACATGCTAAATTGATTTAATTATTCATATTTTCTCTCCTCCATGTCTATTATATAGTTGCTTATTCTTTTCATTTCATTATTCTTTTCTAATATCTTGAGATAAAATATCAAATCACTCTTTCCTGTCAATGATTCAGTTTTCCTTGGTGCCAAAACTGACTCTATTATAAATTTAAAAACTTGGGAGTTCCTGTTGTGGCTCAACAGTTTATGAACCTGACTAGTATCCATGAGGATGTGGGTTCAATTCTTGGTCTTGCTCAGTGATTTAAGGATCCAGCATTGCCATGAGCTGTGGTGTAGGTTGCAGACATGGCTCAGATCTGGCATGGCTGTGGCTATGGTGTAGGCTGGCAGCAGCTCTCATTTGACCCCCCCTGGGAACTTCTGTATACCACAGGTGCAGCCCTAAAAAAGAAAAAAAAAACTTGAACTGTATTTTAATTTACTTTGTAGTTTTATATTAGTTTGCTAGTCCTCTCTTTTTGAAATGATTTCTTTGAGAGTTATTTGTGTCCTTTAGTTTCAAGACTCTTATTTTCTTACTTATCTGGTTTATTTCCTAAAAGTTAATTTTTCTTAAGGCCTATTAAGAACATTAAGTAATTTTAAAAATTTTATTATGCATCTTCTAAAAAAGTAATTTTAAAAGCAGAATTTTCCCTTTGCTTTTTTTCCCTAAAAATATTTCCATAGGACCTGTGCTGATTTTTTCTAAGTGAAGACATCTATCCACATTCCATGTTGCCTTTGGATAATCCAATTCCTTTCCTATTTCCATTTCCTCTCTCTTGGATAGCTGTCAGATGACCTTATTTTGTTATAGTTCCCAAGTTAGTTACTGTGTATACTTTGTATACTTCTCAGCCCCTTGTACAGGGTCATCAGGGATTTATCTAGCTTGATTCCACTGGACTGAAGCTGGATTATCTCCTCCTCCCATTGCTTGGTTTTATGACACTCTGAGACAACCGAATGACCCAACACATTATCCCTATATTGTAGCATCTCTAAAATCATCTATGTACCTATCTATCTAACCTATTTATCTACATACACAGCAGCCTGGAGCCTTCTCAGCCCCAAGAAGAGCAATGGGACAGAAGAGGCACCCGGTTGGCTTGGCTCCAGTGCTCTTGAGCCCCAACCCCTACCCCTCCCCAGCCTCTAAAACTCTTTTTTTCTTTACTGTCTACCAAACTGAGTCTCATATATGGCCTAGAGCTCACAGTATAAAAATGTTTGTTGTTATTCAATCCTACTTCTTACTCTATCGGTTAACTGTAATTTTACTCCTTGAATGAATATGGACAGTAGATAGGAGGGAGAAAGCATTTCTCAGACCATAGCCTAATACAGTGTGTCCATAGGAATCATTCAGATTTACTGAATTTATTGATATAAGTAGCTATAGTGATTTGATGTAAATTAGATCTAGAGTATTGTTATTTACATGGTATACTTTTTGAGCAGCACCAAGTATAGGGCACTGTCCTTTATATGTTGGACTCAGTTTTAAAGTTATAATCAGTCATGTAATAGTATTTGCTAGATCACATATTTATTTTATATTGTAAGCCAGAGGCTGAATCTATTTTGAAGCCATAGCTTCATTTTTCCCCTCTTCATTGACCTAAAGACATCCAATAGCCTGTGTTTCATTACTGAGTTCCTGTTTTCCTATCCACTGATGAAGGATTTATGCGATGACAAAACTACACAAAGTTATCACCACACTGCCCAGTGAGCTGTGGTGCTGGCCACTGACTATGAGACAACTAATTGCTATATGCATGTGAGAAAATGCAGAGCTCTAATTTCAGAGATTGGTGGGAAAGAAAAAAATAAATTATAACATGGTTTGTATTGAAAACCTATGATTAGAAAGTAAACAATTATATTTTAGTGTCATAAGACTTTGAAGATAAAATATAAGATCTACCCATTATGCAGTGTATTTAAGTTATTTAAATTAATATTTTTAAAGTAAAAGCTGAAATATTAGACAAGTAGATTATTGTTTTTTTCATAAATATGTACAATATCAACAAATTTGTGATACTGGTAATCATATTATCTTTAATAGAACTGGTCCTCTCAGTATTTTTACTTTCCTATTCCTGTAAGCCATTCAAATACTTGTTAAAATTCCGTGTAATTATTGGTGAATCTCCTTTATTGTATCTTGTTTTAAAATCTATTATTAAAGTAAAATCATAAAAACATTTTATTGTGATATGATAGTATTTAAATTTATCAAAAAAGAAGTACAAACTTAATTAAATGTTTAAAATAATGTCCAAGTTCTTTCATACTGGTAAAACGCTGCTCTGAAGAATCTGTCCCTAGATATTCTGCCATGAGTATACTTAATATTACAAAAATTTCATCGATGCTTCTACTGTCATCATTGACTAAAGCGACCAAATTTAGAAAGATCAAATTCTGAATACAAATTCTACAAATATTTAGTAGTCTAAATATTTAGATAATATTTTATAACAGTTGTATTTTATTTATAACCAATTTATTTGAGCTAGTTTAGAAACAGCTATTACTCGATCTCAGTAACCCCTTTCCAATTAATACCATAAATTTTCCAATTTTTAAATATACTAGTGAGTTTTATGAACTCAAAAAGCCCTTACCAGGCCCCCATTATGTTCCAGACAGCATGTAAAATAGAAAATTACTTCATGACCATGTTACTTTTGGTCATTAGCAAGTTTTTAATTTCCCAATATCAAAATATAGGTTTTTTTTTTAGAAAAAGTCACTTTTGAATAGGAAATAAGAGTTTACTTTCCTTTGCTTCATTTATATTTGATCCCTAATAAATAAGATGATATTAGAGAATGGTACATTGTAGATGTTAAGATTCTTGGCTGTAAGCAACAGTCATTGTCTCTGGAAAACCTTAAAAAGGGGTAAATAATGGAAACGTCACAGGATAGGATGCTCACAGGTTGAAGTGGAGTCTAAAAAGCTGGATTTAGAGAATTTAGAAATTCAGCACTAAAGTCTCAATAATGGAAACTGAGTGGGACTCTGGGGTGATGCAGTTAGAATGAATTAATTCCATCTGTTTTTTCCATCTTCACAGCATGCACCCATTTTAAGATCCAAAGTTCAGAGGTGGGATCAAGGTGGTGGAGGAGTAAGACATGGCACTCACCCTCTCCCACAAACACATTAAAAAAAAATCTACATGTAGAACATTTCACATAGGACATCTACTGAATGCTGGCATAGGACTTTATACCTCCAAAAAGGGCAAGAAATACTCCACATAACTAGGTAGAACAAAAGAAAAAAAGAGAGAGAAAAGAGAAAAAAAAGGAATCAAGATAGGATCAGTACTCCTGAGAGGGAGCTGTGGAGGAAAGGGATTTACACCCTGGGAGGCCACCTAACTGACTGGGAGATCAGCCAGGGTGAAGGGGGAGCCTCAAAACCCTTGAGAAAAGGGCAGCAGATGGTCAGAAGAGGGAAAAGCTGAGAGAGAGCTATACAGACCATCAGTGTGTGATACTGACACATTCAGGCCGGGACTGGTCACTGAGAGTCATGCTTTGGAGATTAATTCCAAGAAGAAGACTAGGGTTGGATGTTTGGAGATAGCTTAAGGTGGCTAGGGAGCTGTGTGCCATCAGCCAGGAAGTTGTGGTATGCCACAGCTGAGGGTACATGTATCCTTTTGGGTTACAGTTTTGTCCAGAAATATGCCCAAGAGTGGGATTGCTGGGATTACATATGATAATCTCCATAGTAGTTGTAGGAGGAGGCCTAGGCCTGCCAGAGAAGAAGGGTACCATTGTTGGGGAGGGTGAGAGGCAGAGAGGTGATACCACCATAAGAACTTCTTTCTGTGTGCACATGGCGTACTTGATTGGTAGAGCTTCTCTTACATGGACTATAGGGGCAGGTACAAACCACCACAGGCATCTCAGACTCTTGAGGTGGGCACAGTCTACCATGACTAAAGGTTCCATGATCAGGCACCACCTGCAGCTTGAGTAACCTCAGGGGTCCTCATTGCCATCACTGAGGGCCCTGAAACTGAGCACCAACTGTTGCCATTGCCCCCCTTGGAGTGCAAATGCTCTGCTCTTGCCACTGACATAGGCTCTGGGCACCATGCCCACCTCCCTGAGAATCACTGCCCATGCACAGGGCCCTGCAACCAGGACCAGTCTGTGTGCCCAACTTCCTGTGTGTCCTCAGCACTGTCAAGTGTCTGGCAACCAGGCACCAGCTATAGGCATTGCTTATTTCCTCCACCTCCCTGGATGCACATGTAGGCTGTAAACCTGTACACCACCTAGCAAGGGGATAACAACCTGCACACAGTGAGGAAAGAGACAGTAAGCATACAAACCAAAAGTAGCCCTCACAAGCTACCAGGGAGCTTCCACATATAAACCAGCCCTCCAAGACTATAGTAGATAATTGTCTTCCCCAGACTCACAGAATAAGAAAAATATAAACAATATGAAGAAGCACAGGAACCATTCCCAGTTAAAGAATGGGAGAATTCCCCTGAAAGAGCAAACAATGAAACAGACCTCTGCAGACTAACAGACACTGAGTTAAAAAAGGAGGTAATTAAAATACTAAATGAATTAAGAATGGATATTAACAATAACACAGATAACTAGGGAGTTCTCATTGTGGCTCAGTGGGTTAAAAAATAACATGGTATCTGTGAGGAGGTAAGTTCAACCCATGGCCTAGCTCAGTGGGTTAAGGATCCAGCATTGCTGTAAGGCACAGTGTAGGCTTCAGATGTGGCTTGGATCTGGTGTGTGCACAGGCCTGCAGCTTCAGCTCTGATTTGACCCCTGGCCTGAGAACTTCCATATGCTACAGATATAATTGTACAAAGGGAAAAAAAAGGAACTAACTAAAAACTACGGGGGGTGGGGGGGGGGTCCTGTTGCAGTGCAGTGGAAATCAATCTGACTAGGAACCATGAGGTTGTGGGTTTGATCCCTCACCTTACTCAGTGGGTTAAGGATCCAGCATTGCCATGAGCTGTGGTGTGGGTCACAGACGTGGCTCAGATCTGGCATTGCTGTGGCTCTGGCATAGGCCAGCAGCTGCAGCTCACATTAGACCCCTAGCCTGGGAACCTCCATATGCTATGGGTATGGCCCTAAAAAGACAAAAGGAAAAAAAAAGAAAAAAGAAACTACAGAGGAGTCAAGAAAAATTAGAAAATTAATTTGCAGAGATGCAAGCTGACTTAAAGGTATTGAAGAGCAGAATGAATAATGTAGAGGAACAAATAAGTGACTTGGAAGGTAGAATAATGGAAATCACCCAATCAGGACAGCAGACAGAAAGCCAAATGAAAAAACCATAAAATCAATTAAAAAAAGAGCTCTATGGGATAATATAAAGTGGGCATAATAGGGATTCCAGGAGGAGACAAAAAAGAAAAGGGGAATGAAAATATATTTAAGGAAATTGTGGCTGAAAACTTTCCAAATCTAAAGAAGGAAACAAGTATCAAGCTACAGGAAGCACAGAGGGCCCCAAAATTTGAACCCAAACAGACCTAAACCAAGACATATTATAATAAAAATGGCTAAAGTTAGAGATATGGAGAAGATTCTAAAGGCAGCAAGAGAAAAACGAGAGTTAATTATAAGGGAACCCCCATAAGGCTATCAGCTGATTTCTCTACAAAATTGCTACAGGCCAGAAGAGAATGGCAAGATATATTCAAAATTCCAAATGGAAATATTTGCATCACGGAATACTAAATAGCAAGATTATCATTTAAAATGGAGAAATAAAGAATTTCTCAGACAAACAAAAAAAATACTAAATATATTCTACAAAAATATTGAAATGTTTCCTCTAAATAGGAAAGAAGTAAGAAGATAAAGAATAGAAGAAATTATAATTGGAAAGTAATCACTTAAATAAGCCAATATACAGATCAAAAAGAAAAATAATAAAGCCAAGGAATAGCAAAAGGATAAATATGAAGATGTATAAAAATGACATCAAAATCATAAAGTGTGGGAAAGAAGAGTAAGAAAATCTCACGTTTGAGCCTATATGACTATTGGGCTAAAGCAAGCAGATATAGGAGGGGGTTAACATATGTGAAAAAGAGGGCAACCACAAATAAACACCAAACAATACATTAGCAAAGCAAAAAAATAAGAGGACACAAGCATAAAATAAAAGGAAATCATCCAATCAAAAAAAAAAAAGAAAAAAAAGAAAAAAGAGAGGAACAAAGGAGAAACAGAATCAACTGGAAAACAATGTTTAAAATGGCAATAAATATGTACCCATCAATAATCATCTTAAATGTCAATGGGCTGAATGCTCCAATCAAGAGACAGATAGTGGCAGAATGGATAGAAAAACAAGAGCTTACAATATGCTGCCTATAATATGCTTTCCCTTATGGCAAAGAACACATATAAATTGAAAGTGAGGGCATGGAAAAAGATATTTCATGTGAGTGGAAAGGACAGGAAAACAGGAGTTGCAATACTCATATCATACAAAATATACTTTAAAACAGAGGCCATAAAGAAAGATAAAGGACACCACTTAGAGATAACAGGATCAATTCAAGAAGAGGCTATTGCATTTTTCAATATATATGCCCCTAACATAGGAGCACTCAAATACATAAAACAAATGCTGAGAGACATAAAAGGATAAACTGATGAGAATACAATAATAGTAGTAGACCTTAACACCCCCCTTACATCAATGGACAGATCTTCTAGGAGAAAATCAATAAGGCAACACAGATCCTAAATGACACAATAGAACAGTTAGACTTAATTGATATTTTCATAACATTACTTCCAGAAAAACCAGAATATACATGCTTTTCAAGTGCACATGGAACATTCCCTAGGACTGACTAATACTAGGGCACAAAACTAACCTCAACCAATTTAACATTATAGGTGGAAATTATTTCAAGCATCTTCTCTGACTACAATGACATGAAACTAGAAATCGACCACAGGAAAAGAAATGAGGAAAAACTGACTACATGCTGAATAAACAACATGCTACTAAACCAATGGGTCAATGAGGAAATCAAAAAGGAAATTTAAAAATACCTTGAGACAAATAACAATGAAAACAGCCATACAAAATCTATGGGATGTCACACAAGCAGTTCTTAGCGGGAAGTTCATAGTGATACAGGCATTCCTCAAAAAACAAGAAAAATCTCAAATCTCAAAAAGTAAAATTCATACTGATCCTCCTTAAACTTCACCAAGAGATCAAAAAGAACAAGCACTCCCAAAGACATTATATGAAGCCACCATCATCCTAATAACAAAACCAGAAAGAGACTACCAAAAAAAGAAAATTATAGGCCAATACTTTTGATGAATATAGATGCAAAAATTCTCAACACAATTTTAGCCAACAAAATCCAACAACACATAAAAAAGATCATAGACCACAAACAATGGGATTCATCCCAAGTTCACAGGATGGTTCAAAATATGGAAATCAGTGTCTTACACCACAATAACTAAAGTCAAAAACCACATGATCATCTCAATAGATGTGGAAAAAGCATTTGACAAAATCTAACATCTATTCATGATAAAAACTCTTACCAAAATGGGCATAGAGGGAATATTTATCAACATAATAGAACCCACAGCCAATAGAATACTCAACAGAGAAAAGCTGAGAGACTTTCCACTAAAATCTGGAACAAGACAAAGATGTCTACTCTCACCACTTTTATTCAACATAGTATTGGAAGACCTAGCCACAGAAATCAAACAGACAGGAGAAATAAAAGATATCCAAATTGTAAGAGAAGAGGTAAAAATGTCACTCTTTGCAGATAACATAATGCTGCATACAGAAAACCCTAAGGAATTCACATATAAACTACTTGAACTAATAAATTCAGTAAAGTAGCAGGATACAAGATTAACATTCAGATATTGGTTGCATTTCTGTATATTATCAATGAAATATTAGAAAAGGAAAATAAAAATAATACCTTGTAAAATCACACCCCCAAATTTAAAAACCTAGGAGTAAAAATTAAATACCTGGGAGTAAATAAGGAGGGGAAAGATGTATGTTGAGAACTATAAAACATTAATAAAGAACTTAAATAGGATTTAAAGAAATGGAAAGATATCATATGCTCCTGGATTGGAAAAATTAATGTTGTTAAAATGGCCATAATATACGAGGCAATCCACAGATTTCATGCAATCCCTATCAAATTATCCATGGCATCTTTCATAGAACTAAATAATACAAAAACTTATATGGAACCATAAAATAACTCAGAATTGTCATAGAAATTCTGAGGGGGCAGAGGGAAACAAAGCAGGAAGCATAACTCTTCCAGACTTCAGACAGTATTACAAAGCTACAGTAATCAAGACAGTATGGTACTGGTACAAAAACAGACATATGGATCAATGGAACAGAACAGAGAGCCCAGAAATAAACACAGATACCTATGGTCAATTAATCTTCAACAAAGAAGGCAGGAATATAAAATGGGAAAAGGATAGTCCCTTCAGCAGGTGGTGCTGGAAAAACTGAACAGCTGAATGATAATTGGTGAAACTAGAACATACTCTCACACCATGCACAAAAATAATCTCAAAATTGCTTAATGATTTAAACATAAGACTTGACACCATAAAACTCAAAGTAGAAGCTCCCATTCTGGCTTAGCAGTAACGAACCCGACTAGCACCCATGAGGATGCAGGTTCAATCTCTGGCCTTGCTTAGTGGGTTAAGGATCCAATTTTGCCATGAGCTGCAGTACAGTTTGCAGACATGGCTTGGATCTGGTGTTGCTGTAGCTGTGGTGTAGGCTGGCAGCTGTGGCTCCAATTTGACCCCTAGCCTGGATACTTTCATATGCCATGGGTGTAGTCCTAAATATGTGTGTGTGTGTATGTGTGTGTGTGTGTGTATATATATATATATATATATATATATATATAATCTCCTAGAAGAGAATATAGGCAAAATAATCTGTGGAATAAACCTTACAAATGTTTTCTTGGGTCAGGCTCCCAAGACAATAGAAACAAAGTCAAAAATAAACAAATGGGATCTAATCAAACCTACAAGCTTTTGAACAATAAAGAAAACCTTTAAAAAGATGAAAAGGCAACCTATGGAATGGGAGAAAACAGTTGCAAAGGATGTAACCAACAAGGGCATAATTAATCTACATAATATATAAAAAACTCAACAACAAAAAAAAACAATCCCATCAAAAATGGCCAGAAGACCTAAGTAGACATTTCTCAAAGAAGACACATGGATGGCCAGTAGGCACATGAAAAGATGCTCACCATAATTAATAGAGAAATGCAGATCAAAGCTACAATGAGTTACTTCCTCACACCAGTCAGAATGGTCATCAGTAAGTCTACAAATAACACATGCTGTATTATGGTTACCAAAGGAAACATATTGGGGGTCGGGGGGGGATGAGAGGGATGGTCTGGGGGTTTGAGATTATCATATGCACAATGAAATATATGGAATGATTGGCCAACCTGCTTTATAGCACAGAGAACTCTGCTCAGTATTCTGTGATAATCTATGTGGGAAAAGACTCTGAGACGGAATGGATATGTGTATATGTATGACTGGGACACTTTGTTGTACAGCAGAAATTATCACAGCCTTGTAAATTAACTATATTTCAATAAAACTTTAAAAAAAATGAAAAGAAAATGCTGGAGAGGGTGTGGTAAGGAGGGAATGTAAATTGGCACAACCTCCTAGTGTTGGTGGGAATATAAATTGGTACAACCCTGGGGAGAACAGTATGGAGTTTCCTCAGAAAACTAAATTTAGAACTATCATATGATCCAGCAATCCCACTCCTGGGCATATATCCTGACAAAAGTTGCATTCAAAAAGATACATGCACCACTATGTTCATTGCAGCACTATTCATGATAGCCAAGACATCATAACAACCTAAATATCTACTGACAAATAAATAGATTAAAAAGGTGTGGTAAAGTATACAATGGAATACTACTCAGCCATAAAAACAAAATAATGCCATTTTCAGCAGCATGGATGCAACTGAAGATTCTCATACTAAGTGAAGTAATCAGAAAGAGAAAGGAAAATACCATATCATATCACTTATAGCTGGAATCTAAATTATAGCACAAACAAACCTATCCAAAGAACAGAAACAGGCTCATAGACATGGAGAACAGATTTATTTTTGCCAAAGGGGAGGATAGACTGCAAATTTGGGGTTAATAGGTACAAACAATTATGTGTAGAATGGATAAGCAATGAGGTCCTGCTGTATGGCACTGGGAACTATATCTAATCTCTTGGGATAGAACATGATGGAAGATAATATAAGATTATACATACGTGTGTATGTGTGTGTGTGTGGTATAGACACATAGATTATACATATATGTGTGTGTATGTGTGTATATATGAATGACTTGGTCACTATGCTGTACAGCAGAAATTGGCTCGACATTATAAATCAACTATATTTTACTACTACTAATAAAAAGATCCAAAGTTCAGGGCAGCAGGTAATCTCCCTGGTGACTCAACAGGATAAGGATCCAGCATTGACCAGGTTTGACCCCTGGCCCAGGCACTTCCACATACTGTGAGTGTGGCCAAAAGAAAAAGTTCAGGGTCAGAGAACCCATCAGCTAAGCTTAGGTTGCTTAGGCTTGTGCTAAGCAGTTGAATGGAAAGATATAGTAGAGAAAATCTTCAGATCTCCTTGTGATATGGCAGATGTAACAATTTATAATCCTGCTTTTACTGCACACAATCCATTAGCAGGAAATGGGGTTGCTTTTATTGTTAATGGAAGCTGTATTAATAAAAGTGATTCAAAACATCTACTTTTGTTCCTTAACTTTTCTACTGGGAGTCACCCCCATTTCTATACACACTCCAAATACATATATGCATGACATACCCAAATCTCTAAAAGATTGTTTAACTATCTTCCTGGAGAAGTAAACCTCTGTTTTAATTTAGAAAGCTCCCGAGTATACAAATGGTAATGCCTATATGTGATTATCAAATAATTAAGTAGAGGTGATAAGATGAAGCAAATATAGCTATAGTCTACAAAATAGTATGATACTGGAGTTCCCGTTGTGGCTCAGCAGTAACAAACCAGCTGGTATCCATGAGGACGTGGGTTTGATACCTGGCCTTGCTCAATGGGTTAAGGATCCAGGTTTGCCATGAGCAGTGGAATATGTCACAGATGAGGCTCAGAACTGGCATTGCTGTGGCTGTGGTATAGGCCAGCAGTTGAAGCTCCAATTCTCCCCCTAGCCTTGGAATTAACATATGCCATGGGTGTGTTCCTTAAAATACAAAACAAAACAAACAACAAAAACATTATGGTACTGGCACAAAAACAGAAATATAAATCAATTCGACAGGATAAAAATTCCAGAAGTAAACCCACGCACCTATGGTCAAATAATCTATGACAAAGAGGCAATAATATACCATGGAGAAAGACAGTCTCTTCATTAAGTTGTGCTGTGAAAACTGGACAGCTACATGTAAAAGAATGAAATTAGAATACTCTCTAATATCATACACAAAAATAAACTCAAAATGGATTACAGACCTATATATAAGACCAGCTACTATAAAACTCTTAGAGGAAAATAGAGGCCAAACACTCTGACATAAACCACAGCAATATCTTCTTAGATCTACCTCCTAGAGCAAAAACAATGAAAACAAAAATAAACAAATGGGACCTAATTAAATTTAAAAGTTTTTTTCCACAGCAAAGGAAACCCTGAGTAAAATGAAAAAAAAAAAAAAACTGAAACAAAAAACAATGCACAGAAAATATTTACAGATGAAGACTGACAAGGGATTAATCTCCAAAATATATAAAAACCTCCTGAAGCTCAGTACCAAAAAAGCAAACAACCCCATCAAAAAAAATGGGCAGAAATATACAGATAATTCACCAAAGAAGACATAGATGGCCAAAAAAACACTTGGAAAAATATTCAACATCATTATTTATTAGAAAATGCAAACCAAAACTACTATGAGATATCACCTTAAACCATCCAGAATGGTCATCATCGAAAAGTCTGTAAACAATAAATGCTGGAGAAGGTGTGGAGAAAAGGGAACCCTCTTACACTGTTGGTGGGGAAGTAAATTGGTTCAACCATTATGGTGGTAAATAGCATGAATATTTCTTAAAAAACTAAAAATAGAATTACTGAATGATCCAGCAATCCCATTCCTTGGCATCTATCCAGAGAAAGTCATGAGTTGAAAAGATACATGTACCCAAATGTTCATTGCAGCACTGTATACAAAAGCCAAGACATGGATGCAACTGAAATGCCCATTGACAGAGGAATGGCTAAAGAAGATATGGTACATATATACAATGGAATATTATCTAGTCATAAAAAATAAAATAATGGCATTTGCAGCAACATGGATGGACCTAGATATTATCATACTAAGTGAAGCTAGAAAGTCAGACACAAATATAATATGCTATCACTTAAAAAATGGATACAAATGATCTTATCTGAGAACAGAAACAGATTCACAGACTTTGAAAAACTTTTGGTTACCAAAGGTGACAGGTGGGAGGGGAGGGATAGGTGGACTGGGGGTTGGGATGGAAGTGTTTTAAAATTAGGTTGTGGCAATGGTTGTACAACTATAAATACAATAAAAGAATGTGATGGGAAAAAAGATGAAGCAAATATTAACTTCATAATAGGTAAAAATTAGACCTTTGACAGCCTAAAACAAAGTTGCTAACTTTTTGATATGCTGTTAATATATCAATACAGCCACTAGATAACTGTTTGACAGTACTGCTAAGTGCATTTTTAAAAGCACATTTTATTCAGGGAGCAAGATTATACTACCAAATAAAAGAACAATTTCTGTGGCTTGTGAAGCAGGCAAGATACTTGGTAGAGACCCTTTGACAAAGTACGTATAAATGCTGAACCAGTTAATTCAGAAAGAAAGCTTGGATAGAAATTGTGCTAAGGAGGGAAGCAAAGTTGAGTCTAGGAACAAGCATTAGTTTCCTCCTTGATTTGTGCAATAAAGAAACTCTGGAAAATTTAATAAACTAATCAAAGAATAAACTGATATTTAGGAGAGCAGTACTAAAGGGATATTAAAGTGTTTTGAAGAGATGTATATAAGCAACACCCAGAGTACCCTTTTGTCTCTGTATTCAGCTGTGATCAACTAAGAGATGAGCTCTCTAGGATGGCAAAGCATCTGATGAATGATAAAGTAGGCACTTGAACAGGGATAAGTGCCTTTGTCCAAGGCAAGGAAGCTCCAGCAATCATTGAAGGACAGGTCAGCAAATTATTGCATATTTATAGGGGGTCACAAATATACTAGTTCTTTCAAATCCTTAAAGAGATATAAACTTAGTATGTTAAAGTAGGAAAGACAAATCTACTAACTTTTGAAAATGAATTGGTAATGACATGCTATAGGGTAACACAAGTTTTGAAAAACAGATGCTAATATTATTTTCATGGTTCTGTATTTTTTCAAATCAGCTAATGATGACTGATTATGAGACAGCTTAATGCAAATATCTAACATGATTAAAGGTTCTTATTTATGAAATAAATGACATGTCATTGATATTTTTACATAAAAATATTTTCCTTCAAATTTATATATATATATGTGTATGTAAATATATATATATATATATATATATATATATATATATATAAAGTAAATAATCTCTCATAGACTAGTAAAGGCAGAAATTAATATTCCAGAAGGGTTTTGTTTGAATTATAAAAATAATATCTATCAATGGCTATAGTTTTGATTAGAAATTCTGTGATGCTATCAGGATAGACTCTATCCAGCAAGAGAGAGAGAATTAATCAGAAAAAATGGTATCAAAAAGGCTTGGGCATTTTTACCTTTCATGTACATTCTCTTTCTGTAGGCATTTCTTTCTTCATGCAGTGATTCCACGATTTGGAAGTCCAAGGTGGTTTAATGCAGGTAGGATCTATTAAAATCTAAGAAGAATTGCTGCTCTGTATTTCTTGCTAGAAAAGAAAAAAACAAATATAACAAGGCCATAAATACCATAGGTTCAAAACCAGGAAAGGATAACTGAAATATATAAGTGGTTAGCTCTGTATCATTAGAGATTTTTTCAAACTAATTTGCCAATAAAATAAAGTAAATGAAATTAATATTAATAAAGGGATATCTGGTGAAAGCCTACTGATATTGTTTTCTTTGAATTTCATACAAAGTTCAAAATGAAAAAGGAAACAAATAATCCATGCTCAAAGGATTTCAGCATTCTTCTATTACAAAGTTGGAAACAGGAGGCTTTAGTTTCCAATCCAGGAGCAGTTAGGAATTCCAAAGCAACAGATGACTAGAATCTTGGACAAATTGTAATTCAGATAGCATGTTCTCAATTTCTTTGTATAATAATGCATTGTAAAATAGAATAAATTGGTCAGAAACACAAAAACAAAAACAAAATCTGTAAAACATAAGTTTTTGTTAGGTAAGTAGATTTCACATTGAAAGGATTTTGACAGTTTTTCCTTAAAACTCAAGTTTTTATTGCCTTGGCCCCAGGATAACCTTAAACTTGGGAAATGGCAATTTATATGGATTTTATGAACTTGTTTACTTTGTTATTCATGAAAAAAGTTACTTTAGCAATTATTCTGCTTCATGTTACTTATGGTACCTATGAATTAACCAGCATATTCTTCAAGAAATAAAAATAGCTTGTATTAAGAAAGTAGCAATGCCAGTAAGGTGTTTGAAATCTATAGCGTTAAGAAATTATTTTAAGAGTTAAGTTAGATAAATACTTTCTCCCAAAGGACATCTGTGAGAAGGCTGCCATCTATGAGAAGCTGAGATGCTATCATTTGATTTGCTCTCCCAGTTAATATTTATAGAACATTCAACATGTAATAGAATAGGCACTGGGTTACAGAAGATTAAAAGTAGCTCTTCTGCCTCTGAGACCCTTATATTCCAAAGGAAACATCTCAAATCATTCTCCAGCTGAGAATGATAGTGATTTTTTTTTAAATTCCAGGAAATCTACAACTTCCTGTTGAATACTAAAGCTTACAAATCCAATTTATACTGTGTATTAAAGATGAGGTTGAACTAAAATCACAGATACAGAGTAAAATTTTCCATAAACATAATTATGTGTAATATATATAAGAATTTGATGATTTAGTATATCACAACTGATGAAAAAAATTTTTATCCTTTTTCCCTTTGATTCCAGGTAACATTTGCTGGGCATTTCAAAAGCTTCAAAAATTTTTTTGGCTTTCAACATGAAAAAGTAAATATAAAATGTGGCAGAGAAGAATGCAACATACATGATTTTGGTTTGAGGGAAAAACAAAACAAAAACTAGGCTTAAACCCTGGTTCTCCTGCCTCCAAATGATGAACTGAGAAAGACATTTCATTTATTTATTTGTTTCTTCTTGTACATGGTGATAATGATAAATGATTCCTCATCTTACAGTGTTGTAGTGATTGAAAGGATTAGATAAAGGCAATGTATGTAA
Source organism: Phacochoerus africanus (assembly GCF_016906955.1). Classification (NCBI taxonomy): domain Eukaryota; kingdom Metazoa; phylum Chordata; class Mammalia; order Artiodactyla; family Suidae; genus Phacochoerus; species Phacochoerus africanus. Next base: position 79,034,339 of record NC_062554.1, read on the forward strand.
TATAGTAATCACTATAATTTTATTAATAATACAATTTACCAGAATATAGGCACCTGGAGAGAAGAAATGATAGCCCAGTGCTACTTAGAGTTTCATGTAGGAGCCAATGTCAGCATCACTTAGGCCACATTCAGACCTACTGGAGCAGAATTTCTGTGCAAGACCCAGAAATCTGTATTTTGACAAGATTGCCATGTAATTTTATCCACACTAAATTCTGAGAAGCAATGCTCAAGTCTGCTTTCAGCATATTTCAAGGGTCCAGAATTAATTAACCATGGGCAAAAACTAAGAGATTATTGCTTTAACCATTCAATTAAAATATGTTTTCTTTAAGATATCTTTTCCGACTCTTACTATTGAGAAACATCTTATGAAACACAGCTAATAATTTTTTTTTTCTTTTTGCAGGTAAAAGCAAAAATAAGGAATGAAGATTATATTTGCAGATACTGTACATTATTAGAAATTCTCTTTGGTATGACAATAATATTTGCCCTACATCACAGGGCAGTTGTGAACATACTGGGTAACACATGTAAAACATTTAGCAAAAAGTCTGGTACTATACTGTGAGCACTCAAAAATAGCATCTACAATGTTTTGGTAGTCTTTCTTCTAACTGAGTTAAAAAAATTCTATTAGACACATGTATGTATAGAACCTTAGAAAAAGATTTCATTTCATAATAAAAAAGGAACATTGCCTAGTCCTTTATGGTATGATTTTCCCCTTTTCAAGTTAACATACAGTATTGACTGCAATTTAAAAACACCTTCCACCATATTAAAGATAGGATAACTAAAACTGTCCTCTTATTTATACTCCTCCATGGTACTATATGGGAAAGTTAAAAGTAAAGCATAGTAATGATCACCTAAGCAAACTACTACTGAAGTTCCCCTCATCACAGATATTTCTGCACACATATGTGCAGAAAAGGAATCTTTGGAAAGGAAGGTCTTAGGGAAGTTTAAATGTAGTAATAATCATGAAAATGAAGTGTAAGTTATCTGCTTTATGAACATCTGATTATCCAGCTAATTATTACATCTGAAATGCCATACCTGTTCATTAGGAAAGCATGGGATTGTTTGTTTCCTACTGGTCATCAATAAGATGTAGAAATGCATTTGATGATTTCCTACTGAAATAAGAAACAGGATACTGTGCAGTTATACTTGAAGCCTTAAAAATGGTGAGAAGCTTCTTGTAGCTTAAAAAAGTTTTCCCCTGGGAAATATACTTTTAAAAGCTTCAAAGAATGTTAAAGATTTTCAAATAAGCTATAAATGGACATCTGCAGTCTATGCTGTACTTCAATAAGATGAGAATGGTTGTCATGTCAAATCTCTACAGGCTGCCTTTGCTCGTGTTTTCCTGGTTAAGAAATTCCACTCAAGCAGAATGAAACCTAACCTTTAATATTACATTCTGTAGAACAGGCCCCAGTGACACAGAAGAGGATCTTATCACTAGATCTCAATGGATTTGGTTTAAAACAGCTTCTTTTCTGCAAGACAGATATCAGATGAGAGTTCTCCTCAAGAGAAAGAGCCCATTTCCTCTTCATAGCACAACCCAAGAAATGAAAAGTTGTTCAAAATAATCACAAAAAGCAGACGGGGATATTATCATAACAAAATGCTTCATGTAATATGCGAGGCCCAAAAATCTGTATTGATCTGTGAACAAAATATTTGAAAGATGTCCTACTCTATTTCAGACTGTAACTACAAAAATGTAAAACTCACAAGACACCAAAAATAAATAAATCTGGAGTAAACGTAATTTATAAAACACATATTTATGTATACATAATATATATGTATATATTACTCCCTCTAAAATTCAGAGTTGAATACTTAATATCAAGTATTATAGAATAAACCAATGTTGACCCCAAACATAATAAAGTATACATTATTAATTATTGAAATAATAAATGAGCTTGATTATAGTATGGTTTCTATTGACTTAATAGTCATTTGTGTTCTACTTTATTTCCTCTAGAAACCAAAGGACAAGTTCTTAAGTCCTTAGGGAAACTATAATTTCTTCTTTGACCAGAAAGAAATAGACGTAAACTTGAAGTTAAATCTAACTTAATTTCAAAATTATTAACTATATATAGCAGTAATGTCTCACCAAAAATTTTTAATTTGAGCATAAATTATTTGGCCTTTATTAACATTAATTAAAAACAATATATTTTCAAATGTGAATATTAGTATCTTGAGATATCATGATATCATGTAGTAATGGTTAATTAAAATAGATCTTTTGATATAAATACCTCTCTCTTAAGGACTATTGTATCTCCATAGAGGAATAATATAAACATTTTATAATTAAACTTTTAAAAAATTCCCGTAGACTTGAAAAACAAGGAATTTAAATTAACTAATTTTGTTCTTGAATATAATCTCAATATTGATTGTATAAATGAGGTATTTCAAACTTTTTTTTTCACAGCCACACCTGTGGCACATGGAAGTTCCAAGGCTAGGAGGTCAAATCAGAGCTGCAGCTGCCAGCCTGTACCACAGCCACAGTGATTCCGGATCCAAGCCACATCTGCCACCTACTCTGCAGCTTGTGGGAATGCTGAATCCTTAACCCACTGAGGGAAGCCTGGGATCAAACCCACATCCTTACAGACGTTATGTCAGTTTCTTAACCCACTGAGCCACAATGGGAACTCCCAGAACTTTTTAAAAAGTTTAACAACTATTTACATAGTACTTACCATGTACTAGGTACACAGATTCCAAGCACTTTATATATGTATAATACATATATATATATATATATATATATATATATATATATATATATGCACACACACATATAAATATACACACACACACTTTTATATATATATATATATATATATCTAAAAGAAAGGAAAGTTTTAACAAATACTTATAGAGTTCTTATTATGTACTAGGTACATAGAATTCTAAGCACTTTGAAAATATTAGCTTATTTAATTATCAAAAAAAAACTCTTGAGGTAGATGTTATTGTACTCCCCATTTTTGATTAAGGAAACAGATGTTATTGTACTCCCCATTTTTGATTAAGGAAACAGAGGCACCAAGTTGCCAAATAACCGGCTGGATGTGACAAAGTCAAGGAAGTGGTGTGGACCCAGGCGGTCTGCTGCTTGGGGTGTGCCCTTACCCACCATGTTACCTGATGCTTAAGTGTGGCCCTTGGCAGTAATCCATTTGTTAAAATGAAATTTTCATGAAGAATATACTTTCACTGAGTGAGAAAGAATTTAGGGATTTTTCAGATGTATTTGTCCCATTGACATTTTTTTGTTGTTAAATAAAAGCATCATGGCATCTGTCTGAAGTCAAAAGCATCAGAAACCTTGGGGGAGGAAACCAAAGTGTTTGTAACAATTCAAATCGAAGTTTATAGAAAGAGGAAGTAGAAGTTGGATCAATCCAGAAACAGAGGAATATGTTCCACATAAAGAACACAAGCCCCAGTTTGAGATTTGTGACCTAATATGTGGAGTTTGAGCTAGACTGTAATAAAAAAATCCTAGGGAAAATGGATATACCTTTAAAACATTCCTTTTAAGGCCTAGGAACTGATCAAAATGGACACTGGCAGAGACTCAAATGTCTGGTTGTTACACTAACAAAGAAACCTGAGAGACGTTTGAGTTAAGCACTGTTATTTTGGGAAAAGGGCACTTCATATTTATTATTTTGCTTTTGTGAATCCTCTAAATAGAAATAAATAGCTGAAGTCACACATCAGGGAGAACATAGAAAAGGATTGTTCCACTCAGATGTTCACTGCACAGTGAGAGGAATGATGTGAGTGAGGTGTGGCCTATGACGAGGTGTTTCCACCATGTGGTTATGGCTTAGCTCTGCACGATTGCTGCCAATCATAAAGGGGAACCAGAATCAGAAGATCCTCCAAATTTAAAGAGAAGTTAAAAAGCCAATTGGTATTGAAAATGTCCCATATTTTAAATAGTATTTACAGACCAGTTGTTAATTTCATGTAAAATAAGATTTTTACAAGTTCCTTACTGGATATTTGATGTAAGCATAAAATTAAGAGTATGTACAAGAAGAAAAGCTGGGAGAATAAACATCAAGGATGACAGAAGTAAAAGGATAACAAAGAAGAGTGGTGTCTTGAGGGCAAGAGAAAGGAATATTTCCCAGCAGGACCAGGTTGCTGTGCAAACACAGTGAAGAGATCTTATAGATTCCTGTCAGAAAAGTCAAATCTTTGGAATTGAAAATGAGAAAGTTCCCAGCAACAGTGAACATTCAGTAGAGAAGCTATATAGCAGTCAGATTGTGAAACCAAAATTCTTAAATTTAACAGTCTACAACCTGAAATTATATACAAAGTAGATACTTTCTTCCGAGGGAAGGGAAAATTGTGGGTACATAGATGGCACAATATGTCAGCAATCAAGAGACCATACAATTATTACGTTAAAAATGCTCACTGAATCACAATTATATATTTTTGTGTTTTCTCTTTGTGTTATTGGACTTATTTCTATATTTGGCACAAATGCACTTGTGAAGCAGGAATATATTTAAGAGTTTTAAAGGTTCAGCTGAGATTAGAAATCATATATCTATTTAGAAGTGCCAATCTAAAGAATGGCTTTATTATTTTCTCTGCTGATTCTAAGAGGACTCACATCAGATTTAGGATTTAGCAAAATGAGAGCATGAAAAATATAAGTGAGTATACAGTTGTAATAGTTGAGCAACTATTAGGAAGCAAACAAAATTCAGAGCAGGCTAATGGATTTTAAAAATAGGAAGCAATCAAAGAACTTTATGTTGCAAGAAATGGAAGAACAAATTTATTAGGTGACATTGACAGAGAACATACTCCCAATAGAGGCTAAACTCAGGAAGTAACATTGCTGATGTATTTTATCCAGGGAGTGTAGTAAAGACACAAAAGCACTCAATTTTCATGGAATTCCTTCAATAGTCTAATCATATAGTTGTTCTTATGTTACGTTCGGGGTAACAGAGGCTTTGAGAATTGAGATAACTTACAAATAGAACATTATAAGAAAATGTCAGAGCATGGACTAAGAACAAGTACTATTTGAATCTAGATTTTTAAATCTTGATCATTTTAATACTGTCTCCTGAATTATAATGTTTCTTGTTGACAAGTGATGTCCACATAGACTAGGATGTACAAATGATCTTTGAAGATGAAGGTTAGACTATGCATGTTGAACATGAGTGGTGGTCAGAATATGGCAAATGATATGGCAGAGGAAAATGGTGCTCACAGAGGGGTAAAAGGGGAGTGTTGCTAGGGAAAGACCATATAGGCAAAAAAGGGAAGCTTGCAGAATATGATTTCATGATTCCCAACCAACAATCATTGCCTTCCCTCTAAATCCACATATTTGTAGAAATGAAGGCTATTCTCTCAGGGCAATCTTATTTCTTGCTAACTTGACTTTTGGTTTGCCTTATAATTTATTTCCTACTTTATTACTGACAAACTGTTTCATTCTCCCCTTTACTGTGAGAAATTTTAATCCCATATCAGAAACCTACCAGTTCCTTGGGAAATCACTTTTGATTCACAGTTCACATTGCTGATTTCGTTGATAATTACAATGCTAGCTCTAAGGATAGTTCTCCAAAATAAATTATTCAGCAAGTGTTTATTATGTCAAAATGTCCCAAATAAAGAACTTATTTTTTGTTGTATTGGAATAGCCACCTAATAGTGAGATCTGAGTCCCAGTAGTACAATGTTTTATATGCTATGCATTAAAAAAAATACATTTTAATTCTTGATAGTTTCTAAGGTCTCCCATTGTTACCAGTGATTTTACTGGAGAAGAATTGGCTGTGAAGGCACTGAAGCTTAAACTTCAGGGCCCTTCACTTGGACAGGCCTCTTCCAAGGCTAGTGTGTTCTATCCAGGGATGCAGGGGTGAGGAAAGAATGGAGATCACAAGCCCCACCTCTGTACCAGAGATACATACACTACCTCACCCAGGCTGCCACTCAGTACCTCCATATCTACCTGGTTCCTAACAATCATTGGTCTTTGTGGTTCCTCAATGGGCAAAGTTGGGATTGAGCATCTTAGATCCTAAGGAGAGGGACATCTGCTCTAGGTTCCACATGTGGTGGCCTGTGAGGCTCAACCTAGCAGAGGCGGGGATGGCATTCAAGTAGGGAATGGGGCAATAGGAAATAGCCAAGATAAACAAACATAAGCATCTGTGAAGTAAAACTCATATTCATATTTTATGGCAAGAGAAAAAAATTTAAACATAAAAAAATTTTTCTCTGCCCTTTGGCTCCTCTCTCCCCTTTACTGTGCATTATGCATCAACCAATTCTCCCCACCCATCAGCAGAAATACCTGCTTGGCCACAAATAACAACAATCAATTAGTACCAAGACAACACCTTAAAAGGTGATATTCCCTCTTAAACTAGTGAGGGTCTATGATGACCCATGATCCACTACTCACTTTGTACTTACAGATCTGGATTGTGCAAACTATCTCATCATTTAATATACAGTCCTCTGTCTCAAAAACCTAGATAAGTGTGCTTTGAACTCTAATAGGTGGAACAGTTCTCAGAGCTTAGGGAGAGTATGTTCATGGCTTATTGACTTGAATAAAATTTCCTCTTTCATAGACTATTGATTAATTTTTGTCTACAAGTTATTAGAAACCATATCCACAAAATCGAAAGTATAGAGGTGTCCAAGGGATTTCCTCAGTGCAAGAATCATTACCTAAACAAGGACTTGCAAAGCAAGTTACAGATGTTGCATCACCAATAAAAACTTGTGAAGCTGAAAAAAACTGTTCTAAGCTATCAATCATTTTTTTCAATCAACCACACTTGGCTGAATTGACTTTCTATTATTTGTATAGAAAATATTTTTTAATTGCTGCATATGAAGAGACAAAGGATATGCTGCCAGAAAGTGCCAATGTTGGGCAACTAATTAATGTTAATAACAACAGGTTATTTTTTGAATGTTGCAATGTTTATAATACCATCAGTTTATATTTTAATTTTTTGTGATTTATTATCTGAAACAAAATATTTATGTTCATACCTTTACTATTTTTGAATTTATAAATTTGTATTTTTTTGTGTCTCAAGGAGAGTCTCCTAAACAATGTAAGCTTCTGCCCACACAAAACCTGAATCTACCCTGAGGTATTTTTTCATGACTATGTTTGAGTATATATATATGTTGTGTGTAATCTCTGAGACATTTATTCCTAGTAAAAAGCATTTTAAGATATTTTTTCCTTCTCTCCTCTAACAGAACTATCCTTCTTCCTCTAGTTTCTGAATGAATATGCCCCCCGAAGCATCTTCTTTTTACTAAAGTAGATCTCTGATGACTCGATTAGGTTTATTAATTCAGAGTTTTTCAAGATAATACCTAGTCATGAGGCTTATTTCTAAAACCTCTAAATGAGGAAGGAAAAATTGGCTTGTCAGCTGAGTTCAGGAAAAATTAAGAGGTTCTTTTTTTTCCTACCAGGGATTTAGAGTAAGTCTCCATAATCCCACTGGCATGAATTCCAAATGTAATCACCAATAAGAAAAAGGTTAAAAAGCTCTGAAGTATTGGGCCACACTCCTTTGGCAAACTAAGGTCTCGTTGTTCAGAGTAGAATGTGATTTCTGGGTTTCTGTATAAGGATGGTGAGCAGAGAAGCATTCTTAAATCCTAGGTCAGCCTACCATCAGCTTGTAAGAGTCAATAAAATACAAAATATGATATACATTGCCTTCAAAGGAGAGAAAAGAGTAAAACTTCCCTTCACATCGCTACTTCACATCTTAGCTTTCTTGATTCTGGCAGCTACTTCGAGTAAGGCTCATGAAGGTTTAATTGATGTCTAGGGTGTGGATAGAATAGAATATAAGGTCTCCCTTAGTAAAATATGTTGCTTATTGTGCTCAAGAGAAACACCTTCATAATTCACTAGGCACTTGTGGGAACAGAAGCCATTAAGTTGCTAACAAAACAGACTCATGCAATCAAATGAGTTTATTTTCTCAATGCTTTTTTTCTCTTCCAAAGTGGAGGACTGAAATTTCTAGAAGACTGAAAACATGAATATGTAACAGACCAAGGTTATATATACATAGTATTAAGTTAAAAACATAAGCAAAATAAATAAATACTGCCACTTTCAGTTTAATTCTGATTTCACTCTGATTTAGAAATGACATGTGGTACTTGAAAAACAAAATTCAGTTTCCCCAGTCCAGAGAATCACATGGATTGAACGCTAGCCATAGTGAATCCTAGAATATATGCTGTATTTCTGGGTTCTTAATAATCTACTTACAAGGCCTAAGTAGTTCTCTAGAGCATGGTATGTATTTCAAATTTTCACTCTTAACCAAAGTTCCTAGGAGAGCATTGGGGATATCTTCCTTAGATTTAACATTTTAATTCAGAGCTCCCATCATGACTCAGTGGTTAACAAACCCAACTAGTATCTATGAGGATGTGGGATCGATCCCTGGCCTTGTGTTGTGGGTTAAGGATCTGGCATTGTCATGAGCTGTGGTGTAGGTCTCAGAAGTGGCTTGGATCCAGCATTGCTGTGGCTGTGGTGTAGGCTGTCAGCTGTAGCTCCAATTTGACGCCAGCCTGGTAATCTCCATATGCCGCCGGCACAGCCCTAAAAAAAAAGACAAAAAAATTTTACTTTCACCTAGATTACTGTTGATAGTTTTCTTATATAAGAGCCAAAAAGAGAAAACCTTTGGAAAGTAAATATTCAGGTGACAAATAGTAAAAGGCGAGTTTATTATGCATTTTAACTGACATCTTAAAGGTTCCCAAGACTGTTACCACCTTCAAGTGGTGATGTGAAAAATAGTGGCTCACTGGTCTACAGCTCTATCACTCTGAATGCACGTAATCTCATCTGATCTCAGAAGCTAAGCAGGGTCAGACCTGGTTAGTACTTGGATGGAAGACAGTAGCTCAAAACACATAGAGGACCTGTATGCCAGGGGTTATAATCCAGGAACAGGTAAGGCACTCACCTGCTAGAGGGCTGCTACCTCATCTGTAAAATGATGTCGGTATTGCTGAAAACTGGGAAGTAAATCAATGGAATTAATTGTAAGTCTCCTTGGACACACAAAGGTAATATGTAAATGCTGAAAGGCACAGGTACTACATTGATGTGTGCATATAATTTCTGAATAGAAGAGGGAGAAAATATTTCAGCCAATACAGGTGACTGAATGGACTGAACTCACTGCACTACAGCCTCAATGACTAAATAAACAGAACTTGAAAGAGAAAAGAACCTTAGTGACAAGGAGAAGGAAAGAGAGGAGGAGGTGGGGTGAAGGAGAGTTGCAGGCATGTTCAGGGATCACAAAACATGTTGAATACATTGATAAGTCTAACTGCTTCCTCCTTTCTTTACTTTCTTTTTTAAAAATTTTTATTAGAGTATAGTTGACTTACAGTGTTGTGTAAATTTCTTCTGTAAAACATAGTGACCCAGCCATACATATATATGCTCATATATATATATGCTCATATAGACAAAATACACTTTAAAACAAAGTCACAAGAGGCAAGAAAGGACGTTATATAATGATCAAAGGTTCAATCCAAGAAGAAGATATAACAATTTTAAATATATATGCACCCAACATAGGAGCACCACAATATATAAGGCAACTTCTAACAATCATAAAAGGATAAATCAACAATAATGCAATAATAGCAGGGGACTTTAACACCCCACTTACATCAATGGACAGTTCATCCAGACAGAAAATCAACAAGGAAACATAGGCCTTAAATGACACCCTGGACCAGACAGACTTAACTGATATTTATAGATCATTCCATTCCAAAGAACCAGAATATACATTCTTCTCAAGTGCATATGGAAAGCTCTCCAGTATATATATCACATCTTGGGCCACAAGTCAAGCCTTGGTAAATTTTAAAAAGTTGAAATTATTTCAAGCATTTTTTCCAACCACAATACTATAAGATAGAAATCAACTATAAGAAAAAAATAATAGAGCAAAAAACACAAACTCCTGGAGGCTAAATAAATGTTACTAAACAACCAATATATCACCGAAGAAATCAAAGAAGAAATCAAAAGATACTTAGAGAAAAAAGACAATAAAGCTATGACAATTCAAAACCTATGGGACACAGCAGAAGCAGTTTTGAGAGGGAAGTTTATAGCAATACAATCTTATCTCATAAAATAAGAAAAATCTCAAATAGACAACCTAACTTTACACCTAAAACAACTAGAGAAGGAAAAGCAAACAAAGCACAAAAATACTAGAAGGAAAGAAATCATGAAGATCAGAGCAGAAATAAATGAAACAGAGACAAAGAAAATAATACAAAAGATAAATGAAACTAAAAATTGGTTCTTTTAAAAGATCAACAAAATTAGTTAGCCTTTAGCTAGACATATCAATAAAAAAGGGAGAGGGTTCAAATACATAAAATGAAAAATGAGAAAAGAGATTATAATTGACACTACAGAAATAAAAAAAGGATCATGAGAGACTAAGCAACCATATGCCAATAAAATGGACAACTTAGAAGAAATGGATATATTCTTACAAAGGTACAACCTGCCAAGACTGAAACAGAAAGACAGAGAAAATATGAACAGACCCATCACAAGTACTATAATTGAAAATGGTGATTTAAAAACTTCTAAAAAACAAAAGTTCAGTACCAGATGGCTACATTGCTGAATTCTACCAAATATTCAGCAGAGTTAACACCTATTATTCTAAAATTCTTCCAAGAAATTGGAGAGGAAGGAACACTCCCCAGCTCATTTTATGAGGTCACCATTGCCCTGATACCAAAACCAGACAAGGATACCACAAAAAAAGAAAATTACAGGCCAATATCACTGAGGAATATAGATGCAAAAAAAAAAATCCTCAACAAAATATTAGCAAACCAAATCCAACTATATATTAAAAGGATTATTAGCAATGATCAACAGGGATTTGTCCCAGTCATACAAGGATTTTTCAATATCTTGAAATCAATCAGTGTTACATACCACATCAACAAACTGAAAAATACAAACCATATGATCATCTCAACAGATGCAGACAAAGATTTTGACAAAATTCAATACCTATTTCTGATAAAAACTCTCCAGAAAGTGGGCAGAGAGGGAACTTACCACTATATCCAATCTCCATTGATAGACCATGATGGAAAATAATATAAAAATGTATATATATGTATGCATATATATATATGCATACATATATATATATATATTTGTACAGCAGAAATAGGCACAACATTGTAAATCAACTATGCTTTAATAAAAATAAGGTAACAGAAAATAAGAATATGGGTGTGTGTTTGCCTAGTTTGTCTTGAGAAAAAGGATAAACCAACTTCTCATTAAATAGTAATTTATAAGGGATTAACTGGAACTATGTAAATGGGATAGGAGTAGGAACAAAGTTCTGTGACAACTTTTTGTATAATTTGGTCTTTTGAACAATATCATTAGTTAATAAATTAATTAATATTTTTGGGAAAGCAAAGTTATATTGAGTACAAATAGAAACAAATGAAATACTTATAAAAATGAAAAGTAATTATCCAATGATAAAAATTATTCAATACTGAATTTTACATCTATAAGTATGCATGTGTGCGTATCAATATTTTAGGAAAGTCTATAAAGGACAATTATGTACAAGGCTTGTAGTCTTCTGTCTCTCCTCTCTTTCTACTCTCTGTTCTATCTTTCTGTCCTCTTCTTGATCTTAAGGGCTCGATGCCTCTGGCCATTTACCCAAAATAATATCTCCTAAAATGTTGATGACATTATCATCTCTCCCTGAATTATTTGCGTAAAAAAAAAACAACTGGGAGAAATCAACAATAAAAAACAAATATCTCAATCAAAAAATGGGTGGAAGTCCTAAATAGACATTTCTCTAAAGAAGACATACAGATGGGGCAATGGGCAAATGAAACAATTCTCAACATCACAAATTGTTAGAGGAATGCAAATCAAAGCTACAATGAGGTACCACCTTAACACCAGGCAGAATGGTCATCATTAACAAATCTATAAATAACAAATGCTAGAGAGAGTGTGGAGAAAAGGGAACCCTTCTACCTTGTTGGTGGGAATGTAAATTGGTACAACCACCATGGAGAACAGTATAGAGGTTCCTCAGAAAACTTTAGTCTGTAGAATCACTATTCACAATAGCCAAGACATGGAAACAACCTAAATGTTCATTGACAGATGAATGGATTAAGAGATGTGGTACATATATATGCAATGGAATACTACTCAGCCATAAAAAATGAAACAATGCCATTTGCAGCAGCATGGATACAACTACAGATTACCATACTAAGTAAGTAAATCAGAAAGAGAAAGTCAAATGCCATATGCTATAACTTATATGTGGAATCTAAAATACGGCACAAATGATCCTATCTACAAAACAGAAACAGACTCACAGACATGGAGAACAGCCTTGTGGTTGCCAAAGGGGAGAGGGAGAAAGTGGGATGGACTGGGAGTTTGGTATTAGTAGATGTGAACTATTACATTTAGAATGGATAAACCATAGGGTCTTATGGTATAGCACAGGGAACTCTAGTCTCTTGGGAAAGAACATGATGGAAGATAATATAAGAAAGGCAATGTATATGTATTTATGACTGGGTCATTTTGCTGTACAGCAGAAATTGGCACAACACTGTAAATCAACTATACTTAAATTAAAAATAGAAAAAAAAATAAAAAGACTTGAAGATGATTTAACATTAAATAATAAATCTTTAATAATGAACAATCTAAAATTATGCTCTTTAGTCCTTACCTGTACCTTTAACATGATACTAATATGGTAAAACATAAGTCTGCTCAGCTCATGGATATGACTAAGTTTTAAATGCAGCAATGTGCCACTATTAAAAAAAATAAAAAGAATCTTCCAATTTCTGCTTAAGAAAACCAAGTATGGAATATATATATATATATATATATATATATATATATATGTGATTGCAACTTTAATTTGATTTTTTAATTGTTTTTTAATAGATTTTCCCAAAGAATACAATTTTTTAGAACCAAACTTACCTTTCTATATTTCTAACAATTTTGATATTTTAAAATATGTGCTACATTGTTGCTAATATCCTTACATTCTCAGAAATTATCTTTCTACTGAGTTTGGAAGTGAAAAGACCTTTGGTCTCAGGGTCACTGAGAAAATGATCTGTTTTAGAACCTCAATAAGTGAGATTCAAACTGGGTTGAAAGATCAGCAGGAGCAATAGTTTAAGACCATGTCATTGCTGAAAGGATTTATTTTGACAACAGTTTTTCACACACACACACACACACACAAAATTACCCAAGGAAAGAAGAGAAAGTTGTCGGGTTTAATTGGTAACAGTGAGTAGCAAGTATCTTTGATCCATGGTCTGCTGTGTGTGTAATACAAAATGCATTGACATGAGGACATAAGAAAGTTTAGGTACTTAGTATATAGTACTGACATATTTATATCACATCCAGAGAGTAATTTTTAGTGATAGTCAAGCTAAAATGACATTCATGCAGTAAATGGCCTTGTTGCAGGGTTATTTAAACCAAAAAGCCTGTTGTATTTATTTTTTTAACATTAGTAATTTTAAATGAAATATTATTAGGTGAATTCCATTTGCTAATTTTGACTTTGTTAATACATTTGAAATACTTAGCACAGCCTGTGTGTGTCTGTGTATGTGTGTGTGTGTGTGTATTATATACAGGGCACATTTATTGTGCTATTGTGTTATTTTTAATATCTGTTTCATGTCTATCTCTTACATTGTCATTTTCATTAGGGTGGATTTCTCCTCCATGATTTTATCCCAAACACGTAGCATGGTGCCTAGAACACCACAAGGATTCAATAAAATTATTTTTTTGCTTAATCAATATCTCTCCCCAAACCCCGAGAATTCATACTCATTAAATGCCTGTTTTATAGAAATGCTATAAAGCAGTTCTTCATCTTTTGAGGCTTATAATTTAAAACACAATTTAGATCACATTGCCCATATTATTAGGAATAATATCTATGACAACACCATTTATCAAGCAGTGACTTTTATGCCAGGTTCTGTGCCACATGGTTTAGCTGCATTATCTCTTTCCATACTAAACTTAGATGCTTAATGCAAATATTAAAGCAGATTTTCCTTGATATATGAAAGTAGAAGGTTTCAAAGAAACCTTTCATAATCTGAAATGTTGTAAAGTAGAGAAACAATTACCTTAGGACACATCTTCCTAACGGATGCACAAAATAAATCAAGACAAAGCACAGATGCTCACAGGGACATTTCAAAGCTATGGTGGCTTTGATGCTGAGATGCTGAATGTAGTTCCTATGAAGGAGTTTGGCAGCGACACTCTCTATGCTGGGATGTGAACTGCTTCTATGAGGGCTTGTGCAAAACAGCCCTGAACACTATTTTCTCTTTTCAGCTTTGTTCCTAGAAGTGAAAATCCTCTTTGGAATTTTTTTTTCTTTCAATTAGCACGAATGGTGCTAAGGTAGGCCATTTGTAAAAAGAAAGTGGCGTAAAGCAGAAGAGATCTATATTCCTATTCTATAGATGAGAAAATTGAGGTTTTAAGTGGAAGAGTCCTGTCATGATTTTTTTTTTTTTGGCATATGGAGGTTCCCAGGCTAGGGGTCCAAGTGGAGCTATAGCTGCTGGCCTTCTACAGAGCCACAGCAATGCCAGATCCGAGCCATGTCTGCAACCTACACCACAGCTCATGGCAACGCTGGATCCTCAACTTACTGAGCAAGGCCAGGGTTTGAGCCCACAACCTCATGGTTCCTAGTTGGATTCGTTTCCACTGCACCACAACTAGAACTCCCTGTCATGATTTTTAAACTTCAAACTAAACATATCTCCTACTCCTATTTCAGAAGTATCTGTGAGGCAATTTTACAACCATAAAAAAAAAAAAAAATACAACTCCCAAACTGATGAGTGTGCTCATAAGTTTAAAAGGCTTCTTACAGGATACAACTGCACTATGTATGAAAATAGAGAGTTCCTGTGTGAAAAACTTGGAGAAGCCTGTGGAGATGCTATTTCAAAGGGCAAAATCTTTAGATATAAGGCCACTGTGTTTGACAGGCTGTTTCCATTGGTTAGGTATGAAATAGAATGTGTAACAGATAAATGCCACAAAGGCAAAATGCTTTAGAGATACTGTAACACTGCTTTCTGGGTGATTTGAGATGCAGGCTTAAACTATGTGGTCATTGAATTATGCACCAAAATAGATGTAGAAAACTAATTATGCCTAGATGAAAAGAAAAGCAAAATGGATACCTGAGAATTTTTTTAGGATTAAGCAAAGAGGAACATGACAACAGAGAAAAAGACACAAATATTTTGATATTCCTTTGGAGTTTTAAATGTCCTTTCTTCTCACTTCAAGACATTGACAAATCGAACACATCAACATATGATTCTTTACAATTTGATGATGGACTTGAAAGCTAACATAGAGCACCTGCATCTCCTTTCAAGATATTCTATAAATCCCATGTCTTCTGTTGGTGATGGAAACTACCATAGAGAGTGTAAAGCACAGTCTACTCTGACTAGAAAATAAATTTTGGAAAATAAGTTATATCTGTATGTTAATCATGTCAGGGTATGGAAATTTTGTTCTAGGTCTGCTGTTAACATTGCCTATGATTTTTACCAAAAAAAAAAAAAATATCTTGGATGACCTGTTTCACTAATAAAGTTTGTTTTGGATCAATCAACTTCTATAAAAGTATATATTTTTAGAACATGTGTATATAAGGTATATAAAGTTTTCTTTTTCTTTTGATATTTTTAGTCTATTTATCAGTCTTCAGTGTGATTTTGTATATTTTGCCCTTATTAAATACACTGTGCATAGGATTTGCATAAATATCCCATATCTATGGCGTTGCTTTTCCTTAAAAAGCAGATATAATAGAGTTTACAGGAGAACTTACTGCCACAATAGGCAAATGTTCCCTATACCATGTGTAAATTATTCCAGATATAATGAGATAATTGTCAGAGTGTGACCTGGGGTAGTATTTATAACAAACACGTTCTCAAACAAATAATGTTTTGATTTAGATAGAAATTCATACATTACATTTGAGTCAGTAACTGATTTCCTTCAGTTATTGAAGGTCTAATATACATACTAAACTATGAGAAATGTACAAAATGCTGTGCGTAGTTGCTAAATTCAAGGCAATTAATCTCTAACTCAGATACAAGAAAATTAATAAAATACAAGATTCTTTGTATGAAGTGTTTGCAGTGTTTAGGGGAAAGAATGATGTAACTGATCAGTTGGGAAAGACTAAAGACGAATGAAAAAGTAATTAATTAAAAGAAGGAGTGAATTAGGTGAGAAATTAAAGATAGGTAGAACTGATGATGAGAGGACATTCCAAACAGATGAAATTGTTTATGCAAGATAAGGAAGTAGGACGTTGCAAAGTTTATTCAGATGACAAGACATTAAATAAAGAAGCTAAATTAAGGGAGTCAAGCCAGGCACACATGGAAAGTCAAGATTTTAAACTATAAGATTTTAGAAAACAAGCCTTTTCCAAAGTGCCACATTAAACATCATTAATCCTTTGAGATACAGGAGGTACTTTAAAATTTTCCTCTACCCTTTTGGATTCTTCTGGCTGGTCTAGGGAGTAAATTGATAAGAGACAGATTAACAGGAAAAATGTAAACAAAAGTTTAATAACATATAAGTGGGCCAGGAAAACTAGATAACTTGCCAAAATGGCCAAGGCCTCACCTTAAAAACCATTTCCAACTAAAGACAAAAGAGGGTGATGGGGGTAGTGTTTTGAGACTTCAAAGGAGAAGCAGGCAATTCACATGGAAAAGGAAGGCAAATGTTTGGTAAATAAATTTGCTAAATGGACAGAGACACTGGGATGCAGAGTAGAATCTGATCTTTAGACCCTGCCCTCTTTCACCATACCTAGCCCTTATTCTTTGTAGACACCTCTGGTGATAGCTCTATTCAGGGAATAGGCCATTTATCTAAATTTTTTAAGCAGAGGAGAGGGAGGTAAAAAGAAAGACTTCTTGAAAGACTTGAGTATTCTGTTCTTAAAATCAATTGGCCTAAATTAAGCCTCATGCCAAAAGAGACACATTTTGGGGTGACAGATATTTCTTGTGTACAGAATGAAGTCTCCTTCAGCCAAATCTAATGATATAGCTGCATATTTTGTTCTTTTAAAAGTTCTGAAGAGTTAAAGTCCTCCTTTATAGAGTAAAATCCCCACTATTCTCCCAGTCATCTGACCATTGAATGCCATCATTTTTTCTTCCCTCCTCACTTCATGCTTTGCACAAATACAGCTGTTGACAGTGAGAACCCAAAAGCCATTAGTTTTATGGAAGTCAAGTGACTTGATAAAATCAGGGAATTCAGAAGAATTATTTAATGACTGCTATGTGTTAAGAATGAGAGAAAAGCTGGAGATGAATAGACCAGAGTCAGAAAGAAGGTAGGGAAAATTATCAAGCTTATCAACACGTTAGACCTAGTGTGATGCAGTGAGAATCAATAAGAACATTAAGGATACAGAATAAAAATCTTGGATAATAAATTAAATATAGACGTATAAGCACTAAACAAAGTTAAAGATAATTCAGTGAAGCAAATGTCAAAAATTGTTCCTCACATATTGATGTATGTTAAAAGGCCTCCAGGACAGGCATCCACATCCATCCTGGAACTCCACTGTTTTGACAGCTTTTCTGCCACAGAATTGTCGCTGAGAATTCACCTTAATCACTCCAGCTACATTTCACCTGTTTTGCGATAGTATTAAGATTTTTTTCAAGTAGATTTGAATCCTTCAGAATTCCTTGTTCATCTAATTTCTCCTGACTTGTAAAAAACAAGATAATTTAATCCTTGCTGAAGATGACTGGAACAAAGACCTTCATTAATATTAGGGCAGTGGGAGTTCCCATCATGGCTTAGCAGAAATGAATCTGTCTAGCATCCATGAGGAAGCAGGTTTGATCCCTGGCCTTGCTCAATGGGTTAAGGATATGGTATTGCTATGAGCTGTGGTGTAGGATGGCAGCTGCAGCTCTGATTTGACCCCTAGCCTGGGAACCTCCATATGCTGCAGGTGCAGCCCTAAAAAGACAAATAATAATAATAAAAATAATAATAATAATTATTATTATTATTATTAATGGAGTGGCTTACCTATATTTTGCACATATGGCTTTCAAATGATTCCCTACTTACTAAATTAGGAAGAAAGAGAATATACATATATATATATATATATATATATATATATATATATATACACACACACACACACATATATATATTTGATATAAGTAAGTTATTATAAACCAGAGATATGGTACCATATTTTATATCAGTGCTATGATGTGTTATAAAAGATGTGGATTTAGGAGTCATTTGACTACCTGATTTAAATCCTGCCTATATCACTTATTAGCCAAGTGGCTTTAGACAAGTTATTTTAAGAATCTTTACCTTTTCTTTCATTCTAATCAATATATGGTAGAGCTGATTATATTTACCTCAGTGACTATGTACTGGGTTTATTAATGCACCTGAAGTGACTAGCCATAGTGTCAGGCATATAGTCAGTCATCAGTAGATTTGAATCCCCTGTCCTCTCACTTAAACTTTGAACCATTGCGTTAAATGAATGTTTTAAATGCCTCTAAAGTCTTTCCCATTAATTTTTACTTAAATCATTTTGCCACCTTTCATCTTTGTCCATTTTATGAGAGTGATTCTTTCTCTGTAGCACTTTCTTTTCTGCACATAAAGACCAGGATTTTATAGATTTATCATTCCTCTTCTCTTTATCACTGTCACCATTGCCAAGGTAAAGAAGCACCGTTATTTCCAAAAGAGCTGATTCAGTCTATAAGAAAACTTAGGGCCAGACCTTTCAAAAAAAGGCTATTTGAAGTAGAATGTGTGTTTGGGGATGTAAATTTAGTTTCATAGTCCTACAGCAAGATAAACATGTTCATTTTGTAACAGATATTTTCCTGAGAACATCAGTTTAAGTGTACAGCTCGGGGACCAGATAACAATAGCTCTTCATAACTAGCTTCTTTCCTAGAATTTATAGCCTCCATGTAAAAATCCTTTCTTTTACCACAAAGGAGAGTGGACAGACAGAAGAAATTCCTGCTATATTTTGTAATGTATGTACTTTGACTATACCTCATACTATAGCCATATAGTTTATATAGTATACCATATTCTTAGAAATATATACATATTTATTAATATATTATATATATATATATATAATATTAATATATATATTCTGGCTTCCCAGTTCCCTAGAACAGCAATAGCTGATTGCTCTCAGCATACCTGAGGATCTAGGACTACTTGGTACAAATACTGACCTGCTAGAAATAACAGCAGTGGCTTTGGCTTGTCTTTTTCTTGTGAAAAAAGCATGAATAAAGAGCCCCAACACTGATTCATTAGAAAAGCCCCCCACTTCTCACCTTTCCTACTGTGGCAGGGCACTGGTTTTGGTCTTTTTATCTTCTACTCACACCATATAAGGAATAGCTCTCAAAAGTAAATTTCTTAGCCCTGGCCAACCACATCTAGAGTCTAACTTGCAGTAGGTTTGGGCTACTTTATTTATTCATTCAACAAAAGTTATTGAGCACCTACCTTCTACACACTGGTTAAGTTACAAGGATATATATATATACACACACACACTTATACAACACATTGAGACATAGCCAAGGTCCTTGCTTCCAAAGAGCTTCTGTGGTTATGCTGGGACAGTAAACAAGCAAAAACAATTATGGAAGCTTCATGAGTGTGGACATTTTTGTTTTGTTCTATTTTATTCTAGGGCCCAGAACAGAGCCAAGCATCAATCATACCTCAATAAATATCTATTATGTCAAAAAATATGATGTAATGTGGAGAGTAGCAAGTATAACAAAGTAAAATAAAGCAGTTAGAGGACAGAATGCAAAAGATTTCACAAGTTACTGCTTTTGACTCTTTTCCAGTTCTCATGACTATTCTGCTCCAATGAATCATTCATTCTGTTTCTTTTTGTACAATGGTCTCCAGTGCCCCATATCCCATCCCTTTGGCATAACTCTCTTTATTTTGGTTTCTTCCTCACACAGAACCAATTTTTGTTTTAAGCCAACTTCCAGAATTTAGAGCACAGCTTTGTCTTAGGGTTTGTTTCCCTTTGACATATTTGCTACATTTTAAAATTTAACTCCAAACATACTTTCAGAGCTAAAAGATCAGGCTGTTTCACTCTTTACTGGCTTCCAGAGAAGAGTTGGTGGCAAAAGCCTGCTGAAAAAATGTTTTCACTGTCCATGTGAAATGAAACACCTGAGAGTAACATAGTAAGCTTTTTTAAAGCTAAATTAATTAATTTGTCTTTTTATGGCCACACTCACGGCATATGGAATTTCGAATTGGAGCTATAACTGCAGGTGTACGCCATAGCCATAACGCGGGATCTGAGCTATGTCTGTGACCTATGCCACAGCTCCTGGCAATGCCAGATCCTTAACCCACTAGTGAGGCCACGGAGCGAACCCATGTCCTAATGGGTACTAGTTGGGTTCATTAACTGCTGAGCCAGGACAGGAACTCATAAAGCTAAATTTATTGCTTTTAAGAGGCTCTGTTCAGAACTATGATACCTCCTTTGTTTCTGGATTCAGAATACCTTTTTAGTATAACATTGTATTCATATCAAAAGGTAATTTTGTTTTCCTGGTTGTATATTTAGCAAAAATAAAAGTTAGTAATCCTGTATTAATAGCTAAATTTGGGGAGGATGGGAATTTTATTGGTCTATAAAATCAAAATCATAAAGTTATTGTCACTGACCATCCACTGTAAAGAAGAAATACTGTGTGTGCACACACACACACATACACACATACACATATTGGCAACCTCCTTGGGGGGAGAGTAGGTGATATATTTTATATTTAAATACAAAGTCCTCAATGCTTGAATATAAGACATGCTCATTAAATGTTTGTTTACTGAATAAACAAGTCTAGATTGTTATTTACAATAAACATACAGAAGGAATATGGAATAAGGTAACATGTATGCAGTCTAAAAAATTACTGGAATCTGATGGAGTTGCTGCTCAGGTCAGCTGGGATAAAAGATAAAGAGTAAAAGAAATTTAGATAATAGGTCTTTGTAGATAACAAGCCATAAAGGAGAATAAAGATGGTTTTTCTATTTAGTTAAACCCTATCCTCACCGTCTATTGCCAGACCAGTAACAGGAATGACTTCAACACTGCTAAATTCCAATTTATACCTCATACATAGTTTGCCACATGGAAATGACAAGTGAAGCAGCTATATAATTCAAAGCCTTCAATAGGTTCAAATTATAGCAGTGAAAATGACTCAGTTGTACAGGATCCCTGTATGGGAAAAGAATAGACATATGCATATGTATAACTGAATCATGCTGCTGTACACGTGAAACTAACAAAGCATTGTAAATCTATTATATGCCAATAAAATTCAAAAAAATACAGGTTATGTTGTATTTTCCTTTTTGCTCTGTGTTCTATTGGTTTTCCTCTTAATATCTTAGGTTTTTATGATCATGCACTATCCAAATCATAGTTTTCATGATTAGGTCCCTAATGTTGAATCAGTGTAAATATACACTGTTGTATTTTTACACTTTTAGGCAGGGAGAGAGAGAAAGAAGAAGAGAGAGGAAGCAATTGGGATATCAACTCCTATCTGCTTCTCAAGACAGTAAATTTTTGAAATTACTGTCTTTGATGTTACTCCTATCCAGCAGCCAGCTACACTGTTCATCAGCCACTTTTAGCACAATAAAGTTGAAAAATAGGACAAAGGATCTGAAGACAGAAATAAAGCAGAACAGGCACACAAGCACTAGTATGTGCAAAATTAAGACAGGAAAAAAAAAATCACCCTAACTTAAAAGCATCCCAAATGGTGCAGGATGCAATTGGGATAATGATATGCTATTTCATAGAGATATCTAATGGCTCCAAACGAGAAGCTAAACTATAATGAACAGTCTTATTAAAATATAAAAATCACTGAGGGAGCATGATGAAGCAATCCAATCTTGGCAGCACCACTTTATGGGCAGCTCTTGGTTTGAAGATCAGTGAAGGTGCCAGTATGCTTAATTTATGTTGAAGCTCGATAATTTGTGGTTCTCTGCAACTTTCTCCCCCTCCCCTGCAACAAAGCAGAACTCATATACTAAAATGAAATCAAAGTAGCACAATATTATTTTAAGGTGTTTGTACTGAAATTTAATTAAAACATCAAATTTCATACAGTGCTAAAGGCTAGTATAAATAAAGATTTCAGCACACATAAATTAAACTTAAATAGCAGATAGTAGTTGAGACTTCATCCTTTGGCTTGTAGCAATGTTTGTTTGAGAGTAATTGAGAGATAACGTGACATTTACACTTTCCATAATTCATATATTCATATTGATACCACTGAGCATACATAATAGTAATAATAATAATAATAATAACTAAAATGTTCAGGCCAGCATTGACAGATTTAGGAAATAAAAATATAGCATGCCCAGTAAAATATGAATTTAAGATAAACAATGATTTTTTTTTTCCATAAGTCTGGCCTGTGAAATATGGGGGATTTTTTTTTTTTCTAAAAGTGATTTGTTGTTCATGTGAAATTTAAATGTAACCAGGCATCCAGTATTTTATCTGGCAAATCAGATCCATATCAATGAAGATTGTATGCATGGTTGCTTTAATGACTAAATTAAAGAAAATAGGCCTTTGTATATATTATTTTATCCTTAGGTGAAACAATGATTAGAAATAAATGATAATTGGGAAAGATTTAGGGGAGCAGAATTTGTCACCCCCAAACATCTCTTTAGCCTGCGGATTATTTAAAGCTGTAAACAATCAAGGCTCAAAAGACAAGAAGAAATTTTGATCTTCTAACTTCCTGAAAGGATTTACTTAGATAGAGGGCTTGTTCCCAGAATAGAGCTGTCATCAGAACTATGTATTCTATCCTGAAATAGAGCAAAGAAATGGGTTAGGGAGTTTCCTTGTGGCCCAGCAGGTTAAGGATCTGGCATTATCACTGCAGTGGTTTAGGTCACTGCTGTGGCGTCAGTTCAATCCCATGGCCTGAGAACTTTCACATGCTGCAAGCGCAGCCAAGAAAAAATAAGAATATGGGTTAGACATGGTGAGGGAAACTTAGTAGGACCTAGAAATCAGAGTCCACTCTGTGACCCATTTTCTCTGCCTTGCCCAGCAAACATTTGTTTACCTAACATTTGCTTTCCTATCTCTATGTGAATTGCCTTTCTTCACTTTGAAGTCTCAAACATCCAGCATTCTCTTGTCTTTTGATGAAGATGGTATTTATGGTGAAGGCTTCAGACATCTTGGCAAATTACTCAGTTTTCCTGTGTCTCTCCCACATATGCATGTTATTAAACATTTCATTTTTCTCCAGTCAATCAATCTCATGTCAATTTATTTCCTAGGCCAGCCAGAATAACCTAAAAGGATAGAAGAAAACTTCTTCCTCCCCAGCAGAGATAGTTCTACAGTTCAGCAATATTTGCATTTTATTTCCTCTTCCAAGAAACATCAATGGATATCATTGTACAACTCCCTTAAAATCCTTAAAATCAGATAAAGCCATGTGACTGGGTTCTAGGCAAGTGCTTTTGAGCAGAAGTGATGGCCTCTTCCAGTCCTCTCTTTCCTTCTTTTTGCTTGTTTGCCAAATGGAGGCAAAACCTCTAAAAGATAACCCTGAACCTTTGATGATGTCACAGCCACCGTATGGAAGAACCTGGGTGCCTGATTACCACGTGGAGCAGAAGACTGACTCCTCATTCCCTCTTACCACCAATATCCATTAGATAGTGATGTGAGTGAGAAACGAGCTTCTGAGATTTTTGAGGTTATTTCAAATTAACCAATCTAATAGGGATACTACGTCTAATATAGTAAGTGTGAGTTATCTAATACAGAATCTAATGCAATAGATTGCTTTTGAAACGAAACTTTGAATATGTGATTAACTGCTTTAGCAGGCTAGATGTGAGAGAACAGATACAACAGGCTGGACAGATGCATAACTGTGTTAGTGTCAAACATCTGATAGAAGGAAAATCATGTGCCCACTGGGATTTAGTGTTGCTGTTTGTTTGCTTTGGTTATTCACTATGCTTGGCAATGCACTACCCTGAAAGTATAAATTTAGGAAGAATAAGACAGTTATCATCAAATAGAAAGAAATAGAAAAAAAAATCCAGAAAATTGGATTTTTTAAGGTTGGAAAGTCTACTCGTCTATGAAGGAAGGAAGGAGAGAAAGAAAGAGAAGGAAGAAGAAGGAAAAAATAAAGAAAAATTCATTTAAAAATCTTTTGAGCTATATGAGATCCATTGAGATTGCTTAGTTAAACAAAATAACTCAGTTCTGGAACAGGTTTGGATAATGGGCACGGCTATCACATCTCTCACTTTTAGAGTCACTAGGTTACTGTCTGTCACGAGACATGTTTCTACAATATTTTCTTAACCTCTTTGCTGAAAACTCTATCTTGTCCTGCTTTACTTTACCCCATTTTCCTGCTTGAAAAACATTCACAGTGCTGGTAAATGACTTAAGCTCAAGAACAAAGACCTAAAGGCATAAGTTATTCATAGGGTCAGCAGAATCAGGACATAATGCATTGGTCTAGGCATGCCGGACCTGTGCAGATTGGCACAAGCATGATATGTCCTCTAAAGAATAAGAAAGAGAAGAACCTCATGGCCAAGTGGTTTATGAGTGGTCATTAACAGAATATGCATTAGCAAAGAGAACCAAGGTGCACACCTAGGCATGCCAGTTGCCACAGATAGGCATGCCCTTTGCAGAAGCACAGTGAGGATTCTCTGAAATGGTATGCATAGATAGCTAACTCAAATGCTAATGATTGTTACATGCCTAAAGGTCAGAGTAAAAGCTTAACCATCTACCAGCTATGTGACTTTTAAAATAATAAAGGAACTTATAAAATAATTAAAAAAAAACCTATTCCTCCACCTATAGCCCCTTCCTCACTTGATGTAATCCTAAAGAGCACAATAAAAGCAGTGTGGTTTCTTGAGGCAGGGCTCTTGGTCCCTGAGGCCTTGAGTCCCCCAGTTCCCACCTCTACTTAAGATAAATGTCTTTGTGTTTTGTTTAATGTTAACTTTTTTCCCTAAAATTTCACAGCACTCGTTCTTCAGCCCCATCCTGCTGAGCTGATCTCAGCAACTTAAGAAGAGAAGAAGGAATTTCGGAGTGAGAAGGCAAAGAAATATAATAAGAGAGAATTCTGAATATAATTGCTGTTGAGGTACATGGGGACCAAATAGATTCAGAATCTACTAACACTTTAAGAAATTGTATTGCCTTTGGTCATTCAATCATAGCACAACCTTTGGGACTCTAAGCTTGCTTCTATGAAATGAAGGCTGCAAAAGCCAAGCAAGATAGTATCAGCATTAAAGACATGGACAAGGAGTTAAAGATACAAGAAAGAATGTTTCAGGACCCAGCCAAGAACCAAGGAAAACAATGGATGACATATAACTGCCTGTGGATCTTGGACTCTAATGCGTGAAGTGGCTGTGACTTTGTATTGATTCCCTTGGAGAGGGGTTTTGGGGATTTCATGGTTAGGAATAAAAATATATTTGATGAAAAGAACAGGAGTCCATGTTTTTTCTTCTTTTTTTAAACAGTGGCTTTGCAGTAAAGTGAGATCATGTGACTGAGTTCTGACCAATAGAAACATTTGGAAATATGATCAGATTATTTTGCTGATGTCAGGCTAAATACCTTTTAACTCGGTCATTCCATACTTTATTCCAAGTTTAGCCCACCTAAGGACCTGTGAAAAATACCAATGCCTCACTCTTATCTCCAGACATTCTTATTTGATTGCTATTGAGTACAGACTGGGTAATGAGAATTGTAAAAGTTTCTCAGGTGATTCTAATACTCTACATAGCTAGGAAATCACTATTGTAACTGTATTTCCTTTCTAGATTCACTAGAGCTAATCTGGAGGATATAATTTTATAAATATTTAAAAATTTTCTTCTATAAAGACACTTGAGAAGGACATACTTGAGGAAGAAATACAACTTTATCTTAGACATTTTAGGCAAAGCGAAATTTCTGAATTGTGCTGATAGTTACAGTGAATTTGAAAAACAGTTCTAACTCCTATAATTAACATAATACAAAGAGAAAAAAAAATGAGGTCCATTATATGATCAGTAAATCTTATGTAATTTCAATCTGGTATCAATGATCTCCTGTTTGCTTTTATTCATTTTAAAATAGCAATTTATTAGGTTAATGACTTTTATTTTCAAAAAATGACACACATACATGACCATCAAACATTTTGAGTTTATGCTTAAAGCTCGCAAATTAGCTAGTAGACTGCAGATTCACACTCAGATAAGAAATTTACTGTTTGCTCTTGAAAGAAAGTAACAGGAATATTATTTTAAGTTAGAGAAAGTTATGAAAATAAAGTTGACCAAGGTAGACTTAATGTTCTCTAGATTGACTAATCTTCAGCTGGGTTTCTCTGTGATCTCCCTTTTCTTAGATTATTTACTTTAGAATACCTGTTATTAAAAATTGTTTCTCTGCTCCTTTGAGATGTAAAGCCTCTCCCAGTCTCTTGCCCATTTTACAACCTGACAGGTTTTGCTCAAAGACCTGGCCACCAGGAAAGATAAGGCAGATACCTCATCCCTCCCCACTGTCTTCTGGTACTTTTCTACAAGTTCTTTACAATTCTTAAAACTCTCTCATGTTTTGTTTCAAGGGAAACGAGTTCAATCTCTCTCCCCTATTTCAATAGTCTTAAATAAAATCTTCCTTAGTTTTATTACGTATTTGCATTATTTAATGCAATTTTTCTTTGACACAGTCACTGTGGTCTCCCTGCCAGTTTCACAGGGCATGTGCATTAGTTCTATTTTATTACTGTTCAATAATCTTTATTAATTTTTTAATTATAAATTTTTCAGTGACTTTGCCCACATAACATAGACGTTATATGGCCCAGAGGACTGACTGAGAGGAAGTAAAGATAAATGAAATGTAAATAAAAGAACAGGCTTTGTGATTAAGCAAACATATATTAATTTAAATGACTTAACAAACACTAGTTTGCATTTATAAATTGAAAGTGAAATTTAGAATTTACATAAATGTGTATCTATACTGAAATAGTTCTAAATTTCTGAATATTTCAAAGAAAGTTTAATAACAAAGACCCTAAATTATTCAGACACTTGCTTCATTTCTCCATTTTACTTTTCATTAAATACAACCATAATACTTTTCCACAGGATGATTTTTTATCCTTTTAGACTGATAATGGGAAGCATAGTGTACTGATTTATGTAAAATGCTCCAACTGCTGAGATAACTGACTCCTTTTAACATTTTGTCATTAATTATAATAGATTTTTAATTACCATTGGAAGGTTTTGTAATTAGTAACATCTAGTTATATAATCAGTGACCCTAAGCTTTGTAATTGACACAACACCTAAAAATTACCCAAAGTATGTTGTAATGTTGCTTCATGTCAAGAAATTGAATTGGAATGACACTTGTTTTGGAGAGAATGAACTCATGAAACCCATCAAGGATGTACTGTGGCTCAGTGCTGTCTGGCACATCCACAATTGTCCTTGAAGAGGCTAGAAAAGGAAATTCACAAAGAAGAGCTTGGAGAAAATAGATTTGTGCATCCTGTGAAGCCATTATTAGCTAGGATGGACTAAATTTTTTGTTTATCACACTACCTTTACACAGAATTATAAGCCATCAAGTGACAGCAATGTGCTTTTCAATGGTACAAACAGTAAACTTGAAGGAAAAACAAATAATTTAAATTTTAAGGGAAATTTCTTAACGAGATTGATTTTTCCCCCCAATCCTCGTAGCTTTTGAAACAATTAATGACAAATCGTAATCTAAGAAACAGAAATGAGCTAAAATCTAGAAAAATGTTAGTGAACAATTGCCATACACAATGATGATCATCTACATTTAAACATTATTAGAGTTATGTTTGAACTCAAAGATAAAAAATGTATTTTAAGTACATGGAAAAATGGGGCTACTTTAATATTCTCAAATAATCTTTATTTCTCACACTATATCATACTGAATTCATTTAATGAAATGGTTTTATACATTAGGCAACACTTGGTTTACTTTTTACACTTTAACAGGCAATTTCTAGGATAATGTTTAAATATCATTAATGGGTGGTTTTAACAAAATGTAATTTCCTCCAAAATAGGAGGTTTTTCTAAGTATCTCTGTAATAAAATTTTACCAAAGGTGCAGCAGTATACTCAGAATATATTCTTAATTGTATGCAGCTGATTTGATACTTAACATATTGCTTTTTTCAAAGTATTTAAAATATTAGGAGTTATGCCCCATATCCCTAGTCTGTTTTCATTTATCGCCTGGGGAAGTTTTCAAATAGTTAGTGCACAGGCCAAAACCAATGTGTTTAAGGTACCAAACTGGTGGTAATTTCTACCCTCAGCTCTAGTTTGCTTTAGTTAAACAATTCATTTTTAGTGTCCAGTGTATATCAAACTGTGTTGAACAATTCACAGTCCAAAAATTACTTCTCTATCTGGGTCCATTTAGGTTCTATTTGCTTAACTTGTGCATTTCAATTTTGTGTAGCCAACTTTTCTAAATATTGTCCAGCACTAGTTTCTTGGCTGAACTTTTTTAACCTGGTTAGAGGTGGAAGAGACTATCGCTATATACCAAACATGTATTTTCGTAGCAGCTATTCCAAGACCACACTAAAAGCAAGTGTTAAGAGTACCTTAAAATAATTTATACACATATGAAACATATAACGGGACATATAACTTGTAAATCTGACAAAATGTCAGGACATAAATAGTTGCTAATTAGCTAGTATAGTCAAACACATAGGGTTACTACTACTTAACATGAATTTTTCTTGTACAATTTTGTAAAGAAAGTGATAATCACTTCATTCTGTAATGACTGCTCTTATTTTGGAGTTAACTGTTTAGGGAGTTTCAAAGTGACATCCAAAGCTAAAATATATTTAGTACCATCTTTTATTTCATTTTGAAATCCCCTCAAGGTATGAAATGAAAATGACAGTGAGTTTCCGTCATGGCTCAGCAGAAACGAATCTGACTAGCATCAATGAGGAGGCAGGTTCGATCCCTGGCCCTCCTCAGTGGGTGGTTAAGGATCTGGTTAAGCTGTGGTGTAGGTCACAGACACAGCTCATATCCTATATTGCTGTGGTTTGGCGTAGGCCAGCAGCTACAGCTCCTACTGGACACCTAGCCTGGAAACTTCCATATGCTGTGGGTACAGCCCTCAAACACAGAGGAAAAAAAAAAAAAAAGGGGGGGGGGAGTGATGCTACAGTGGATAATTAATAATGGGCATGTGTAGGCTGTGTTCTTGTCCTGCATGGTATAAGTTATTAAACAAATATTTATTGTAAATTATACGGTTTATAATTATTATAAAGCGTTTTTCATTTTTGATATTTTTATTCTGACAATTTGTTAATTAATCAGTTGATCATTGACTATCAGTATCACGTTTGAAATATTGTATTAAAATCCAACATTAGAATATTTTTAAGTATTAAAAATATTTTAAAGTTAGAAAGATAATTACTTATATTTCCCTTTTTAATAGAAGATGTCTCTCAGAGGCAAAACTGAAAATAAACTTTTTTTTTCTAAGATATCTTCTAGCATTTAGAGTTGACTCATCTGTGATCTGTGTTCTTGAGTTAATGAATGATGCCATAGTTGTTTTTCAAGAGGCCTGAGCCAAATAAGAACCAAGCCACCCTTTTCCTCTCCATTTTGAGTCAAAGGATTGAGGATTCTTAATATGATGATTATATAATTAAGAAAATAATTAAAGAAAAAATAGTCATAAGAAAAGAGAGTGAATTTTCATAGGTCTTATGTGGTTTCATCTACAGAGAAATAAATGTGAGAAGCATTGCTACTAAAAGTACAAAACACTTAGATATTTCAA
This sequence comes from Phacochoerus africanus, assembly GCF_016906955.1. NCBI lineage: Eukaryota > Metazoa > Chordata > Mammalia > Artiodactyla > Suidae > Phacochoerus > Phacochoerus africanus. Next base: position 79,064,664 of record NC_062554.1, read on the forward strand.
AGCAATTGAATGTTACTGCTTTTCTTTGGCCAATTCTCTAAACTTCTCATGAAATGGAGACATTAGTAGCCTCCTGCTATATACAAAAATAATACTTTTCAAAATGAATGCCATGTTTTTGTGTTATCAAGATATATGGGGGAAGTATTGGGGAAAGAAGAAGGAAACTCACATAATTGCATTAGGACCATTAGCAAGACAAGCACAAACATGAATCTGACTTCCTCACTTTAAAATTGTGGCATTGGATTCAGGTGGGAAAAATTGTGAAGAATAATTATAACAAATTTTAATGCTTATTCAGAGGCTATTTACTGACCAGGTTCTAGGCCGTGTTTTCAAAAAGCATTTTTTCTAATTTATTCCCACCATTTCTATGCTATACGGCTATAATGTAACTAACTAGAGAAGTCTGAATTAAGGTCACACAGCAGACAGTAGTAGAGTTCAAATTCAAACCCCTACTGAGTTCCTACTCTCAGCTCCCCTGGCCCCATTAGTGCTGGCACTATAAAAGGAACAAGTGGCCCAGCCCAGCAGTAAATGCTACACAACAATTTTTTAAAGACTCAGAAGTGAAAGTGCCCATTTCTTACTGGACACTATCTACCTAAGAACAGGAAACAAATCCCATCTCTCCTTGAATTTTCTGCTGGAGGAAAGGCTAGAATTTCTACTCCTTCTTTTCATTTTTTATTTTCATTTTGAGAAATTTTATTTAAAAATCTTAAAAGTTCAAAAACTAATAAAATAATCATCTGTGTAGCCAGCTACCTCAGAAATAAAAACTGTAAACATATTTACCTTGTTTTTTTTTTAATTAAAGTATTCTCTGTACCTGAATTTCAGTTTTATAACTTAACACCAACAATATACAGAGGCAGCTACTATAACATCCTACCTTGGTTATCCTTATTTCAATAATCTCCCTTCTCCTTTTGTCTTCCTTTTGCACGCCCAGGGATTCAAGCATGTGTTTAAACTGTGGGAGGGGGGAGGGAATGTGGGCAGCTTTGTAATAAACTTACTTTGATAGGCTATGGTAATTTTATTAAGATACAGGCAGCATCAATGGAGTAAAGTTTTGTAACAAAAGAGAATAGAACAATGGGTGAAAATATGGAAAAAGAAAAATTGGATTCGTACCTCAAATACAGACCAAGAAAAAAATACAAAATGACTCCAAGTTTCACACGTAAAAAAGGAAATATGAGTATTACTTAAGGAAATATGAGCAAATTCCTTTAACTCCTTAATATGAGGAGGGCTTTCCCATCAATCTAGGCACCAAGGACTAACATTTAGTCTTACTACCATGCAGATGACTCCTATAAATTAGAAAAATGAACTGTATCCCAATAGAAAATTAGTAATATATGAATAGAAAAGAAATCCAAATGTCCCTGAACACTATGGAAAGATGTTCAGACTCATATGTAAGAGTAGTTCAAAATAAAACCCAATATTGTGGCCAATGCAATAAAACTGCTTTTTTTTTCATTGTTTTATTTTTAATAAACTTGGCCAAAGCTAAAAGTATGCGTGTGTGTGTACGCACATGTGTGCATGCACAGGTGTTTTAAAGTGCACACACACACACACACACACACACACACATCTTCTTTATCCATTCATCTACCAATGGGCATTGGTATGTTGGTTATTGTGAAAAATGCTGTAATGAACATTTATATAATCTCCCCTGTTACCATTATTATTTTTATTTACAAAATATATCATTTAATAAATACAAATTATTGTTATTGTGAGTCTGAAAGTAGAAAGTTCTTTTACATTTTGTGTGTTTGGAAATGTCTTTATTTTGCCCCTATACTTGAACGATAGCTTGGTTGAGTATAAAATCCTATGTTTTCAGACAATTTCCTTCAGCATTTTGACAATATTGCTACATAGTTTTATGACATCTGCTTTTACTAATGACAAATCTGCTGCCATTCCAATAGTTTTCTGTCATTTTGTTTGAAAGACTTTAAGATTTTTTTCCCTAAATGTTGTCATAATTTGAAGTATTATGATAATATTTGTTAGCTGCATACTATTTGTTAGATAATACTGGTTTAGGTTCATTTTTACTTGTGTTTCTTGGAAAATTTAAGCTTATTTTCAGTCTGACAAAGGCAAAAGTCCCATACATCACTTACTCAAATATTGCCTCTCTAGCAATCCTTCCATTTTTTTAAATGGATAGTTAAAGCTCCCATTTCACTTTATTTATAGAGTAGTATTGTCCAAAATAACTTTTTGTGATGATGGAAATGTTCTATATATACATTGTCCAATATGGTAGCCAAGAGCCACATATGGCTATTGAGTATTAAAAAGTCCTAGTATAATTGAGGAAGTGAAAATTTTAATTTAAATAAATTTACATTTAGATAATCACATGTGGCAAGTGACTACTATACTGGATATCTAATTCTGGGTAAATTCACAAGTACATTCTGGATGAATTCCTAAATATATATTTTTTCCAGTTGCTAATTCTTTCTTTGTGTTCAGTAGTTAATCCCATTAAGTTACTTGTTTTAGGTTGTTATACTTTGGTCTAAGGTTTCTATTTATTTATTTATTTATTTATTTATTTAGGGCCTCACCATGGCATATGGAGGTTCCCAGGCTAGGGGTCAAACTGGAGATACAGCTGCCAGAGCCACAGCAACACGGGAGCTGAACCTCGTCTGCAGCCTACACCACAGCTCATGGCAATGCTAGATCCTTAACCCAGTGAGCAAGGCCAGGGATTGAACCTGCAACCTCATGGTTCCTAGTCAGATTCGTTTCCTTTGTGCCATGATGGGAACTCTGGTTTCCAATTTCTTATACATCTTACTTACTTTAGTAGTCTTTTAGTAAATGAAAGATAACCCTAAATTTATCTTATTGAGCAATTTGATTGTTGATTTTACTGACTTTATGAGCAATTTGTTTTTTTATGCATCTTAAAATTTTGGTTGAGAGATATGTTTAGAGGGTTACTTTTCCTATACATTTTTCTTTCCTTTTATTCCTCCCTTGTCTCACATTTTTTGTTTCCTTCTATGTCCTCTCCAGACTGTCCAAACAGAAATAGGTTTTAAAGCTAAATTTGGGGGTTCTTGTGCCAAAATTAAATCAAATGTGTCTCAAATCTAGGTGCTATAGCTCCAGACTGCTTAATGTAGATTCTGATTGAATGGCTTTATCTGTGTCTTCCTTCCAGGACCACCTTGACAGTAGTGTTTGGAAATAGTATTTTTGGTTTGTCTGTTTATTATAATCCATTCACAGTGGGGATCCAACTGAGCTTCTGATTTTAAGCAGTGGATCAGGGATCTATTGTAAATGCCTTATAAAATCTGTTTGCTTTAAATTAATGAACCAAAACACTAGTTTCTATTGTCTTTTTCCAACCAAGATCTCAGTTGTTCCATGGTTTTACTTTACTCACAGTTTTGTAGTTTCAATTTAGTTCTGTTCTGCTCTATGCCAATTTATTTCTTTCTGGTTTCTACTTTCATTTTATCTATCATTGAATCTGAAGGGATACATTAAAGGTGTGCTTATGGAATCATCACAATGGAAGTCTGAAATGTACATTTAGAGCACAAACTCTTACCTGTTGTTATCAGAAAAGACACTGAAAATTACTGGTTTAAAATCCCACTGTCTTATATCAAGGATGCCATTTTAAACATTATGAAATAATTTCCATATTATTGTAAACACAACTACCTAGTAATTTTTTTTTGCTCCAGAGCTTTAAAATGTATTTTTTTAAAGATTGCTTTTGGTCACATTTACTGTTTTCCTTGCCACTGTAATGACTAATGTAAGAGATAATATGGTACTAAAATATGGAAATCTTAGAAAAGTGTGAACTTATGTTAAACCTTTACACAAGTCAGTAGGAATGTATTAAATTAGTAATATTTCCAGGGGACTTATAGGTAACATAAGGGATGCCATATTAATATTTGGCTAAATTTATGTGAAAACTTTATTGGAATAACTAACATCTTTTCATTAGCTTGTGACTTTCTATTTATAGCAATCTTCTTTAAATGATTAACACATTTTGCTTTGAGAAAAGCGCATTAAATGTGCATGTGCCTATCTGAAAAGCCTTATGATTGTTAAAATCAATGCATATATAAGAGTTGCTTAACCAATGGTTTTAATGTAAAAAGTGATGAGTACTCTAGGTTTGAAAATTCTGTTTTTAAGGCACATGAGGGAAGCTGTAAAAAATTGGCTTCCAGGTGGGAGAAATGCAATTTAAATGTTTACCAACCTCAGCTTTCTAACCTCTGAAATTTAAAGGAAAGTTGTGCTATTTAATGCATTTTTATTTTCTTCAGTGGGAAAGTGCATTTTCCAATGGCCAAGCCCAAGATTTCCTCAGAATTCCTCTTTTTGCCTACCGCAAACCTGATATATGTATATACTTCATGAAAGAATATGTGAAGCAAAAAAACCAACCTTTGTATATAAAGAATTGTGTGTTATGCAGAAAAAAGTTCTTTAAAAATGTACAGGACCCACAGTGCTATGCTGAATTCTTTTCTACTCATAGGCATTTGCCCTGGAGTTCCTTAATGAAGACAGGCATCAATAACCATGAGCATCAATTATATATCAGGAACTGTCCTAGATATTTTATATATTTTTTTCATTTAATCTTCATAAGAGCACCCACATATTTGTTGATATCTTCATATTTAGATGAAAAAAGGGAAACTTTGCCAAACTTGCAAATGAATCTCTTTGGCTCTAAAATGAATTTTCTACCATAGAAACGTTTATATGCATATGAGTATTGACATGAATAGTTAGTCAACTTGATATCAGAATCCATTTCTCATATTTAATAATAGTTAAGGAGTATAAAATTGGTTAACATTTACTTTAGAAAGATGTTTTAAATCAAAAATTGCGGTGAGGTTTAGAATGAGGCCTCCCACAACAAAAGTGGGAGTCAATGAACAAAAAAGAGAGGTTGGATCACTTGATTAGTACAAAAACTCTTACATTCTGACATGAAATGATTTAGCATAAGAGGGAAATAATATGCAAGATATTGCATGAAATATGAGATACACAAGAAAAGAAAATGAAAGAAAAAAGAAAAAAAAAGAAAGGAAAGGAATGAGGGAAAGGAAGGAAGGAAAGGAAGGGAAGAAGGAAAGGAGGGAAAGAGAAGAAAGAAACGAAGAAAGAGGAAAGAAGGAATTCAGAGAAGGGCCAAAGAAGGAGAGGAACGGAAGAGGAAAGGCTAAAGAAAGAAGGAAGAGAAGGAAGGAAGGAAGGAAGGAAGGAAAGAGAGGAAAGAAGAAAGAAATAGAAAGAGAAGAAAGATGAAAGAGAGATGGATGAAAGAGGAGAGCTGAGGAGAAGAGAGCGCGAGAGACCGCGCAGACGCACTTCACGAGAGAGACCACGACGACGAGTCACGAGATCACAAGAGAGAGAGGACAGAAGAAAAGACGTGCCCCGGTGCTCCCCCTCCCCTTTCTCAGAAGAGAAGACGAGAAGAAAGAAAAGATAATATGAAAAGACAAGAAAGAAGAGAAAGAAAAGAAAGAGAAACACCGAAACAACTGATCAAAGCAAAAAGAACTAAGGAAAAGAACGAAGCAAAGAAAGAAAAGAAGAAACAGAAAAGAAAGAATAACGAAAAGGAAAGACCGAAAAGAAAAGAAGAAAGAATAGAAAAGAAAAGAACAAAGAAAGAAAATACGAAAGAAAGAAGAAATGACAAAAGAGAAAAACGAAAGAAATTCCGAAGATGAAAAAGAAGAAAGACACAGAAAGAAAAAGAACAGAATAAAGAAAAGACAAAGAAACTAAGAGGAAGAAGAAACAGAAGGACAGAAAGAACTAGGAAAGGAAAGACCCAAAGGAAGAAAGAAAGAAAGAAGAAACAGAGAAGCAAGAGCAAAGAAAAGAACGAAGAGAAAGAAAGAAAAAGTACGAAAGAAACAACAAGAACAAAGAAAAGAACAGATAGAAAGAAACTAGAAAGAAGAAAAAGAAAGAAAAGAAAAGAAAGAGAAAGAAAGAATAGAAGAAAGAAAGGAAGAACAGAGAAAAAAGAAAGAAAGAAAGAGAGAACAATGGAACAAGATAGAAAAAAGAAAAGAGAAAGAAAAGAAAGAACAAAAGAAAAGAAAAGAAAGAAAGAGAAAGAAAGAAAGAAAGAAAGAAAAGAAAAGAAAGAAAAGAGAAGAAAAGAAAGAAGAAGAAATAGGAAGAAGAAGAAAGAAAGAGAAAAGAAAGAAAGAAAGAAGAAGAAAGAAAGAAGAAAGAAAGAGAAAGAAAAGAAGAAAGAAGAAAGAAAAGAAAGAAAGAAAGAAAGAAAAAAGAAAAGAAAGGAGAGAATAAGATAAGAAAAGAAAGGGAAAAAGAAGGAAAATAAAGAAGAAAAGAAAAGAGAAAAACAAAAAAAAGAGAAGAGAAAAAGAAGAAAAGAAAGGAAGAGAAAAGAAAGAAGAAGAAGAAAAAGAAGACAAAGAAAAGAAATGAAAAGAAAGAAAAGAAGAAAGAAAGAAGAGGAAAGAAGAAAAGAAGCAAGAAGAAAGAAAAGAGAAAGAAAAGAGGTAAAAGAGAGAAAGAAAAGAAAGAAAGAGAGTAACAAAAACTGGAAGAGAAATACAGGTATAAGAGAAAGGGATGCTGCTGGAAGATTTTTCTGGGAGGATTTGATGGAAAAGCATCCATCGGAACTTGCATTTACTGCATCGACTGGCTGGAGGGGTACATTCCTTATTGGTGAGCACAAATTTAGTGGCTGTTTTTCTCTTCCAAATATTTTTCTCTAAATATTTTCTGCAATATGTCTGTTGCAGAGGAAGATGTAAGAGTGGGTTCAAAATGAGTTTATGTTTAGCCAAGGCTGAGAGAAATTGGGAAAACTGTTCAAGGTCACAACGTTAGTAAATATTGGGGTTCAGAAACCACATTTTTTTTTCTCCTCTCCTCTGTCCTCTTCCTCTTTCCTCTTTTTCTGGTCCTTCCTTTAGCCTTTCCTCCCCCTTATTCTCTCCTCTAGCAACATTTCATTTTTTAATATTTTTAAGGGTAAGGAGAACAATATCTTTTCAGAGGCCTTGTTCTTTTTTCAAAGTATACTGACTTGGCAGACAATTTTTCCTACACATATATTTTCTCCCTTTGAAAGTTCTCTTTCGTGAACTGACATCAGCACCATTTCTCTAATTTGCTCAATGTCCTAGTTTTTAAATGTTTTACCAAACTGAAGGACTAAAGATGATTTCCAAACTGATATAATAAAGAGAAAGGGAAATCTAAAACTAAAGCAGTTTAACTGTGTAGTATCATAGACCCTTGGACTAAAATAAATTGCAATTATTAATTTAGAAAAAGAAAAAATATGATAGAGTGACAGATAAAATTAAAATATACTAATGTTGGAGTTCCCGTTGTGGCGCAGTGGTTAACGAATCTGACTAGGAACCATGAGGTTGCGGGTTCGGTCCCTGCTCTTGCTCAGTGGGTTAAGGATCCGGCGTTGCCGTGAGCTGTGGTGTAGGTTGCAGACGCGGCTCGGATCCCGCGTTGCTGTGGCTCTGGCCTAGGCCGGTGGCTACAGCTCCGATTCAACCCCTAGCCTGGGAACCTCCATATGCCGCGGGAGCGGCCCAAGAAATAGCAACAACAACAACAACAACAACAAAAATAAGATAAAATAAAATATACTAATGTTAGCATAATTTCTTTGGTGAAAAAGTGAAAATAAATTCTACTAAGAAATTCATCAAATTTAACTTTATTAAACAAAACTGCAATCTAATAAATGCAAGATAATTTACACTGATATTTTTACATTTTTGGTGAATTAAAATCCAGGGAGATACAGTTGTGGCTCAGTGGAAGTGAACCTGACTAGTATCCATGGTGAAGCAGGTTCAATCCCTGGCCCTGCTCAGTGGGTTAAAGATTCAGTGGTGCTGTGAGCTGTGGTGTAGGTTGCAGATGTGGTTCAGATCCTGCCTTGCTGTGGCTGTGGCTTAAGTCGGTGGCCATATCTCCAGTTCAACCCCTAGCTTGGGAACTTCCATATGCTGCAGGTATAGCCCTTTAAAGTAAGTAAGTAAGTAAGTAAGTAAATAAATAAATAAATAAAATCCAATTGTCTGGAGAAACTAACCTTGAATGAGACATCAAAAATTACTTTGATGAAACAAATTAAGTTGTTTTCTTGATACTGTGGGCTAATTTTTGGTATTGATTTAGGCATAAATCAATTAACATATTACATTTATATGTAGAAAATAAACAAATATGTTAAGCATTTATACTCTTTCTTTTTTTCACCTGGTTTTTCCCAGAAGGGACTTAATTAAGAGGATATGATTTAACAAATTATAAATGCTAATTTTTTGGCCATGCTCACAGCATGTGGAATTTCCTGGGCCAAGGACTGAACCCATGTCACAGCAGTGACCTGAGCTACTGCAATGACAACACCAAATCCTTAACCTGTTGCAGCATAAGGGAACTCCTATAAATGCTATTGAAAAGTATAACAGCCAAGCACATGAGGGTGTTTGAAAATTAAGAAAGATTACTAGAGATTAGAAAGAATATAATATACTATTGGAAATATTAAAAGAAAGAGGAACCGTTATTTTCCTTCTTATATATTACATAAAATAATGCAAAGAGTGGAATATCACAAACTAATAATGACAGAAGTTTTAATTGAAATGTTTTATTGATAATTTATAAATAAAGACAATTCTAGAAGGCATCTGATTATAAATGTGTTTCTTTTAAAACATCTCTCTATTCCAAAAAATACATGAAATTCATTTTTGGCAAAATAAGAAGAAAATTACTTCATATCCTTATCTATGAACTATTCCTGTTCCTATCTATTTACTACCACTATTTCCAGAATTTATAGTTTCACAATTATCACTGACTGCACAATGTAACTTCTGCTTTTGTAAAGACTGATATAATGCCATAACTATAACCGAACAAGTTTCCATTGCTACTTCTAGTTGTCTCCCTTGCTTAAAGACTCTGGCTATTTATCTCAATGTTCAAACATAGACATTGAAATGTATAAAAGAGGAAGTTATTCAATAGAGACCACCCAGGATACCTGCTCCGCTTGAATGAAGACCTTTCCGAGATGCCATTCAGCTGCAATATTTCCCAATTCACACAGTGGTGAAACCAGAATTACTATCTAAGAGAAGGAAATGCTTAGGAACTGTGTTCTGGTGAGGGTGGGAAGGTGTGAATCTCATTCCCAGAGATCTAGTTAGATATCAAGTTCTGATTTGCATGTCTGATTTGTAATCTGGGAGTCTGCATTCCTAAAAGGTTCCGAAGAACTAAAAATGCTCAAGGAACCAATGTGGAATAGTGTGGGTCTAGTGTAATGATGTTTTATTAGGTTCTTGGTTTATTTGGTGTGGCTGTGATATTCAGCAAAGAATGTGAGGCTAAATTACATTATCCTGAACCCCTAGCCTTTCCAGCTGTTTCTTATTCTTACAATCGAATTCATAAAATCAGAACTCAAGCTCTGATTGAATCAGAAGGTGTTTAGACTAAATTATTACACTACTCTAAGGAAGAAAATACTCCTTTTTGACACACACCAAAACATGCAATAGGAATCACAAATGATAGGTAATTCAAGAAGCAGCACAGATACAGAATAAAGTACAGCTTTCTATAATAGTTTGTTGGAAAGACTCTAAGCCATGAATTATTTCATATTTTTATTACTCCACAGTAAATGTTTTCATATTTTAAATATATGGTTACTGGTAAAGAATTTAAGCTTTTTTTTTTTTTTTTTTAAAGCAAGACTTTGGACAAACACAGGAATTCACAGAAGCAAGAGAATAGATAAAATAGCAAGGAAGAGAATTTTTTCGAGCTTGGAATGCTTGCTTGCTTTCTTTATTTCTTGTGCTTCTTGAGGTGGGATCTCAGTTCCCAGATCAGGGATTGAACCCAGGCCACACAGTGAAAGTGCTAAATCTTAACCACTAGACGACCAGGGAAATCCCTGGAATGTATTCTTTTTTTTTTTTTGTCTGTATTTTTAAGATGTACAGAGTTCATTACTCTTTAAATTAAATAAGGAAGCTGTGCTCTGCGCCCTGAATTTGTACAATTCTATTGTTTCATGTCCTGCCACTTCCTTCACCCATGGAACAGACATCAGTGCTCACTGAAACATTGTAAAATACCTGCATAATCAAAACCGATTAAACTTTCTCTCTGCTAAATTACTGTCTTTCTTAAATTCATGTAAAAACATAAGTAGCAATTAATGCTTTCAAAATAAATAAACAGTTGTCACCTCTACACTTTCTGTACCATAGATTGCAACTTAAAAACAATAGAAAAGTTAGTGATATCTGTGAAGAATTTAAGGAAGCGAAGGAATATGAATGTTACAAAAAAAAAAAAAAAGTCCAAGTCTTTGCATCATAGAAAAATCAGGAAATATCTCTGAAGAAAAATGGTGGTTAAGAACTCAAAGGCTAGTATCAAAGTGTTTTGGTTCAAATTCTTACCATCAGTCCCTCTTTTGCTGCATATACCATCTTGGACAAGCTACTTAACCTCTCCAAGCCTCAGTTTCCTTACCCATAAAACATCGAATATTTTAATAACACCAATCTAATGAAGTTGATCTCGGAATTAAAGGAAAAATCCATATGAAAATGTTAGTCATATGGAAATGACTCAGTGTATTTTAGGAGAAAACTCTCTACTAAGACATTTCATTTTGTAAAAAAAAATCAAGAGTAAGTAAAAGTCAGGGATGCTACTGGCAATCCTACAATGTACAGAACAGCCCTCACCTATCCAACCCAATGCAAACAATTTTCTGGTCTAAAATATCAGTAAGGCCATTTTGAAAAATTTTATTTTCATCTCAGATTGTTATTCTAAAACTTTTAGAAAAATATCACTTTTTTTTTAGGAAAATGTTTATTGTTTCATTATTCAATTTGAAAACTACCAGTAGGAATACATCCTTTGTTTTTGTTAAGAACATTTAAAAAAATCATAAATAACTGTTGTAGATTAAATATTCATGTTCCTTAAAAATTCATACTTTGAAAACTAATCCCCAGTGCAATGGTTCTGGACAGGGCAGTTTAGGAAATAAGAGCATCATGAGGGTGGAGCTCTCACAAATGAGATTAGTGCCCTTATAAAAGAAACTCCAGAGATCTCCCTCACCTCTTTCTGCCAGGTCAGGACACAATAAGAAGACAATCATCTATAAACAAGAAATGGCCTCTCACCAGAGATTTTCTTGCAACTTGATCTAATAGATATAAACGACATGCTTCTTATCTTCTTAAGTGCTTAGATTGTTATTAACATAAAAAGAAAATTGGACTTTGATACAATAGTACTTATATCACCAGGTAAAACATCACACAATCATAAAACTAATTCATGGAGATAAACACAATCCCAACAGTAACAAAACTACCCAAAAGAATGGTCGATAGACTTCCAGGTCTGCATATCAAAATGTTTAGCCTCTTTTGCTCTTCCTTTCTAGTGATATTCTTACCAATAAATATTGTACAATCCATGATAATTATTTAGCTAAGTGTTTCTTAATCCAAAGAGTACACTGAGATTATTTAAGGATATATTAAAAAAAAGGTGGAGTTCCCTTGTGGCTCAGTGAGTTAAGGATCTGGGGTTGTCACTGCTGTGATCCCTGGCCTAGGAAATTTCACAAGCCACAAGCAGGATCAAAAAAAAAGAAAGAAAGAAAAGAGAAAAAAAGTCATTAGATCCTATCCATAGACAAGTAAAATATGAATTTGCTTTCATCAGAATTGTTTTAAGTGTCCCAGATGATTCCTACATACCTTGTGGTTGAAATGGTACAAGTAGCTCCTGCTATCTTCTTTATGCAAAGGATAAATTAATGGCTAAGAAAACTGTAATTGTATTGGTAAACATCTATTTTTACTGTTATCTAAGCAAAAATTATACTAACAAAATTAACTAGGTCAAGATGACTTTATTCAAAGTTATTAAAGAAGAGAAAGACAAGATTTTAGTCTGAACTTACCCCACTGAAATGAAGGGCAAGACAGTTTTTTTTTTTTTTTGTCTTTTGTCTTGTTGTTGTTGGTATTTCTTGGGCCGCTCCCGCGGCATATGGAGGTTCCCAGGCTAGGGGTCGAATCGGAGCTGTAGCCACCGGCCTAGGCCAGAGCCACAGCAACGCGGGATCCGAGCCGCGTCTGCAACCTACACCACAGCTCACGGCAACGCCGGATCGTTAACCCACTGAGCAAGGGCAGGGACCGAACCCTCAACCTCATGGTTCCTAGTCGGATTCGTTAACCATTGCACCACGACGGGAACTCCGGGCAAGACAGTTTTTAAGAGCTGAGGGTGGTGAGATTGCAGGCCATCTATATTTGCTAATTGACTTCACTTAAAGGAAAAGTACATTTTCTCTTCTTTATGACAGGAGATAATTTTACAACTTGAAGCAAGGCATCCACCAAAGTTAGAGTCCTACTTTCCCACAGAACTGGGATCTAGGAGGTTTGCTATATCATTTTATGTTTACATTTCAAGGCTTCAAAGAAAAGGTTCCTTGGGCTACAAAAAGATATTCCCGGACTGCGAAATTGCTGAGGCTCAAGGAATGGATAAAGAATCTTTAAGTTTTTTGTTTTTAAGCAAATGCTTTAAGGAAAGGGAGGTCAAGACATAAGGTCAGGAACAAGTCTGTCTAAAGTTTAATCAAGCCAAAGGGAACATCATTATCATCTTGGACACAGGCAATGAAAAAAATTCTCCCTAGAATCATATTACTCAAACCTGGCTACACACTGTACTCACTGGAGAGTTTTATAAAAATACGGATGCTGAGTCAAACCCAGAAGATAACTGATGTAAATATTGACTTAGGTGTTCTGATTATAATACACATAATAATTATAACATGCAGATAAATTAGAAAAGTACTATCCATAGAAACTGATTTTCCTTGAGAGATTATAAGGTATGAAATAAATTCATCTGAGAAATCCATCTCCAGTGTAGCATTGCTTACTTGTATACCAAATATGAAATATAAAAATAGCAAATAGAAAATGTAAAAATAGCAAATAGGAAAGGAAGAAAGAAAGAAAGAAAGGGAGAAAGAAAAAGAAAAAAAAAGGAGGGAAGGAGGAAGGAAAAGAAGGAAGGAAGAAAGGAAAAAAGGAAGGAAGGATAAGTGTTTTTATTTTATCTGAATCGAAAGGAAAGATAAGAAAAAATAGATTTTCTGGTGTCATCATGGCAAAATTAGAACATCAGTATTAATGAGTCATCAATACAAATTTTAAATAATTTTTTTGATAATTCAACTGAGGCAAATTTTTTAAATAAATTTAATTTTATATGAACTATTTCTTCTAATTTATACCTGTTCCATGCTTGTGTGCCTTTGCCTGTTTCTGATTTCATAGACTCTTACTTCTTAGCCTTCCTTTTTCTCATTCAGACTATAATTTCCTCTGTTTGCAGCATATTTTCTTATTTTGCTGTCAGAAATGTTAATTACCTTAGCTGTGAACCTTATCTGTGAGAGTGTGCTAATGGAAACAGTATAGTGCCTTTCCTGTAGATAATGTTCAGGCAAATTTACTTTGGTTTTCCTAAAAGCAGTCCCCCAGACTTTACTATCCAAATCAGTGGATTATTCTACTGGATGTACTATAGCTCATGGAAAAAGGAAAACAGTATCATGTTAGGTTGCTGGGTAACATTTAATTTAGTACATATGTTTGTGTGTGTGCGTGTGTGGCCATTTATTCCATTAATTCCATTACTGCACTATTCAAACTCCCTTCTTGGTTCCTAGCTTCTAAAGGTCACATTCTCATACGAAAAGCTAATGAAAGCTAAGGAATATCTTCATATAAGTGCAAAATGGAGTTCCTGTCGTGGCTCAGCAGAAACAAATCATCCATGAGGACACAGGTTCATTCCCTGGCCTTGCTGCATGGGTTAAGGACCAGGCATTGCCGTGAGCTGTGGTACAGGTCACAGACACTACTCAGATATGGCATTGCTGTGGCTGTGGCATAGGCCAACGGCTATAGCTCCAATTCAACCCATAGTCTGGGAATTTCCAAATGCCACAGACGCGGCCCTAAAAAAAAAAAAAAAAAAAGTGCAAGAATGCCCATACCAGTGCACATAATTTAATAACCTTCACATATTCAGGTACTTTAGAACTATAGGACCCCACTAATAATCTTTTATAAAATGAAAGGGAACTATATATCAAGGTCATTAAAGACATCAATTTTAAACAAAGAAGATTCTCTGAAGTGAATGATCCAAATGGCAACTTTAAAATCATTATCCAAAAGACTATTTGACTTTTACTTATCTCACATAGGTACAGATTAAATTCTTGCTGTACTAATGTATCTATTTAAGAAGTGGTGAAATAAATCACTGATGAAGCTCAGAGGTAATTGTAAATAAAATGAAGAAAAGAATATCCTCAATGATATTAATGCATTTGTTTTTGTACCCCTCAATTCAGGTTGATATTCCCATTCCCATATTTTTTTTCTCAGTTTTTCTCTTCCTTTTGATACTAAGCTTTAGCAACCGTGTTTGAGTGGCTAGAAATCTCAGCGACCGCGTTGCACTGACGTTCTGGCTCACGAAAAAGCAGGCGCAGTGTTGTGTATCATGACAGACTGAAATGGAATTCCAGCCGTGTGAAGGTAAATTTTCCAGTCGCACTAGCACAGATTGAAATAACTCACTCTTGACTGCTGCCGCAGAAAGTGTCAGTCTATATCTCAGACTGAAGCTATCAACTACCTTGTACTGCTGCCTGCAGCAGACACACAGAGATTCCAAAGTGACAAGATGAAGCTAATGCATCTCCCTAAAGTAACTCAGAGTACTTAAACAGTATCTGAGTCTCCACTTTTTCTGCTAAAAGTTCTTATCTCAAGGCCAGGAACATTTCTATTTGTTAGATTGTGGAGTATATGCCCATTAGGATGTAGTAGCTTATTATTTTTTCTCCCTATTAAAATCAGATATGTATTTATTAATTTTATTTAATAGGGAGAAAATAGGGGAACAGCATGGACAAAATAGGGGTGCTTGTCAAATTTCATGATGAAAGTTTAAACAATTAAAAAATTTAATGTGTGTTTTTGTCTCTGTATTTCAAATAAATTGAACTATAACTTTTACTGGCTACTGTTAAATAAGCAAGATTTAGACTTCTCTAAAAATGAAAATTTCTATTCTTTGCAATTGAATTCTAAGAAATAATAAAGCATTAAATGGGAACCAGCTCTTACTAGAGCCAGCTCTTATGGCCCTTGAGAGCCAATTATACACATATCTTCCCAACCCTCTGATCAGTGGTGTCACTTAAGTAGCTTGAAAGAGGCCCTAGTAGGACTACTTAAAGCAAAGAAATTGTCAAGACACCAAATTGCTCCCACTCACAAGTCAGGAATTAGTCATTTACAAGCATTCTGCAGACTATCATAACTATATAGTATGGTATGATATATACTATACTATGTATAGTATTGTATGTTACATAGTGTGCTGCAGATAGCATACTGTCTAGTCCAATGTAGCCATACAACATGTATCAAATTATTTAGATAAATGTCAGTAGACTCAGGTGATTAGGGGTAGAAGGTTAATATGCATTTCTCTTCTACAACTTTGCAGTCAGATGATATGTTACAATGCAAATAATTCTTAGACCATACTCTCACAATTGCACATGCATTAATAAGGAAAATACAGTGATATGACCAATTCTCCTAGACTCAATAAAGATCTCACTCTTTATCTATAGACACTCTGGCAAGCAAGATCCTTCCATGAAAGACTTGCTCTTCAGGAGGCACATCAAGATGGCAGACCTCTTCATATGTCCAATAAGCGACGAGTTTACAAAATCTTCCTCAATAAAGTGGTGAAATAAAAAACTATTCACTTAGAGTCCTGCTCTGAAAAAAAGGTTAATTTCTTTCAAGCCAGTCACATATCTTAAACACTATTCATTTCGCAAAACAAGGATTATCTAAGGGAGTTCCCATCGTGGCTCAGAGGAAGTGAATCTGACCAGTATCTATGAAGAAGCAGGTTCGACCCCTGGCCTAGCTCAGTGGGTTAAGGATCCGGCATTGCTTTGAGCTGTGATGTAGGTCATAGATGTAGCTTGGATGGGATCTGGCACTGCTATGGCTGTGGCATAGGCTAGTGGCTACAGCTCTGATTGGACCCCTAGGCTGGGAACCTCCCCATGCTGCAGGTGTGGCCCTAAAAGGACAAAAAAAAAAAAAAGTATGATCCTAAGACCTCTTACACTTCTTATCAATTCCCTGATGTAGATCTTACTAATGATTTTTGAAATACTTATGTAGCTTCTTCTGGAACATGGATTCCTGATTAGGGTGATATACTCATAAATCAAACTTTTCATAATAAAATGGTATCAGTTATCAGGTGGACAATGTGGTATGATGCAAAAAAAAATATGGATTAAAAAACTTACCAATTCTGCATATTAGGAGATTATTCTCCATGGTGTTCATGCATGCTGTATCAGCTTTTGCTCTAGGATATCTTGTCAAAGATGTTTGTACTGTACAGCCCTGGATGATAAAGCTAGAATCAACCTTCAGGGCAGAGGGCAGATTTGTTTCATGACTAGGATGATGAAGATAATGTTTCCCTTAAGGGCAAAGGTTGTACAAGTTTTCCAGGAGTTTCCTTAAATAAAGGTTATTTCCTAAACTCAAAGTTCTTCAGCTACAATAAAAACCCATTTTGTATGAAGTCTGATGACCTGATTCCACTTCACTCCCCATGGGACTTGAAGGGCAAGAAAACTGATGAGAATATGAGTCTCATGCTTGCTGTTCTATGAGTGATACATCATTATCTTTCTGGCCCTACAGACATGTGTCTCTGCTAACATCAATGAATCTATATTATGCAAACTTGTATGAAATCTCAGATCTTTCACATGTTTTGACATTGCAGACAATAAGTATAGAAGCTATGATTTTATCAGATAACCAATCAAAAGTTGAAAACATCATACTTATTAACTAATTAAAATTAACTCATTATATTTGTCTATAATTTTAACATATGGACCTTATATAACAATGTTAATTATACATGACTCTGTTTGTTGTTTTTTTTGTCTTTTCTAGGGCTGCACCCGTGGCATATGGAGGTTCCCAGGCTAGGGGTCTAATTGGAGCTGTAGCCGCCGGCCTTTGCTAGGGCCACAGCAACGCAGGATCCAAGCTGCGTCTGCAATCCAAGCTCATGGCAATGCCAGATCCTTAATCCACTGAGCGAGGCCAAGGATCAAACCCTCAACCTTATGGTTCCTAGTCAGACTTGTTAACCACTGCGCCATGAGGGGAACTCCTCATGACTCTGTTTTAAACATTAGAATATAATAAAATTTTAAGAGTTCCCTTGTGATGCAATGGGTTGTCAAGATCTGGTATTGTCACTGCAGTGACTCAGGTTGCTGCTGTGGTGCAAGTTTCAATCCACAGTCTGGGAAATTCTACATGTTATGGATATGGTCAAAAAACATTTAGAAAAATTTCACAATATGTGTGGGCTCAGCTTTACTATTAATTTCTGCATTGGTAAGCTTAAAACCATTATAAAAATGCAAGCAGATGCTTTGAAACTAAAATATGAATTTGAAAATATTTAGATATTTAAGTAATATTTGCCTTATTGGAAATATTTCATAATTTTTCATTTAGTGTTTATTAGAACTAAGATGGCTTTAACATTCCCCTCAGCTTGACTAAACTTCAGACTTCTTCCTGATTATAAGCCCCTAATCTCCTTTTTTTAGAGTATTTACTTCAGAAAACTTGCAATAGTAAATTGTTTCTCTGCCTCTTTGAGATGTGAATCCTTTCCCAGCCTTTCTTCAATTTTACCAAAAAAAATTTTTTTCAAGAATTTGGGAGCCATCTTTTTGAAATATAATCACTGAGAAAGATAGGACCCTTACATGAAAAGATGCTCAGCATCACTAATCATCAGGGAAATAGAAATAACTCAATGGGATATCCCTTCACACATATTAGAATGACTATTACCAAAAAGATAGGAATTTGTTTGCAAGAAAGTGAAGAAAAGGGAAATCTTGTGCACTGTTGGTGGAAAGGTAAATTGGTATAGCTACTATGGATAACAGTATGGGGGTTCCTCAAAAAATTAAAAGCAGAACTACTATATGATCCAGCAAGTCCAGTCAAGTAGATATTTTATCTAAAAAAAAAAAAAGACTTTAAATTGAAAAAAAATGCATCAGTATGATTTATAGTATCGAAGATATAGAAACAATTTAAATGTTTATCAATGGGGAATTGATAAAGAAAATGTTATTTTATAGTAGAATATTATTCAACCTTAAAAAGTAATGAAATTTTGCCATCTGAAGCACTACAGTTGTACCTTGAAGGCATTATGCTAAATGCAATAATCAGAGAAAGACAAATACCAAAAATCAAACAAACAGAAAATCCATAATATCAAATTCATAGACATACAAGACATACTGGTGATTGCTGGAGGCTGGGGAGGTTGCCAGGGGATGGGGAGTGAGCAGAAATGGTGAAGGGGATCCAAAGGTACAAACTTCCAGTTATTAAATAAATAAGTCATGGGATGCAATGCACAGAATGATGACTATAGTTAATAATACTGTATCACATATTTCAAAGTTGCTAAGAGTAATTTTTAAAAGTTTTTATCAGATGAAAAAAAATTACAAGTGTGTATGATGATGGATGTTAAGTAGAGTTATTGTGGTGATCATTTTACAAAACATGCAAATACAGAGGCATGGTGTTAAACATCTGAAATTAATACAATATGCCAATTATACTTAAAAAAATAAATATTAAAAAAAAAGTTAGGGTCCTTATCTCCAGTCTCTGTGGGAGGACAGAAGCCTAACCTAAGTGCCAATTAGCAAATTATAACAGTCTAATCACATTGACCAACTTCCCCACCAGGAGTCCTCTGGTACTTTTCCACTAGCTCCCGCTAGCACTTAGGAACCCTCCCACCATTTGTTTCAGAGAGTTAAATTCAATCTCTCCCCCTGTTATGATATCATGATGGTCTTAAATAATCTCCCTTGCCAACTTGTCTGGTATAATTTTTCTTTATCAGAACCCAATAAAATATAGCTTATCATAAAATCATAAGAAATTATATATATATATATATATAATGATAAGTAATTTTATAAAAAGAATATTGACTATTTTAAATGACTGAAAAGTAGTTTTAACAAGTGAATTTTCATGCCTATAATCTACTTTAAGTCCATACAATTGTAATATGACTTAGTTTCTGACAAGATCATCATCAAAAGAAAAAAACTTACATATGGAGGAGAAACATGTTTAATTTGTTTAAACTTGCAAAGTAGGATTTTAAGTTTATTTATGCCGTTCCATTAATAAAACCAAAGAAATCATAGGGAGAGAAGTTAAAGTCTGATTAAAAGATAGGGAACAAAGAAAAAGAATAATTAGGCAATTCTCAGGGCACAAAGAATTTGCTAGTGGGAAGCCCAAGGGATCATCAGTGCACACTACAATTCAGTATATCTGTAACTAGAAGGGAACTTCATGCTTTGGTTATTTGGGACTTTGTGAGATCTCTGGAAAGACTTTAAAAAGCTAAATAATTGGTTTTGGGGAAGCAAATGAAATTCAACACAAGAGTAAAATATGTCATATTAAAATGATGAGCTTAAACTATTTACACTCACTTGTAAGTTCTAAATTGGTCGTAACTTCTCAGAAAATTGACCTGAGTCATCTCAAGAATTCTCAATCAAGACATCTCAAAGTGAAATAGAGCTCATTTATATTAACAGTCTAAGTACAAGAGAGTTCATCTTTCACCATGATAGCAATGGCCAAATGATGAGGGACAGACTCGGTCTGAAAGATTAATCTTAAGGCTTCTGGCAGCTTCTATTGTACTTCTCTCCTATGTTCTAAAATTGGGAAGCCACTCTGAGAACCAGATGTGACCAATAAAACATTTCCTAATTAGGAAAATACTAATAGAGCTAGTGACTGGGAATTACAATCCCCAAGATATTTTTTAATATTAAAACTGAGTACTTCAGCCTTAATAGACACAAGAAGCCTCCAGTTTGCTTCCTGTCTTGTCCTTTGATTATCTGTGGAACAGAACAAGTTAGTTTGTGTTCCAATGCAATGATATAAAAGATTTGAAAATATTTAAAATTCTAGCGAGGGGTGAAGAGGAAGCTTCTAATAAAAATGCAAAGTCACATTGTTATTCTGGGGTCAAAAAAGCGCTAGAATATTGTTTGTACCTATTTGAAAGAAAACTAGCAAGCTTCCATATTCTGGTATTAAATAACTGGACAGAGCAAATATTACTTTAAATTTGAATTACAGTTTTCCTATTGGAGATAGTTGTATGACATTAAGTTGTAGGACTTTAATTTTTGGTCAAAAAAGAAGAGATACTTTTGTATTAGAAATGTGATTTTTCCTTTCAAATATCTGACATATATGTGAGAAAATTGTTTCCATAGTATTACTAGAGAGAGACTTCAGAAAAGGGAATTGTCCCATTCTACCCTAATAGCAATGTAACCCTAGTACTATGGGCCTGGGAGTCCTTTCCTCCCAACCCCAAATGGAATAGCATCTCTGTCTACAGGGCAAGTAAAATCATCAGAAGAAGCCACCTGAGGGGCAAAGTTTGCATCATTTGCTCTAATAATAACAGATGTTGATTAAGGACACCAGGAATAGAAACACAGAATAATAAGCACAATAGCACAGAAAATAATAACAAAAGAAATGACATGTGGCAAAGAATCTTGCCAAGAAAAGGGAAATGACTTGAAGCTTCAAAGGTAGTGCAGGGTAGGATTTCAGGAGTTCCCACTGTGGTGCAGCAGAAATGAATCCAACTAGGAATCATGAGGTTGTGGGTTTGATCCCTGGCCTTGCTCAGTGGGTTAAGGATCTGGCGTCGCCGTGAGCTGTGGTGTAGGTCGCAGACATGGCTTGGATCTGGCATGGCTGTAGCTGTGGTGTAGACCAGCAGCTGTAGCTCTGGTAAGATCCCTAGCCTGGGAATCTCCATGTGCCATGGGTGCGGCCCTAAAAAGACAAAAGACAAAAAAAAAGGTAGTGTAGGGTAGGATTTCAAACTAAATACAAAATATTCTTTGTGAACTGTGTAGCTCCATCCTCAATTCTAGACAGAGGATGGAGCTACATAACTGTTTCTGGCTAAAAAGGAGATCCATCACAAATAATTTTCATCACAGAAAAACCTGGTCACTAGGTATGTTTTCAAACAAAATCTTTGGGTTGGATTTGTCCATTCTGCATGTTAAATTTTTCAATGATTCAAATGTTGGTTGGTTAGGTCTCAGTTTACACCAAAAGAAAGCAAACAAACAAATACTTCTTCAAAGAGTTCCATTTGGTGGTGTCAAGGAGGAAGAGATTTTTCTCTACCCTTCTAGGTTATTCTGGCTAGGTTAAGAATTAAATTGACATGAGGCAGATTAACAGAGGAAAAAAATCAAACAAAAGTTCAATAATGTATATACATAGGAGAGACTCAGGAAAACAGAGTAACAGCAAAATGGCCAAAATTCTTTTCTTAGATACCATGTTCACCTAAAGACAAGTAAGAATGTTGAGGGTAGTGGTTTGAAATTTCATAGGGGAGGAAGTTAACTCACATGGAAATGGAAATGGAAATGCAGATATTTGGTACATAAATGTTTGCTGGGCCAGGCAGAGACAATGGGACACGCAGTGGATGCGCATCTCTGAGCCCTGCTGAGTTTCCCCACCACGCTTAGTCCTTATTCTTTGTAGGTATCTCTGGTGATAGCTCTATTCCAGGAATAGACCCTCTATCTAAATTCTTTCAGGCAGTTAAAGGGAAGATCAACATTTCTTCCTGAGTCTTTTGGACCTTGATTGTCTTCTGCTCAAAGTAGTCCTCATACCAGAGACATTTTGGGGTGACAAATTTTACCCCCTTACAGTGGCATGGTGCTAATACAGTAATTACCCACCCTGTGTTTTCAGACATCTTGATGAGCTCTCAAAAACTCAAGTTCTTATCCTGTTTCTCCCATCCCACACCCATGTTTTCTCTAGCTCCCAAAGAAAAATATCTGGCATTAAATAGAATTATATGCCTGGAAAAACCTGCCATTGAGAAAAATGAGAGGAGGTAGTACATTTTGCTACTGAAGTTTGAAGAAACCAATGTGAACAGATTGATTTTTACTTCCTGTCTATAAAAGGAAAGAGTCAATGCTGGGATAATTAGCCTCATAATTTGGATTAAAATATTATGTTTCCTAAAATTTTCACAAAGTTTATTTTCTTAAAAAATTAGGCAATTTTGTTTGTACAAAGTATATATTGTGTAAATGAAAGTGTCATATCTGAGATAATTAGGCCAATCATTGGAACAAAAATATTTTCTCCTGGAATAGTTACTAAATTGAGGTTTATTTCAATTTGCTTGAACTATTTAGGCAATTTGTTACTTATGCAGTTTACTTCGTTAGTGTAAATTAGACATGGTATAAAAGAGAACTACGTCAAGCTAATTAATTTCATTGGAACTTAGCTTTCAAAGGTTAGAAATAAAAAGTATCTCTTATAATGAATTCATCTAACATGTCTTTTGCTCCCTACTCTATAATGTGGCCTTTTGCTGACATTTCCAGAAGAGGAGGTATTCCATGTCAGTTAATTTTAGTTAGCTAAGTGTCCTCTTTCAAACAGCCAAATATTTTGACAGAAATATGTCCATCACTGCAATTAACTAAGGTTAGGAGAAAACCAGAGCACAATGAAGAGAATGGATGGAGGACAAGC
The DNA here is from genome assembly GCF_016906955.1 of Phacochoerus africanus. Lineage (NCBI taxonomy): Eukaryota > Metazoa > Chordata > Mammalia > Artiodactyla > Suidae > Phacochoerus > Phacochoerus africanus. The sequence goes on from NC_062554.1 coordinate 79,087,655, forward strand.
AAAACTGGGACCTGGATGCAGAGAAAGAAGTAAGAAAAAAGAGGAATAAAATTGAGAAAGGTCAGTTCTTGAATCCACATTGCCCTGCTATCTCAAATAACATGGACTGGATATAATTTAACCTGTGCACAATTACTAAGAGCCAATACCCACAAACCATAAGAATTCAACTGTATTTCAGCTATACTTCAGGAGTATTGAAGTATATAAAATACTACATAATTCTATATAACCCACTTTTAACTTTTTCTTTTTTCAGTTTTGCAATCTGTTTTTTATGGTTTTCTATCTCCTCCCTCCTAGCAAGTTCTCAGCAGTCAGTTCTTCCTGCTGACAATGTCCTTGCCTGTAACATTCCTATCACCTGCTACTATGCTGTTTTAAATGTACTCTGAGCTCAAACATTAGACAATAAGTTATCATGACACTGAATTATGTATTTCCTTGTAATAAACACAATTTCACACATATTCTATATTCTTTTATTCTGAGTTTTTGAGTTAGATTAGTATTAGCTGGTTGATTACTAAATGCTCAGAAATCATTAGGACACACTTAAAATCATGTCTAAAATAATATTATGTTCGAGAATGAAGATGGTCTGAGTTACATGTATGGATTTTAGTGTATGAGCATTGGTGCATTTTTTTTTTTTTTGGTCTTTTCAGGGCCATACCTGTGGCATATTGAGTTTCCTGGGCTAGATGTCAAATTGAAGCTGTAACTGCCGGCCTCTGCATAGCCACAGCAATACAGGATATGAGCTGCATCTACAACCTACACCACAGCTCACTGCAATGCTGGATCCTTAACCCACTGAGCAAGACTAGAGATCAAAACTGCGTCCTCATGGATATTAGTCAGATTCATTTCCACTTAGCCACGATGGGAATTCCTGTTGTGTCATGTTTTAGCTAATCTGTGGTATTTTTCCTACTTATTATCAAGTTCTCAGTCATAGTTGGTAGTTAAAGATATTTCACTGCTTATTAAATAAAACAAATAAATAAAGGATGTACAGAGTAAGAGAACTTGGAAGATTTGAGTTCTATTTAAATAATCATAGAAATAATAGATAAATGGTAGAGGATTAAAATCCAGCAGAACTTGTTTTGAAATGTTCTATTTTACAATACCAAAACCTTTTAATTCCCAAAGAACTGTACCAGAAACAGTGTTCCTTAGAAGTAAAATTTATGGAGGGCAATATGCTTTTCTGTCAGATAGAAAAAAACAGATACAGGGAGTGGCTTTGGAGAAAACAGAGGGAGGGCGAATCAGCAGCGTGTCCAGCACCAGACAGGAAGCAGGTACCATGTGGCACCTCCCTCACACTATCTCAGGGTTTTATATCCTTGGAATACTAAAATAAATGTGCAAGTTTCCCCATCTACTTTGTCTATCCTCCTTGTGAAGCCTTCAGAGAGCTAAGTTTGTCACTGAAAAAACTTGGTTCTAATAAAGCCAATCAAAATTAGTGTGCTACATGGTGATCCCACTATTATAAAGGATACTTTTTGCTATTTCTTTCTTTTGTTTTCCTTTTCTTCCAAACCATATTTTAAAATGAGCTATCAGCCAGCACTCTCATACTCAGGATAAGATTCCCTTTTCAACTTTTCCAGATTCAAGGAACTTCATCAGTGGAACATTAGTGAGCCTGATCCTCAAGGGCCCTGTATCACACACAAAACTACCTATAACACTGAACCACAAGAACTACATACATGTAACTTCAATACATTGTAGGGGGAGAAGAGCATTTGTTTCCTTCTCCCCTTCCAGGTTGTTTGGCTGAGCCAATTGTTAAATTGACGTAAAAGAATATATGTATATATCCCATAAAAATATAAGACTCAGAGCAGTGACCAGAGTAGGAAGTGTTTATATATTTTAGATGAAGAGATAATAAATTTGCAAAGAATTGACAAGGCAGAGGGATTTGAGCTAGGGAGAGTAAATGGTGAAGAATTAACCTTCCTAGCGCTAAATGTCCTGACTCTGGGTTAGGGTTAGGGTTAGGGTTAGGGTTAAGGTTTAGAGTTAGCTGACTTCTACCCTCTGGGCACAGGGAAGGTCCCTTCCACATGGGAGAATTATCTCCTGCATTCCCAGGGACAATGTCCTTCTTGCATAGGTTGCTCCTCAAATACATTTAATTCAAAATAATGATATACTAACATGGTAAATATTTGGGTGACATATTCTGAGTCTCCAAACTATAAAAAAGTAACCTTAACATTTTCCAACCCAAAGTGATGCCTCTCAGATTTCTTTATAAGAGAACTTTAGAGATAGAGGCAGCAACAAGTTTGAATTGGGGATCTAGAAACTTACCATGCAGGTACATTTGCCTAGTAAACATGTTGTTTATACACACACACACACACACACACACACACACACACACACACACAGAGAACTGGAAGTATAGGGGTGGAACCTCAAGGAACATTGCAGCCATGTCTATATGTCGTATTAGGAGGGGCGATGGGGGGATGCAGGGTTAATCTCACTTATTTTAAGCCTGTATTTGGCCCTTTATTGACTTTAACTTTGCTGAAATCACAACTCTTTACTCTTATTAATGGCACCATTGATTTTACATCTTCAAATCTAGAATCAAAACATTTTAAATTCCTTATTTATCCCCTTTATCTAAACAGCCACTTTTTCATTCTCGTTAAATCCTGTCACTTGACTCTGAGATCACAGTAGCTTCTTAGCTGGAATCTAACGCTCATTTCTTCAGCTCATGTTGTGCATCATCTTCCGGAAAGAAAGAGAGAAAGAGTGAGAGAGACAGGGAAACCAAAACAAAATTTTTTTATTTCCAAATTGATTTTGATTTCTCATATCTTCTTGTTGGAATATAAACAATATGAGCTTTGTTATTAAATATGATTGAATTCAACTTCTAATTTTAACATTCAAATAGGTAAGTGAACTAGAAATCATGGACTCGTACTTTTCCATAGAAATTATGGAATCATGTACTTTTTTTTTTTTTTGCCTTTTAGGGCCACACCTGCAGCATATAGAAATTCCCAGGCTAGTGGTCGAATCAGAGCTACAGTTGCTGGCCTACACCATAGCCACAGCAATGCAGGATCCAAGCTGCATCTGTGACCTACACCACAGCTCATGACAATGCTAGATCCCTAACCCACTGAGCAAGGCCAGGGATCTAAACCTCAACCTCATGGTTCCTAGTTGGATTCATTTCTGCTGCACCATGATGGGAACTCCCAGAATCATGTACTTTTAAAAATAAATTTAAATTACATTTTTTAAAAAAGTATGTTCTCAAATGATCCAAGCTGATTTTTTCACAATTTTTTCAATGTTCATCTAAGAATATTTGCATTTGTTATCATATTTATCATATGACATTTTTATTATTATTATGGCAGTTTTGTAGATTTCAGTTTATTCCATGAGTTTTTAAGTTTATTTTGTCAAGAGTTTTGTCTTATTAATTTTATTTGCTACCCCTTCTCCATAGAAAGAATGTAAAATAATCACCTAATCACATGCACATTTCTCTTTCTGGAGTGTCAACAGAAAGCATTACAAAAAAAACAAAATCTAGGAGGTGATAGATAGGTATCATGTATGCATTTCATAAATAACTTACTCTGGACTATTGTATAAAACATGTAGCCTTCCTTCACAGTACTTAATCTATAAAATTAAAAAAAAATAATGCCACTAATCTTTAATTTATTCTTAGAGATATTGTGTGTGTGTGTTTGGTAGGGGGTTAGGGAGTTGGTTATTCAAAAACACTGAGAAGTAAAATACCAAATGAATATAAGTTAATATTATCTCAAAATATCCCCATCTTTGTAATTTATTCACTGGGCATTTTGCTTCATTGTAGTTTTTAAAATGTTATATCTTCTTTGATTATTTCTCTCCATGTAAAGTTTGAAAAATAATTTAAGATGATTTTTTCTTTTTTTTTTTGCAACAAATGATTATGCTAGAGTGTTTTTCAGTTATCAAGTGAACAATGTATAGCTAAAAGTTTAGATTCCTTTACTTAATTGAAACGAAGGAATGCTTTCATGAATTGATTTCTATGCTATAGTTTCAAAAGAAATAAAAGCAGAAATCCCACCACTCTTACACTGTCCACATATCAAATAAATTTAACCTTTTCTGTAGCCTTTTCCATTTATTGTTCATTTATCTGGATGTCAGGAGTTTGTATTTCTACATGATGCTGTTAAATGTAGAATCACATCTAGTGCTATTTTAAGGAATTTCTTAAAGACTGAAATTAGTTTGAAGACAAATCTTAGAAATAAAGAGGAAAAAATTAGTTTCTTAACCTTCGTTTATGGGATTTTTTTAAAATTACATTTTCCCTCCAAAATAAAAGACAATTAGTGTAATGACAATTATAGATGACAAAAAACACCATATTTAATTTGTTTGCATCATCTTCTGCTTTGATCAATACAAACGATTCAATAAAACATGTATACAAACTGTATGTCCGTAAAATTTCCTGTACCGTGTTTACCTAAAAGTGAACAATTTCTCCCTTCTATTTTTTCCTTCCTTCTATTTTATGGATATCAAGAGACTATGTTTCCATCATCATTTGCTGAGATTCTTAGTTATAGAGAGTTTCAGTAAGTATTTTATTTATTGAACAACTATTATTTAAGTTTTTACTATCTGTATTAAAGGTATTCATCACAGATAATTTGAATAATATAATAAAATGTAACTAAAACAAATGTGCTATTGCTTCTACTAAAACGGCATTTTAATTTTCAAAATTACATTGATAAAAATGGTATCATTTGCCTCTCAAAAAACTAAATAATATAAAGTAAATCTTATGGGAGCTAATAATAATAGCAAATCATATTGAGTACTTATTGTGAAGGCACTGTTATAAAGCTTCCCTTGTAATAAACTTTTTTCATCCTCAAAACAACTCTATGAGGTACAGTTTCACAAATGAACATCTTAAGCTCCTAGAATTTAAGTTCTCTGCCAAAATTCAAGTAAATTTTTAAATCTGTCTTTTTTAATCATCTAGTTTACTTGACAGAGTCAAGAACCTTAACTCTTACTGGCTTAGGAAGACCAATTAGAGTTAACTGGCTTATATGTAGAAGACACAGACATGATTTCTCTTTGTGACTTGAAATTTGGCCTCTCACCTCAATGAGAAGCAAGCCATATTTGCCACTTCCGTGATGCTATGGCATGATATACCTGAGAGAACTGGCTCAACACTGGTGTATGAGCACTAGGAAGTGTGTATTATTTTTACCCCCTTGATCCCTTGACTCACAGCTCTCTGGTTTTACTTTCTCAAATAAACCAAGTGCATGTAAATCCTTATCTCGTCTTGCTTTCAAGAAGAACTAAGTTTATAACACATGCATAGGACATAATGAGAAATCAAAACTATAGAAATTTGAAGCTTTTTTTTACTAAAATTCTATATTCACAAAGTAAATGTTATTTTGAGCTCAGACACAGTTGAACTAAATGAAGCAGATACATACTTTTAGTAAATGTCAATATGCTTAGTGAAATGCATAACTGAAACAAAATATAATATTAAGCATGTCATGAGAGCTGCTAATAACTACTTTGGAAATTTAGGAAGTTAATAATAATCTTGTCCAGATTTAAAATATGTATGTGTTGGTATATGTGTGTACTTTATCTACTTCAAAGTACAACTGTAGAGAACTAGCAATGTTTAAAAGACATAAATATTTTTAATTAAAACTAATATATTCAGCTTTAAAAAAGGAAGAGGAGGAAACTAATAGACTATTCATGCAATAAAATAATCTTTAATCTAATTAATCTGCATATGAAAACTGAATAATTTCAAATAAATGAATGTAAATTAAGGAAATGAAAAATTTTATCTATAAAATTATCAAAAATTTAGAAGCATACTGGATAATAGTCAGTGATAGTTAGGATATTACAAAACGTCCTCTAATACTGTTTATGAAATAATATTTATACACTTCGACTCAGTTGTTTTTAAATTATGTATCAATAAAATAACACAAAATGCAGGAGAAAAGCTACCCTGCCAGCATTCACCAACAGGGTGATCTGTTAGTTTCTTCCTTCTGCTGTAACAAATTATCAAAAATGTAATGGTTTAAAACAACGAAACTTTATAATCTTACAGTTTTGTAGCCCATGCCAGACTTAGTAGTTGCCCAATGCATGATCTTAGAATTCTATCCAATCAGATGAGCTGCCATTCTTTGGAGAGAAGCAGGGAAGGAGATGCTAGACAAAAAGACAGAAACCTCTTATTATTATATATTTGTTTTATAAACTTAGAAAACAAGAGGAGTTCCCGTCGTGGCGCAGTGGTTAACGAATCCGACTAGGAACCATGAGGTTGTGGGTTCGGTCCCTGCCCTTGCTCAGTGGGTTAACGATCCAGCATTGCCGTGAGCTGTGGTATAGGTTGCAGACGTGGCTCGGATCCCCTGTTGCTGTGGCTCTGGCGTAGGCCGGTGGCTACAGCTCCGATTCATCTCCTAGCCTGGGAACCTCCATATGCCACGGGAGCAGCCCAAGAAATAGCAACAACAACAACAAAAAAGACAAAAGACAAAAAAAGAAAGAAAAGAAAACAAGAGACCAATATTTCCATGAACATAAAAGCAAAAATTCTCAACAACAACAACAACAAAAATATACACCTATGGCATGCAGAAGTTCTTGGCCAGGGATCCAACCCACACCAAAGCAGCACCCTGACCTACAGAAGTGACAACGCTGGATACTTAACATGTCACACCACCTGTGAATTCCTTCCCCTGTTAATTTTAACCTTTCTTATGTTTTAGTAATTATTAAGCTAAAATAATAAAAATGGGAAGAAGGAAATTTTCCCCTCCCCAACACAATATAAATCTCAGTTATTTTGTGGATATCAACAAATTGATTCTAAAGTTTGTCGAAAGACAGAAAACCTAGAATAGCCAATACAATATTGAAGAAAATGAACAAAGTTGAAGGATTGTTACTATCTGACTAATATTAGCTGAAGTCTTACTGTAAGGCTAAAGTAATCAAGACAGTGGGTTACTGGTGAAAAAATAGATTAGTGGAACAGAACAGAGCCTAAAAACAGACCACCATACATATGATCAACTGATCTTTGACAAAGGAGCAACGGCAATGCAATGGAACAAAGATACTGTCCTCAAAAAATGATGTTGGAACAACTGGACATCAATCCTCAGGCAAAAAAAAAAAAAAAAAGAATCCAGACACGGATTTTAATTCTTTTTTTCTTTTTACGGCCACACCTATGACATATGGAATTTCCTGGACAGGGATCACATTGGAGCTGCAGCTAATGCCTATGTCACAGCCATAGCAACACCGGATCTGAGCTGCATCCGCAAACTGTACTTCAGCCTGCAGCAATGCCTGATTCGGAACACACTAAGGCCAGGGATTGAACCTGCATTCTCACAGAGACAACATCAGGTCCTTTACCTGCTGAGTCACAATGACAGTTCCCAGAGAAAAAAAATTAAACTCTTCACAAAAATGAACTCAAAATAGATCATAGACTGTATAGAATGTAAAATTATCAAACTTTTAGCAGAAAACATAGGATAAAATCTATGTAACTGCAATGACTTTTTAGATGCAACGCCGAAGACATTATCCATGAAAAAAATGATGGATAACTTGGACTTCATTTAAAATTAGCAAATTCTTCTTATGTGGGATATTTCAAGAGAATGAGAAGTCACAGATTGGGAGAAAATATTTTTAATGACAAATATGATAAAAGGCTGTTATCCAAAATATATAAATAACTTTTAAAATTCAACAAGAAAATAAACAACCTGATTAAAAATTGAGCAAATGACCTTAAGAGACACGTCACCAAAATTAACTCACAATGGTTAAAGACTTAAATACGAGATTAGAGATCATCAAACTCCTAGAAGAAAACACAGGAGAAAAATTCCTTGAGTTGTATAATTGTCAAACCAAAGTCTAGTAGTTTGGAAAATATTTATGTATTTGGATTTGACATGAAAAGTGCAGGAAAAAAAATCATAAGCTCCCATTGTGGCTCAGTGGTAATGAGCCCAAACTGTATCCATGAGGATGTGGGTTTGATTCCTGGCCTTGCTCAGTGGGTTAAGGATCTGGCATTGCCAAGAACTGTGGTGCAGGTCAAAAATGCAGCTTGGATCCTGAATTGCTGTGGTTGTGGTGTAGGCCAGCAGCTACAGCTCTGATTTGACCCCCAGCCTGGGAACTTTTATATGTTGCAGGTGCAGCCCCAAAAGGCAAAACAAAACAAAAAACAAAATCAATAAGTGGGACTAATTCAAAATACAAAGCATGTAAAATAAACAGTCAATAATATAAAAATTCAGCTTCATACATTTGAAGCTATCTGATAACTAGAATAATTTGTTGTTTGTTTTGTTTTGTTTTGTTTTGCAGGGTCACACCTGTGGCATATGGAGGTTCCTGGGCTAGAGCTACAGCTGCCAGCCTATGCCACAGCCACAGAAATGCCAGATCCGAGCTGCATCTGCGACCTACACCACAGCTAATGGCAATGCCAGATCCTTAACCTACTGAGTGAGGCCAGGGATCTAACCAACAAACTTATGGTTCCTAGTTGGATTCATTTCTGCTGTGCCACAACAGGAACTCCTAGAATAATTTATTTGTAAAATGTTTGGTGTAATTCACCAATGAACTCATTTGGGCCTGATGCTTTCTTTTTTGTCACATTATTAGTTACTGACTCAATTTACTTAATTTATATATGCTATTCATTGCTTGTGTGGGTTTTAGTAATTTATACAATTTGGTGAATTGGTCCATTTCATCTAAAGTATTAAAATATTGGACACAATAGTATGCAAAGTATTTTTTTTTATTATTCACTCTTCTTCCTCTCTTTCACTTCTGACATTGTTAATTTATGATTTATTGTTTTTTCTTGGCTAGACTGGCTCGAGATTTACCAATTACCTTGATTTTTTAATGAATTATCATTTGGTTTCATTGATTTTTCTTTATTATTTTTGATCATTTCATTGACTTATGCACTTTTATTAATTTTCTTTTCTTTGCTTTTTTTTCCTCCTAAGAAGGACTTCATTTTAAAGAAAGAGGATATTGAGGTAAACATAGTTTTTAGAACAATAAGTTGCAAAAAAGACAATTAAAAAGAAGAAAAAACACAGAAACATACAAGATATATCTTCAATGAAACTAGGAGTGAGAAAAATCCTCAAGGTTTTCACCTTTCATCCATTAATATTAATTATACTATTAAGGTTGCCAATAGTAAATCATCCTTAAATTTCTCTCATAAACTTTAATTAATCATTTAAAATTATGCTTTTAATGAATTTCTTGATTGCATTTGCCAATCAAGGAGTTCATTAAAAGAATAATAGCCTTGTTAAGTTTTGTTTTCAAAGTTATATCACATTCATGTAGAGAATTAGGGAATATTTGTTCTGTTTCAATGTTTAGGAATTTTTTCTATATCATTGAAAATATCCATTTGTTAAAACTAGTAGAAGTGACCAGTGAGTCAACACAAAGCTGATGGCATTTTAAGGAGTAGATATTTAAAAATGTTCTCAGGTCTTTTGCCCATTTTTCCATTGATTGATTGGCTTTTTTGCTGCTGGGTTGTATAAATTGTTTATATATTCTAGAGATTAAGCCCTTGTCGGTTGCATCATTTGAAACTATTTTCTCCCATTCTGTAAGTTGTCTTTTTGTTTTCTTTTTGGTTTCCTTTGCTGTGCAAAAGCTTTTCAGTTTGATGAGGTCCCATGGGTTTATTTATTTATAAAAAAGAATGACATAATGCCATTTGCAGCAACATGGATGGAACTAGAGAATCTCATACTGAGTGAAATGAGCCAGAAAGACAAAGACAAATACCATATGATCTCACTTATCACTGGAATCTAATATCCAGCACAAATGAACATCTCCTTAGAAAAGAAAATCATGGACTTGGAGAAGAGACTTGTGGCTGCCTGATGGGAGGGATCGGGAGCTTGGGCTTATCAGACACAACTTAGAATAGATTTACAAGGAGATCCTGCTGAATAGCATTGAGAACTTTGTCTAGATACTCATGTTGCAACAGAAGAAAGGCTGGGGGAAAAATGTAATTGTAATGTATACATGTAAGGATAACCTGACCCCCTTGCTGTACAGAGGGAAAATTTAAAAAAAATGTTCTCTATTTATCTTATGATATTGGTATGTTTATATTTTCAATCTTTTCTCATGTTCATATTGGCAAATTGTCATTTGAAATATATGCTTATAGGGATAGTGAAGTTGGCTGGTTGTTACTAAGTTGTATACACACCCCTTAGAGGATGATGGGAAAATGCAGCTTAATAAATATTTGAAGGATAAATGCTTTATCAGAGGGCTTGTTGGGTAGCATATAAAGTGACTGCTATCTCCTAAAAGAAGAGGGGAACGCAGTTTAGGAGCAGGCACAGGGTTTGCCAGTTTGAAATGCAGAGCTCCATACATGATGAATACTTAGGCAATAATGATAACAATTACACAAAATTTTCTCAGTTATTAGATTTTCACACAAAGTCACACATACTCAACAGATAAGTTTATTAATGGTATGACATGATAATTATTTATTATTAATTGAGAGTGGATCATCATAAAAGTCTTCGTCCTTGTCTCTATGTTGAGTAAGATGAGGAGGTAGAAGAGAGGAAAGTTTGATCTTTCTGTCTCAGGGATGGCTGAAGAGGAAGAGGTGGAAGAGGTAAAAGGGGAAACAGAAGAGTAAGGCAACTCAGGGTAACTTTATGGAAATACAATAATAATTTGTCTGATTTTTTTTTGCTTTTTCATTTCTCTAAAAATGTTTCTACATGGTACCAATTCTTGCAACACTTGCTCTAGTTTCAGTGCCCATTTCATAGAAATGTCCATGTCATTAAAAAACAACAACAAAAAGTCAAAAGCAGTCTTGAATAATTGGAATCCTTCTGCCAGATTGTCCAGTGTTAATTTGTTTTCTGGCACGTTCTCTAAATCTTTTTCCCTATCAGTTGGCAGTTGTTTAAAAGCACTCATCACCATCAAGCTGTCTACTCTTAGTTTCTCTGGTGTCTTGATTTCTTCAGGATTCATATCTTGAAACCCTTCCCTCTCACCTTTTTTGACATATCTACAATTTCTTTCATGACTTTCTTAATTGCCTCTGTTGTAAATCCTGTGAAGTCATGAAAAATATGTGGGCACAGTTTCATCCAGTAGGAACTTATTGTTTCAGGCTTGATGGCTTTCACTGCTTTTTCAATAGCAATCATGACATCTTAAATGTAAGCCTTCCCGACTTTCATGATGTTGTCTCTATCAGAGTTCTCTTCCATAGAATTAATAATCCTTTCTTTCCATAGAGTATCATATATAATGAGCCTTAAAGGTCCTTATGATTCCCTGATCCAGAGTTTGCTTAGAGACTTTGTATATAGGGACAAGCAGACCATTTTGGTATCTTTGACCTTGAAATCATGGGATTCTAGGTGGCCAGGGACATTATCCTATACTAAAATAACTTTAAAAATCAGTTCCTTATTGTCATGGTAATTTCTGACTCCAGAGACAAAGCATTTATGGGACCAACTCAAAAAAGGGGTTCTCATTGTCTCAGATTTCTTGTTGTACAACCCAAAGACTGGCAGCTGATGTCTATGTTTTCCCTTCTGGGCTCAGGGTTAGCAGCCTTATAGATACACCAGTCCTGATTATAAACCTGGCTATATTTGCACAGAAGAGTAGAGTTACCTATTCCTTCCTGCCTTAAATCCTTGTGCTTGCTTCTCTTCATTATGAATAAATGTCCCTTATGGATTTTTTTCAGAACAGGGCAATTTTTGTCTATCTTAAACCTTGTTAAGGCAGATATCCTTTTTTCTCAGTGATTTTTCCAGGTCATCTGAAAAATCATCTGCGCTTCTTGGTCTGCAAAAACTACTTCTGTTAATTTGACTTTTTTTTAAAGCTAGATCTCTTTCTAAAATTATCAAACCATCCTTTGCTGGCATTGATTGTCTAGCTTTAGATTGCTTCTTTTAACTTATTATATGATGACTTTGCTTTTTCTCAAATGATATTAAAACTTATAGATGTGCTTTTCTTGTAAGAACCCTGCACCCACATGAAAACTGCATTTTCGTATGAGGTAAAAAAGTATTTTACAGGAGTTCCCATCGTGGTGCAGTGGTTAACGAATCCGACTAGGAACCATGAGGTTGCGGGTTCAATCCCTGCCCTTGCTCAGTGGGTTAAGGACCCGGCGTTACCATGAGCTGTGGTGTAGGTCACAGATGCGGCTTGGATCTGGCGTTGCTGTCCCTGGCGTAGGCAGGCGGCTACAGCTCCAATTAGAACCCTAGCCTGTGAACCTCCATATGCCGTGGGAGCGGCCGTAGAAAAGGCAAAGGCAAAAAGACAAAAAAAAAAAAAAAGGTATTTTACAACAAGTGCAAGGTTTTCACCCCTGCTGATGTAGCTGTAGCAATGGCTTCACAAATTTCCTTTCCTTTTTTTTTTTTCTTTAACAATGGTTCTTTTGCTGGATTCATTTATCTTAGAATGGCAGGCAACAGCAGCTGTAGACCTCAATCAATGGTACATGACAGGCAATTCAACTTTCTTCTTGTACTGTCATAACTTTTCTCTGCTTCTTGGGAGCACTTTCAATATCACTAGTGGCACTTTCTATGAGTTTCATGGTGTTACTCAAAGTTTATAATATTACACTAAACACAACAAAAAATACATAAGAAATATGAGAGATAACTTTTACTGGGAAACAGTTTACTAAGGAGACAAACTGCTTACTGGGAGATGATTAGTGTCACAAGGCATTTTAAGCAGATACTTGGCTAACCAAGCAACAAGAGGTAGCTACAAAATTATTACAGTAGTACAGTGTGTACTATAGTTAATATTATGCAGTTATGATCTAATACTGCATCTTTATGTTTGTTGACATTTCTCTTGACTGTGAACAACACTATGTGTGGTCTAAAAGGTGTTTTCATGTGCTAGTCTTGCTAACTTTTTCTAACAGTTTTATGTGTATTTTATGGTAGCAAGAGATAAAATAGACTAGAACTCACATATATTTTATCCATTCATGACATACCTAAATTTTCTTAATCATTTTGATATTTCTGGTCTATGTGGTTTATCTGTGAGTTTTTTTCAAAATGTCACAAATCTCCAAAATTTTTTCTAGTATGCCTATTGAAAAAAAGTTCATGTGTAAGTGGACTCACAATGCAAACCCATGTTGTTCAAGAGGCAACACTACTTAGAGGACAACTGGACATGAGGTTTAAACTGATATTGGTAGGTGGTAAGCCAAAGCACTGTCATGCTCTCCTATCCTTCTATAGATAGAATGATAGCTTACAGAGGCCAGGTGATGAATGGAATCCTGGATAAAGTCTAGTTTACAGTGGATCTAGTAGGTCTGCTGACTAATCAAGCGTATTTTCCCCAGTGCCTTAGTCTACAATTTGGATCAATGACCTGGCAGTTAGTACAAAGTTGGCATGTATGGTAAGAGCTATTATAGCAAGGAAGAACTTTTAGAAGGCTCTGCAGTTATATTCCTCACTCTTCAACCCCACTTTGGAAAACACCACAAAATAAGAACAAAATCATATCCAAGAAAAAAAAAAACAGAAATCAGTGCCACATTTAAAAATCAAAAGGATGCACAGATGGAGGATGCATCATATCTTCTTTTAATTCACCAGTGTGGCCCCTGTGAAAGCCAGACAGAAGCTGAAGAATGACTGTAGACCATGGCAAGCTTAATCAAGTAGCTGCTCTGACCTTAACTGCAGTGTCAGATGTTGTATTTTTGCTTGAGCAATTTAATAAGGTCTCTGATACATGATATGCTGTTACTGATTTAGTAAATGAGTTCTTTTCTATTCTGATGAGAAAAGAGGATCAGAAACAGTTTACATTCACATGGAAAGGACAATATTTATTTATTGTTTTACCCATGGCTCTGTTAGCTTGTCCTCTTATAATCCAAAGATATCTGGACCATCCGGACATCCTGTAGATAAGCACTGATCCATTACATTGATGATATCATGCTCTTTGGACAGCATGAGCAAAAACTGGCTAGTATATCAGAGATCTTGATGAGATATATGTGCTCTGGAGGATCAGAAACATTCCTGATACAGATTTAGGAACGTGACACCTTACTGAATTTAAGAGTCCAGGGATCAAGGGTGTGATGGGATATCTGTCCAGAAGTAAATATAGATTGTTGCATTTGGCCTTCCTTGCCAAAAGAAAAGAAGCATAGTGCTTGGTAGTGTTTTTTGCATTCTGGAGGCAACACATTCCACACCTATCCTATAGCTTCCACATAGTAAGTGATATTTCATACTGGTAGTTTCATGCCCACCAGAAAGCATCCTCTATGCAATAGGCATTGAAGAAACAAGTAGATAAAATGACTCATTCGAATGGCATTTGAAAGCTTTCCTCATTGGTTATCCCACAGTTTGTACAATGGGCTCATGAATATAATGGACACTTATCTATGATTGTTACTACTGAATGTTCAACTTGTCAGTAACAAATAGATTGTTACTACTGAAGGTTCAACTTGTCAGTAACAAATATTAGTGCTATGGTAATAAAATAGTAATTATCTTAGAGAATATAAAACCAGATAATGAGATACAGTCAAATTCCTTGGACCCCTTTCTGATATATAAGGGCAGTCAGTCAGTACCACTCTCCAAGGCTCTACAGAATTGTCTGGTTTACAAGTGTGGAATCCCCAAAAACAGATCATCTAAGAAGGGCACTCATTTCACAGTGAAGGTCCTGTAGGAATAAGCCTATAACCATGGAACCAACTGATCATATCAAGTGCTACACTTTCTGGACGCTGCCAGCTTCATAGAGCACAGGAATGCCTACTGATAGCTTAGTAGAAGTTCCACCTTAGAGGCAAGTCTTTGCAAAATCAGCAGACATGCTTCAAATTGCTGTATGTGCATGAGATCAGAAATTTCTATAATTCAAGTAAGGAGAATACATGGTACAGGGAAAAAAGGGTAGAAGTAGGAGTCATTCAATATACCATCATTCCTGGTAATGGACTGAGGAACATGGTATTTTCCATTCTTGCCATTCTAAGCTCTGCATATTTGTAAGTCCTGGTTCCCTAGGAGGGCATGTTTTATCAGGAAAAAGCAAGGGCCCCACTAAATTTCAAGAGAAAGGAGGGTTTATGATCTTGACAGTTTAATGATCCTGACAGGGTTAATGGCTCTGGTCAGTAGGAGGAGATGAATAAGACTTTACATAATCATAATTATATAACAGATAAATCTGGAACCCACACGGTATACTTGAGTGACTCTTGGCATTTCCTTCACCAATTGTAACTTTGAATGGGCATGTGCAGAAGCTTGGCCTAAAAAGTTATAATTACCATGTGTTCAGATCCCTAAGGAATGAAGATTTGGGTGGCCCTATCAGGTAAGCCTTCATTGCCTGCCAAATTGATAGCAGAGGTTAAGAGAATGTAGAGTAGATGGAGGAGGAGGAAGAGGTGGAATACCAGTTTCAAGCATGAGAGCAAGTATTATAAGGGCTGTAGTTCAGTCTACTGAAGTCTTTATTTTTTTATTTTTATTTTTTTGATTGCCTTCAGAAAGAAAGGTCTCTGAAAACCATGAAGGATATGCTCCTCAAATATAGAGAATGGTGGATCTATATGGAACAAGCAATGGGCAATGTTGGCCAAGGAGATACATTGCTCAGATCTCATTCAAGAGAAGGTGCCACAGGAAGCATGATTTTAGGAGAGCCTCCAGCTGCCTCCTCTTCGATCCACCTTAATATTCATAATGATGCTACACTGCTCCCAGGATGCCTCTAGCCACTGACTAAGCATAGTAGAGGAGATTAGAGCTGGCCAATTCCTGCCTGACATGGAACTCCTCCAATGAGTAACTTCCACTTGGACATTCCTCACCTGTCTGGTTGACTCTCTCAGAATTGCACTGTTTATCCAAGACTTTTCACAAGCAAGCATTTCTTTCTTCATTTCTTTTACAAGTTCAATAGCTATATCATGTTATAAAGCCATTTTCTTGCTTCTTCTTGTCCCTTTCCCCTTTATCTTTCACAGGGCTTCCCCCAAACTATCTTCCCCCCATCTACTGCAAACCTAATGTTGTCTTTGTATCTGCTTCCTGAGGGGTTTGCACTGATACAACTCAAAATGAATATTCTTATTCATAAAAAACAAAAAAGCACATAAAGTAAAAGAAAAATGGTGTTTCTAAGAGGTCAACTACAGAGTAAAATAAAATAGAATAAAATTAAACTACCTTGTAGATAGCATTTTGCTTGCTATTCTTTTCCCAGAAAAGTGACTTTTCATTCTTAGAGAACATAAGGATGAGTATTAAAACAGGTATAATTCCTTTCAAATCTAAGGCAAGTTACTTGGTATCTCTGAGCCTAAGCTATCTCAATTTAAAAATCAAGATCCTAATAGTTATCAGAGTAGATATTTGCTGGACACACCAGCAGAGCCATCATAGTGATTTAAGGTAAGCATCAATATTAAAACATTGATATATTTATACATATATTTTTAAATTTTATGGACACACTCACAACACATAGAACTTATAGGGTCGGGGACTGAATCCAAGCCATAGCTGCAACCTATGCCATAGCTGCGGCAATGCTAGATTTTTAACCTACTGTGCTGGGCCAGAGACTGAACCTGGCTGGGATCGAACCTGCATCCCAGTGTTGTGGATTCCCACCCATCCCAATACAGTACAGTAGGAACTCCAACACTTTGTCATATCTGAGCATAACTTCAAGAGTACTGGCCTCTTAGAGGCCACTGTGTAAGAAGCATGCATACACTAAGATCACTATTCATGAAAAGCCATTTGGAGAAAAACGAGAAAACCAGAAGCACTGAGATGTTAGATATGTGAGTGGAAAAGCCATTTTGAAAATGCATCCTCCAGCTCCAACTGTCCCAGCTGACATTACATGCATCAGACACTAACCACTCAGCTGAGCCCTTCCCAACTTCCTAAACAACAGAATCATGAGCAAAAAAAAAAAAAAAAATTTTTTTTTTAATCTATTATAGTTTGCGGGAGTTAATTATGTAGCAATAGATGACTGAAACAGTTAACATTTTCTAATCAAAACTAAATAAAAGGGCCATCAAAGGTCTATGGAATACACATTAAAAGTTATTACTCTGGGAGGGTTATTCCAGAGAATTTATTTTTGATATCAAGGAAAATAGCACAGTTTTTCATCACACCCTGTTACCAAGTAAGCCAGATTGAAATGAGTTTAAAACTTAATTTTGCCACTTGCTAATTAACTGTACATTAAATAAATTTCCAAGTCACAGCTTTCTTTTTAGTAAAATGGAGATATTAATAACTGCTAAAGTTATCATGATGTTTAATGGAAAATGTGTGTACTATTTTTCATGCATTTTCTGGCATATAGATTATTTGACAGTCTGTATTGGGAAATATATCTTAGTGTTTTACCTCATCTAATTTGGAGTCTTCTATTTGAGCTGAAAATTACAATTCCTACTTCATACTGTACCTAATCCATATTCTCCATGTTCAAAATTTTTCTGTATCCTTCCTGAGATATTTAATTAGTAGCTGACATGCTCCAAAAAGAGTATGTATTAGGTGGAACATTACCAAAGTCCAAGGAAAAAAAAGAATCATAGTTTCTACTGATTGCCCTTATATGTCAACTTTGGAGACGTAATATATGGTGCTGATTTGTAACACTGAAGAACACAATGGCTTCCTTTTGAAAAGTTTTTTTTTTGTTTTTGGTTTTTCTTTTTTCTTTTTTTTTTTTAAATCAGCTGTGGTACCTCTATCATTATCTGTGTCAAGAAGGAAGGCATTGCTTTTCAGATTTTGGCACTATTCAAAAATACAGTTCTATCAAGTGTGTTTCAAGAAATTTGATACACAGATTTCTCTCAGACAGAGTCTAGCAGGACATAGATATGTGCTCAGAGTGGTAATTAGAGAAAGTTTAATGGAAGGATCACTTACGAGGTTTGGGAAGGAGTTAAGGAATACGCCAAAACTGTCAAAGCACCCAAGGACTAGCACTAGAAGCTGTTACCTGGCCAAGGGCTAAAGGGGAAAGGGAATAGACAGCAGTGTTTCCACCCTCCAACAGCTCCTGTGAAATCCTTTGGCTAAACCTAAATTGAAACAGAGAGCTGGAAGGGTCAGATGGCGTGAGTCTGTATCATCACCTTCTGAAGGACAGAGCAAAGCAGAAGAAAGTAAATAATTGACCTCAAGGTCCAAGCAGAGTATAACCAGTGCATTGTTTGACTGTTGATTTCAAGGGCATGCATTTGCTTGGCTACTCTGAATGACACAGAGCTTGGCCTGATGTTGAAATGCTGTCAGACATAATTGCCCTAGGAAGTTCCCTTGTGGTGCAGTGGATTAAGAATCTGGTATTGCTACAGCTGTGGCACAGTTTGCAACTGTGGTGCAGGTTCGATCCGTGGCCCTGAAATTTCCACATGCCACAAATGCAGCCAAAAAATAAATTAAAATTAAAAAATTTAAAAAATTAAAAAATAAAAATAAATATTAAAAAACCCATACTTGCCCTATTTACATTCTATTCCCTTTTTCAAGTTAGTATATGCCAAAGAAAGGTTAAAAGAGAATTTAAATGTGTAGATCTTAGAGACAAGTATTCAAATAAAAGTTCACTCACAAGTAGGAAAAAAAATACAAATTAAACCTTTAATGAGATTTCATGCTCCTGGACCAAAACAGTAAAATTGCCAAGTTTTATACCACCATAGATTGGTATAGATGTGGTTTCCAGGAGCTCTCCTACACTGTTTTTGGGTGTGTAACTTTTTTGATATTAAAGAGGTTAAGAGAAATTTCACTCCTCACTGTAGCCCTTTCTAGTCCTACTGGTGTCAACAGAATTGGACAGCCTTCTTATATCTGAAGGATTATTTAGCCCTTATGCCAGGCTGCAGTCGGCCTGGCTCTACCAGAGAACTGTGACCTGTGAGCTCTGTCCTTGACTTCCAAGAGAGACAAGCCCTCTCCTCTATGACAGGTTCTGTAGTTGTAGATCTCCAGGCAGCAGAGCAAATGAAAGTCCAACCTGGACTCTCATGAGGCTTGAGAAAAAATCGTATTCTCAAACAATCCCTCAGGCTCTGCTAAGAAGTTTACCTGAGCAATTGTAATTTCTAAGAAGAGAGGGGATTATCAACATGTGTTCCTGCCACATTTACCCAGAACACACTTTGCTGTTAAAAGACATATTTGGGGGAGTTCCCTTTGAGGTGCAGCGGAAGGGAATTCAACTAGTATCTATGCGGATGCAGGTTTGATCTTTGGCCTTGCTCAGTGGGTTGGGGATCTGGCGTGGCCATGAGGCTGTGGTGTAGGTTGCAGATGCCACTTGGAGCCGCTGTTGTTGTGGCTGTGGCATAGGCTGGCAACTGTAGCTCTGATTCGACACCTAGCCTGGGAATTTCCATATGTAGCAGGTACAGCCCTAAAAAGCAAAAAAAAAAAAAAGACTTATTTGAGGTGAAGGGAATTTTAGTAATTTGTTGTTCATACCCTTTTTCCTTGCATTTTTCTATATGTGTAAATATTTTAGGGTGAGCAGATATCATTTGTGAACATACAAACAAAACAGACAAAATACAAGGCATGTTCTTGACATAACTGAAAGTACCACAAATAAATCAGACTTTTTGCTTAGAGAAATCTCTGTCCAGAAAAAAAGGGAAAACAAAAACAACTCTGTAAAGTATCATTTACAGAAATGCAGATAATTTGTAAACTATCATTTTCATTTTATAGAAAAACATGGCGATTCTGGGTTGAGATATGAATGATCCTACTCATGAGAATTGAAATGTCAACATCTCAACTTTTATTTTCATGTTATAGTTTTAAAAGGGCTCCTCTATGCAAATTAACTCATAGAAGAAAGCCACTGAAGCAAAGTTCTTGTAAATGAACTTAACTGTTTGACATCTTAGCATATATACTTTATTGTTTGCATTACTGACCTTTACCTTTGATCTAGCTAAATGACAATTTTATCCATGAATGATTTTCTTGATTATTTTATAAACCTTTGACACAAACACTTCTTATTAAAAAAATCTAAAAACAGTCTTTTTTCAAGCATCAAGCCATATAAAACTTACAATATCTTGGAATGAGTGAGAGACCAAGAATCAAATGATTTGTTTAGGACACAGTGTTACTTAAATGGCCTCATTATGGACCTAGCTAAAAATGATAATTTTCAGAGTATATAATTCCTCACATTATTTAACAAAAAAGGAAGTATTTTTTCTCTAGAGACTTTTGAGAGACCAGAACCCTACTGACACATTAATTTTGGATTTAAATCATCCAAAAGTATGAAAGAGTAAATTCCTGTTGCCTTAAGCCCCCTAGTTTGTGACTATTTGTTGTAGTAGCATTTACAAACTAATACATTTGAAAATATAGGAAATACTTTACAATATCCAAAGTCCATTTTTCTTGAAATAGATATGGGTATGTCAGTGTTACATGAATATGTAGACTTCTTAGGTCAAAGGACTCTTGATTATGAAATGTTCGTGAAAAGGACAACCAAGTCTAGAGTTTAAAACAATTACTGTCAATATATACTTTTTATATGATGTCATTAATCCCTGGCTTTGAAAATACTTCACCAGCCACAGTCATAAAACAAGCACTCACTGGCTCTGAGTTTCCCCTTATTATAGCCTTTAACTTGAATCACAAAATATTTTGACTGGTAGGATTTCTTTAATTCTGAAAGCTTTTGAAAAAGAAAGAATAACTGCTCCAAGGGGAGCAATTTCTATTTGAAGATTTTCTTAAATATTCTTTTTTTTTGGTCAACTTAATCACTGTAATATTATTAAACCACTACAAAAATTGAAACTTGGAGTTCCCTGGTGGCTGAGTGAGTTAAGGATCTGACACTGTTACTGCTGTGACAAGTTGCTGCTGTGGCATGGGTTTGATCCCTGTCCCCAGAACTTACATGTGCCACAGGCATGGCCAAAAACAAAAACCAAAAAGTAAAAACTGAAACTTGAGTCCAATTCATTGGCTGTCAAGGCCAAAAATGAAGCTTATTGAGCTGAGAGGGAGTCCACAATATGCTCTTTTTTTTTAATTGCCACACCCCCAGCATATGGAAGTTCCTGGGCCAAGGATTGAGTCCAAGCTTCAGCTGCACCCTATTCTGCAGCTGTGGCAATGCCAGATCTTTAACCTGCTGTGCCAGGCCAGGAATTGATCAATACCTATACAGTGACCTACAGTTGGATTCTTAACCCAGTGTGCCACAACAGGAACTCACCATGATATATGTTCCTAATTGTGCTTATATTTACAACTTCAAGGTGAAATCATCGTGCTTCTTCAGTAGAATTTAGTTTTCTGGCTATTTTCAATAAAAGACTTATATATCATATTGATTGAATGCAAGTCAGTGGGAGAAACAGTGCTTATTTAAATATATTCCTAATGTAGCTGAACTTAAACTTTAGAATTTATCCATACACGATACTCGTCCCTAGCTGTGTACACATACACAGGTATTTTTTGATATTTAGAAGTAGTATGGCTGAGCTTTGCTCTCGATTTACATTAGTGCTAAAATGGAAAGCAAGTAAACAAATAATTGTATGGTGCCTCATTCTCAAAAATGTGATTCTTTCTTAGAAGTTTGTTCTTAATTCTGTTCTCATTCCTTTTGTCATCATTGATGTTGTCATAGCTTTCATCATCAACATAATCATCACCCTCATTCAGTATCTCTTACTTGATATGATTGAGCAATAAGGATATAACAGTGAGCACAGATCTTACATTTGCTAGGGCAAAGCAAAATGGATGGTTTCAGTATAATATGATATGTGAAAGATATTACATGGCATTACAGTGTGCTAAAAGAGGACTGACAATGGCACTTAACTTGTATTTGAAGTTTTGTCATTGTATCAGGATAATTTCCAGTCATCCTTATCTCAGTTTAGTTACTCTTCTGCTAAGAAGTCATACTAGAACTAGTAAAGGAGAGCTGGTGCTTTGTAGAACTAAAGAAAGTTTGATATAAATGATAGAAATAAAAGAATAAAATCCAATATAGTTCAAGTATAGAGTTCAAGCACAGAAATTGTGATAAATGAGGGAGGAGAGGTATTATGGTCTATATCGTGCATGGTTTTTAAACATTATTATGCTACACAGATTTCTCCCCCAAAGTTAAGCTGAACTTCTCCAAGTTTCTTAGATTTTCTATTGTCTCTCTTCATGCCAGGCTGTACACATGCTTGTTCTTCCAGCTACAATAAATCTATCCCCATTCTTTATCTGCATAATCCTTACCCCTCTTAGATCTCAGGTCTCATATCACTTCCTCAGGAAAACTTTGCTATGATTTGTAGAATCCAAAGATGAGCCACAATGGCCTATATTCTATATACCATTCCTTGAGTGCAAGAACAATAAATATGAAGATATATCATTAATGCAAAGGAATATTTTCCTGAGTGGGCTTGACTTAGCCAGATGAGACCTTAAAAGGAGGTGAAGTATCATAGAAGTTCCCCTGCTTGGCCTGTAAAGAAGCTGTCATATTGTAAATTGCCTTTGCAAGGAGCCACAGGAGACCTCAGTCCAACAACCACAAGGAACTAAATTCTGTCAGCAATTTCATTCCACTTGAAAAGGGACCCTGAGTTCTAAATGAGACTTCAAAGAAAGCCAATATCTTGATTTTAGTCTGATTCTGAGTAGAGACCTCAATTAACCTGTGTCTGAACTCCTGATCAATGGAAATTGAGATAATAAATTCATGCTGCTTTCAGCTGCTGATTTTGTGGTAATTCTTATGAAGCAATAGGAAAGTAACAGACTTCCTAAATTCTCACACTAGCAATTTTCCCTTATATACTACCACAGTAATCAGTTCTTTCTGTTTTATTCACTCTTCACCAAGCAATGTACCTGGCATGTACTGCACACTCAAAAAATATTTATTAATCAAATGAGACATGGGGAACCATTGAAAAGTTTGATGCATTGGGATGAAATGGTAAATATCCTGAACATAAACTGTATTTACAAGAAATTTTGTACATGACCTGTTCCCAACTTATTTGTTAAGTACATTTTTCACCACTGGCAGACTCCATAACCAGCAACATATCCTCTAGACATTTTTCTGATACTTGTACTTCTCTCTACATGCTATTTTTCTGATGATACTTTGTTTTCTCTCTGTTCTACTTTCACTTGTCTGGTTTCCCCATTTTCTTATATCAACCTAAAAAGCACTCACTCTTGAATCTTGCCCTTCATTGTCACAACATGCCATGTGATCAGTGACGCCTTCTCCACATTAGCTGTGCATCCCATGAAAACCACCTCTGGTATTCAGAGGAGATACATGTAAGATACGTGCTTAGTGTTCTTGAAGTTAGGAATAATTTACACCAGTGCCTAATTATGCATTTTGGCAGAGTGAACTATCATTGGCTTGTGGTTTTCAGGTTTATAACTATCCAGTCAATAACCACAGACATGAATTTTAGAAGCCATCTAGCAACTAGCATCTAAAGAAAAAAAAGTAGGAATTCCTGTTATGGTGCAGCAGTAATGAATCCGACTAGTTTCAATGAGAATGTGGGTTTGATCACTGGCCTTGCTCAGTGGGTCAGGGATCCAGCATTGCTGTGAGCTGTGATGTAGGTCGCAGACACAGCTCAGATTCCACGTTGCTGTGGCTGTGGTGTAGGCTGGCAGCTGTAGCTCTGATTCAACCCCTAGTTGGAGAACTTCCATATGCTGCAGATGTGGCCTTAAAAAGCAAAAAAAAAAAAAAAAGGAAGAAAAGTAAATATTTGCAATCTGAGCTCAGGTGTTTATGAGATTAGATTCTGAAGCTCTGCTACTTTCTTACATGATTTTTATAGACTAAACACACTTTTCTGTTGTTTCATATGAGTACATTTTTTGTAGTTTATAATTTATTTTGTTTAAACCTAGCCAGCATACAGTTAAACTGTGAATGATTGTATATTAGCAGGGATAAATGTGAAGAATTGGTTCCCCATCCCTCCCCTCAAACGATCTTTTGAAACTGTCATTTCTCACCCTCTCAATGTTTGATGTTCAGTAAAAAATATAATTCATTCCATTTTACTCTCTTTTTCACTAGTCATTTCCCATTTTCCTCCTTTTCTGATGTCCCAAATATAGCTGAAAAAAATTGCTACATTGCATAACCCCTTGGAAGAGGGCTATTACTGGCCTATAATTTTCTAAGAAGTGGTGGGTCATGAGGCCTTTTTAAGCAACCTTCTTGAAAATGCATAAAATGAGCATGTGGTATTAGCAAATGGATCTCTCAGAGAGCTGTTATGGTAGCTAAACTTATATTTATTTCTCTGTGATCCTGGAGAAGTTATTGAGAACTAGGATCCTCCAAATGAGAAGTCTTTCAAATCCATCTGTCTCTCTCCATCTTACTCATTAATACCTATGTAAAAAGAGAAACAGCAAGATAATAGGGAAAAATGTGGAGCTGCTTGTGAATCTATGGGCACTGAGTTTCTATTGCTTGTCCTTCCTAAGAAGAAAGTGTGGGACAGAAGAAATTGAAGCAAAGTACTGACTCTGGGGAAAAAAATTACCCTCCATTGCATGGGTTACAAATGTGAAGGCTTAGATTAGGTATGCAAATGGTCAAAGAGGTTAGAATTATGCACAGAGTAACTGTTAATTAACTGATGAATTAAAAGAACACAATTCATCAAGAAGTATAATAAAGCATGCTCTTATATATCCTAGCATGATAAAGTCCTCAAGGATCTTTGTTCCTGCTAAAACAGTCTTTGTCATAGAAAATAATTTACTTAAGCAAAAATTTGTATTAATCTTAACACAAATACTTGTAGGACACATATAAATATAAAAACAATGTAGAAGATAAGTGATATATCACAATCAGCAAGAATATGAAGTATCACACATTACTCAAATACTTTTCTATTTTACATATTGAATAGCTAAACTTGAAAATGATTGCAGAAATAAACAAGGTGTGTAAATACAAATGAGATTAATTAAAGGAATGATTTCACACATTCAGAAAAAAAGAGCTAATCTCACCAGGATTGAAAACATTTTCTAGTTCACAGCAATTACAGTCAAAGCTAATAAAAACAATTTTGATTTGCACTGAAGATCAGCTACCTAATTTATACACACATTGGAGTTCTACATCTGCATTCTGTATCAGCCACAAGAAGCCAGGATCAAAATGTGCTGGGTAAATGCCACAAACGTCTTCATGTGCTATATAACCAAGGGGAACCCAGGGAACTAGATGGGTGTTGTATTCCTTGTATAACTTTAACACATACTGCTAATTACTGTGCAGTTAAAACTCTGTAATGTTTTCCCTTGAAAATAAATTTGCACCCCTGAATTTATGATAAAAAATAGAGAAATTGGCTGGAATTCATAAAGTCCATTTGTTTTTTTGTTTTGTTTGTTTTTTGCTTTTTAGGGCCACACCTGCAGCACATGGAAGTTCTCAGGCTAGGGATCCAATTGAAGCTACTACTGCCAGCCTACACCACAGCAACAGCAATGCCAGATCAGAGCTGCATCTGCGACCCACACCAAAACTCACGGCAACACCAGATCCTTAACCCACGAGTGAGGCCAGGGATCCAACATGCAACCTCATGGTTCCCAGGCAGATTTGTTTCTCCTGCACCACAACAGGAACTCCCTTAAAGTCCATTTTGGACAGAGAATGCTGGCTCAAGTCTCTTGACTATATTTTCATTTTCTTTCATACCTTTACCAATTGATGCAAAGCTGAAATAACTTTGAAGTTAACGGGTTTAGATAGTCTCAATGGGTGTTTCAAAGCAAACTAAGTAAAAGAAAATTCCTGGCATTCAACAACACAGTCTAAAGAAAAAAAAAACTTAATTTTTTTAGAAAGTTTATTTCTCTCTAAATCAAACTTGCCATGTGGTCTATGAGGATGACATTTCCAATTTCAATTTCTAAGAAAGAAGTTAGCATGGAGGAAAAATATATTGTTGTTGACTTTTTCAGAATATTTTGAGACTCAGAGAATATGATTTTCCTCTTCCTAATCTATAGCTGTAGTATTTCCAGTAACTGTCTTCAAAAATTGGAAGAAAACCCTGAGTATTTATTGAACATAGGACATGCAACAACAACTTATTAAAAAGTCTACTTATTATGGGATAAAAATGTCTGTGCTTTGAAAATACAAAGTAAATAGGACAAAGTGTACTCTCAAAAAGGCTTTAGTGTTGTGTGACAAATGACACATAAACAGGTAGCATAATAAAGCTATGTATGAAGTGTTAAAAACTGTAAGGTAATGTTTGTTTTAATATGTGCACAAGTAAATGAAAAGTAAATATTCCATGCAAAGCAAAAATAATGTTAAGAAGTTAGAAGTGTAATGCTGTGTACAAAAAAAATGTCATTCAGTTTTACAGTATAAGGAATATACCTGTGCATATAAATTGGAGGTTGGAGCCACGTACATATTCAAGAGTTAGATTATGAAAGACTTTGTAAACTGTGCTAATGAGTTTGCTTATTTTCCTGAGTTCATTAGTGATGTCACATTTTGCTTTATACACAGGATCACATTGATAACATATAAGAAGTAATTGGCAATCATAGCTGTTAAAAGCTATAGTCAATGCAAAATACCATAAATATTTAAATCAAATGAGAGAGGGTGTACAGAAGAGAAGGGCAGCATCTACTTGGAAATAAAATTAATCGCCAATCAAAACTTTAAGAATGAATTAGACCCCTGATAATCAGTTAAAAAAAAAAACACTAAATTTAATAGATATGTAACTATTCGCATTGAAGATATTTAACAATTAAACCGACAATTAATAAACAAATGTTTAAGGGAATATCGTGAAAAACCAATCAAATGTATACACCAAGAGTCCTTGCCTGTGATATAGGAATTATAAACATGCACTTAAGTGAAAGAATAAAAATGTTTTAAAACTGAATCTTAGATGTGGGGTGAAGGAAAACAAATACCTCTGGATATCAGTATGTCAAACCATATGTGTAAGTTTGGAGCAAATACCTCTCATATTATCCATGAACAAAGCACAGTCTCCAATTAAGATGTTACTATGCTAAAAGCCTAGATAAAATAATATTCATTTACATTTCCTTGACTACTAATATTAATGAGTTAGTTAGTTTGTATTCATTATTATAAATGTTATATTGGCCAAAATATATGGATATAACAAGCAGACTACAGCATGGTAAAGAATTCTTAAGTCTGAAAAAATGTGGTTAGACTTACTCCAAATTATATGCCTAGAAAAATGTATTATCCATTTCATTTCTTTATAAGTATATTATCCATTTATAAAGTCTATCTACAAAGTTCCACAACTAACATCATATTTAATGGCTGAATATGTTCCTCTATTTGAGGAACAAGGCAAGGATGTCCAGTCTCAGCATTTCTACTTAGCATCATGCTGGAGGTGCTAGCCAATGCAACAAGATAAAAAAACAGAAAGAAAAGACATATAAATTGGAGGGAAAAAAAAAACCCTACAGACAATATGGAGTTCCTGTTGTGGCTCAACAATAACAAACTGGACTAGAATCTATGACAATGTGGGTTTGATCCCTGGCCTCATTCAGTGGGTTAAGGATCCTGCATTGCTGTGAGCTGTGGTGTAGGTAACAGATGTGGCTCAGAGCTCATGTGGCTGTGGCACAGGCTGGCAACTACAGCTCTGATTTGACTCCTAGCCTGGGAACTTCCATGTGCTGTGGGTGCAGCCTTAAAAAGACAAAAAAAAAAAAAAACCCACAGCAAAACAAAACAAACATGTTAAAACATGTTATTATAGTACAAAAATTGGCATATTAAAAATGACTTAACATAGCAATAAAATCACTAAATATATTGTTACAGAATATGTGTAATATCTAGATGCTGACACCATAAAACACTGGTGATGGTAACATAAACCTTAATAAATAGACGAATAAACATACATTGTTCCTGAATTGAAAAATTCAGTATTGTGAAATACTTGTTCTCCTCCAAAGTGATTTATAGGTTAAACATAATATCTACCAAAATATTAGCAGCAGGATTTTTTAATAGTAATCTGCAAACTTATTCTAAGATATATATGGAAAGGCCAAGGAACTAGAATAACCAAAACAGGGTGAAAACAACATGTGGGAGGACTTAGACACCATCTTTGGCATCAAGACTCACTATAAAGCTACCATTATCACAACAAGGTGGTATTAGTGAAATATTAGATTTTAAAAAAAGGAGCAGAATAGAATATAAAATGGAACAGAAAAAAAAAAATTCAGTGGAGCCTAAGTCAACCCACACAAGGTCAGTTGTTGTTCAGTAAGAGATGTGAAGGCAATTCAATAGAGAATAGATAATTTTTTTTGACAAATGGTACTGGGACAATTGGATATACAAATAAAAAAAAATAAACCTCAAACTATACATACTTCACAAACTATACAGAACCTAAGTTAAAATGGATCATAGACCTAAATGTAAAAATAAAGTATTTCTAGAACAAAATATAAAATTGCTGTGATCTTAAATTAGTCTAAACTTCTTAGGTATAACACTAAAAGTATAACTTGTAAAAGACAATATTGATACATTAATTTCATTAAAATGAAGAATAACTATGTTTTAACTGTCAAAAAATGGAAGGAAAAGAAAGATACTAGGAAAATATTTACAAGTTATATATCTTATAAAGAACTCAAATTCAAAATATGGAAATCACAAAATTCAACAAAAAGAACACAATCAAAATACTGGCAAGAATATTAACAAAATACTTCACAAAGGAAGATACAGGGATGAGAGATAAGCACATGAGAAGTTGTTTAACATAGTTACTCATTAGGGAAATTCAGATTAAACCACAGTGAAATTTCAGGACACATTTACTACAATGGTTTCTAAGAGAAAAAAGAAAAAAGAGAAAGAAAAACCTTGAGCAAGTTTTCATACATTGCTACTAGGAATGAAAAATAGTGTAACTACTTTGGAAAAGAGTTCAGCAGTTTCTTTTAAAAGTTCACATGCATTTAACATATGACCTAGAAATCACAGTCCTAATTATTTGAAATGAAACTGAAATGAATAGCTAGGTACACAAACAACTGTACATAAATTCTTATAAGAGCTTTACTCATACTTGCCTAAACTTGAAATAACAAGAATGTTCCTCACCTGGGAAATACATAAATAAACTTCCATAGAAGAGAATATCACTCAGCAATAAAAATGGAATTACCTATTGATACATGCAATAGCAGGAATAGATTGCAAATGTATTTTACTATATGAAATAAACTAGGCTCAAAAGTGCATCATTTCATTTATATAAGATTTTTTTAAGATATTTTTATTATAGTTGATTTACAATATTCTGTCAATTTCTGTTGTATGACCCAAGTCATACATATATATTCATTGTTTTTTCTCACATTATCCTCCATCAGGTTCTATCACAAGTGGCTAGATAGGGTTCACTGTGCTCTATAAATAGGATCTCATTGCTTATCCACTCCAAATGCAACCATTTGCATCTACTAACCCCAAACTTTCAGCCCATCCTATTACTTCTCCCTCCCACTTGGCAACCACAGGTCTATTCTCCAAGTCCATGACTTTGCTTCCTTTCTGTAGATAAGTTCATTTGTGCTGTTTATTAGATTCCAGATATATGTGATATCATATGGTATTTGTTTTTATCTTTCTGACTTAATGTACTTAGTATGAGGGTCTCTAATTCCATTCATGTTGCTATAAATGGCATTGTTTTGTTCTTTTTTATGGCTTAGTAGTATTCCACTGTGTACATATGTTACATCTTCTTAATCCATTCACCTGTCTATGGATATTTAGGTTGTTCCATGTCTTGTTATTGTGAATAGTGCTTCAATGAACATAAGGGTAGATATATAGCTTTCAGTGCAAGTTTTGCCTGGATATATGCTGAGGAGTGGAATTGTTGGATCATATGGTAGTTCTATATTTAATCTTTTTGAGGTATCTCCATTCTGTTTTCCATAGTTGTTGTACCAATTTACATTCCCACCAACAGTGTAAGAAGGCCTTTTTCTCCACACCCTCTCCAGCATTTGTTATTTCTTGACTTGTTAATGATAGCCATTCTGACTGGTGTGAAGTGGTACCTCACTGTAGCTTTGATTTGCATTTCTAATTAATAATGATGGTGAGCATTTTTTCATGTGCCTGTTAACCATCTGTATATCTTCTTTGGAGAAATGTCTGTTCAGGTCTTCTGCCCATTTTTCAATTGGATTGTTGTTTTTTTGCTGTTTTGTTGTATGTGTTGTTTGTATATTTTAGAGATTAAACCCTTGTCAATTACAACATTTGAAACCATTTTCCCCAGTTTTGTAGGTTGTCTTTCTTTTTATTGTTTCCTTTTTTTATGCAAAATCTTGTAAGGAAAAAACTACAGGAGTAAAACAAAAACAAACAACAAACTAGTGATTGACAGGGGATGGGGACAGAAGAAGTTGTTGGCTTCAAAAGGACATAGGGGAATTTTTCCTTATGAAGGAACTGTTATATAACTGATTGTAGTAGTGGATACACAACTTAATGTATTAGTTGTAACTCACCAGACTACATGCTAAACAAGCTGTATTTTACTGTTTGAAAAATACATTTTATTATAAAGTTAGGACAGGAGTTCTACTGAGTCTCAGAAGGTTAAAAACCTGGCATAATGTCTGTGAGGATGCAGTTCAATTCCCGGCCTCACTCAGTGGGTTAAGGATCTGGCATTGCCACAAGCTATGCCATAGGTCACAGATGCAGCTTGGATCTGGCATTGCTGTGGCTGTCAGGCAGCCTGCAGCTGTAGCTCCCATTCAACTCCTATCCTGGGAACTTCTATATGCCACAGGTGCAGCCTTAAAAAAAAAAAGGAGAAATCTAAATTTCAAGGTGAAAAACATTGAAAATAAAAAGAAAACCACTAATTTACATTAGCTTTCCCAAAACAAACTAAGCATTAATAACATATGTACAAGTTCTAAATGAGAAGCATTATAAAATTCTAATGAAATATATCAAGAAAGAGTTAATAAATGGAAAGAGAATCCCTGTTCATGGATGGAAAGATTCAATATTTTCAATCTTGAATTAACCTTGAATATTTTCAAGGTGTTAATTCTTCCCCAAATTGATCTGTAGATTCTACATAATGCCTAATAATATCCCAGCAAATTATTTCATGAGTATTGATAAAGTGATTCTAGGATTTATATGAAGAAGCAAAAAACTCAGAATAGCCAACTTAATATTGAATAAAAAAGTCTGAGGATTGACATTACCTGCATTCAAGATTTACTACAAAGCAACCATGATCAAGATAGTGTGGTATTGGAAAAAGAATATACAAATAGACCAACGGAAATATAAATATTTTAATGTTTCGCATAAATACAGTCAGCTGATCATTGACAAAGAAATAAAGACAATATGTTGAAGAAAAGATTGCCTTTTCAACAAATGGTCTTGGAACAATGGTACATCCACATGTAAGAAGGAAAAATAATGTACTCAGAGACCTTACACAAGTCACAAAAGAATTAACGTAAAATGGACCTCAGACCTAAATGTAAAACGAAGCTGTGGAACTCCCATAAGATAACATAGGAGAGAATCTAGATGGCCTTGGGTATGATGATGACTTTTTAGACATAATACCAAAGGCACCATCCATAAAAGAAAGAATTGATAAATCCAGATTTCATTAAAATGAATACTTTCTATTCTGTAAGAGACAATGTCAAGACAATGAAAAGACAAGACACAGCCTGGGATAGATGTTTGCAAAAGATACATCTGCAGTTTCTTACAAAACTAAACCTACTCTTAGAATAAAATTCAGTAATTATGCTTCTTGATATTTACTCTAGTTGAAAACTTATTTCTGCACAAAAAACCTGCACACAGAATTTAGAGCAGCTTTATTCATAATTGCTCAAACTTGGAAGCAACCAAGAAGTCCTTCAGTAGATGAATTGATAAACTGTGGTGCATTCAGACAATGGAATATCATTTATCACTGAAGAGAAATGAGCTCTCAAGCCATGAAAAATCATGGTGGAAACTTAAGTTCATGCCATAAAGTTAAAGAAATCAATTTGAAATGGCTACAGACTGTATGATTCTAACTATATGACATTCTGGAGAAAACAAAACCATGGTGACATTAAAAAGATTGGCAATTAGTGGGGGTGTAGGGCAAAGAGAGGGATGAACAGGCAGAGCACAAGGGATTTTTTAGGGCAGTTAAACTATTCTGTATGATACCACAATGGTGGGTGTAAGCTATTATACAATTGTCAAACCCATAAAATGTACCACAACACCAAGAGTAAGCCCTAATGTAAACAATAGACTTTGGGTGGTAATGATGCGTTAATGTAAGTTCACTGACTGAACCATATCACTCTGGTATGAGTGTTTGATATGGTGGGATGTTGCATATCTATGTGCACAGGGGATATATGGGAACTGTGCTTTCTACTCAATTTTGCTGGACCTAAAATTGTTTTAAAAAATAAAGTATACTAATTAAAATTACAAATTAATATTTATATAGATAATTTTCATAGAAAAGATATTTCCTTGAAGTTCATAGAAAAATACTGCAAATTACCATAGTGCAATCAGTGACCACAAAACTCATATATGCCTAAAGACTGGCTATTAAATCACTGCCGGTAGCAAGTGGCAAGACTTGCACACTAAATTTCTGATTGGCTCTTTTCCTATAGTTTAACTATCAGTATTTGATTTCTTATTTTTACTTCTTATCCTGCAGTCTCCTCTGCCCCTCAAATATTAGCTCCTGTCAGGCTTTGTAGAATTTTCTGTGACCCTTGGATGAGGTTCTTAATTCTTGGCTAATCTCGCCTCTATGTCTCACAGGTGCTGTAGCCTCATTTATCTTCTTTCTCTCTGGAGTTGTACAACCAAGAACTGTCACGCCCACCAATAAATCTAGCCATAATTGTGTTAAGAGCTGGAACTCAGATTCAGCTTCCAACAAAGTCCATTTTATTCTCACTATCCCTTGGGAGTAAATTGGAGAGGAATGTAGTAAGGAATTCACTGAACCAGAAACGTGTCAATTTTCCCTCCAAAGCCACAAAAATGTGAAATGCAGTTTCTAAACCTCTTATGCCTATGATTAGAAATTAGAGATTAATAAGGATTGACATTGAAATTTTGCAAAGAATCTGTAATTATACCTGAACAAATGAACAAATGAAAAATTAAAAGGGGCCAGTTGACTATGATGCCAGTCAGACCTTTCTTAAAATTACACAGAAATGTTTCCCATTTTCTTTTCCAAAGCTAATAAAAAAATGTGCTCTGCTGGAAAGAAATCAAATGACAGTCCATAAGCAGGTTTCCAATATACCACTTGCATTGTGACACCCACACATACTCCACTCTGATCATGTTTTAATATTTTTTGATTGGAATAAGCTGTTATTAAATGTGAAAAGGCTGAAATGCATGAATAATAGCTATTAATTATCACAATTTATTAAATGAATAAAGGTAACTGGGACCTCTGTTTGTCCCTGACACTGTACAGATGAAGCTGTAGATGAAGAGAACACAAAATAGGTTAATTCTAGTTGTTTTGCTGTGTTTCTCCTAAATCTCAATCTTTCCTTTATAGTCAGATTGTGATGGATTTGATCACAGCTGTCTAATCTCCAGGAGTCTTACCAGCATCACAGGCACAAACAAATCTGAAAACTCAACCAATCTTCTATTACCATTGCTCCCTAATTATACACCCTATTCAGTAGCGCTTCTATGTTCACTATTGTATTATGAGAAATATTGGACAGAGAAACAAAAAGCTATGCAAATGCCTCATCGTTTTGACTTTTTAAAATGATAGTGATGAGTCAATACATGCTTGAGGGATCAGATTATGAAAGTTGGTGGCTAAGATATTTCAAGTAGTTTTTCCATTACCTTACACTTTTATTCTTAACAGCATGCTCTATAATAACTTCAAAGGTAGACCTAGTATTGGACTGCTATTTTTCTTTAGCTATTAGTCTTGCCTATAAGTTGAAACAACTATTTTGACCTTAATTTCTATTACAATCTATCTCATCAAATGAATGAACGAAAATCAGTTCTGGGTATGTAAAGATTTTACTTCCTTGTAGCTGGACCTGTCTGGACTGTCCAATTTAAAGTTGGAGTGGGTTTTTCTGACAATTCTCCTATCACCATTTTGTATAGATGTTGACTGAAATTAAGTAACTTTTTGTCTTTGGCTTCCATGACACCACTCAACAATTTACTTACCAGCTGTCTATTCTCAAGTTATTTCATAGAAACTGCTTTCCTTGTCTTTTGTCTTAAATTTTAGTTTTACCTAAGATCCTATCTCAGGGTAATTTTCCCTTATCACCTTTATTCTCAACTTCTTTCTTTCTTTTCCTTGTCCTACAACATATATAATAGAAAATTTAGAAAAGTGGAGGCAGTTATGAAGAGAAAATAATTCAATTCTAGGCATTTGAATTTGTGTATATGTTAGAAATGTTAACAAATACTTATTTATTCAGAGGAAGATATAATATTGGGAACTTGAGTGAAGGGTAGTCTTGGCAACAATGGAGGTGAACACAGTATGTTTTATAGCTAAAGCAGCAGGGTGATTATGACTTTGAGAGGAATAACAGAGATGAATTCCCCTGATAATATGAATAAGGAAGATGAACCAAAATAAGGACAAGAATTAGAAGCATTCTTTCTGTGACTTCATTCATTTTATTCTCAATTGCCATGCTGTGGTAGTATGACCAACAGGAGCTGAAAGTTAGTCACAGTTATTGTAGCTATCAAACAAGAGAGATGGAAGTGGGATAGCTAAAGGCTACAAACCTGAGCAAAAATACTGCGAATGGAATGAGGGAGATCAGCCACATAATTACAGCTGATATTAAATCAAGTGAAAATGCTATTTTAAATGTCAAATATGAAGCAGAATTTGATTGTCTTGAAAATTGAGACTCAGGAGGAAAACAAGAACAGGGAAACAAAGAGGGATGGGCATGAGACAGGAAATAAGAAAATAGAAGACTCTATATTAGAATCCAAGTCAGTACAAAGCAAAACGACATCTGCATTCAGGTTGACTGTGTCTATGGAATCATTAGCTCATTGGTTCTGCTACTTCATTGATTCTGCCCATTTGATTTGGATCAGGGGAGAAAATAAGAGCAACAGTCATTTGATGAGCAGAAAAACTGTTAGACATAATACCTTTATTTGCCCCAGAAATCAAAATGCAGCAGGAGATGATTTAAATAAAATATTGCTGATAGAAACAGCATATATTATCTTCATCCAAGTTGACTGTGAAAAGTATACTGAGTTTGAGCAAGCAATAACTATATTGATTCAATCAATATGTTCAATTAATGAGTGGATTTTACATAATAGTTTCATCACTATCTTAATAAGAAGTACCAAAATGATAAGTAAAGCAGTTACAATAAATGAAAAGCCCTATTAGCAAATTGGCCTTCATAGATATTTTGTAGCTGTTCTCTGTGGACTGAGAAACACTATCTTCATTAGAAGACATCCACAATCCCTAAGTGCTGCTTGCACCCACATTTTAAAATGGCATATATGGGGGGGATGTAGCAGAAAAGAGTGAGTGAATAAAATGTCATCTAACTTGAAAGAAATTGTCATGTACATTCTGAGGGAGACTCAGTGGTACTTTAGGGAGCTTTCCACTGTGAGGTAAAATTATTTGACGAAATTTCAGGATTTCTGAAATTAATATCTAAGAAATCCTAATCCTGTAAACATTCATTTATATATCCTGCAAATATTTTATTTTACTTTACTTTATTTTGTTCTATTTTTTATCTTTTCTAGGGCTATACCAGCGGCATATGGAGGTTCCCAAGCTAGGTGTCTAATTGGAGCTGTAGCCGCCAGCCTTCGCGAGAGCCACAGCAACGCGGGATCTGAGCCGCATCTGCCACTTACACCACAGCTCACAGCTATGCAGGATCCCTAACCCACTGAGTGAGGCCAGGGATTGAACCTGCAACCTCATTGTTCCTAGTTGGATTCGTTAACCACTGAGCCACAGTGGGAACTCCCTCCCTGCAAATATTTTAAAAAGTAGTTGATAATAACCACAAATTTTTGTTTCTACACTAAAGGCTAAAAGACAATAGAAAAAGAGGAAATAGTTTCT
Source organism: Phacochoerus africanus (assembly GCF_016906955.1). Lineage (NCBI taxonomy): Eukaryota > Metazoa > Chordata > Mammalia > Artiodactyla > Suidae > Phacochoerus > Phacochoerus africanus. The sequence goes on from NC_062554.1 coordinate 79,124,241, forward strand.
GTGGTCATTTTTTTTTTTTATTTTCTTATCTGGAGGACAGTGTATGGAGTTAACTAGCAACATTAAAAATCACAGTAATTAGGGAGATCTCTCTGAGAAACAGTGGAAACAAATCCAACTAGGAACCATGAGGTTGCAGGTTTGATCCCTGGCCTCTCTCAGTGGGTGAAGTATCTGGCTGGTAAGTATACCATAAGCTGTGGTATAGGTTGCAGACTCGGCTTGGATGTGATGTTGCTGTGGCTGTGGTACAGACCAGCAGCTGTAGCTCTGATTGGACTGATAGCCTGGGAACCGTCATATGCTGCGGGTATGGCCCTAAAAAGCAAATAAATAAATAATAATTAAATCCTATGTAGTTGCTTGATGTGACTTTAAAAAATGTTAAGAATGTGATGAACCAGAACCATCAGCACAATGTCCACAAATTACTGCTTGACTCAGTGAAAAAAGGTGTTCAGTTCAGCTGTAGAGTAACCTAGACTCCACACAACAAAGAAAGTAAATAAATACATAAATAAATAAAAGTGGATTCATGTTCCATAGCTTAGTGAGGAGAATCAGGTATGTTTCTCTTGTATTTATTTTTTTATTAACCACACTTCACCTTTGCCTGATTATTAATCAATTAGGCACAATTTATCTGTGTTAATTTAGAAATTAACATGGATTATTTTTAAAAAATGTCTACTTACATGTCAATAATACTTTACCGCATATAATTTTTGTATGTTTGTTTTCAATCCTGTCAGATTTTTTTAAAAACTCTGTTTGGTAACTAATGCCTAATGAAAAGCAGGATATGGTATCATCACATGTTGGGAAAACATACCACCATGAGATACATATTTGATGAAACAGTTTTTGAGAGCAATGCATATGCCAATTTCTGTACTCACAAACTGATGCTCTTAATTCCTTTCTGGTGCATTTATTCACAGCTCATCAGTCTATAGGTGGATTTTTACAATGAATTAAAATTTTCAAGCATAAGGAGGGGGGGAGTCTGAAAGAATTTAAGAGATTCTGACTTTGTTCAGAAAGCTTGTACCTTCTGTATTTAAAACAATCTAAAGTGATATAAGTAGGATTTGTTTTTGGCTAATCCATATCAAGCTAACTTTAGAATTATTGATATGTTTTTGAGATTGAAAATACAGCTTTTCAAGCCAATTCGCTGACCCTCACTTTGGGTACCACTTTCCCTTTCAACATTCCCAACCTCCTCATTACGAAAGGAGTGGTTCCTATCAAGTGGGGTGGCCTCAGACTTTATTCAAGGCTGGGAATATTGTCCATTAATGGTGACTCCCATGTCTGAGCAGTTGTTAATTATTTTCAATTTCTGCTCTGATTGTTGACTAATTTGCTAAACAAGACAACTTAGATTTAGCTAAGTGATACTAAAAGTGTGGTGTCATTTTTTTTTTTGCAGTGGTTTTACTTTTTCTGTGTTTTATCACTTTGTGATAGTCTCTCAGCCAGCAAATCGAAACAAGAGAATTTAAAAGGTGTATAGCACTGTTATGCCTGACACATGGTAAGTGGTGGAAAAAAATTCTCAGAGTTACTATTATATTTTCTATTGCACTAAAAATAAAACATTTTAAAACAGAAGTGAACCCTTGTCAGTATCATTATGAAAACTGTCAGTTCTATTTCTCAAGAGCAGAAGTGGATCAGGGTGCTCATTGAATCTTAGAAGAGGACAGCGTCTCTCACCAATCTACCTACGGCCCAAAGGATGGGGAGACTTTTAAACACAGTGTCACACAGCACCGGAGACTCAGGAGCAGAACTCAGAGAACAGTTCTGCATACAGTGGGTATAGATTATTTCTATTTATGCTGATATTTTATCACTAAGGTGTTTATTAACCATGCGTATATTTGAAACATAGGTCAATATGCCTGAAGGCACTCATAATAAGGAATGTAACTTAAATCTACAATGAGATATCAATTTTTTATAAACAGACTGATTGTAGAGTAAAAAAAAAAGGGTTCATAATTGAGTGAAGTTGAGGGTAGATGGAATATATACTGGGGGTGGGGAGTAGTGGTCCCTGTAGGGACTGATGGGTTTTGTTTACTTAAACGAATGCACACCCAGAAAAAAAAACAAACCTAAAAACCAGAAAGGCTCATAATATACTATGTGATTGAGGATACAAGGAATTCTTTTTTTTTTTTTTTCTTCCCAAACCATACCCAAGACATGTGGAAGTTCCCAGGCAAGGACTCCAACCCTCATGCCACAGCAGTGACAGCACTAGATCCATAACCCGCTAGGCCACCAGGGAAATCCCTCAGGGCATTCTTATACATTATAGGTTTATAAATTGATGTAACACAAAAACACTAAATAGATTAATACTGTCACCTTGACCATTTAATTTCACCTACGGAATCTTTCACATTGGTATGTTCACATATTAAAGCAATTATATACATGCAAGTCAAATTATTACAGCTTTTTTGGTAATAGCAAAAATTTAGAAGAAATAAAAATGTCTATTAATAGGAAACATTCTATGAAGCATTTATATAAAGGAATACAATGCATAAAGAAATGTCACTTTATGTATACTGCTATAGATAGATTTCCAAATAATATTTTAAGTGACTAAAGCGAGTTGATGAAGAGTGCTTAGAAGTATACTAGTTTGAAGAAAGAAAGAAAACCTGTACACTCTGACAGATATATGTGTTTGTGTATATATGTGTGTATATTTATATATACACACAGATTTTGTGTATACATGTAATGAAGACATAAGAAATCATTAACAGTAGCTGCCTTTTGGTGTAGGGAGATAAACAGGAAATAGGAGAAGTAATTTTATCCTTTTAAAAGTTTGTACAATGTATTAGGGCTACTTATCAAAAGTAATTTTAAACTAAAAACTATTTATTATTTGCTATTTGTATAGAACCCAGTAGGGATGATAGAATATAATTTCATGTAATACACTCTCTGACTTCTTCCTTAACTATTACTATGACCAAAATCAATAAAAATGGGGACTTCTGTCAAGTATTTTATATGCACTAGGATCTCTTGTGCTTTTCAGAGTAAAAAAATTACTTTCAATTCAATTTAGGGCCTTAACAATTTAGACTTAACAATTAATTCTGTACTTTCCTTAAACAATTCCTGCAAGCACTATGCTAAAATCTAGGATGATGCTTGGATAATCAATGCTTCTGGGATTTATGTCCATTCTCATTTTTCTGAAAAAAGTTGCCAGCAGCTTGCAAACAGAATGTTTGCTGTTTTGTTTGATATTGGGCTGGCATTTTGCATTATATATTTGTATACTTACTTTTAAATGACATTGCAGAATTTGGCAGCAAAGAGGTTTATTTTTGTATAAAAGCAACATATTTATATATTATTGAAAGACCTTTTGCTACTCTATGCATTGTTTTTTAAAAACAAAAAGCAGGAGTTCCCGTTGTGGCGCAGTGGTTAACGAATCCGACTAGGAACCATGAGGTTGCGGGTTCAGTCCCTGCCCTTGCTCAGTGGGTTAACGATCCAGCGTTGCTGTGAGCTGTGGTAGGTTGCAGATGCGGCTCGGATCCCGCGTTGCTGTGGCTCTGGCGTAGGCCGGTGGCTACAGCTCCGATTCAACCCCTAGCCTGGGAACCTCCACATGCCGCGGGAGCAGCCCAAGAAATAGCAACAACAACAACAACAAAATACAAAAGACAAAAAAAAGCAAGCTTTGAGCAATTTGTGCTTGACATAGAAGCAACAAAATAAATTTAAAGAAGTATGGAAAGGAAAATAAAGTGACAATGTTAAAGAAAAAATTACTCATGACACCTGAAGATGGGAAGGCAGATTAATTAAAGAGAGGCATGGAAATGGGTGTAGGGAGCACTGCAATGGGATCTTGCAGTGGTCAAGAGAGAGTCAACTCACCTCAGGACACCGGATCAGCAAGTGGGAATATTGAGCCAAGAAACAAGGTAGGGGAGTTCTTGTCATGGTGCAGCAGAAACAAATCCGACCAGGAACCATGAGGTTGCAGGTTCAATCCCTGGCACTACTCAGTGGGTTAAGGATCCAACATTGCCATGAGCTGTGATATAGTTCGCAGACATGGCTTAGATCTTGCATTACTGTGGCTGTGGCATAGGCTGGGAGCTGTAGCTCCAATTCAATCCCTAGCCTGGGAACCTCCATATGCTGCAGGTGTAGCTCTAAAAAGGGGGGGGGGGGGGAGAAGCAGCAGCAGCAGCAAGGTGGGTGTCAGTAATAGATTTTACTTATGGAATTATACATGATTATATCTGTCTTCAAGCCAATTATAAATTTTACTAACATCTGTGAGAATAAAAGAGATAAAGTATTCCCTAATGGAAATACACTGCCTATGATTGCAAAGTCAATGACCCTGATTCAAATAAATAAGGGCAGGGGGACTATTTTATAGGTAAATGGAAAGATAATCTATCTGTGTTTCCTTGGAGAATAGCCCCTTCAAGTGCCACTTTTGGAAAGTTCTACTACTAAAGACTCCGGCTAAGGGCACATGGTTATCTGCAATCCTCAGATTTGTACCTCCTCACAGCACTCAGAGAAAGTAGTTTCTGGTCAGAGGCTGCATAGAACATGACAGTGACCTTGGAACATAGTAGTCAGGCAGCCAGAAGGGTTACAGGTGCTCTTAGACAGTAAGGACACTACTGCCAGAGGGATTATTTGCATTATTGAGCAGCCTGAAAATACCAATGGGTCTTTTAATAGAGTTGGCATCATAAATATTTGTTAAATGGAAAAAATGGAGGAAGGAAGGAACCATGACATGAATGAAGGAAGAAAGGAAGAAAAAAAGAGAGACGGAACAAAAGTTGAAGGGGGGGGGCAGTCTAAGAATTCAAGTCTAGCAAAAGTAAAGCAAATACATAAAAGAAAAGAATGCAATATAATTATGACATTTGATAGTAACTCAGTAATAACTTCATGCTGAAAAAAAAAAGAATTGTGCAAAGGTCTGCAATCAATCACTGAGAACTCTTGAGATATATGGATCAGGAGAGAAACAGGTCATATTTTCTGAGAAGCTCAACTCATGATTAGAAAAGCACCAGTCTAAGGAAGGTGTCACATGTGCATTATAATCACTTAATTAATTAATTTAAAAGCCAAACTGAATTGAAAATAGATTGAAACGTACTCCTCTAACAGCACTGCTGTGGTGATAGTTATATATAAATTTCTGAGTCAAAGAACATGGATAGTTAGAGAATACATTTTGTCTTTAAACCAGAAATGCCTAAAACAGAAAAGTCAAAACTTTCTTGTAAAACTCACTGAGGGGTGTTAATACTTGTACTATGACACATGTGTACCCTCCTGGGTAGCTGAAAAAATAGCTCAAGTTCAAGAGTAATCTTCACCTTGAATATGCTAACCAAGTATTGCCCATTCATTCCAAAGGCTTCTTCTTGTGATATGTTATTTATTCAACGGATTTCAACATTTTCTTGTAATTTCTATGTTAATTTTAAACTACTGATTTTCCTCATTCTATCTACTCTGTTATTATGATACAAATTTTAAAATATTACCCTTAAAACTTCCTTATTTGTGCATTTTGTACTGTTTATTTTCCAAAAGACAACCTGTTTTCTCCAGAGCATCATGGCATCTCTTTTCAGTGCCAAAAACACTAGTTCTAAGATACCAGTCCAGTTGAAATCATTACTATATCTGACTAGTGATTAAAAGTTTACTGTTGGGGGAATTCCTGTTGTGACTCAGCGCTAATGAACCTAACTAGTATCCATGAGGACATGGGTTCAATCCCTGGCCTCGCTCAGTGGGTTAAGGATCTGGTGTTGCCCTAAGCTTGGTGTAGGTCACAGAAGTGGCTTGGATCCTGCGTTGCTGTGGCTGTGGCATAGGCCAACAGCGGCAGCTCTGATTGGACCCCTATCCTGGGAACTTCCATATGCCACAGGTGTGGCCTTAAAAAAGCAAAAAAAAAAGTTTACTGTTGGACATCCCACCATTTATAGTACTTATTATAGACTACTCGAGTTAACAATTTAATGGTTTATGGTTAATAAAATACATTTACTTTTAAGAGGTAAATTATTGCAGAACAAAGTAATTTATCTTTCCAAAGCTAGACACAAAAAGATAGTTGTAATATAAGGAACAATGAAAAGCTATCCGCCTTGTACATACCTTCTTTTTTCAATGTGTTCTCTTTCCATATGAAAGCCTAAACTATAGTTTTGAGCAACTACTATGAGTCTTGCTTCAATAGCACAATATATTTACTCCTAGAAGAACCAGTACATCCGTGTATAAATAAATATGTCTTTGGTTTTTAATTCATACTAATTTGTATTCTATCTTAATAAATTATTTTCTTATACTTTTAGTTTGTTCACAGAAAATAAGCAGTAGATTCAGTTAAATTTCCCCCAAAGAACATTTACCCATAACCATGTTAAAACTACTTTAAACATTTCTAAGTCATGCCCCTTTGCCAATTTTTAGGTTATTCTCCTCTGTCCAAATGGAGTCATGTCTCTTCACGTGTAAAATCATTGTCTTGATAGTCTTCTTTCCCCTAAATTTTCTTTACATTATTCTAACAGATGAAACATGATTTATTTAAGTATTACTTATGATTTAGGAAGATATTAGTGATATTAGGAATCTAAGCTTCTACTAGCTATTATCAGTGGTAACTGCCTGTTATGATTTTTTACACAGTAATACATCATTTTAACAATGGTCATATGGTAGTCTGTAGTAAAAACAGAAAGCATATGTCTGATGGGGAGAAAGAATGAACTACCAAGGGCAGAATTTGCTGAAGAAGCAGAAATTGTAAGTTGAAGAGTCTTCTCTTTCTAGTGGCATGGTCTATTAAGTATTCTGACTGATCCTAGACTACATATACCTATCTGACTATAAAGAACTAAAAAATTGGTTAAACTATACTATAACGTTAAGTATCACAAAGATAGGAAGTAATACTTAAAACTCTAAAATGAAGAAAAGGCAAGATGCTAGAAGTAAAAAGAGATCTAAATCTGGCCTTTTCATTCAGATGAAATTTGACTTTGATTTCAGGGCTTCACAGGGCATAAAGAATAGGAGAAAAAGTTCAGGGCTTGCCCAAGTTAGAAAATCTGCAGGAGACACTCCCCACAAAGTCATCTTCTCTCTGCTAAAACCTGGAATTCCAAAGTAGTACACACATGATATATGGGTAGAACTAGGGAGAAATCCAATTTATTAAACTACTGCAATAGAAATTGCATGGCATATACCTTGGTGCTGAGTAGGGGAGATATATGAAAATAAATATAAAGATTTCTAACCATATGATGATTTAGAAAATTTGCTGTGGAAATTCATCTAGGTAGAACCAAACAGACAAAAAGAAAACAAAATAAATTACTTTGAAAAAATTAAAACAAAAATATGAAGTGATGAAGGGATCCAGATCCAACATGGCTAAGCTAGCTACTACCAGACCTATCTCTTCTGCAGATAATAACTATTAACCAGAAAAATTGTGAAAATGAATGAATTTAGAGTGCTGAAGAGTAAAACATAAGCAAGTCAATTCTAGAATAGAATTAATATTCAGAAAAAGAGTAAGGTATGGACAGTTGTCCATTTTTATGTCTTTTAGACTAAAGCATTCCAACATAACACTAGATAGAGCAGCTAATTTTTTGTTTGTTTGTTTCATTTTCTTTGGTTTGGCTGCACCTATGGCATGTGGAAGTTCCCAGGCCAGGGATGGATCGAACCTGTGCTACAGTGATGACAACACTGGATCCTTAACTTGCTGAGTGACCAGGAAACTCTAAGAACAGCTAAAATTCTGACAGAAAACCCACAGTCTTTCCACCTTAAAGAACCAGAGGGCAGATTTAAGGGCAACCAGAGCCAATGAAAAGTGAGGAAAGAGCATCCCCAAATGGTTAGTATTGCTCACATCTCTGGATGACTCCTGAATGAAGCATGTGTGAGACATACTCAAGCCAAGGAAAAAATTAATTTCCCTGAGATTTGAGTTGCTACCCAAGAAATGGAGTTGGTAGTCTGAATCTGACCAAATTAATTGCTTAAAGATTCAGCATTCTTTAGAAAAATACAAAATAATCTAAAATCTCCACAGTATAATATTTATAATGCCTAGGATTCAATGCAAAATTACTCAATATATTAAGAACCAGAAACACATGAACTCTTCATAAAAGAAAGACAATTAATAGAGACCAAACACAAGATGACTTGGATTTGGACTTGGCAGAATAGGATTTTATGGAAGGTATATTGTTCAGTGACATAAAGGAAAATGCTCACTATAAATGAAAATCTGGGAAAGAGTCAAAAATAGATATGACACAAACTTAGTGAATAGAAATCTCTTTTACTAGAAAGAACACTATCTGAATTAAAATACAACCCATAGAATGGGAAAAATATCTTTGCCAATGATGCAACAGACAAGGGCCTAATCTCCAAAATATACAAATGACTCATACAACTCAACAACAACAAAACAAACAACCCAACTGAAAAATGGGCAGCAGACCTAAATAGACATTTCTCCAAAGAAGACATATGGATGGCCAACAGGCATATGAAAAAAAATACTCAATATCACTAATAATTATAGAAAGTCAAGTCAAACTACAATGGGTTACCACCTCACACCAGTCAGAATGGCCATCATTGACAAGACAGTAAATAATAAATTCTGGAGAGTGTGTGAAGAAAAAGGTACCCTCCTCCACTGTTGGCGGGGATGTAAATTGATACAACCACTATGGAAAACAGTATGGAGGTACTCAGGAAAGTAAATATAGAGCTAACATATGATCCAGCAAGTCTACTGCTGGGCATATATCCAGACAAAACTTTTGATGAACAAAGCAGCACTATTCACAGTAGCCAAGACATGGAAACAAACTAAATGCCCATTGACAGATGAATGGATTAAGAAGATGTGATACATGTATACCATGGAATATTACTCAGCCATTAAAAAAGACAAACTAAAGACATTTGTAGCAACATGGATGGAGCTAGAGACTCTCATACTAAGTGAAGTAAGCCAGAAAGAGGAAGACAAATACCATATGATATCACTTCTATCTGGAATCTAATATATGGCACAAATGAACCTTTCCACAGAAAAGAAAATCATGGACTTGGAGAAAAGACTCGTGGTTGCCAAGGAGGAGGGAGAAGGAGTCAGGTGGATGGGGAGCTTGGGGTTAATAGTTGCAGACTATTTTCTTTTGAATGGGTAAGCAATTAGATCCTGCTGTGTAGCACTGGGAATTATGTCTAGTCACTTATGATGGAGCATGATAATCTGAGAAAAAAAGAATGTATACATGTATAACTGGGTCACCATGCTATGTAGTAGCAAAAAAAATTGTATTGGAAAAATAAAAATTTTAAAAAATCATATGCATTTTTATAGGAATAAAATGTTCTGTTACTTTAAGTATAAAATGCAAAATAAGTGACTAAAACATTGATTCTTTCACTCCAGCTTAAAATTCTGGTAGTGTCCCCTGTTCCTTGCTTTCTGGGACATTCCTGTTTCCATTATCATCCATCCTGTCTTGTCTTCCACCTCTCTTTTTGAAGTAAACGCAAATCTGCCTTCTCTCTGAAATCTTCCACGACTGCACCTAGGTCTCTGAGGACAACTCCTCTCTCTATAACTAAGAACCCCTCTATGTTCAGCAATGAGCATATTCCAGGTTGCATTATCCATGCATCAACCAAAAAACCTCCTGCAACTAAAATGTCCCTTCCTGGAAAGACAGGTATGAGTTATGTACCTCTCTGTACAACTGATGTTTTGCACAGTTCTTTGATAAAGGGAAAGGTTTTAAATGTTGGTAATGATGTTTCCTTCAGTTTCTAGATTTTTTTTTTAATTAAAGAAATATGCAGCTCTGTTACCAGGCCTGATGAAACTGGCTGCAGGATAGTCCTAGAGGAGATCTCTCTTTCACTCACGTTTTCCTTAAAAATGTTAGGCAATATTTTTGAGACAGGAGCTAATGTTCTGTATTGTCTTACTAGTGTTCGCCATTAATTCATAGCCTGTTTCCTCAAATTGATAGATTCAAAATTCAATTATTAACTGTCTAAAAGTAGACTAAGCTCTATAAATACACTGACAAGTCAATGTTAAACAGTGTTAAATAAAAACAGCAATGATATCTAAAAATTTATACATGAAAATGACTACTGGCTTTAGGGCTAAGATTTGAGACAATCCATAAGAAAATACACAGTATGAATGAAACAAAAAGTTCCTAGGAAAGTAGTTTGTCTTAAAGTGGGTGATATTTATTCGCCTTTTTTATGCCTTGATGAATCATCTTTGTCATGTCTGTATATATTCAAGTCTACTTCTGTACATAATATTGAGGCCAGTGATTTAAAATAAGATCACTTTCTTCCCTGAACAATATTGTAAAAACTAACACATTTTTCATTCCCTATCTCTATTAATTCCATTTCTGTTTCATTATTTGCTTTTCCTACAACACTCAACAGAATATATATCATTCCTTGGTGACCAAATATGAATCTTTATTCTTCTGAGTTTTTATAAGAACAAGATGACTCTTTCCTGCTTTACTCATTAATGGATTCACATTTCCAAAAGCAAAGTTTCTGAACTCCTTACTTAACTTGGTCACAAGTTAAATTTTATAAATCAAAGAAATATCTGCTCCCAAAAGATAAGATCTTATTTTAAACATCTCTGCAGAGTACAGAAGGGCTTTCAGAATTTCAGGGAGCCTCAAAATGCCACCTGTGGACATAAGATTGTTGTCTTCAGAGATGGGGATTTCTCTAGCCACTACAACTAGGGACTAACAGAGAGAAAGAAGCAGTGGAGACATTATTAGAAAAGCATGATTGGAGAAAATCTACACTATAGATAGTTACTTGTGAAAGGAAAGGCAGAGCTGAATTCAAGATGGTAAGCCTTATAAATCATTTAATTTACAATTTTAATTTCAGGATCATAATAGATAATCTAATACATAGCAAGCAAAGGCCTGATTCTGAAAGCTAAGAAACTGGGCTGCATAATGAGGTTTGGGTATTTTTTCAGCGAATGGATCAGAATCTGGCTTTCATGAGTTATTGGGGATAAACGAGGTAAGCTTCAGTTTGTTTAACGTGAAATTAATGTTCTTCTTCATAATTTGCAAGGGATAATGAAGTAGAGTTAAAAATTTATATTCCTTAAAAATACACAAAGTCTCACAAAACAGTTTTTAAAATGAAAGAATGAATTTGGCAAGATGGAAGCATATGTAACCTCTTGAAGTTAAAGTGTTAAGGAAGGTTTTTAAAATGTCTAGCTTCATCACAGCAGCTTAGGCTCTGAAGTTATCTGGCTCATTAAAAAATTAAGTCTAATGAAAGCCCAAAACTAACCAAATAGTCTTTTTGTGTGTCTGTCTTCACTCATCTGGCAGAAAATTAAGAACAAAAGGAACTTCTTTGATTAATGACCTCTGCTAATCATTTCAGTAGAACACATGAAGATGTTTTTTTAAAAAAATTTTATTTCAATAACAAATTAAGTTTGTGTCAACCATAAATGTCAAATTATGCATAAATATTCAGGGTAATATATATTTTATCAGTCGTAAGAGAAAACTTGCCAGTCAGTGTGGGCTTAAACAAGCAATTAGTTCAAAAGTTATTAAACATTTTAAACAAATGGGTTGCATCAACCCAAAATTAGGACACTTCAAAGAAATTTCATAGCATCTTGATTGCACAGGTGTATGAACTGCTGAGAATTGCTGCATTCATAAAAGATAAAATATGTTGGCTTTACATATGCTATAATCCTCTTTTCAACCCTAGTATCTTCGTAATCATTTTTGAAAACTATTATCGTAACCTAAGTCTTAGCTGTCATCTATTTTCTGATGCTTATAGCTTCTGAGGGATTCAGGTAAATAGGGAAAGTCCAAGGGGGATCAACTTCTGAACTAGGAGGTATAAAGCAGGATTCCTCAGAACTTCCAATTAAACCGAGGTTATTTCTCTCAGCTGATCCTGTACGGCTCAAGGGAGATCAAGGTTTGTTGAATGGTAGCACTCTATCAGAATCTCACAAGTTGAGATTTTCTTTACAGTGTCCTTTAAACAAAAAAAAAGCTTAATTCCAAGCACAAGTTTCTTTCAATTCCTCGATAATTCTTATTCTTAAGAAAGTACTCATCTCCCAAGAAAGTACAGCCAAGGATGACTCAGACTGAGAAATAGCTAATCACAGCAATTGCTCTAATAGCTGGAATGATCTTATAATTATTTACTTCAAAATGGGACAATTTTGAGAAATTACAAACAAAAATGCAGGAACTCACTGCAATGTATATGGGTGAAATATACATTGGTTTCGTAGGGTGAAACCAAGACAACATGGATCAGACACAAACAAAAAATTCAAAATGAAAAACAAGAATGACAAGAGGAAAAAGAATCTAGGCATAGGACCAAGAAACTGAAATAGTGGCTAACTGCTTTAGTAATATCTTGATGAAGAAGTACTAATAAAAAACAAAGCAAGTTATAGTCATGGCCAAATATTGTGTGAAATTTGCTCCATTGCATTAATAAATCACTACAATTTATCATGCATATACTTTCAGTTTATAGTTTTCTGACATCATCCTCAAATTACTCTATGGAGTAGGTATTAATGTCCCTATTTCAGAGCCTACAGAGATTAAGTAACTTTCTCAGTTTAGGCATCTGTCAGAGATACTGAACATTCGGTTTCAAACCACCATGGTAGAACAAATAATGCAATAAAGCAAATCACACAAAAGTATTGGTTTCTCAGCACATATACAAGTTTGTTTGCAAGGTCTTACTTTATAGACTGGGAACTACACTGAATATCTACTGTGATAAGCGATAATTGAAAAGAGTATGAAAAAGAATATATATACGTGTGTGTGTGTGTGTGTACGAGACACTTTGCTGTATGACAGAAATTAACAAAACACTGTAAATCAACTATACTTCAATAAATTTTTTAAAAAGTATAAATGTGTACACTACTTTAGTACAATTATATGTGCAATAGTATTGTCTTCAAAATAGTGTATATATCTTAATTAAAAATATTTTATTTTTAACAAATGCAAACCATCATCTGAGCCTTCAGTGAGGTATAATATATTTTCTGGTGAATGGTCTTGCCTCAATATTGATTGCTGCTAACTTATCAGCATTGGTGGTTGCTGAATGTTGGGGTAACTGTGGCAATTTCTTAAAATAAGACAAAAATGAACTTTGCCACATTGATTCTTCCTTTCACAAACAATCTCTCTGTAGCATGCGATGCTGTTTGAAAATTAGAGTCAATCTTCTCAAATCTTGTCTCTGCTTTTTCAACTAAGTCTAGGGAATATTCTAAACCCTTTATCATCAGTTCAACCATGTCCACAGCATCTTCGCCAGGAACTATATTTCAAGAAACCACTTTTTTTGCTTATTCATAAGAAGCAATTCCTTATCCATTAAAGTTTTATCATGAGATTTCAACAATTCAGTTACATCCTCAGATACCATTTATAATCCTAGGTTTTTTTTTTTTTTGCTATTTCTACCACAACTTCATTTACTTCTCCCACTGAAGTCTTAAAACCCTGTAAGTCATTCATTACAGTTGGAATCAACTTCTTCAAAACTTCTGCTAATGTCCATATTTTTATCTCTTCCCATAAATCACAAACAGCATCTAGAATGATGAATATTTTCCAGAAGGTTTTCAATTTATTTTGCCCAGATCCATCAGAAGATGGCAGTATGTCTGCTATCTATGGCAGTGATGTCCTTATGAAATTATTTCATAAATAGCACAACTTGAAATTCAAAACTGCTTATAACCCAAGGGCTGCAGATAGATGTTGTGTTAGTGGGCACAAAAACATTAGTCTCATTGTACATCACCCTCAGAGCTCTTGGGTGACCAGCTGCACTGTCAATGAGCAGTAATGTTGTGAAAGGAATCTTTTTTTCTGAGCAGTAGGTCTCAAAAGTGGACTAAAAAACGTAAACAGATACACTGTTATCCAGGCTTTGTTGTTCTATGTATAGAGAACAGGCAGAATAGATTTAACATAATTCTTAAGGGGCCTAAGATTTTTCAAAATGGTAAAAGAGCATTGGCTTCAACTTAAAGTCACCAGCTGCATTACCCCCTAATAAGAGAGTAAGCACGTCCCTTTGAAACTTTCAGGACAAGTATTGACTTCTCCTCTCTAGCTATAAAAGTCCTAGATTAGATCTTCCTCCAATAAGATGCCATTTTGTCTACATTGAAAACTTGTGTTTTAGTGTAGCCATCTTTACTAATTATCTTCGGTAGCTCTTCTGGATAACTTACTGAACAACTTAGTGCTCTTACATGAGCACTAGCTGCTTCACCTTGGACTTTTATGTTATAAAGACAGCTTCTTTTCCTAATTAACACCCTACTGGCTTCAAATTTTTCTTCCAAAGTTTTCTCATCTCTCTGAGCTTTCAAAGAATTGAGGAGAGTTAGGGTCTTGCTCTGTATTCAACTTTGGCTTGAGAGACTGTTGTGCCTGGTTTGATCTATCCAGATCACTAAAACTTTCTCCATATTAGAAAGAAGGCTGTTTTGCTTTCTTATCATTCCATGTGTTTACTAAATTATCAGTTTTAATTTCCTTCAAAAACTTTTCCTTTTTATTCACAATGTGGCTGTCTGTCATGAGAAGCCTAGCTTTTGTCCTATCTCAGCTTTTGACGTGCTTCTCATTTAATTAATCATTTCTAGATTTTAATTCTAAGTGAGAGGCATGGGACTCTTCCTTTCTCTCAAACAATTAGAAGCCATTGTAAGATTATTAATTGGTCTAATTTCAGCACTGCTGTGTCTCAGGGAATAGGAAAGCCTGAGAAGAGGGAGAGAGATAAAGGGACAGACAGCCTGTCAGTGGGGGGGTCAGAACACACATAACATCTATCAATTAAGTTATCAATACAGGCATGGTTCATGGCACTCCCCTCCCCCGCACTAATTACAACAGTAACATTAATGATCAAAGATCACTGGGAAAGTATAATAATAATGAAAACTTTGAAATACTCTGAGAATTACAAAAAAAATGTGAGAGACATGAAGTGAGCAAATGTTGCTTGGAAAATGGCACAGACTTGCTCAATGTGGGGTTGCCAGAAACCTTCAATTTATAAAAAAATCAATCTCTGTGAAATGCAATAAAGCACAATAAAACAAGATATGGCTGTAACATGTAGATGTTCATTTAACCTCAAGTCTATGTTGTTATTCTTGATAATTTTTCTAATATTGTTGATATCTTTATTAAATCCCAAGTGTAAGATTTCCTCTAAATATTGATAAAGAGGAGCATGAAAACAAGGTGGATGCACTCTCCTTTGCCATCAATTGTGCGGAAACCATGCAAATGTCCTGGAATCGCAGGAGACTTGTACATAAACATGTATACACTTGGAAACTATTTAATAAGGAAAAAGTATGTCACCTAGCAAGATAAGGAAGAACTACCCAGTATGTAAGAAAACAGCAAATGAATGCTGCCCAAAAATATGAAAACAGGAAAAAGATGAAAATTTGAAAAAAAAATATTTAAGAGAAAAAAATAATTGATGTCTTCTGATATGGTATGTAACCAGAATCCAAGGAAAGAAAATGAACACTTGACAACAATTTTTGGAGTTTGTTCCCTCCTGTGCCATAAAAGGTCAAAAAATAGTTTAGCTAAGGCTAATTTTGTCTCTCCCCACAGCCCTTCACTGCCCGATATAATCATGTGCCCCTCAAAGAATTCATTTAAAATCAGTCTCATTTTTAAAAATTCATTTTAATAGGTGAGAGTAACTCAATTATCAGACGTGAAAATAACATCAGATTAATACAATAAAGCTTAAAATATACAGATAATTAATAATCCAGAACTGCAAGGGAAACACATTGTAAATGCAAATGGTTTCTCACCAAGCAAGATCTTCTTAAAGGATCTCACTTGTCTAAAGCCCTAGAAGAGGAGCCCGCCACACTAACCATAACTTCATGCCCAGCCAGGGTTAACCAGAAATGGCCACCCGACCCTAGTTGAGTTAATCAGACTACCTTTTAAAATTTGGAATGGGGTCTGAAAACAAATCAGTTAGCTGTGAGGCTTTGACCTGGAGGGGCCCTTAATCTTGGAGATTCAGCTCACAACTTTGGGATGGCTGTGATAAAATATCTACAAAGAGGTAAGAGAGAAGGAGTAACCCAAATGTGAAAGCAAAATAAAAGAGCAGAAAGAATAGAGGATCAGAGATATTAAAAGATGAGAAAGGAGAGAAAAGGAGGAAGGGAAGGGGAGGGTGAGAGGAAGAGAGAGAGAGAGGTTGAGGGAGAGAGATCCAATTGCTATAAAGGCTAGCTACATTTCCTTTACTTGGATTGCTTTAAGACATTCCTATATTTACATAATAACCTCCTTCCCCTTTTTATTGAGTTTCTCTCAGTAGGTTTCAGCTCTTTGCAACCAAATTATCCTTGACTAAGACAGGTTAGGGCTTTAAAATTAAATAAAACTACTTAGACTAACAATAAGGTTCCAGCTGCTACTCTTCTTACTCTGTACGAAGAATTGAGCAATTTCGTTACCTCTGCTAGATAAATGGCTTGTGAGGATGCCCAAGTCTTGATATATGGGGTAAGGAACAGAGTTATGCAGTCAGCAGTGAATAGATTCATTTCAACTTGGAAAAGAAAAGGGCTAGTAAATGAGAAATCGATCTTAAACCTCTATGTATATAATTCATACGTCTGAGTGGTCTTTAATTATAAAATTCCAACTCACAAGATTTAAACCACAGGAGTGTGAAGGTGGCCTGATCATCAGACACACACCCAGTGGGAGGACCTCTTGTGTTTAAGCTGTAACTTGGAAAATCAAAGTTTCTCATGTTTGTTTTGGTTTTAGCTTGGTGAAAAATAACACAAAACGTGATCACTAAGGATTTCAGTATGTACTGCAGGAGAAGAGAAAGATACTATGTTTATAACCGTATTGATTTATGGCAAGTCTTACAGAAACTGAAAGCTTACGTGAGAAATGCCCGGATGCCAGTTTATTTCCAACAGTCACCACTATGTTTTGAATTACCACAACAGATTTACTAACATTTTGTACCCTAGGCTATTTTGTAATTCTATTATGCTAGTTTTTACTTGCACACCCTATGAAACTTTTTTTTTCTCTCAAAGAACCAGCTTTGATTATCTTAGAAACTTTTGTCGAATTCCGCGGATGTTATTATTGCTTAAAGAATTACATTTCACGAACAAGATTATTCTCAGTGCCATGCAAACTAAATCATGGTATAAATCTGACTATGCATTTTTCTGAATCTAGTGACCCCATGACTACTGTCCTTTATGATCCTTCTTTTGCAGAGAATTTTGATCATCCATAGCCAGGAAAGGATAGTCTTAGGTATCCTGACCCTGCTACCAGCCATGACTGATAGATGATTAGCCAAGTTGTTTCCTGATCTAAGCTGTCTGTTATATTTTCCTGCTTGAAATTAGGGTTTAGAAAGTAAATGCTAGTTTATCGGTATTGAACTGGAGTTTCATAGAGAAGGATGGATTGTAGAAAGAAAGAGAATAAAAAGTTAAACCAATTCTGGGAAAAAAGGCAGAGTCCTAGAAAATAAGGGACAGTATCATTTATTTTTGTTTATCCAGTTACTTATTCAAGTCTCTACCAGAGCCAAGTGATACTTCCTATATTGCTAAATTTTATAAGCTTCTTAGTATATTTTCTTATTTAGAGCTGAAACAAATAGGATTCTATTTTTTCCCATCCAAATAGTTACAATTAAGGTACCCAGGACTTGTGAATTTGATGCATGTGTTTTTTTTTCAATTATGTAAATTGGAATCCTCAACACACTCTAAATTATAGCAGGAATTAAATCCATATTAATTAATTAGTATTTGTCTTTCCACATCTACCTTTTCAAAATTTAAAGATTACTTTTCACTTTTGCCCAGGGTTTTTTGTTTGGTTTTGTTTTCTGTCTTCATTAAGGTACTACTATCAACAATTGCACTTACCTTTACATTCCACAAAGGCAAAACAGAGTGCCTTGTGCAGGTTCTTTCACGGAGAAGATACTGTAGGAGTATTTATTTAATTTAAAGGCCAGAGGCAAAAAGCAATGGGATCTATTTAGGATAATAATACAACAACCAAAATATAGCTTAACTCTCATGAAGTATATTAAACACTTGTGCCTAGTCATTCTCACCTCAACTCTACATTAAATGCAAGAATAACAGACTTAACAATCAAAAAAGAAAATTTAACAACATAGATAGGAGCTAGTTTGGCTCTTCAATAAATATATCTTTTGTTAGCATATAAATTGTTTGCATTCAAGCTTTAAAGTATCTCTGGAATTAAGTAAAAAAAAAGTAAGAAGAATAGAATTAATTCTCTTAAAAGTGGTACATATTTTGAGACCAATGCTATCCCACACAAGCTGCATGTACCATGGTGTGAAGCTTAATTTTTTTAATGCATAAAACACTTACTACATACAATCCTTCTGACAGGTTGTTCAGAATAGTACTTGCCTAAAAGAAACCACAATTTTAAAAATAAATCTCTCTCTCTTTTTTTTTGACTTTTTGCCATTTCTTGGGCCGCTCCCACGACATATGGAGGTTCCCAGGCTAGGGGTTGAATCGGAGCCTTAGCCACCGGCCTACGCCAGAGCCACAGCCACGCGGATCCAAGCCGCGTCAGCAACCTACACCACAGCTCACCGCAACTCCGGATCCTTAACCCACTGAGCAGGGCCAGGGATCAAACCTGCAATCTCATGGTTCCTAGTCAGATTCGTTAACCACTGACGCCATGACGGGAACTCCTAAAATTATTATTCTCAAATAATTTTAAACAGAGTATGTTTTGTTAATATCCTTCCCCCAGCAAAAAACAATAACAAGTTATTTGTTTTTACTATTTTTTTTTCCAGTTTAATATATCACTCAGAGGATAGACTTCTAAGGTCAACTGCTCACATACCTACTCATGACCTACTCATGATGTGACCAATAAAAATACCTATTATATATCTACTACATCACCTCTCTTTCTTGCCACATTCTCAGAAAACTTCAGTAAGAATAGAATCAGTGAAGCATATGGCTTCTTGCAAAGTGTTTATTGTAGGAGAGGCCTTATGTAGGCTTTGAAAAAGATTCATTCAATAATACTGAGTGCATCAATGTGGAAGTTTCTACTGTCCATTAATGGTCATCCTGGGGGAAATTGGGCTTAACAATTTCTTCGAGGTCAACATGATTGTGTTTGTCAAATGAATGCATATTTTTGAACAACTGTATAAGTGGAGTTTTGTATGAGTGAATGACTTGCTGAATAAATGAATGACTACATATATAAAGAGATGAATTAACTTATATACCCACTTTATGCCAAAATCCTCATTCATCAAGAGTACCCGTATCAGTGCATACAGCTCATGTTTAATAATGATAGCAAAAAGAGTCTAGTGAGAGCAAATTTAATCCTTTGGTTTGAGCAAAATAAGCGAAACATTAAAAAAGAAATGTGTGAGAAAGTAAATTGTTTTAATGGGAAAATCAAAATTAGAGTATACTAAATGAGAATTTAGATTTCACAAAATAGATTCAATGGAAGAGTTTATCTTGGTCAAGGTTAAGTAAAATGTGTTTTTACTGAATTTGTTTTCCCTACATTAAATATGTGGCATTTCCATATTCTCATACATTTAAGAATATTGGCAGGCTTATTTCAAGTTATTAAGTGTCAGAAAAGTGTCCATAACCAACATGAGAAAACAGGCTCTTCATGCTTTTCAATACTCAAAACATATTCAAATGTAAAAATCCAATAATTTAATTGCAATAACAAACTCAGTGATGTGTGTTTATCTTGCTTTTACACACAGGGATTTACTAGAAATCACCTTATGGAAAAGTAGTTCTATGTGCTAAAGTCCAAATTCAATGGAGCACTACACATAAAAGTTATTAAAATCAAATCGTTCTTTTAAACTTTAAATTTAAACCCAGAGAGCTAGATAATCCAAAAGGAAATTAAGGGAAATGTCCTTCTGGGAAATAGTCAAACTACTGCATTTGGGGGAAAAAAAAATGTTAAGTGATAGGGCACCTCTGCCAAACAAAAGGAAATCCCACATTTCAGTGGCAGAAATTATATTTACTCATATGCATTAGAAATGAATAAATTTATTTTTAAAAATTTAAAAGACTTATAAAATATACTTAGCTATATAAAATATACTTAACTAAAATATTATTATTCCCTTATATTCTATATCTGTACCATTACTAATGTCAACTTTTAGCAGAAAACAATTCTCAATACTAATAATTCTTAATGTGATTCCATTTTATCTCAGTAATAAATAGGAATATTATAAAATGCCCCTTTTACACTGAACCAGTTCTCAAGATGTTTGTAGCCTTTAATTTATATTTTCCATGATTTATTTTCTATAAGCTTGTCAATCTATCAATTGACAATGAATAAAGCACAAAAATATAACTTAACATGTTATCCCTTCATACATTCAAATTATATTTTTGCATATCTATCCACCTATATATATTTACACATAATACACATATATAGAGCATTCAACATCTGTAGTCTTGAAATATTTTTAAAAAATATAATGTACTATGCCACTAGGAAAACCACCATCAATCCTTTAAAAAAAGTAGTCATTCCCAGGTCACAAAGTATTTGTATTAGAAATTAATACAAGAAGTAAATAAGCAAAATCACACTGGCTGAATGTTAAAAGAAATTCTCAAGTAACTACAGTGTCAAAGAGAAAGCTATGTACTCCAAAAATATGTTAAAGCCTTTGGATATGTACTAAACTCAGAGCACCAAAAGTTACAACATTGACCCAAATTATACTGAAAGGTCAATACTTGGTCTTTATTCAACTTCATAAATGGGATTAAGGATCCATTTCAGAAGAGGATATTAAATCATCAACATATATGCCCCAAATATTGGAGCACCCAGATACATACAACAAATATTAACACACATAAAGGGAGAAATTGATGGGAATACAATCATATAGGAGACTTTAATACCCCACTCACATCAATGGACAGATCCTCTAGATAGAAAACCAATAAAGCAACAGAGATCCTAAAGGAAACAATAGAAAAGTTAGACTTAATTGATATCTTTAGGACACTACATCCAAAAAAATCAGAATACACATTCTTCTCAAGTGTGCATGGAACATTCTCCTCAAGTGTGCATGAAACATTCTCAAGAATCAATCACATTTTGGTGCACAAAGATAACCTCAACAAATTTAGGAGCATAGAAATTATTTCAAGTATCTTCTCTGAACACAATGGCATGAAACTAGAAATCAACCACAGGAAAAGAAATGAGAAAAAACCCACTACATGGAGACTAAACAACATGCTACTAAAAAACCAATGGGTCAATGAGGAAATCAAGAAGGAAATCCAAAAATACCTTGAGACAAATGATAATGAAGACACAACCTTTCAAAATCTATGGGATGCTGCGAAAGCAGTGCTCAGAGGGAAATTCACAGCGATACAGGCCTTTCTCAAAAAAGAAGAAAGATCCCAAATTGACAACTTAACCCTCCACCTAAATGAATTAGAAAAAGAACAAAAAAGACCTAAAGTCAGCAGAAGGAAGGAAATTATCAATATCAAAGAGGAAATCAATAAAATAGAGAAAAAAAAATAGAGAAAATTAATAAAACCAAGAGCTGGTTCTTTGAAAAAGTAAACAAAATTGACAAACCCCTGGCTAGACTCACTAAGAAGAGGAGAGAAAGAACCCAAATAAACAAAATTAGAAATGAAAAAGGAGAAATCACAACAGATACTGCAGAAATACAAAAAACCGTAAGAGAATACTATGAACAACTATACGGCAACAAGTTTGACAATCTGGAAGAAATGGTCAACTTTCTAGAATCTTACAGCCTGCCAAAACTGAATCAAGAAGAAACAGACCAACTGAACAGACCGATCACTAGAAATGAAATTGAAGAGGTCATAAAAACACTCCCTACAAATAAAAGTCCAGGACCAGATGGCTTCACAGGTGAATTTTATCAAACATACAAAGATGATCTGGTGCCCATCCTCCTTAAACTTTTTCAAAAGTTGATGAAGAAGGAATACTCCCAAAGACACTCTATGATGCCACCAACACCCCAATTCCAAAACCAGACAGAGATACCACCAAAAAAGAAAACTATCGCCCAATATCATTGATGAATAGAGATGCAAAAATTCTCAACACAATCTTAGCCAACCAAATCCAACAACATATCAAAAAGGTCGTATAACATGACCAGGTGGAGTTCATCCCAGGTTCACAAGGATGGTTCAACATACACAAATCAATCAACATCATACACCACATTCAAAAAAGAAAAGTCAAAAACCGTATGATCATCTCAATAGACGCATAAAAAGCATTTGACAAAGTCCAACATCCATTCATGATCAAGACCCTCGCCAAAGTGGGTATAGAGGGAACATTCCTGAACATAATCAAAGCCATTTATGATTAACCCACAGCAAATACAATACTCAATGGGGAAAAACTGAAAGCCTTCTCACTCCAATCTGGAACAAGACAGGGATGCCACTCTCACCACTGCTCTTCAACATAGTTTTGGAAGTCCTAGCCACAGCAATTAGACAAACAAAAGAAATAAAAGGCATCCACATAGGAAGAGAAGAGATCAAACTGTCACTGTATGCAGATGACATGATACTATACATAGAAAACCCTAAGGACTCAACCCCAAAACTACTTGAACTGATTAATAAATTCAGCAAAGTAGCAGGATATAAGATCAACATTCAGAAATCAGTCACATTTCTGTATACCAACAATGAAATATTAGAAAAGGAATACAAAAATACAATACTGTTTAAAATTGCACCCCCAAAAATCAAATACCTGGGAATAAACCTGACCAAGAAGGTCAAGGACTTATATGACAAGAACTATAAAACATTAATCAAGGAAATCAAAGAAGATGTAAAGAAATGGAAAGATATTCCATGTTCCTGGGTTGGAAAAATCAATATTGTAAAAATGTCCATACTACCCAAAGTAATCTACAGATTCAATGCAATCCCTATCAAATTACCCGTGACATTTTTCACAGAACTACAACAAATAATCCAAAAAATTATATGGAACCACAAAAGACCCAGAATTGCCAAAGCAGGCGGCATCACTCTCCCAGACTTCAGGCAATATTACAAAGCCACAGTCATCAAGACAGTGTGATACCAGTGACAAAATAGACAGACAAACCAGTGGAACAGAATAGAGAACCCAGAAATAAACCCTGACACCTATGGTCAATTAATCTTTGACTAAGGAGGCAAGAACATAAAATGGGAAAAAGAAAGTCTATTCAGCAAGCATTGCTGGGAAACCTGGACAGCTGCATGCAAAGCAATGAAACGAGAACACACCCTCACACCATGCACCAAAATCAACTCCAAATGGCTGAAAGGCTTAAATATACGATAGGACACCATCCAACTCCTAGAAGAGAACATAGGCAAAACACTCCCTGACATCAACCTCATGAACATTTTCTCAGGTCACTCTCCCAAAGCAATAGAAATTATAGCAAAAATAAACCAGCAGGACCTCTCAAACTGACAAACTTTTGCACAGCAAAGGAAACCAAAAAGAAACCAAAAAGACAACTTTCAGAATGGGAGAAAATAGTTTCAAACGATGCAACTGACAAGGGCTTAATCTCTAGAATATACAAGCAACTTATACAACTCAACAGCAAAAAAGCCAATCAATCAATGGAAAAATGGGCAAAAGACCTGAATAGACTGTTCTCCAATGAAGATATACAGATGGCCAACACACACATGAAAAAATGCTCAACATCCCCGACTATTAGAGAAATGCAAATCAAAACTACCATGAGATACCACCTCACACCAGTCAGAATGGCCCTCATTAATAAGTCCACAAATAACAAGTGCTAGAGGGGTTATTGAGAAAAGGGAATCCTCCTGCACTGTTTGTGGGAATGTAAACTGGTACAACCACTATGCAGAACAGTATGGAGGTACCTTAGGAAACTACACATAGAACTCCAATATGGCCCAGCAATCCCACTCTTGGGCGTATATCCAGACAAAACTTTCCTTAAAAAAGACATGTGCACCCTCATGTTCATTGCAGCACTATTCACAATAGCCAAGACATGGAAACAACCCAAATGTCCATCAACAGATGATGGGATTAGGAAGAAGTGGTGTGTATACACAATGGAATACTCCTCAGCCATAAAAGGAACAAAATAATGCCATTTGCAGCAACATGGATGGAACTAGAGACTTTCATCCTGAGTGAAGTAAGTCAGAAAGAGAAAGACAAATACCGTATGATATCACTTCTCTCTGGACTCTAATATATGGCACAAATGAACCTTTCCACAGGAAAGAAAATCATGGACTTGGAGAACAGACTTGTGGCTACCAGGGGAGAGGGAGGGAGTCGGAGGGTTCGGGAGGGTGGGGTTATCAGATGCAAACTATTGCTCTTGGAATGGATTTACAATGAGATCCTCTGTGTAGCATTGAGAACTATGTCTAGATACTTATATCGCAACAGAACAAAGGGAGGAAAAAAATGTATACATGTAAGTAACTTGGTCCCCATGCTGTACAGGGGAAAAAAAAATTGAGAAAAAATATTTAACATATATATAACATAAATAGTACTTTATAAGTGAAATATTTATATTAATAAAATTTTTATTAAGTGCACAATTTAGTAAATTATAAATTATTATATATAATCATGTATTTTACACATTTATTTACTTTTTCTAAGTTTTATCTATTTTTTTTTCCTTTTTAGGGCTGTACCTGTGGCATATGGAAGTTCCCTGGCTGTGGGCGGAATCAGAGCCCTATGCCACAGCCATAGCAAAACAGATCTGAGCCACATCTGTGGCCTAGGCCATAGCTCACAGCAACACTGGATCTTGAATGAGGCAAGGGATGGGAACTACATCCTCATGGATACTAGTTGCTACTACTGAGCCACAACAGGAACTTCCTATTTAACATATTTACTTTGCATATATAATATATAAACTATTTATTTACATATTAACTGTGAATAAATTATTAAATATTAAAATTAGAGAACAAATGCAGTAAAATAATTTATAGTAATTAAATTTTATGAATGGAAGAACAAACCAATCCTTTTGAAAAATTCAAAAATTTAAAGTCTTCAAAAATATAACTAATTTAAAAGAGAGAAGTACATTTAAAATTTGTGAAATAAAATTGAGAAAAAAGTGTTCAT
Source organism: Phacochoerus africanus (assembly GCF_016906955.1). Classification (NCBI taxonomy): domain Eukaryota; kingdom Metazoa; phylum Chordata; class Mammalia; order Artiodactyla; family Suidae; genus Phacochoerus; species Phacochoerus africanus. Next base: position 79,149,773 of record NC_062554.1, read on the forward strand.
GGATAATTTTAGAAAATACCATATAAAAGTTTATCAAGATAAACTTAAAAATCAGTAGAATGCTAATTTTTCTGCTTAAGGTATAAATTGCCAGAATTATCTAAGTAAAATGAAAATTCCAAACATGTAAAAGTATTTCAAAAATTTATCAGAGAATTATCATCTCTTGTCCTGAATGATGAGGATTCATGAGGTTTTTAAGACCCTACTTAAGTGGACAATTAATTTGCATGCTTATGTGTGTTTATAAACTTTTAAAATATATAAAATTAAAATTTATTGAATTCAGACTATAAGGTCCACTTATACTTCTTAAAACATTTAATAAGTAACATAAATAAAAATTAAAAAATATGGTTTTTTGGAAAGAAGAGGACAAAAAATAACAGGTATCTAAACATATATATACATAAGAATTTTAAAATTATGATATAAAAATATATTACAGTATTATATACCTACAATAGACGAAACAAATGCTGAAACAGAATTCTCTGTTTTTAGTAATTTAGAGAAGGATATATGACCTCCCAAACTGTTTAGGAAGCAAATATTTTTGTCTAGATCTCATGAAAAAAGGATCATTTGAGATCTCTACTTTTCATTGAAAGAAAAATTCTAGATGGATTAATGTAAGTTTTTTTTAAACCTGTAAAACCTTCAAATAAAATATAAATATTTGTCATACTATAGCATAGGGGAGAACTTTCTATTTGTCAGATTGAAGGAAGAAATTACAGAGGAAATAATGCATTGTCTGAACACAGGTATTTTAAATCTCTTGCATCAAAAACACCTACTTTAAAAAATAAATAGAATCTCAGGACAAAAAATGAAGAAATACATACAAAATTATTATCAAGAAATAAAAGTCCTTAAAAAATGTATAGTTCATATGAGTTGATAAGTATAACAATAAAACTCTATAAACACAGGTTGAATAGGGCTTACACATTTAACTTAAAAGATAAATAAATGAAAATATAAATAAAATATGTGATACTTACACATAAACTATAAATAAGTAAACATATAAATAATTTAAAAAATTCAAATCTAATTAACAATAAAAATCCTTTTTCATCTGAAATATGACAGATGGTTCCTCTGGATGTCAGCAAGGTAGTGGACAAGAAGGTTGTAGGAACTGGCAAGGTCACCATGTTGACTGAGAAAACTCATGAAAGTGAAATGAATAATACCCACCTCCCTCTCTCCACCAGTTTTAATCAACTAGAGAAAGACTGGTTTCAGATTAGTTTCAATTGGCCATTGAGGTTTCCTACTGATTAAAATGCACAGTAAAAGTATCAGAAGGAAAGAGGTGTTTTGTGGGCATTTTGTAGGCCATATGTTTTGTCTTTCTCTGTGTGTATTTATTTATGTTTTTAGTTAGTTTTTAAAACCCATACTTTTTAAATGTCATAAGCTTGATCAAAAATCTGTCACAGTACCTTAAGGTAGTTTAATTAGAAAAAAGTGTGGGGAAAATGATATTTATTAATGTTGGTTAGAATGTGTTGACTACGCTTATAAAATGATTTATCAACATATTTAAAAATGTCTAAAATTATACAATCTCACCAAGCAATCACATATCAAGATAATAATCTGTTACATAAAGAATATATATAATAATGATACAGGTAAATAGATGTATTTTTTATTAAATATTTTATATTGACATAATTTTAGCTTTTCATGTCATTATAAGAAATAACACAGAGCAAGAGTTTCTCCCTCAAAGAAATTGCACAGTATAGTACATTATACCATCAAGGATACTGGCATTGAGAGAGTCAAATTATAGAATATCCAACACAAGAAGGATCACTTAATGTTGTCCTTTTATAGCCAAATCCACTTCTTGCCTATCTTAACTCCATCCTTAATCTCTGGCATCCACTAATCTGTTCTCCATTTCCATATACATATATACATATTTTTTTAATTTCAAGAATGTTATGCAACTGAAGTCACCCTTTCAAGAAGGTTTTTTTTTTTCTTTGTGTTTCATCTTTGCATGTTTTTATTCACTGTAAATTTTCTGGAGATTTATTCAGCTGTTGAATGAATTATTTTTGGCTGCAACCATGGCATCCTGGAAATTCCATGGTTGTTCTAACCTGTGACACAGCAATGACCAGAGCCATTGCATTGACAACACTAGATCCTTATCTTGCTGTGCCAGAGGGAACCTCATGAACTGATATTTTATTATAGTCCCATAAGTCCCTCAGGCTCTGTTCATTTTCTTTGAGTCCATTTTATTTGCTGCTTTCATTGAGAAATTTTTATTGTTTTGTCTTCCAACTAACCAATTCGTTCATCTGTCCTTTTCTTCTCCTATTGAGCCTATCCATTGAAAGTTTTGTTGTTGTTATTTGGTTGTTACGTGTTTTTCAATCCTAATTTTTTAACTTGGTTCTTTATCTTATATATCTTTGCTGAGATTTTTTTTTCATTTGTTTAAAGCATGTTCCTAATTGCTCACTGAATCTTTTTTTAAATAAAGACAGTTTAAAAATCATTGTCAGTTAATATAACATTTCTGTCATTCCAGTGTTGACATCTATTGATTGCTCTTTTCCATTTTGTTTGAGCTCTACATAGTTCTTTATATATTAGGTGATTCAAAATTCCATAATTCATCAAAATTCATAACTTTTATAGTATTATCTTGTGGAACTCTGGATCTTATTAAATACTGTTTCAGTTACCTTTCTCTGACACTGCTCTGGCAGGAAGCGGGAAGGGTGCTCTTGTGTTACTGTAGGGGAGTTGGTAGAAATCCAAGTTCCCCAGTTAGATTCTCTTCACGTCCAAGGGAAAGGCTCCTTATTACTGCTGGGCAAGGGTAGAGTTCTGACTCCCCACTAACCCCCTATGAAACATTCACGACTAGAAATAGTTGGAGTGCTTAACAACCTCATTATACCTTGGCAGCGGTAATGGTTCTAACTCTCCACTAAGTCTTCTCTACCTCTCTAAGTGGGGAAAGAGAGTGGTGCCCTGTTATTGCTGGGTGAAGGTGTTACTCTAGGCAGCCCACATGGTCTCCAATGGTTCATTATTACCCAGAAAGAATTAAATGGAATGAAAGTCCTGGCTCCCTGCTTGGGCTTCTCTTACACCACATCAGCAGAAGGACAAAGTTGACATGATAGCCTAGCAGAAATTAAATTCCTAATCTGAAATAGAGTAATTGTTGTCTAAAAGTTTCTGTCTTGCTAGGCTGCTTTGTTCCTGGTACATTTCACACATATTAGATTAAAGTAAGTTTAAATCACTGATAATAAATATGATCTTGTACATTGCTGGTTAATGAATTTATTAGCACAACCACTTCTGGAAAACAATTTGTCAATAACTAGCCAAGTCAAGTTAATGTTGTATTATTTCCTAAAACCCAGCAACATTACATGTGAGTATGTATCACAGGTGGGAGATGTAAGGGGATATTTGCTGTAAAAGTCAATATTTTAAAATGTTGAAAGAAATGAAAAAAAATGAATCATTCATATATAGTAGAAGGCTTATTCTCATAATAGACTACAATATACTAATTAAAATGAATGAACTAGGGTTATATGTTATCATGGAGTTATTGGAAAAATGTAATATTGAGTGAAAATAACCAACACATATAAAAGAAACATATTTTTAAAGTTTTAATATACACAAAATACTATATGATGATGTGTATGTAAAATATAATGACATATGCATAAGAATGATACACATCAACTTCATGATATTCATTATACCTGGGAAAGAAATGAAAGGGCAAAGTATGAGGAGGAAGTAAGGGCTTAGCAATAGCTGTAACATTTTTTTCCCTAAAAATAAAGACATATGAAGAAAACATCAACATGTGAATTACAGTCATAAGCCTTTGTCCACTGCTACAACAATACCAGGACATTTATGAAAGAAAAATTAATTATGGCAACACAGTGGATACAAATCTGCAATGCCCCTCTGTGATCAGCCACCTTCAAGAGACATATGCCCCCTGTTGCACTCAGCACACTTTTCAAAACGTGTAACCATGATAGTGATGAATTTGAAATATAGAAAGATTTATCCCAAACGTCATTTTATTAAAGATATTGTACTGTGTTTGGAAATACAAATTTTAAAATTCCCTCTATAAATAATGACTGAAAAATACTATAATGAAAGAAAAGCATATTATGTGAAATTTTGATATGGAAAAACCAGGAAACATTCTACTGATAAAACACTAGGTGGAAAGATGTTCTGTGGAGTACACTTTTAGTCTCCTAATCTTGGATCATTCCTATTATTTCATTAGTGTCAATAATATACGTGTATATATTTAAGTTTATTTTTTGCATATTTTGGATTATTTGTTTAGTACTCCTCAAAGTAGAGTTATTGTGCCCATGTGTAAAAACATTCTTAGGCTTAAAAAAAAAGTCTAAATTTCTTTCCTGAAGCTTGTATAATGAGACATCCTGTGGAGCCTGGCAGGAAAAACTGCCAATTTCAAAGTCATAAGCATTTTCTACCATCTAAAAAAGAAGATTGGAATTTACCTTTTCAAGCTAATAGCTTTTTCATATGGAGAGAATCACTTTATCAGGTCATTTAATCAAGCCGATTTAAGTAAATACCCTCTATTGTCCTTGGAAGGGATTTGAGTGGTTTGAAAGTAAACCAAAGGAACAATTTTTGTAAATGAATGTTTTAAAAGTTCTGCTTAGTAATGAAAATAGATAAACATTTATGATATAATTAAGACTCTATAGATTATATAAAATATTGAGTATTATTGTTGATAATCTGGATTTGAGCTGTCCTATGCCTGAAAATGTTTGCTTACTCTTAAGGGCTGAGGCACTGCTGACAGGTGATTGTATCCCTGACTATCACAGGTGGAGGGGTGGAGGGTCAGACTGATCTTCTTCACTTACAGAGAAAAAATAACAAGGCATGGAGCCATGATTGTGTGTGAACAAAAATGTGATTTAACACTGCATACTCATACTCTTGAGAATTGTACTCTCTGGCTGTTGTAATTGCCCACAATAAATCAAGAGGTAAAGTATTTACTTTTGAGTAGAGATAAGATTTATCCTGGGGGTGTGGGTGGGGGAGAAGATGTTTTCTACCCACCAGTTTAGGGCAGAAATTAGATGGATCTTGGATTGAACAGAGTGGAAGCAGAGTATGTTGAAGGAGAAACAAATGAAAAAAATTCTTTCTTTGGGATCAAAAGGTCAAATTTATCTCAAATCTAAGCTACTGAGATGCTTTAGAACAATGATTAAAGAACCTAAATGTATATTAGACTCATCAGAGGGGAAAAATCTGTAAAGCGCATAAGAAATGTATTTTTATAGCATAAGGTAAGGTGTTTTTAATATTAAAAGTATATCGGGGTGCTTGTTTCACTTGTCAAAACAAAACCAAAACAGAATCAAAGCGTCTGTTCAAATTTTAAAGTGCAGGCCTATTACTCATTAGTGTGAGAAAAATCATACACTATTTCTCACAAATAGAAAATCAATAGTGTAGTATAATACTTGATTATAATTAAATATCAGATGTTTGATAAACTATGGATTTCACATTATATAGGGCTCAAATTTAATCCACAGATCCCTGACAACTTATTTTGAAATTATACCATTTTAAACAATCTGTAGCTCACACTGGAGTCATATGGCTCTAGGTTAATATTGATTGTAGATGTGTCTCTAGAGTCACATCATTCCAGTATTGCTATTTTAGAATATGCAAAGTGATGATTAATACTGATGATGAAAAATATGCCTGTAGTGTGATCTTACACATTATCACAAAGAAATGTAGAAAATTAAAATTCAATAAAATTCTAAAATATCATGTTAATGAATTTCTTGATGAAAATAATAATTTTCCCTGAAAACATGATATATTTCTTGTGAATGTCTGCTTTTTGGCTTTTTAGCCAAAAAAAAAAAAAGGTGAATATTTTTTTAAACAAAGCTCTCTCCAAAGCCAGCACTCCATGCAGTTACTAGAAGTGTTCTTGGATTCCAGTCTACACAGCGCCATCTTTGGAGTAATATATCATCTAAGCACCTTTTTCTGATGATGTATTACTCAGATGCATCATCAGCCAGATCAGTGTTTCTAATGATTTATAAGTCCACTAAATCACTACAGTGAGGCACAACAATGATATAGTATTCAAAGATGGTTCCAGATGGACAAGAAGAATTTAGGAGCAAATTTCAGCAATATACATTGCAAAATCAGACAAAAGAACAGTAGACTGAATATCAGTTCCCTTATTTTTAGGGAAACATGAATTATTTTTAATTGTTTAGTCAATAGTAATAAATGACTAGTGTATTCTTTGGTTCCATCAATATTTAATCTGAGTCAGTAAATATAAGACTATACTTTAAAAGCTGATAATTTGAATGATTAACAACAAATCCGAATGATTATGTTACTTAAAAACCACAACAGAAAACAGGAGAAATAAAGCCCCGATTTACAATGCTCCTAGACCTTGAGAATGTCCACTACAAGCAATCTTAAATTTTAGAAAGTATGTAGTTTTAGTGAAGCACTGCTTTTAGATTGGAGAGAAAGCCAGTTTGATGGATTTTTTAAGATAATTTCTGAAAATACAATTTTACTACTTTTAAAGAGACATACAGTAAATATATGTTAGTAGTAAAACAAAATTCAAATAATGTAAAAAATGTATAGATTGTAAGTAAAAATTCCCTTTTGGCCTTTAATCTCATTTACTTGCTTAAAGTAATATTAATAATTTTATGTGTATCTTCAAGATCAATGTATATTATGTATACTTTATATACATGACATTATACTAGACATACTTTACATGACATTTTTTTTTTCTTTTTCAGCACCATACTTGTGGCATATGGAAGCTCCCAGGCCAAGGGTCAAATCAGAGCTGCAGCTGCCAACCTATGCCACAGCAACACAGGATCTGATTTGCAACTGCGACCTATACTGAAGCTTGCAGCAACACTGGATCTTTAACCCACTGAGCAAGGCTAGAGATCAAACCCACATCCTCATGGATATAGTGGGTTCTTAACCTACTGAGTCACAATGGGAACTCCACATGACATGTTTTAAACATGAACTATTTCTATGTGTAAGCAGCTGATACAATTATAATATGTAAAATATCATGGATTAACTATATGAAATCAAATATACCATAATTTTATAACATTAATTATGACAAAAAAAGGAGAAAAAATTTCCTAAGAAATAGATCATACTTTTAAACCTGCAGAGAAATTAGACTGAAATAAGTTATTTTTCTTTCATTTTTCCACTGTTTTTCTTTCTCTTTCTTACCAAAAATCTCAAGGCATCATGTATAAATAATATGCTTAAGAGAGCCAGGAAATTTTTCTCATCCAATGTACCACAAATGTTAAAGATCTTCAGGCAGAAGAAGTATGATACCATACAGAAAATGGAATCTATACAAATACATAAGCAATATTGTAAATCAAAGTTAAAATGAGTCATTTATTTTCATTTTGTCTTAATCCTAATTTCTTTAAAAGTAAAGTGACCGACTGAAATAAAATTAGTACCAACATATCATGTGGTTATAGTTCAAATAAAAGTAAAATATATGAAAAATTAGAGCAATGATTTGGAGCAAAGTGTTAGGAATTATAGTATCACACATAAGATATTCTCCCTACAATTGAAATGGAAAATACCTTTTGAAAGACATTAATTATTAAAAATATACATTGTAAACCGTAGGGCGTAATCCTTCCAAATTGGAAACAACCCACATGACTTTCAAGAACCGAATGGATAAACTGGGGTACATAAACATAGATGATGGAGTACTATCAGCAATAAAAATAAACTACTGATTCACAGAATAACATGAGTGAATTTTAAATACTTTTACTAATTGAAAGAAGCTAGTCCTGAGAAGCTACATAATATGATTGAATTTATATTACATTCTAGAAAAGTTTTAAAAAGGAAAACAAATGCATGATTCCATGTGATAGGAAGTAGGGTATGGGATTAATTACAAATACATTAATTGATGAGGAAATATTGGATTTTTGGAACTGTCATGTATCATGTCTGTATTGGAGCATGCATGATGCATCTATCAAAACCCATAGAATGGTACACCATAGATAGTGAGTTCTACTGTATGTAAATTTAATAAAATTCAACCAAGATTGAGGGGATGGGAGCCAAAATAAATAATATATAAATTATCTTAAATAAACCTAACTAAATAACAATATATAAATGAATAAGGTAACCAACTAAATGAATAAAACAATAATTTACTTTAGAAAACAGTATTTTGACTGAAGGTCAAAAGACTAAATAGGAAATGCACTATACATTAATCCTGTGTTCTAGTTAGTAAATGTGCTTTTTACAGAGGTATAGGTTAGAAATTCTGCAGCTATTTGTTTGCATTTACTAGAGTTTAACATATGAATAAATATAGATAATGATAGCTATGCATCTCATTGTTGAAAAAATAAATTATAAAGAAAAGGGAAATATAAGAATAAACCCTGCATTTTGTATTGAAATTGGAGGAATCAGCATAAATTCATTTAATCATTAAATAATGATACAAATAGTGCCCTAATATCATGTCATTGCTGTAACAAATTATCACAAATTTAGTGATTTAAAACCAATTACTAAAACTTATTGGTTTGAAATGTCACAGAATTCTTGTATACTTTAACAGTTCTAAAAGTTCTAAGTTTGAAAGACGATGCACTGGACCAAATTCAAGGTGTTGGCAGTGCTGCATTCCCTTATAAAAACTCCAAGGGGAGATCCATTTTCTTGTCTTTTCCAGCATTCCTAGATGTGGCCTCCTTTTCCTATATTCAAAGCAAGCAGTGTAGCATCTTCAAATTTCTCTGTGATTCTGAATTTTCCCACCCCTCTCTTTGATTTCTAATAATCTTTTTTTTTTATTACATTGAGCCCATCTAATAATATCTCCATCTCAAGATCCTTAATATAGTCACATTGCAAAGCCCCTTTTCCCATATATGGTAACACAGTCACAGGCTCTGAGTATTAGGACATGGACATCTTTATAGGGGCATTATTTTGCCTACCACAGAGGAAGTCAGAAATAAGCAGATTTCTGGGCTTTCTATCCTGTTCTGTTGATCTTCGTTTCTGTTTTTTGGTCAGCACCACGCTGTTTTGATGACTGTAGCTTTGTAGTATAGTTTGATACCAGGGAGCCTGATTCCTCCAGCTCTGAGTACAGAGGTTCTTTAAAAAACTAAAAATAGGAGTTCCTGTCATGGCTCAGAGGAAACAAATCTGACTAGCATCCATGGGGATGTTGTGTAGGTCATAGACACAGCTCAGATCTGGCTGTGGCTGTGGCACAGGCCAGCAGCTACATATCTGATTCGACCCCTAGCCTGGGAATTTCCATATGCTGCTGGTGCAGCCTTAAAAAAAAAAAGACAAAAAAACTAAAATAGAGCTTCCATGTGATCCTGAAATCTCACTCCTGGGCATATATCCAGGGAAAAGCATAATTTGAAAAAATACATGTATCCCAATGTTCAATGCAGTACTATTCACAATAGCCAAGACAATGGAAGCAACCTAAATGTCCATTGACAAAGGATAAGATAAAAAAGATGTGGTATACATACACAATGAAATATTATTCAGCCATAAAAAAGAATGAAATAATACCTTTTGCAGCAACATGTATGGACCTAGAGATTATCATACTAAGTGAAGTAAGCCAGACAAAGATGGATATCAAATATCATATGATATCACTTATATGTGGGATCTAAATATATATATAAACTTATTTTCCAAACAGAGATTTGGACATAGAAAATAAACATATTATTACCAAAAGGGAAAGGGGGTAGGGGGAAGAATAAATTAGGTGGATGGTACTGACATATACATACTACTATATATAATATAGATAACCAATAAGGAAACACTATAGAACAGGGAACTATACTCAGTATTTTGTAATAACCTATAAGGGAAAATATTCTGAAAATAAGACACACACACATATATACTGAATCATTGCACTATATGCCTGAAATGAACATAATATATAAATCAACTATACTACAGTCGAAAAATAACAAAACGTTGTAAGAAAGAAAAATAAGTAAATATAGATGTGTATGTCTATCCATGGGTCATTATGTGTGCATATATTTCTACCCTGTGGCTACTGAGCGGCTACTGAAGCAATGACACCTCAATAAAAATGAACACATCTTCAACCCTGATCTTGGTTTCTAAATACCATTATTCACTAAAAAGAACTAAGACTCTGAAAACCCTAGAGAATTTTGTGATGCCAGAAAATAATAAAAGGATCCAAAAAATGGGGACCTGCTGAAAGTGTACAGAAGCAAACATGAAAGAACTCCAAAGGCCAAAGGCCAAAGCTGGAACAAATTGAGCAATGGAATAAATAATAAAGTACTGGATCACAATCCATGGACTAAAATCTGCACATATGTGTGTATACAAATAGAGTTGCCAGATAAAATATAGGATGCATAATTAAATTTGAATATAAACAATGAATAATTTTATGTATGTCTATTTCAGATCTGCATGGAATTAAATTAAAATTTAACTGGGTATCCTGTTGTTTTATTTGTAAAATCTGGCAAACACAAAAGAGATAGATGAAAGATGATGGATAGACAGAAAGAAAGGTAATTTTCTTAAGGATTCTAATACATGAGTTTAAAAAGAATGACAGATATAGAAAATCACCATTGGAATGCCACAGTAATATTTGTGTTAAGAAAGATCAACTGATGGCTGATAAAATTAGTGTGTGAAAGTTTGTGGAGAAACAAGATAGTTATGGAGCCTTAACTAACTCAACATACCTATTAATTACAAGAAAGAAAAAGAAAAAACAAACAAAAAACTATAGGCTTAGATTTGTATCATCTTAAAATAAGCCCAAGTCCTAACCTTGGTTACCTTTGACCTTATTTCAAAATATGGTTTTACATATTTAATTAAATATTTTGAGAAGATATTATCCTAGATTTAGGTTGGACCTTCCTTAAAATGAGAGGGAGATAAAAGCCATACACAGAGTAAGGCCCTATGAAGATGGACATGGAGATTGTTGTATGATACATCTACAAGTCAAAGAACACCTAGGATTACTGGCTATCACCAGAAGCTAGAGAAGGCATGGAACAGATTGTCTCTCAGAGCTTCCAGAAGGTCTGAGAACACTCCTAATGCCTTAATTTTAGCTTTCTGCCCTCCAGATCTGTGAGAGAATATATTTCTATTGTTTTAAGCCATCAAATTTGTGGCAATTTGTTACAGCAGCCCTACAAAACTTACTATACTAAATGATCAAGATTAACATGACAAGGAATGAGACATACTGACATCATGTACTCTATTGCAAAATAATGAATAGCAAGCATCACTTTCATTATCCATAATGTATTATCTCAACCCAATAATGAGAAAATGACAGATAAACTCAACCTGAGGGACATTTCACAAATTAACTCATCCGAAGTATTACAAACTGTTAAGGACAAACAGAAAAAGGAAAGACTGATGTACAGTCACAGAATGGAGGAGACTGAGAAGACATGGTGACTAAATGCAGGGTGGTAACCTGGTTTTCATCTTCGAACAGTGAAAAAACTCATAATATCTGAATAGGGTTTGTAAATTAGTTAGTTACACTGTGACAATGTTAGTGTTTTTGTTCTAAAAGTTATACTATATATATGTAAGAAGTCATCCTTAGGGGAAGCTGGGTGAGAGGTATAACAGAAGTCTCTATTATTTTTGCAGCTCTCCTTTAAGTGCAAAATTAATTCTTTTTTTTTTTTTTTTCGGCCACCCCATGGCAAATGGAAGTCCCAGGCCAGGGATTGAAATTGTAGTCGCAGTTGAGACCTACATCACAGCTGCCACAATGCAGGGATTGAACCTATGTCGTAGACACTGCAGAGATGCAGCTAATCCCATTGTACCACAGTGAGAACTCCTAAAATTATTTAAAATAAAAAAGTATTAAATAAAAAAATTATTGATGAGGCCCAAACGGAGCAGTTTCATTTGAATATTAGAGGCAGAAGCAAGACAACTGCTTGCTTTTAACAGATGTAGAGAAGGAGAGTCAGGTTGTTATGAACTGAATTGTGTCCCACCAAATTTGTATGTTGTACCTCAGAATGTGACAGTATTTGGGAGATAGGGCCTTTAGAGAGGTAATTAAAGTAACATTAGAGCAGGCCTTAATCCAGCCAGACTGCTGACATGTTTTTTTTTGCATTTTTATTTTATATTAATTTTTATTTTTTGGCCATGCCTACAGCATGTGGAGGTTCCCAGGCCAGAAATCAAATCTGTACCACACAGCTGCAACCAGGGCCACAGCAGTGACAATGCCAGATCTTTAATCCCACTGAGCCACACAGAAACTCCAGACTGGTAACACCCTGATCATGGACTTCCAGCCTCAGAACTGGGAGACAATTAGCTTCTGTTGTTCAACCCCCTAGTCTGTGGTATTTTGTTACGGCAGCGTTTGTAAACTAATATACGGGAATGACAAACTATCACTCCTGGTGGCTGTGTAGAAATTCCTCAAGTTTCAGATAAGTTAACATCTTCAAATTTTAAGTTCTTTAAATGTGAATAATAATTATCCTTCAGGCTGTTATGATTATTCAAAATCATACAGCTAATAGCATTGGTTTTCTTAGTAAAGAGAGAAGCAAATTCTTTGCTGAGCATGAAGGAAGAGTTGAAGGTCTGGGCTTCAAGGGGAGGGGTGAACAGGAAGAGACATTATGGGAAACAGGAGATCAAAGTTTGCAAATAAAGGATAATCCCAATGAACTCAATGCCTAAATAACATCCCTAAGTAGCTAATTTGCTTAACTAATTAATAACCTGGTTAATAAATGCCCTTTCTGCCATTTGTAATTCAAGTTTCCTTTTTCTTAAGAAACTGAAATCATGTATGTAATATAGCATTTATGACAGCTTGGCCTCTAAAAGTTAGACAATAAAGGCCTTCAGATATTTGACATGTGGTTATCTAATAAGTGTTAGTAAAGCTTAAAACATACACAATTCACACTAAATAATATCTGTTGAGATAACTTCTTTCAGAAGAAAGCAAAATTATAACCCTCATGTATATAAAAGAATACATTAAAAACTATTTATACTCACGAAGGAATTGGCAGATGTTATAACTCTTTCAAAAGAGAATCCAAAAACCAGAAATGTTTATAGATTGGGAACATTGAAATGAATATGCAAATAGATGGAAAACTAGTTTTTCCATAGAGTATAAGGAAGACAACTGAACCTCAGCCAGATAGGACAGAATCTGTCTATCAATCACATACATACAGTGTTTAAAAACCTTTCAAAAACAGTGAAAGAGTAGAATCAGAAAACCTAAATCCACATTCTCCAGAGTGTATACACATTTTTTTGAAACAAAAGCTTTTTGCTATATATATAAAAATAGAGGTCCTAAGAAGTTGCTTCTTCAATGAAATGTTGGTACTTTGGGGCCAGTGTATTTTAATGTATCCATAGGCCAAGAAAGTTGAAAATTGTTCAATTTGCTGATTCCCACAACTTCCAAAGAACCCTCAAAAGTGGGTTCTGACCCTGACAGACTCAATGTCTTTTTTTCTTCCTATAAAAAGCATGGTAACAATTAGGGTGTTGGTGGTACCACTTCTATAAAATTCTGATATCTGTTGTTAATTTTATTAATATCTGTCAAATATGCCTAAACTGAAACAGCAAAGCATAAAATTACATCAAAAAGTTAATTATTGGAATTCCTGTTGTGGCTCAGCAGTAAGGAAACCGACTAGTATCCCTGGTCCTGCTCATTGGGTTAAGGATCTGTGGGTTAAGGCATCTGTGGGTTAAGGATGTGGGTTAAGGCATTGCCAGGAGCTGTGGTATAGTTCGCAGATGTGGCTTAGAACTGGTGCTGGTGTGGCTATGGCAGAGGCTGGCAGCTCCAGCTCCAATTTGACCCCTAGACTGGTAACTTCCATATGCAAAAGGTGTGGCCCTTAAAATTAAAAAAAAAAAGAAAGTTAATTATTTAAATAGAGAATCAACATTTATTCTTCTTCTACAAATTACATTCTAAAATGAGTAAAAAAGGTGCCTTGAAGTCTAGAACCTACTGGGAAAGTTAAAATAATTAGACATTTTTAGGGTTGGAAAAAAAAGAGTAAACCTAAAATAAATGTTTGAAAGATATTAAAAGAATATTATAATACTTTTCTCCCATAGCTAATAAGAGCAAAAAGAAAATCAGTTCATTTTCCTTATGAAAAATGCACGTTAGAATACATAGATGTGCCAATATTAATTTTTTAAATGTTTACTGTAGAGAGTTACTGATATCCTTTTCCTTCTTTAGCATCTAAAAGAGAAAAATATTCTCATTTATTCCAAGTGACCATTAAAACATAAAATGGGCTAGAACATTAGAGTCACTTGGAAATATTGCAAAGACCCATCTCAAGACTCAGACTCAATAGATTAGGAGTGAAGCCTAGGAATCTGAATTTTTACATTTTCAGATGTTTTTAATGTACCTCTAAGGTATGGAAATTTGGTTCACAAGATATTTTCAACCCCCTTTTTCTAACTTATCATCCTACTAAATATTAACTATTAAGTGTCATTTGGTTTATGTAATTGTCAGAATAACTTCATGGGAACAGTAAAGTGAAAAAGGCAGAAATATGTTAGTAACTCCTGGGTTTTCAAGCTTCAGAAACCCACTGCAGCTCCAAATGCAATATTTACAGCCCTGGGATAGAAGAGAAGTGTGTCTTTAGTCAGGCTCCTTCTCCTGCTTTGAGTATGTGTTACCAAAAAAATCTAGGTACAGTCCTTGACACCTCGCAATTGCCCTGGACAATTTGGTTCTGTCTTCTTATATTTAATTTTCACAATGTTCTATTCTTATTCATTAGCAGGTCAAAATAATTTGTTTGCTATTCATAGCCCCTAAGGATTCACTCAACTACTTCACTGATAACAAAGTGATTTGTGTCTGTTTTACCAAAAGCTATCAGCTTTTTGTATTTTGAAATGTTTATCAATATTTCCCTTTAAGTACAGCTCTGAAAGTGATCCTTAAAAAAAAAAATAGTAGATATGTCCACTGTGACTGTTGCCATTTACTGAAAGTCATCATACTGATAAGAATTCGTTATCTCTGATTTTATTCAAAAAGTCTTTTTAAAAAATATAGTAAGTGAATCATTGACCTGAGAAAGTCAATGTTTAACTATAGACTTTTCCCTTTTTATATGTATTTAGTACAACACTATTAAAGGAAAACTTTGTTTTTAACTTAGCACATTTGGAAGGCTTTTTCTGCCCCATTGTTTGTCAGCCTTCCTTAAAAAATGAAAAATAAAATAGGGCCAGAAAGACAGCAAAATTGAAAGAGAATGAGCAGTTCTAGCAATAATAATAGATAAGTGTTCTGTGAAAATAGGTTATAGTTTATTATTAATATTAAAGCTGTAATTCTAAATAAATGGGCACAATTTACAATAATCACTTACCACAATTGCATATACATCAAAAATTTCACTTTCTCCAAAAATCTCAGACTGGACAGCTTTGAAGTTAACATTAAAATGAGAACAAACTGAAAATATAAGGCTACACTGCAATTGTGAAAAATCTGAAATCAAATGAAATTCAACTGAATGGTTGTTATTCCTTTCAGAGAAGTAGCTTCAACATAAATCCTCCTATGAAATGTAAGAATTCTTTGGCAAAAATTGAAATCTTAGCAAAAAATATAGAACCATATTTTCGGAATGGATTTCCTGGCTCTGAATTGAGTATCCTTCTGGTCTTGGAAACAAAAGAGATCCCAAAGAAGCTAAGGATAGATTTGCATTTGACTACTGACTCAAAGTAGGTGAGGTACTTAATCTAACTAAACCTTAGATCCTTCATATATAAAACACTATTTTTTTTTGTCTTTTTGCCTTTTCTAGGGCCACACCCATGGCATATGGAGATTCCCAGGCTAGAAGTCTAATCAGAGCTGTAGCCGCCTGCTTATTCCAGAGCCACAGCAACACTGGATTGGAGCCTCATCTGCGACCTACACCACAGCTCATGGCAATGCTGTATCCTTAACCCACTGAGCAAGGCCAGGGATTGAGCCCTCACCCTCATGGTTCCTAGTTGGATTCCACTGACGGAACTCCTGTAAAACAGTATTATTAATACTTACCTCAGAAGATATTAACATAAAGAGATTAACTAATTCATATAAAGTGCTTAGCCCAGTACCTGGATTACAATAAAGCAATCATTTTATGGTAACTATCATTAATATTTGTTAATATTCTCCTCATTTTACTTTGCTGGAAATATCTCTTAGTAAACAAACACATAAAGAAAATAAACTGTCCAGAGTTTTGTGAAGCTACTCCATGGTATTGCTGCCTGAGCACCCATTTTGTTTGACTAAGTGGCCTGTGGGGGCCTTAAACTGAAAATAGCATAAGAATTTATGTAATTACATTAGACCCATCTGGATGATTCAGGATCAGAATAATCTGCCTATTTTAAGGCCAACTGATAAGCAACCTTAATTTTATCTACCAGTTCAAATCAACATATGTTATGTTGTCATGTAACTTAACATAATCAAGGAATCTGGGGGATAAAAATGTGGCCCTCCCTATGGATCCTTACATTGCCCACCACGACAAACTTTCAGAGAAAAAGATCCCAAATTTGCAAATCCAATATTAATCCCAATTTTACTCTTTCATATCTCTTCCATATCTTAAAATAAATACCAAAATCTCAACCTATAAATCACTTCTAATTTCTCACACATTAACTGCTAAATTTAGTTCATCAATGAGTCTTATGAATATTATTTATTATCCTTTGAACTCATTCCTTTTAATACCATAGTCACTGATTTGGTAAAAATTCATATTTTTAAAATTTTTACTACATATTTCTATACAATAGCCAGTATACATACTCAATCTAAAATGACACTGTCACAGTATCATTTCTCTGGTTAAAACCTTTCATTGATTTTATCCCTGCTTACTCTTCCACCTTTCCTCATTTGGTTCCTATGCAACATTTAAGACTTGGTTCATATGTTGTTTCTTTGAGTAGGAGTCTCCTTTCTCTACTTTGGGTGGTATGTTTTCTCTTTCCATACTTCTCTCTCTTTTTCCTTACAATATTTATCATACTGTTCTTACCATTAACAATTTTATTGTCTTTTTCTCCCAATAGACTGTAAACTCTTGGAATGCAAGGATTATGCCTTTTGTCTTGAACCTTCAAGTTCAGCTTACAGCATGGCACCTAGTGTTTGTTCAATAAATATGCACTGAACAAATTATTTGTAATTATGAAAATGCTATTTGTCTGTCTAGACCCACAGATTTCTTAAGGTTTCAAAAAGGCAGGGCATGAAGAAGTTATTTGTAAAATGTGCCCTATACACATTTATAGTTTTATAAATTTTTTATTTATAAAATACCTATATGAGAATCAGATATTAGCAATAAATTTGCCTTCATTTTTGGCACATCTATATTTCTATGAAAATTAGAGATTTCAGAAGCTGTTTTTGGAAACTTCATACTGGTCAATCTAAGTACACTATATAACAGAATTACATTTCGAAAAAAAAGGCAGGGAGGTCTGCCATGGTTAACGATTTTCACATCTATCTGGAATCACAAGTCTGCTCCAATACGAAAGCACAGACCATGTGGTGGAAATCCTGACATGCTGACAACTCATCCCTATTAATTTAATAGTTGAATGAACAACAGTTTAGAAATCAATAGATACTTCCTCCCCTGTATTTTAAACAACTGATCCTCTCCAAGTATTAGACATGGGGTTATAACAGAATCAGGGTAGCAATATAAATAGTATAAGGGTCCTGTCTTATTTAATCCTTTGTCACAGCTTGGTGGGAAGTTTAGTGGCTTGTAATCTTACAGTATCTGACTACTCAGTAGGCAGCAGAAAATTACTATTTGAACTTATGACTGAATTTCATGAGTGTTTCAATAAGGTCCTATTCAGATTAAAGGAAAGGTGCTCTTGAAGTTAATCCACACAAAAGTAATGTAGTTGTCTTCACATTTATAAATATGTCAAAATATAACATTCCAATGTACTAATAACTACTAGAAAAATAGTGAAAATAAATTCTCATTTTCACTGCTAATGAAAATGTAAATTGCTTAAAGATAAACTTGAAAAAATTATACTTTAACAAAAGTCATTTAATAATTTGTATAAATGGAAAGATAGAGCATGTTGATGGATGAACATTTTCAAATTCTTTGGATTTCAATTATCCCTAAAAGGGCCTACAATTTTCATCCCTAATATTATATTTAAATCCATTCATAGTATTTATAGAAATACCAAAGCAACCTATTAACATTAGAAAATAATATTAAATTGCATTTGGAAGGATAAAAAGGCAATGGTAGACAATAAAGTATTTTTAATAACAATGAGAATGTAGCTGTACTATAAGATGTCAAACTAAAATTAAATCTTCCAAAAATTAAAATAACAATGGCATCAGAAAAGGGCTATCAATGAATAGAATGAAATACAAAATTCTAAAAGTGATCACTGAAAAATTTAATATATTGTTAAGATATAATTTTGAAATCAGGGAGAAAAGCATAATTCAATAAATGGTGTTACAAATTTGGGGGGAGGGTAAGCTTATATCCTTATCTTGTGACATATAAATAAAGCCTAGATAGAATTACGAGTTAAGGAAAGAATGGAACCCCCTTGGCATATGGAAGTTCCCAGGTTAGGGATCAAATTCAAGCCATAGCTGTGACATACTATGCCACAGATATGGCAACACAGGATCCTTAACCCATTACAGTGGGCTGGAGATCAAACCTGAGCCTCATCAGTGACCCAAGCTGCTGCACAGACAGCACCAGATCCTTCACCTGCTTCTTTTTGTTTGTTTGCTTTTAGGGCCCCACCCATGGCATATGGAGGTTACCAGGCTAGGGGTCCAATCAGAGCTACAGCTGCCAGCCTACACCACAGCCACAGCAACCCAGATCCTTAACCCACTGAGCAAGGCCAAGGATCAAACCCACAACCTCATGGTTCCTAGTCAGATTCATTTCTGCTGTGCCACAACGGGAACTTCTTTTTTTCTTTTTTTTTCCTTCTTGATTTTTTTCAGATATATTTTTTAACATACATACATAATCACATATAAGACTATATTTACTTAGGTTTTTTTTGTTGTTGTTTTTAGGGCCACACCCACAGCACATGGAAGTTCCCAGGCGAGGGGTGGAATCTGAGCTACAGCTGCTGGCTACAGCCACAGCAATGTGGGATTCAAGCCACATCTGCAACCTACACCACAACTCATGGTAATGCCAGATCCTTAACCCACTGATGAGGCCAGGTATATGACCCACATCCTCAGGGATACTAGTCAGGTACGTTACTGCTGAGCCACATAGGGAACTACTGCTTACTTAGTCTTAAATCAGGAGAGTTAAAAGTCGGGTGTTAAAAAATATGAGATGAGCCTGAAATATCTTGCCCTACCAAAAAGCAACAGAGCTCTCAAAGATTGCTAGTATCAAGGATTGTGACAAAAAAAGCAGAAGCCAATTTGAAGTGATTCCTGATGGCCAAAAATGAGATTAATTGAGCATATGCAACAATAAGAATTATAACGGTAATAAATTTCAATGCATGAGGTATAGTTTATTCCATGATGCCATTATGATAATAAAAAATGAAATGTAAGTATTTTTTGGATTTTTTTTTGCTAATAGATAATCCCAGGGAAGCAACTCAATGTTTTGAAAATGGCTATTATATAATAGTTAGAATTCATTCCACTTATTCTATACAAATTCTACCTCAGGGTAATCAAATAGCTGCTCAAAAGAAGTTTCCCTATATTGAAGCATTCCAACAAATAAATAAAGCAAAAATGACTGAATTAGAATATTACCCTTCTATGTAATAACAACTATTACCATAGGCTGTTATTCCCGAAAAATACATACATTCTTTGTGTGTGTGTGTGTGTCCTTTGTCCTTTTAGGGCCGCGCCTGCTGAGTGAGGCCAGAGATCGAACCCACAACCTCATGGTGCCTAGTCGGATTTGTTTCCACTGCACCACAACGGGTACTCCAAAAAAGATGTACATTCTGATCAAAGGACATAATTCTAGCTATGAAGTATCTCCCTCAAATATTCTTGCAATTATTCACAACACAGGAACAAGGAAACTATAGCAGGAGGATGCAGTGAGCAAAATCCTTATTATGTGAAACTCTCTGTAACAAATGACCTGGTTTCAAGGAAAAAAGATAAATAAATTGTAAGAAAAAATAAAAGAGATGGAGAGGGAATCTTTAGGCTAAAAGAGGCTTATCTGTAATGGAGTTTCCTTTGATCTTTTTTTAATGCATACGTAAGTTTATCATAAATGTTACTGATATCCAAGATAAGTAACACATAATTTACAAACAATAATAAAATATACAATATTCTCTCTTATAAATTCTAAACATAGAAAATTAATTCTCAGAGAATGCTTTGGATAATTTTTTTGCCAAACTCTTATATCTGTACCCAACCTATAGTCACAACTGATGGTAATTTCCATATCAAGTTTGATTAGTTTTTTCATTTAACAGTAAGGTGAAAGTCAAACAATGAAGACGTAAGTCAGAACTTCAATCATTTGTCAATTATGTGAGCAGCATCTGTGCTGAGCCATATAATAGATTTTAAATGTTGGAAGAATGTATCTTCAGGTTTTGAGAAGGTTCTACAAAATGCAATAGCTAACAGAAAAAAAAAACACATTTTAAAAATGTAATTGGCATTGTTAGCATTTTCCCCATATTATTTATATAATGATTTTTATTTTTTCCATTATAGATGGTTTACAGTGTTTCCCAGCAATACCTGCTGAAAATACTGTATTTTTCCCATTTTATGTTCTTGCCCCCTGTGTCAAATATTAATTGACCATGGATGTCTGGGTTTATTTCTGGGTTCTCTATTCTGTTCCACTGGTCTGTATGTCTGTTTTGGTACCAGGACCACACTGTCTTGATGACTGTGGTTATGTAATACTGCCTGAAATCTGGGAGAGTTATGCCTCCTGCTTGGTTTTTGTTCCTCAGAATTGCTTTGGCAATTCTGGGTGTTTTGTGGTTCCATGTAAATTTTTGGATTGTTTCTTTTAGTTATGTGATATATATATTCTTATTGATCATTAAAATATCTTCTTTGGAAAAAAGTCTATTAGATCCTTTTCCCGTTTTTAAATTAGATTGTTTGATCTTTCTAATCTGTTGTTGAATTTTTAGTTATTTATATATTCTGCATTCAAGTCTCTTAACAGATAGATATGCAAATATTATCTTCCATTCTGTAGTTGTCTTTATTTAAATAATAGTGTCCTTTGATGAACAGAAGTGATTATTTTTATAAAGTCCAAATTATCTATTTTTATTCTTTTGTTGCTTTTGCTTTTGGTATCATGTTTAAGAAACCAAGGCTTAATCCAAGGTTCTGAATATTTACACCTATGTTTTCTTGCAAGAGTTGTACAGTTTTAGCTCTTACATTTAGGTCCTTGATTCATTTGAATTAATTTTTGTATATGATTGAGGTAATTACTTGCATAATTCTGCTTTTGTTGCTTGTGCTTTTGGTATCTTATGCAAGAATAATTGCCAAACTGAATGTTGTAAGCATTTCTTCTATGTTTTCTTCTAGGACTTTTACATTGATTTATCATTTTACTCTATTGTGTGAGAAAAAAAATGTATGATTTCAGTCTTTTTAAAGGTATCAAAATTTATTTTGTAGCCTAACATATGGTCTTTCCTGGAGAATATTCCATATGCACTTGAGAAGAATGTGTGTCCTGCTGTCTTTGGGTGGTATCAACTATATATGTCTCCTAGATCTAGTTGGCTTATAATGTTCAAGTCCTTTGTTTCCTTGTTGATCTTCTAATTGTTCAATCCATTATTGAAACTACAGTGTATATGTGTCCTACTATAACTGTGCAGACAAATATTTTTCTCTTTGGTTTTTGCTTCATATATTTTGTGGTTCTGTTCAAGTGTTTACACTTAATGTACCTTCTTGATGGATTGCTCTTTTTATCATTATGTAATGACCTTTTTGTATTTTATAACAATTTTTCTTAAAATCCAGTTTGTCTGATTCTTTTTTACATAATGATTTTTATTTTTTTCCATTATAACTGGTTTACAGTGTTCCGTCAATTTTCTATTGTACAGCATGGTGACCCAGTTACACATACATGTACACGTTCTTTTTTCTCACATTATTATGCTCCATCATAAGTGACCAGATGTAGTTCCCAGTGCTACATAGCAGGATCTCATTGCTAATCCATTCCAAAGGCAATAGTCTGCATCTATTAACTCCAAGCGCTCCGTCCATCCCACTTCCTCCCCTTCCCCCTTGACAACCACAAGACTATTCTCCAAGCCCATGATTTTCTTTTCTGTGGAAAGGTTCATTTGTGCCATATATTAGAGTCCAGAGAGAAGTGATATCATACGGTATTTGTCTTTCTCTTTCTGACTTACTTCACTCAGGATGAAAGTCTCTAGTTCCATCCATGTTGCTGCAAATGGCATTATTTTGTTCCTTTTATGGCTGAGGAGTATTCCATTGTGTATACACACCACTTCTTCCTAATCCCATCATCTGTCGATGGACATTTGGGTTGTTTCCATGTCTTGGCTATTGTGAATAGTGCTGCAATGAACATGCAGGTGCATGTGCCTTTTTCAAAGAAAGTTTTGTCTGGACATATGCCCAGGAGTGGGATTGCTGGGCCATATCGGAGTTCTATGTATAGTTTCCTAAGGTACCTCCATACTGTTCTACATGGTTGTACCAGCTTACATTCCCCCCAACAGTGCGGGAGGGTTCCCTTTTCTCCACACCCCCTCCAGCATTTCTTATTTGTGGACTTATTAATGATGGCCCTTCTGACTGGTGTGAGGTGGTAACTTTTGGTAGTTTTGATTTGCATTTCTCTAATAATCAGTGATGTTGAGCATTTTTTCATGTGCTTATTAGATATCTGTATATATTCCTTCTTTTGATCCTTAATTGAAGAAATAATATAAAACAAGTAAGACAATTCATGGAATTTTTAATACTGACTGAATATTTGGTCATTTGTATTATTTGTTTGAGAATGGGTATATAAAGGTTTTTTAGTCTATTTTCTCTATTTTTATGTTTGAAATTTACCGTAATAAAAGTTATGAGGAAAATTCTGCTTTAAAATAAATAGTACTATTCCTTTGTACTAAGACAACAAAAGTGATAAAGTAAAAGGACTTTGATTATTTAAATTACATATTAGTTATTTTAGTTACTCAGTTTTAAATTTTGAAACAAGTAATATAAGACTAATTTTCTAACAGGACTATCATCCTCTATAAAAAAAACAAAAAAAACCCAAAAACAAACAAAAAAAAACAGTGAGTCCATAAATAAGCACAGCTCCTCACTGGGCTGACAGACACAAAAATGGAAACAAATCATATGACTAATGCAAATATTTTTAAAACTTTTATGAAAGTGCACAAAATAAAATATCTACAGATTTTCTTCTCTACAAATAGGCATTTCAAAGGACCATTTGAGACGTAAGATAATTAAATCTTGGGAAAGTGCACATTTTACCTATTCATTCAAATAAGAAAGATGAAGTAGCTACCACTAAACCTTTGCTTAAAAGCTAGTATTATTGCTGCTGGTGTGGCCCTAAAAGACAAAAAGATAAAAAAACAAAAAAGACAAAAAAAAAAAAGCTAGTACTAGACTGTTTGGATATGATTTACTCCATATCTGAATTTGTTGATGTTTCACATCTAAAGCTGACTTAATACTACCAAATCTTAGCATAATTACATATAAAAACTTCAAAATACCTTGAGCTATTCTAGGTTACTGGTTATCAACCATGGGAGATTTTGCACCCCTTTCTCCCTGAGGATATTTGGCAGTATCTGGAGACATTTTTCATTTTCATAAATGGGAAAGCACTACTGACATCTAGTTCTAGAGGACAGAGACAGATGCTGTTTAACATCGTCTAATGCACACAGTAGCCCCAACAACAAAATTATTCAATTCAAATATCAATGGCAACTTGGTTTAGAAATCATGTTTTAGATATACCAGTATTTTTCAGGGCTAATTCATGACTTTTCTCAATTTAAATGAAAATTTTACTTTTCATGCATTCAAATTAACACAACAATTTTTTTTCAAAATGGCCTACCGGTAGAATTGTCTTTTTTTTTTTTTATTTAAGAATACAAAGTAAATCATATACTTTTACATTGTAATTTTGTCCTATAAGTTAACACTGAGATTGAGTGTTTAATTTTTAACCCCTGGCCCATATTACAGTGAACCATTTAGTGTATATTTGAGAAAAAATCTAATCCGATGATATAGACTCTAAACAAAATCATATGGATATCTAGGCAAAAATTCATCTTTATCAAATAATGTTTATACAACAGAGAAAAAGAAGAAAAAAGAAATGAAGAATTTTAAAGACATGCTAATTAAATCAGCATGTAGCTACAAATCCCCAAATGTAGATAAGTGACTAACCGGACACTTAGGATTAATGAAAAATTTCTCTTGCGTGACACTAATTAAAAAGAATCAGGAGTTCCTGTCGTGGCACAGTGGTTAACGAACCCAACTAGGAACCATGAGGTTGCGGGTTCGGTCCCTGCCCCTGCTCAGTGGGTTAACGATCCAGCGTTGCTGTGAGCTGTGGTGTTAGGTTGCAGACGCGGCTCGGATCCCGTGTTGCTGTGGCTCTGGCGTAGGCCGGTGGCTACAGCTCCGATTCAACCCCTAGCCTGGGAACCTCCATATGCCAAGGGAGCGGCCCAAGAAATACCAACAACAACAACAACAACAAAAAAGACAAAAGACAAAAAAAAAAAAGAATCAGTGACCACTGAAGACACTTTAATCTATTCTGATTTTTAGTATCTCTAAATCTAGGTAAACCAATGAAAAATCATTCAAATCATTCATAAAGTATTTTACATTTTCAGATTTTTATGTGTCTATAAGTGTTCCTCAACGTAAGAAATTAACTACTTTACCCAGAGTCCAGAATTGCCATGTATGAGCTAAGACAAGAGATGAATGTAGGTTCTATTAAGAAAAAAAAATACTTTTAAACAATTATCAATGGCAATAGTCATATAGAACTGAAAACCATGATATGAATCAAATATTCACAATGTACATAGAATTCAACTCATTTGATAATTGAATCAAATAATAATTTCAGTTTCCAGGCTAAATAAAACACCCTATCACTTAGAAATTCATTCAGAGGCTAGCAACAGTGGTCAGGATGAACAGTGGCTCAAAAGGATGAAAGCCTAAATCTCTCATATTGGAGTGTCTGATGAAGACCCTCCAAACTCTATCTGATAACTCCTCTGTGTCATCACAACTCAATATCCTTTTATTTTCCTGCTTTACTCTACATAGCACTTGTTTTCTACCTTCAACTTAGCCTAATGTTCCAAAATGTCTGGAGTTCCAGGCATCAGACCTGGACTCAAGTGAAGAAACGGGAGGATGCAAAGTAAGTCAAAGAGGGCTTATGCTATATGCGTCCCAGTCTGGAGGGGAGTGCTTGCAAGTTACTCTCTGTGCTGTTTTGCTTATACCTATCTCACTGACCAGCTATATCTACAAAGCAGTTTATATAGTATTGGTACAAGGAATCTTACTATTTAGTTTTTGTTGGCTTTTTTAATTAAGGAAAAAGAAAGTAATAGTAAGCAACTAGCTATATGTTGCTTTACTCTGAAAGCACATCATCATTAATGTGCCTACCAAACATCCAGTAGCTCAAAGAGTTCAAGCACACATTATATTGTTTCTAAAATCTGAATTTTGGTCATTATTATTTGGTACAAAATATCCAATAGGTTTTTACTCAAGTATTTAGGAAGAGCTGTTAACATGACAAAAATGGCTCTTGGAAGACAATTTTATACTCTTTTTTACCATTGAGAGGAAAGTACACAAGATAGTACATTGTATTAAGGTACAATTATTTTATATTCTCTGTTTCACTCTGCCACTGGACCCAGAGTTCCTAGGAAAGGTTTAACCTCAGGAACACAGCTCTCTGAAGCTCTGGCAGACACTAAAAGAGCTAAGAAATGGAGGCTGCCTCTAGATTACACAATCTACATCTGGGCAGAAAGTCCTTTTGAAAGGGGATCGGTCCATTAAAATCTATTCCTCCCAAAGCAGATCCTCCAAAATTCTGGCCTGTTTCTTTTCCTAAGGAGAAACTCGGAGAAAAAAAAAAAAGTAGGGGGACAAACTATTACCATTGCCACTGTAGTTGATATCAAGCTGCAATTGATACTATCTCTCCCTTCACCTACCCATTCTATATCCCTCTCACTCTCAACTATCACCTTTGGTGGACTCAGTGGCTTCTTCTAGTGATGTGAAGAGCCTCATCTATGGAAGAACCTGAACCCTGGTCGCCATGCCCTTCTCAGGCCAGTTTTACTTTTCCTCTACATTCACAGTCACAACAGGACAAGAGAGTACAAAGAGGCACTAATCTGGCTCAGCTGGGCTTCTCATATATTCCTCTCTTCCTCTTACATAACAGCATCACTGCCTCAGTCAAATCATCTGGACTGAGATGGACCATTCTATTTTAGCTTTTCCATTGAGAAAAGTCAAAATCATCCTGGCCCAGATCTTTGAAGGAGAGGATATTCCATGGCCCTTAAAAATAGATTTTGATTTAAAGAGAAAGGGAAAAAAAGGTGAGGGAGAAAGGGAAGGAGGAAGATATTTATCTTTCAGATTCAAACATGATCAGAGTAGGAATACAGAATAAAATAATGCTTAAGGGTAGATTTGATTATTTAGGATATTAAATGGTCATATTTCAGAGGCAGGGCAGAGCTACCAATCAAAGTAGGTTTACATAAAATAGGAAGCTGATGCTGGAAAAGAAACATGCCATTAAGTTGAGTAAGTTCATTCACCTTGAATATTATAGAAAAATTCAAGGACAGATCATTTGTTTTAGAAGACAATTTACATGTGTCTTGACTTCAGCTTCTAGGTTGTCGTCCTTATAGCATCTCGTCTAGCACATTGCTTATCAATATTTGTTTCTTGAATTGAACAGGAATGGGCAGGAGGGAAGCATTGTTGAGTGAATCCCCTCACTAAAATTTCATTTACTTAGAAATGTCTTGTAGTAAAGAATATATTTCCCCTTATAGATGTCAGTAAATGGATATCCCTGAGCAGATTGCCAAATAGAACAAGCTACACCAGACCCCAAATGGGAGCTGATGCTGTTGGAGAACCCCACTGGTCTCCTGCTGACATTGATACTCCACTGAGAAGTGTGTTCCATTTTGATAACTTATTAGGCAAAATCTAGATGAGTGAAAATTCCTGCTCTAAGAAAATTGGACACTAATCTGTATTTCCTAAAAGTTACTTTGGACTCTTTATTTCCAATATGCACAACCTGCAAAGTAATTCACCTTGCCCTGAACTGCTGCTCTAACTATAAACCTGGACCAAATCCACCTCTATTCCTTTCTCCTAAACACCTCTCTCCAGATTTATCTTTTAGCTACAATCCTCTCAATCTCTGTCTTGGCCAGGGCAGTCAGCCTAATCATTTCCTCTTGGATTAGGCACTACTGAGCCATGTCCACTCAAGAGACTGCTGGTAATTCTCAGCTTGCTTTTCTCGGCATCATTGAGCAAAGCTGTTCTTACAGGTTGGACAAACTTATCCACCTGAAAGCATGAGGCTCTGGGTGGTAGGATAATCACATTTCTTCCTCTTTTGAGCTTATCACCTGATCTTCGTCAGCCCTCACTTTCATTCCAGTTTCAGATTTAAAACCTGAAATGTTACTGTGCCATTATCCCACCATGGTAAATCCATCCCTATTCTTAAATCTCAAATCAGGTATTAAACAATTTTAAAGGAAGATTTGTGCAAGGCAAAAATTTAGTAAGCACAAATTGTATAATGACAAAGACTGAGTGGTTAATCCAGTATTTTTAACTTGTATATTTATAAAGATGACTCTCTAAAGTTCAGCCTTTTATTTTCCCTGTTAGTCCTCACGGTAACCTGAATTGTTTCTGGAAAATTAAAGAGCCATCTCACGGTATAACACAATATTGATTTGCTTCACATGAGTGCGAACACACAGTGGAGGATTTCCACCAAGAGAGAAACAAGGTGATCATTATCAGCTATCCAGTGAAAATTTGCACAATGATGGAAAGAATGTCTAGAAAGCTAGGAGACCTGAATTTTAGTCCTAAATCTGACTATAACTAGATGTGGCACATTATTCTAGTCCATATATCTGGACTCCAGATTTCTCATCTAATAAATGAAAGGATTTAACAAGATTATTTCTACTATCTTTTCTCAATCTAAAATCATAGATTCTGTTCTTTGGAATATTCCTGTATCATTAATACTTTATGATAATTTTCATTGGGCAATGATTCCTGCTAAGTAACTATTTGCACACCAAAAGGATGATGTCCAGGATTCTGTGGAATCAGAACTAATTTGTTCCCACAATGCAAAGGCAATTGTTTTTATAATTAGATGGTGTTTATGTTACTGCAAATAAAAGCATTAAAAACTCTAATTTTGAAGTGTACTACGTTCTTATTATGTCGTAAATAAATTATATGGTTTGAAAAGTTTCTCCTCAGATTTTTTTTTCCAACTTCCTTGAATCCACTCTATGTTCTCTTGGTAAGACTGGTAAATGCATCTGGCTGGGTAAACAATATGCACAGGAGAATATTAACAAACTACGACTACCATTGAGGCAAATCCAAAATGATAAGGTAGATTTTCACCACCAATTAACAAATGTAAAAAGTCTGCATTCCTTTCTTCTATATAGATCTCATTTTCTAAAAAAGGTTCAACCTCAAAAATATTCTTGGGTTTCTCTGTACTTGATAACTTAAATGGGTAAAATATTACGTGAAGAAAGTACACTGTCATTTAATCTTCTAAAACACTTTTAAAATGATCATCTAAAACTGCTATCTTTGGATACCGAGTTTTCAAATCTAATATCCAGCACAAATGAACATCTCCTCAGAAAGCAGTGGAAGTTTTAAGTCTGGAAATCACAATTCTTATTATTCCCTAACTACTTTTCCATATTGATACATATTATATGCCTAGCACTGTGCTAGTAGTTATGGGAGCATGAAATCTTATTAGAGATTATATTTTCATGACAATTTTTATAATTTAAAAGGAGATTAAAGTCTCTTCATATTATACATTTTAATAGTGTAATGATAAATGACACTTCTCAGACTCTATATTTTTATATTTTTTATTTATGTCTTATAATATCAACAAGGCAAAACAACATGTCCTTATACTTTTATAGATTCCTTGAGTATGCGCTACTGAGTGTGCAACATTGCAGTATAAGGATCTAGCTATTTTTTTTCCTTTGTTAATGCATTTTTTAACCTATTCAATAGGAAAACGCTTTCTTTAAGCTAGAGTCAAGGGCTTTAGTGAACTGCATCCATTTTAACTTGCTGAGTTTATCACATCTTCGAAGATGACATTTTATAATTGCTGATGAAACCAGGCATGATGTGTTATACTGATAGTGCACAAAGCGTATGATCACTAAAAAGAAACGGTTTACTGAAAATGCATGTAAGAAAACCCTGCTCAAAATTAATACTGCTTCTCTTCACTTTAAACCAGCCATCCATGTTTATAACTATGTTAGGAAGGAAAACCCAAGGACTGATAAACTATAAGGCATTTTTTACCTCAGCACTACATGCTCATCACTGATAAATGGCTTTATTAACCACACACATGTGGTTAATTTTGGATTTTGTTTACATTTTTGATGTATCTACTTATCAGCTTTTGATTAAATCACAAAAAGTTTCTGTCAAATCTACTATAATATAAAGAATATTTTTCTACTTCCCCAACAAAACAGCTCAGAGGAAAATTAACATGAGACAGGAAAAATAAAAGTGTAGCTTAACCTGGTTATTGATATAAGATTTTATTGGTCTTAAGGATTTAGAAATAATTTTTAGCTGTTATTACATAATACTCCTATGAAATAGGTCAATATTATCATCTTCTGCTAAATAAAACACTACCAGCAGAGCTATTATAGCCCTCCTAGTGAATGTCCTGAAAGTTTAATGTGGTATAAACTTCACTTTGTGCAGAGAAATCGATTCTTTTAAAATAGGAATATAATAGTGAATTACATATGTAGGTTCAGCCTTAATTCTTCTTGTAAAGCTTGAAATGCCATAGTTTCTTAAGATTAACAGTACAAAATGTTTAACTTGGCTCTTCCAAGTACAGAGGGAATGACATCCTAGAAAATAGCTGTTAAAAGCTGTCAACAGCTTTTTTCACTTAGCAACTACTCTGTCAATTTTCAACAACTAAAACTTGCTCTCAGAGTTTTTAGACAGAAACATTAGATGTATTTGTATGCTTAACAGATTCTTATATTTAAAAATGTATTAATTTGTGTTTATTCATATTTAAAACTTAGCAACAGGATGGTTAAATAAGTAACTGCTGCATAGGGCTGCCGTTTTCTATGTGTTCATGGATTTCAATTTAAAAAGTCAATTGGCTAATTTAAATCTTCTGATTTCTACTATGTAAGAAGCACTGTTCTAAATCAATAATAGTTCAAAAAGAAACAAACAAACAAGCAAAACCCCACCATACTAAGTACTGAGGAACTGTGGTAAGGAAAATGGAAAGAAGTGTTTAAAAAAAAAATAGAAAACATATTTCTTTACCATCACCTTTAAAGCACATATTTATTTGTAAATGTTTGAGTATTTAAGTATTTAATGAGACATTCATGTGAAACAGAGAGAGAAATTCAGAGTAATATTCTAATAGAATTAAATGTTATTTAAACATTATTGATAATCCTTTAGCACCAAGAAGAAATTAAAGGGATAAAGTGAGCCAAGTTGCTTAATTAAAAAGTGCTTCCTAGATGAGTTGAGTTCTACCTTTTTTTTTTTTTTTTTTTTTGCCATGGTATGTAGCAAGCATGGTGGGGATCTCAGTTCCCAGACCAGGGATTGAACCCAGGCCACAGTAGTGAAAGCCCCAAATCCTAACCACTAGACCACCGGGGGACTCCTGAGTTCTACTTTTTCTGAAATTAATATGAATGAGAAAACAATTCTAAAATTCTGTGCTTTGTGTGATCTACTGATGCATTTTTATTACCTGTTGGAGGAGAAAATATTCCAAATTACTGTGCCAACACATACTCAATTTAGTTCAATCCCTGCCCCTTTGGATCGCAAAAGAACGTTGTTTCTTCCCAGGGTCCTGTCTAAGCCATCTTGTTCCACTTTCAGAAAGAGGTTATTATTTTTCTTCATCTGTGGCTCACCCGATTGCTTTTACTTTTCCATCATTTTTCAAATACCAATACTATTTTGTATCTTAACCAATTCTAGATTTGATCTCCTTTTATCCAAATCGCATTTGTTCTACAATTATTGGTTGCAAGTTTGAAAATTAAATCATTGGTATTTTTTTCACAACTCTGCATTTAGACTTATTTCCATGCTACAAACAATTAACCATATTTCCCAGATGACTTTACCTAAGCAGGAGATGAGAGGAATTACACAAGCATCTGGGATACTGCCACACCTGACAAATTGTATTAATGATTAAGATTCTCATCTCAGTTTATTAAAGAGTAATCACTTTACTCTTGTGCAGCTACATTGGTGAAGCTAACAGGATTTCAACATCCATAATATATCTTCATTCTTTCTACTTAAAAGGAAAAAAAATATTTTAAAGGAGAGTTATGACTGCTTTTAATACCCAAGAAAAGAGAGATTAGTAAGCAACTGAAAAATTCTAGATTTTAGAAATCCCCTTTTGACTGGAATTAAGGATTTCCAAGAAAATTTCTTGTGTGAATTAGAAGAATTTTTTTTTTTTTTTAAGGAAGAACTTACCAATTGAAAAGACAGGCAAATTTCCATAAGCTTGGAAGGAATCTGTCAACACAATTCAGAAACTAATATGGCAAAAGATAGAATATTGATTTGCTATTTTCTCCTTGTTTTTATAGATAAATTAATCTAACATAAACAGTTATTCATTAATGGAAAACATATAGAGTAACGTGTACACTTATACCACCTGCCTTCACTCCCCTGAGCCCACTATCATGTTTTATTTTATTCTCTGCCTTAGAGAAATGTCCACTAATATAAGAATTACAGATTTAAAATAAGTAAATAAATAAATAAAAAGGAGATATATCAAACAGATAAAGTTGAATTTAAGTGAAGGACATGCTCAAATAAAATGCCTTAAGCAACACAAACATCTTTTTTTCCCACATTTCCAGAATTCAAAGTTAGGCAATTCCAGAGTAGTAATTCAGTGATGTTAACATGAGCCCAGTTCTTTCTCTTTCATCATTACTCCACCTTGCATTTCTTAATGCATCAACAATGTTCCCTGCCAAGGTCACAGTACATCGATCTTAACTCTGGAAATCACATTCTCACATACCAGCAACCAAAGAAAGGAAGAAGAGAGAGAGAAACAATTGTTTCTCCTACTTCACTTTTTATCGGAAAGGAAAATCTTCCTCAGTAGTCACCCAGCAGACTTCCCTTTATTCTTGTTGGTGAAAACTGGGTCATATGCCCACCCTGAAATGAACCACTGGTAAAGGTAAATAGGTCAGTTCTAACTACTTAACCCAAAGTTTATCACTTACAGCTGGGGGAGGGGCACACCTTCACTGAACATGTTGCTGCCTACATAAAACCAGAAAGAACACAGGTAAGAAAAAGAATGAGACTGTTGGGTAAACTACACACCCCTTCTGCCACCAGAGCTAAGTAGTTTCAATTCTCACGGCCACACTTGTTTGAGAAAGGTAACAAAGCAAGGATGGAGAGTTGATAAAGATGCATGAGAGGTGAAGGGAATGTGAATTTTCTCAAGTCATATTAGAATAATGCTGAAATCACTCTCAGAAAAAAAAAAAATCAGCATAAATGGCCTTTCAATCAAATGTTATCTCACTAGGAGAATGGCATGCATGCACACAAAAGGAGGAAATATAAAACTATCTTCAGAGTAGCTATTACACCACTGAATGTAGGAGAATAGACTCTCAATACCTTATCAACATCCTACCTTGTCTAGTTTTTTCATTTGTCAGAGCCTGAAAACAAGATTCTCTCTTAGCCCTGACACCACTAAGCTGGGCCTGACCCCAATCTAGGTAGAATATATATGCTTCTACATTTGTTCTTAATCTGCCAGTGGATACTTAGGTTGTTTTCACTTTTGACTATTGCAAATAATGCTGCTATGAACCTGGGTGTACTAAAATCTTTTCAAGTCTTTGCTTTCAATTCTTTGGGGCATGTACCTACAAGTAGTATTGCTGGATCATATAGTAATTCCATTTTTAATTTTTTGAGGAACTGCCATATTGTGATCTACAATAGTTGCACAAAGGTTTCAAGGGCTCCACTTTCTCAATACTTATTTTCTTTTTTTGTTGGCGATGGGGTGCTTTTGTTTGTTTAATTGTTTGTTTGATAATAGACATCCTCAGGCCTAGAGATGGTATCCCACTGTGGTTCTGATTTACATTTCCCTGGTGATTAATGATGATGAGCTTCAAGAACCACCTTTCACTTTTTTTTTTTCCACTTTTAACTTACTTTTCCTCTTTTTGTTCTCTGAATGCTTTAATGTATATTCCTCTCAGTTTCCTTTATTTAGGATAACAGGTACACTTGATTTACCCGGAAGATTTTCTTTGTAAAAATCTTCATGATTACCGTTGCCATATTAGCATGTCTTTTTTTCTGGACACCTATTGTCCTTTTAAAATCGGTATTGGGAGTTTCTGTCGTGGCGCAGTGGTTAACGAATCCAACTAGGAACCATGAGGTTGCAGGTTCGATCCCTGGCCTTGCTCAGGGGGTTAAGGATCCGGCGTTGCCGTGAGCTGTGGTGTAGGTCGCAGATGCTGCTCAGATCTGGCATTGCTGTGGCTCTGGTGTAGGCCGGCAGCTACAGCTCCGATTTGACCCTAGCCTGGGAACCTCCATATGCCGTGGGAGCAGCTCAAGAAATGGCAAAAAAACAAAACAAAAAAATAAATATAATGAAATAAAATCGGTATTATTGCAATTTCCACAGCTTGATATGTGTTATAGTTATATGTTTATGGGCTTTTTTCTTCTATTTCATAGAACTTTGTTCTTTTAATTCAGTTTTTTCCAAGCATCTATAAATTCTGAATTAACACATTCACAAAAATAACACTTTATTTGGCATATTTCTTTAATTCTTTTATATTTTGTTGTACAGTTTTATGTGTAATTATATCTTAATGTATAAATTATATTATTTAACTGGTACACGTAAATATCTAGGTAGAATACGTAAGTTTATTAGATCTTGATGTCATCAATATTCAGTGGCTCAGTGAAAAGAAAATATTACATCCTGTCTGATTATACATAGGTATATACTCTTTCTGAATACTTGCTTGGATGTGTAATTGAATAGAAATTTGGTTGCTGATTTAGTCTGCTGATACTGGTAGCTGAATTATGTATCCACAAGTAGAAAGCTTTTCTAAGTTTCATTTTGACCAGACTTTTTCATAAACATAAATTTAACGAATTATATATTTTCTTCTGTAAGATTCAAGGGGAACAGGCAGGGCCAGAGATTTATCTGTGAAGAACAACTTGTCATTGAGATGTTCCTGTGATAATGGGCTCCATAAAATGTTGCACATATGTACACTGAATCCTGAACCAAGGGAGGAGTTAATATCACACTTTGATAGCCACACTGAAAGATTGTATACACTTCTCCTGACAACTTAAATCAAGAGGCAAGTACTCTCAACAGCAGCTTCAAGAAAGGACAAAGAGGTATTGCTGAAAACAACCAGCATTTTCTTACACTGAGACCAAAAGCATCTTGGAACTATTGAAGGTTTATAGAGAAGAAATAAAATTAACTGCTTAGAAATCTAAGGCCCTGTTCCAAACCTAATGTCTCAGTTCTTGTAAAGTATATAAAAAGAGAGGTTTAAACTCAAAAATCAAGAAATAATATTGAAGTTCCATTATCCCCCCTCTGAAAATGAAGACAAATCCTGAGTTAAATAAATCACTTCAACTGGTCATTACTGCTAACAAAGACTAATATGATATTAAGTAAAACTATTAATTGGAGAACTCATGAAGAATCTGCTTTTTTCTAACTTCATTTGGTTAGCAACTGTCAACATAGATGATCAGTTTCTAGCATGTGTGGTGCAAAATCAGACCTGGAAATAGTGAATACCACTTAGCTTAAGTGCATTAATATATTTCAAAAGCAAAACACATCAAAATGTGTGGACTCTTTAAATAGAAGTCTCTTCAGTTTTAGTTTTGTCTGAGTCCCAAAGAATGTAAGCATCATCTACTCTCATATTCCAGGATGGTATTCCAGACCCTTTAGGATAGACTTTCAAAGGAGTTGATTGAAAATTAATGTCGTAAGTCTCCAGTTCCATCCATGTTGCTGCAAATGGCATTATTTTGTTCTTTTTTATGGCTGAGTAGTATCCCATTGTGTGTATATACCACATCTTCCTAATCTAATAATTAGCTTATATCTGGAATATAATATATGGCATGAATGAACCTTTCCACAGAAAAGAAAATCATGGCCTTGAAGAATAGACTTGTGGTTGCCAAGGGGGAGGGAGAGGGAGTAGGATGGATGGGGTGCTTGGGGTTAATAGACTATTGCCTTTGGAATGGATTAGCAATAATATCCTGGTATGTAGCAATGGGAACTATATCTGGTCACTTATGATGGAGCATAATAATGTGAGAAAAAAATGTAAAAAAAAAAAAAAGGAAAATTAATGTTGTGGAGTTCCCTAGTGGCCCAGAGGATCTGGTATTGTCACTATTGTGGCTCTGGTTACTTCTGTGGCATGGGTTCACTCCCTGGCCAGGGAACTTCCACTTGTCACAGGTGTAGCCAAAAAAGAAAAAGAAAAAAAAGGAGCAAACCAAAAAAAACTCCGCACATTTCTTATAACTTTCTAGATTAAAAGTCTTTATCGATTTTTCATTGTCTATAAAAGAGAACTGAAACTTTTAGTATGGTAAATGGTGTTTCTTGAATATTCTAGCCCCAAACCAGATGTTCAACATTATCACTTTCTTCACACAAGATTACAATCCTGATGGCACTCAGGCACATGAGGCTTTATAATAATAACTTACCTTCAAAAAATTGCATGCCTCAGACAGAATTGCCTTTCTTCTTTACCTTAGTTGTTAAATCCCCGCTTCCCCTTTCTGATGTAACTCACTTCACATCTCTTCTATAACACTTTCTAAATTCCCAAAAGCATATTTCATTATTCGTTTCTCTGCAATACTAGTTATTTCTTTGCCCTATTATAGAACACCCTGCATTGTATTTTGTGATTCATGTGTGTTCCCCCTTTTATTACTGTAGACCCAGTCTTATTCATGAGAGTCAATTCAATATATCATTTCAGATCTAATGTTCTGTGGTCAATCAAGACCTAGGTTAAAGTCCTAGAATCAGTGGATTTTTGGTAAATGTCAGATAAATGAATGAATAAATAAATTAGATGATCTGAGAATCATCCCATGCATTTATCTATTCTCTATCTCAAGAAATCCCTCTCCTTTCATAGGACTAGTACATTCATTGAAGGTCTTATTCCCTTCTATTAAAAAAATGCATTTCATTGAGTGTACAGAGACGAAAAATTAATTTAGGAAGATGCTACCAAATGCTCACTTTGCACTCTTTAATAAAATAGTGCTTGTTAAATGAGTGGATTGAATTAGACAATATATGGTTCCTCCCACTTCCCACAGTCTTTGCCCTTAAGAGGCACAACCCTGCTGTGTGGTAGGCTTATGTTTAGCCATGCCCTATAAAGATTTTATGACATCATTAAAACTATAATTGTGCATCATCTAATTATGTCATTAACACATACAAATTATGTGATTAGAGCCATTTACATTAAACATGCAATTAGATCAAATTATGCTAATAGGAAAATGCAGGATAATTAACTAAAATTAATTTTAAAAGCAGAGAAATTAACTAAAATAAACTACATTCACATATCTTTACATATTTAGAAATAAGCAAGTAAATACTATTTTATCTGTACTAGTTCAGGCCATAATCAACAAGACTTCCTGGTCCCTTCTTCCCTGTCCGGTTCAAACACCTTGTGTAACAGAATTAGGAGTCCCAAGCACAGGTGCAGCACGCTACCTCTGTGCTAAAAACCTTCAGTAGCACATTTTTCTTGTTAGAGGCATTCCATACTTATATTCATTAAAAGTAGGATTGACCTTAGCTTTCAGTAAATTCTCTGAGTCTTTCAACTGAATTATCAAAATTGAGGCTGGGTGGTTTGGGGACTCCCCTGAAATTATAACTGGTTTCAGATGTGAGGGTGGTCTGTGACTTCTTTCCTCTAATACTGTAGTTAGACTTTTAACTCTTTGTAGTTGGAGTCAAAAGTCTTGGGCAGAGTTGCCAAGATTGTATCATTAATCTCAAGTTTAACTAACTCGGAGTAGAAGCTTTTGTTTGTTCAAGTATTTGCAATCATTGCAATGGGTGAAATTCTCAGAATACTATGTACTTCCTGTAGGTTTTAATATTTAGAATTAATGATTGACAAATCCCAATAGAATTATGAAGAATAATATATAAATTATTTCCAGAAAAATCTTACGGAAATAAAATTCCAAAATTGACTAAATGGTCAGTATAAAACAAACAATTATCTATAAATTCTTCATAACTTTAATTGATAGCTTTTAAAAATCCTTCCCCAAAAAGCACACGAATTTGAAGATTTATAGGTAAATTTTACCAAAACTTCTGTAAACTTCAATAAACTGTTCAAAATCTAGGCAGAATCTGAGGACTCCTAAACCTATTTTATCAACCTTATCTTACTTTAATATCAAAGTAGGACATGGCAAGAGTACAAAATGAAAAATATAGCCCAAATTCACTTGTCATAGTGGTAGAAATCTCATGTAAATATTAGCAAATGAAATCCAAGATGTATATCTAAATACTATGGCCAAGTAAAATTTAATACTTGAACTGCAAAAAACATTTAAATTTAGAAAATTTAATAATATAACTCATGCTTTTAATAGAATAAAGGAGCAAAGGTATTTAATTATGTCAAAGGATGCAGAAAAGCACAAATCGCTAATAATAAAATCACTGAGGAAGAAATTAGAATAAAAAGGAACTTCTTTAGCTTGATAATTAGTATTTACCCAACACATAGAATAAACATTTTTAAAGTTAAGAAGAAATTATGTTAGCCATATTGTGCTACATACATCCTATTGATTTATTTTGTTTATATAATAAAATACTATTTTCACACAAAGAAAAAATTTTGATCTACTTTAATATAAGAGGTTTTCTACCATGTTATCAGTTTTTGGATAGATTCTCTAGTTTCCATACAGAAATTTCTCTTTGCTGTACCTAAGAAATAACTTTTTATAACACTGTCCATGCTGTTTTTATAATACTGCATGGGGCTCTATGTTATTTAATGAGGCATTTCTCTTTATCAATCTGAGAAGCTCTGAAATGTTTTCATGCTGTGCACAAAGATGAGAATTTATAGAACATGCTTGACTATAAGATTTCTCTATTTGTAACTATATGTAAATCAATAGATTTGAGAAGCTGATGATCTACTTTGTGTTTAGCTCATATTTGCTCATGAGGATTTAGACAGAAAAGTATTCACATACTATTAATTAAGTTTGAAAGTTATTTTCAAACTATACAAATTTCCTTTGTCACCCTCCAAAAGGAAAGAACAAACAAACTGACTAATATGTGTTCGGAGTTTGAATTCTACACAGATTTTGTGGTTTAATTTTAAATATCGTCCCGAGGGAATTTCCAACATGTTGGAAAAAAGTTAGCAGGAAAATATGAGGCAGCATAGCCACAGCTTCCACTGTCTCAGACCACAAAAAAGAAAGAGACACCCAAGTCTGACAGATATAGTTTTAGACAGTACACAATTCAACTAAATCAGCTGTATAGTAATGATGAGCATATTGAGCTAAATTTCCTTTAATGCCATTCATCTGTCCACAGATGGAAAGAGTGTTACTCTAAGAACAGATATTACCTTTGTTTCACTTCATTTTTTACTTGCCGATTAAGCTTTATTTCACCATATCTTTAACTTATCTTTCTAGTTCCTTATAGCCATGTAATAAGGGAGCAGTCTAAGATAGGCAAAGGAGCATCATTTCAAATGACAGCTCTTTTTATCTCTGATTTGAATGACTTTATGAAGCATCTCTGTTCAGAGCTGGGTAGGGGTGAAGCTGGGGGCTGGCATCTCTAGATCATTTCCTTACCTTCTACGGTGCGAGACGTGAAATAAAGTTCAGCTTTATATGCATAACTTAGGTCTATTCCTTATGAAACAATAAAAACACAAAGGCAAATTATATTTTGGATGTGCAAAAATAGCAAGAAGACATTGGATTTTTAAATAGCAACTAAGCAGACATTGGATTTTTAAATAGCAACTATTTTGTTAAATTTCTACGCTGTGTCTTAAGCTGAGGCAATGAGGTTACTAGCCTTACTAGTCAGTTAAGCCAAGAATGCTAGTAGTGGTCAAATGATTCACTCATCATCATTAGAGTACATATGCAGGGA
This sequence comes from Phacochoerus africanus, assembly GCF_016906955.1. Lineage (NCBI taxonomy): Eukaryota > Metazoa > Chordata > Mammalia > Artiodactyla > Suidae > Phacochoerus > Phacochoerus africanus. Next base: position 79,189,870 of record NC_062554.1, read on the forward strand.
ATTTGGCCATTGTGTTCCCAGCTGGCAGCTTTTACTAACATCTGGGTTATTAACATCAGAATCAGCAATCTAGAGAATTGTTCCTTCTAACATATCCAGCTAATCCTAGGCCCAAATTAGTTCTCTTCCAAACCCACCTGCAGTAAAATCTAGCAGTCAAGCAGATTATCCTTGCACAGAATTGTTTGAGTTAAATATAAGTGTATTTTAAGATTAAATATTCCAGAAAAATCCAGGCCTGGCTTTCTACCTAAAGACAACTTTCAGTATCATGTTCTTGGAAAGTGAAAAATTAACATGCAGAAATTCACTTGTCAGTGAGAAAATTCAGTGATGACTCAGATTCAGAGATTCTGACTGCTATTTAACCAAAGCCATTTGAAAGAAGGGACTTTTCCTCATAGCTGAGACAATCACAACTTGAGAAGAATCTTATAAATATTTGGATGGCTTTGGACAAGTTTGCTTATACGTAATACACTCACAGCACGTTTAAATGGCAGCTTTGCTATACTCTTTGAGCTACTCGACTTGAAGATGGTTACTGCCATATTCTTTATCCAGATTAAGAAAATGTTTACAATGTAGTGAAAGGGACCCAAACACTTCTGTGATTATATAATAACTATCTTACTGTATTTACAAACCATTACGATAATTTAATGCCAGTGCATTTTAAAATTAGATTTCTCAAATAGATTCTTAAGATTTAGTTTATTCTTCCTGCTAAATCCCCTGAGGGAAGAGATTACTATGTGACACATACATCTGCACATAATTTGAGATTTTGAGTGATCCCACAGTAAACCAGTGTTTTTTTTTTTTTTTTTTGGTAAAGCCTTGCAACATGGATTTCCTTATTGCCATTTTCTCTGATCATGTATCCCTTACACAGAAATGTGTGTTCTTTTCCACTAAACACTGATTTAGGTTTAAGAACACATGTGACCAAACCCAACTCTGTGCTATTTCTATTAGATTTCCATTCATATATATTGTGCATTGATCAAAAGGTCCTCACTTCTTCCCATAGTAGTTAGATAAGCTATAGTACATTTGTAGCATAGGATTCTGGTCATTCATTAGAAAATTACTTCAAGTGAATATTTGTTTATTATGGAAATATGACCAAGAAAAACTGGTAAGCAAGAATGAAAAAGTATTGGAGTTCCCACTGTGGCACAGTGGGTTAAGAATCTGCAGCAGCTTGGGTTGCCACAGAGGTGAGGGTTCAGTCTCTGCACATTGCAGAGGGTTAAAGGATCTGATTTAATCCCTAGCCTGGGAACTTCCATATGTTGCGGGTGCAGCCATAAAAAAATTTTAAAAAAGAATGTAAAGTATTAAACACTAAGGGCATAATTATGTCTTTTCCTATGACTGTGTTATATGAAATACGCACACATATACATGCATGCCCACATATATATGTTACATATGTGTGTATGTGCATATACACAATGTGTTTGGGTGTATATGAATATATGTGTGTACATATATATATTCACATATATACATGTGTGTGGGTATATACATATATATACACACACAGGCACATTTTTTTCACTGACAAAAAGAATATTCACCAACATGATGACAATGATTTTACCCAGAGTGGTGGAATCATGGATATTTAACTCAATCTCTGACTTGAATTTAATATTAAAAATTTCCTCTAATAGAATCAATTGTTGATATGAAAATAAAGACATTTAATTTCTTTAAAGCTACTCCATCCTGCAAGTCTTTCTGGCAGAGTTAAATGATCTTTATTATCCTCCAAAGGAAATTTGTTCACTTATCATATCAGTATAAATATATGTTTCCTTGACTGATTCCACCATGAGATTTTGAGTCTCTGAAGAGTAGGGGTGATGATAAAATCGTCTCTGTATTCCTTAGTGTTAGCACAGCTCTTGACTGATAATGGCACTAATAATTGTTTTTAGAATGAGTGAATGAATAAATTATCAAGAAAAGTTTGACCAAATGCACAAAAAGAAAACTGAAATTGTTCTGATTAAATTTAATTATAAAAAAAATCTACTTCAAGTTAAGCTAAATGCCATAGGTATTTAATGCATTTCTACATTTTAAATTAAAATAGTTCGTCCAGAACCATACATACTGTGAGCCCTCAATTAGTACTGATTGAGGTAATTCTATGAGAAGCATAAGTTAGGCCAGTAAATGACACAGAGAATCTTAATTCAGATCATGTTTCTAAATGATAACTGAAGCTTCAAGTGAATCTGTTAAGTGGTAATTCAATTTAAAGAAGAGAATCAGTGCTAAGCTTTTAAGTTATTTTGTTTTTTACATACCAGTCTAAATTAAGAAAACCTGCAGTATAAGATAATTTGAAGTATCTTTACACTTCATTCTGGCATCATAACATAAAACCATAGAACATTTGTACATGCTGAGGATAATAAAATAATAGTAATAATATATACCATATTCAACACCTAATTATAGCTATTTATAAATTTTGAAAGTTGAAAGATAATATTCCTTTTTTTACTGTTTATAAGACAATCCTGGAAAATATAATATTAATTATGCTTCATTAATTTGTTTGACTAGAACCATGCTAACTAATTTACATTTTCTTTTACTCATCTTAACAACCGTATGGGTAGTTATTACAATCATATATATTTTTACAGATGAGAAAACTGTGATACAAGAAGTATAATTTCTCTCAGATCATAACAACTGGTCCTTTGTAAAACCAAGACTGCGTGATGTCAGATTATGTACTTTTAAAAGCAATGCTAAAGTGAGAGAAATCTGTGACCAGAAAAAAAATTCTCCTGTTGATGGAAAATATTCAATCTTGTGTATTACATGTCAACTAGTAAAATTTTTATATAATTAGAAATCAATTTTATATATTTTCTTTCTTTCTTTCTTTCTTTCTTTCTTTATTATTATTATTTTTTGTCTTTTTGCCTTTGCTAGGGCCACTTCCCGTGGCATACGGAGGTTCCCAGGCTAGGGGTCTAATTGGAGCTGTAGCTGCCGGCCTATGCCAGAGCCACAGCAACATGGGATCTGAGCCATGTCTGCAACCTACACCACAGCTCATGGCAAAGCTGGATCCTTAACCCACTGAGCAAGGCCAGGGATCAAACCCACAACCTCATGGTTCTTAGTCAGATTCGTTAACAACTGCCATGATGGGAACTCCAATTTTCTATATTTTAGTGTTGAGTTATGTCTTAAAATGATCTGCATCAAGACTTTTAGAAGATAATAATAAGAATTAATCAAATGATGTCTGAGAGGTGTTTTGATTCCTTGTGAAATAGTAACACAAAAAAAATGTGAAAAGTATTATGCTAAAGTACTTATTTCAGAAGGGAACCATGGGTAAATAAATGTTTAAGACTAGATATATTTTTTCTGGATAGCAAAGATAATATATACCCTACACAAAATAAGAATTATGTAAGCATTATAGAAAGTTTTCAAATTCCTATATTATCAGACTGAGAATTTTGGTCCCTCAGAGACAGTCTCTAGAAAAGAAAGACAATAACAATCACTAGATGTTTATAACATGATATAAAGTGCATCTTGGGAAAGGAGCCTAAGATTCAAAGCCAAGATCAAAGGCACTATTATTACTTTACTAAAAATGTTAAACAATCTGCAACCAAGAAAATTTCTTATCTCAAAACAAAGGTGAAAAAAGATCTTAGGAACTAGCAATGAACTGTATTCATCAGGCTCCAATGATAGAACCTTAATACTGTTCAGACTCAGCATCAAAGAATGGTTGAACAATTCCAGCTGCTCTCTTCATTAGCTGTAAAAAATATAACAGCCGGCCTTGTCTAAAATCTTGAAAAGAAAGCCATGTATTCGTTAGGAAGATGTGTAAATATTCCTGAATACTATGGGTTCTTAGGTGATTCTCAAAGGATTAATAATTATCTTGCTTATTTGAGTGAATGCTAGTCCATATACCAGATGGGGAAAGGGAATTACAATAGGGAGTGGAATCTCTTAGCATTTACTTCTGACAGGGCTGTAATCCAAGTCAAATTTAACTTCATATACTGCAATATACAACACCAAAAATTCCAAGGAATCTGAAAACATCTCCCTTTCCCAAGTGAAAAGATTTCACGTATTTTAAGAAAATTATTGTTTGTGCCCTAAATATTTTTTACATTTAAACACATTCACTAGGGTCTTATTAAAATAACAAATGTGAGAAATGAGGTAAAGATACCTAATGTACAAGGACTGTTGATTTAAATATGATACATCTACATACTAAAAATTATGCAGCCTATAAAATTCTGCCTAAAATTATTTTAATGACATGGGAAAATATCATAAAATGAATTCCAAATGAAATACTATGTAATTTCTCAGACATATCCAATTTCACTGTCAGCCCTAGCAGTTAGCCTCACTACTATGGTACCCAGTTATCCTTCTCAAATAATTTATAAACTTTCTTAAAAGATGAATTATATCACCAGAGAGGATAACAAAGAGGAACTGAGATGTGAAGTTTAGACATTTAGTCAGTTCATTTTCAAAATTTCTAAATCCTGCACACATGCCTTCAAAGAGGCGCTATTTAAATGTATGCCTCAGCTAAATTACATATTTTCACCATGTGTGGACTTTCAAGTTTGCTAATAAGTGCATGAAAGTGAAAATTTTATATTTATGAATGCCTTAACTATTAAACACATGGAAAATATCCCTAGAAACCTCCTATACAGGAAGATTTCTTTTATGTTTTTTTTAGCTTGAACAATTTCTTTTTTTTTATTTTTTCTTTTAAATTTTTATGGCCACACCTGAAGCATATGGAATTTCCCAGGCCAGCGACTGAACCCATGCCACAGCAGTGACTCTGGCCATTGCCATGACAATGCTGGATTCTTGAATGCACTGCCCCATGTTAGGGATTGAATCCGCACCTCCACAGTGACCTGAGCTGCTGCAGTCAGATTCCTAACCAACTACATACACCACAATGGGAACTCTGGGCTAGCACAATATCTGATGGGATAAATGTATATTAATATACACCTATACTATCCTGGAAGAGGCTAACTAGCAATAGTAAGTTCAGCATAATCAACAGTCTTGCTGTTAGCTTAGCAAGCCTAATATTTGATTTGCCGGTGTTTTGGAGCAGGTGCTGACTCATGTTCAAAAAGTCCCTAAGAAACCAATGTTTAAGGCCACTGTTCGTAAATGTATTACAGTAAAAGAAAAGGTGCCAGATAGACTGAACATCTATATTAGCCTGACTAGTAAATTCTCTCTTTAAAGACAAGGTATGTAGGAATCCTATTTATTACAAGGTGGCTTGGTGAATAGAGAGACTAGCTCTCTGATTCAAATGTGTAATGATCCCAGGGCAACTGGCCCAGAGAACCTGGTGCCTTCTGCTCACTAAGAGGGATACAACAGAGAAGACAACCAGAGTTTAAGGCTTTGACTGAGCATATTCTTCCAATGCCATTGCTTAGAAGAATGGACATAACCAAAATGAAAAATCTTTCTGGCTTCCCTTTTATTTCCCCTTACTTTCCCTTCTTAGTGAATCTTCTTTCAGCAAACACTCATAAACACATTTATTTGAACTCTTTTCTTGAGATATGTTACTAACATCAGTCCACTATATATTTCTGTACAAATATATTTTAGAAAGAAAATATTCACAAAGAAAATCTGACCCAATTAAAAATTAACAACAATAACATGTAGTTTCAGAAGTTGAATAGAATACCTTCTATTTAAGTTTTAAGTACTTCAACATTTGGGGTATGCATCCATTGCTGTAAACATTGTGCTTTCTTTAAAATAGCCCAAATTGTTATTTTTGTTTCCATAAGTTCTGCCTTTTCACTCATTTTCTTTAATGAGATCACTTACTTTTCCAGTCTTCACATTTTTTCTTAATTATTTCAAATTAATCTACTACAGCACTCACATCTGCTTATTATTTCCTTTTAAATACGAATTCTTTGTCAATACGATGGGATTTTAAACTGAGGACTGAACCACAATTGGGTATTGATGTAACTGCACTATGTTCAGAACAACTTAACTGTGGAAGCCATTTGAGCTCTATTCATCCTGAAGCCTGATTCTCAATTCTGGCCTGCCAATGGTGCCTCCTCTGCTTACTGCCAGAACCTGTTGCCTGCTAGTATTTTAGATAGAGACTGCAGTTCAAACAAAGGGAGAGCAGTGTAATGATTATATTACAATTGGACCACAGAGATATCTAATTACATTTTTTTCATCTGAGAATTTCGAAATAACCTACTGACTATGGTTAATGAAACCTCAGCATTTCCCAGGAAGATGTGAGCTTCGGCTGTATGCCTCTAAATGCTACTGATGGTCTGAATGAGGATTCACTTTACCTCTTTCACCTCAGCCTAACACTGCATTACAGGTTGATAAGTCAGCCCTGCAGTAACATAAAGAAAATAATTCATGAAACCCTTGTCTCAATGCAACAAAGGAGACTTGGTCGAAGTACCTGGGATCAAGTAAAAAACGACTACAACACTAGGTATCAGATTGAATTTGATACTTCTTCCTTCAACAACTCTCTTCCAATGCGTTCCCTGCCACTTTGAGAAGATGGGTGATAATATCAAGTACCAGCAAAAGACCTTTTGCTTTTTCCTGTCTAACCATATTATTAAATGACCCGTTATAAGATTACCTTTTATTCTCCTGCAGCAGGTGTTGTGGACTCAAATAATACGCCTTATAGGTGCAGGGATTTCATTTTAATTCCAGTTAAAAGCTGAACTGCCTCCCAGTTGGGCAGAAGGCTGAATATGGTAATTGACTAGTGACTCAAATCAGAGGAAGAGACTTGGTGAGTCACCCATGACCTAATGCTGAGTTTATTATAACCAGTACATTATTTTAGCAATGTTAAGAGAATAGTCTACAAAAGTGTTGGTGCTGAAAAGACAATTCAAATGATAAAAGAAATCTTTTGACTATTTTTATGTACAACACCAAAATATCCTAATGGAAATGGAAATATTCAGCCATTCTTGACTTTTGATCTTCTATAAAGAAAGCATCCAGCTAATAAAATTTGTTTCACTCTTCATCTTAGTGGCAAGGCAACACGGTATAATTATTTTCTAAACATAGAGGCTACCTGTGAACTTATTGGGCTTAGATGTTGAATTTTAACAAGAAAAATTTATTAAAATATGTAAATACTAGATTTTTAAAACCATTAATTCACAGAGAATGAGTCTAGGAAGTTTTTGTTGTGGCTCAGCAGATTAAGATCCTGACCAGTATCCATGAGGATGCAGGTTTGATCCCTGGCCTCACTCAGTGGGTTAAGGATACGGTATTTCAGCAAGCTGTGGTATAGATCACATATGCAGATTGGATCTAGCATTGCTGTGGCTGTGGTGTAGGCCAGCAGGTGCAGCTCCATTTCAACCCCCAGCCTGGGAACTTCCATATGCTGCAGGTGAAGCCCTAAAAAGACAAAAAATAAAAATAAAAATATTCTCGTCCATTGGTCTGTATGTCTGTTTTGGTACCAGTACCACACTGTGTTGATTACTGTGGCTTTGTAATATTGCCTGAAGTCTGAGAGAGTTATTCCTCCTGCTTCTTTTGTGGTTCCACATAAATTTTTGGATTGTTTGCTCTAGTTCTGTGAAAAATGTCATTTGGTAATTTGATAGCAATTGCATTGAATCTGTAGATTGCTTTGGGTAGTATGGCCATTTTTACAATATTAATTTTTCCAACCCAGGAGCATGGAATATTTTTTCATTTCTTTGCATCTTCTTATTTTCCTTGATTAATGTTTTATAGTTATATAACATTTAAAAAATCCTAAAAAATTAAAAAAATTAAAAGAGAGTAAATCTAATGATTCAAAAATTCCTATAGTATAATGGCCATAAAACTCATCTGGGCTACTTAAATATATTTTTTGGATATTATTTGATATATTATAGAATAAAAGAAGAAAAACGAAACAATAAAGAACACTTCTTAAGAGAGAGATTACTAATTAACTAAATATCCTCTGAGACAAAGTGGGAAAGAAATTTACCCAAAAGCAAATATTTGACATCTAAAAGTGCAGCAGCTGAAGGTGAAGCAAGAAGACAGGACAGAAGAGGGAAGAGATAAGGGTGAATAATTTTATTTTTATATTTCTTCAAAGAAAATTACCATTTTTAACATTAAACCCACACAATGTTTTCAAAGTGTTCTTATGTTTCCCCTCTGTTTTCTTGAGAACAGAAAATATAAACTTTGGATGTTTTTCACTGCATAGCCTTGTAAATGTCGCATTTTCTTAGTGATGTCATGTATGTCAATCTATTTTCTTTTCAGATATACAAATCCTTTGTTAAGACTTTTCAAATTCATTGGAACTCTCTGTAGATGTCAGATATCAGATGTAGATATCAGATCACTCTGATATCAGATGTAGATATCAGATCACTCTGAGAATAGAGCAAAGGCTTGGCTTGATTTGAATGAAGGATTTCCCCATGGTAAAAATTCTCAAGTGAAGTTCAAGTTTCTGTTAATACCAACATGTTCTTATGCTTTGGAAAATCTAAGGATCAAGTTGAATAAATGCCTACTTCTGAACTTCCTAATTTTTCTCAATTTCCTTTCTTCTTTCTCTATAATGCTTCAAATAAAATCCTGAGTTGTAATCATAAAACATTATACTCTCTGGGGATTTTAATATGAAATCACGGACTTGTAGTTTACATTGTTTTAAATAATGGTTTTATTACCAAAAAACTAAATATTTATTGAGAGCTAGATTTCAGAATAAAACCACATATGATTCAAGTGATGTTTATTTCAATATAGACTGAATGATTCATTTTACTTCTTTTTATAAAATTAATACCATATTTTAAACTCTGATCCTTCTAGAAAAATCCAGAGAAATATTTATTATAGAAATTTAAAATAATCTTTACCTTGCACCAGGGCTGCAAGAGTAATAGTTAAATGACAACATTTAGGCAAAATAGTAGAGACATCTAAATCTTTCTAATACTCTAGTAAAACTTATTTTTACCAGTTAATATTTTGACTTATCTGTCACCATATGCATAGGAGATAAAATTTTAAATAGCATACCATATTATAGGACATTGAAAAAAATATTATATATCTACATTGTCTGTTTTATCCTAAACATTTGTTTGAAGGTGAGTATCATTTTTTTCTTAATTTTCCACACTTCCCATATATATTTCCAGAGCAGATAAGTTATTCCAAATTATTTTATATACCTTTCTTAATTGTAGGGCTTTTTAATAACCAGTGAACAATTGCTTTAGCTCTGGCGTATCTGGATATATAGATGGGAATCATTTAATGAATCATTTGTCTCAGCAGGACACTCGTCAAATACTAGCCATAATAGGATTTTATCATTTTTAATTCTTCTTGTAAAATTCTCTCTACCCAATTCTTGATTACTTCTCAATAGGTTTAAGGAAAAAGGAAAGGAGAATTATCATTTATTGAGCATACGATCTCAGGATCAATGATAGGCATTAACCCATACAACTTATCTAAACAAATTACTATCCTCAGGTGAGGAAACTGAGGCTCGAAAAACTAAAATTATTGGGTTAAGGTTAGACTTTAAGTTCAGATGGTTAGAATGTTACAAAGTGTGAGAAACTGATTTTAAACTCACACTTTTTCTTTTAAATTTACTGCATCTAACACATTTTCTAATCCAGAAGAGTTAGATTTATTACTATATTGTATAACCTTGTGGCACACTACATTTTATGATTTTAAATAAAATAGCAATGAGGAGGAGGAGAAAGAGATCATGGTAAAGGAGAAAGACGGTAAAACATTGTTTGTATTTGTTAAGCTCTCACTTGTCCATATGAAACAGCACAGAACTCTATGGTCCTTTCTTTCCATTTCTCCCACCTGCCTTCTGTCTATAGAAAGACTTTAGCCAAATAATTTTAATCAGGGAATTGAGAAAATGCAGAAGGAATGGAAAACAGTCTTACAGGACCAAATAACAATAGTTCAGTCATTAAATAAAGTCAAAGACATTTAGCTCCTCCTCAAGTGTTACATTCTAAGCCATATCCTTTGAGATGTTTTGCAGAGATTGAAAGCCCCATCAGGTGGAAGAAGTTAATTACATGATAATCAGACTATAGCCATGATACCAGCTATGTCAATTCTGAGACTTGGCCTCAAAGAAATGTGAACGAACCAAGTCTGGAACCAAAAACTAACTAATAATTAAAATAATCATGATAATGCTGGTCAGACCACCATATGACCAGTTTCAAGATGACTGTCAGAGCTGACTGTGCTCTTTCTGCATGTAGTCCCCTCCCTCTACCTATACACCCCTGAAATTCCCCTTTAAAAGTCTGGGCCACAGGTTGTTGGGGGGGGAGTCACCCTTTGGACATAAGTCTGTCCTCCCCCGACTCAGTTGCCAGCCTCCAAAATAAAGCAAACTTATCTTTCCACTAACCTTGCCTCATTATTGGTTTTAGAGCAGCAAATAGCTGAACCTCAGTCTCACTAACATATGGGTTATGGAATCAGAATGCCTAGGCCTACTTTTGACTATAGCACTAACTGGTTAGGTGACTATAGGAAAATCTGGCCTAGAGTGAGAGCCGGGTCTACACTTCATCATTGATTTGGTCTTGATCCTCCTCTGCTTTGCTCCACTCCACCTCCCTCTCCAATGATGAGGTTATGCAAGCCTTTGTTTCAGGTTCTGTTTTCTAGGAAACCCAAGCTACAGTGGTGGCTTTGTCAGTATGATTTGCCAAAACGAGGCGTTGAAAACAACCAGAATTCCCACTGCCAATAAAAATCCCTTAACATAACAGTATTCCTATTTTTATAAATTCCACTAATAAAGCCTTCAGTTCTTTAAATTTTCTTTAATTGCAATAAAATCCATAATCTTCCTTTGTTATGTATAAGATTCATCTAGTAAAAACTGGTTACATTGAGTTGTGATGGTTTAATTGTGAAGTAAACTACAATGAAGATTTTATTTTTATTGTCTTTAGGTACAATTAATATAACACATTAAGAAGAGATTGGTCTGTTTTAGCATGGATGAGGATTATACATTGACCTAGTTTTCACATTCTAAATTATTTGTATTTATTATATGTTTATTTACATATTTTGAGGGGCATGCCTGTGGTATGTGGAAGTTCCTGGGCCAGGGACTGAACCCAAGCCACAGAAGTGACAACACTAAAACATTAATTTCTAGGCAACCAGGGAACTCTGATATTTTACATTAGAAGTCTTTATTAATGAATGTAGGGGGTAGGATATAAAGAAAGAAAATAGAGGAAATACCAATACCTAAAAGTTTATGCTGGAGTTCTCTTGTGGCCAGTGGGTTAAGGATCTGCTGCTGTCACTGTAGTGGCTTGGGTCATTACTGTGATATGGGTTTGATCCCTGGCCCTGGAAACTCTATATGCCATGGGTGTGGCCAAAAAACGAAAATTTATGTTAAAGATGAAGAATGGTTAACATTTTAAAAAATAGCTTACCCTTGCATGAATCATAGTGTTTATACAATATATATGTACAATTTAAAGCACACAAAAAAAATAAACACATTAACCCAACACTCAGCTAAGAAATATAACAAACACCACAAATTCTTGAAAGAACTCTTGCACAAAGGACCCACTTAGTGGGAAGGCAAACACCATTGAATCTTCTGGTAGCCCCAGTTCTAAGGGTGCAAACTTAAGTTCAGTCAATTCACTTTGAGGACTTTTTTTGTCCTTTGTGGAGAGAGGGAGTGGCACAGATAAGCGTCCCATATATGCAAACTTCAGATAGTTTTTTTTTTTCCTTTTTATGGCTGCTCTTGCAGTGTATGGAATTTCCGAGGCTAGGAGTTGAATCAGAGCTGCAGCTTAGGCCTATGCCACAGCCATGACAACAGCTGATCCCTGTCACATCTGCAACCTATGCCACAGCTTGCAGCAATACCAGATCCTTAACCCACTGAGCAAGGCTGGGGATCAAAACCACATCCTCACAGAGAAAATGTTCAGTCCTTAACCAGCTGAGTCACAAAGAAAACTCCAACTTTTGACAGTTTTTTTTTTTCAGTTTTAAAAAAGATTATATTTGCAAACATTTCTCTTTTCACTACTTTCTTGAACACTGAAACAACTAAATTGTTAGATAAAGATACTTTAAAACTGTCCTGAGTTTGTGAAAGGTGCTTTCTGGCTATGTCTCTTTTGGCAACAATAGCAAATTTGATAATATTCTTATAATTCCAGATATAAAAATCAAGCATTTTCAGAATCTTAGGCAATTGAAAGCATTTGACCATATTCTCCAATTGTTCAAAACAAGTATGTGAAATTGAAATAAAAGGGACATCTAAAAAATACAGAATTTATTTATTTTTTGTCTTTTGTCTTTTGTCTTTTTTTAGGGCCGCATCCATGGCATATGGAGGTTCCCACACTAGCGGTTGAACTGGAGCTGCAGTGCCGGCCTACACCATAGCCATAGCATTGCCAGATCCATGCGACCTACACCACAGCTCAGGGCAACGCCCAGATCCTCAACCCACTGAGCGAGGCCAGGAATGAACCCACAACCTCATGGTTCATAGTTGGATTCGTTTCCACTGCACCATGCTAGGCACTCCAAAAAATACAAAATTTAAAATTGAGCATTCATAATTGAAGATTTATAATTCAGAAAATTTATACCTATCTTTAAAAAGGTGAACTATTTAAAAAATCCTTCTCAATATTATACATATATCTGGAGACTAAAGTCAAAATAAAACAAAAACCCTAAAATTTATTTTCATTTTCATTTGTTTTAATATGGTTTTTCCATCTCTAGATCTTGATTCAGTTGCAACTTGTGCCACTTCACAGACAATTTGCCTGGATATTATCTGTCACCACTTCCTCTCACATTAACTGAGGGGATGACTTGGATTCGGACACTCAGAAGTTATCTCTCAGTGGGGGTGCAAGTTCCTTGTGTCACTCTTCCGCCTCCCTGCTACCACATTACTTGCGGTTAGTTTCATGCTGAGCACATTTTCTTTCACATTAATACCCAGTTATTTTTTCAAATGGCTTTGCAGAACAGATGTTCTTATGTGAGTTCCCATCTTTCTTCCTACTCCTGACATATTTTTCACAAAAGACTTCTTTGCCATTCCTCATTTATTTGAGGGTAGAGGGAGAAGAAAAAGAAAGACATCCTACTTATCCAAAAAAAAAAGAAAAAAAGAAAATTGGTCCTTAGATATCTTCCTGTGTAATTTGTCCCCACCTATTCCTCCTGATACCTTCATTGAAAAGAAATTTGCTTTCCTAATTTTTTATCTTCTTCTATATCTGATTTTCTCCTGAAAATTAGTATATTTTAATATTTTATGACTAGAGAGATTTTACACAGCACTTGTCAATGTAATCTAGACATATTGATTTCATTCCCATTTTTCTCCAGATATTAGCCTGTGGTTATGAGTTAGAGAGAATTAGCTTCTCATATCCCTTTCCAACCTCCTCTATGGGTCCTTTTTCAAAGTTGAAATGTCATATGCCCACATCCTTATTCCCTGTCACTTGTCAGAGATAAGTTCTGTTCTGTCAGCAAGTTTAATCAATTAAAAATGCTCTTAAAGTTTTCTATTTCTGAAATTAATTCACTGGGGAGAGACACTATAATCTTCGAAGGAAAGTGAAAAGTTTTTCTCCTATTTCTTCAAGAATAAAATCAATTCTTTCAGATCTAGAGATCCAGAAAGAGTAGGATCTCTGGCTTTCCCTCCCTGTGTCTAATCTCTGCAAAGTTGTGCAATATAACGTTAAGTCTATCTATGTTGCTCCTCCATTTTTCAGGGCTAAAATCATTTAAAATCAAGCTGTTTAAAAAATTTTCTGAGAATTCATTTACATTGTCATTAGTTCAGTTGATATGTATGAACCCTCATTTTGATAAGATTTGTTCAAATCCAACTTGTCGCATATGCCTCTGAGGTAAACCTTGACAAAGAATTTATAGGTTGCACCAAGGTGGGGGAGAAGCTTGCGTGCTGAATCAGAGACCATTATGGTCCAATACATAGATCGATTTCTCTTTCTCTCTTTCTTAGCATAGAGGATGAGTAAAAGAATAAAAGCTCTACACTAGTAGATTTTAAACTGCAATGATTTCTTCTCAAAAACTTTAAGAAAAGCAGAAATCTTTCTCAAATACATTATAATTCAAAATGCACAGGTATTTAAACATTTTTCACTAATAATAGTAATCTGGAAGCCTAGAGTTTCTTGTCAATTTAAAATGCTAATTTGTAAAAAAAAAAAAAAGAAAGAAAAAGAAAAAGAAAGAAAGAAAGAAATCCCCAATTCCCTATAGCCCAGCATTAAGCCAAAGTTACTTCATATCTGAGCATGCCATCAGCCACCTCTTCCTAAGCAGGAGGGTGGCATGCTGTTAAAGCATAGCTGTCACTCACACACATGGCTGTTAGGCAATGGAGGCGAATAAGGGAACCATTATTCTGTAATTCTTAAAATTTACATTCCCTGTAATTTTCAGTGAATGCTTTTTTGGCATTTAAATTAGATGGAACCTCAACTACTGCCACCAGTTCATGGTATTTTCCTAGAATGAAGGTGGACAGCACAGTTAGCTCTTAAAAGACCAAAAAAAGAGAGGTGATTTTATTTTCCATCTTGACTTTCCTGTAACAGTCAAATAAGTTTGTTTATCCCATCTGCCTTCTTTAATGATCATGAACAGTGACAGTCCCAGAGAGAACATACAACACTCTCTGGAGCTCACTGTTATTCTCTGTCAGGAAAAAATTTACAAGTTGGCTTTCATGTTTGTAAAGTTCAATGCTCAGAACAGTAATGTTATAAATGGCAATTATCATAAAATACTACACATTTAGATGTTGTTCTAAGAAAAAAAAATCTGCTATTTGGGGATTTTTTTTCATATCTCATTTCTGGAAATATACAAATGTGATGTACTTGCTCTATTCTTTATTTCAGAGAGTTCATAACAATACATGTTATTTTACTTAAGAAATGTAAGAAAACAAAGCATTGGCTGAATTTTAATACAGTGGTTATGAGACCGAACAGCTTCTCAGGAACTAATCCTCCCTTCATCCTGACATTTAAGAACACATCACTAAAGGCCTGGAAAAATGAACTGTGAGTCAGGTAATCTGGGTTCTAAATACTAGCTCTAACCAGGGGACCTATGATAAGTAGCAAAGATCCCCTGAACCTAAGTTTCCTAATTTTTAAAATGAGAAAGTTGGACCTAACAATCTCTAAATGTAAATTCTAATAGCCTTTTACACATTTGAAGTCAACAAAGAAGACACAAGATGGCAGAACTCCATTTTTCACTTTGATATTCTTCTTCCAAGTCCTCTGTTATATTCAGAATAGTTCAAAGCTGCTGCCAGCTACTTGGGTTCATGAAACTTTGGTATCCTCGTTTGTCAAAGCCAGGGGGAAACTCTGTCCTCATGCCCGCATTGGCATGGGAATCCATGCAGAAGGGTGCAGCAATCTGCCAAGCACCTGGTAAGTCTTCATGAATTATGACTATTGTTATTATTTCCAAAATCAGTAATAGTGCTTAAAACCATTTGTTTTGCTTTCTTTAACAACTGCTTTCTAGGAGAACGGCTTTTACCTTATTCTTGTGTAATAGCTTAAAGTACAACTGGTTACTGTACAGGTGTACCTATGAGACAAATGCACAGTAAACTCAGAAACATTCATTATTGACAAAAGTCACATACATTCATCATTATAATGAAAGAAAAAGAGAAGGACCATCGGTTCTGCTACAATGCAGGATATGTCCCTAAAATTGTGATATCCAAAACCATGCATTAATTAAAAAATACTACAGGGCTTATGGGAAAATGAGGTTAGGAGGACAACACTCAAAAAACTTCACTGGTGACATTTGAAAAGACCTGTCACCTAATAAGAGGACAGTTAAATGATTAAGAAATACATCAATATTACAATAAATATGACAGCTTACTGTGAAACTGACATGACATTGCATTTGGAAGAGTTGGAGCCTGTGAGTTAGCATGGAGTAGGGGAAAGAGTGTATTCTGGAATCAGGAAGCGGAGTTGTATACTAGAAGGTGTGTCTGGGTGTGGCTTAGAGCATGTGTGATAAACTCAGGAGGCCAGATAATACTTGAGGGGTGTTTGTGTATGTTTGTGTGAACACACGTGCCTGTGCACCCATTGTATTCTTGGGGGGCTTTGTTCAGCTGAGGGAATCCTTCTGCCTTCACTTTGTGTTTCTTGCTGACAAAATCAGACATAAGCAAACATGAAATGTGCATTGTGCTCAAATTGTTCTCTAATATATCAACTGCTTTGGAATAAATTTACATTTTCAAAGTAAGTATTATAGCAGAAATGATTATACATAGATTCCAGGCAGTATTTATCTAAAATCTATTCTTTATCCAAATTAGGTGTATACCTGTTTGTGTATGTATCTACATATAACACAGAAGAAAAGAGAAACAAATAGAATCTTCTTCTGTATGTTGATAGTAAAATTACTCTTGGCTGAGTGTTTTACATAGTTCTGCATTTTTCCACACACCAAAGAACAATACTTGCAAAAAGAAAATCTAAGTATCAGAAAAAAAATAAAATAAACAGGTCTTACAAAATCTTTATAAGCACTCTTTTGCTCTGAGCCTTTTTTTTAAGTTCCGTATGTGTCTCAATTTCCAGCTTGGGTGAAAACAAGAGAGAAGGTGGCGGGGAAAGAGAGATACAGGGCAGAAGAGACTAGGGTAATGGAAATTCAGTTTAAAATGCAGACAAATCTGCTGTTTCTGCTTGATAGCCTGTAACATTTCCATGTAGTGCACTTTGCATGGCAGAATAGCTGCTAGTAATAGAATTCTCTCACAGTGGAGGTTAATTACTTTTCAGCTACAGCAAAATAAATTTCCTGTCAAGCCAATGGACAGGGATATGCCAGTGTCCCCGTTTTTACCTGCAGTTTTAATTCAATGTTAATATCTGTCACTTGCTTGCATTTAGTGGGCTGCTCCTCTGAACAGTGGGAGCCCCAAAGGAGTATTGAGGGATTGTCAGTTATGTAGTATCAAATGCGTGTTTAAAGAAAAGTCACCTCTCCCAGAGTGCCCCGTAAAGAAGATTAACTGAGCTGCCTTTCACATCAGAAAACAGGGCTGACCCTCCCGGTGATGTGGAAAAGTGCAACTTAACGCAAGACAGGAACCAGGGAAGTTCATCTTCCTTGGTCCACAGTGGAGCAAACCCAAGTTTTCACTCACATCTCAAACTGACTGTAGGGAGGTTTTAAGAATCATTCATTTCAGTATATTCCCCATTTTAATAAGGCCAGTCCCACAGCACAATGTGTTGAACTTTACAGGAAAATATATCAATAGCTCCTTTTAATTATCCTGTTTGGAAGCTCATTTTTTTTCTTCAAATGTAACCTCTTGTCTATGACCATATTCATGTCCTACCACTGGGACAAACACAGTCAAGTTAATTAATCAACACCAACTCTGGAAATTCTGAAGAAGGACAGATGGAATAGAGAAAAGAGTCCACGTTACTTCCCACTGCAGATAGCTGCACAGGGGATTGAGGGGACATAATAAAAAAGCAGAATGTTACTCCATTAGAAAGACTAGAATTCAGAGTTAAATTATTTCTGGTTGTCAGAAAATAATTGATATGGGAAGATATTTCCACATGAGTTCTTCTTTTTATAATACAGCTCCTCATTTTGAAAATACCACACCCTGCATTCTCCTCCCATCAAAATCTTTAATTCTATATATCTGAGTAGTTTACCCATAAAACACTTTCTGATTCAGCTAATGTTGTGTGGTCTCATTTTCCTTTGAAATGCTCTAGAATCCTGTTTTATTTTTTCCTATGGAACTTATTATTTTGCCTCATATAATAATTTTAAAGCAATTTTTAACCACTCTCTTTTCCAATTAGATTGAAAGTACCTTATGACAATGCTTATTTTGCTTTTAATTTACTGCATCCCCTAACATGATGCCTTGCATTTAATGAATCCTCAATGAGTGTTTGCTGAATTGACTTTTCTCGAAGTTTCATCCTCTTTTGAGACAGAGAAAATTGGAGGAGGGGATCCTGAGTGCACTAGAAAGTCTTAACTTTCCTCTCAAAATTTATTTGCAATTCAGCATTCCTGTAGAAAATGATATTTGAGTGTGGATTTCTGAGTGTTAAAACATTATAAGATGTTAAATCAAATATTCACTTATGTTCTGCTAGAGGTAGGGAAACCAATAAACAATACTCATTTTTTCCCTTCCTGAGGTTGAATCACACCAAAAATAAGACACCTGGGTTAGAATGATAGAGATCAAAGTATCAGTTTTAAATAAGATAGGAGAATGTGGCTGAGATGCCATCATTAAATCAAGTTTTCTAACATTTCATACCTGGACAACTCTACATATTCTTTGTAAGAATGAAAGATAACACCCAAATTCTATAATGCAAGAGCAGACAAGACTGGCACTAATCTGGGCAGGTGATCTGATAGGCTGAGCCAGATACATTCAAGTTCTCTAAACTCAGCAATCAATTACTCCTCTCTGGTGAGGTGTGGAAAACGGGTCAAGGATGGAAGGGAAAGGAAGCTTCAGAGAGAAGTTGAAGAATACTCCGAAGCTTTTCCTTAATAAGGAGTAGAGGAGTTAG
Source organism: Phacochoerus africanus (assembly GCF_016906955.1). Lineage (NCBI taxonomy): Eukaryota > Metazoa > Chordata > Mammalia > Artiodactyla > Suidae > Phacochoerus > Phacochoerus africanus. Next base: position 79,208,694 of record NC_062554.1, read on the forward strand.
CATTCCCACCTGACATGGAATTATCATGTCCTTTCTTGTTAATTACCTTTGATGGGGATAGGCAATATTTTTGCCATTAATGTTAGGTGATAAGTTGGAAATGAAACAGTTCATAGAGAAAAAATAATTAATGGTAAGTGGAAAACACATGTGCAAGTTGGGGAGACCCCAGAGACGGGTGAGAAAGGACAGGTCTAGACAACACTTATGTACTAGACCTATCTAAAATATCTAAAATAGTTTTAAAAAACTCTAGCAAGTCACTGAAAAATGGAACACACTCCTAAATGATCTCTTACCTTGAAATTTTGTGAAAACTGTCCCACCATTTGTTTAAAGGTCCTGAGAAATTGCTCATTTTAGGCAGAGACAAGGGGGAATAACAAAGTTTTGAGTAAATTTCAAGTATTCTTGGGGTAAAACAATCTGTTACAAAATAAATCAGGGGTCACAAACTCTTTTTTGGCCACGATGCGCAGTGGCTTGATCTTGGTTCTCAGACCAGGGATTGAAACCAGGCTGCAGTAGTGAAAGCCCCCAGTCCTAACCACTAGACCACCAGGAACTCCCTCATGAACTTTTTCTTTAAAGTTTCAGATCATAATTATTTTAGGCTTTTATATAGTTTCTGCTCAACTACTTAACTCTGTTGTTAGAGATGATGTGAAAGCAACCTTAGACATATGAACATGAATGAGCATGACTATGTTCCAATAAAACTTTATTTATGGACACTGATTTTTAAAAATCCTGTAATTTTTATGTGTCAAAAATGCTATTTTTTATTTTTAAAAAGCATTCTCATCTCCCAGATCATACACCGGCCAGATTTTTTCTGTAGGCCATAGTTTACCAACCCTTGAAAGAAACATTAGAGATCACTGAAATTTTAACTCAATATTATCAGTTCCCTAACCTGACTAAAGCTAGAGAAAAGTACTAATAGCATTTGTCTACTCTACAATTTCTATAGCTTAATTTCTGAGTTTAAGTTTCTTCTCAACTACCATCCAAGAAGATTTGCAAAAACTAATACCCGTAATGGTTTTTTTAAATCTACAAAAGGAAAGAAGATGTTGATTAAGCCCTGTGATTATTGGCAAACCAATACTTCATTGTACATTCACACAGACCTTAATGCTAATGGATTTGCAACAGAAGCAGAAAAGGTCAGAGGCAGAAGCCTGCTCAACTGCAGGACTTTAAGGATCAGTCTAATTTAGGGGCACAGGACAGGGACTTTGAAGCGCTATAAGGGGTACCCAATTACCCAGGAAAATGTTAAGCAAAGGCAAACTGGTGACATTTACTTTCCTGCGTATTTCATGAAAGGGCAAAAAAGTACACTCTCACTTGAGAGCTTCAATGTTTTCTGTGGGAAATAAACCTGGAAGTTTCTAGGGGACTAACACTAGCTCAACCTAAATTTATCCCACAGCTCCCCGTGGTTACCACCTGGGTGGTAATCACTGGAAGGGCACCTGCCTTTAATTCAGTGGAATTGTGACACACCCATTTCCAGCTCTCTTCCCACCTGGCCAAGGTGCATAACTGCTCTAACCTTGATTTGCTTCCCTCCTCATTTTCTCCATTTACCCTGGTTTTTGTTCTTTGAATCATTTTTGCTAGTAGCAAACACAAATAAATTTTAAATAAAGAGTTAATTTTATCTTCCTCTCTTCCTTCCACTCTTCTTCCCAAGGAATAAAAGCTGCTAACAGTTTGTTGTGTACATTGATATTCATTTTAAATATGAATGTATTAATAGATGAGAATTTTGAGTACTAACAGTTATTTTCATTTTAAAGGTTGTAGTAATGGCATTATGCTATTTTTCCTCCTATAACTTACAAGAGTTGTCATTTATGAATACATTGTAGACAGCTAACTCAACACAAATTTCTTTTTTTTCTTTTTCTTTTCCCCTGTATAGAGTTTCAGACCAGCATTATGTACAGAGTCTGCATCTCATTGGTGATCTGTGAAAAGGTTTCCCCATTTTCTATTTTCTTTTTATTTTAAAAATACATATGATGATAAAATTTGAACTACATAGTCTATACAATTCTTTTTAGTTCTAAATTTATGTGATTTCATGAGTGCATTTCTATTGTATTTTGTCAGGTGCCCTACCAAGTATAGAATAGGTCTTCTCCTTTATCAGTTTTTTTTTTTTGATGTAGATAAGGAAGGAAAAAATGACAAAGAAGAACTATGCCTATAAAATATTATATCAGTTATAATAACAGAGCTTCCTTAAAAATATTTTATAATACAATTATTTTTATGATCTGATTATTAGAAAATCTAAATAATCAATAAAATGTGAGAAATTAACCAAACGTAGATTAGACGGGAAAATAAATTTCATGTTATTCAAACACATGTGACTTTTTCAAAGGAAAACCACTGTTTAGGAAATTCACAAGAAACTTTCAGTCTATCTCTAATTCTTTCTGTTCAGAAGTGAACTTCAAGAGATGGAGAAAGGAAGGTAACTAAATTTCATACATGTAAATAACCTCTAAACTCAATTTCTCATCAATATATGTGGGCTAACATTTTCATTGTATGTATGAGCCTCTGAATGTCCCAGATTCCCTTTGTAGGCAGAAGGCCCCCTAGGATAAAACCAAAGCTGGTGCTGGTGAAGAAGAATGTTATGGTTTATACATTGCTACTTTGCTCATAATTTATCCAGAGTCTGTAATTTACAGAAAGTCCTTTGTTCACCTCATTCATCACAGAGAGACACTCAGGAGAAGAAAGTTGTACACACAAAAATTAAAAATCTATCTGTTGCCCTTGGCAAGCTCTCATTTCTTGTTCAACTCAGTTTGTTGTATTAACGCTTATTGGTTTATTCTGGGCTCTGCAAAAGAAAAATGAACCTGCTTTGTTGATCTCCTATAGAAACTGCCTCCCAGAAGGTCTCCAGGTTTCCTTTGTCATTTTGTGTCCTTATTAATGATACTGAATTTGCTACAGAGAGGCAGGATGATGAAGAATTTAAAAGCTTGCCACCTCGCTTATCTAAGTGACCTTAAGCAAATAACTGAGAACACCCAGGCCTAAGTTTCCTTACACATAAAGGGAAGTAATAATATTACCCCTGTTTCCTAGCAGAAGCAAATGGATTAGGGGAATTATTACTTATAAAGAACCTTGGAGAATCCCTAATATACATCAGAAAACAATAGCAATTATGACAAATCTTCCAGAAATCTTTGGTTATTTCGTCTATTATAGACTGAATGTTTAAACCCCCTTAAATTCACACCTGGAAGCCTTACCTTCCAGGGTGGTTATATTTGGGAATAGGGCCTCGAAGGAAGTAATTAAAATTAAAAGAAGTCCTAAGGATGGGGCTCTAACCCATAGGATTAGCATCAGACACCAGAGAGGGAAGATCATGAGCAAGATCAAGATCACGTGAGCACATGTGAGATGGTAATCCTCTGCAACCCCAATGGGACCTCTCACAAGACAGCAATCCCACTTTCCGGTTTCCAAAACGCTGAGAAAACAAATTCCTATTGTTAAACCATCCAGTCCATGGCATTGTGTACTGCAGTATGATCAGACTAAGACACCATCTATTCTCCAACATGACATATAAAATTAGCTGAACAATGTTTTATTCATTGAAATTTTTATTTCAAGTTTTTTCATGTCTTTTTCAGGTTTCTTATAGACATATAAATGTGTATTCTAAAAATTATATGGAAAGGCACAGGATCTAGAATAGCTAAAACAATCTTGAAAAAGGAAATAAAGGGTAGAAATCAGTCTAACCCTTATTATTAAGGCTTACTTGTAGATACAATCATCAAAGTATGTAAATATTGGTGGAGAGGTAGACATATAGATTAATAGAATAGAATAAAGAAGCCAGAAATAAACCCCATAAATATGCTCTATTGATTTTTGACAAAGCTAGAAAGCTAGTCAAGAGGAAATATGAGCTATTTGAGTAAATTGTGATGGAACAATTGGACATCCAAAACTATAAAAGTAAAACTTTGAACTAAATATCACAACTAATATAAAATGTTACATCAAAAGTCTCATGGACTTAAATGTGAAATCATGAAACTTTTGGAATAAAAAAGAGAAAATCCTTATTAGCTTGGGCTAGACAGAGAATTTTTAGACCTGACACCAAAAGTATAATCCATAAATTGATACATTGGATCTCATCAAAATTAAAGATATTTGTTCTGTGAAATGAAATGAAAGAATTTCCTCTATTCAGAGGATGAAAAGATAAGATTGGTATAACATATTTGCAAACCACATATTAGATAAAGGACTTAATATCTAAAACTACTACCTACAACTCTAAATTTCAACTGTGAAACAGACAATCCAATTAGAAAAATGGAAAAAAAAAACATTAACTAATATTTCACAGAAGAATATGTACTGGGGCAAATAACCACATAAACAGATGTTTGACATCATTAGCTATTAGGGAAATGCAAAAGTATACCTCAAATATCACTGCATACCTAGTGAAATGGCTAAACTTTAAAAAAAAATAACACCAAATTCTGAAGAAAATGTGGACAATCTGGCTCATTCATACACTGCTAACAGATATACACTGCTAACATGATATACAACCACTATGGAAAACAATTTGGCAAATTCTTAGAAAACTAAACATACAATTACCATATAACCCAGCAAGTGCACTCTTAGATATTTATCTCAGGCAAATGAAACTTATGTTCATATGACAACCCGTGTGTGAATGTTCTAGTAGCCTAAAACTAGAAACAACCCAAATATCCTTCAATGGATAAACTGTTAAACAAAATGTCTCATCCATATCATGGAACACTATACAAGAATACAAAAGAACAAGCCATTGGTACTTTTAACAGCTTGGATGAATCTTCAGAAAATTATGCAGAGTGAAAAAAGCCAATCCCAAAAGGTTCCATATTACAGGATTCCATATTTATAATATTCCTGAAATGATGAAATTATACAGATGAAAACATTAGTGGTTGTCAGGGGCTAAGGACCAGTGTGGTTGAAGGAGACAGTTATAGTTATAAAGGTGCACCACAAGAGATCCTTGTGACAGTGAAACTGTTCCTTATCATGACTATAGTGGCCCTGACACAAATGAGTGCATGTAAACTTGTGATATCTGAATAAGATCAAGGGATTGTGTCAATGTCAATATCCCGTACTAGAGTTATGCAAGATTTTACCACTGGGGAGCACTGGGTGAATAAAATAAGACTGTATTTCTTAAGTGAATTTTAAAATTATATATAATCTCAGATAAAATTTTAATTTAAAAGTAAACAAAAATAAAAGGTGTAATACAATCAATCTATTAATTTTGTAATTTTACTATCAGTAGGCAAGCCAGGTTTTCTGAGTACCTGATTCAGAATTCTGTGCAGCCTGGTGTCTAGAATGATACAGTTCATACATTTAGTTGTTCTCCTAATTTGTTCTCCTAATGTTAGAGCTTTCCGGTCCTCGAAAACTTCAATTTGTAATTGGACTTGATAGAATAATTAGGACTACAGAAATTACCAGTTCAAGAAAAGTTGAACTTTTGACATAGATATAAAGCAGGCCCAGAAGGCTGCTGTTCAACATAGTTTGATTCTCAGATTCAATTTCTGAACACTTTGAAGTCATTTTATGCCACTTGGCTCAAATCATTCATCTCAGCGAAAATTTGTTAGTTAAATGTCAGCTCCTTGGTGTTAGTCTATGGTTCACATGAGGTTCACAGAGGGAACCATGGCTGTCTAACAATGTTTAAAAAGACACTTCTAGCTCAGGTAGAATGCCTAAGCAACAGAGGATACCTTCTACTGAAGAAGATCCTGGCTGTAGGAGAGTCTTGCTATCAGTAAATATACCCCAAAGAAATAAATAACACATGAAACACATTAAATGAATTGTAATTCCTGCTGAGAAGAAATTCTTCCTGGTTTTTAAGATATTTTAACATTCTTTCTTTCCCATTTCTACAAATACGGTAATTCGAAAGTAGCTATTATTGTAATTCATAGAAGATTCAACTTGATTTATTGCTTTGAGTAGCTCTCTGCATGTGCTGCATATTGTCCACTTTGAAGATATCATCTTTTTCTCTCTGGTGCCAAAGACAGCCTCTGTGATAAATGTGTCAGCAGAACAACATCTCAGCTGTATCAATTACAGGTAAATCTAAATAATTAAAATGTTTGTTTTCAGACTTAAGTTTTAGTTATCAAAAACAAAGACAATAGCAGATCATAGTCACAGATTAGTAGGAGGATGTTGGTAGCATTTTAAGCAATCATTAAATCATATGCTCTTTTAGGTCTCTCAAAACGCTAAAACCTCCTTTTATGAAAAAGTATAGCACGTGAATTTGTATTTAGTCTTGTTATGAGATCATGTGTAATTGCCAAGATGACATTATGTTCAATCAGAGTAATTGCTAGCTAGATATCAACATAGCCTGTGATGAAACAAGAAAATTTTATCACACTTTCATTTAACAGCAGGACAACTAATATGTATTCTTATTTTAATTTTATTGCCCCCAATTTTAATTGTTACAACAAATACACGTTGTCTCCACAAGCAAATTCTTAAAATGTAGTAAATCCTTTGATGCAGCAAACAACTGAAAACACAGTTAGATGGCAGTTTACTTTTGGGGACTGGAAACAAGAGAGGGGAGATTAACTTTTATCTTTGGGGATAATATTGAAGCCAAGATTTTAAAAAAAATAAATGCAGCTTGGACAGTATCTTTTAAATGTAGTGGTAGCTCTTTTGCCATTCTCTGCATGCTCAGATTTCTTCCATATAATATACAATTATTCACAAGAACTCGATCTTCTAATCTTAGCTGCCTTAAAAACATTAGCAGGAAACATTTATCATCATATTTCGTATTAAAGCTTGGAAGAAATACTACACAGCAGTGGATCTTAGAAGTTGGAACTGTGAAGAAAAATCACTCTGTTATTCTCTCGCCAATTGTGGCTAATGTTAAAAATAATTACTGTTATAGGATTTGCCTTGTACTTTAATTGACAATTTTCACAAATCCAGTGATTTAAAATTCTATTCCTATCTTCTAGAATTATTTGTTGTTGCCTCTGTTCCCTCCCCAACACTTATTTGGATGTTTTAGAACTACTTGGGTTAGTGTTTTGAGTTTCCCTACTCAGCTGTCCAGACAAAATCAGTTCCTTATTAAGACACATGGAATAGCCACTGGGCACTGCAGTGTGGGTTAAAGAAAAACAAAACCTAAGTTTGGTTTGCTTATATTGACAACAGTCAAAAATCTGATGTGTTCTCTCAGTTATTATTTATTCCTCTGCTTACTGCTTTTGTTCTTATTAACACTTTCTTAGAAATAGTTTTATTTTCCATATTTTGTTCTTAAAGGATACGTTTCAGCAAATATTTGGTCAGTGCTCTCATTCATAAAGCGCTTACAATGGTTTTTGGTTCTAAACATTTGACGACACTGAAATCAAACATCCTGCTTACAGTGACCTAAATCTTTCCAGAGCATCCCTATGGCATTAAAAACATTAATAATATATTTTTATTATTTATATAATAATATATATTGCACACTTCTTTCCTCTTTTTCAATATTTAGCAAATTATAAACCACTGATCAGCACTACTTTACATTCTTTCATTCAGTAATATATCTTGGAGATAATTCTTTAATGAAACATAAGGGATCTCCATTCATTGACAGCAATGCATTTATGCATCATAATTTAACTGGTTCCTATAGATGAACATTGTGGTTGTTCACTTTTTTCTATCCCATACCATGCTTTACTGAATAACACTGTGTGTTTATTCTTTTATTTCATTAGTCTGCAACTGCAGGATAAATTTCCAGATATAGAAGGCTATACTAGGTAATATTTAAACAATACTATAAAACTGCAATCTAGGGAAAGATTTTTCAACATTAACTCTATTGATGTTTGGGGCTAGATGATTCTTTGCTGTGGAAGACTGTCTTGAACATTGTAAAATGTGAGCAGCACCCCTGGCCACACTAGATGTCAGTAATACCTCCCACCCCTGCCCCACTCTACTCCCCTCCCCTCCCCTCTACTTCCGCCCACCCTGCCTTCCCCTCCCCTCTACTCCACCCTCCTCCATTTGTGAGAGCCAAAAATATCTCTAGATATTGCCAAATGTTCCCTGGGAGGGCAAAATAACCCCAGTAAAGAACCACTGTTCTAGGCAATTTTATCATTTACAGCACCAGGAGCTTAGTGAGTCTGTTTCCCTCACTGACAGTGTGTGATATCAAGGTTCAGAATTTTTAACAATTTGATGAGGAAGAGAATGGAATCTCAGTATCACTTCAATTTATATTTATGAGAGAAGGAACATCTTGTCACATTATTTTTCCTTTTCCCCTTGTACTTTATATTTGACGGTCTATTTTCACTTTATATTTATTTATTCTATCTTATCAATTTCTAGTAGGTAACTTTAAATATTAGAGAATTATTTCTTTGCAATATGACTTAAAATGTCCTTAGAGTTTGTCATTTGTTTTCTGACTTTGGTTATGGTGCTGTTTTGTTTTGTTTAACTTTGTTTTGTTTTTGGCTGACACTTGAGCACGTGGGAGTTCCTGGGCCAGAAATTGAACTGATGCCACAAGAGCAACTCAAGATGCTACAATGACAATGCTGGATCCTTAACCTATTGCACACAAGAGAACTCCTGTTATAGTACTTTGATGATGAAGATTTTTATTGTTTTATGTAGCTATATTTACCAATATTTATTTTTAGAACTTCTGAATTTTGAGTCATAATTAGAAAGGATCTGCGTTCCATGAATTTCAAGTTCACCTATATTTTGGTCTAGTACACTTAAAGCTTTATCTTTTATATGTCGCTTATCATACCCAAAATTTATCTAATATTTAGTGTATTGACCCTATTTCTGCAGATTTCTTTACAGTGACTTTTAAATTATAACATTCTTTAATAGATTCTTCCCCTTTAACTAGCTGAAATAGATGATTAATCAAAAGACCACTGATTGAGCAGCCACTGGCAAGTATAGTCTAAAACTGCATTGAGGTGTTCCCTTCATGGCTCAGGGGTTAACAAACCCAACTAGGATCCATAAGGATGTGGGTTCAATCCCTGGCCTTACCCTGTGGGTTAAGGATCTGGCGTTGCCAAGAGCTGTGGTGTAGGTCACAGATGTGGATCAGATCCCATGTTGCTGTGGCTGTGTCATAGGCTGTGTCAATTCAACCTGTAGCCTGGGAACTTCTGTATGCTATGGGTGTGGCCCTAAAAAAAAAAGTAAAAAATAAAACTATATCATATACTTTTTTTATTTCATCTTATTAGGGCTATAACTGTGGCATATGGAAGTTCTCAGGCTAGGGGTCAAATCAGAGCAGCAGCTGCCAGCCTACACCATATCCACAGCAATGTCAGATCCTTTAACCCACTGAGCAAGGCCAGGGACCAAATACACATCCTCATGGATATTAGTAGGGCTCATTACTGCTGACCTACAAAAGGTATTTCCCACTTTGTATTTATTATATGAATTTTTAGAGTCTATAAAAAGGGTATGCTTAATAGAATCAGTATTCTAGGGAGTTCCCATCATGGTGCAGTGGAAACGAATCTAAGATCCATGAGGACACAGGTTTGATCCCTGGCCTTGCAAGTGGGTTAAGGATCTGGCATTGCTCTGAGCTGTGGTGTAGGTTTCAGACATGGTACAGATCTGGCATTGCTGTGGCTGTGGTATAGAATGGTGGCTACAGCTTTATTTCAACCCCAGCCTGGTAAACTCCATATGCCACAGGTGTGGCCCTAAAAAGAAAAAAAAAAGTATCAGTATTCTAATTTTAAGTACAAAGTTTTATAATGTTTTTTTTTTTTAGTAAAATTGTATTTTTCCATAGTTGTGTGGGTTTTGTTTTTGATTTGCAGTAAGTCAACATCAAAAAGCTCAAGTGTCTATTGCCTTTGGAATGGATTAGCACTGAGATCCTGCTGTGTAGCACTTGGAACTACGTCTAGTCACTTATGATGAAGCATGATAATATGAGAAAATAGAATGTGTACATGTATGTGTAACTGAGTCACCATGCTGTACAGTAGAAAAAAGATTGTATTGGGGAAATGACAATTTTTAAAAAAAAGATCAAATGGAGATTTCTTTTTTTTTTATTTTTATTTTTTTGCTTTTTAGGGTCATACCTGGCATATGGATGTTCCAAGGCTAGAGTTCCAACTGGAGCTGTAGCAGCTGACCTACACCACAGTGACAGCAACAAGGGATCTGAGCCGCATCTGTGACCTACACAACAGCTCATGACAATGCCAGATCTTTAATTCACTGAGCAAGGTCAGGGACAGAACCTGCATCCTCATGGATGCTAGTCAGATTCATTAACTGCTGAGCCATGATAACAACTCAAAATGGAAATTTCTTTTAAAAAATGTATTACTGTAATATTGAAACATGAGATGATATATTGGAACTTTCTTTGGGAGCTTGCTGGCTTTTAATATGAGAAGTATAAAATATATCATGTGAGGATATGCCTGTGCCTTTAAAATAAATTCTTTTATAGTTAGAATTGGTGCATATAGACAAAAATTCCCCCTTGAGCCAGGTTTATTTTAGGTAAAACCACAGAATCTAATCAGGTTTCCTGTTATAATATAAAGTGGAAATATAAAGATGCCTGATTATTTTGTGTTAGGACCAACCGTTTCATTCTATCATCTGTCTTTTTCTATCACCTCTAGTGTGATATTCTGGAATGGGGCTCCTGACACATAATAGAAAGCTTCAGAGGAAACATTAATATGTTCCTTAGTTCAAGTAGTCCATGTTATCACAGAAGCAAATGAAAAGTCTCCCGACCTTTTCATTTACTTCTACGACAACATGCTCTGAGAGGAAAGATTTTTGCCAGCTGTTTTAGTTTTAAATTACAGTGCTGTGATTGGTTTCATTTCTAGGGCACCCATAGCAACCGTAATATGCAAGTACAAGATGAGCAATGGATGCATATGAAATTTTCAAAAATTTAAGTTCAAATGCTATAACCAATTACTAAGAAGTTTTTGTTATTTAAATCTGGTGGTATAAGGGAAATTCACATCATTTGTTCATTAGTTTCTTTTGGGGAGGAGTCTTTTAAAAATTCATATCCTTTAAAAACCACTAATTTTTTTATGCATAACCCTCCCAACAGTAAAAACAAGATTCAGATTGTTTTGAAGTGTGTTGCACTAGCCTCCTAGCAGTCTTCCTCATGAACATATGGAAGCTTTGGAAAGAAAATAGAGTGAATATCAAGATTTTACACCTGCTCCTACCTCCACACTTTAGAATCTCATATTAGAAGTGACAGGTTTTAATTTATGCTGGTATTGCTATTTTTATCTGAATCTTTTTTGATTACTTGTTATCTGCTTAGTTATTATTTTTATCCATCTAACTTTTTTCTTCCCAGTTCTTCTCAAATGCCTAGAAGCCCACATGAATAGAAAACCTTGGCTTCCAACATGCTGACATTCCCCAGATGTGTCTGCACATCTGGCTTCACATTGATGGTTGATAGTGTTTTGGAAAAAGAAATTCAACAGGTAAATTTCTAATCCCTGAGGTCTCTTATCCCTCTTTTCCTGCTACTAAATGATACTATAAAATACATTCTGATAATTACTTAAGCCAGAGTTTTGCAAATTTACTCAAAAAATGCCAGATAGCAAATATATTAGTCCTTATGAGTCATGAAGTCTTGATGCTGTTGTTGTAATATGAAAGCAGCCACAGATAATACATAAGCAAATTGAATGATTGTGTCCTAACAGAACTTTATTTGTACACACTGAACCTTTGTGAGTCATAAAATTTATTCTTTTGATTTTTCCTAATCATTAAAATAATATAAAAACCTTCTTAGTCTGAAGCATACAAAAAAAAAAGAGGGCCATATTTAACCCACAAGCATATTTTGCCAGCCCTTATTCTAAATAGTGATTCTCGAACTCGAATGTGCATTAGAATCACATAGAAAATTAATTATAACTGAGGATTAGGCTCTACCCTCAATATTTCTGATTCAGTAGTTTGGGCTGGGGTCCAAGATTTTGTCTCTAACAAGTTCCCAGGTGATACTAACATTACTGGTTTGGGGAACACACTTTGAGAACCACAGATCTATATCAATGGTTGACAAACTTTTTTTTTTTTTTTGTAAAGGTCCAGATAATAAATATTTTCAGCTTGGCAAACTATACAGTATCTGTCACAACTACTAAACTCTGATGATTTAGCACAAAAGTAGCAACAGACAATACATAAATGAAGAGAGGTACAGTGTTCTCATAAAGCTTTATTTATAAAACTAAGCAATGGCTATATTTGGTTTATGACTATAGTTTGCTTCCCAGGATCTAGCAGACTTCCTCTTAATCAAGATAAGAAACCCTTTCATATTTATTTTGATAAATAAAGTTTAAGTCTTTGCATAACTTTCTGAGCATATGAGAAAACTAAGTTTTATTTTTAATAATTTATCAACATTCATTAGGTACATCTGTGTCAGACTTCACTGCTGATATTGATAAATAATCAACAATAGAAAAAAATCTGACCTGAAAAAATGTGCATGAAAAAATGCATTGTTTTTGTTCTTTATTGCTCTGCTGGCTGCTGAGTAGTAAGTTTGATTATTTTCACTAATGAACATCTTTAGATATTTGTCATTTTAGTCTGTGATCTGGTATCACAAAATATCCTCTAAATTATAGTTTTCCCTCAGGTTTTCTGACTTTATTTGTATTATGTATTCTGAGACATTATCTTGGCTTTACCTTCCAAACATTTTACTGATTTTTACATCCTATGTATTTTTTAGATGTATCACCTTATGAAATATCTCAGAGAATCCCAAAGGATATGTGTCTGTGTCTAGGTATCAGTGCATGCACACATGTATTCATTCATCAGTAAAGCAAATTTCTTTCCTCAACTATTTAAATTTTCTCTGGGTCAGTTTTCCTGTGTGGTAGGCTAGGCTAATTTTTTTTTTCTTTCATATATTTCAAACATGTGGTGATGTGCCTTTCCATTCATGGTTTAAAATGAGAGGGTAGGAATATTGATAGAAAGCTACAGGTTTGGGGGTATATAGCTCTACATTAAGATAAGTAGATTCTGAGAGAGAGGACAAGATGGCGGAGGAGTAGGGGGACACGCTCACCCTCTCCCACAAACACAACAAAAAAAAGCACATCTACAGAATAAATGACTCGCACAGAACAGCAACCAATTGCTGGCAGAAGAACGTAAACTCCAATAACGGCAAGAAGTTCGTGACATTACGGGGCAGAACGGGAGAAAAGGGGAGAGTGAGAGAAGGTGAATCCGAGCGGGACGGGCGCTCCGAAAGGGAACTGCAGAGGAGAAAGGGATCCCGCACCCTGGAAAGTCACCTACACGGGGGAAAGATCAAACGAACCGGAGGAATCTCCAGATGCAGAGAAGAGTGTAGCAGTAAGTTGGAGTATGGAAAAGCCAATCAAGAACCCAACGGACCATCTGAACTACGGGCACAGTCACCAAAAATTGAGACGCCTGGGTGGGGGCTGGGCACCGAGTCCTCAGCTCCAGAGGTTAGTCCCCGAGAAAGGGCCTGGGGGACGCCTGGGTGGGGGCTGGGCACCGAGACCTCACCTCCAAAGGTTGGTCCCCGAGAAAGGGCCGGGGGATGCCTGGGTGGGGGCTGGGCACCGAGACCTCACCTCCAAAGGTTGGTCCCCAGGCTGGGGGAGCGGGGCGGAGCGGAAACTGCTTGGGAGGTCTAGAAACCATTTGACGGGGCAGAGACTGCCTGGGACACTAGAAAACAAAGCTGTCCAAGAGGAAGGGAGCAATACTCTAGGGGCGGGGAAGTGGAAAGCCACATCAGAGGGAACCTGGGAAAAGAGCCTGGTCGGCGCCCGTGCTGGGGAGGGGAGAGAAGGGGTGAGTCCCCATAGAATACCCCCCACGCCACAGCAAGCTTACAGGCCCGCTAGCTAGCTGAAAGCTGTGCTTCCCAGTGAATCCCCTCCCACCACCCCGCCACCCTCTACGCTCTCGCCAGACCTGGGGCTGCCTGCCATCCAGGAGGGCTGGCCTAAACAATTACCTGAAGCCTACCACCACAGGGGCTGTCCCTGCACAGGCCTGCTTGCCCTTTGGATGGGCTACACTTCCACAGAGTAGCACCAAACACCACCAGCCCCCGAGAAAAGGCCTGCAGCCCAGAAAAGCTAGAACAAGCCTAGCCAGGCAGTGAATAGACCTACCTAATTCCCGGACGGTTTTTCTGAGTCAGGCTGCCCGGGGAGGAGCCTCTTCGGTTTCCAATGGCCCTGCTACCCGCCCAAGCCCCCAGGGGGTGCCCTAGTGGATCAGCTGCATAGGACTGCCAGCTCCAGGCAGGACATCCTGCAGCCCAGAAAAGCTGCAACAAGGTTGGCCAAGCTGGGAAAAGATCTCAGACAGTCTTTCTGAGTCGGGCTGCCCTGGGGAGGAGCCTCTTGGGTTTCCAACGGCCCTGCTACCCGCCCAAGCCCCCAGGGGGTGCCCCACTCCTGCACAATAGCTGCTCAGCACCACCAGCCCCCTAGAAGAGCCCCTGCAGCCCAGAAAAGCTGCAACAAGCTTGGCCAGACTGTGAAAAGACCTGCCTACATTCTCAGGCCATCCTTCTGAGTTGGGCTGCCCTAGGGAAGAGCCTCTTAGGTTCTCAGTGACCCAGAGAGCTGCTCCAGCCCCCAGCGGGTGCTGCACTCCTGAGGAACAGCTGCCCAACACCGCCAACCCCCTGCAAGAACCCCACAGCCTAAAAACACCAGAGCAAGCTCTGCATGACCAAGTGAAATCTGCCACCATTATGGTGTGGACCTCCCAGTCCTGTCTGCCCTCAGGAAGTCCTCCTTTGCTTCAAAGAAACACTGTTAGCCCCATCAACACTCCAGAAAAGCCACACTGCCTCAAAAAAGATTGACCAACAATGCCAGCCCTCAGGAAATATTCCACAGCAGTGACAAGGCAAACACTGCCCGATAACGGAGAGTACAACTCCCTCAGGAGAAAGAAAACAACAAGCAAGATGAAGAAGCTGAGAAACCACCCCCAGTCAAACCAACAGGAGAACTCACCTAAAACAGTCAACAATGAAACAGATCTCTGCAGTCTGACAGACCTGGAGTTCAAAAGAGAAACAGTGAAAATACTGAAGGAATTAAGAGAAGATATGAACAGTAATGCAGATACCCTCAGAAAGGAACTAGAAAATATAAGGAGGAGCCAAGAAAAACTAGAACATTCATTTGCAGAGATGCAAACGGAACTAAGGGCAGTAAAAACCAGAATGAATAATGCAGAAGAACGCATCAGTGATATGGAAGATAGAATAATGGAAATCACCCAAGCCGGTCAGCAGACAGAAAACCGAATCAAAAAACTGGAAAGCAATATAAGAGACCTATGGGATAATATAAAGCGGGCCAATCTACGCATAATAGGAATTCCAGAAGGAGTAGAAAATGATAAGGGGATGGAAAATATATTTGAAGAAATTATCGCTGGAAACTTCCCAAATCTAAAGGATACTGGGTTCAAGATACAAGAAGCACAGAGGGCCCCAAACAAACTGAACCCAAATAGACCCACAGCAAGACACATCATAATAAAAATGGCAAAAGTTAGTGATAAAGAGAGGATCCTAAAGGCAGCAAGAGAAAAACAGAATGTTACCTACAAGGGAACCCCCATAAGAATATCAGCTGACTTCTCTACAGAAACACTACAGGCCAGGAGGGAATGGCAAGAGATATTTAAAGTGCTCAAAGGAAAAAATATGCAACCTAGAATACTCTATCCAGCAAGAATATCATTTCAAATAGAAGCGGAAATAAAATTTTTTTCCAACAAACAAAAACTTAAACAACACAGCAACACAAAATCCAGGTTAAAGGAAATATTGAAAGGGCTTCTCTAAACCAAAAAGAAAGGAAGGAAAGGGAAGAAAAAAGAAAAAGAAGATGAGGAAGAACTACGACTGAGGAAACAGCAATCAGAGAGCAGTCACTCAAATAAGCCAGCATACAGATTTAATCATGAACAGGCCTCAAACAAAATAAAATTAAAAAGAAAAAAATAAAAAAGAGTCATCAAAACCATAAAATGTGGGCAAGGGATGTTAGGAAATATATAACCCTTTTTGTTTGTTTGTTTGTATGTTTCTCTTCTTAATTTTAATATAGTAATGAAGTGTTTGAACTTACAGGACCATCAGGCTAAAACACACAATTATGGGAAGGGGTTAGCATACTTAAAAAACAGGGCAACCACAAGCCAAAACCAAATATTGCATTCAAAAAAAATGAAGAAAAAATACACTCAAGCAGATAATAACAGGAGACCATCCAACGAAAAAAAAAAAAAAAAGAAAGGAAGAAAGGAGAACCATAGAATCAACTGGAACAGGAGGTTCAAATGGCAATAAATAATCATCTATCAATTATCACCTTAAATGTCAATGGACTGAATGCCCCAATCAAAAGACACAGAGTGGCTGAGTGTATAAAAAGGCAAAAACCTTCAATATGCTGCCTACAAGAAACTCACCTTAGGACAAAAGATACATATAGATTGAAAGTGAAAGGGTGGGGAAAAATATTTCACGCCAATAGACATGACAGAAAAGCAGGAGTCGCAATGCTCATATCAGACAAAATAGACTTTACAACAAAAGACATAAAGAAAGACAAAGAAGGACACTACTTAATGATTAAGGGATCCATCCAAGGAGAGGATGTTACTATCGACAACATATATGCCCCAAATACAGGAGCACCCAGATACATACAACAAATATTAACAGACATAAAGGGAGATATTGATGAGAATACAATCATAGTAGGAGACCTTAATACCCCCCTCACATCAATGGACAGATCCTCTAGACAGAAAACCAATAAAGCAACAGAGATCCTAAAGGAAACAATAGAAAAGTTAGACTTAACTGATATCTTCAGGACACTACATCCAAAAAAGCAGAATACACATTCTTCTCAAATGCTCATGGAACATTCTCAAGAATCGACCACATATTGGGACACAGAGCGAATCTCAATAAATTTAGGAGCATAGAAATTATCTCAAGTATCTTCTCTGACCACAATGCCATGAAATTAGAAACCAACCATGGGAAAAGGAAAGAGAAAAAACCTACTACATGGAGACTAAACAACATGCTACTCAAAAACCAATGGGTCAATGAGGAAATCAAGAAGGAACTTAAAAACTACCTTGAAACAAATGATAATGAAGACACAAGCTCTCAAGATCTATGGGATGCTGCGAAAGCAGTGCTCAGAGGGAAATTTATAGCAATACAGGCCTTTCTCAAAAAAGAAGAAAGATCCCAAATGGACAACTTAACCCTCCACCTAAATGAATTAGAAAAAGAAGAACAAAAAAGACCTAAAGTCAGCAGAAGGAAGGAAATTATAAAGATCAAAGAGGAAATCAATAAAATAGAGATTCAAAAAACAATAGAGAAAATTAATGAAACCAAGAGCTGGTTCTTTGAAAAGGTAAACAAAATTGACAAACCCCTGGCCAGACTCACTAGAAAGAGGAGAGAAAGAACCCAAATACCCAAATTAGAAATGAAAAAGGAGAAATCACAACAGATACAGCAGAAATACAAAAAACCATAAGAGAATACTATGAACAACTATAAGGCAACAAGTTTGACAATCTGGAAGAAATGGACAATTTTCTAGAATCTTACAGCCTGCCAAAACTGAATCAAGAAGAAACAGACCACTGAACAGACCGATCACTAGAAATGAAATTGAAGAGTTCATAAAATCACTCCCTACAAATAAAAGTCCAGGACCAGATGGTTTCACAGGTGAATTTTATCAAACATATAAAGAGGAATTGGTGCCCATCCTCCTTAAACTCTTTCAAAAGGTTGAAGAAGAAGGAATACTCCCAAAGACATTCTATGATACCACAATCACCCTCATTCCAGAACCAGACAGAGATACCCCCAAAAAATAAAACTATCGGCCAATATCATTGATGAATAGAGATGCAAAAATTCTCAACAAAATCTTAGCCAACCGAATCCAACAACATATCAAAAAAATACAAGGGAGGCAAGAACATAAAATGGGAAAAGGAAAGTCTATTCAGCAAGCATTGCTGGGAAACCTGGACAGCTGCATGCAAAGCAATGAAACGAGAACACACCCTCACACCATGCACCAAAATCAACTCCAAATGGCTGAAAGACTTAAATATACGACAGGACACCATCAAACTCCTAGAAGAAAACATAGGCAAAACACTCTCTGACATCAACATATGAATATTTTCTCAGGTCAGTCTCCCAAAGCAATAGAAATAAGAGCAGAAATAAACCCATGGGACCTCATCAAACTGAAAAGCTTTTGCACAGCAAAGGAAACCAAAAAGAAAACAAAAAGACACCTTTCAGAATGGGAGAAAATAGTTTCAAGTGATGCAACCGACAAGGGCTTAATCTCTAGAATATATAAGCAACTTATACAACCCAACAGCAAAAAAGCCAATCAAGCAATGGAAAAATGGGCAAAAGACCTGAATAGACATTTCTCCAAGGAAGATATACAGATGGCCAGCAAACACATGAAAAAATGCTCAACATCGCTGATTATAAGAGAAATGCAAATCAAAACTACCATGAGATATCACCTCACACCAGTCGGAATGGCCCTCATTAAGAAGTCCACAAATAACAAGTGCTGGAGGGGCTGTGGAGAAAAGGGAACCCTCCTGCACTGTTGGTGGGAATGGAAACTGGTACAGCCACTATGGAGAACAGTTTGGAGATACCTTAGAAATCTATCCATAGAACTTCCATATGACCCCGCAATCTCACTCTTGGGCATCTATCCGGACAAGACTCTACTTAAAAGAGACACGTGCACCCGCATGTTCATTGCAGCACTATTCACAATAGCCAGGACATGGAAACAACCCAAATGTCCATCGACAGATGACTGGATTCGGAAGAGGTGGTATATATACACAATGGAATACTACTAAGCCATAAAAAAGAATGACATAATGCCATTTGCAGCAACATGGGTGGAACTAGAGAATCTCATCCTGAGTGAAATGAGCCAGAAAGACAAAGACAAATACCATATGATATCACTTATCACTGGAATCTAATATCCAGCACAAATGAACATCTCCTCAGAAAAGAAAATCATGGACTTGGAGAAAAGACTTGTGGCTGCCTGATGGGAGAGGGAGGGAGTGGAGGGGATCAGGAGCTTGGGTTTATCAGACACAACTTAGAATAGATTTACAAGGAGATCCTGCTGAGTAGCATTGAGAACTTTGTCTAGATACTCATGTTGCAACAGAAGAAAGGCTGGGGGAATAATGTAATTGTAATGTATACATGTAAGGATAACCTGACCCCCTTGCTGTACAGTGGGAAAAAAAAAAAAAAAAACGTGAGTAGATTCTGGGAGTCCTCTAAACAGCAAAATTAGAGGTCTTGATTCTGATACTACTGTCCTAACACTAATTATCCTCTTCCAAGGACCCCTTCCCCCACTAATTCCTCATAAGTGAATTCTTTTGTATTTTCCTTGGCGTAAATGCCCAGTGTGTATACATTTGCTATTCAAAGAATTTCAATTAAGATCCTTGTTTTCAGACTCTCTCCTTCTGTCCCTGTTATACTTGCTATCTTTGAATAACTTAGAGCTGATATAGAACATATTATTTCTACACATATACACAGCCACGGGTTTAGTTTTTAGGGAACTTAGTGACAATGACAACAAATTCTGGGAAGGGGGAGCATCCTAAACTCCAAAGCATTGACTGAAATTTGTATCAAAGATGCAAAAATTAGCTTATTAGTAAACACTGGCATCTCTGGTAGATAACTTAGCAAGTTGTGTATTGCTAATATTTTTCTGCAGATGCTAATTATTCGATATCTAGAAATCCATGATACTTTTTATCTATCCAGTCTGGGCCATCAGGCTCTATTCTTCTCTTCTCACAAAGGAGCAAAGCTACTCCCTTCAGACCTCTTAAACCCATGCTTCTTATTTTCTCATGACATTACAGGGAGAGTAGAACACCTTTCAGTAGAAACTTGATCTAACTACATTATTTCAAACAGATTCTTAAATTTCCTTAAAAGCTATCAGTACATTTTCCATCCAAATTCCAAGTAGATTACAAGTGCTGCAAGATGTTTTTGGTTTGATAGGGTGTGATGGCACATGTCAAAGTCAATTGCTGTCAAATATATTATTTTATTGAAAAGTTGGACACGTTGAAGTTCAGCTTAATTGAGATTGCTCATTACACACTATCTTCCCTGAGTGGAAATATAAAGTGAACGCCACTTTATGTATAAGAGAAAAAGTTTCATAAATAATGTAAAAATAGCATATGATGAGCAGATAAGAATTCTGTGTAAGGCACACTATTTATCAGCAACCACAACTGCTTCTACTGTAGCAGTTCTGTATAACACGAGCTTTGCAAAGGAAGCCAGAGCAATCATAAGCATTTTTATAGCAAGGCTGTTCATCCTTTTATAGTATTCACTGTGTCAGCACTTTAATTATAAATTCTCTTTTGTATAAGTTTATAGCAAAGCTATAAACCCCCCAAAATTATTTTTAAAGATTCACTTGTATTAAAAATAAAATAACCTAAGAATATTTTTAAAGGCTAATCACAGTTGTCTATGTTATTAAAAAGCAAACACAACAATTTAGTAAAGCCCTTGGTAAAAGTAGCTGGCCAATTTAAGCAAAACTGAGCAATTATGAAGGGTTTAGAATATTAAATACTCACAGGCAACTGGAAAATTATTAGACAATATAAAGCATTTTGCTTTAAAATTTTTAAATAGTTTAGAGCTTCCATTATAGATATCATAGAATCTTATACTTTTATTTCAAAGCATTTATAAAAACCACAAATTAAGTTAAATATCATTTAAATCTGCAAGTATGGGGAGACAGGAATCACATCTCTTTCAGTTTTATTCCCAGTTATGTACATTGGCTTTTGCCCATATTATGTGTCCAAGCTGAATGACAGACTCATATTGTAAAAAGCACTCGTAGAATTTAACAATTTATTGACCAATGATGTAAATAAATATCATCACCTTAATCACTGATTTTATTATCCTTTCAGTTTCTGAAACATATTTTCTTTTATATCTTAAATCATATTTTTATAAAATTAATTTCACTTTAGTGGATATGGCTATCTTTATTCCACCTAAATAATTTTCTTGTATTTATTCTGAATAATTGTTTCTTAGAAGACTAAAAAAGCAGATCCAGTTTTGAAGAAGAATGACTGCCTTCAGATATAGATCTAACTAATCAACGAAACATTCAGCCCCCACTTTCAGAAACTATTTTTTCAGCTTTACTGAAGTATCATTGACAAATAAAATTCTAGGATATTTAAAGTGAATAATGTGATGATTTGATGTTTGTACTGTGAAAGGAGTCTCTCCATCTATGTAATTAATACATCCATCACTTTACATATTTATCTTTTTTTGGGTGAGAACATTTAAGTTCTACTCTTTATAAAATTCCAACTATTTCAATTATGCAATGCAGGAATACCACCTGTAGTCGCCATATTGTATTTTAGATCCTCAGACCCTACTTGTCATGGAACTGAAGGTTTGTAACCTTTTACCAAACATTCCTTGTTTCCCATCGCCCTCATTTAGGTCCAGGTAATCACATTTCTACTCTATTTTTATGACTTCTATCTTTTATTTTAGATTCCACATACATAAGCGATGACATACAGTACTGTTTTTCTGTGTCTGGCTTATTTTACTCAGTATAGTTCATACATGTTCTCACATATGACACATTTGCTTCTTTTTATTTTTTTAATTTTTTTATTATTTTTTTATTTTTTTATTTTTTATTTTTTTATTTTTCTTATTACTCAAATGAATTATCATATCTAGTTGTATAATGATCATAACAATCTGATTTCACAGGATTTCCATCCCACAGCCCAGGCACATCCCACACCCCCCAAACTGTCTCCTCCGGAGACCATAAGTTTTTCAACGTCTATGTGTCAGCATCTATTCTGCAAAGAAGTTCAGTCTGTCCTTTTTTCAGATTCCACATGTCAGTAATATCATTTGATGTTGGTGGCTCACTGTCTGACTGAGTTCACTTAGGATGATAATTTCTAGGTCTGTACATGTTGCTAAAAATTCCGGTATTTCATTCCTTTTAATGGCTGAGCAATATTCCATTGTGTATATACCCCTTCTTCTTGATCCACTCCTCCGTTGATGGACATTTAGGTTGTTTCCATGTTTTTGCTATTGCAAATAGTGCTGCAGTGAACATTGGAGCACTTGTGTCTTTGCAGGTCATGGTTTTCTCTGGATAGATGCCCAGGAGTGGGATTGCTGGATCAAATGGTAGTTCTATTTTTCGTTCTCTGAGGAATCTCCATACTCTTTTCCACAGTGGCTGCACCAATTTACAATCCCACCAAAAATGTAATAGGGTTTCTTTTTCTCTGCACCCTCTCCAACACTTATTGTTTGTAGACATTTTGAAGATGGCCATTCTGACTGGTATAAGGTGGTACCTCATAGTGGTTTTGATTTGCGTTTCTCTAAAAATAAGTCATATTGAATATGTTTTCATGTGTTTTTTGGCCATCTGTATGTCGTCTTTAGAGAATTATCTGTTCAGATATTCTTCCCATTTTTTTGATGGGTTGTTTGTTTTTTTTTTTGTTTGTTTGTTTTTGTTTTTTTTTTGTATTGAGCTGCAGAAGTTGTTCATAACTTCTGGAGATTAATCTCTTGTCAGTCATTTCATGTGCAAATATTTTCTCCCATTCTACAGAATGGCTATCTTTTTGTGTTGCTTAGGGTTTCCTTTGCTGTGGAGAAACTTCTAAGTTTAATTAGGTCCCATTTGTTTATTTTTGTTTTTATTGTCAATACTCTAAGGGGTGGATTTGAGAAGATGTTGTTGTCGTTTATGTCCCAGAGTGTTTGGCCTGTGTTTTCCTCCAAGAGTTTTAGAGTGTCTGGTCTTATATCCAGGTATTTAATCCATTTTGAGTTTAAATTTGTGTATGGTGTGAGGGAGTGTTCTCATTTCATTCTTTTCCATGGGGCTGTCCAGTTTTCCCAGCACCACTTATTGAACAAGCTGTCCTTTCTCCATTCTATATCTTTGCGTCCTTTGTCATAGATTAGTCGGCTGTAGGTGCATGGGTTTAATTCTGGACTTTCTATCTTATTTCACTGATCTGTATTTCTGTCTTTGTGCCGGCACCATATGGCTTTGATGATTGCTGCTTTGTAGTATAGTCTGAAGTCAGGGAGCCTGATTCTTCCAGCTCCATTTTTCTTTTTCAGAATGACTTTGGCTTTTCTGGGTCTTTTGTGCTTCCAAACTTTAAAATATTTTGTTTGAGTTCTGTGAAAATTGTCCTTGGTAATTTGACAGGGATTGCATTGAAACTGTATATTGCCTTAGGTAGTGTAGTCATTTTGATAATATTAACTCCTCCAATCCAACAGCATGGTATATCTTTCCATCTACTTGTGTCATCTTTGATTTCTTTCATCAGTGGCTTATAGTTTTCAGAGCACAGATCTTTTGTCTCTTTAGGTAGGTGTACGCCTAGGTATTTTATTCTTTTGGATGTGATGGTAAACGGGCTTGTTTCCTAATTTCTCTTTCTGATCTTTCATTGTTAGTGTATAGAAATGCCATCGATTTCTGTGTATTAATTTTGTATCCTGCGACTTTGCCAAAGTCGTGGATGAGCTCTAACAGTTTTCTGGTAGAGTCTTTAGGTTTCTTTAGGTATAGTATCATGCCATCTGCAAATAGTGATAGTTTTAATTCTTCCTTTCACATTTGGATTCCTTTTATCTCTTTTACTTCTCCGATTGCTGTGGCGAGGACTTCCAAAACTATGTTGAAGAGTAGTGGCGAGAGCGGACATCTGATCTCAGAGGGAATTCTTTCAGCTTTTCACCATTGAGAATGATGTTCGTTTTGTCACATATGGCCTTTATCGTGTTGAGGTAGGTTCCCATTATGCCCACTTTCTGAAGGGTTTTTCTCAGAAATGGGTGTTGGATATTGTCAAAGGCTTTTTCTGCATCTATGGAGAGGATCATGTGGTTTTTATTCTTCAGTTTGTTAATGTGGTGTATCACACTGATGGATTTGCGGATATCGAAGAACCCTTGCATCCCTGGGATAAATCCCACTTGATCATGATATACAATCCTTTCAATGTATTGTTGGATGCGGTTTGCTAGGATTTTGTTGAGGATGTTTGCATCTATGTTCATCAGTGAGATTGGACTTTAGTTTTCTTTTTTTGTGGTATCTTTGTCTGGTTTTGGTATCAGGGTGATGGTGGCCTCATACAATGAGTTTGGGAGTGTCCCTTCCTCTGCAAGTTTTTGGAATACTTTCAGAAGGCAAGGTGTTAGCTCATCTCTAAATGTTTGATAGAATTAGCCTGTGAAGCCATCTGGTCCTGGAGTTTTGTTTGTTGGAAGTTTTTCAATCACAGTTTCAATTTCAGTTCCTGTGATTGGTCTGTTCATCTTTTCTATTTCATCTTGGTTTAGTCTTGGAAGATTTTACTTTTCTAAGAATGTGTCCATTTCTTTTAGGTTTTCCGTTTTATTGGTGTATAGTTGCATATAGTAGTCTCTTATGATCCTTTGTATTTCTGTGATGTTTGTTGTTACTTCTCCTTTTTCGTTTCTAATTTTATTGATTTGAGTCCCCTCTCTTTTTTTCTTGATAAGTCTGGCTAAGGGTTTATCAATTTGGTTGATCTTTTCAAAGAACCAGCTTTTCGTTTCATTGATCTTTTCTATGATTTTCTTCATTTCTATTACACTGATTTCCGATCTGATCTTTATGATTTCTTTCCTTCTACTAACTTTAGGTCTTGTCTGTTCTTTTCTCTCAAGCTGCTTTAGATGTAAGGTTAGCTGGTTTATTTGGGCTTTTTCTTGTTTCCTGAGGTGGGCTTGTATTGCTATAAACTGTTCTCTGAGAACGGCTTTTGCTGCATCCCATAGGTTTTGGAGTGTCGTATCTTCGTTGTCATTTGCTGCTAGGTATTTTTTAATTTCCTCTTTGATTTCTTCAGTGATCCATTGGTTGTTTAGTAGCATGTTGTTTAGTCTCCACGTGTTTGTGTGTTTTGCAGATTTTTTCTTGTTGTTGATTTCCAGTCGTATGGCGTTGTGGTCGGAAGAGATGCTTGATATGATTTCAATTTTCTTAAAGTTACCGAGGTTGGATTTGTAGCCCAGGATATGATCCATCTTAGAGAATGTTCCATGTGCACTTGAGAAGGATGCACATTCTGTTGCTTTTGGATGGAATGTCCTATAAATATCTCTTAAGTCCATCTGGTTTAATGCTTTATCCAGGGCCTCTGTGTGTGTGTGTGTGTGTGTGTGTGTGTGTGTATATATATGTGTATATGTATATGTATATGTATATATATATATATATAGAGAGAGAGAGAGAGAATGCTATCTTACATATACATGTATACTATTTTTTCCTAAGTTTTTATTATTGTTTCTAGCTCAGTTGCATTGTAGTCAGAGAATAAAATATAGATCAATTCAATTTTGAAATTGCTTGTGTGGTTGGAAATTTTACAAAGTGTTCATTCTGCTGTTCTTCTTTTCAATGACATAACATTTAGTGAACACATAGACATATGCACCACATATAAAATCACCATTAAGTCACATTTCTTAAAAATGTTGTTTAGGTATTGAGGTCACTTATTACTGATTCTGTGGCTTCTGTTCTATAGGAAATGAGTTAAAGAGAAATCTGTTAAAGCTTTTAAATAGAATTACAGATTTGTCTGTTTCTCTTTTAATTTCTGTAAGCTTTTGCTTCACATATTTTAATCCTATGTTTTTATATTGCAAACAAGTTTAGAATTTTTATGTATTTCTGTTAAATTGACACTTTTATCACCACTAAATGCTCTTTTCTCTCGAGATGCTTTTTGTCCTAATGTCTCATCTTAATACTCTTATATCAGTTTTACTTTAGTTTGTCTTTACAGTCATAACTTTCTGCAGTATTTAATTTTATCCTTCCTAGATCCTAATATTTTATAAACAATAAATAGAACTGTGGTCTTTTAAATCAAGTATACCAAACTTTTCATTTAATTAGAATCCTATCAATTTATCTTTAATGTAATTATCAATATAATTAAATTTAAATTTATGTTACTAAAATCTTTCTATTTTTTTTACTCTTGTTGTAGATTCTTTTGTTCACACATTTTCTACTTTTTAAAAACTTTGTATGTGTTTAACCTCAAAATTATCATGTGAATGACTTATTAAAGTATAATATTAATTGAAACCTTTCCATCTTGTTAGGGACTTTTGATTCCTGTATATTTTCTCTTTAGTTATATGCTATGGTCCTTTCGTTAATATACATAAATATCACCAGATGATAGTATATTTTCCCTTTTCTTGCTCTTTATCTTTTCTTGCAAGATTCTATTTTTTCCTTATTTTTCTTTCTGTAGAATTCCCTTTAGATTTTCCTTTGCTGCAGATTTTCCAGAGATGTATTTTCTAAGATTGCTTTTTTGAAAATGTATTTATTTCCACATTTTTACCTAATGAATATTTATACTGGACATAGAATTCTAATTTAACAGTTATTTTCTTTTGGCACTATAAAGATATCATTTCATTATCTTCTAGTTTTCATTGAATTGTTTGACGAGCTCTGAGTGTTATTGTTTTCCCTTTGAAGGCAATCAGTCCTTGATACTGTGGCTGCCTGGAAGATACTCTGCTTTAGTTCTTTGGTTGTCAAATGTACTGCTATAACATGATTTGAATTACATTTCTCTTTTCTTTTTAAAACTTGGAATTTTCAAGACTTCTTGAATTTGTGGCTGATGTCACTACTTTTGGAAGTTCTCAGCTACCTTCTCTTTAATATTAAGCCTTCCTCTTTCCTCCCCTCCTCTTTAACATATGCATTATGTTTTTTTACCTTATGCCTTATATCAAATTCTTTCCTTTCTTTATTTTTCCTTTCCTTTTTGTCACCACATTTCAATCTGAATATTTTATTTTTTGAGCTTTGTGTCAGACTACTCATTCTTAATTTTAGTTATTGTTACTCTTAATTCTAGATTTTCTATTTCATTCTTTTCCAGATATCCCTTTCTTTTTCCAAAATTTCCAAAGAAAATTTGTATGCTGAAAATTTAAGCTTATTTATTTTATTAACTGTTAGCCTGTACCTAATTAGTCTAATATATGGAGAACCTATAGATCTTTCTTTTATTTGCTATTGCACTCAATTTGTAGTTTTGTCTCTCTGTGTCACCTCTTATAATTTTGTGATATACTTTATTTTATATAATGATTTTTAGTTTTTTAGATTAGCAATGAGATCCTGCTGTGTAGCACTGGGAACTATGTCTGGTCACTTATGCTGGAGCATGATAATGTGAGAAAAAAGATGTATACATATATATGTAACTGGGTCACTTTATATTTTTAAAATTTGAAATTATGCTTTAGAATGTCATTCTCATACTAGAAATTTTTATATTTACTTTTCTCCTGAGCACTAACAATCTGAGGACACGTCAGTCCAATTTCAAACATTAATATAATTTGGAGTTGGGTCCTTGGGAGGGCCAATTTACTTCTATTTTAGGATTTTTTGTTTGTTTATTTGTTTTTAATTTTTTTTTTCGAAGTTTATAGCTCTGTTGAGTCCAAAGGCAATTCAAGAGAGTTTCCAGGTGGTCCCACCTTAAGTGGTCATGCTTTAAAACCTTTGCCCCTTTAGCATAAGGAGGCTGTCAATTGATATACTCAGAATCTCTTGTAATTAGCAAACACCAAAGATTGAAAAAATTGCAAATATTGAGTCCTTATGTCTGAATTTATGTCCTCTCTTGGATCTTGGTCTGCTATTTATTTATTTGTTAGCTATCTTGTGCATTCATGTAGAATTTACCCTCCTGTTTCCTGATTTTTTTTTCCAGGAGGGCCTAACTTATCTAATCTGCAGTTACTAAAATCATAAATCTTTATTAGGTTTTCATTAGAAAGTTAAGTATTTGCTTTAAAAAAGAAATACTGTAGTTTCTAAAAGTTCTTAATTAATGTTGAGAATATGTTAAGGCACCAACTAAACTGGGGTCCTGATTTATTAAGCTATGAATTGTTTAAAAGTGACACTATTTTTATTTTATTCTATCATGTGTTTCCAACTTGGGATATATGTAACTCCAAATATGCAGATTGTCAGTACTTCCTTGCTTCACTTTCTTGATCATGAGCTAAATTAATGATTTAATTCATTTTATTTTTCAAATGTTCATGTCATTTATGACTCATGTCAATTTTGCTTATAATTCTGATACCAATCCTTTTAATGTACATCCTCCATGTGGTGAATTGAAAAAAAGAATTTATAGAGTTTATTATACAAGATGAGATGAAATTCCATGAAAAAACATTTGAATAAGCCTGATATAGATCTTTTACTTATATATATATATCTTACAATTTTGGATCATTTTAGTTGCAACTGATAGACGTAGCACTCATTTATCGTAATATGTATTGTATATATGTCATATAATGTGATAGAGATTTTTCTGTATACTTTTCTTGTTTTTCCTCTTAAAGTTAAGCTTTATTACTAATTTGATTTATGAAATCACTTTAAAATACAGATAGGTTTAAAATTTTAAAATCTTTTTAATCCTATCCATTTTAGAAATTTGTTTCTCAGAGAAATTTAAATACCATTTTCTGTCATTTAAAGGTATATTTAAAATAATTTCTTGTCCAGTTACCTTAATAATCCTTACCAATATTCAGTGGATATCAATATCATTGATTAACTCTCATATATGGTTTTTATTTGGACAGTATTCAAGTTGCAAAAAATGTTCCTTAGAAAGTTTCTTAAAATTTCATCGTTTTAATCTTATCAATGCCAATAACATGTGCATAGCAGTTATATCACCTTAAAACTTGAAGATTATTCTGAGAATTTATTACCAGATTTTTCAAGTTAACTACACCTTAAAATAAGTATTACTGAAAATTATCTTGGATGTTAAGAGACAATTTCTACACCTGCTTCCTTTTTTGAATGAAAAAATCCTGTGTATCTAATGTTATTTTGTTTGTTGATTACATTCCCTTTAAAGTAACAAGTGTGGATATAAAAGAAACAAGGAGTTTTATTTCAGAAATAGTAATTGAAGTTTTTGCTCTTTACTGCTTAACCCAAAACTAAGCCTGTGCTTATTGAATTAATTTGATACATTAATTATCATTAGAAGATGATAGAGAATTTTGGTGGCTAGCGTTTGTGGCTATTAATACTAAATGTGTTGCTCATATGACGCATGATGCTGATAGTTGAGGGTAAATGATTAATATCACAGACTTCTCTCTCAAGGATATTTTCTCCAGGGAGACAGGCAGAGAAGTAAATAATAATTACACCATATGGTATCTATTATACTACAGCTTTGACTATAAGATAAGATCACCAGACCGGAATAGAAGTAAAGATTGTTTTTTTCCAGAGATGTTGAAATCTTAACTAAGTAAGAGCTATTTGAACTGAATCTTGCACCTGATAATAACAATTATACAAAGAAACTCATTTAATGCCTATTTATGCTAGACCACTTTTTAAAATTTTACATATGTAGACATAGCTATGATTTCACTACAAACATTATAATAGATATTATAATTTCCACTTTATTAGTGAATACAAGAGTCTTCGAGAAAATTAAGTTGCTTGACAGATGTTATCCAATCAGTCAAGACTAAATTTGAACTTAGCACAATCTAACTCTAGAACTTGAGTATTTAGCAGCTGTGATAGACTGTCTTCCATTATGAATAACTTTAAATATTGAGAGGATGTTAAGTTGCCAAATGAATTTTCAACACAAATAATGCTATTGGGATGTAGAAGATAGGGTAAGGTGTGAGAAATATCTGGTAAACTTATTGCCACTTTATGGTGATTACTGAGATAATGACAGGGAGAGAAGGAATGTTTGCTTATAGTTTGGACCACTTGTAACTGCTGAAGAATATGACACTGACATGTAGAGGACAGTGGCTTATTGTTCCAGAGATATTCAAATCAAGTTTTAGGGTTCGTGTCTATTGGTTTGTTTCATCAAATTAATTTTTAAATGCTTTGCAATATTTATAGAAAATACGGTAATACTGAACTTGTTTTAAACATTATGTCTGATCTTAGATAGGATTTACAGTTAGAAATAATGAGTTTGGGTTTATAGTTAGGGCAGGCAAACTTGTATTGGGATTTTATGTCTAAAGAAAAGAAAATGTATGCTTGTATATACATGTAGACACAGAGGCATATATGTGTGTACACTGCTGCCCCCGCCCAACACACATACTAGAAGAGAGAGCTTAGGAGAATGGCATGGGGTGCCCTGCATAAAAGCAAGTCCAGCCCTCAGTGGCTGTCTGTGGTGACCTGAATGTCTTCAGTCTTCACCAGCCTATAATAATAATGCAATCAGATTGACAAACCTGATTTGTCATTGCCTTTTTTGTCCTATGAACCTCCTTAGACCTCCACGAATATCAAGATCAATCACCTAACCGTGCACAGGGAATACCCTAAATGTGACCAGGAATAAGTCTATTTATAGTCTTCATCTTTGGTCTTCTTTCTTCTTCTATTTTATTTTTTGTTTTTTTGCTTTTTAGGGCCTCACCCATGGCATGTGGAAATTCTCAGGCTAAGGGTTGAATTGAAGCTGCAGCCACTGGCCTACTCCACAGCCACAGTAATGCTGGATTGCTGGGTTTGAGCTGCATTTGAGACCTACACCAGAGCTCATGGCAACACCGGATCCTTAACCAACTGACCGAGGTCAGGGACCCAACATGTGTCCTCATGGATACTGGTCAGGTTTGTTTACACTGAGCCACAATGGGAAATCCTTTGGTCTTATTAGAAGGCAACATCTGAGATAGTGGTACCATCTTTAAATCATTCAAATTGCATTTGAAGTCCATCTCTATAGATGTGAAAATATTTTGTATATGTAATCTTAAATCTTTAATTTCCCTTCCCATTCCAAGATCCAATGTTTCCATGATTCTATCTCATGAATATGATTATATGGAAACTATGACTCTCAAGTCTACAAGAGCAATTAACAACAGAAGCTGAAGAGTATGACAGTTCTGTATGTATACAAATCTTTAATTCCTCAGTCAGATCTGTAAGCAGTATTCAGTTGCCTTTATAAACCTTAAAGTCTAAGTGACCTATATCCTCTCTATGGCTTTAATCAGTGCCTTGAATGACAATGTTGTAAGAAGATAAGATGCTTGTGTTCTTGCATTGTATTGGTCATGAACTGGGTTCATGTCCTAGTCAATTGGTTCTCAATCTAGTTGATGTTATTTAAGCAGGAGATGGATAAAATTCCTCCCTTAGAGAAAGATATAACTCTAAGAAGAGGTAGCTAGATTCATTAAGATGTTCATTAATCTGCTTCTGCAGCTTGATTTTTTTTCCTCAAGAAAATAATATTTTAACCACAATGTGACCTGTGACTTCAAGTTGATTGATCAGATGTCTAAAGCCCATGGTAACTACGAAACAGATGACCTTGCTATAGCACTTGTCAAAGATTATCTACATTCCTAACAGGAACAAAAGAGAGAAAAATACACTAAATATCTCGATTAAAGTGAAAGCAAATAATATATGTATTTATGCTATGCTTCTAAGAGACTAATTCAACATTAATATGGTGGACTCCTGCAAAATTGTTAAGATCTGGTCTACCGTGATTGCAAACATACCAAACACAGGTGACATACAAATTTAAACAGAGAAATAGGAGAAAGAATGAGAAATATTCATGACTGAAATAACTAGAGCATAATTATAAATAATACGTGTGATTTCCCAGTAAATGATAATAGCAGGAGGCCAATTTGATATGAAGAAGTCAGAATTAATAGAAAGGGAAACCCTGAGAAGTAGTAAATAAGTCTATTAAAGTAGAAATAGCTGTCTAAACTCTGCAAGAGTGTTACTTCTCTTTAGACATTACAAGAACTTAAATCTTTACTGCCCATATATTGTCTTTAATAATTATAGGGGAAAAGTCAGAAATAACATTGGGCCATACACTTCTGCCCTTGTTCCTTTAAATAATGACTACAAAGTAAAAAGAGATGTTTAGGTGGACATGGACATTTCCATGTATAGAAAATTATTATCATCAGTAATGACCTTAAAATATATGGAGAAAATGATGTTTAAAGATGAAAATGATCGATGACTAAATAGAAGCTCTCTTAAGGAAATCTAAGCAAAGTTGTAGCAGCCTTAGGAATAGGACTCAACTTAACTCACACTGTATACTACAATGTAGCATACAATAGCTAGTCAAAATATCCAATTAAAATGTTATATAGTAACCTTATGCCATATTCTACATATTTCTTCATAGCAGAATGGGTGTATATTCCTTTACTGAAGCTAACATGATTAGTATTCTTCCATACTACCAATTATAATACAGCAAGTTTCACTTTTCTAGACAAGTAAATCTCTGTGTTAGATGAAGATAGTGAAGCTGATCCATCATTATAATGATTCAGTAGGCTGTGATATTTGAGATTCACAAACTTTACAGTTGTTGAATGGCTCTTTTGCATAAACTTCTTTCTTTCCCATTCTTTAACTATTCTGAGCAACACTTTATCGTTAAGATGCCCTGTCAGATAAACTACAGATATGTCTTTGTATGTTATGTTATAGAAAAGTTACTACAAAAAGCACTTTATAGTTAAATAATTTTAACATTGTGATGTAATCTAACCTTGGCTATGAAATTGAATCAAGCACTATTCTCATATCATGATATGATGAGAATAAAACAATGTCATACAAATGACAGAAACTATGTCAGACATAATATGAGGTTCTATGATTTGATCAGGTTTTATCACTGTAAGAACAGGGTCTAAGGGTCTAGATATCCTGAATGTTTTAAAAGATTGTTTTATTATATTAGCATTATTTCACCATGACTCCATATAAAAAAACAAAATATACATTTACAGGTTCTGTTTCTTAAAGTTAAAATCTTTTTAACATTTTCAGTTTCACTGTTTTTTGGATATTAGCTTTAGTAAAGTATGAAATGAAAAATCAATCATAATAGAATTTTGTGTAATAGTAGAATTGACAGAGGTGAAAACACACTCTCCTACCTGCCCACCCATCCTACAGCATTATTGCCCCATGTGTAATATCACAGGCAGGCTTTTGTGGTATTACTGACTCTGCAGCTACATAGAAACTTCATGTGATGATTTAGATATGATGATGAA
Source organism: Phacochoerus africanus (assembly GCF_016906955.1). Taxonomy (NCBI): domain Eukaryota; kingdom Metazoa; phylum Chordata; class Mammalia; order Artiodactyla; family Suidae; genus Phacochoerus; species Phacochoerus africanus. The sequence continues at coordinate 79,242,307 of NC_062554.1, forward strand.
GATTAGGATGTTGTTACTGGAAACGTCACCATTAGAATCTATTTTGAAAGGGATCCTTTGTACACTGTTAAGGGGAATATAAACTGTTACTGTCATACAAAACAGTATAGAGGTTCCTCAAAATAACAATAGAACTACCATATGAATCAGCCATCCCACTTTTGGGAATACATTCAAAGCAAAAAACAAATATTATCTCAAATACATATCTGTACTTGCATGCTCATAGTAGTAGTATTCAGAATAATCAAAGTATGGGAACAATTTAAGTATCTCTCAAAAGGATGAATGGATAAGGAAAATGTTGCACATATAATACAGTGGAATATTTCTCAGCCTTTAAAAAGAAGGAAATATTGAGGTGGGATTAAGATGGCAGAATAGAAGGACTGGAGCTCAACTTCTCCTAAAAACAACGAAATTCACAGCTAAAGACAGCATTTTTGGAGTTCCCGTCGTGGCGCAGTGGTTAACGAATCCAACTAGGAACCATAAGGTTGCGGGTTCGGTCCCTGCCCTTGCTCAGTGGGTTAATGATCCAGCATTGCCGTGAGCTGTGGTGTAGGTTGCAGACGTGGCCCGGATCCCACGTTGCTGTGGTTCTGGCGTAGGCTGGTGGCTGCAGCTCTGATTGGACTCCTAGCCTGGGAACCTCCATATGCCACAGGAACGGGCCAAGAAATAGCAAAAAGACAAAAAAAATAAAAAATAGGACTGAGCATTCTTCACGCAAATGGACCGTAAACCTTAAAAAAGATATCCTACTCCAAAAGAGAAAGAGGAGGACACATCAAGAGATAGGAGGGGTGATTTCATGATATAAACAACCCCATACCTCCTGGGTAGGAAGCTCCACAGACTGGAAACTAACTGGTTCACAGAGACTCACCTACGGGAGTGAGAGTTCTGAGCCCCACATCAAACTCTCATGTGTGGGGATCTGGCACTGGGAGAAAGAGGCCCTGGAGCATCTGGAAATGAAGGCCAGTGCAGCTTGTGCACAGGAGCTCCACAGGACTGGTGGAAACGGAGTCCCCACTCTTAAAAGGCACACACAGACTTTCACATGCACTGGGTCCCAGGGCAAAGCAATGTCTCCATAGGAATCTGGGTCAAACCTGACTGCAGTTCTTGGAGGACATCCTGGGAAAACAGGGGTGAATGTGGCTAGTTGTGGGGGAAGGACATTGAAAGCAAAGTTCTAGGGAATATTCTGCAGCCATGCCTTTCTCTGGAGGTGGCCATTTTGGGAAAATCTGGCCCCGCCCATCAGTCAGAACTGAGAAGCCCCAGGTGGGATCACAGCCCTGCCCCTCAGTAAACAAGCTACCAAAAGAACCCTCAGGCACACAGCCACCTCTAATCCCATCCAGAGACTAAGTCCCACCCACCAGAGGGATTAGAATCGGCTTGACCTACCAGTGGGCAGGCATCAGCCCCCCCCATCAGGAAGCCTACAGCAAGTCCCCCATACAGACTTCAGCCACAGGGGGGCAGACATCAGAAGTAAGAGAGGCTAAAAATCTACTTTCTGTAAAAAGGTCACCACACCAAAAACCTATAAAAATGAAAGGACATAGAACTATAACTCAGATGAGGGAGAAAAGAAAAACCTAAGTGATGAGGAGATTCTCAGCATCCAGGAAAAAGACTTTAGACTGTTGATGCTGAAGATGATGCAAGACATTGGAAATAAACTGGAGGCAAAGATGGATAACTTACAGGAAACACTAACCAAAGAGATACAAGATATAAAACTTAAGAGATGCAAAATACAATAACTGAAATTAAAAATTCTCTAGAAGCAGCTAACAGCAGAATACAGGAGGCAGAAGAACAAATAAGTGAGGTGGAGGACAGATTAGTGGAAATTACGGATGCAGAACAGAAAAGAGGAAAAAAGATTGAAAACAAATGAAGAGAGTCTCAGAGAAATTTGGAACAATGTTAAAATGCACCAACATCTGTATTATAGGGGTGCCAGAAGGAGGAGAGAGAAGGAGACAGAATAAATATTCCAAGAGATAATAGCCAAAAACTTCCCTCACATGGGAAAGGAAGCACACACTCAAAGCCAGGAAGCACAACGACTACCATATAAAATAAACCCAAAGAGGAATACCTCGAGATGCATATTAATCAAACTGACCAAAATTAAAGACAAAGAGAAAATCTTGGAAGCAGCTATGTAAAGAAACAGATAACATACAAGAGAACCCCAATAAGGTTATCGACAGATTTTTCAGCTGAAATTCTGCAGGCCAAAAGGGAGTGGCATGATATACTTAAGGTGATGAAAGGAAAAAACCTCCAACCAAGATTACTCTACCCAGCAAGGCTCTCATTCAGATTTGAAGGAGAAATCAAAACTTTCACAGATAAGCAAAAGCTGAGAGAATTCAGCAACACTAAACCAGCCTTATAACAAATACTAAAGGAACATCTATAGGCAGAAAAGAACAGAAAAAAAGGAAAGGAAAAAGAGCAGCAAAAACAAATCCAAAGTAATTAATAAAATGGCAATAAGAACATACATATCAATAATTACCTTAAAGGTGAATGGACTAAACGCCCCAACCAAAAGACATAGACTGGCTGAATGGATACAAAAACAAGACCCATATATATGCTGTCTTCAAGAGACTCACTTCACTTCTAGGGACACATAAAAATTGAAAGTGAGGGGATGGAAGAAAATATTTCACACAAATGGGGATCAAAAGAAAGCTGGAGTAGCAATACTCATATCAGACAAAATAGACTTTACAATGGAGAATATATTAAAGGACATTACATAATGATCAAAGGCTCAATCCAAGAAGAAGATGTAACAAATTTAAATATCTATGCACCCAACATAGGTTCACCACAATGTATAAGGCAACTGCTAAAAACTTTAAAAGGAGAAATAGACAATAACACAATAATAGTGGGGGATATTAAGACCCCACTTACGGCAATGGACAGATCAAATAGACAGAAAAGCAATAAGGAAACACAGGCCTTGAAAGATGCATTAAACCAGATGGACTTAAGAGATATTTATAGGACATTCCATCCAAAAGCAACAGAATGTGCATCCTTCTCAAGTGCACATGGAACATTCTCTAAGATGGATCATATCCTGGGCTACAAATCCAACCTCGGTAACTTTAAGAAAATTGAAATCATATCAAGCATCTCTTCCGACCACAACGCCATACGACTGGAAATCAACAACAAGAAAAAATCTGCAAAACACACAAACACGTGGAGACTAAACAACATGCTACTAAACAACCAATGGATCACTGAAGAAATCAAAGAGGAAATTAAAAAATACCTAGCAGCAAATGACAACGAAGATACGACACTCCAAAACCTATGGGATGCAGCAAAAGCCGTTCTCAGAGAACAGTTTATAGCAATACAAGCCCACCTCAGGAAACAAGAAAAAGCCCAAATAAACCAGCTAACCTTACATCTAAAGCAGCTTGAGAGAAAAGAACAGACAAGACCTAAAGTTAGTAGAAGGAAAGAAATCATAAAGATCAGATCGGAAATCAGTGTAATAGAAATGAAGAAAATCATAGAAAAGATCAATGAAACGAAAGCTGGTTCTTTGAAAAGATCAACCAAATTGATAAACCCTTAGCCAGACTTATCAAGAAAAAAAGAGAGGGGACTCAAATCAATAAAATTAGAAACGAAAAGGAGAAGTAACAACAAACATCACAGAAATACAAAGGATCATAAGAGACTACTATATGCAACTATACACCAATAAAACGGAAAACCTAAAAGAAATGGACACATTCTTAGAAAAGTAAAATCTTCCAAGACTAAACCAAGATGAAATAGAAAAGATGAACAGACCAATCACAGGAACTGAAATTGAAACTGTGATTGAAAAACTTCCAACAAACAAAACTCCAGGACCAGATGGCTTCACAGGCTAATTCTATCAACATTAGAGATGAGCTAACACCTTGCCTTCTGAAAGTATTCCAAAAACTTGCAGAGGAAGGGACACTCCCAAACTCATTGTATGAGGCCACCATCACCCTGATACCAAAACCAGACAAAGATACCACAAAAAAAGAAAACTAAAGTCCAATCTCACTGATGAACATAGATGCAAACATCCTCAACAAAATCCTAGCAAACCGCATCCAACAATACATTGAAAAGGATTGTATATCATGATCAAGTGGGATTTATCCCAGGGATGCAAGGGTTCTTCGATATCCGCAAATCCATCAGTGTGATACACCACATTAACAAACTGAAGAATAAAAAACCACATGATCCTCTCCATAGATGCAGAAAAAAGCCTTTGACAATATCCAACACCCATTTCTGAGAAAAACCCTTCAGAAAGTGGGCATAATGGGAACCTACCTCAACACGATAAAGGCCATATGTGACAAAACGAACATCATTCTCAATGGTGAAAGCTGAAAGAATTCCCTCTGAGATCAGATGTCCGCTCTCGCCACTACTCTTCAACATAGTTTTGGAAGTCCTCGCCACAGCAATCGGAGAAGTAAAAGAGATAAAAGGAATCCAAATGTGAAAGGAAGAATTAAAACTATCACTATTTGCAGATGGCATGATACTATACCTAAAGAAACCTAAAGACTCTACCAGAAAACTGTTAGAGCTCATCCACGACTTTGGCAAAGTCGCAGGATACAAAATTAATACACAGAAATCGATGGCATTTCTATACACTAACAATGAAAGATCAGAAAGAGAAATTAGGAAACAAGCCCGTTTACCATCACATCCAAAAGAATAAAATACCTAGGCGTACACCTACCTAAAGAGACAAAAGATCTGTGCTCTGAAAACTATAAGCCACTGATGAAAGAAATCAAAGATGACACAAGTAGATGGAAAGATATACCATGCTGTTGGATTGGAGGAGTTAATATTATCAAAATGACTACACTACCTAAGGCAATATACAGTTTCAATGCAATCCCTGTCAAATTACCAAGGACAATTTTCACAGAACTCAAACAAAATATTTTAAAGTTTGGAAGCACAAAAGACCCAGAAAAGCCAAAGTCATTCTGAAAAAGAAAAATGGAGCTGGAAGAATCAGGCTCCCTGACTTCAGACTATACTACAAAGCAGCAATCATCAAAGCCATATGGTGCCGGCACAAAGACAGAAATACAGATCAGTGAAATAAGATAGAAAGTCCAGAATTAAACCCATGCACCTACAGCCGACTAATCTATGACAAAGGACGCAAAGATATAGAATGGAGAAAGGACAGCTTGTTCAATAAGTGGTGCTGGGAAAACTGGACAGCCCCATGGAAAAGAATGAAATGAGAACACTCCCTCACACCATACACAAATTTAAACTCAAAATGGATTAAATACCTGGATATAAGACCAGACACTCTAAAACTCTTGGAGGAAAACACAGGCCAAACACTCTGGGACATAAACGACAATAACATCTTCTCAAATCCACCCCTTAGAGTATTGACAATAAAAACAAAAATAAACAAATGGGACCTAATTAAACTTAGAAGTTTCTCCACAGCAAAGGAAACCCTAAGCAACACAAAAAGATAGCCTACAGAATGGGAGAAAATATTTGCACATGAAATGACTGACAAGAGATTAATCTCCAGAAGTTATGAACAACTTCTGCAGCTCAATACAAAAAAAAAAAAAAAACAAAAACAAACAACCCATCAAAAAAATGGGAAGAATATCTGAACAGATAATTCTCTAAAGACGACATACAGATGGCCAAAAAACACATGAAAACATATTCAATATGACTTATTTTTAGAGAAACGCAAATCAAAACCACTATGAGGTACCACCTTATACCAGTCAGAATGGCCATCTTCAAAATGTCTACAAACAATAAGTGTTGGAGAGGGTGCAGAGAAAAAGAAACCCTATTACATTTTTGGTGGGATTGTAAATTGGTGCAGCCACTGTGGAAAAGAGTATGGAGATTCCTCAGAGAACGAAAAATAGAACTACCATTTGATCCAGCAATCCCACTCCTGGGCATCTATCCAGAGAAAACCATGACCTTGCAAAGACACAAGTGCTCCAATGTTCACTGCAGCACTATTTGCAATAGCAAAAACATGGAAACAACCTAAATGTCCATCGACAGAGGAGTGGATCAAGAAGAAGGGGTATATACACAATGGAATATTGCTCAGCCATTAAAAGGAATGAAATACCGGAATTTTTAGCAACATGTACAGACCTAGAAATTATCATCCTAAGTGAACTCAGTCAGACAGTGAGCCACCAACATCAAATGATATTACTGACATGTGGAATCTGAAAAAAGGACACAATGAACGTCTTTGTAGAACAGATACTGACTCACAGATTTTGAAAAATTTATGGTTCCAAAGAGACAGTTCTGGGGTTGGGGGCATGCGGTAGTGGTGTGGGATGAAAATCCTATAAAATTGGATTGTGATGTTCATTGTACAACTATAAATGCAATAAATTCATTGAGTAATAAAAAATTAAACATTGAAGCAATAATGAGACATCATTTCTCCCATAATATTGACAAAATATTAAATGATTATATTTAATAATAGTAAGAATGTAGAGCCAGAACATTGCTAGTGGAGGTATGATAACTTTAGCTCTTTTGAAAAATATATGAAAAATTAAAATACAGATATCATTTGATAAAGCAATTTGACTTTTGGAAATCTAGTATCTAGAAATAGATATATGTGTACATAAAAATACAATAGAAATGTATGTGTATAAATATACTGAAGCATTCCTTGTAGTAACAAAATTAAAACTAACAAAGATATCCATAAAGAAGAGAATGGACTAAAAATTTCTGACATACATCCTTACAGAGGAAAATTGTACAGCTGTTAACAAAGATAGATTTCCTGTGTTACTGAGCTAGAGGGAGCTTTGCAATGTGCTTTGATTTAACATGAGGAAAATAAGTTACACGAGTTAAGTAAGTCTAAATACGGCATGATATAAGTAAAATTTTCACAAAGAACAATAGTTATGAAAAATATTGAAATTCTTACCACAAACACAGGGAAAAGTTAAAAGGATAAAAATAAACTATTGGGGTGAGAATGGTGATGGAAAATTAACTGTATCTTTTTATCTATTTAGAGTTTTTTTTTCACTTGCTACTTTGAATATTATAAATTTGTTATTTAAAATTGAAAGATTATTTAATACAGTAAAATAGTTAACATTTTGATGTAAGACAAAATCAGATTAAAATTTGATATTCATTCTTAAATTCCTATGTGACCCTGAATAAGTTAATCATTCACCAACCACATCAGCCAAATAGATGTAATTCAAAGGGATTATATAATCACTTATCAGATACATAAGGGCACAATATCATCTGACGAATAGTGAATATTAGTCATATTGATTCGTGGGTTGTACACAATGATAAAAATCAAAGTATTGTAATTGAGTAGTGAGATAATGAGAGGAAGAGGAGAAGAAGAATGTAGGTAAAGGAAAAGGAAGAGAAGGAAGTTAATCATTATTATGAAGTTGATATAGACTAGACAACACTACAAGGACTAGCATTTATTAAATCTTCTCAATATATGACAGCACATAAAAAGTATCGACAGCTAGTAATGAGTTAGGTGCTATTTTGCTTTCAGTTTTACAGAGTAAGATACAACTGCAATTTGTAATTTGACTTACTGTAATAAGAATTATTTTGAAAAATGAGTGGCCATTTTATTTCAAAAAATATGTATCATGCAAAGGCTAAGATATGGGCAATAATATTAATTCTTTGGATCATTTAAAAAACATTTTACTCCCAAGAAAAATCTTACTTATTAAATTCATCCTTACTCCAGAGGACATTTGTTGCTAGAGTGGCAGCAACCTGCATAACTATATTAATAAAGTGTTTTCATAAATAGGAATTTTTAAGTAACTGAATAAACATATGATATCACAAAATAGATTATTTCAATCTTACCATTTTCAAAGGAAATTCTTTGAAATTGAAAGGAAATTAGTACTCAAAGTCTACATTTTTAGTAGAAGACACAAAAATCTTTTTTGATAAGAAGGAAAGTCTTACGAATGCATTAAAATTTTGTAATTTTTACTTCTTTTTCATAACACAGGTTAAAAGTGCCAAGAGATATTTAATATTAACACAATTTGCAACAGCATGAAACTTTGCACTTTAACAGCTTGCACCTAGCAAAAATTGTACTGCAAATACATATTTGTGAGCTTGTTATTTTAGTTAATTATATACTCGATTAGAAACCATAGTAGAACTGGCAGTTATTATGACTACAAATAAATGTTTATTTTTTGTGGGTCTATATTTTATAACATAATGACTTAAGAAGAGCTAAAGAAATTTAACCATTAGCCTTTGTGAGTCAGCTAATATTATATCTTTTAATCGCTTTCCTTGTCTGACAGGTTTAATAAATACGTGGTTCATGCAGACGAAAATTCACAACAAACCAGATACTTAGATTTGTTTAATAAAAGTAACTTTGTAGTTTTTTTATTTACAAATGGTAAATGCAATAAGCCATATTCTTTTTAAAAATTTCCCTTATAGGAGTTCCCGTCGTGGCGCAGTGGTTAATGAATCCGACTAGGAACCATGAGGTTGCGGGTTCGATCCCTGCCCTTGCTCAATGGGTTAACGATCCGGCATTGCCGTGAGCTGTGGTGTAGGTCGCAGACGCGGCTTGGATCCTACGTTGCTGTGGCTCTGGTGTAGGCTGGCAGCTACAGCTCCGATTCGACCCCTAGCCTGGGAACCTCCATATGCCGCAGGAGCGGCCCAAGAAATGGCAAAAAGACAAAAAAAAATTTCCCTTATAAAAATGGTATAGAAAAATAAATTTCAGAGCTATCAATAATTTGAAAGAATGTGAAAGATATTTCCTTCCATAGCTAAAAATCTAAAGAACCATAAAATGAATGTTCACTACAGAATAGATTATGAGATAACAATAAGTACTAGAAATACAAGTATGTATAATGAAAGCTTAAAATCAATAGAATTATATTTCTTAAATGTTCAGCATACTTCCTGCATATAAGATGCTATCGTTTTTTTTTTTACTTTCCATGCTTCATATCCTTTTAAGTTATTATTCAGTGAAAGAGAAAGGGGGCACAGAATGATCTTTCATAAACCGTAGTATTATTTGTAACAAAACTTAACAAAGTCATTCTCTTTCCTGGTACCACTATGAAAACAGAAAGGTTTATTTCTACTTTTCTCACAGGGAGCAATTATCAAAAAGTGGCTCCTATGAACTCCTATTACAAATAATAATAAGACACTCGTTGTTCAGAAATTATTCTGAGAATGTAAGCTGAAAAAAAATTTGTTATTATCAGATCTGTACTAGGAAATATTTTTAAAGAATTTCTTCAGGCTTGAGTAAAATACACAAAAGAAACTTGGGTTCTATGTAAAAATAAAGATCATTGGAAATAATATGTGATTTTTAATAATCTGTTTTCTTTCATATTAATTTCATTAAAGGACAACTGAGTGCTTAAGTAATAATAACTTAATGTATTTTAGAGTTTAAAATATATATGTAGGGATAAATATAGATCAAAAATAGCATAAAGGATGGAAAATATAGGTAGAACTCTACTTTTCTAAGATTATTGCCTTACATATTGGTTTGATTTTATTTCCAAGTAGACAGTGATGTTAGAGATATATTGTAATCCCTAGATAAAATAATTATCACACTTAACCAAAAAGCTTCTGAAGGATATAAAGTAAAACATCAAAAATATTTAATAACTGCAATAATCAAGAAAGGAGAAAAGTGGAAAAAAGAACAAATAAAAAACAGAGAGCAAGATAGTAGACCCAAACATATCAAACATTACATTAAATGTAAATAAATACTTCAGTTGAAAGAGTTTTTTTAACTAGATTTAAAAAGAAGTCAAAAATAATGCTTGAGGAGTTCCCGTCTTGGCACAGTGGTTAACGAATCCGACTAGGAACCATGAGGTTGCAGGTTCGATCCCTACCCTTGCTCGTGGGTTAAGGATCTGGCATTGCCATGAGCTGTGGCATAGGTTGCAGTTGCGGCTTTGATCCTGCATTGATGTGGTTCTGATGTAGGCCAGTGGCTACAGCTCTGATTAGACCTCTAGCCTGGGAACCTCCATATGCCGCAAAAGCGGCCCTAGAAAAGGCAAAAAGACAAATAATAGTGATAATAATAATGCTTGAAAGAGATTTTAAAGAGAAATATTTCAAGAGAAGATATATTACTAAAGATATTTTATAATGATGAGATAATCCAATAGGAAGCTATTATAATCCTAAGTATATAATTAAAAATAGATTTTAAAAAATAACAAATTAGATGAAAAACTTCAATAATTATTAAAAATGTTAATGATTTTTTTCCTCTTAAACTAATAAAGGAATAGACTAAAAAATTTGTCAAGTAAAGTTATATTTTATTTAAATGTTTTACCTTTACTGAATTAACATGTAAAGAACACTATATCCAAGTACTAGAAAATACAATTTAGTTTGTGTACACAAAAACAAGCCTTCGTAAATTTCAAAATTTTTATATTATATAATGTTGTGACAACAAATATAACTAAATTAGAAGTGCATTTAAATTTTTTGAGAACATCCTCAAATATTTGGAAATTTAGTCAATGTTTTACTATAAGCCTTAAAGAATTCACAAAGGAAATTAGACATCAGTTCAAATTCAATGAAAAGAAAAACACAATAATTAAAATTGTGGGATCCATCTACAACAGTGCTTAGAGAAAAAATCATAGTTTTAAGTATTTATGAAAAAATTAAATCACTGATCTAAGCTTTCACTTTAATAAATTATAAAAGACAAAATCATTGGAAAGTATGCAGGAAGAAGAAAATAGTAACAGTAATATGGAAATAAATGAAATAGAAACATACCAGTATTTGAGAAAAAACAATAAATTATTTTCAAAGAATCAATGTAGTTGATCAACTGCTGGTTGGACTGAAGAGAAAAAGTGTTGCCCAAAAGACAAGCAAAACGAAAGATATTCTTATGGTTTCCAGATACCTAAGCTACTTTTTGTTAATAACTACAAAAACTTTACATGAAGTACCTACAAGATATTTTAGATGAAATTTTATCCAATATAAAAGAAAATTACCAAAACTGACACAAGAAGAAAAAACGAAAAGAAAAACTCTAAATCCAAGAAATTGAATTCATAATAAAATATCTTTCCACAACACTTTAGGCACAGATGTCCTCTCTTGCAAATTCCCTCAAGTATTCAAGTAAGAGGTAATACTGATATTAGACAAATTCTTTCAGAAAGTAGAAGTGGAATAAGCACTTCCCAACTCATTCTATGAAGGTAACAAACTCTCACATTTAAAAACAGACAAGACCAATGCAACAGAAGGCAATTCCACATCAATAATGGCTATTTACAGGAAAGCAAAAATCTTTACAAAATATTAACAAAGCAAATCCAGAAATGCAAGATTTAACACTGAAACATCACTGTAATTTATTTTTTTATTTTATTTTTTTTATTTTCCCACTGTACAGCAAGGGGATCAAGTTATCCTTACATGTATACTTTACAATTACATTTTTTGTTCCCCACCCTTTGTTCTGTTGCAACATGAGTATCTAGACAAAGTTCTCAATGCTACTCAGCAGGATCTCCTTGTAAATTTATTCTAAGTTGTGTCTGATAAGCCCAAGCTCCCGATCCCTCCCACCCCCTCCCCCTCCTCCCCCTCCTCCCCCTCCTCCCCCTCCTCCCCCTCCTCCCCCTCCTCCCATCAGGCAGCCACAAGTCTTTTCTCCAAGTCCATGATTTTTTTTTCTGAGGAGATGTTCATTTGTGCTGGATATTAGATTCCAGTGATAAGTGGTATCATATGGTATTTGTCTTTGTCTTTCTGGCTCATTTCACTCAGGATGAGATTCTCTAGTTCCACCCATGTTGCTGCAAATGGCATTATGTCATTCTTTTTTATGGCTGAGTAGTATTCCATTGTGTATATATACCACCTCTTGAGAATCCAATCATCTGTCGATGGACATTTGGGTTGTTTCCATGTCCTGGCTATTGTGAATAGTGCTGCAATGAACATGCGGGTGAACGTGTCTCTTTTAAGTAGAGTCTTGTCCGGATAGATGCCCAAGAGTGAGATTGCGGGGTCATATGGAAGTTCTATGGATAGATTTCTAAGGTATCTCCAAACTGTTCTCCATAGTGGCTGTACCAGTTTCCATTCCCACCAACAGTGCAGGAGGGTTCCCTTTTCTCCACAGCCCCTCCAGCACTTGTTATTTGTGGACTTCTTAATGAGGGCCATTCCGGCTGGTGTGAGGTGGTATCTCATGGTAGTTTTGATTTGCATTTCTCTTATAATCAGCGATGTTGAGCATTTTTTCATGTGTTTGCTGGCCATCTGTATATGTTCTTTGGAGAAATGTCTATTCAGGTCTTTTGCCCATTTTTCCATTGCTTGATTGGCTTTTTTGCTGTTGGGTTGTATAAGTTGCTTATATATTCTAGAGATTAAGCCCTTGTCGGTTGCATCACTTGAAACTATTTTCTCCCATTCTGAAAGTTGTCTTTTTGTTTTCTTTTTGGTTTCCTTTGCTGGGCAAAAGCTTTTCAGTTTGATGAGGTCCCATGGGTTTATTTTTGCTCTTATTTCTATTGCTTTGGGAGACTGACCTGAGAAAATATTCATGAGGTTGATGTCAGAGAGTGTTTTGCGTATGTTCTCCTCTAGGAGTTGGATGGTATCCTGTCGTATATTTAAGTCTTTCAGCCATTTGGAGTTGATTTTGGTGCATGGTGTGAGGGTGTGTTCTCGTTTCATTGCTTTGCATGCAGCTGTCCAGGTTTCCCAGCAATGCTTGCTGAAAAGACTGTCTTTTTCCCATTTGATGTTCTTGCCTCCCTTGTCAAAGATTAACTGACCCTAGGTGTCAGGGTTTATTTCCGGGTTCTCTATTCTGTTCCATTGGTCTGTCTGTCTGTTTTGATACCAGTACCACACTGTCTTGATGACTGTGGCTTTGTAGTATTTCTTGAAGTCTGGGAGAGTGATGCCTCCTGCTTGGTTTTTGTTTCTCAGGATTGCTTTGGTGATTCTGGGTCTTCTGTTGTTCCATATAAATGTTTGGATTGTTTGTTCTAGTTCTGTGAAAAATGTCATGGGTAATTTGATAGGGATTGCATTGAATCTGTAGATTGCTTTGGGTAGTATGGCCATTTTTACAATATTGATTTTTCCAATCCACTAGAATGACCAAATTTTAACTTTTTGTCTGTTTGTTTTCTGAGCCACACTTGTGGAATATGGAAGGTTCCGGGCTAGGAGTTAAATCGGAGCTATAACTGCCAGAGCCACAGCAATGCCAGATCCGAACCACACGTGTGACCCACACCACAGCTCATGGCATGGCACAGCCATATAGGATCCAAGCTGTGTCTGCAACCTATACCACAGCTCACAGCAAAGCCATATCCTTAACCCACTGAGCAAGGCCAGGGATTGAACCTGCATCCTCATAGGTACTAGTTGGGTTTGTTAACCACTGAGCCACAATGGGAACTCTCACATTTTAAAATATTAGCAGGCATGTGGAGAAACTTAGTAGGAGTTTAGTCCTGTATGATTGTAAAACAGTACAACCATGTTGGCAGTTTCTTATAAATTTAAGCCTATACCACCCTGATACACAGAATATTTTCTCTTAGAAATTTGATTAGAGATAAAGAGATATGTTCATTCTTTATGTATAATGATTTTTTTTCATTATAGCTGCTTTACAGTATTCTGTCCGTTTTCTACTGTACAGCATGGTGACCCAGTTACACATACATGTATATTTTTTCTCACATTATCATGGTACATCATAAGTGACCAGATGTAGTTCCCAGTGCTACACAGCAGGATGTCATTGCTTACCCATTCAAAAGACAATAGTCTGCATCTATTAACCCCAAGCTCCCATTCCATCCCACTCCCTCCTTCTCTCCATTCCCCTTGGCAACCACAAGCCTATTCTCCAAGTCCATGATTTTCTTTTCTGTGGAAAGGTTCATTTGTGCCATATATTAGATTCCAGATAGAAGTGATATCATATGGTATTTGTCTTTCTCTTATTGACTTGCTTCACTCAGGATGAAAGTCTCTAGTTCCAACCATGTTGCTGCAAGTTATTTTGTTCTTTTTTGTGACTGAGTAGTATTCCATTGTGTACATATACCACTTGTTCCTAATCCCATCATCTGTTGATGGACATTTGGGTTGTTTCCTTGTCTTGGCTATTGTGAATAGTGAACATGAAGGTGCATGTATCTTTTTTAGGGGATGTTTTGTCTGGATATGCCCAAGAGTGGGATGTCTGGGTCTTATGGTAATTCCATGTATAGTTTCCTAAGGTACCTCCATACTGTTCTCCATAGTGGTTGTACCAACTTACATTCCCACAAACAGTGCAGGAGGGTTCCCTTTTCTCCACACCCCCTCCAGTATCTGTTATTTGTGGACTTACTAATGATGGCCATTCTGACTGGTGTGAGGTGGTACCTCAGAATAGTTTTGATTTGCATTTCTCTTATAATCAGCGATGTTGAGCATTTTTTCATGTGCTTGTTAGCCATCTGTATATCTTCCTTGAAGAAATGTCTATTCAGGTCTTTTGCCCATTTTTCCATTGGTTTGTTGGCTTTTTTGCTGTTGAGTTATATAAGTTGTTTGTATATTTTAGAGATGAAGCCCTTGCCAGTTGCATCACTTTAAAGTATTTTCTCCCATTCTCTAAGTTGACTTTTTGTTTTCTTTTTGGTTTCCTTTGCTGTGCAAAAGCTAGTCTATGGCCATATCACCCTGAATGCACCCGATCTCGTCTGATCTCAGAAGCTAAGCAGGGTCAGGCCTGATTACTACTTGGATGGGAGATATGTCCATTCTTTTTCTGCTCTTTATCTTCCCTCTTTTGCTTATGTTTCTAACAAGTTTTACACTGTATTTTATATACTGAAACATTAAGTAGGCTATTGACATGTTATTTGCATAAGCAACAATGACACATAGAAATTAGTACTCAGCTTTAGGGAATTCTTTAAACATTGTGTAGATAAATGATGAGACATTATTATAAATATTATGAAATATGTTTACAAAACATGATGGAGATAGGAAAATATAATGACTTTTCAGCATTACTTTTACCAAAGCTGCAGTCTCATCTTGAAAACTTTCCTCACTCAGCCTCTGGAACATCACATGCGTACAGTACCATTAGCTCCTTCTTAAGTGTTCTTTGTTGGATTCTTTCCCTCCAGGTGCTGAAGGGCATCAGGATTTAAGTCTTCATACCACTTCAATTCTCTATCAAAACTCAATCTTTAGTGAGCTCATGATTTTTGTGCCTTTAAATATATCTCTGCATGGAAGACCACCAAAATTATTTTTCCAGCCCGAATGTGCTCACTGCACTCAAACTGTTTAATCAATTAACAATACCATCTTTACTTAGATATGTATTAGGCATCTCAGACTTGTCATGCCCAAAGCACAGGTCAATTTATTTCCTCCCAGCACTTTGCATCTCATTAAATGGTTCCACCATCCATCCATTTGCTCAAGGTCATGATTCTCATCATTTCTTTTATACTCCATACCCATTCCACTATCAAATCACCTTGGCTCTATCTTCAAAATATATCTCCCTTATAACCATTTCTCCCTAGTTTGCTGGTCCCATCCTAAGTCAAGCCATATATTTTCCCTCCTGTTCTCCTTACTTGCTCCCTAACTGATCTGCTTCTATTCTTGTACCTTCCTTCTACTCTGCACATATTAGCCACAGTGAATTTTCTTAACATGTCAGATTATGTCACTGCCTTGATCCAATATGCTCTAGTGGATGAAATCCCAAGATAGAACTTTCTTGATAGATATAATTAATATGGCCTTAATGTTTATTTCTAGAGTTGTATAATTTCTGAATTATCTACAATTATCATATTTATTGCTTCTAAAAAGAAAGAATATGTATAAATTGGTATGGCAAGTCAAGATGGTAAAAATGCTTCTCAACAGTTATATAAAGAAAAGAATATTTAGAGGAGATAAAAAAGTGAGAAACAGTTTGTTCCATTGCAATACATGAATACTTAATTTCATTTCTGAAAGAGTGAAATTAATAAGATGGTACAGAAATAAAGTGTCAGGTGAATACCTATTATCTTTTATTGTACATGAATATAATTGCTATTATATGGTTTATTTCATAATATCCAAGTGCATATTAAGTTCTTTGTATTTATATTCATAACATTAAAAAGATAGAAAACATACATGGGAATATCACTATTGGGATTGACTACATTGAAAATAAAATATAAATTACTATGTCACTAAACTCATCTTGTATAGAATAAAAGTAATGCAGATATTTAGTATTTTTGCTTTTAAAGTTATTTTAAATAAACAGAAATTATGGACACAATTTTGAAATGATGTGGTTTGTGAAGCTTCATAAATTTACTATAGATAGAGATTTTATCTCATAAATGTTAGAGACCTAAAGACATCTATGGCTCATCTAGAACAATTTCTTCCTATCACATAAGCAAACTGAGACTCCAAAAAACAAACTTTTCTCAAGTTGCACAGACAGGAATTAATAAGACAAATGCCTGAAATTAATACCCTAAAAATTAATCTGCTGCTTTTCCCTGAATAATCCATTATGCTAAATTTCCTTATATCGTTATCGTCGCCCACATTTTGACTACATTTTTCCTACATAAACAGGAATTCTGAACTCGCATTCTAACCCAAAGAATTCACAAGCCATGAACACAAAAAAGATGCAAAAGTGTTAATTGGTGCACAGATGAAAATATGGCACAGATCAACATTTTTTTCCTTTATGCCTACTTCCCATTCCACTCCCAGACTGGCAGCTGCCAAAAGCAGTACAATGTCTCAACTATGTTAGTTATATTGTTAGAAGTCATGAAAGGGAATGAAAAAGAAAGGGCAAATGGAGTGAAGACAGTACAGGTCATCCATCCATTCACTTTCCAATCAGAGCTGCCATATTATTGCAGAAAATCAAAATAGGAAATAATCTTAAAGACCATTTAATAAAATACCTGTACATTAAAAATTACTCAAATATTCTGTTTCTAATATAGTAGGAATGGAATCTTCACAAAGATTTTTAGACTGAGATAAAAATAATGTGTTTTTTCATCTACTCATCTATGCTGGCAACTTTATTCTAATTGAAAAAAATGCTATCATTTAACAAATCTTACAGCTATATTTGAATTCTTACACATCAGTAATTATAAGAGTAGGAGTGCAGAAATTAGTTTTAAAACATTTCTAGTTACTCAAAATTTGTAATCACATTTTTTGTAGTGTAAAACATCATACCTAAATGTATTTCCAGACGTAAGAATCTCAACAAAAAGATAATTTATTTTAATTTATTACATATGCAAAATAATAATTTGGAAAAATTCCCTAGAATTATAGAAAAAAAACCTTTGTTTTCCATTATTTTCTGTAGCCTCTAGATAATTATTCACGCTCATAAGCATCCTTCTCTATTCTTAGCAAACTCTCTTCCCACAGATTTTCATTTTTTTCTGTTTATCATCCACATCTTCAAAAAGGCCATTCCTGAAGTAGCAGAACTCTTTTACTTCCAGTCTGTCTCATCCAATGTGATTTAATCATAGAACTTATATTTCAATTCATAAAACAACATGCACAAGAAGTATCATTAGTTTACTACATTGTGGCTTTAGAAGAAATATATAAAATCTCTGACCCTTCTCACTTCACAAGATTTATGAAACCCAGACAAAATGACAATTAATGTGCTGGAAGTGACAGTGAGTACAAGTCTTGAGTGGCCTGCTATCAGGGAAGTTAGCAGCCATAAATACTTAGGAAGCCCATGAAGACATCCACACAGGAAGGAAGTGAGCCTTCTTCCTGATATCCACACAGACTGGCCAGCCCTGTGAGTGTGTAATTATTTAACTCTGGTTAAGCTTTCACATGATTGTAGATTAATTATATTAACTATAATTTCAATGACAAGTAAAAACTGCCCAGCCAAGCAATGCCATAATTCCTGACCTATAGAAACTATGAAGATAGTACATACTCATTGTCATCTTGGCATTAAATTTGAGAGTATGTTGTTACAAATCAATACAAACATAGCTAATACAATCACCCATGAAAAAATACTGCCAATATTACTAACAAAATCCTCTATCACTTACAACTGCAATTTTATATTTAATAAAAGAGATCTTTGAAACTAGATTTTAATCATATATCACTCTTTTACATACTCATAAAGGGAAAATTCAAGTGGAAGAAATCAGGGAAGATATACCTAAAACTTCTTCATTTTAGTATCCAGTTTCTCTGACTATACTTTCAACTCAGTATTATCAATATCTGTATTTTTCAACACAGTATAGTCTGCAATGCCATCAGGAGCACTGATGAGGGGCATTTCTTAAATGAATCCTTCACTATTGTCTCTAAAATTTTCTAAGCTATTGATACCCATGCTGCAAAGTTTTATTTTTTCAGTAATTTCTCAATCTTACTACACTGTCAGACAATAAAGATTATGTTAATCTTATTTCCTGGTTAAAAGTGACTATGAAATTACATATGCATTCAGACACTAAAATATATAAAAATGTAATGAAATGGACTGTATATATACATATATATATTCATATACATATATATATGTAACAATCATCCCTGATAAAATATATAAAGCAATGACTTTGAATTGTGTGCTAGTTTATCTTCAGCCTACCACAGTGCTTGGTACATAGTAATCCCGATATGAACATTCTGTGGTTGTTCTATAACATTCTATATAAACTTAAAATTTTTAACTATTATAGTAAATTGTGTTTTCAAGTTGAAGGAGTTTACAATTAAAGATTTTCAACATTACCTTAAAGTAACAAGATAACTATCTTATTCCATACGTGATTTACTACTTAACATTTATATTGCTATCAGTTTTATAGAAAACAGATGCTCTTGCTCATGAAAACTCTAATAGAACTTCTTTTCAAATAATATTAAAATTTTCCATTTGAATTTACCTTACTTTCTAGAATCTGGTATATCTGTAAGTTTACATAAAATAGGAGCTTCAACAGGATATTATCTCATTTTAGAATAGTCCAAGTTTTGGCTGTAGGATAGCGAACTTCTCCCTCCTTTAAAGTATACTCCATTTTACTTTCATTAGTACCAACTCATGTATGACTATTTTCACCTCTGTATAAGCCAAATACTTTCATGTCTATATTCTAAACATGCTATCAAGAAATAGGAACTCTCTCTCTTGCACATTACTTTCCAGGAACTGCACCCATTTTTCTGAGAAATTATATCTTATGTAGTCAGAAAACTGAAGTCAGTTTCCAACATATGATACCTATCAAAGGGCTTTCCTGTGTAGAGTGACCACAATTAATAATCATTTTCCAGTTACACAGAGCTCAAGATAAATATGACTAAAATGAACAGGCTTCCTTGGAAAAGGCAAGTAAGAAGTATGTATATTGGCTGAGTAGAATATTAATATATTAATGAAATTGATGACATTACTGATTTATTTCATTGACAGAATTTAGAATGAGATTCATTTATCATTATTCCCTAGTCATCCATCAGCAGTATATAGCCCCAAGCATTTAGCCTCCTATTAGCAATTTAAGTTTCCCTTGTAGTAATTATATTGGAGAAAGAATGCACTATGTTTGTGTTTCACTTGATTATAAGTAAAATATTTACAAAATTAATTTTTTTATGAAAAAGTCATCTTCGATATTCTTCAAATGATTACATTACTTTTTTACATATTTTATAATGCTCTATCTTCTACTGTTTCTAAATTATGTGGTTTAAAAAATAGTAATTAATTTTAATTCTGTAGTAATATGCTTTCTTTCAAAAGCCCCTGGTAAAAATGGATAAATTTTAGGTAATGTCTGCTTGATGTACAAAATGTCCAAGACTTAATCAGATAACTGAATCAATAAATCAATGTGCATGTGTACACATAGAAACACCCGCACTCCTCAGAGATATTAGGTAAGTATAACCTCATATTAGCATGGAAACCTGCTCTGCTTTTCCACAGTCAAAGCCCCTAAAGGAACCATTTTGGATTTGGAAAGATTTAGTGAGACTGACTCACAACAGACATAGAATGAAAAAAATCATAAGAAAGCAGCCTCCAGAAAACTGGCAAAAAATTTATAACATTTAGATCAAATCCTGAAAACACGGTAGCTGAAGAGTCTACATTGCAGATTCAGCTTAGTCCTCTTTTATTTTCTTGTTGTGCAGTTTGTTCAAGCTAAGGATAAATATGACTGTTTTCTCTTTACTACCCAAGGAAACTTTGCTAAAAATATTCCTGAGTTGTCTCTCAATGATTTGGCTTCTTCTATCACTTGCCAACTGCTAGTAAATAACAAATAATGAATACAATATATTGTACCAGACATTTTAAAGTAAGTTCTTACATTTAGTCATAACAAGATATTAGGCTATGTTGAAATGCATGTAATAGGATTTTTTTCAAATGAAAAGGAGCTAAAATATGGATATGTATAATACACTAAGATATCCCAACAAAAAGAGTTAAAAATGGCAGGAGGGACATGTGTGTAGGGTTGGGGATGGACAGGAAATCCAGAAGTTGTCATAAAATTCTAGTTAGAATTGTTTAATGTGTAGGAGTGCTTCATACAGGGAAGGTTGGGTTGAGCATAACCTAGGCATATGCAATAAAACACGCAGAGTTCTGAGATAAAATCAGAAGTAGTTAAAAGGTCAATGGGGAAACAATATAGGTTGCATAGTTAGAAGGATTGTAATATAGGATACATAAATGAAGGGTACATGAATGAATGAGTAGGGCATATAGGGTATGTGATGGAGGAGGGTACATGGATGGAGAGGAAGAAAATGTAAGGTTCATGGAGGTTAACCTGTCAAGAGTAGCTGGGGCATAAACATGAAGACCATTTGGATGTTTCTATGGAGTTTTGCTTTTATCCTTCAGGCAGTGGAAGAGCCACCAGTCTTATACAGGGAAAGAAATGATAAAATATGGAAAATTATGAAAAACTTATCCTGATAGCTATAGAAAGAATGACTAGGAAACTAGAAATGGGTCAGCCATCAAAATAGTCCAAGCAAAATTTTAGACTTCTCAGAAGCATCAAACTCTAAGAGATAATTATAGAATTGTAGGCATTTTGACTTGGAAAGGCATTGTATGCATAAGGTTTTATCTAGTTCATTTTAGATCACTACTAATAAACTTATTGCCAGATGGCATATTAACAGAAAAAGACAACGGTAAGGCCAAAACACATCTACGAACCAAAACCATGTTAGTTTCTCACCTCAAGAATTTGACACCAGAATTATGAACATATATTTCAACAAAGCCAACACCTTTTTTAACATTTCACTTTTAAATGATGCTATGCTTAAGGCATTACATCAGATACTAGGGCATTAGGTTAGGTTTTATGCTGGATGCTAAGGCATGAAGTTAGATGCAGGGGCAGGGGTAGAAATGAAATAAGGATCATGAAGTAAAGATGAGAAAAAAAAAAAGGGTTACTGGCAAATGTGAATTAACCTTTGTGGTTCCACTTTAGTTCCTCAATATTTTAAATGCCTTTTACACCATTCTAAAACACACTAATATAGTTTGAAAGGAGAAATAATTTTAGAACCCAAGCAGTAATAATCGTAGTGACAAAAGGCCTCCATGAGATGAGAATGAAAGGAATCAGAAAACATTTTTGTGCTGATCTATCTGACCTGAATGCTTTATGCCTTACTGACTGATTAAATCAGTTCCTAGTGCTCTTGGAGTTTAAAATAATGGCTGAGAAAATTAGAATGAGTCTTAAATTTACTGATAATTTTGGCAAATGTTGAAATCTGGTCCGTGTGCAGCTTAGCCCATTATGCTTCAGTGGTTTTTAATGTACAATATACTTTTAAGATTTTTTTCCCCAGATAGAAATTGTCTGCCTTACCTTCAGCGAAATTGTATCCTCAATGAAAGATCAGATTAAATGGGATAAGTGCAATGCTTATAAATTTGGATTAAGAGAACCCAGCTGAAAGGATGCTTAAAATGTATCTTTAAACCTAAGTGCAAAATTTCCATATGTACCTTGAAATATGTATTGGAGTATTAAATGTGCTCAGTAAGCTAAGCAATGTGTTAGATAATTAATAAACATTTAACAGCATTGATTTTTATAGCCTGCTTTATTAAACTTCTTATCAGGATTGAGCAGATGGGTCATAACTATGAAAAATTATATTTAAAACATGATTACTATATGTGGATTATATTTGAAAAATACTGTTCAGTGAAGCATTTATAAATGTAATTTAATGCACAGAGCAAGACCCCAAAGTTAAGGTATTTTTCCTGCACTAAATACAAAAGTACTTAACTGATGTATAAAGAACATTGTGGAGTTATTTAAAAATGATTTTAAATGAAAAAATAATCCCCTAAATGAAAGAACAAAGTAGCATGTACATTGTCAATCAGGAGTAAACAATTAGATTGATTTTTACTTTTACTTAGAATGCAATGAATCTACCCTCATTACCCTTTACAGTCATCTTTAATATGTATTAAGAATTATGTTTGACATAAAACTTAGAATACTATATTGTACCTCAATTAAAAAAAACCAACTGGGGAAAAATTATGTTTGAAATTCTATGTAACTTCTATAGAAATATTTATAATAATCTTTCTTATAATTTTTCTTAATGTTAGGCACTGTGTAATGTCTTAAACTGCAGTGAAAACACACTCACACAAACATGTGTGTTAAGAATATTTACATAATTTGGCCACTGTTTCATTGTGACACAAGTATAAGAAAGAAATAATGTGAACTATAAGTAATATTTTTAGACCAGACGCTAAAACCAAAACAAGATGAAATTGAATCTATCACAATTTCCAAGAAAAGTAAGCAGCCTCTAGGATGATCACCAGCTATCTGTACTCCCTGGTATTCAAACCTTTGTGTTGTCCCTACTCACAGTGCCTCAGAGTTATTCAATGTGACAACAACATGAAGCAGAAATGATAGTATGTCACTTTTGAGATTTAATATAAAAATATTGTGGCTTGCACCTTAGATTCTTTTTCTCTCTCTCTCATCATTCACTCTGAAAGAAGCCATATTCCATGCGAAGCAATCCCAGAAGTCATTGCAGCAAGGAATAGAAGTCTTTGGCTAACAGCCAGCCAAAACCTTGAAGCCTGTCGATAACCATGAGAGATCTTGGAAATGGAGCAAGCCTTCAAATAAAATTGTGGTCACACCCTTGAGACTTTGAATCAGAATCACTTAGCTTCTCCCAGACTTCTGATTCACAGAAAATGGTAAGATAATAACTATTTATTACTTTAAACTGATGACTTTTAAGTTAATTTGTTAGATAACAGTTGATAAATACACTAAATGGCATACTTAGCCGCTAGTACCTAATAGGCATAACATTTGACAATATAGAGTGTACATAAAAAAATGAGAGCATGTGAATGCCTATTACATTTACAACCTAGTTTATATACAGACCTAACTTGAGAAAGTATGAAAAAAAAAAACATAAATGTGCACTAAAATAATGATACTAAGGAAACGATATTGAAACACAGATAAGAGAGTCATTTTTATTGAGGGCCTACCTAAGCTTTATAGAAATAGATGTGTGAATGATGAGATGAATTAGGTTAAAACATTCCAGATTGAAGACAAAGCTTGTGCTAAGGCACAAAACAAGTAAGGCAGGAAGTGTACAGGAGAAGACAACGAAGCTTGTTGGGCTAAGCATTTAGTGTTCACATACATATGTATATAATTACATTATATGTCCAATGAATTAGAGAACTAATACTTACCTTTGAGAAGAGAATGTGTTAACAGCCCAGATCTTGCATAAGTTAAACAATTTAAGGTCTTAAAATATCTCTAAGCTTTGGTTTATACTTTTGTAAGTGAAAATACTACTACCACAAACCTACCTTTTCTAACTTCAATTGTAATGCTCTTTATGCCAAAACAAAATCCACCTTCTTGGTCTGACTTTAGACGTTATAGTGGATTAACAACGAACAAGTTTTCTTCACTGCCATATCATCCAATTCTCATCTAGATCTTCATTGTGAGTTGATTCATTTTGATAGAAGATTTTAATGTGCTAATAGAAAGAAAAGAATTCTAACATTGCCAGCTGAATAAAGTGTTTCCTTGTAAAAAGGAGATAGTCAAGCATCTCAAAATGTATGATTTTTGCAGAATTGCTCAATTATAAAATGTTTTATTCATATTTTCAGTCCTGTCCTCTCATGTGAGTCACTGTGATTTACATACACACAGTTTTGCAAAAACATCTGTATTTTAAGTTAGGATGATTATCCAATGCAATTATGATTGAAGATTTATTAACAACAATCAATTGAACAGAGGCAAAAAAAAGAAAAAAAGTGTTTCTGAGAAACAAAGATAAAACTGATATAATCTATGATATCAGTGAGTTTCTATTTTAGCTCTGTCATGGATATTAAGTTACACCTAACATAATAACACTGATAACATGATAGTAACCACCTGGATATCTGTGTTGAAGGGGAGCTTAAGGCTATACCTGGGTTTAAAGGGAAATGGTGCCATGATTATTTTGGAATGTTTGCCATGAAAACAAGAGAAGTCATCATCTCTCTATCTGTAACAGAGGTTAAACAGATATAGAGTATCATAGGTGATAATGTTAGCCTAAACTGTGATACACTTAATAACTGTTGTGGGAAATTTTTTAAAACTTCAAAATGTTACGATTTGATTATTAGGGAAGCATTTAGATGGAGAAAGCTCAAATTTAGCTTTAAAAAATAAATTTTACATTGTTAAATAAATCTTTAAAAAATAACATATACCCTTCTAATGTAAAATGCAAAGTTATATCATTCAACATTTATCCTCATTCAACTTGGTTTTACCATATTATTTTGTATTGTCTTAGGATAATGGATCAACTTATTTGTAAGAGCCATCTTTGGTCAATGCTATTATGATCTCTATAATAACACATTCAGTACTATTCAAATAAGTGACAAACAAATATATTTCTAAGTTATAGACAATTTGAGTAACAGTGCGTTGAACACAGTTGGTTTCTTTTTGTCACAAATGAGAAAATTCAGAAACAGATGTTGACTGTTGCCCAGTGATAGCATAGTAGCTCCATCTACTTCCATCTCCCTTATCCACCAAAGGCATGTGAGTATTTCCCCTCACATTTACTGACTTATTGCAATTACTTCTATACCGAAAGACAGTGAGTTCAAGCTCAAGGTAGAAGAACAATGGAAGAGGAATGGAGAATATAGACAAATTGAACTTTTTAAAATAGGGCATCAGATTTCACCACAGGTTTTATTGTCCAGAACTTCATCCTTTCTTTCAGTTAAGGGAACTATTATTCAACATTTAGGCCTAAAGACTTTGCTACTTCAAAGTTGGCACAAAATAAAGAAAAATGGAAAAATGGGTAACATAGCAATTAACAATGTTTCACTGAATGTAATACTGCAAAAAAAAGAGAGAAGATATAAAACTGTCACTGTATGCAGATGACATGATACTATACATAGAAAACCCTAAGGACTCAACCCCAAAACTACTTGAACTGATTCATAAATTCAGCAAAGTAGCAGGATATTAGATTAACATTCAGAAGTCAGTTGCATTTCTGTATACCAGCAATGAAATATTAGAAAAGGAATATGAAAATACGATACCTTTTAAAATTGCACCTCACAAAATCAAATACCTCAGAATACACCTGACCAAGGAGGTAAAGGACCTATATACCGAGAACTATAAAACTTTAATCAAAGAAATCAAAGAAGATGTAAAGAAATGGAAAGATATTCCATGTTCCTGGATGGGAAAAATCAATATTGTAAAAATGGCCATACTACCCAAAGCAATCTACAGATTCAATGCAATCCCTATCAAATTACCCATGACATTTTTCACAGAACTAGAACAAACAATCCAAACATTTATATGGAACAACAGAAGACCCAGAATCACCAAAGCAATCCTGAGAAACAAAAACCAAGCAGGAGGCATCACTCTCCCAGACTTCAAGAAATACTACAAAGCCACAGTCATCAAGACAGTGTGGTACTGGTATCAAAACAGACAGACAGACCAATGGAACAGAATAGAGAACCCGGAAATAAACCCTGACACCTAGGGTCAGTTAATCTTTGACAAGGGAGGCAAGAACATCAAATGGGAAAAAGACAGTCTACTCAGCAAGCATTGCTGGGAAACCTGGACAGCTGCATGCAAAGCAATGAAACGAGAACACACCCTCACACCATGCACCAAAATCAACTCCAAATGGCTGAAAGACTTAAATATACGACAGGATACCATCCAACTCCTAGAAGAGAACATACGCAAAACACTCTCTGACATCAACCTCATGAATATTTTCTCAGGTCAGTCTCCCAAAGCAATAGAAATAAGAGCAAAAATAAACCCATGGGACCTCATCAAACTGAAAAGCTTTTGCCCAGCAAAGGAAACCAAAAAGAAAACAAAAAGACAACTTTCAGAATGGGAGAAAATATTTTCAAGTGATGCAACCGACAAGGGCTTAATCTCTAGAATATATAAGCAACTTATACAACCCAACAGCAAAAAAGCCAATCAAGCAATGGAAAAATGGGCAAAAGACCTGAATAGACATTTCTCCAAAGAACATATACAGATGGCCAGCAAACACATGAAAAAATGCTCAACATCGCTGATTATAAGAGAAATGCAAATCAAAACTACCATGAGATACCACCTCACACCAGCCGGAATGGCCCTCATTAAGAAGTCCACAAATAACAAGTGCTGGAGGGGCTGTGGAGAAAAGGGAACCCTCCTGCACTGTTGGTGGGAATGGAAACTGGTACAGCCACTATGGAGAACAGTTTGGAGATACCTTAGAAATCTATCCATAGAACTTCCATATGACCCCGCAATCTCACTCTTGGGCATCTATCCGGACAAGACTCTACTTAAAAGAGACACGTTCACCCGCATGTTCATTGCAGCACTATTCACAATAGCCAGGACATGGAAACAACCCAAATGTCCATCGACAGATGATTGGATTCTCAAGAGGTGGTATATATACACAATGGAATACTACTCAGCCATAAAAAAGAATGACATAATGCCATTTGCAGCAACATGGGTGGAACTAGAGAATCTCATCCTGAGTGAAATGAGCCAGAAAGACAAAGACAAATACCATATGATACCACTTATCACTGGAATCTAATATCCAGCACAAATGAACATCTCCTCAGAAAAAAAAATCATGGACTTGGAGAAAAGACTTGTGGCTGCCTGATGGGAGGAGGAGGGGGAGGGGGAGGGGGTGGGAGGGATCGGGAGCTTGGGCTTATCAGACACAACTTAGAATAAATTTACAAGGAGATCCTGCTGAGTAGCATTGAGAACTTTGTCTAGATACTCATGTTGCAACAGAACAAAGGGTGGGGAACAAAAAATGTAATTGTAAAGTATACATGTAAGGATAACTTGATCCCCTTGCTGTACAGTGGGGAAAAAAAATGGTTGCAGTAATTCTTCAGAAATTATTTTCAAGAAGTTTCTAATTAATGCTACACAAAATCATTGTAAAGAGAATCATCATTCATTCAACAATCACTTATAGATCACCTATTATGTGATGCGCAGTTGTCCGTTCTCGGGATATAGAAATTCTGAACATTATTGTAGATACAAGCTAATTTTTCAAAAACCAAATATATGAGACTTGACATGTTTAATAAAATCTCTGAAAACAAAATTCTGAGTTTCTCACAGCTATAATAATAATTAAAGTGCCAATACATAAAACCAATTGTATTTTTATACCCCAGGAGAAAGAAATAACATTTATAAAAGGATAAAAAAAAATCAAATCCCTTGGAATAAATTTAACAAAAGATGCCCAAGATCTCCATAATGAAAATAACAAAACATTCATGAGTGAAATTAAACAAACAGACATGGAGAGTAATTCCATGTTCATGAATTGAAAAATTCAATTATTTTGAAGATTCTACTTTTACTCTATTTGATAAATGTTTAATTTAATTGAACAAAAAGCCCAGCACATTCTTTTGAGGTATTTTATCCATTAGTGTTAAAATTTACATGAAAATATAAAATATCCAGGGCTGTCAAGACAATGACAAATGAGAAAAAGTTTAGAATTTACCCTACTTGATTGTAAGACTTACTATAAAAAGATTCAAAAAAAAAAAAACCCACAGCATGTAATTGATACAAAATAAAAAAAACAGATAAAAGGAGCAGAATAGAAAGTTCAGAAATAAACTCTGTGGTAATCAATTACTATGCTGCTACAGTATGATTGAACAACTGAAGCATACACAAAGAATAAACATGGTTTCATTTGTATAAAGTTAAAGATCAAGCAAAACTAATCTATCAATTAGGAATTAATGTAGTAATTATTCGGGAAAGCTGAAAGGATAATAATTGAGAGAAGAAAGAGGAGGACTTTGGAGGTTTTTGAAATGACCTGTTTCTTGATTTAGGTACTTGAGTGTTCACTTTGTATAAATTCATTATACTTGCAATTTGGACATTTTATTTATGTTTGTTATAATTAAACAAAAGGATTACATAAAAATAAATAGTTATGTACCAGCAATAAACAATACAAATTTTAACAAAACATATTTGATTCAATTTATAAAAAATAAAAATTTATGGGAAGTCTAGGAATAAATTTAAAATGTGCAAAATCATTTGAGATTATAAAATGCTATAGCAGAGAAAAAAATTTGAATAAATGAAATATGTATCCTGCTCATGAATGAGAAGACACAGGATCATAAATGCTGACTAAATTTCGAGTTAAAATACAAATTTAATAGAATAAAATTTCAATATCATTTGCCATAGAATTTCCCAAATAGAGTTCTATACAAAATAAATTATGAAATAGCTGAGTTAATATGAAAAATAAGAAAGGGTATTTGTCCTAACATATACTGATTAACTTTAAAAATCTTAATTTAACTCAGAGACAGACAAAGAGATCAAAGGAACAGCAGAGTGCATATAAATGTACATGTATAGAAACTTGGCATATAAGAAACCTGCAAAAAATAGATAAAATACTCAGTATCTTATGAATAATTGACTTTGATATGGTGATGGGATCCTGTCTTTACTTTTGGGAATTTCCAAAAGTAAATTCCAGATTTAGTTTTATAAAAACTCCAATTGAAAAAAATTAAACTTTGTAACTGTTAGAAGAAAATGTAAGATAGTAAGATAGTATCTTTATGAGCTCTGAGAAAGGAAGTATACCTTAGACAAGTCTCTCAAAGCAAAATTCACTAAAAGTAATAAATTTGAACATATAGAATATCTAAATATTCTATTTGACAAAAAAAATCATAAAGACAAAATACTGGGAGAAATAAATAACTGGAAAAAGGTATATCTATAAAGAATTTTATGTTAATAATAAATTATAATAGAGCAATTTAAAAGGTCCTATCTCTAACAACATTCCAATTAAAATATTTTAAACAAAAAATAGAACATATACTATCAATCAGAGGTCTAGCTTCCAAGCTGATAATGATGGAATCATCAAAAGAACTAGTGCTTGGAATTTACTTCAATTCTTTCACTGACAAGAATAATATCAACCACCTCTATCTCAGGGAATAACACCACTACTTTTTTCAGAAGCCAGTCTATCTCATGAAAAACTCCAATCTCTCTTCATTACTCTCACCTGAACAAGATGTCTATTTAGTCAATTTTCGAGACCCAAGGAAAACAAGAGTTCCATAGTTCACTCTAAAATCTCAAAATCCCAGATGATTATATCAAATAGATGAAGTCCCAAATTGAGACCTCTCAGGGAATAGCAAGAGCCATTTTACCTTGAAGGCACTTCTGTTTTTAGAACTAAATGATGCAAACTTCCATAAAATTCTTTGTCACTGGAAATTTGTAAGATTCAGTCTCCCTTGGGGCTGATGATTACTTAATGTTTTTTGCATTATGATATTTAACTTGAATGCTACTATTTTTTTTCAAGTCGTTATTATTTTCAATGACCAAATTGAAGCTGTGAAAACTGAGCATTCTGTTTTCATTGCCTTAAGATAATTAAAAGTTAATGACTACAGGAATGCAAATTTAGTAGATATTTTTACCAAAGAACCCCCAAAAAAACTTGAGATGAAAAGTGAACACTGATCTTCATTTGCATGCTTATTGCTTCATACAATGGAAACTTTTGCTGTCTTATTTATCATTTATCTTAATTATACCAAAAGTTTAAAAGATCCATGACTGTCCCTTGAGAACATTTAAAGGTTCACCTTAAGGTAAACACAATGTTGTAAATTTGATGTTTAAATTGTCTTTTATTATTAGCACTTTCATAAAATTACAAATTGTGGCTCAATTTTTAGTTGCTTAAAGGACACATTATTCTACTAATATCAATCTCACCCATAATATCAAGTAGAATAAAAAAGTATAAATTTGTTGTAATTGATATGTTTTATGAAATTAAAATAACAAACTGTGCTTTTCTTTACATATAAAAAGACAACCTATTTTCTTTTAAATAAAATTACAAAAAAGAGGGAAATATAACTGCTATTCATAGATATCTCAAAACATTAGCCATTTGTATATTATATATACAATGAGTACATTATACACTTGGTGAGCACAATAAGCAAACATAATCTGACTCCTGCTGCCTAAATGTCTAGGTATCCCTGCTTATTTTCTCAAACCTGTTTTTTTTTCTTTTTTTTTTTAAATATTGGGGTACAGTTGATTTACAATGTGGTAACAAACCTGTTTTCTTAACTTCTCAATTACATGAGCACCTTCCACAGATTTTTTTTCCTAAGCAATTCTATTTTTTTTAAAACTAAATATAGTTATTTTCTGTTAATTGCAACTTAAAATCTTATTGAAACACTAATAATCAAGGAAAAATGATATAATTCAATTAAAAACCTTAGCAAATCTAGCACAGTGCATAATTTATCAATAATGGTTGTTTTATTATATTTCTTACAATGATTGTGATTTTTAATAATGGATTTATGAATGCTAGAATTATTTAAACATATTCTTCACATTTTTCTCAGGAAGAACATCCCATTTGCAAACCATATTGATAAGAACCTGGAATAAAACACGTCTGTCTTGTTCAGCATTTTATCTCAAGTTCTTAGCAATGTGCTTTGTACATGGGGGTGCTCCATAAAGAAATGTATAGTGAATGAATGAATATTTGTCTGCATGAATAAATTAATGAATGAGTAAGGATGTTCCTATTTTTCACATACTCTAGTCTTCCTGAGGATCATGTGCAGAACACTGTGCTTTATGCAAACAAAAAATCAATGAGGTAGGTGATATTTGAATTCATTTTCAGTTAAAATTGAGGCACAGAGAGATTAAGCAAGTTTTCCTAAATCACACAGTTATTGTTTTTATTAGAACCCAGGCAGTCTTACAATAATACCTTCTCTTAATACATGCTGCATGTATTTTTCATTGGAGTTACTTAATTGGAGGAAGGAACAAAAAGAAGGAAGATAAGAAAAAGGCATAAATAATGGAAGAAGAAATGACTAATTTCTAACAGAACTTTCTTTAGAAAACCCTATTATCGTAAGCCATTTAGAAAATACTATTTGGCCCACACAGAAAATGTTATGTTGAAAAATTATAAATTTAAGCATCAATTCTGCAAATTAGCACTGTTCTGCCATGTCTTATGGTAATAACCCATATCAAATCAATGCTTATCTAAAACTAAAAGTTTAACTTCTATTTTAACTTCTATGTTTTTTGTATTTTAAACTGAACACAATGTCACAGTTCCTCTTCCAAAAGCATTTGATTTAATAGGAAATGTTGCCTGATAATGTTTCACTCACTCTCAAAGGCCAAAAACATCACTTGAAATGCTAAAACATTATTATTTATGAAAATATGATTGAAATATTTAGTCCTTTTCCAGCTGAGATCCATGGTAACCCTGAAAAGCAAAAAATAGCAAGACAAAAGTGATTGATGACAAAGTCCATGGCACCAGCTAATGAACACTAAAACTATGATCACCATTACACATTTCATGAACAGGACTCAAGCAGACTGGCAAGGCTATTTTTTTGGTTTTGAGTTAAAAATGGGGCAAGCACAGATGGAAGAACTTGAAAAATTGCTTAGAGATCCCATTTACTCATGCAGAACAAATACTGCAGGAGAAAAAAATGAGTTCTAAGTTTAAGCAATTTGGGGTAATGAAACAAAATATACTCTCCCATTGAAAGCTTATTTGGAGGTTCTGGCAGGGCAGTGAAGCTACTCATATACCGTTGATTAAGGTCCTCCTCTGTCAGGAAAGGTCATCCTCTGACCAAGCGTGTAGCTTCAGAAAGGACACACGTGGAGTGATGAGGGAGGAAGGGGACATCTGCCTAGCCAGCCAGATCAGCCAAATCAACCTTGGTGATCAATGGGGTGACAGATGTTGCAGCCAGATTGAAGATTTAAGTCACACAGTAAAGGAGTTGATCCAATTTTGTTTATTCCATGACTTTACATTTTTACTTGACCACAAACTTCACCATTTTAATATAAAACACTAAAATGCTCAACAGTATTAGTGTTCCATGGAACATGCAATGAGCAGTAGTGCTTTAAGAAATGACTGAAGAACCCTGATAATCTGTGTGCAATAGGACACCAAGAGAAAGATGGTAGTGGTAGCAATTCTGTTTTTTAATTTCTTCAAATTTCTCTAATAAACATACAAAATAACTAAGCAAAACAAAAAGACAATGTTTACCAAAAAAAATGGTTAAAAATGTATCCCTAGATAAGTGAATGTTTTCCAATTCTTAATAGCTGTAAGACATGATGGGTGTCAGCATATGAACAGATAAAATGAAAAAAAGTATGAGGTCATTTTTTTACAATTTCACAAACAAAAGAAGAGAGATTTCTACAGCAACAAAGCTTAATTAAAAAAAAGAAAAGCTAATTTTGATCCAGCCCTACTTATAAAAGTATAAGAAAATCCTGTTTACCTAAACATACACTAGACTATGATAACAGTCAAATCCTACACAATATTACTATAAGAAAAAGAAAAAAAGAAATTACACCTCTACACAAATGTGCAGCAGAAAGAGCTGCCTGAAAAACTAAAAAAATTTAATATTCCAAATCAGACCAAAATAATTGAGAAAATGGAAAAACTCCTAAAAGAATCATAGATCTTACCATAAAAAAATTGAGGTAAATATATAAAATATTTGAAAAGAGAGGTTACAGAACTAAGAAAAACATCATAAGTTAAAGAAAAAGTCATTTCAAAAATAAAGTGTAGAATAAAATAAAAGTAGAAGAGCAAATAAAGTCAAAGAGGAATTCCTTAAGCAAAGTTGAAGGTGGGAAGGATAAAATTTTCCAAACTGTAAACACGATGAAGAAAGAGATAAAGGGAGTTCCCTAGCGGTTAGGACTTGGCACTTATACAGCTGCAGTCCAGATTCAACCCCTGGTCTGGAAACTGAGATCCCCCATCAAGCAGCTGTACTCAGTGGCAAAAAAAAGAAAAAAAAAAGATTAGATAAAAAAGAATTTCAGAAAAAGTGGTAGAGAACAACATAAACAAGTTCCAATATACTTATAATAGCAGTTTCTTAAGAAGAACAAACTAATGGAATGGAACAAGTATAAAAAAACTTTGACCAAAGAAAAAGAAACATTAAACTATATATTGAAAGAACAAACAACGTACCTGAAAAAAAAAATTAAAGGATGGCCAAAACTGAGAAATTTTTTTATTAAAGTTATTAACATTTAATGTTAGAAAGAAAAAAATTCCTTTAAACCTCTAGTCAAAAAAAACAAGTTATGAGTAATGAAAAAAATTATTGGAGGTTTTTGTTGTTTTGCTTAATTTTATTTTATTTAACATTGAAACTTTATTTCAAAGACATTGAAATAATCTGTTTAAGTTACTCAAGGAAAGAAACAGGAACAAAGTACTTATATGAAGATAAGACTTTTCAGTAAAAAAATACCAAAGACCTAATGCTGTCATTATGGAAAAACACAAGAAATATTTTGTTAATTTATTTCTGAGGCTTCTACTAGGGAATGAGCTGCATACAGCCAAGGCTAGAGAGCCACTGACTTACAGTCTGGTGGTGATTCATTTTATACATATTTATATATTCTATTTACTGTACAACTAAGATCAATGATGAATGAAAGGAAGCCAGTATGGAATATAATGGCTCTGTGCTTATTTTGATAAATGGAACAAAAAGGTGAGAATATAGAAAAACTAAGATAAATTGATTGATTAAAAATAAAATTAAATCTATAAAATTAAATAATTATAAATTTAATAATTAAAATTATATAATTTTAAATAAGATGAGCAAAGAGAAAGTAGAGGGAAAGACATGGTTACTACCTAATTTCAATATTAGTCATACAAGTGAATCTTTTCTTGCTTATGAAAGGGGTGGGACTAAGACTATTACATAACCATTAGAACAATACCAAATAATGTGAACATAAGAAGAATCATTGTGTTTTTAAATGTGCATACAAGCTAAACATATAAAATCAAGTGGAAGGGACAGGAATAGAAAACAGACTTATTAGAATATATTTTGATATGCAAATTTGAGTTTGGTTAACTGCCTTTTAACATGATTTAAAATTCAAGACCTTAGAACTGTAAAGGAAATAAAACAACTAAGCATTATGTATCCAGTTGGTGGCATGAATACACAG
This sequence comes from Phacochoerus africanus, assembly GCF_016906955.1. Classification (NCBI taxonomy): domain Eukaryota; kingdom Metazoa; phylum Chordata; class Mammalia; order Artiodactyla; family Suidae; genus Phacochoerus; species Phacochoerus africanus. The sequence continues at coordinate 79,277,382 of NC_062554.1, forward strand.
ACCATTTATTTCAGATTGCTTTAATATAATATTCTGCAACTTGATTGCACAATTCTAATAAGATATACCATAAGGACAACAAAAGCTCTAAATCTTACTCTTTTTTTTTTGTCATTTCTTGGGCCGCTCCCACAGCATATGGAGGTTCCCAGGCTAGGGGTCGAATCGGAGCTGCAGCTGCCAGCCTACGCCAGAGCCACAGCAATGCAGGATCCGAGCCGAGTCTGCAACCTACACCAAAGCTCACGGCAACACCGGATCCTTAACCCACTGAGCAAGGCCAGGGATCGAACACTAAACCTCATAGTTCCTAGTCGGATTCGTTAACCACTGAGCCACGACGGGAACTCCTAAATCTTACTTTTTAAACTACTTTCAGGAATAATGTTCTTGGTACTTTTTAATTTAGTTTTATTATGAAATTATTTTGTGAGTATATGGGATAAAACAAATGAACATGATGTTCTTCACAAAAGGGATATTCAGCTTGGAAGGAAGAAGAGATCTGTGACACTAGAATAAACTTCATATTATTGAATTTGATTTTGAAATATCAGTATGAACTCATAATGTATTTTATCATATATATGTGTGTGTGTGTGTATATATATGTATATATGTATACAAACACGCAGACACAGTACCTGTATTCCCAGGGAAGCCCTAAAATCAATGTACTGTTATAGATTAGGCATTTTGTGATGAGAGAAAATAAGACATTAGGACTATTATGGTCATAAAAAAGCATTAAAGATCAGTAGCCAAACAAAGTAGGCTCCTACTATAGGCTACACTAAATTGAAAGAAATCAAATGTGTTCAATTCCATGAGTTTATAATGATTCTAAAAAGGAAAATTAAAAAAAAATCTTTAGACATAATGTGAATGGTACTGCAAAATTAACTCATTATTTTGGAAAATAGTAAATATAATTTATATTTCTTGTATGAACTGTCCTTTAGGCTTACCAATAAGTAAATAATTAAAAGAAATTTATAGAAAAATTTCAGCCAATAAATAAATGAAATGAAAGAATATTATCATTTGGGATCGCTAATTATTGGCTCTAGGCAATTATAAAGAGTTTTTAACATCATGAAAAAAGATATAAATATTATATACATCTTCATGAGGCAGTATCACAAAAAAAAATTTTTTCCCAAATTTAATTACCCTTACATATAATTAGCAACTTACAGGAAATTCAGAGAACAGAGGAAAATATATAAGAACAACATGTGAAAATTATCAAATTTCAGGGTGTAGGAAGCTGTACAGAAAAAATATCCCAGTCTAATTTACAACAGCAATAATCGAAGAATATGGGGGAGGAGTTGATTAAGGATAATTATGGATTGAGGGTCTTAGAAAATATAGTAACGTAATAATGTCTAATTAGTTTTTGTTTATTTTTTAAATCCTAATCTACATAATAAGATTATAAAAAAGAAGGGGGGAAAATATAACACAATTAGAGATATTTAAACTTGGAATAGACATTTGATACTTTTAAATTATTAAATTATATGCATAATAATGATAATGTGATCATGTTAAAACCTTATCTTTTACACAAAAGTACAATGATAAGGTCTTCTTTAAAATATTCTAAGGGTGTAGTTATAGATAAAGTAAATCGATATGAATAGAGGGTTATCGATGAAATGAAATTTGTTAGTGGTAAAACATTTATGAGATTAGATGAGGGATACATGGAGATTAATGCGACTTTTGAATATGTTGCAATATTTCCATAGTAACATATTTAAGGAAAAACATATATTCATAAATATGTTTAGATTCTAATTCTTAAACCACATTTATAATTTTTTTAAAAAAGCTACATGTACACACATACATAAAATACTTAAAAGAGAACTATATGTATGTTTGTGTATGTGTGTATGTACATATATATATACATATATACAATGTCTAAAATAAAACTATATAATTTACTTTGAAATATGTTATTATGGAAATATATTGAATTTAGTTTATTATTTAGTTATAATTTAGTTGTTATATATACAACTAAATTATAACTAAATTTAGTTATATAACTAAATTATATTAGTTTATATAACTAAATTTAGTTGTTATATATACAACTAAATTATAGTTATATAAAGTTATAGTTATATAAATTATATAGTTATATAAATTATTTTATTTTATATTTATAAATTATTAGTTTATATAGTTATATATAGTTATATATATTATAGTTATATATAGTTATCTATATAGTTATATAAATTATTATATTTAGGTGGAAGTCTTCAGACCATATCTCTTTTATCTACATGGATAAATCAACCTTTTTAATTATTTGTTACAGATCTTGACATGGGTTCTCAGCAGACCAGGAATTGAACCCAGGCTGCAGTGGTAAAAGCACTGAGTTCTAACCACTTGAATATCAAGGAATTCCCTAAACCAGTTTTTAAAGTAAAGTTTTAGGGTCAAACATGAAATTAAGAATTTGCATTACTGATAAAATGAGGATCTAGGAGCATATTTTTTAGAGACACTAAGAGGTGAATTTACATGCATTTCTGGAAATGCATGTGTAACTACACCTACATACATAAAGCTTATAATTTCTTTTTTTTTTCTTTTTTGTCTTTTCTGGGGCCACACCTGTGGCATATGCAGTTTCCCAGGCTAGGGGTCTAATTGGAGCTGTAGCCGCTGGTCTACACCACAGCCACAGCAATGCCAGATCCTTAACCCACTGAGCAATGACGGGGATCGAACCCGCAACCTCATGGTACCTAGTCAGATTATTAACCACTGAGCCACGATGGGAACTTCAAGGCTTATAATTTCTATAATAAGTGCATCATTGAAAAAAAGTTAATAGTGCACACATGTATTACTTTGAAAAACTACACATACATTACTTTGAAAGAATACTTCGTACTGATTTTTTTAATGTCTCCTATGTGTTCCAATTGTTTCCTACAAGCATTCTGAGTATGACTTTGCACACTCACTAGTTAGCATTTCAAGCAGCTCTAGCGGTGGTGAGCTAGATAGGAAAATTCACAGACTTTACTTTGGAGTCAGATAAACAGGTTAAATATTGTCTTTACCATATACCAACTGTGCAAAGTTGGAAGTTATTCTCTGAATCTTAATGTCCTCACATAAAATGGAGAAAATACTATTATTATATATAACATGCAGCACAGAGTAAGTACTAAGTAGTTATTAGTTGTAGTTACTACATAGGTGTTAGTTTTTTTTCTGAAAAAAATCTTCAATTGCTTGTGGAAAGATCTCAAAATGAATTTTTTTCACTACTAAAAATGTTCTGGAGTTCCCGTCATGGCACAGTGGTTGTCGAATCTGACTAGTAACCATGAGGTTGCAGGTTCAATCCCCAGCCTTGCTGAGTGGGTTAAGGATCCGGCGTAGCCACGAGCTGTGGTGTAGATTGCAGACACGGCTTGGATCCTGCGTTGCTGTGGCTCTGGCATAGGCCAGTGGCTACAGCTCCGATTAGACTCCTAGCCTGGGAATGTCCATATGCCGTGGGAGCAGCCCTAGAAAAGGCAGAAAGAGAAAAAAAAAAAGTTCTATTTATAGTCATTTGAGAGCACATTATCTCAAAACCATTTGTAGAAAAAATGAATTAATTAACTCAATATGTGAATACAAATGGCCTTACACATTCATTTTTCATCTCTGGAAACTTCTGTTCAAATCCTTGCTTCAGTCTTGAGTGAAAATGAATTTAATGGTCTCCCTCATCAATAGACCCATTATCACAAAGCTGCCATGCAAGTCAGTATAATTTAATACAATTGCCATTCTGTCAGTCTCTGCTCAAAATTAAGCCAGGATCAAAAATAGAAAATTGTTTTATAATTCTTTGCAGCACATTTACACAATGGTATCCATAAGTCCTGATGCCCATATTATTTTGGCCCTAAGGAACACCACAAAGATATTTTATTCATGGCTTATATGCCCCAGAGATATGGTTTTCAAGCTGGTTGAAACATTATAATCAACTATAACTTTCTAAGAAATATTTAGAACCAGACAAATCCAGAAATTCTGATTTGTTGGTCTTGAATGAGATTTAAGCATTGGTATTAAAAAATAAATAAGTAAATGCTCAGGGGATTTTCTTGGGTGAGGTAGATTATTCTCTTGCAACTAAAATTTGATCCATGGACCAGAAGTTTTGGCATCATCTAGGAACTTCCTAGAAATGCAAAATTACAGGTCCCACCACAGAACTGCTGAATGGAACCTGCATTTGACGAGATCCCCAAATCAATCATACATACCCTACAGTCTGCAGAGTACTAATCAAGTTTGCCTAGAATTCAGTAAATTTTCTTCCACTTAGGCTATAATTGGGGTTTACTAATTAATATTTTTGCTTATATTAGTAGAAAAAGTAGGAAAAAATGATGTGGAGATAGTAGTCAAAGAGCTATAGATTATTTTGAACCTGAGAAAAGAGTATTTGGTGCTTTAGAAAAGGAAACTCATAGAATTTTAAGCATCATTACCATCATCATCATCCTAAGTGGGTTTTCAGACTTCACCCACTTACACACAGAGATCTATCTTTTTCCCTTTGTCAAATCAAGCCCTCTTCCTACATGGAGCCTGGGGACAGTTCTCTACTCCTCTGCAAGGCTCAGCTCTGTGGTTTTCCTGTGTCTGCCTCCTGCTTGACATTCAAATCTCAGATAGGCCTGCTTGAAACATCCAATCTAAAATAGCTACCTAGCTACCTCCTACTGGACTTTTCAATCTATTTTCTTGTTTATTAAGTTGTTCATTTTTATTTTTCATTTTACCAGTTAAGGATATAGGACTCATGAAAGAAGGGGCACTGCCTCTATCATTCATCGCTATAATAATAAATTTTTCAAAGGCATTATAAAATTTTAAATCTCATAGGGAAAAAATGGAGAGGCCAATTGGAATTAGTTGGGTGGCTGTATGTGAAATTTTTATGTTAAATATTAAAATACCCCATTTATTAAGCATCTACTACAAATCTTTGTACTGGGATGTGATATATACCATCACTGGTTCTCACAGTAGCACTCAAATACAGACAAAGTTGACATCATTTTTATAATAGATGAATTTGTAACTCATAGATTATAGGATTTATCAACATCCCTGTGACTAGTACTATTGGAATAAAGATTTAAACTCAAAACAATCTGTACTCAAAATACCCAACTCGACACTTCGATTAAAAAGGCTGATGGTCCATATAAAGGAATCTAACAATTTCAAGGTACCTTCTTGAGACTCAGGTACTTTTTAGTATAATATTGCCTATAGCTTGACTCTATTATGGTTAGTTCTATATTATCATAATTCTACACTCTACATCAGAATATAAGATGTACTTGCATGTATAAAGCTTGATATATAAAAACTAATTTACTTATGCAGATTAAAGCACAGATTTGATACATTAGTCAGGAATTAATTAGGCCTTTCCATCATTAACTTCCTCTCCACAAGTTCTTGAAATCATTTTTAAGTGCTCAAATTTTTATTTCTCTTTTAGAAAACATTTCTCATTTTGGCAGTTACAGATTTTTACAAAAACTGTGAAGATGATATAGAAAGTCCACATATACCCCACAGCCAGTTCCCATGATTAATGTCTTATGACAGTGTTGTACATTTGTTATAATTAATGAATAATATCAATACAATATCCTTAGCTCAAGTCAATATATTATTCAAATGTTCTTGGAATTTATCTAATGACCTTTTTCTGTTCTGACAGTCTATCCATGATACAATGTTATATTTGTCATCATGAATCCTTAGGTTCCTTTCGTCTATGACTGTTTCTCAGAACTTCCTTGCTTTTCATGACCTTGACAGCTCTGAGAAGTAGGGGAAGTGAACAGCTATTTCATATAATGTCCTTAAATTTGAATTGTCTGATACTTTTCTCATGATTACATTTGAGTAATGTGTTTTTAGGAGGAAGACTGCAAAGTAAAGAACAATTTTACATCTTATGAAGAGAATTATTAACAAAATTTTCCATTAGATATCTCCATTGATCACCTGTTTGAGATAGTGTTTGTCAAGATTCTCCACTAGATAGTCTTTTTTCCCCCGTTTCCATATTTTATGCTTTGGATCGAAGTCATTATGTACAAACTACACTTAAAGAACAGGGAAATATGCCCTGTCTCTTCGAAGGAGGACTATCTACATAAACTTTTTGGCATTCTTCTGATTAAGAGATATGTCTCCCCCTACCCCCCAATGATTGTTTATGTAAAAATTTACTTATATAAATATGGAACCAAAGCTTATTATTTTATACTTTGGGTTATACAGTTAGTCACTGAACAATTGTCTGACTTATAATTTTTTGACTTCATACTGGTGTGAAAGCAATACATATTCAGTAGAAATAGTACTTCAGATTTTGAATTTTATCTTATGTCTGTCTCATGATGCTGGGAAGGGGCAGTGAGTCACAGCTCACTGTCAGCCACACAATCATGAGGGTAAAAGAACCCATATACTTACAACCATTCTGTACTCATGCAACCATCATGAATTTCACTTTCAGTACATTAATCAATAAGTTACATGAGATATTCAACACTTTATTATAAAACAGGCTTTGTATTAGATGATTTTGCCTAACTATAAGTTCATGTATTTTAACCACATCTAAGGTAGGTTAGGCTAAGCTATGATGTTCAATATGTTAGGTTATAAAATGCATTTTGACATGAAATTTTCAAGTCACAATGGGTTTATAGGGACATAACCTTGTCATAAGTTGAGGAAGATCTGTAATCCAACATAACCTTTTTTTGGGGTTAAAATTATTCTAACTTTGGCCACTGGGAGCTCTTTCAGTTAGTTCTTATGGCTCTTTGACATATTTCTATATTTGTGTTATGTTGTTGTTGCTGCTGTTTTTTAAGCACAGACTTAGTCTCTGGAACTACAGGATGTTACAGGCTCATCTTGCATATTTTTTTTTGCCGAAGTCTTAAATTCAGCCATTTTTCCCAAGTATGCCTGGTTTCTTTTTATGGAAGAAAAGTATCAGAAGCCAGAAACTGGGCTCTAGATGTGCTCATTGCTACTAGAGTGCTATTGCTTTTAGATCTCTCAGCCAAAGAAGAAAGGACATATGTATAAATATTTCTAAATGTAACCATCTGTGTCTATATTAAGCTAAATTTAAATTCATTCTTATGTTTCCAGTTCTAATCCATGACCACATGGATCATTTTAACCTTCTACTTTGGTTATCTATAACTTCTCATTCCCACAGTGAAAAACTTGGCTCACAACATCCATTTACTCAATTGTTCAATTCCAGAATGCATGCATAATAGCTTCAGAGTTACTAACTGGAACCCCCGTGCAAAATGATCGAGTACATTGCTTATGAGTTTCTTATGCCTTTAGTCTTATACATTCCGCTCATTTCCACAGTTACTTTGACACATACCTTCCCCAAAACCCTTAAATAATGTTTTGTATATTTGCAATACAGTTAGATTGCTTGGTCATATTTTATAATCCATCCTGGGAACTCACAATCTCCTAAATTATTTTTTTTATTTTTCAGACATTATGGTTTATCTTTTGCTCTATAAAGTTCTACGGGTTATGACGAACACACAGTGTTATGTATCCAACATAGGAATATCATAATAGTTTCACCACTCTCTATTTAAAAATACAGCAAATCAAAAGCCAAAAAAATTTTAAATAATAATATGAAATGCAATACTGCATACCTGGAGATTTTGCAGAGATTAGTGCCACCATCAAAGGTGAAGGTTATAGGGTGGTTCTTAACCAGATCCAGGAGATCTAATGTGCAAACAGGGATGCTCTTTCAGCAGGGGAATCAAAATGTACACCCAGGATTTTGGAGCAAAGTCCTACCATCTCCTGTGGATAAATGCTGACCTTTTGTAAAACAGTTTTCGGCTTACTATTGGGCCTTAGTTGAGACTGAATGCTTAACCACAGGTCATCATGTTCTGTGTGGCCTGAACTGCTCAGTATGAAGTTAATGTTGCCTAATTCACTGAGCCACAAAGTCTGGCAATCCATCATCAAATGGAAGTTACATATATGTGATCAACCTCAGGTAGGCCCTGAGGGTACAGGTAAGTTACATGATGAAGGGGCACAAATGCCCACAGTCTTCAGTCCTACTGCAATGCCTTTTGTCTCCCAGTCTATATATGACCCCATGGAGAATTCCCTACAATTACTTGACAGAAGAAGAGAAAACAGGCAGGTTTACTGATGATTCTAGACACACAGGTACTACATGGAAGTGGACTTCAGCACTACAGTCCTTCTCCTTGATGGAACATGGTAAAAGGAAACCCTCACACTGGGCAGAATCTCGAGCAGTGCACCTAATTGTTCATTTAATCATTTGTGTTTAAGGGGCACTATTGAGAACCTCAAATTCATAAAATACATGTTTCTGAAAAGAAAAAATCATTCTTCAAAAGTCTTTAAATCTTACTTACTCAGTTATTAGATATGAGTATATTTTGCACTATATTATTAGGCTGAGTTTTTGGAAAAGAAAGTCAAACTTAAAAGGTCAAAATGTAATTATTTTAAAAAATGTTCAGCCAGAGATTTGCCATAAGCACAGTCAAGGTAGTACCAATGTAAAATGTATTTTTTGTATCTCTTTTCCTAATAGCCTGTTATATAATCCTTAGGGGGTAAGTAATTTCTCATAATGATAGTAATTGCAATAGAGCTTAAAGTGGCTGAAAGCCAAGGCCATGTCAAATTTTTATGTCACAGAAATAGAAAGGAGAAGAGGGGAGGAGGCATAGAAAAATAAAAGTAGTGAAATGAGACAAAGTGTGTTCCATCACTGTAGACATGGAATGAAAGTGAAGTACATCAAGTTTAATATCATTACCATGAAATTTGCATTCTTTTTTTTTTTTTTTAGTGTGAAGAGTGCTGTATACTCTGGTGTGTTGTGACAGAATGTAGAGAATATTTCATTGCTAATTATCCCTTCAAATATTCCAAACACATTTGACAGCAGTATGATGGGGGAATTCAGTGATCTACACCTATTTTTGCACTTTGCCAATGGTTGGCATAATGTTTTAATCAACTATAGAGCAAGAGCAAACCTTGCACAGCTACAGGGAGAAAAGCAATTGCCTCTTTGCCATAGGCCCCAACAAAATAATATCCTTTCCAGTATCAGAAAGTGAGCAAGGTATAGAATACAGAATAATAGCAATTGTATATTATTCTGTAATTTATAAAGATCTTATAATTAAAACATCTCATTTACCACTGTAGCAACTCTTTAAAGGAGGAATCATTACTTATATTAAATAATTAGCTCAATTCACAGTTCATATGTAACAGGACCGTAACAACTACCTGAAGGAAAAATTGTGTTACCATTGAATAACCAAGAAATCCAAGAAGAAAAGTACACCTGAATATTAAAGACCCAAGTAAACCCTTTTTGCCCTTTTGTATGGCACAGAAATGGTAGACCTATTTGACCAGCAGTCTCCAAGAAAGAAGAGTCACAATTTTCCATATTTTCTGATGTTCATGGACCTCCCTCCTTGTTGAGGACAGACATTTTAAAATATTATGCTCTAACAAAGGATATATCTGGGAGTCTTTTTTAAGACAAAAGTTATCTTGCTAAATTTTGGGATATTCAAATGTTGTTTTGATAAAATTATATTTATGTTGAGCCATAGAAAGAAACTACAAGTCATATGAAGGATAGCAAGATATTTTTAACTACTGAAAAAAATTTGAGGGTAGGTGAACAAAAAACATAAGCTGTATACAAAGATTATTCTAAGGTCCTTGGAGATAAGGATTCTGTTTCATTCATCTAGGGAGCTTTTGTATGAGAAATTAACCTGATTCCATGGTAGCTTCTAAGTATACTATTGTGAAAATCACTGTGGAACATTACTGTCATGGAACAGAATGGCTCATAGATGGAATTAAAGTACTCTAATCAAACAGACTATTAAATCCATTTAAGAAACAAGAGTAAAGCTTGGGTAAGTTAATGCACTTCAGATAAGGTATAAGTCGATGGAAGAACCATAATACCTGAATCCTGAGTACTGAACATTTACTAATACACCAGCTCTGGCCCACAAGGAGACATTCCCACAAATAGCATAATGTTTTGATTACTTATATTTTGTTACATATATTACATGTGTTTATCTTTTTTTTTGTCTTTTTGTTTTTTTAGGGCTGCACTTGCAGCATATGGAGGTTCCCAGACTAGTTGTCTAATTGGAGCTACAGCTGCCAGCTTACACCACAGCCACAGCAACGCCAGATCTGAGCTGTGTCTGCAACCTACACCACAGTTCACAGCAATGCCAGATCCTTAACCCACTGAGCAAAGCCAGGGATCAAACCCGCAACCTCATGTTTCCTAGTGGAATTTGTTTCCGCTGCGCCACGCCAGGAACCCCCCTTACGTGTATTTATCTTAATTACATGTATTATATATAATTATATGTTTTTAGTTATAAGGATCAGAGTTGTGGTTAAACCAAAAAGCTCATAGACAGAAGGTTTCCTGGGCCAATGATGTACATGTACTCCATCAGAGAGACCCAGGGATAAGGTTGCTTGACCTGATCCAATAGCTGTTGCTTGCACCCATGAGTTTTATTTTGTTTTGGGGTAGAAGACATATGGATTTAGAGTAGTATCATCAATGTGTGGTCAAATTAAGACATTGTGGATATTTAAGTACCCACAATACCATATAGATATGGATATAGATATAGAGATATATGTAGATATATATAATATAGCATAAATTATTAATGAATATTAAATATCCCTCATTTTATTCATCCTTTTCCACCCATTTTTAACATTTTATTTATTTATACCGAACACATGAGTTTTATCTACCCCATCACTTACTATTTTGGATAAGCCCAATAATGTAGCATTTCTATGCATTCATTCTAACAATTCTGCATTTTTAATTTGAGAGGTCCCCACCAGAATGGCCACAAATTAGGTTTACTTTAAAAAAGAAGGCTTTTTCCATACCCTACAGGAAGATTTTAATATCATTTGGAAAATGTATAATATATAGCATAATTATAACATGAAAGATAACTTATATGTAAGAAAGGAACTCATAAGAGTAGTTGTAAAGAAGTATGTTTTTTAATAATGCAATAGCAGATATTTTGTTTTGTTACCAAAATCATGTTAATCCATTATAATAAAAACCCTAAATTTTGAATAACACCATAATGTTGTACAACATTTTACAGTTTAGTGATGAACTTGCCTACCAAGTCACCCTTATGTCAACATTGGTATCTGAGTATCTGTATATTAGAGATGTTCTATTTTATATTACTGAGCCATTCATTTATCTTCTTAAAGCATGAGGCAACAAGGCATTCTGAGTGGAATTTTGTGTTTACATTTTGAGAGAATTTATGTAATTACATACTAAAGAAAATGGTACATCTAAAGAGAGAAAAAAGCAAACTACAGTCATGGTAACATACACATTTTAGAAAAAATATATGCATTCTACAATATTCTTAGGTTGTAATAAAAGTTCAAGTAGTTCTATCAGTTAGGTATTTGAAAAAAATGTATACAAATTTTAATGGTTATTCAGAAACTAAAGGACATTAGTTATTAGACATTATGTATTAACTCCTTAAACTAGTTAAAACATATTGAGAGTGTGGAGAAGCATTAAGTAAATTGACTTCTCTAACTTAACTTGCTATCAGTAAATCATTAGACAACAGGAGCAGCTGGCACCAGGATATATTAATATGCTTGCAATCCTGAATGGGTGAATATATCATATGTAAATATCACATATATAAATGTCATAGATAAAATATAATACATATAATATGTAATATAAAGATAAACCTATGTAAGGATGTTTGTATTTAGTAAAGGACATCCGTTTTCAATGCTTTGTTATATAGTGTTTTCCCTAAACAGCAAGAGTCTGTTTTCTGCTTACTCTCACCAGCAAGACAACCTTTTAAAATCTGTGTTGTCATCAACTATGAGCACTGTTCAGCTGCACCATCTTGTCTGCATTAGGAGTTCTTTAAGCCTAAAATTCACACTACCAGAGTACTCATCTAAAGCTTTATTTGGAATATGCAAAATCAATTTGGAGAAAAGAGGAGAAAGTGTATTTGTCCCATATAAGCTAGAATCACATATGTATTTTATGGTTTGACTTTTGTTTGAGGATTTTTGATTTGTGTGTATAAATGTGTATCTCTTAAAAGGGCCACATACCAATTTTATTTTGATTTCTTTAAGGTTTTTTACATGACACCCATGAAACAGGATTTCTCTTGTGTAAATTCTCAGGATCACCATATCAGACAGCATTCATCACATCTAATTATCATCAATTCCCCCATTCTCAGTTTTAAAAAGAACTTTTTGTCCTTTCCAGATTATAATGATCAAAACTTACATTTGATAGAAACATGCTTATCTACTGATGTGTAATCTAGTCTCTTAGAAATCACCACCAATTTTTTTTTTATTCTCTTTTTTGTGGGGGACATGTGGAAGTTCCTAGGCCAGGGATTGAACCCCCATCAAAGAAGTGAATGGAGCCATTGGCCCACTGATAACACTGGATCTTTAACCTGTTGAGCCGCCGGGGAACTCTGGCTTATAACAAAATTTTATTCTTCACTCTCAGTAGTATTCAGCATCCTATCTTCACTATTTCTCTCCAAGCCCAAGCTCCATATCCCTTTCAGTAATACAGAGGGCAGATTCATCTTAACAAAAAGCTTTCAACCATAAACTTTAACAGCACTTTAAAGAGCTTTAAAATGGAATTTCTTCTTTAATTAAGAAGATGTTACTTTGTACATCATAATTGAAATACATCAAAAAGTTCCTTGTTAAAGCTCAAGATATATTACAAAGCAATTCTACAGCACGGCTGCAGGGCTCTGCTAATTGGAAGAATGACAGATCAAATTCCCGAGAAAGTTATGTCAGTTAGAATGCTAGAGATGGAGTATTTTCTTTATATTACATACTCAAAACAATTAGGAAAACATGTCAAACCACGTTGTTTCATTTTGTTAGAATCAAACACAAAATAAAATCAAACATCAACAATGCACCATTTGTCTTTATGTGTCTATGAGGATAGGTATATACAAAAAGACATTTAATATTTCAAACTTAATGTCACAAGTTTATATGCCTTCAGATTCATCCATCTGGAAATACTTTTGGAAGAAAGAATAAATTTTTAGAATCAAATCAAATTTTATCACTGAAATTTGACGTGAGGTATTTATTTTAAATAACCAATATATTTTAGAAAACACTTTTCATTAGCATTCCAAATTATGAGTTTTCTGATTTTTATAGATTTCTCAATTATGAGGTGTCTTTATTTACCTGATTAAAAAATGTTTTCTAAAAGTAAACATTTATTTCTACTTTTTTTATTTTTAGGGCTTCACTTGCACCATATGGAAGTACATGGGCTAGGGGTCAAATTGGAACTGCAGCTAAGGCCTACGTCACAGTCACAGCAACACCAGATCTGAGCCACAAATGGACCTACAATGCAGCTTGCAGCAACACCATATTGTTACCCCACTGGGTGAGGCCAGGGATTGAACCCACATCCTCAGAGCGACAACATTGGGTCCTTAACCTGCTGAGGCACAGCAGGAACTCCTTTATTTCTACTTTGATTTAGTACAAGTTGTTTGTGCATATTACACACTGTTAAGAGGAAAGTTAACATATTTTCCTATTCAGCTTTCTCTACCCTATTCTGAAACTACTATTTCAATCTTCTTTTCAAATGTTTTGCTGAAAGCATACCACTAACCCCAGGCACTCTTGTAGAACCACCTCATGGAGACCTTACGTAACCACTACTCCTAAATCCTCCCACATTCTTGTATTCTCCTCCTCCTCCAAAGTAGAAGAAATGAAGGCACACTCCTCTTCCTGGGACAATTTCCTCTACAGACTGTCTCCAAAATCTAACTCTGTTAATCAGTTGTTTGTATCTGTCTTCAACCATCTTTATTGTATTCAATTGAAACTGCTCTCTTTCAACTACATCTGTCTAATGGCATCTTAAACATGTTCAATCTTTTGTCCATTTTCAAAAAAAAAAAAAAAGCATGGAGTAAGAAAAAAAAATTCCCTCTATCAATGTCCCCAACCTATCCATTTACTATTCTATTTATTTCTCTCCTTTATAGCCATATTTCTAAAAAGAGCTTGTTTTTAAGACAACTGTTCACCATCTTCCTTTGCTTGGGTATAATTCACTCTCCAACTCACATTAGTCTGGCTACTGCTACTGCCAACCCAAATCTAGTTGACACATGTCAATCCTCACCGATGCGCAAGGTGGTTATCAGTTACCATTACTTATCAGTTCCTGGAGAGCATACCATATGCCAGGATTTAAACTAGATATAAGGGATAATCCAGTGAATAAAAGGTGCAAACATCATAGCCAAAAACGGGGGAGAGATAGATAATGAAAAGACTAAATAAATAGTATAGTAGATGAAAATGAAATAAAACAAAGCAGAGAAATAAAGAGTATCCTGAGGTATGTCCAAATATAAATCAGGTTGGAAGAAATAGTTTAATGTTAATGCAACAAGGAAGAGATGGAGTGAAGCTGAAGGTAAATAGGAGAAGGGCTTCCCATGAGAGAGAGCAGCAATTTTAATGCCTAAAGTCAGATTATATTGAACATTCTTTCCTACTGTCCCTCTGGCTGCGTATTCCTGGTTCTTCTCCTAAATCTCATTATTTCTCTTTTTCCTTGCAAACTTCTCTTCTATCTAGACTTTAAGTATTGAAATACCTTAAAAATATGCTTGGCCTTCTTTCCTTTTTAAAATTCCTTTTGTGATATTTCATTCAAAACTATGATGTCAATGTGCATCAACATGAATATGCCTCACTAAAATCTATCCTTTGAGTTTACGACTTTCATATCAAACTGCCAGCTTGGCATTGTGCTTTGGATATCTCAAAGGTATTTTATACTATGTCCGAAAATGTACTCTTGATTTTCTGCAAGAGACATGGTCTTCCTCCTACTGTTCTTAACTTAATGAATAATACTTTCTTTAAGTTTCTCAAGCCAAAAACTTGGCAGTCATCATCAATAACTCATTCCTTTGCCATATCCAAGCCCCATCAATTGCCAAGTTCTTTCACTTTAACACTCTTAATGTCTCTATTCAATTAATTCTCTCCATCTATATTTTCTCCTCTCTTGTCCAAGGAACCATTATTTTTTACCTGGAATACTATAACATTTTTCAAACAGTTTCTATCTTTTAAAAGATTTTCTTATTGCCACCAGGTTAATCATGTATTTTCTGCTCAATACTGTCAGTAGTTCCCCATGCTTTTATGACAAAATCCAAAATAATATGGGGTACAAAGCAATACAATCTGATCCCAATAACCTCTTTGACCTCATCAGTCACCATTTCCTTCTCCTTGTTCTGTATTCGTGACAAACTGACCTTCTTTTATTTCCTCAAACAGGAAGTGTTCCTACTGTAGGGCTTTTACATGTGCTGCTGTTTCTAACACTGGAATTTTATGATCAACCTCTTTGCCATCTGATCCATTTTTATCCTTCCCACTCCATTCCAAGGCCTAACTTTCTACATTAGCCATGGCCCACTCATGAGAATGCCCTGGATTCTATGCTATATACTTCTGAAGACCATGCACTTTTCTCACCAAATGTCAGCATATTTGTTGTTTTTCATGGATGTCTGCTATTGTGTGATGAATGTCTATCTTCTTAATACACCTGTGAATTCACTAAGGAATGAGGCTCTTTTGGTTTTGTTGTACTGCTATGCCCCTAAAATCTAACACATTGTCTATCACTGAGTATACATCCATATATTTGTTGGGTAAGTAAACAGATAAAATAGTAAATGAATAAACTCATGCAAAATGTCATTTACCTTTGCCACTAATTGCTATCTTTTGTTTTGCCACTTATTAAATGTGTTTCTCCAGGGAAGTCATATCATCTTATTAAATCTTTGTTGGGACATCTGTAATTTGAGGATAATTATAGTACCTACTTTATAGATTAAAATGAAAGTAAGTTTATCTTTGTAAAGGACATAGAGTAGCACCTTGCATATAATAAGTACTTAAAAAATAATATCTTTTGTTATTTTTGAATTAAATTGTTTAAAGCAAAAACCTAACTCCAAAATTCCACTCTGATTCTTAATTAACTCAGTAGTTCATTTTTTAATAAAAACATAATTCCCCAGATATTAAGATAATGTTTGAACAGCAATTATTACATTAAATTGCCATAAGGTAAGTTTCATTATAAAGTTTTAATTACTTCATATACATGAGGGGTAGAGAGGTCTTTCCAGTCCTTACAGTTTATCCTTTCTAAAAGTTTTCTTGGAGTTCCCTTCATGGTGCAGTGGAAATGAATCCGACTAGGAACCATGAGGTTGCAGGTTCAATCCCTGGCCTCACTCAGTGAGTTAAGGATCCAGCCTTGGCATGAGCTGTGGTGTAGGTTGCAGACATGGCTTGGATATGGTATTGCTGTGTCTGTGGCGTAGGCTGGCAGCTATAGCTCTGATTAGACCCCTAGCCTGGGAATCTCCATATGCCATGGGTGCAGCACTAAAAAAGACAAAAATAAATAAATAAATAAAAGTTTTCTTTTTTTTTTTTGCTCTAAGAAATCAATTAATTACTGACTCTGCAGCAATGTAATCATCCCTTAGTAATTCACTGACTGAGAAACACTCATGTGAAATAAATGACAGTAATAATGAGAGGCAATATGGCACCAGTAAAGTTAATGTTGTCCCTTTGACCAGCTAAAAATCTCCATAGAATAGCAAAGGGGAAATAAGACAAAAATGAAAACTTTGTCTTCTACAGAACTAAAATACACATGCCATCACAAACAACAGCATAAAAATAAGGGCTGCTAAATTAAATAATGTTGCACACAGACAAGTGTTCAGAAAGAAAGCTGATGGGAAACTATTTTCCAAATGTAGGTGTCATATTCAAGAGCAGAAACCAAACATTTATTGATAAGAATGATAAGAAGAGAGTACCTGGAATATTGGCAAGGCCTTTCCTGGATTAAGTTTCTCACAAAGAATAAGCAAGGATAAAGGCACAAAAAAAAAGTTCCAAGAAGCTAAATAATTCTGTATGATTCCCAGGAAGCAATCTCTTATTAAAAATAAAGAAGGCCTTTTGCCCATTTTTCCATTGGATTGTTGGGTTTTTTGCTGTTGAGTTGTATAAGTTGTTTGTATATTTTAGAGACTAAGTCCTTTTAGGTTGCATCATTTGAAACAATTTTCTCCCATTCCACAAATTGTCTTTTTTTTTTTCTTTTTGGTTTCCTTTGCTGTGCAAAAGCTTGCCAGTTTGACTAATTCCCATATATTGGGGAAATTTAAAATAAAATAAAATAAAAATTTTTTAAAATTTAAAAAAAAATGAAAGAAGGACAAATATTCTGCATTAGGAGTAAAATAGCTGACAATTTCTGTTGGTATAGGTAAGTAAAGATTAGACAGAATATCTGGAGAAATTTATGTCGTAAAGAACCTTATAGTAAACTAGGAACAACTGCCACTAGCCTGGAAATCATCCATGTCTACGGCTTTAAAATAGTCTCCCTTCAAAGAGCTCATCTAGTAAGAACTTACCTTATTTCACAGTAAGCATTAAGCAAACAAGAATTAGCAAGGATTTTATACAAAAATACTTTAAGGACAAAGAAGAGGAGGGAAGGCAAAAGTAGTGACAGATTAAAAACACTCACTAGAAAAAATTGCCATGAATCAGATAAAACCTGAAATAAAAATATTCAAATGAGATCACAGACCTAAACGTAGGTTGAAAATTTATAAAACTCTTAGAAAATAACTTAAGAGAAAATCTAGGTGACCTTGGATTTGGCAACAATTTTTCAGATAAATCAACAAAAACACAATGAAAGAAAAAATTAAGTTGGAGTTCAGTGAACTTTCCCAGCTTTATTAAGATATAATTGACAAAAACTATAAATTTTTAAGGTGTACAATGTGATGGTTTGATATAGATATACACTGTGAAATAGTTACCATAATCAGGCTGATTAACATATCCGTCACCTCACATAGCTATTTGTGTTTAAGTGGTGAGAATACTTAAGACTGACTCTCTGAGAAAATTTAATATACAATATAGTATTAGTAACTATGGTCACTATGCTACAGATTGGATCCCCAGAATTATTCATCTTTTTACTATAAGTTTATACTCTTTGACGAACAAACACCTTCTAATTTTCCCCACCTGGAAACTACCATTCTACTCTCTGCTTCAGTGAAGTTAACTTTTTTAGATTCCACTAAATGAAAGGATACTGTGTATATCTTTCTGCATCTGGCTTATTTTACTTAGCATAATGCCAATAGGGTTTATCCATGTCACAAATAGCAGTATTGCCTTCTATGCTACTGCTAAAAATATTCGTGTGTGTGTGTGTGTGTGTGTGTGTGTATCACATTTTCTTTATCCATTCATTTATTGAAAAACGGTGTTAATGTGTAAGATTTTAAACAAATTACTCTTTTCCCATCTCAATCATGAATTCTACAAAACATTAACAATACAGTAAATATAAAAAGTTGAAATTAAATGGATCATATACTTTGATAATACACAGTAATATTGTAAAAGATTTTAAAGCCTGCACCTAACCAAAAATTATGGGGTTTTTTGATAATTAATTCAAAAAAGACTTAAATCTGAATATTTAAAAATTAGTGAAAATGAAAATTCACATGAAATTTTGTGTGGTGGTGGGGCAGGAGAGAGATAAAGACAATGAGAGAGACAGAGACACACAAACATAGAGAGACTCACACAAAGAAAGAATAATAAACCAATCAATGAGCTCAAAATTGCATCAAGAAACTAGCAATCAGAACAAGCAAGGAGTTCCCTTCATGGCTCAGTGGTTCATGAATCTGACTAGGAATCATAAGGTTGCAGGTTCGATCCCTGGCCTTGCTCAGTGGGTTAAGGATCTGGCATTGCTGTGCCTGTGGCGTAGGTGGGCGACTACAGCTCCAATTGGACCCCTAGCCTAGGAACCCCCATATGCTGTGGACATGGTCCTAAAAAGACAAAAAGACCAAAAAAGAAAAAAAAAGAACAAACAAATAAACACTAAGCAAAACCCAAAGAAGAAATAACAAAAATAAAGGGAAAATTTGCATTTACATTTATTAAAATTTAAGAAACATGAGGATAAAAAAAGTATAATGGATAAACTATTACTCAATGAAATATCTAAAATATGAAAATTAGAATGGATTTTAAAAAATAGAGATTTTTTTCAGGGGGGTTCTTTTTAGGGCCACACATATGGCATATGAAAGTTCCCAGGACAGGGGTTAGAGCAGAGCTATAACTGCTAGCTTATGACAATGACACAGCAATGTGAGATCCAAGCCATGTCTCAGACCCACATTGAAGCTCACAGCAATGCTAGATCCCTAACTCACCGAGCAAGGCAAAAGATCAAACCCACATCCTCCTGGATAAGTTTTTGGGTTCATTACTGCTGAGCCACAATAGGAACTCCCAGGAAATTATTTTTTGGGGGGCCGTACCCATGGCATATGTAAGTTTCCAGGCTAGGAGTCGAATCACAGCAACTGCCGGCCTACACCACAGCAACTCAAGATCTGAGTTGCATCTGTGACCTACATCACAGCTCACAGTAATGCCAGATCCTTAACCCACTGAGAGAGGCCAGGGCTCGAACTCGCATCCTCATGGATCCTAGTTGGAATTGTTTTTTTTTTTGTCTTTTGTCTTTTGTCTTTTTTTTGTTGTTGTTGTTGTTGCTGTTGTTGCTATTTCTTGGGCCTCTCCCGCGGCATATGAAGATTCCCAGGCTAGGGGTTGAATCGGAGCTGTAGCCGCCTGCCTATGCCAGAGCCACAGCAACGCGGGATCCGAGCCGCATCTGCAACCTACACCACAGCTCACAGCAACGCTGGATCGTTAACCCACTGAGCAAGGGCAAGGACCGAACCCGCAACCTCATGGTTCCTAGTCGGATTCGTTAACCAATGCACCACAACGGGAACTCCCTAGTTGGGATTGTTAACCACTGACCCATAAAGGGAACTCCCAGGAAATTTTTCAAGTACAGAAGAATATAGACTATTCTGCTAATAACTTTTTATTCATAAATCAAAAATAATTTAAAATTGTGTAATACACAAAGAATAAAATGTGACCCACCCAGATAGTTTAAATCAATTGTCCTGAAGAAATTACATTAATACAAAGTATTTTTAAGTGTTTATTTATTGTAAGCAAAAAATGGTAAAGCTAGTTCATCAAAAATGAGAAAACATTATTAACACTGCCTTTGATGTAAAACAAAGCAAGTCTCAACAAATAGCATGAAATCATGATTATCAACACAGATTATATTGTGTCTAAATTAGCATGATATTTGGTTCTATCAACAAAAAGTTAATTGAGAAACCTTCAGAATTATTTTTAATTGTGAAGCACACATTTAAATAACTATGGGTCAGGAGATGAGATAAAGATGACAGAGCAGAAGGACTGGAGCTCAACTTCTCTCATGAAAACAAATAAATTACAACCAACTGCTGAACAACCTTCAACAAAATAGACTGGAAACTACCATAAAAGATATCCTACTTCAAAAGACAAAGAGGAGGCCACATCAAAATGGTAGGAGGGGCATTAGGTGATATAAGCGACCCCAAACCCACCAGGTGGGCAGCCTGCAGATTGGAAAATAACTATATCACAGAAGCTCTACCATGGGAGTGAAAACCCCAAGCCATATCAGGTTCCCATCCCTGGGGGCTGGCATTGGGAGAAGCAGCCTGTGGAGAAATAAGCATTGAGAGCCAATGGGGCTTGTGCACAGGAACTCCACAGGACTGGGGGTAATGGATACCCCATTCGTGAAAGGCACACACAGGCTCTGGTGTGCACGGGGTCCCAGGGCAAAGCAGAGACTCCATAGTAATCTGAGTCAGACCTGCCTGTGATTCTTGGAGGACCTCCTGGGAAAAAAATGTGTGACTGTGGCTTGTTGTGGTCGGGGGAAGGACATTGGAGGCAAAGGTCTCAGGTATGATCATCAGCATGAACTCCCCTGCAGGTAGCTGTTTTGGAAGAATCTGGACCCATCCATCAGGACTGAGAAGCCACAGGCAAAACAACACACCAGGTGGGAAGAGTGACCTATCCATCAGCAAACAGGCTGCCTAAAGACCCCACATCCCAGGCACAGAGCTGCCTCTAATCATACCCAGAGACATAAGCTCAACCCATCAGAGGGATAAGAATCAGTGATCCACCTACAAGTGGGCAGGCACCAGTCCTTCCCATTAGGAATCCTGCAGCAAGTCCATGTACAAACTTCAGCCACAAGGGAGGCAGACATCAAAAGGAAGAGAGGCTGAGACCCTAATGCCTACAAAAAGGAGACCACACCAAAAATCTATACAAAATAAAAGGGGAGAGAATGCAGAGAATTATGACTCAGAAAAGGAATACAGACACACACATACACACCACACATACACACACACAAACAAAAAATAACCCCAGAAAAATAGCTAAGTGATCTGGTTATTACCAAACTCCATAAAAAAGACTTTACTAATGATATTAAAGATGACTCAAGATCTTGGAAATAAGCTGGAGATAAAAAGTGATAAACTGCAAGAAACATTGAACAAAGAAATAGAAGATTTAGGAGTTCCCATGATGGTTCAGTGGTTAACAAATCCAGCTAGGAACCATGAGGTTGCGGGTTTGATCCCTGGCCTTGCTCAATGGGTTAAGGATCTGGTGTTGCTGTGAGCTGTGGTGTAGGTTGCAGACACAGCTCGGATCCCTCATTGCTGTGGCTCTGGCATAGGCAGGTGGCTACAGCTCCGATCAGACCCCTAGCCTGGGAACCTCCATATGCCGTGAGAGTGGTCCAAGAAATGGCAAAAAAAAAAAAAAAGAAGATTTAAAGGTTAAGCAAACAGAGATGCAAAATGGAATAAAATAAAAAAATTCACTAGAAGGAACCAACAGCAGAATACAGAAAGCAGAGAACAAATAAGTGAAGTGTAAGACAAAATGGTAGAAATAATAGATGTGGAACAGAAAGGAGAAAAAAGATTAAAAAGTAATGAAGACGGTTTAATAGAACTCTGAGACAACTTTAAATGCACCAACATCCATATTTTATGGGTACCAGAAGGAGAAGAGAGAGATAAAGGGCCAGAGAAATATATGAAGAGATAATAGTTGAAAAATTCCCTAACATGGGGAAGGTACCACTCACTCAAATGTAGGAATCACAATGAGTATCACATACATATCAGGAACACCCTGAGACACATATTAATCAAAATGACCAAAAGTGATGACAGACAATATATTGAAAGCAGCTAGGAAAAAGAAATAAATAACATACAAGGGAACCCTGATGAGGTTATCAGCTGATTTTTTTCTGCAGAAAGTCTGCAGGCCAGAAGGGCATGGCGTGTTATACTTAAAGTGATGACAGGAAAAATCTCCAACCAAGAATTCTCTACCCAGAAAGGCTCTCGTTCAGATTTGAAGGAGAAATCAAAAGCTTTACAGACAAGCAAAAGCTAACAAAATTCAGCACCACTAAACAAGCTGTGCAACAAATACTAAAGGAACTTCTCTAGGTGGAAAAGAAAAGGCCACAACTAGAAACAAAAATATTAAAATTACAAGGCTCACCAGTAAAAGGATACATATACTAAAGGTAAGAAAATATTCATACACAAATATACAACCAAAACCAGCAATCATGAGAAGAGGAGGGTACAAATGCAGGATACCGGAGATGCATTTGCCATTAAGGGACCAGCAACATAAAACAATTGTGTGTAAACATGTATACACACACACAGACATATATACATATATGGAGAGAGAGAGAGAGACTCCTATATCAAAACTTCATGGTAACTGCAAACCAAAAATCTATAATAGATACAGACGCAAATAAGAATAAGCAATCTAAACACAACACTAAAGATAGTCATCAAACAACAAGAGAAGAAGGGAAGAAAAAGAACAACAAATAAAATAAGTCCAAAACAATTAATAAAATGGCAGTAAGAACATACATGGTAATAATTACCTTAAATGTACATGGACTAAATGTCCAGCCAAAAGACAAGGACTGGCTGATTGATATAAAAACAAGACCTATACATATGCTACCTTCAAGAGACCCACTTCAGTTCTTGGAACATATACTAATTTAAAGTGAGAGGATGGAAGAAAATATTGCATGCAAGCAGAAATCAAAAGAACTCTGGAGTAGCAATACTCATATCAGACAAAAAAGACCTTATATTATGAGAGACAAAGAAGAGCCTTAAATAATGATCAAAGGACCTATCCAAGAAGAAAACAGAACAACTGTAAATATATATGCACTCAACAAGTAATTACCTCAATATACCAGGCACTGCTAACAACCTTAAAAGGAGAAATAAAAAATAACACAGTAATGGGGGGGATTTAACACCCCACTTATAGCAATAGGCAGATCATCCAGACAGAAAATCAACAAAGAAACACAAGGCCTTAAATGATGCATTAGACCAGATGGACTTAATAGATATTTATAGAACATTCCATCCAAAAGAAGCAGAATACACATTATTCTCAAGTGCACATGGAACATTCTCTAGAATTGATCACATTTTGGGCTACAAATCAAACTTCAGTAAATTTTAAAAAGTTGAAATCATATCAAGCATATTTTCCAACCACAACACTGTAAGATTAGAAATTAGCAAGAAAGATACAAACTGCAAAAAGCACAAACACATGGAGATTAAACAACATGCTACTAAACAACCAATGGATCACTGAAGAAATCCAAGAGGAAATTAAAAAAAAAAATTCCTAGAAGCAAATGGCAATAAAGACACAACAATCCAAAACCTATGGGATGTAGCAAAAGCAGTTCTAGAAAGGAAGTTTATAGCAATACAAACCTACCTCAGGAAAAAGAAAAATCTTTAACAACCTAGCATTACACCTAAAGCAATTAAGAAAGAAGAACAAAACCCTAAGTCAGCAGAAGGAGAAAAATCATAAAGATCAGAGCAGAAAGAAATGAAATAGAAAATGAAGAAATAATAAAAAGATAAATTAAACTAAAAGATGGATCTTTGAAAAGGTCAATAAAATTGAGAAACTATTAGCCAGACTCATTAAGAAAAAAAGAGAAAGGACTCAAATCAATAAAATCAGAAATGAAAAAGGAGAACTTACAATGGGTAGATATCACAGAAATTCAAAGGATCTTAAGAGACTACTGCAAGAAAACTACATGCCAATCAATTGGACAACCTAGAAGAAATGCAAAAATTCTTAGAAGAGTACAATCTTCCAAGAATAAACCAAGAGAAAATAGAAAAGATGATTGGACCAATCTCAAGTACTGAAATTACAACTGTGAATAAAAGACTTTCAACATAACAAAAGTCTGGGACCAGATGGCTTCACAGGCAAATTCTATCAAAAATTTAAAGAAGAGTTAACACGAATAGTTCTGAAACTATTACAAAAAATTTTAGAGGAAGGAATACTTCCAAATGCATTCTATGAGGCCACTATCACCCTGATACCAAAATCAGAAAAAGATACCACAAAGAAACAACATTATAGGTGAATATCACTGATGAACACAGATGCAAAAATCCTCAACAAAATACTAGTAAATCAAATCCTGCAATACATTAAAAGGATTATACACCATGCATGATCAAGCAGGATTTATCTCAGGGAGGCAAGGATTTTCAAAATCCACAAATCAATCAGTATGATACACACAACATTAATAAGCTGAAGAATAAAAACTGTATGAGCCTCTTAACAGATGCATAAAAAGCTTTTGACAAAATCCAACACCTATTTCTGATAAAAAATGCTCTAGAAAGTGGGCATAGGGGGAATCGACCTCAACATAATAAAGACCATATATGGCAAACCCATAGATAACATTATTCTCCATGGTGAAAGGTGAAAGAACTCCCACTAAGATGAGGAAAAAGACAAGTCTGCTATTGTCACTACTATTCATCATAGTTTTGGAAATCCTATCTACAGCAATCAGAGAAAGAAAAATAAAAGGAATGCAAATTTGAAAGGAAGATATAAAAATATCAGTTTTCTGATGACATGAGAGGATACCTAGAAAATCATAAAGATGCTACTAGAAAACTATTAGTGCTTATCGATAAATTTGCTTAAGTTGCAGGATACAAAATTAATACACAGAAATTTCTATATACTAACAATGAAAGATCAGAAAGAGAAATTAAGGAAACTATCCCATTTAGCTTCAAAAAAAAAAACTGACAAGGATTAACCTTAATATATAACCTAAATATATAAATATATAAACCTCCTGCAGCTCAATACCAAAAAAAAAAAAAAAAGTGGGCAGAAGATCTAAAAAGACAACTCTCAAATGCAGATGTAAAGATGGCCAAAAAAACGTATGAAAACACGTTCAACATAACTTACACCTTACATCAGCAAGAATGGCCATCATCAAAAAGTCTACAAATAATAAATCCTGGGGAGTAAGGAGAAAAGGGATCCCTCTTACACTGTTGGTTGGAATGTAAGTTGATACAACTACTATGGAAATCATTACAGAGATTCTTCAAAAAACTAAGAATAGAGTTACCATATGATCCAGCAATCCCACTCCTGAGCATCTACCCAGAGCAGACCATGACTCAAAAAGATACATGTACCCCAATGATCACTGCATCAGCATATACTAGCCAAGACATGGAAGCAACCTAAATGTCCATCGACAGAGTAGTGGATAAGGAAGATGTGGTACATATACACAATGAACATTACTCAGCCATAAAAAGGAATGAAGCAATGGCATTTGCAGCAACATGGATGGACCTAGAAATTATCATGCTAAATGAAGTTAGCCATACAGTGAGACACAAACATCATATGCTATCAGTTATATGTGGAATCTAAAAAAGGATACAATGAAATTATCTGCAGAATAGAATCTGACTCACAGACTTAAAAAACTTATACCAAAGTAGATAGGTTGGGTGGTGGGGAGGGATGAACTAGGGGTTTGGGATGGAAATGTTGTAAAATTAGGTTGTGATTGTGGTTATACAACTAAAAATATAATAAAGTTCACTAAATTTAAAAAGTAAATAACTGAATCAAAGGAGAAATTAGGGTAAAAAGCAAAACTATTTTAGTAATGAAACATAAATAAACACTACATATAAAATTTGCCAAAAGTAGCATTGAGGTCATTTTTTAGTCTTAAAATGTGCTTACAGAAAAAAGGAAAAAAAATCCTGAAAATTAGTTCCTTATTCAATAGGCTGCAAAAGGAAAAATAGAACATACCTAAAAAATATGGAAGTAGGGATGTTCATCCATTAATGTTGCAGAATATAATAAACAAAATAGCCAATGAAAATAATCAACAAATAATTGAATTTTGAAAGTACTAAAAAATCAGAAAGAAATTAAAGGCCTGAATATCACTTTTACTAATTTGAAAAAGACATTTATATATCACTTTTCCTAAAAAATAGCAGATTAAAAAATGTTTTTAAGTATGTCATTTTCACCAAATTATGTTTAAGTGTAAGTAAAACCTTGAAAGTATAAACTAGTTGAAAGGATATAAAGTATATATAATCATACTTTATATCATAATTTAATCAAGCTAGCAATCTATAACCATCCCCATTCAGCTAGGGGTCAAGTCAGAGCTGTAATCGCCAGCCTACACCACAGTCACAGCAACTCAGGATCCGAGCCTTGTCTGTGACCCACACCACAGCTCATGGCATCGCCGGATCCTTAACCCACTGAGTGAGGCCAGGGATTGAACCCGCGTCCTCATGGATGCTAGTTGGGTTTGTTAACTACTGAGCCACAACAGGAACTCCTCACTACTTTTAAGTTTAGTGTATTTTGTAATAGCCCAGTGCTCAAGAAATCCCAAGGAAAGTGTAACAGTTTGAATTGAATGAGACTGAAAAGACAACATCAAAATTTGTGGAATGCAAGCAAATAAATTTAGAAGGAAATTTATAACATCAAGTGCATATGTACAAAAAGAAGACAGACTCTAAATAAATAATTCTATTTCTCTATTAATAAAGTAGAAAAAAAGATGAGAAAATAAACCTAAAGAGTAGAAGAGTGAAGAATAAATATAATAGCAGAAATCGGAGTTCCCGTCGTGGTGCAGTGGTTAACGAATCCGACTAGGAACCATGAGGTTGCGGGTTCCGTCCCTGCCCTCGCTCAGTGGGTTAACGATCCGGCGTTGCCGTGAGCTGTGGTGTAGGTTGCAGACGCGGCTCGGACCCCACGTTGCTGTGGCTCTGGCGTAGGCCGGTGGCTACAGCTCCGATTCAACCCCTAGCCTGGGAATCTTCATATGCCGCGGGAGCGGCCCAAGAAATAGCAACAACAACAACAAAAAAGACAAAAGACCAAAAAAAAAAATAGCAGAAATCAATGAAACTAGCAACAACAATAATAGAAAAAAATATTAAAACAAATAACGGTCCTTTGAAAATACCTGTAAAATGGATAAAACACCATACAAAAATACCAGTACAAAACTACAAATATCAAAAATGAAAAAAAGAGAATAAGGATTCCATAGATTTCGAAAGGGCAAAAAGTGAAATAAGAAATTTGTGCCTATTATTAATATTTAAAAGAATGCAAAATTCCTTAATAGCAAAACAGATTAAAGCTAACTAAAAAAAGTATTTTTTCTGATAGCCTAAATATTCCTATATCTACAGAAATCATTGAATCAGAGGTTATAATCTTCCCAGAGAGAAAATTTCTGGCCCAGATGGCTTCCTTAGTAAGTTCTATCAAAATTTAAGAAATTCTGTATAGAGTTGATGAAAATATTTGAGGAGCTAACATTTCATATTTAAAAAAAATTTTTTTTTTGCTATTGTGTTTGTTTTTGGCTGTGTTTGTGGCATGCTAAAGTTGCCAAGCTAGGGATCAAACCCTGTTTATGCCACCAGGGAATTCCTAAACATTTTTTACTTTTTAAATTGACTTTTTATATAGAGACTATGAATTACAACACGTTATAGATCTGTGTAACCATCACTACAACTGAAATACCAGAGTTCGATCATCCTACCCCCAAACTATCTTATGCTGTCCCTTTGTAATCATATTCAACCTCAACCCTAACCTCTCTTTTTATTTTTTTATTTTTTGCTTTTTAGAGCCACACCTGAGGCATACTAAATTCCCAGGCCAGGGGTCTAATACGAGCTGCAGCTGCCAGCTTAAGCCACAGCCACAGCAACTCGGGATCCAAACCATGTCTGAAACCTACACCACAGCTCAGGACAATGCCAGATCTTAACCCACTACATACTCAAGGCCAGGGATTGAAACTGCATCCTCCTGGATACTAGTCGATTTTGTTTCTGTTGAGCTATAATGAGACCTCTCCAACTTAACCCTTCTTTAATAATTGCTTTGTTCATCATTACAGTTCTGCCTTTCAGAGAATTTTATATAAATAAAATGGTAATTTTGGTAATCCTTGACAGAGACTATTTCAATAAACATAGTGGTTTTGAAATTCATCCATGCTGTGTGCTTCAAGAGTTTGTTCCTTTTTTATTGCTGAGTGGTATACCATTACACTAATTTTGTAGTATTCTCACAGGTACGCTATAGTTTCTCTATCCATTTATCCACGAAAGACATTCTGGATGTTTTCAGTTTGGGAAGATTATGAAAAAAATATATCAATTGTCTTATACAAAAACTGTCTATTCTCTAAACCAGGTTTTCTCAACCTTGGTGCTATTGACACTTGGGCTGCATAATTCTTTGTTGGGGTTGTCCTGTGCATTGCAGGATATCCAGTAAAGTCCTTGGCCTTAAACCATTAGATGGCATAGTGACCTCCTCCTGTTGTTTTAATAAAGCCATAATATAAATCACGTTTTAATATGACCATCTTACTCATAGACCACTATAGCCTAGAGAGCTAGGAGAATGTTTTACATATATACTTTGTATTTCTAGCAAACAATATATATGTCATTTATTTTATGTGTTTACTTAGAATTCATTTTAAAACACCATTCTTAAAAATGAATTATAATGAAATTATTTTTTTTATGATCTTTATTTTTTTCCATTATAGCTGGTTTACAGGGTTCTGTCAATTTTCTACTGTACAGCATGGTGACCCAGTTACACATACATTCTTTTTTCTCACATTAATAATAAGCTCCATCATAATAGTGAAATGATTTTAAGATTTCCATTTACTAAAAATAAGTGATACAATTTTACTTATATGGTTTTTAATTTGCTTTTGGTCATTCTAAAGTGCAAAAGAAAAATTTTCTCTCACTGGATTTAATTCATCTCCTGCTACACAAAAAGACTGCTTTATAACCTGTGGAACATAGAATAAATTTTTGGAATCATATTCTAATGACTGTGTAACTGTACAGTCTAATGACTCTGCTTCCTTTGATAGGAAACTCTCTCACTGTTCTCTCAAAGTCAGAGCAAATTAAAAGAAAAGATAACGAAGGCTGGAGGAAGTAACTGGTGAATATGCAATGTTGCCATTGCCCTCTAGAACAACAGGGAACCTACTTAACTCAAATTTGTCCTAGTGCTATCAAACTACAGTGTATTCATTATTCTTCACAACAAAATCCCCTTGTAATCAGGTTAGAGTTGAGAGAATGTGGATGAATTCTAAATGTGAGACCTTTTTAATGTGGTAGACTTGGCAAGGTTTACCATGCATTTCCTCACTCAATGTTGTCATGTATATTAAAATATTATTTTTTTAGGTATCTTCTAATTAATTCACATTTAGAGAATCTTATTGATCACAGGAGATAGTTTTCTAATTAATTCAGCCTACTCACAGAGATAAGTATTTTCAATTAAAAAAAGCACATGGCTTTTTCTGACCAAACCTCAGAAGTGATGAAGTGTCATTTCCCCTGAAGTACATTCTCAGTCACAAGTCCACACAGATTCAAAGGGAGGGGTGTAGACTTCAAGGCCTACTGAGAAGACCTAAAAATGTGTCATCATTAAAAAAAAAAAAAAACTGCAACAGTTCATTGAAGTTCAGAAAATAGGAGTTCCATGGTGGCCAACCAATTTAGTATTCAACATTCTCACTGCTGTGGCTAGGGTTCAATCCCTGGCCCAGGAACTTCCACGTGCCATTGGTGCAGCCACAAAAAAAAAAAAAAAAAAAAGTTCAGAAAATAAAAACTGGAATTCTTTCCATACAACACTAAAAAATAAGGGGGTGGGGGAAGAGAGAAAGAAAAATGCCCATTAAAATTTTATTTTATATGGAACGATTAGCCAATAGGCACCTGCTGTATAGCACAGAGAACTCTGCCCAATCAATATTCCATGATAACCTATGTGGGGAAATATCTGGAAGAGAATGGATATGTATATAGGTGTAACTGAATCACTTTTCTACAGTAGAAATTATCATAACCCTTATATTTACTGTACTTCAATAAAACATTTACTGAGTGCTTGTTTACTATGGACAGGCTCTATATGCCAGTTTGCCAGTTATTACTTCTTTATTTAAGTCCCAGCTTTTTATTACTTCTCAGGAAGCCAATCATCATCACTCCCTAAGTCTAGGGAAGGTGTCCTGCCTCTGTGTTCCCTTTAATATCCTGTTCCATTCCCATTGCTCAACATTAATAATACTTGCCTGTTGCTCTCTAGACTCAAAGGTCTTCAGTGATCAAGTCATCACAGTTCAATTCCCTTAACTAACAGAGATATGGGTCCCTCTATTTGTAAAGGAACCAGGATTAAAAATTAGGTCTTAGTGGCATTTCTGCCTTAATTTATTGCTTTCTATAGTTAAAGATCAATAAATATGTTGAGTTTTGACCTTATAGTCTTTTAAATCACTTATAAAAAGGTTTGCTTTGCAAATAAGTATACCAAATAAAAAATAGCATTTTTGTTTGTTTGTTTTGTTTAATTGCACTATCTTGATCCAGTTTTGAGGTCCTGGCTAGAGGCCATTCTGTTTCCCTTCTTTAAATGGAGTGTTATTTGGTCTTAAAAAGGAAGGAGATTCTGCCATTTGCAACAACATGGATAAATCTGTAGGGCATTATGCTAAGTGAAATAAGTGAGACATAGAAAGACAAATACTGTATAATCTCAACATTTATGTGGCATCTA
This sequence comes from Phacochoerus africanus, assembly GCF_016906955.1. Lineage (NCBI taxonomy): Eukaryota > Metazoa > Chordata > Mammalia > Artiodactyla > Suidae > Phacochoerus > Phacochoerus africanus. Next base: position 79,308,834 of record NC_062554.1, read on the forward strand.
AAAAAGTCAATCTCGGAGTTCCCATCGTGGTGCAGTGGTTAACGAATCCAACTAGGAACCATGAGGTTGCGGGTTCGATCCCTGCCCTTGCTCAGTGGGTTAACGATCCGGCATTGCCGTGAGCTGTGGTGTAGAGCTGTGCTGTAGGTCGCAGATGCGGCTCGGATCCCGCGTTGCTGTGGCTCCGGCATAGGCTGGCAGCTACAGCTCCGACTGGACCCCTAGCTTGGGAACCTCCATATGCCGTGGGAGCGGCCCAAGAAATGGCAAAAAGACCAAAAAAAAAAGAAAGTCAATCTCATATAATTGGAGAGTAGAATGGTGAATGCCAGAGTTTTAGGAAGAAATAGAGGAGATGTTGGTCAAAGGGTACAAACTCAGTTACACAACAAATAGTTTCTCAGGGTCTAGTGTACATACAGCATGGTGACAACAGTTAATAATCCTGTATTGTATACTTGAAATTTGCTAAGAGAGTAGGACTCAAGTGTTCTTACCATACACACATAAAAAAAATTACTTCAAAAAAGTATCTCTTTTTCCTTGTGAGCCAAATAACAGATATACCCTACAGGCAGAAAAATATTATTGTTCCCCAAAAAGCTACCTTCATTGTGTACCATTTATACACCAGATATAATAAGAAGTACTGGGGGAAAAAAAAAGTTGTAGTACTGGAGAGCATGGTCCTGCTACCCACAGTTTTCAGAAAACCCGAAATGTCTGATTCAATTTATGTGAACTAAGCCTTGGTCACCTTATAAGTAGTCTCCTCATCCAAAAGCAAAGTATCTGAGGATTATAAAAATGTTACTACTGTGGGAAGGCCAAGAGAAACTGGTAGGAAAATAAAGGTGGAAATCCAACAACCACGACATCCTATTCATGATGAAGAAGAACACAATTCCATTTTCTTCTTTTTTTTTTTTTTTTTTTTTTGGCTATACTCACATTATATGACATTCCCAGACTAGGGATCAAATCCATGCCTCAGCAGTGACCCCTGAGTCACTGTAATAACACTACCTCCTTAACCACAAGAGAACTCCTACAATTCGTTTTTCTATTCTCCAGTGTATTAAACTGTATTTATTCTCCAGTTTTAAAATAGTTTTCTACTTCTCCTTGAAAAGAAAAGTACCATTTAATATTCTTTTTCCTAAAGCACTGAAATATTAAATCTGGAGAGGTGATTCAAAAAAGGCTGAAAACCATTGTTTTAGAAAATTAGCAGGGAGTCTCTGTTCCTCATGTATATGTAGGATTCATAACAAACCTCCCCAAAATATATCACTTTTATATGAGGAATTTCTTGAGCTAAAGGTAATGGACACCCTCTGGTTCAAGAGAAACCACTGCTTTTCCTCTAAATACAAAGGGTAATTTAAACTGGAGATTTTTCCCAGAAAAGAGAATACCAGTAATAAATATCAGTGATGAATTTTATTTAAGAGGCCCCACCATATGGCAGAACAAACATCTAATTACTAAACTTCTCTTCTTCCTCCTATGGTCCTGTGAATGACTCTCCTGTCATCAGAAGCCCCAAGCCCCTATTCCATTCCTTAGCTCAGCATGACATATATATCTAATTTGGCCTTTCTATCTCTGAGCCTATCATATGTGGACAGCCTTTGACCCTCTAATGCATGTGGTTTTCTCGCATTTAACGAAATTAAACTTGATTTTCTACTGTTGCTCTACCTTAAGTCAATTTAATTCTTAGACCAACCATAAGAACACAGAAGGATAGAGGAAAGCTTTCCCCTCCCTGATATACAAATGCTCAATATAATTTGTATTTGAAAAATGATTTTTGGGGAGTTCCCGTCGTGGCGCAGTGGTTAACGAATCCGACTAGGAACCAGGAGTTTGCGGGTTCGGTCCCTGCCCTTGCTCAGTGGGTTAACAATCCGGCGTTGCCATGAGCTGTGGTGTAGGTTGCAGACGCGGCTCGGATCACGCATTGCTGTGGCTCTGGTGTAGGCCGGCGGCTACAGCTCCTATTCAACCCCTAGCCTGGGAACCTCAATATGCCACGAGAGCGGCCCAAAGAAATAGCAAAAAGACCAAAAAAAAAAATAATAATAATAATAATTAAAAAAAATGTTTTTTGGAGTTCCTGCTGTGGCATAGTGGGATCTGCAGAATCTTGGGATCGTTGGAAGGAAGGTTCGATCCCTGGCCTGGCACAGTGGGTTAAGGTGGTAACTGTGGCTCAGATCTGATTCCAGGCCCAGGAATTCCATATCTTTTGGGACAGTCAAAAAATAAAATAAAATGATTTTTCCTCCATCATTATAACCATTACCAATTTTTCTGTGATTAGCACTTGATTCACTCAGTCTAATATGAATTTATAGTATTTGCACATAAATGATATATAAATCAATATATAAAGTATTCACATTAAAAAAGATGGAAAAAAGAATATGGGCGTTCTCATCTTTTCTGTTGATAAATAAAATATTTGAAATATCCCACATGGTATTAAGGTGCAGAGTCATTCATTATGTCATAGCACACTACATTCAAAGATAATGACAATTTTTTGAAAGTAAGCAGAGAAACATACATAGAAATAAAGTACTCTGAGAAAAAAATGGATTTAAATATTTTTGGGGGGAAGTCACATAGAAAGAAGAAAAAAGCTTGCTGCTTTCACCACTGATTTTAAGCAGCTGCATAAAATCAGCTGCTTAAAATCAGCATAGCCATTTCTTGAGCTGCAGATGAAAATTTCCATATGCAAATTGGGTAGTTGCAAATTCTGTCATTATCTTTTACTGTTATTTTGTAACCTTAAGCTCACATTTTCTGATTGTCTGCATTATGACTTTAGCCAAATGATTGGATTTTACTGGAGGTAAATTTCAGAAAAAAAGAGGTCAAGGATTCACTGAGTGACTTAATGAAAAGCAAAGAGAGCTCCAGAGCACCCCTCCTTACAAAAAGCTCAAGATTACTTCAAAGAAAGAGGAAAGTAGGGGAAGAAATTCAGCTCCCTCACGCAGACCTCACTTTAAATAAGTCCACCTATTAATGTCTTGAAAATTCCCCAAATGGTGATGCTAATAAATTATTTATTTGGTTTACTAATATCCTCAGAAATACAAAAATGCTTTATTTGAAAGACAGAGCACTGTAAACTTCATGAAATCAACTCAAGAGGACATAAGGAAATTGAGCTTTTCTTTACACTCACTTTCATCTACTACTTCTTGCAGTCATTCATCCATTCAGTAAATATTATTTGGAGGGAAGTTTGAAGCACAGTAGGCACTCATTATTAACTAATACTACATAAGTTAGTGAAATGTAAATGTTTTCAGTGGTATACCTCTGGGAGATTTCTTAGGCTTCATTGGAGCCTTTTCTTTAATAAAAATGATTATGTTAAACAAATCTAATATCACAAAATCCATATCTGACAAAGATAAATGATGATTATTTGCCTTATAAAAATTTTTGTACTAAATTATTCACTATAGAAGTCATTTAAATGGTGAATTGCTATTCAAAGCAAAAATAATACAAATTCATGTAAAATGAAAAATAATTTTTGTGGCAGGGTTTTCCTAGCCTTTCCCTCAGAAGATCTATTTTGTTAATATTTAACTTGAACAAGAAATTTTATCCTCTTATGGCAACCTATTTGAATAACTGCTTTTAGAAGTGTTCATCTTCTGAGGTCTTTGCTTTTCATCATGAGAGACATATAATTGCAGGCAGTGCTGTATTACTTAAAATAATAGAAGAGATTCAACAGATACTGGGAGATAATATAGAGAATAAGAATGGAGAGGAAATAATCAAAGAGAACTATATGCTACAATGGGGATTTAATGCAACAAATTATGTAGTGAGTTACTACGTCCAGGTCTAATCTGTGACAGGTTGGAAATTCTAGGAGCTACAACTAAGATCAGAGTCTGCCCTCAAAGTGGATACAGTTGAGAGCAGACTGCTCCCAAAAGGACTCAATGTAAAATGCATACATACACTGTAATTTATGCTCTGATAAATTCATGAAATGTTAGTAACACTAATGGCAGACATGAAAATAAATAGATGAATAACACAAAGTCCCTGCTTTTGTAGAAATAATAAGCACAAATATATTCATGAATTGACCCAGTTTTGATGATATACAAAGTTCTGGAGCCTTTTTTTGAGAAGCAACTCAGACTTTCTGAGGTGATAAGAAAAACACAGAAGTAGCATTAAGTTCAGCCTACAAGGGTAGAAAAAATTAAAGAAACAGAAATAGAGATGAATAAGGTGCATGTAGGAAGATTCTAAGAAGTAAAAAAGACATACGGTAAAGAATGAGAACATGAAATAGTCCACAGAATTGGAGAATGACAAATGGCTATACAAGCTTGAAGCACACAATACAAGCCTTCGAATATGAGGGGATATTCAAGTCAAACAGAAATAAAGTAATGAAGGTTTAATGTAGTGTGTTACAAGATCTCATCTTCAATTCTTCATGAACAGATATGATCATAGAACAAAATAAGTTTGGGTCATGGGCTAAACCTCTGACCACATGAAGGGGAGAGTCTTGGCAAATATCCCCCCTCCAATGAATGGAGGAAAAAGGAATGCCTGATTCTCCTGCATTCACGACTCAGTGATTTCTATTCAAATAAAGCTTCTTTCTTATAACTGGAAAAGTTGCTTGCTATTCATCAAATATTCACATTATCAGAACTTCACATACGTATCATCATACACATCCATAGCACAATAGCCTGTACTAATAAAAGGAACAGTACAGCAGTTTACAGTATAAAGGACTATGTACTACTGAATAGGAAGTGACTCTAAGGTACCTGAGTGCAGCTTATTTGTTATTTCTCTTTTGGAAAATCATTTAGTTTGCTCATTTTTAGTTTCAAGGATCTAGTTTATGATGCTTAGTTTTAGCTTATTTTTTTACTGTCATCTTAATGGTCAGGAACTGTAGAAAGAAAAAAATTATTCAGACACTTGTTAAAACAGTAATGACAACTTGATTCAAGACTATTGCAATAGAGGAGAGAGACTGGGCTCCACTTTGAATACAAGGTCAAGTAGAGATTTATAGTCAAAGAGCAGAGTGAAGAAGTCAGTCAACAGAAAATCACTAACAGGGTAGGAGAATTCTCATTAAAGTGATCTATCACAATATTTGCTAAAGACAGGCCAAGAACTTCTACTTCACAGGTGGGATATGAGGAATTTGAACAGATAGTAGAATGATCAGATATCAATGGTGGGGGAATTCTCTCTAAAATGACTTAGCCAGATTCATGTTAAAACTGGGCCACGTAAACCTGACAAAGATAAGATTAGAAGGAAGGCTAATGTTGAGTCCTACTCAAAAGAAGGGCTTACAGAAGTTTTACTCAAGTTTGGTCAAGGAGAGAGTCTTTGTGAGCTCACCATTAAAAGAAAAAAGCTGGGTTGGGGTAATCTATAGCAATCTTTGCTCTTCCTGTGTACAGATCTAGATAAGACACTCCAGATAAAATGAATTTTGAAAAATCTGCTGAAGTTCACATGGCCACGAGGGACTGAAAATCTTCTATATATAACACATCTTTGCTTTCCTGTGTTTACTGTTTGTGATCAAGAAAAATAGGCATGGGACACTTCAACCTTTATGCCAAAACTATATAAACACTTTTTTTCCTTTTATTTTCTTCTACATAAGTTTTTTTAATGCTTCATTTTGTTTCTAAAGCTCATTTTCCATTTAACATGAAACAAAGCTTTAAACAAAAAGATAAAAACAATTATCTTTAAGTAGTTGTGACTGCCTATTAAGTTTCTGAAGGAAAGTAATCACATCTTTAGTTATTCCTTCAAATCAACTTATTAATGTTTGCATGAAACCATGAATATACTTTTTCTTTGTTCTATAGACCACTTTTAAAGAAAAAAATTAAACTCTAAAAACAGAAATTTATCATTAAAAATTATTTTCCATTTATAATACAGTTTTAAACAAAACCCACCAAAAAAAATAGAGCAATGACAAAATCCTTATGGATGTTTTTAGATATGATTGATACATTCCTTCATTATCTGCAAAAAAATTTTTTTTAAGTTCATCTAGGCATCTTTTTCCATATTAGCTCTTAGATATCTTTAAAAGCAAACCCTGAGAGCTGTACTGAATAAATAATTAACATAAAACACAATCAGTGGCATAGGGACTTTTAGGCTATTTTCATACTTACGAAAACAGTATTTTAAGTATATACTAAGTTTCAAAAAATCTTTTAATGAAATATGCAAAAAATCTTTTAATATATTGGAACAAAAAAATTATCAACAAATATCAAACATGGCCAAATTATTTTATATTCTGCATGTTGTAGTTAAGAGAAAATGAGTAATAAACTAAGCATCCGGCTCAATAGTTTAAATAATAATATAAAGGAAGTCATGAACAAGTATATAATGAACATAAAATCACACAGATTTTTGTCACACTTACCTGTGATGTCTTCACATTACATCAAATAGAAGGTGTTACTTCTTTGGCATTATTTATTAAAGTAATCAAATTCAGAAAAAAGCCTGATGAAATGATTGTAACATTCACTGAGAAGACCAAACACCTGTTTTCTAAAATATATTCTCTTTCCTTAGCTCCAATAATACAGTGTTCTCATTTTTCTCCTACATCTTATCATGTTTTCTTCTTTGTTTTCAAACATTGGAGTTCCTCAAGTACATGTGCTAGGCCCTTTCGAGACACAGTATTCAGTTCATAGAAAATATCCTCTAAATCATGCTTTAGTATCTTTCTAAAATCCTATGAATTGCTACTGCATTCTTCAGTGAGACATCTTGTACATGCCAACACTCTATTCCACTGTCTGCTCAATGTCTCCACAAGCACATCACAAAGGTTTGTTAAATCAATGGGCCCCAAGGTGAACTCATATATTTTCAAATTGCTGCTTGAATACGGTTCCTTATCTCACTAGTAGAAATATGTTCCTGCTTAGAACATTCACCGGAGCAAATGTCCTCCAAAGCCTTATCTCTGTATAGAGTTTATCATAATTCCATCCAGTCTGACAAAAGATCCTACATCATTGGCTACCTCCTTCTCAGTTTCATTGAAAAAATCATTATCAAAGCATTTGGTGTCACTTCCTGAATATATTTTGAATGTATACAGTTCTTTTCATTCTTCTCACAAATTTAGACCAAGTCACTGTATCCTTCACCTGAACTCTACCATAACCTTCTGACTGACTTGCCTCCTTCAGTTTTCTTCTTCTTCCAAATGATTCTTCATGCCACAGCCAGAGTGCAATCAGCCTCCTTTACTACTCTTACAATGCTTTTAAGAGAAATACCAAAATTCTTAACTCAGCCTATATGTCTCTGTATGGTCCACCTACAACTACTCTCTACTATTTTGTCTTAAATTGTGTGCCCATATTCTCTGCTGCAGCTACACTAGCCTTTAATCAGTGCCCTAAATAACTCATGTATCCTTCTATTGCATAGCCATTGCCTCAGTTAGGTTTTCTGCAAAACTATCCAAGAATTTGATAGTTTTAGGTTTTACATTTAGGTCTATGGTCTACTTTGGGTTAGCTTTTGTAAAATACTAATTTACCAAAAGAATAGATAAAAAGAAGTTCCTAATAGATGATTTGACAAAAAATATGAACTCAGTATCAGTAAAGAGGAAACAGACTTACTAAACATCTTCAATATAATAAATAAAACTTTAAGAAACAAAGCATATAATGCTTTTTAACTATGCAATTATTATAATGTCAGAAAAATAAGAAAGCCCATGTTGATGGAAATTTGGTAAAAGGAGCACTCTATTACTATTTGGAAATTTATTTCTCAGCAGTAAAAATCTTAAAATATGTACTCTCTTTCATTTAATAGCTCAAGTTTTGGAAATTCCTTTTGAATGATCCTATATACTGAAATAGATATATGCCTAATTTTATTTTTCAAAGTGGTATTTAAAATATAAAATTTAGGCGAGTTCCTGTTATGGCTCAGTGGTATTGAACCCAACTAGTATCCATGAGGATGTAGGTTTGATCCCTGGCCTCCCTCAGTGGGTTTGGAATCTGGTGTTCCTGGGCTGTGGTGTAGGTTGCAGATGTGGCTTGGATCTTGTGTTGCCATGGCTCTGGTGTAGACTGGCTGCTGCAGCTCCAATTTGAATGCTGGCCTGGAAACTTCCATATGCAGCAGGTGTGTCCCTAAAAAGAAAAGAAAAGAAAATTGGAAACAAATTTAGATTATAATAAGGAAGTGATGGAATTCCCCTTGTAGCTCAGTGGTAAAAAAAACCTGAATAGTATCCATGAGGGTGCAGGTTCAATCACTGACCTCACTCACTAGGTTAAAGATCCAGCATTCCTGTGAGCTGTAGTATAGGTTGCAGATGAGGATTGAATCCTGCGTTGCTGTGGCATAGGCCAGCAGCTGCAGCTCCTATTCAACCCCTAGCCCAAGAACTTCCATGTGCCACAGGTGCAGCCCTAAAATGCAAAAAAAAAGAAAATGTGACATTAAATTATCATGTATTCTAATAAGTGACTTATGTTATAACATATTCATATAATAAATACATTTTAAAATATTTAGTCTTTATTCTCAAATAATAAATTAGAGAAATTTCTACATTTAATCTAAATGCATAAACAGAATGAAAAAGAATTTAAATCATATGATTGCATGTATTTAAGCCATCAACACTAAACCCACCACCCATGAGTATCTTTATGCCATATATTCTTTAAGTACATTAATATTGCTAGTGTTTGCAGTGGATTTGAAAATTAGATGTGGTTTTATTTTTATTTATACAAATTCAGGGAAAAAAGAGAGGGCTTTCCTCTTTTTCTCACAGAAAACAGCATATTCTGGATCATCATATATACTTGAATTTATTATGTGGCAAGTATTTCTTAGATTTCATCCAAGAAGTCTTTGAGCTACTAAAAATATAAAAGGACATTACTTTAGTTTCTAACAATTAGAAAGTGGTCTCATATGAAAAAAATAATTTTAATTTCTACTTAGTAATGAAAGAACTAGGTACATTTATAATAATTTATGACAATAATACTAATAATTAAATGTGTTGAGACTATTGTGCTTCATTACTTACATGCATTTCTTCATTGAAGTTGCACACAACCACAAGAGATAAATACTATATCTCTATATTACTAGTGAGGACATTGAGCCACAGAGAAATTAAGTAATGTGTACAGGATCATGAAAATGATCACTGAAATAATTGTCCATGACACATTGAAGTCATTCAGCTTTCATAACTAATATGTCTATAAACTTTTTAGTTTGCATTTCTTCATAAATGATATACTAACAATTATCAACATCCTCTCTGAACAGATGAGTATTCTTGGATGTATTTTCACACTGAGTGCCAAAACTGGGACTGCCAACAGATTCCCTAACTCCTGGTCCTGTACTTTCCTCACTAGGCTCTGATGAGCTGTATAAGCTCTCTTGCAGACTAAGATGAATCCTGTTACATTGCACAGCTGGCACTCAAAAATGTCACTGTTGATTAGATATTTTTAGTCATTTAATTTTTGCTCTATAAGCTAGATTTCACTTCTCCTTCATGACTGATACATATTATTCCTGTCTTTTTCTTCCATCGATGTTTTTCTATAGGGAATTCATTATAAGAAACGTGATATGTTATTTTTAAAAATACATAATCTGAAGAAGGAAAGCAATCAGAATAAAGGTAGAATCTTACCCATGAAAAATATTGCTTTAGTTACCTTACCTAAATTGAGTAAATTTTGTAAAATGCCTGTACAAGATTAAAAGAAGAAAAATTCAACATTTGAAGTCTAAGTAACAATGTAGAATAAAAGCACTGCAACTTCATAGATTCATAGAGGAAGATGTGAGGAAATCTCCAATCCCTTCCAAGCAAATACTCTGTTTTTTCAACAAATGTCTGTAGACTTATTATGTGTCAAAATCATAGGTAAGAATTTTACTTGTGGAAATATATCATGTTTTGGGTAATAAGAGGGCATAATTTGGATTCATATATCAATTTTATTAAAAAGGACAAAATAGTCATTTCAACTCCATAATACTAAACTCAATATGCATCATAGTATGACAGAGGATTTTTTTTTTCTTTTTGTCTTTTTGCAATTTCTTGGGCTGCTCCCATGGCATATGGAGGTTCTCAGGCTAGGGGTCCAATCGGAGCTGTAGCCACTGGCCTACACCAGAGCCACAGAAACGCAGGATCCGAGCCGCGTCTTCAACCTACACCACAGCTCACCGCAAGCAACGCTGGATCCTTAACCCACTGAGCAAGGCCAGGGATCAAACCCGCAACCTCATGGTTCCTAGTCGGATTTGTTAACCACTGAGCCACGACAGGAACTCCAACAGAGGATATGTTTTATAAGTAAGGATGACTAAAGACATTGAAATAAATTGAATAAAATTTATACTCTATTTGAATCTCGCTTTTTCATACAATATACATTTTCAAATGATTTGTTTGGTAGAAAATGATTTAACAATCAGCAAATTTTCAGAAAATATTTATAACTGTCAGAAATATTACTTTTGGCTAATTTATTTTTATATATAACCTTAATCATGTTTAAAATTTAAACCAATGATCATGTAAACAAGTCAAATATTGTATAAAACTTGAATGTCAAAACCCTATCTTGATATCAGAATAAAATCGTTTTATATATTATCATATATAAGTATGTTTTTATTTTCACAAATAACATATATATGCACATAAACATAGTGTATGGCAGGCACTAAGCTAAGGTTTTACATTTTCTATTTAAATTTTCATAATATTTAAAAACTCTTCGACCTAAGAAACGTTGACAATATCCATGGAGATTTCCCCCAATTTTTTTTTTTCCGTCTTTTCTAGGGCCACACCCACCCACAACACATGGAAGTCCCCAGGCTAGGGGTCTAATCAGAGCTGTAGCTTCCAGCCTACACCACAGCCACAGCAACGTGAGACCCAAGCCGGATCTGCGACCTACACCACAGCTTACAGCAACACCGGATCCTAAACCCACTGAGCAAGGCCAGGGATCAAACCCTTAACCTCATGGTTTCTAGTTGGATTCGTTAACCACTGAGCCATGACGGAAACTCCATCCCCAATTTTTAAAACTGAGCAGAAACAAGAGATAACTGAGGAAATGTAACCTCATAATTTAAAAAATTAATGTGACAAAGTGGTATATATATATACACACATATACATATGCACATATATATGTACACACATATATACATATACGAAGGTTTTGGTAACTAAAAATTTCAACTTAAAAAAGGCTAGGGAGGAGTTCCCGTCGTGGTGCAGTGGTTAACGAATCCGACTAGGAACCAGGAGGTTGCGGGTTCGGTCCCTGCCCTTGCTCAGTGGGTTAATGATCTGGCGTTGCCGTGAGCTGTGGTGTGGGTTGCAGATGAGGCTCGGATCCTTGTTGCTGTGGCTCTGGTGTAGGCCGGTGGCTACAGTTCTGATTAGACCCCTAGCCTGGGAACCTCCATATGCCGTGGGAGTGGCCCAAGAAATGGCAAAAAGACAAAAAAAAAAGGCTAGGGAATCTATAGATAATTGTCATCCATCATGTCCCTTTAGTACAGATCACAAATTACCTCAAACACTTCAATGATCAATGAACTTTATTTTATTGATATACTGAGAAGATAAAAATAGAAAAATGCTTGTTATGCCTTATGAAATAGAAAAGAAACATTTGTTGCTTCCTTTTCACTTTTTCAATGATTTGTAAACCTTAATTTTCACCTAATACTTCAGTCCTCATGATCATCATAAAAAAAATAGTCAATGATAGTGCTTGTTTCATTTGCTGAACTTTCAGTATGGAACATGGAATGATGTGGGACTCGGTGTTCTAACATTCATCAATGAAGTATCTGAATTTGTGTTTCCATTTATATCTATTAAGTACCTTCTCACAGGGAACATTGGCTCTTCCAGTTCCATCCTTACCAAAACCTACCCACATCAAATTAATTATGTGCAAAGTCTTCCCTTTTAAATCAAAGTGAAAGCAAATTAGATCTCATGGCCATTTCTCTTTAATACAAGTAATTACATACATACAAGTAATTCCAGTGGCCTCTGACTAGTGTGGGAACTACGGCAGTTCAAAATGGATATGAGCCTCATTAATTCCAATTTCTACAATGGTCCAAAAAGCATGGATAGGATGGCAACATTTTCCCCACTGCCAACTAAAGGAAAGAGTACAGAAATTCCAACGTATTTCACCATTTAAATGATGTACTACTGCCAAAATAAATGGATTAGAGAAGCATTCATCAATTGTATTCAGTACAACCACCTAATCTTGATACAGACTCCAGTCAAAAGAATTCTTATTCTCTCTGGTAGCAGAACAATCTTCAACAGTTAGGAGTATTGCTACTTTTTGTTTTAGAATTATTCCACATTACACTGAATATTTAGTGCTTAAGAATAAGGTCCTCTGAGCTATTCTTGCTAGAGAAATGTCTAATGGTATCACACAGAAAGCACTGCATTTGATTCCTTTTATCTTGTTGCATTTTACATATTAGCACTGGCCAGCAGAAATATATGAACTATAAATGTAATTTTCTATTTCCTGGGAGGCATATTAAAATAAAATGTAAAAGGAAAGAGGTGAAATTTTAGTGATAATTGTTATTTAACCTAATGTATCCAAAATATTAACATTTCAACATGTAGTCAATATAAAAATTGCTAATGAGATATTTACATTATTTTTTCATAACTAAATCTTTGAAATCTGATGCTTTTTTTCACTTACAGCACATCTCAGTTCAGACTAGCCACATTTCAAGAATTCAAAAGCTACATGTGGCTACTAGCTTCCATGTTGGACAATGTGTCTATTTATTTACCTATCTACTTCCCTTTAAATACTCTAGAACAGGATAAATGTTTAAAGTAAAAAATAAAAGACCAATAGCTAACATTTGTGTGGAAGGTAATAGTTTGCTAAATATTCTAATATACACACATATATTTGACTTGCAAATTAGCATCACTGTTTTTCTGCTATTGTCATAGAAATTCCTAAGGTAGAAAGTTTGATATATGTGTAAAGGAAAAAAATTAAAGTTTACTTAGAACTAAAATTGAAAGTAGCTATTTTTCCATTCAAAAATGAATTCCAGGAGTTCCCCTTGTAGCACAGTGGTTAACGAATCCGACTAGGAACCAGAAGGTTGAGGGTTTAATCCCTGGCCTTGCTCAGTGGGTTAAGGATCCAGCGTTGCCATGAGTTGTGCTGTAGGACAGAGACGCAGCTCGGATCTGGTGTTGATGTGGCTGTGGTGTAGGCTGGCAGCTACAGCTCCAGTTAGACCCCTAGCCTGGGAACCTCCTTATGTTGCAAATGTGGCCCTAGAAAAGACAAACACACACACACACACACACAAATGAATTCCATGATATACAATTTATATAATTTGAAGGTCAATAAATCTTTATATCAGCCTCATCCCTTAGGAAGACTTGTCAGGAAGACATAAAAATACAATTCCAAAAACTACTAGAGCTCACCAATTATTCAGCAAAGTTGCAGGATATAAAATTAATATACAGAAATTGGTTGCATTTCTATACACAAAAAACTATCAAAAAGGGAACTTAAGGAAACAATCCCATTTATAAGCACATTTAAAAGGATAAAATACCTAGGAATAAACCTACTTAGGGTAAAAGACATGTACTAAGAAAACTATAAGACACTAATAAAAGAAATTGAAGACAACACAAATGGATGGAAAAATATACTGTATTCATGGACTGGAAGAATTTATATTGTTTAAATGACCATAGTATCCAGGGAAATCTACAGACTCTACCAAAAAAATACCAAAGAATTTCTCATTGGACTAGAACCAATAATTTTAAAATTTGTATACAAATACAAAACACCCCAAATAGCCAAATCAATCTTGAGAAAGAAGGACAGAGGTGGAGGAATCATGCCTCCTAATTTCCCACTGTAATACAAAGATATAGTCATCGAAAGAGTAAGGTATTGTCACAAAGCCAGACACATAGATCAATGCAACAGGATAGAGACCAGAAACAAACCACATAATTAAGATCAATTAATCTACAACAAAGGACGCAGAAGTATACAGTGGGGGAAGGAGTCCCTTCAGTAAATGGTGCTGGAAAAACTGGACAGCTACATGTAAAAAAGGCAGTTAGAACATTCTCTAACACCGTATAAAAATAACCTCTAAATGGATTAAAGAATTAAATGTAAGACTTTGTGTATATACACACGCACACCAGGCATAAAAAAGAATGAAATTTTGCCATTTGCAACAACACAAATGGATTTGGATGGTATCATGCTAAGTGAAATAAATTAGAAAGAGAAAGAAATACTGTATAATACCACTTATTTATGAAATATAAGATATAATAACCTAATGAATATAAGTTTAAAAAAAAAAAAGATTCACAGATATAGAAAACAAGCAAGTGGTTACCAGTGTGGGGAACAGCAATATAGGGGTAGGGGAGTAAGAGTTACAAACTACTATGTATAAAATAAATAAGCTACATGTATACATGGTACAACACAGAGAATATAGGCAATATTTCATAATAATATAAATGGAATATATTCTTTAAAAATTGTGTATCACTATTATAGATCTGAAACATAATACTGTACATCAACTCTATCTCATTAAAAATAATAATAATTACAAAAAATACAATTCTGAGTTGATGCCACTTTGTTCAATAAGGCTTAGAAAGAAGTTCTGGATTATGCCCTCAGACCAAGCTAACTCTGGAGACTGGAGTTGGAGAGAGATGTCTTATTCCTCAATAGAATGTGCGCTGGTGGTTAGTTTTATTGATTGATGGTGAGTGTGAGAAAATCCTTATCACTCAGTAGAAGAGGCAAGAAGTGTAGACATGATCAGAGAGCAAAACTCATTTTGACAAAAATCTCCAAGGGGATTCTCAGAACCAGACCTTTTAGTCTTCTGTTCATTGTCTTATTAATAAAAATAATATCTTTCACTATTTTTGCAAGAAATAACAAGTACATATTTATTTCATTTTTATTTTTTTATTTTATTTTATTATTATTTTTTTGTATTTTTGCCATTTCTTGGGCCGCTCCTGTGGCGTATGGAGATTCCCAGGCTAGAAGTCGAATTGGAGCCATAGCCACTGGCCTACACGAGAGCCACAGCAACATGGGATCCAAGCCTCACCTGCGACCTACACCACAGATCATGGCAACGCCGGATCCTTAACCCACTGAGCAAGGCCAGGGATCAAACCCACAACCTCATGGTTCCTAGTCGGATTCGTTAACCACTGTGCCACGACGGGAACTCCTCATTTTTAATTATCAATTCATATTAGAATACCTCTATGTATTACTTGCCACATATATTTCTGACTTTATCCTCACCTATTTTTCTGTCCTATTTTTGAATGGTTTTCTTTAGTCAAAGAGAACTCTTGTGTTTACAGGCTTCACTAAAAATGGCCCACTACTACATCGTTTAACATCGAAAAAAATATAATCTATTAGATGAACTGCTGTTAAGTTTTATTTGATTTTGTTGTTAAGTATCCAACCTCAAAGCAATTTCTCATCTACATACAAAGAGAATATTTTCAAAAAAAGCAATAAGAGTATAGTTATTCAAATCCTAGGCTATGCATCTCATGAAAGTCTCACTAATACCACCCATTTCATCCAATCACTTTATTTATTTTTATTTCTTTCTTTCTTTTTTTTGTCTTTTTGCCTTTTCTTGAGCTGCTGCCACGGCATGTGGAGGTTCCCAGGCTAGGGGTCTAATCGGAGCTGTAGCCACCAGCCTACACCAGAGCCACATCAATGAAGGATCCAAGCCACATGTGCAACCTATGCCACAGCTCATGGCAATGCCGGATCCTTAACCCACTGAGCAAGGCCAGGGATCGAACCCTCAACCTCCTGGTTCCTAGTCGGATTCGTTAACCACTGTGCCACGACAGGAACTCCTTATTTTTATTTCTAACTGCTTTTAACATGCAAATTAAAGAGATGCAATGATCCAAAACAAAAATTTTAAAGTTGCCATTTACTATTTCTTCAGGTTAGGTTCCTCACTCTCACTTTCCATGATTATCTAGAAACCATACTACATGTCTTTGAAAGTAGGCAGAGGTGGCAAGCTCCATAAAAAAACAGGAAGATTTCAGAATGATCTTGCTGGGATTTATAGCTCATTTAAATTGATCATGATTGGAGCCTTTTTCCTGATAACTTATTTTTGAAGCTATGGTGGCATGTAGGATTCCCTTTGGTTATTGATAGACCTCTTGAGAGACCATGCTAATTGTAGTAAAAACACAGCAGTTGGCAAAGAAACATAAACTGGTTCTGTGGGATTAGGCCATAATTTTAGATTAGAACCTAAAATGGAAGGCACGTTTACTGGGGATTACACAAAGCAATCTCTTGGGGGAAATAAACAGAATATTAAAACTTAGATTTTTAGGAGTTCCGGTCGTGGCGCAGTGGTTAATGAATCCGACTAGGAACCATGAGGTTGTGGGTTCAGTCCCTGCCCTTGTTCAGTGGGTTAAAGGAACTGGCGTTGCCGTGAGCTGTGGTGTAGGTTGCAGATGAGGCTCGGATCCAGCGTTGCCGTGGCTCTGGTGAAGGCCGGTGGCTGCAGCTCCGATTCAACCCCTAGCCTGGGAACCTCCATATGCCACGGGAGCGGCCCAAGAAATAGCAAAAAAAAAAAAAAAAAAAACTTAGATTTTTAAAGTCCAAAATTAAACAAGATTTATCTATTTAACAATAAGATGGCATACTATATGTATATAATTAACAAATATAAATGTATTAGGACACCAGTCAAAAATGGTCAACCAATGAATTTGTGACCCATGAAAAATCCTGGAAACCACTTATTTTAAAACTTACACTTCTAACTGGATTTTGTTAATATCTACCATAAAAAATACTCAATTTTTACTCGATGGAAAGAGGCAAGGCTAGTACAATGTAACAAAAAATTTATACAAATTTTCAAAGAAATGAACAAGTGAATGGAAATAATTTTCGGGACTGTCGTTAGTTTGGGATAAATACTTCATTCAGCTATTTATTACTTTCCTATAAACATATGACTGAGTTGTCTAAATCATAACCAATTATTTGACTTTACAAAATTAAGCCAAATAAAACCTAGAGCAATATTTAAATACAAAAAGCCAAAGCTGTTGAATAATCTAGTCTCAATTAAATCAACTATTAATCTAATTTTTTGTTTGTTTTGTTTTTAGGGTTGAATCTGCAGCATCTGGAGGTACCCAGGCTAGGGGCTCACAGGAACGCTGGATTCTTAACCCACTGAGCGAGGCCAGGGATCAAACCCAGAGCATCATGGTTCCTAGTCAGATTCATTTCTACTGTTCCACTTCGTGAACGCTACTACTTCCACTACTAATCTTTGATTCATTAAACTTCGTTTTTACTTCTATACTCAGAAAATCTTTACTTTCTTTCACGGCTGTTTTTAAAATATTCTAAATTTTTAACCTCTCTTACAGTTGGCTAAAAGGCATTTTGTTTCTAATTAAAAAAAATTCTTTTAATTCCTTCTACCTCTACTACTCGATAATGTCACTGATGTCATAACTACAATAAAGAGGCATCTTCATCAATCAGCAGCTCTTCTCCTACAGTAATACTGTTTTGCTCATCTCTTATGTAGTGATATACCTACCCACCTTTGTAAGAAATGGATTCCTTGAAATTTCTTAAGATCCAGGAAATGGAAAAGATAATTGGCTCAATCATGCTATGTTATGAAAAACTAATATAATATGTGGTAAAATTCTATTCCCGAAGGAGAATATTAAGCCATCAAAACACTTCATTTTTATTAAAGAAAACTGTGTATGTGGCAATGCAATAGTATTATATAAGGACTTAAAATTAAGCATTGTTTGGTTTGATGGTATTTATGTTTTATAATGATATTTTCAACCAACCATTAGGTTTCTAAAGATTCATCCTTTTTGATGTGTGAAGCTATCGTATATTCTTTCCCTGATGAATACTATTTCATTGTGTTAGAATATAACAATTTATTTAGCTCTTCTTCCTGTCAGTGGGTATTTTTGGTGGTTTATCAGTTGTTCTGCTATTACTAGTAAACTACCTGTGTTTTTCATTCACATATATAACCATTTCCCTAGGCAACATGGTGACTTTCAACCTATACAGTTTACTTTTTAACAGAGATTTCATATACAGGCATGCATACAAGTGGAACTGAAACAGTACAACCACTGCGGAACACAGTATGGAGGTACCTCATAAAATTAAATATAGACCTGCCACATGACTCAGACATCCCACTCTCGGGCATATATCCAAACAAAAGTTTTCTTGAAAAAGACAGATGTACCCGTATGTTCATTGCCACACTATTCACAATAGCCAAGACATGGAAACAATCTAAATGTCCATTGATAGATGAATGGATTAAGAAGATGTGGTATATATACACAATGGAATACTACTGAGTCATAAAAAAGAATAAAATAATGCCATTTGCAGCAACATTGATGGAACTAGAGACTCTCATACTAAGTGAAATAAGTCAGAAACACAAAGACAAATTCCATATAATATCACATATATGGAATCTAATATACAGCATAAATTAACCTTTCCACAGAAAAGAAACTCATGGACTTGGATAACAGACTTGTGGTTGCCAAAGGGGAGAGAGAGGGAGTGGGATGGACTGGGAATTTGGGGTTAATAGATGCAAACTATTGAATTTGGAATGTATAAACAATGAGATCCTGCTGTGTAGCACTAGGAACTGTATCTAGTCAACTTATGATGGAGCATGAAAGACGATAATGTGAGAAAAAGAATGTATATATGTATATGTCACTGGGTCTCTTTGCTGTACAATAGAAAACTGACACAACACTATAAACCAACTATATGGAAAAAATAAAAATCATTAAAAAAAACAAATAAAACTGAAACAAGTTTCTACAAATAATTTTTGCCCTAATTAAAAGGTATTCTAATGTTTTCTATTATATTTCTATATTATGTTGTATTATATATATTATTTACTAGTCTATATTTTTGTTCTATTTAATTTAAAAATGCCTGTAAGACCATTGAAATTGAGACCCATAATTATAGCACCAGATTATGTATTATATAAGTAAAAACGCTCAGTTTTAAAATATGCACTTCTTCAGTTTCATAAGATGATAATAATTGTTTTCAAAATGTAGTTGAATCAAATCAAAATTCACAACCATGAAACAATTCATAATATTCCACATCCTGGAGATAACTGATGAGACTTTTTTTAACCAGTATAAATCACATAAAATACTATCTCATTTTTATTTTTGTTTTCATTACCCCGAATAATGAGAAGTTGGAAAGCATTTCATTTTTTCATCTTCCTAGAATGCTATTTGAATTCTTAATGTAATTTCTAGTAGCATTGCTTTATATATTGATTTTTAAAAAAGTTTGATATACACTTGGTACTAATTTTATATTTCATATTTTGTTCTCTGCTTAAATTTTACATCACCCTGTTTTCATATTGATTTTCCTTCTTGACTCTTCATTTTTTTTAACTTTTATAATTTATCAAATATCACATTTATATTTAATGAAATATGTATTAATTACATTTTTTCTGTTTCCTAAATTGTATCATTCAAGGTCATTGTTTACTTGTTTATCTGAAGGTTGTCTTGAGTGCTGCTGATTTTCTTAATATGCTTACATGTCCTTGATTGTTCATATTTATGAGCAAAGACCTCAGCATCTATTTTGGATTTCCTGCACTGTTCAGTGTGTAGGTCTATTCCCAGCTGGATCCTTCCCATAAGAGAGTCTCACTAGACTCTGTGTACTGGGTAGGGTAAGACTTAATTAAAAAATTTCACTTTAAGCATGGCATTCGCTGTCAGGCTACAAATCCAGGCTTTGTGTTTGTGTGTGAGATAAAGTGTGTGTGTTTGTGTGTGTGTGTGTACACCACCATGGGCAGAGGTAGAAGTATGGCATTCCTACTAACTTCTGAAACTGTCATATACAGACCTACTTCTTATTAGGAGCTTTCACTAAATCAATGGTCGTAGGTCTAGTGCCTCTTTCAAGTTCCACTAGGCAAATTTTTTCTGACTTTTCTTAGAACTTCCTTAGAAGATGCCACTAACTCCCTATCTACTTCATTTTCAGTACATAACTTAACACTTGCTATCTTCCAGAAAATGCCAGGCATCTTTTTGTCTTTTGTACTTGTTTTCTCTTCCTCTGCCATGAGTTTGTTTACTTATTATACCTCTAGTTTTTAACTTGGCTTTAACTCAAGGGAGAGACAAAGCAAATGCATGAGCCTGTTCTTCCACCACGAACTAGATGACACATGAGTGATATAGATTTACCTTTTCTTATAAGTGCTCAATTAATACCTGATTGTGTTAGCTTGAATATGGGAAGGAATGACAAGTAATCTCATGGGAGATTTATTTATTCTTTCAGCAAATACTAAGCATCTTGTAAAACCTGGTTGAGAAAGAGCAGCTAGAGAAAGCCATATCAGTTTTGCCAAGAGAAGGAATAGTTTCAGGAGTTGTATATGGTTAAAACTATCCACTGCTGTGATGTATCTCAACAAGATAAGGATTCTCAAGTGATGATGTCCTAGTACTTGAATCTAAAGGTTTCCATTGGGCTGTGTGGGCCCGTGCATGTCCACATTTTACATCTTTACCCTCTTCTCTGTCAATTCAAATTAAACCTTTCTCAATATGTTGCCACAGTTCAATTTCAGTTTAGAACATTAAAAAAAAAATAAAATAAAGACTACCTGAACCCTCTCAGATTGAATGTATTTCTCTACAAGTATGTATCCCAATACTCCAAAACATCTATATTTCATTTTTTTAGTTGCATCCCCTTTAAAATGACAGAACTATAAAATATTCCTACCACTTATAATTTTATTTAAACACTGATTTCACCATACTATAGCACATAAAAATATGAATGAGAGCAGGTTCCCTCTAAATAAGATTTTATGATGGTATAGAGAAAATATCTATGGTCCTTTGACCATTTTCACACTATATTCTTAAGACAGTTGCATGCCTTTTGCTGATCTCTGAACCTCACTTCCTTTCCTGGTACAAAATAATGAACTAAAGAAGTTACATTACTGCTATTTAAACTTCCACTGAACTGGACGTAATAGAATATAATTTTCTTCCAAATCTCAATTATAAATCCACCAGAATATCCCCAATAATCAGCTCAAGCTATGATAAGGAAATGCTAAGAACATTTATCTCATAAATTTGAGCTTCAAAGGGTTATCTTGAACCCTTTCACTGTCACAAAAGTATCCAAGCAAAGGTCAGGCTCTCATTAAAGCTTATCTAGAGCCAGAGTTATATGTTATGGTTTATTGCCTCAAGTACCAATTAATACAGGATTAAAGAAATGAAAAACCAGTGATTCATACCTTTGCAGGCAAATCCTCATGCTTCAGCATAAAGCTAAAATATTAATTGTCATTTTAGTCATGTAGTATTTTATTAGGCACTTAACTCTGTAGGTTTTATCAAAAGATATATAACATTTATTTTTAACAAAATGCAGAGGAGATTTGGGGAACATTTACTCAAAATCTAATAAAGTAAAGTCTTAGAGGTATTTTCTAACCAGCAACTTAACCATGGACATCAATTATTAATGAGGTTGAAATGCTTAATAATAGGAGACTAGAAAGAAGCTATAAAGAATTGCTGAAATATCACCATGATATCAAGGGCGATTGTCTTCTTAGGAGGCATACAGAAAACAATAAAAGCATAATTGCACACTACTGCATTAACAAATTTTGTCTGCAAGGCTGTTGATGGTAGGGAGAAGTGAGAGAGAGAATGGTTAGAAATCAGGGGAATGTGTATAGAGGTGTTCTTCTCTCATTTCATCGCTGTTATTTTATGTAACCTGGACACTTTCTTGCCTTTCGGGTAGATAAATGCTAAACCTTTATTACTAATAATCTTTTTCAAATACTCTCAGGGGCCTTTTACATGTATATCAGTTTCATGATCAACATTTGCTCCATATTACCAGGGGGCCTGAATCAGTGCCCTCCAGCAGTCTAAACTCCTTATGCCTTTGCTCCTGGAGATATCTAAGCTCTGCATTCTACCCTAATCATTATCTGTCACATTTGGAACTAACAGCATACACACCACATCCACTTCTAGAAAATGAACACTGTCCCTCCAAATGTTTAACATCATTGTAGCAACTCAGTCTTCAGATAAACTCCAGAGGAAAAATTGAAAGAAAAATTTCCTGTGGGCAAGCAAACAAGATTTTAGGAAGAAAATTATCCTTGATAAATTGAGTCTCCCTGGGATGTGCATAGATAAAGATGGGTTCTTACGTTATTACTGTCATTTAAGAGGCAGCTGAAACCGTAAGCCTCTTATAGTTTTTTTTTCTTTTTTTTTTTTGTGACTGAGATACTACTGCCCATTTTTGGAAATCCAGCTTTGCAAAGACCCTTGCATTGGTACTAGCTTAAAATCTAGTGTACCTTATCTGTTTTAATAATGGATACATAGTTGAAGGTGGATGTCTTCTGTCAACTGCTTTATACAAAAGAAACATTTTGCCACAATAATTTGTCCATGTTGATTGTACTACTCAGCTGCCTCTTACTCTAATAAGTCTTTACTTTTCCATCACCTTCTCCAGGCAAGCATTATGAACTCATCCTGAGCTAAAATGAGATAAATAAGGTGACCCCAAAAGCATCTAATATCTTTTCTGTAGGGATTAGCAAACTCATTTCCTCAGTGTTCAGACTACATATTTTGTCTGAACACAGAAGACACATCTTAACTCTTAAGGACTTCATGTACCTCATAAAAACCAAACATTGTATATACATACATATATATATATACACACACACACATATATATATATAATGAAACTTTTATGTATGTTTATATATATTTATATACATTATCAACTTACCTCTAAATTCTCTTAGAATTTTGTCTCTCTGCTTTAAAACAGAAATGCTGATTTGTGTTGCCTGACACTTTCAAGTTGGAGATGAATGAAACGGACCAACAACTTCAATAGATAACCAGGTACAAATGTAAGTAATGTAAACAACACTACACTTTTATCCCAAATTCTCGGATTCAAGTTATGCCCTTGAGAGTTTTAAATTTTAGGTTAACCTTTCTTTTGTCTCATCTATGGCAATAACAGTGCCTGCCAACATAACAGAAATGGTATTAGAATTAAGAGAAGGTATTTAAAAAGATAAAGAAAGACACTCACAGTGATGATGATGATGGTCATGATGGTTATTTGCCTGTTGCTGTTGTTGTTGTCACTCTCCTTTTTTTTTTTCCACCCTAATTTCATGATTAGAAAAAAAAATTGTTTTCAGGGCAAAGATTGAATTGTATTGGATTACTTTGAAAACTATCAATGCTGCCACCAATGCCTCCTCCCACTTTCAGGCTATGGTGATTTCCAGGATTCTATATTCATCTCCTCTCCATCTTCCATTTTGAAAATACCTACTTTCTAACCACAACTCTATTTCATCATAATTATCACAAAACTTACTGTTGAGTTGCTTTAAAAATCTCTCAATCCTTAGGTTTCTAAAATTGTTATTCCATAGTATCATTCTCTGGCTTCACTTGTACCTGCAAATATCGAAAACATGGCCTTACTCCTTGACCTGCCACTACTCCCTCAGCTAGTCACAATTCCTAGGTCAAATCCACTTTTGTGTTCTTTTTTTTTTGTTGTTCTTCTTATTCCCATTACCATGCACAGCTAGAGAAATTGTTCGGGGGTGTTGACTATTACAAATTTAGCTTCTCTAAACTACATTGTGTTTTTAAAGTTATTTGATAGTAATCCTCTGGGTTTGGGTCATTTCTATCAGCCATCACATACCTTCAGTACAGAGTTATTCTGAACTTTTATCATTCTCTTAAGGTTTCTTTGATCAATACCAGCCACAGCTTTGAGAAAATGATCTATCTTATTACATCATGAACATGGAGGAATCAAATAGAAACATTCCCCAAATTTCCTTCTGTCCCACTCTCAGTAAAAGGTCTCAATTTTTCCTCTTCCCTTAGAAGTAAAGCTACCATCCTCTTGGAAGTGTGGGGCTTTCAGCCCCATTCATTACGACAACCCTTTCCTCACTCTCTAGCTTTGTGGTGAGTCAAGTTTCCTGTTCTTGTGTCTCCAACTTTTTGTTTTCATTAGCTCTCTCTTCTCAGCCAGAAATCTCCTTTAAGTAAATGTTAGCTCAACTGTGCCTCCCATTAAGCCACCAACTCTTCACTCTTTTTCATCATTAACATCCTGAGAGAGAATGCGTTGTAACTGGAAATTTGAGGGTGTCTGTATGGATTATTTTGCTCTTAATGTTGCTTCATTACCCACCCTAGTCTCTTCTACTTCATTCAGGGCCCATTTACTCTTTCCCATAGTTTCAACTACAAAATATATACACAAATCACTTTAATCTCTTAACGGTATTAATATAAATTTAAATTTTCTTCAAGTTTACCTGGATTGCTGTAAGCATCTCAAACTCAAAATGTTCCAGAGTGAAATTTTGGATGTTCTATCCTGACTCCACCTTTTCAATACCATTTGCTTGCTGCTGATCTTAAATTAAGCTTCCTTCTTTCTCATCTGATCCCTCTAATTGCTGAACTCCTAAAGATACAAGATAAAATTCTAATGTCCTTAATTAATCAATTCTTTCATTCTATTATTACACTCAATTACTGAATTCTTATATCCAACTCCTGATATGGAACATGAACTGTTACTAAATAGTGGAAACACTACAGTGAAGCAAATAGATACAATCCCTTCGCCAAATGGAGTTTTGCTGAACTCTACCTTGATCTTTTTATGAATGAATACCTCCCTCTTTAGCATTTTCATGCTATTGTACAGTCTCATATTAGAACCAATAACATTTTTAAAATGCATCGTTATTTTTGTGGCTTACATGTGTCAGCTGAACTCTCTGAGGACAAAAACTGGTTTTGAGTTTTGTTTTGTTTTCAGGGCCACACCCGTGGCATATGGAGGTTCCCAGGCCAGGGATCTAATCAGAACTATGGCTGCCAGCATACCCCACAGCCACAGCAATGCCAGATCCAAGTTGCATCTGTGACCTATACCACAGATCACAGCAACGCTGGATCCTTAACCCACGGAGGAAGGCCAGGGACCAAACCCGCAACCTCGTGGTTCCTAGTCAGATTCATTTCCACAGCGCCATGATGGCAACTCCCAAAAACTGGTTTTGTATAGTTATGTCTCAGTGTGTGCATGGTATTATTGCTTTATTTTTCCCCAGGACCTGAATTTCATGATTACTTCTTTAATGTTTGTCTTTGCCAAAGTAAGTAAAAGTGGAGTACGGCGTTCCAATATACAATTATGGATCCAAATGTTTAAGATTACTTGCGCCAAAGAATTACATAGAAACATTTGTTCCCTTGCAAAGAGTTACACTTTTTGGAATTTGATAAACCTGTTTCTTAACTCTGCTTAATATAAAAAGGGTGATAAAGAGGAAAATAAAATATTCCTAAGGTTTCTTCGTCATGTTTACTAAATTACAAGTGTGTGGTCAAAGTATTGTGATCATCAAATTATACATCATCTGATGAACCTAATATTCTGGAAAGTTCTTAACATTTTGACTTTTCTTTTGGAAAGGACCTAAATGGGGTGGGGTGTGGGGGAAAGCTACATTTGATTTCCCTCTAGAGTGCTATTAAAAAATTAGTTTTGGACTGTAGACACACACTTAAAACCAAGAACTTTCCTCAAAACTTAATATTAAAAATAAAGTTCTTATTGGGGGCACATACAACATTGTGATTTGGAAAGATGAGGTAGAAACAGACAATAACAGAGATTGCCAGTGATTGTTATCAAAGAAAAAGTCAAGAAAACACACTGGTTTGGCTGAAAGATGTTAAACCTATTTGTAAGTGAAATTTCCCATCTTTGATGTGGGGGTTGCAGCTCACCCAATCAACAACAGCATCTTAATTTATTACTCAGTGATAGTTCATAAAATATTCATTAAATGTTTTTATTTATTTTAATCATTTTATTTATTTTAATAAATCATTTTATTTATTTTAATCAATTACTCAGTGATAGTTCATAAAATATTCATTAAATATTTTTATTTTAATCATTTTCCAAATGTTTTTTCTGTTGCTGTTTCTACTTTTTCTATGAGAAGTAAATAAAAGCAACACTGCCTTATAGAATATAAAATATAAATGCTGTCCTTTTAGAAACTTTCTTCAAATTGCTAATACCCACATAATATTTTTTCAAATAAAAATATAGTAAAATTATACATTAAATATTAAATGTTTGAACTAAACCTATTACCTCTCAATTGAATAAATACTTATTTAGTTTTGCGATCAAATGATTGAAAGAGAACATAGGTATAACAGTATTATCTGTTTATATGACCATAATGTCATAGCCTGTGTAGTAGAAAAATCACAAACTGAGTGATGTTAATACAGAATTTATTTCATTAAAAATCTTGCATTATATTTGTGCCCTTTACTTTGTAATATTTATTCCCCCAAATCACAGCTAACAAGAAGAACGTGAATGGTACTTATAACTTACATAGACTGTATTATGTCTAGTGGATTTGTTTAAATTTTCCATGTTAAATCTCATATTAGATTTTTTTCTGTCTCCATTACAAAAAAAAGTAGGAGGATGAAAGAATAGGAGTGAGAGAGGGAGGAGAGGAAAAAGGCCAAGTCTTTTTCATATAATAGTCCTCCAAGAATTTACTTGAGTCTTTATTTCTCTAATATTCTTTACATTCTTTTTTGCATTCCAAGTCAAGTTTATTCCTTTTTTTTTTTTTGTCGTTTTGCCTTTTCTATGGCCGCTCCCTCAGCATATGGAGGTTCCCAGGCTAGGGGTCTAATCGGAGATGTAGCCGATGGCCTACACCACAGCTCACAGCAACACCAGATCCTTAACCCACTGAGCAAGGCCAGGGACTGAACCAGCAAACTCATGGTTCCTAGTCGGATTCGTTAACCACTGAGCCATGACAGGAACTCCTCCAAGTCTATTCTTACATCCTCTCTTTCTTTTTGGGTGTGCCTGCACTGTGCAGAAGTTCCCTGGCCAGGGATGGAACCTGAACCACAGCAGTGACAGTGCTGATTCCTTAATCCCTAGGCCACCAGGGAACCCCTCTTCCTATTCTCTTAAAATTACTACAACTGTCCATATGATGCATATAACTAAACATAGGGGGGAAAAATGCCATCTCAAAATATCTCTTTGATATCCAAATTATTTCAAGCTGAAACAATCAAGGCCCAAAAATATGCAGAAAGGACCTCTGAGCTTCCCTAATTGCCTAAAGAATGTAGATAGAGGACCTGTTAGAACAAAGGAGCCATCACCACAGCTACTATAGTAGAACTGAATTTGTACATAGAGAGGAACCTAGCAAAATCTGTTTGTTAAAATTTATCTCTGTGACCCATTGTCTCCGCTTGGCCCAACAAACACTTTAACAAATACTTGTTTTTTCGTCTCCACATAAATTGCCTTCTTCCCTTTCAAGTCTCAAACCACTACACCAACACCCTTTTCTGTCTTTTGCTAAGGATGGTATTTAAGGTGAGAGTTATAGCCATTTGAGTTACTCAGTTTTCCTGGATCTTTTCCATGTATACAAGTATAAACTTTTATTTGATTTGCTCCTAATAATCCATGTCATGTCTTTTCATTATTAGACTGGCCAGAAGAACCTAGAAGGGTAGAGGAAAATTTCTTTCTCCCCAACATAAGCAAAAAATTTGAGGAATAAAGCGGTCTCTAAAACTTTAAATATTTATCATCTCTTTTTGTTAATGTTGGGATTCCTCAAAGTTCTGCCCTTGGTTTGTTCTCACAATACTTTCTCTTCCAGGGAAATTGCCCCTATTTTCATGATTACATTTGTGCTAATAACTCCAAAACTTCTATCAGTTGTACTGTTATTTCTTTTCTGCTCAAGAGTTTGATTTCAGGTTCTCTGACAGCCCAAACACTAAAAGTAAACTGAACACATAGTATGTACTTAAAATTTTTTTTTTCCCTCTTCCTTTGGTTCCAGTTTCTTATGATACAAATATAATCCACATCTTAAGCTCTTCTTACTTTGTACAGTCAATTATAATGGTCAAGAGATTTCATCTCTGTGCTGTATCTATCTTTCTTATTTATCTGTAGCCTATTGTGGGAGCCTCCTAACTGGTTTCCATGCCTCCATCAGAAATGTCTTATTTATTTATTTATTAATTCATTCATTTCATGGCTGCACCCATGGCATAAGGAAGTTCCTGGGCCTGGGTAAAATCAGAGCTGCAGCTGGGGCCTATGCCACAGCCACGGCAAAACCGGATCCAAGCTGCAGATGGTGGCAAT
Source organism: Phacochoerus africanus (assembly GCF_016906955.1). NCBI lineage: Eukaryota > Metazoa > Chordata > Mammalia > Artiodactyla > Suidae > Phacochoerus > Phacochoerus africanus. The sequence goes on from NC_062554.1 coordinate 79,337,516, forward strand.
GCTGGAACCTTAACCCACTGTGCCACAGTGGGAACTCCTATCACAAATTTCATACTGCTTGAATCAACCTTACTAAAGCTGCTTTTAGAGCATCAGAGTGTTCTTCATATTATCATAGTGATAAATGAAAGGCACCTATCTAAATGACACAACTATACTAAAAAATATTATCACATAAGGATATTTTCCATAAGGATTGACTAAGTTGTTCATTATTTTATTTTCGTGAGAAATAGCCTAAAATCTTCTCCTTTTAATGGGAAGGAAGAGGGCAATTTCAAAATGAAATAATGGAGTTCCTGCCATTTCTTTTCTTCCAGAGGAAGACAACCATGCCAAATCCTGTTCTCCTAAAAGTACTGCCATGAAGGTCTGGCACATCAGAGCTCTCTCAAAAACAGAAACGCAGCTGCAAGTATTATGTTTGGCCAAGCCCTTCTGTTTTTTCTGCTGCTGTTTCCTACATTCAGTTTCCTTCTTCTTAATAGTGCTGGTAAATTAGCATGGGGAGGCCATGTGCTGGATTTTGGGCATGTGCCTTCAGGGCTTGGAGCCATAGCCGTCAGGAGTCATGCTATGTGGGCCATTAAACAAACAGCGAAGAAAGAAGAAAACAGTCCTCCTTAAATAAATATCCAATGATTGATGATAGTCTTATTTATTTCTGCCCAGAGTGTTTTCAAGTCTACTCAAAGAGTCAAATACTGGCTATAATACAAATCCCCAGGAAATGATTTTATGTTTCACACAATAGTTAAGATAATTCTTTGAAGTATACTTTCTTTTCTCTTGTGCATAGAGCAGTGGTTTCTCTGCTAACCTCAGCATTATCCTTTACTTCTTTTGATGCTTCCCCCACACACCTTTAATAATTTCATTGAATGAATAAGTGACATGAAATAGTATGATTAAAGAAAGAGATGTACCTATTCTGAATTCAGTGCCATCACCTTAATTTTCTTTTCCTTTTTGGTAAAATTATGGAGATTGAATTAAAGATGGACGGCAGCTTACACGTTACATCTTCCCTCCTCCAAAAACAAAAGCATCTCTAACAAGCAGTGGGCTATAAGGTGTAGAGGTCTACCCACTCCCCCAGTGTAGTTATCAGCAGAATTGTGTTGCTATTCCCCTTCTTCTGTAATTCCCAGTACATTCAGTGGATTACATACTGTTTATGCATCATGCAGCCTCCCTGAGCCCTGTTTCTTTACAGTACTTACTCCTGCTGCTAAAAGGAAAATAGGCTCTGACAATCCCCTTTGGCTGCCAAAGCTGCTCCCTCTGAATGAACACATCCTGCTTCAGGAGTCAAGCTGATCCCTGTGATCCCTGAATCCAACAGGAGTTCAAAAGAATTCTGTGCACCTCAAAGGAAAAAAAATTGCTATTCGTTTAGGATTTACAGACAAACCAGAGCTTTACCATGGAAGAGCTGATGCTATCCTGCTCCTGATTCTGCCTCTGCTGCTGAACCAGCTCAAACTGCAGATGAACCGGAAGGCCCCAATCTGCCTCTGACTCTAGATCTCCTCCTGTGTGACACAGTTCAGTTCAGACACAATAATGAGGCCATTGAATTTCCTTCTGCAGCTGGGAGCTGACTGTAAACGCTAAAGTTAAGTTATTGAAATGACTGTGTCAGGGGACTTGCAAATGAATATACTGTCATTCCAATGTAACCCAATTTACCCTGTGTTCATAGTGAATGGTTTTAGACACTTAGTTGAAAGCCCTACTATGATGTTTTGCAAAAACATATTTAGAACACATTCCCAAAGGAAAATTGACAACTGCGATGACAGCTTAGAAAAGGATGAAAGAATCACAACAGCATAGTATATTTTATGACAGATTTCATATGAAGATTTAAAGATGTTAAAAAGTGATTTCACAATATCCATAAGAGCTAGGTACTAAGTATTCTTCAAGTTAAAACATAATGAAATAATTACTGCAGTGCTTCATGATTCTAAAATTATATCATTAAATAAATAAAGGAAGAAAATGTCCCACTCTGAGCAAATGATAAATGAAAATCAGTTTTTATAAAGTTTATAAATGTGTTTATTGAATGGGCACCATTCTATGACTAGTGACCAAAATGAATGCAGTGTATTTACTATATTCCAATTAGAAATATCCTAAATAGATTTGTAGGCTCTATTAAAATTACTTAACATATATTCTGATACATTAGAAAATTGTTAGAAATATTTATCTGGAAGCTAGTATTCACAAAACAATTTTGACAGAATTTTTATAAAAGTTTTTAGTTTTATAAAAAATCCTTGTTCTTATATGTTTTAATTATGGTAAAAGTGTATCTGTATAAGAGTTTCATGATAGAATTAACTATGTATTACCTATCTTCTTCAAGATCATATATGAGATCTAAGTTGTATTGTCATAGGCTTCAAGTCCCCTTCAAGGAGATTAAACCCAAAAGCCTCTGGCCATGTCTCATTGTAATGCCCCTTCCCCCACCTTGAGCAGCCTGGGCTGCTCACTCCCTACTAGGGAAGGAATGTGGCCTATTCCTCCCACTGGCTCAGTATAACCTGTTCCTCATGCAAATAATGTATCCTGCCTGAAACCAGTCAGAAGATCAAATATGCAGGAGAAATTAGTGGGCCTGGGGCAGGAGAAATCAGGTCCCCACTCACGTCTCAGCAAGGGGGATATAAAAACAACTATAAAGACAGGCAGGTCCTCTCTTTTACTTATGAGGAGGCCACACAAAGCTCTCTCTGAAAATGTACTTTTGCTTTAATAAATTTGTAACATGACCACCATTTCAACACTTTGCTGTGGAAGGGTAGGGACCAAGGAAACAATACAACTCTATCATTCTGGAACAAATTCTATCAGTATAACGGTATGAATATGTAGTTAGCTTAAAAAAAAAAAAAAAAAAAGGTGGGGATTGTTAACTAGGACTTTATCACACAGGTAAAAAATTCCAAAGTAGGGGTTGATTTTTTTCCCTAATGATATGTAGTCTTAGAGCTTAGAAAATATTTATAAATTGGGGGAAGGTATGAGAAACATTAATCACTTGCTCCAATTCCCACTGCTTCAATTTCCTCCCCTCTGCCCCTCTAATGTGAAAGTAGGGCTTGCTAAAGACATAACTCTTCTCTCCTTCACTCTGTGTCAAAGGGACATCTTGAAGGCTGGGGGCTAGAATCATCTGAAAGTTTTTCCACTCACATTTATGGTGATTGATGATGGCTATTCACTAAGACTTTACTTGGGCTGTTGACTACTTCCTTACAGCAGAGTGGTTGGTTTCCAAGGATGAGTGCCCTGAGACTGTGAGGACCAGGTGTAAGACATATCACTTTTCATGATCTAACTTTGGAAGTAAGTCATGAAGCATAAATTCCAGCAATTCTATATGTCAAGGCACTCACAGAGGCCCAAGTTCAAAGTGAAGGAAGACTTTACCTCCTAATGGAGAATTGAAAAGTATAAAAAAGCAAATTTGTTAGTAACCACAAGTTGTTAGGACCATTTGGGGAAAATATCAGCATCTAATAGAATACAAATGTGTATCTTTAGTATAGGGATATTAAATACTAAATAAATATACTAGATACTAAATATACTAAATACTAAATAAATATAGCTAATGGTATTAGGTCTTTGTTATTTAATAATGAATTTACTCTTGTATTCTTGCACATTATTCTCTTTGATTCCTGCTGGTGATAAAAAACAAAAACAAAAACAATGTCTTCAATTAGTGGTGTTGGAAAAACTGCACAGCTACACGTAAAAAAAATGAAATTAGAATATTCTCTAACATCATATACAGTAATATACTCAAAATGGATTAAAGACCTAAGTGTAAGACCAGACACTATAAAACTCCTAGAAAATAACATAGGCAGAACACCCTTTGACATAAATAGTAGCAGTATTTCTTTGGATACATCTCCTAAAGTAATGGAAACAAAAGCAAAAATAAACAAATGGAACCTAACTAAACTTAAATGGTTTTGCACATCAAAGGAAACCATCAACACAATGAAAAGACAACCTACTGGATGGGAGAAAATATTTGTAAATGATATGACTGATAAGGGATTAATATCGAACATAAACAAACAGCTCATAAAATTCAGCATCAAAAAAAAAAAAAAAGACCAAACAACCTGATTTAAAAATGGGCAGAAAAGAACTGAATAGACATTTTCCCAAAGAGGAAATGCAGATAGCCAGTGGGCATATTAAAAAATACTCAACATGGATGACACAAATCATCAGGGAAATGCAAATCAGAACCATAATGAGAAATCACCTCACACCTATAAGAATAGCTACAATCAAAAGACCACAAATAAAAGATACCTGCAAGGATGTGGAGAAAAGGGCACCCTTGGGCACTGTGGGTGGAACTGTAAATTTTTAAACTGGTATAGCCACTATGGAAAACAGTATGGAGGTTTCTCAAACAACTAAAATGGAAATATCATATGACCTAGCAAAAATACATGCATCATAAAGTTCATAGCAGCATTATTTACAATTGCCAAGGTATGGAAGCAACCTGAGTGTCCATCAACAGATGAGGAGAGCTTGTGTACCTATGGACCTGGAGAGTATTATGCAAAGTGAAAAAGGTCAAAGAAAAATAGGTCAAAGAAAAATAATTATATATATAATAATAATAAAAAACTAGTGAGTATAAGAAAAAAGAAATAGACTCACAGATATAGTGAACAAACTAGTGGTTACCAGTGGGGAGAAGAAAGGAGAGAGGGGCAATACAGGGACAGGATATTAGGAGCTACAAACTATTAGGTATAAAATAAGCTACAGGGATATCTTGTGCACATGGAGAATATAGGCAATACTTTATAATAATAATAAATGGACCTTTAAAAATTGTGAATCACTATCTTGTACACCTATGACTTATATAATATTGTATAGCAGCTATTCTTCAATAATGATTTTTTTTTTTTTTTAAAGAAGAAAGCCTTAGACATTCTATAATGCAGGCTGCCTTCTAGTGCTTGGAGTTTTTTGCATAATTTCTAGACCAAATTCTTTCTTTCTTTTTTGTCTCTGAAGACTACTTTAAATTATTGCTTTGGAGTTCCCGTCGTGGCGCAGTGGTTAAGGAATCCAACTAGGAACGATGAGGTTGCGGGTTCGGTCCCTGCCCTTGCTCAGTGGGTTAAGGATCCGGCGTTGCCGTGAGCTGTGGTGTAGGTTTCAGATGCAGCTCGGATCCCACGTTGCTGTGGCTCTGGCGTAGGCCGGTGGCTGCAGCTCCGATTCAACCCCTAGCCTGGGAACCTCCATATGCCATGGGAGAGGCCCAAGAAATAGCAAAAAAAAAGACAAAAAAAATATTGCTTTGCATTAACAAAAGGGTAAAACAATGAAATTAAAAATCATAACATAGGTGTTAAAATGTGTTTTGATGACTTGAGATACTTTTGACTCTGGTCATAAACAGTAATCCAGAATTTTGAATAATGGACTTTAATTCCTGAACAAAATTGATGGTGGTTGTGGATGGAGAGTGGGATGGAATGTTGGTTCTATCTCTTTTTAATTAAGAAATCTGATAATTTCTCCTTTGAAACACAACCAGTTACAAATTGAGAATCCATGCAATGCATAACAAGAGATCATGGCTGGCACTTTTGAAAATCAGATGGGTCTGCATTGACATGTGCCCTCAGATGGTTCCTTACACAGATGGACCTCAGCAGTATTAAATGTCACAGCTGTTTTCACTGTGACCCCTATTTAAACATCTACTTAAAGACTTCCAGGAGTTCCCAATGTGGCTCAGCAAGTTAAGAATCTGACATAGTGTCTGTGAGGATGCACGTTCAGTAACTGGCCTTGCTCCGTGGGTTTAGGGTCTGGTGTTGCAGCAAACTGTGGTGTAAGTCGTAGATGCAGCTTGGGTCCATGGTTGTGTCTGTGGCCAGCAGGTGCAGCTCTGATTCAACCCCTAGCCCGGGAACTTACATGTGCTGCAGGTGTGGCTGTAAAAAAGAAAAAAAAAAAAGACTTCTATTTTTTTCCTTAGTCAAATACTATTGTTTTCTACAGGTAGTTAAATTTCAACCTATATATAATTACCAAATTAAACCTGAAAAAAAATATAATTTTTTGCATCTATGTTTAAAAATCAGACTTTTTCCTACAATCATTAAAGTCAATTTTTATAAAAGCTGTCAAATGAGAGAAAAGTTTAAATTACCTTTATATACATCCACTATTAAAGATAAAATTAAAATAAAATGCTCATAAAACATGCTTACCTAAAACTAAATAAACTGCTTGCATTTATTTCTCTTAACTTTACTATGTATGATACATGAAAGTTGCAAAATGTTATTCGATTTCATAAAAATAGTTTGTAAATTATCTGTAATGTTAAAGGCTCCCCCCAAAATAATATTTGTAAATTATTTCAGAACAAATACTAGAAATAATTTGATATAAAAGGAATTTCTCTGCATATGCATTGGTAAATTAGTTTAGCTGACACTTGCAAATTACAAAAACAAGAAAAATTTTAGTCTCTGTCAGAAATACTTGATCCCAGCCAACACTGCCTTAGAGGAATGAGAATCCAGTGTTGCTTTCAATTTTTTTTAAGTAATACAGAACATCCAAATAAACAGGTAAAATTTTTTAAATGTTAATACACTGTGTATGACAACCAACCAACCATAAACTGTTCAAAGGTGTACTGGTTTGCAACTTAATTCCTTTTTTCATTTTTTTAAGGTTTTATTGAAATATAATTGATTTTAAAAGTTGTGATAATTTCTTCTGCACAACAAAGTGATTCAGTTACACATGTACACACATGTATTCTCTTTCAGATTCTTTTCCCACATAGATTATCACAGAATACTGGGTAGAGTTTTCTGTGCTAAACAGCAGGTCTCTATTGAACAATCATTCCATACACCTCAGTGGGCTGCCAATCCCAAATCCCCAGTCCATCCCTCCCCACCACACCTGTCCCTTTTGGTTACTTTAAGTTTGTCTTCAAAATCTGTGAATCTGTTTCTGTTCTGCAAATAAGTTCATTTGGATACTTTTCTAAGATTCCACGTGTAAGTGATACACGATGATTGCCTTTCACTGGCTAACTCCGCTTAGTTTGATAATCTCTAGGTCCACCTATGTTGCTGCAAATAGCATTATTTCACTCTTTTTTATGGCTGAGTATAACACCATTTCTATACATGTACACGTCTTCTTTATCTATTCTTCTGTTGATGGACATTTATGGCAGAAGTAGAAGGCCTTAAGCTCACCTTCTCTCAGAAAACACAAAAATCACAACAAATTGCTGAACGACCATCAGCAAAATCACCTTGAAACTACCAAAAAAAGATACCCTACACCAAAAGAGAAAGAAGAAGCCACATTGAGATGGTAGGAGGGTCCTTTTTGTGATATAAACAATCTCCTAATTGCTGGGTAGGCAACCGAGATTGGAAAATAACTTTATCGAAGAGGCTCTCTGACAGGAGAATTCCAAACCTCACATCTGGTTCCCCAGCTTGGGGGTCTGGCTTTGGGAGGAGAAGCCCCCAGAGAATTTGGCTTTAAAGACTATCAGGGCTTGTGCACAGGAACTCCATGGGACTGCGGGGAATAGACTCTAGCACACACAAGCCTTCATGTGCCCTGGGTCCCAAGACAAAGCAGGGAGTCCATAAGAATCTGGCTCAGACCTACCTGAGGGTCCTGGAAGATCTCCTGGGAAAGCAGAGGACGACTGTTTCCCGCGGTGGGGACAAAACATTTGGAAAGAGAGTTTCTAGGAATGATTATGTAGTGTCAGCTCCTCTGCAGCCTACCATCTTGGAAAAAAACCTGGCCCCACCCACCAGGGCTGAGAAACCCCGGGGCAAACAACTAATATGTGGGAAAACAGCTCCACCCATCAGCAAACAAGCTGCCTAAAGTCTGCCTAGTTACACAGCTGCCTCTAATTACACCCAGAGCCAAAGCCTCACTCACCTTAGGGACAAAACAGCTCCACCTAACAGGGGGCAGGCACCAATCCCTCTCATCATGCAGCCAGCACAAGTATCAACTTCACTGACAGGGAGGCAGACACCAGAAGCAAGAAATGCTACAACGCGGTAGCAGACTGCAAAAAGGATATCACACAAAAAACTACACAAAATGGAAAGTGAGAGGAATATGAGCCAGGTTAAAGAACAAGACAAAACCCCAGAAAAACAGCTGTGAACTGGAGATTGGCAACCTCTAAGAAAAAGACTTTAGAGCAATGGTAGTAAAGATGATCTAAGATCTCAGGAAAAAAAAAATTAAAAAATGGAGGCAAAGATTGATAAATTACAAGAAACACTGAACAAATAAATGGAAGATTTAAAAATTAAACAAATTAAACAAGCAGTGATACAACTTCTGTTGTAAGTTTTTAGTGGAAAGAAATAATATCTGGATATAAAACCCTGAAGCATGAGATTTGCCCAGTAAAATTTCTTTTCAGTCAACCATGTCTTTCACTTATAGTTAAAGCAAAAAAACTCATTGCACAGATACGAAAAGGTAAGAATAATGCTGCAGAATCTGCTATAATGTTACACAGATTATCCGATCCACACCACTGAAAAACCAGGGTGTTTTGTAAGTTTTAATGCACTGTGATCTTAAAACTCTTTTTGAACTCATGTCCATTCATTTTGCCTGTTATAACTATAGCTTTTGAGAATCAACTGACTCACATATAGACTGCATGTAATGAACTATCCCGAAGAGTATTTGTCTTAGCATTCAAAAAAGGTATTTCATATTGATTTTCTTTTTGTAATTTGAACGCATGCATATTTTACATATTTGAAATATCCTTAAAATAGAAACAAACTTACAACAATGTACAGTGGCCTTAATATAAGAAAAGAGGATATATTTTTCAACTCCTTTGCTCATTTTTTCCACTTTCCTTCTTGAAATTGTTTCTGTCAATTTTAATTTTCACTGAGTTGAGTGGGAAAGGGATGTAAGGAGACAGTTGCCTCCAACTGCAAATAGCAATAGAGGATTAGTAAATGTTTTCAGCAGTTCCAAGTTTCATTGAACCTGTCTGGAATGATATGGGGCCAAATAAAATATGCATTTCTGGAAAAGCAGTAAGAGACATCATGGTGTTTTAAGGTTAAGAACTGAAAAGTAACTCAAAAATACCCCAAACCTGCAGTATAAAGGAGGTATAGACATATTGTCGTAAAGAAGAAAAACCTAAGACTCCCTAGCACAAATCTGTGAGGTTAGAGTATCTTTCATAAAGAGTACAGTTAATACAATATAGGTTCAATATCATCTGTGCATTTTAATAGTTATCTTTGTAACGGCACACATTAGCAGGGCCATTATAGCATTTTCTCCAAGGTTCCTATATCACCATCAGCTGTGAGCAAATCATTAATATCTTCAAAGCATCTGTTTTTGCTTTCAAGGTGATTCCATTTGGTAATTTAAAACAGAGCAAAACAGAGTAGTGAAATTATCAAAGAAGCAAAGAATTTTAAAAATGTAATTTCTTAAGTCAAATGTAGAAATGACATGGAATGAGGTAAGAAGAACCTCTTTGAATAAATAAGGTTACATGCCCCAAATCTAATGGAATACACACATTTTTAAAGAAAAATCTAAAGCAGTCTGCCAAATTCTCTTAATTTCTTCAGACCTTAGCACATCTTGACTACAAATCTGTTAAAGAAACTCTGGTAATTGCACACATACCCTCTCTAGATGGATTGTCTGAACACTGCAGAAATGGATTTTGGAGGATCTATACCACAGCTCATTCATAGCAGATCTGAGGGTTTTGCTATGTTCAAGTGACAGAGCCAGTCTGAGGAAAAACTAGCTAAGTATTTAGAGAATAAATACATTGACTCCAATGCCAAGTATGCCTCCTGGCAGGGTTGAATGTTTAATGGTAACCAACAAATTTTTTTCCCTCATTTCAGAAATAGACTAAACCACAGTTTAGTTGATTCTAGACTTCTGGTGTCCCTAAATATGAAAATGTATTTTCAGATTAAACATAGTATCTCCTCTCTAAAAAGAACATCAAGCTAGATAAAATACTATGGGGAACATTGGTGGGAAAAATAGTAAAAGCAGCATTTCTGCTATACAAATAAAAATAAATCCTTGATGTTATTTTTGATGGCCTATAACATATAGCTCTTGTTGAATATTATAAAACGGTGTTTGCCTTTTTATGGAAAGCCCCAGCAATATAAAATATGAACTGAATTACTATATTCACAGATGAAATGGGTCTTTTTAGAGAAAAACACTATTGCCATCAACAGAATGAGAGTATTTTTTTCACAGACTATATGGTGGGATTGCAAATAAGTCCCAGAAGTAAAAGAATGACAAAAATAGGCTAGTTGAGCACAAAGAGATTTTGTTAGAGGTCTGAGTATAGGATAAAAAGCAGCCTTTTTAGTCATAGTAAAAGCCACTTTTGCTGATGTTGCTTTTAGAATGTAAATATATATATTTGTGTATATATAGTGAATATATATGTACACACTATTTTATGTATGTATGTGTGTATCTATATAGAGACAGAGAAAGAGTATATATATATATATATATATATTTATACACACACTATATTAGTATATGGAAAGTAAGATCAATTATGTTAATGATATTACTTAACAAAACTGCTGGCATGTAAAATTCCAAATAGACATAAATTTATACCAAGCATACAATTAAAAATCTTATTCTTGTTTATATTACAGAAAGTGGGTAAATGTGATAAAAAATGCTGCTTCTCAAAAATATTAACAGACAAGTGAAATTAATTAAACTTTTATCTAAAAGGTTTAATTTCATAAACCCTAGTGCTGGAAAAGCTCTTATTCAAAATTACATCTAACCAATATAACATGGCCATGCACAATGTGTACTCTTTTAAAATTTCCTTCCTCATCTTTGATGATAACATGTGATATTCATAGAGCAAAGATTATAACTATTCCCAGAAAATAAATATTTTCCTATTAAATGTAAAACTTCTAGAAGACTTAGCCCTTGATTGAAACTAAATTTCAAACATTAATAGGAAAAAGCATAAAGCCAAATGTTTTATTAGTTGCAAAAGAAATTAAAATATTTTCATTTGGATTTACCATAAATTACACAAGATCTGTAAAACAAAGGTAGCTGAGAAAGCATTTTTTTTTTTAAACACCAGACATTTGGGAAAACATTTGAGATACTCAATAAACCCAAATTATGGCAAGTTCATCCATCCCTAAAAGTAATTAAGAGATAGTTTTAATCCCTTTATTTGAATTAATATCCTATTGAACTTGAGCTATATTTCTTCTTCCCCCCAAAAAATCCATGAAAGTCATCATGACTGTAAATGAAACATATATAATCATATTTTTCTTCCTTATTTACTTCTCATCATTAGTAGGGGCAGCCTTGGATTCTAATTCTGAGGGCATGCATTTGTCGGTCTAGCAAGACTTAACACTACTGTCAGTCTGCACAGTATAGCAGAACATTGATTTTTGAACAGGGAACCCTGAAGAAAATAATCCAATATTCTATTAGACAATGAATCCTGACAGTCAAATGAATAGGAAGGCGTCCTCCATTCCGTTTTAATGTATATTCATAAAGAAAGAGCTATTTTTACAATTCTTTTTGGAATGTTGTGGATGTATTTAAGGGGTGAGTCATAAGGGGAATCTTGAATTTATGGGGAAAGAGGAGAGAGGTAGAAAAGAGAAATCAAGGGAGAATAAATGAAGTAAAAGAAAAAATGGTTAAGTGGCACTGGAGTTTCGTAGTTGTTTTTAATTTGAATATCCTCATTTGGCTAACAGCCTGTCCTCAAAAGCTCAGCTAGCCAACATAGGCCAGGAGTTTGAAGTTCCTCACAATTCCGTGAATGCTCTGACTCTTCAAATCACACAAATTAATTCCAAAAAAAAAAAAATGGGCTACTGTATCCCTAGGTGTGCCTTAAAAAACAAAAATGATTCTTAAGGAAATAATTTTCAGCTATTCCCTGGAATCATCACATTATTTTGACTCAGACCAAGAAAATCCAGAAGGAAAGTAAACATAAAAATTTATCAAGGAATAAAGAGTTTTCAATTTGGAAAAGGAATGCACTGAGACTTTCAATCCAAAAGATGTAGGCTATTTATGTTGTTCAAAAGAAAAGCAATTCATCTGAATAAATTTTAAAGATCTTATGGCTTCATTTAGGTATTCATGAACTGGGCAGCATCCCATCAGTAATGATGCTCCAAAACGTAAGGATTATAATCGGAAGGGAGCAGGAACACGGAAGCCACAGTAGAGAGAAAAATAGGTTGGTTGTTGCAAGATTACTTTCTTTTCGCGGATGGCAGGGATCTATCAGGCATCTTACCTACCCAGGGCAATCAGGCAATTTCTGATTGATAAATTTAAGATACTATTTCTGGGAAAGGCAGAAATAGTAAGTAAATCTTTGTTTGGTGAGGTGGGGCTTAGTATAAATGCCTGCATCTGTGGCCTGTTGTGTTTTTAACAATGTAAATGTAGATGGAAACAATGGATGATATAACAATCAAGAAATAAACTAAAGCTGTGCTATGTCAGCTATTAAAGCCTAATTTAAAAAGCCAAGGTATTTAGTGATAGAAGAAATAACCTATGTATATAACATTTCCTTGAAACCCAAATCTTCTCTCACTCTTGAAAAACTCAAAGGATGGAGAAGGGTATACAAGAGGTCACTTTCTGGCTGTCTATTGGTCAGACTTCTAGACTCATCAGTTCTCATTAGCGATTCTTTCGTTTTTGCTGAAAAAGTGTAAAAAAGCTAAGTTTAAATGCCACACAGCTTTCTGATGCCATCCATGTTTACGTATGGAGTTAAGAACAAGATATTTCAATCATGTTTATAAATTAATTTATCTATGTCTTTTAAATGGTGAATATCTGAAGTCAAACAATCACCTCCAGATACACTGTTCATCCCCTGGCGTTTCTGTCAATAAGTTCAACATTAATAAGTGAAAAGTGTCTCAAATATCTAGCATAAAAATTAGATAAGATGTCAAAGGAATGAAACATACTGTAAGAAAGAGCATTACTTCATTTCTTTAGAGTTTGGCTTCCTATTTTTAAAATTATTGTACTGGATTACAAATCTTAAAGTGACTCCTAGACTTTCTAGGCTACATTGATGTTATTGGCAAGTCCAAGACAAAATGTTCAATACAAACTGTTTTATACTTGCAAAAGCCCTATACAGAGAATGCCAATGTTTATGCAGTGGTTAGAGTGGAGGTTTAAGAGTTAGCTCAATTTATGCTCAATATATAATGTTTTTATCTTATTTTTGGCATAGATTTTGGAGAAATTATTTAATTTTTTTAAATTTTAGTTCCTCATTTACAAAATCAAAAAAAAAAAAAGTGATAGCTACCACCAAGGCTGATATTCACATGGCACCCACCTTTTCAGCTCAATGAGTTACTAATGGTCAAATCACTTCTGCTTGGTTAGTATGTCTGTTGCACCTGTTGTTAAGTATTTTGAGTATTAATTCCTAGAATAATCTTAGTATTTCTTAATAAATATGTTCCCAATCATCTGTAGTAGCAGTGGCAGTATGGACATATTGATTTCTTCATTATATCATATGTTAGAAGGAGTAAAATTGGAGTTCCCAGTGTGGTGCAGTGGAAACGAATCCAATTAGGAACCGTGAGGTTGTGGGTTCAATCCCTGGCCTTGCTCAGTGGGTTAAGGATCCGGCGTTGCCATGAGCTGTGGTGAAGTTCACAGACGCGCTCGGATCTGGCGTTTCTGTGGCTCTGGCAGAGGCTGCAGCAACAGCTCCGACTCGACCCCTAGCCTGGGAACCTCCATATGCCGCAGATGCAGCCCTAAAAAAGACAGAAGCCAAAAAAAAAAAAAAGAAGTAAAATATTTCTGTGCTTTTTTCAACACCTTCATAAATATTCAGTATTCTTTATATGAGCAATTAATAAAATATGGCAAATATAATTTTAGAAATTGATTTAACATGTTATTTGAAAGTTTCAAGACCTTCTTATTCTACATAATTACTAAAGGAGTGGCATTTATTGTAGGAATCCTAATTCGCGATCTAGCTTAAAATATTATTCCTGATTTCTTGGAGTTCCTCCTGTGGCACAATGGGTTAAGGATCCCACATTGTCACAGATGTGGCCTAGGTTGCAGCTATGGTTTGGATTTGATCCCTGGCCTCAGAACTTTCATACACCACGATATGGCCGAAAAAACTGTATTATTCATTATTTCTCACTCTGATAAAATGTACTCTTCACTTTCCAAAGGAAAATTACAATGATGTTAAAATCATTAGCACATAAGTCAGAGCCCTTTACATACACATAATAAATGAAATCAAAACTTAATATTTTGTTTCAAACTAATACTTAAAAACTCATTGAACTATAAGAAACTCAAAACCTATTGCCAAGAAAATGACAAATACTAAAATAATTACTTACCAGTAGGAATCCTTGAAGTTTAATCTCAGATCACACTGACGGTTTCCTTCTCAACACCAGGCTGTGACCAGGTAGACATAGGGTACCCATAACAAGAAACCGTGATGGTATAAGTCTTGACTGGCATGGCACAAACTGGAGAGGTGATATCATTAAACAAAAATAGTGGGAATTCCATAGGTTACCAGACTTTAACCCATAATTACAGATGTGCATCAATGGGTAGATATCACTTTAATCTCCCTTCACAATTTAATATGTTCTTCCCATTCTGGCTATCTTAGGATTTGCTGACAGGCTTCTTCCAAATGCTGCTCGCCAACAGGTGCAGGTTCTTATCACAAACTGAACTCATTTGTACCTGCTTAGGGCTCTGCACAGAGTACTGTAACTGTGTCAGTAGTGCTTTTGCTTATCAAATTTACATTTCAAAGTGGCTAAGTTGTTTTGAAAGTGTATCCCTGTGTGGAGTCTTTTGCAATCTCGGCTTGATGTTTAACTTGATGTTTAAAATGCCTGGTATCAACAGAAGAAAAAAGAAAAAAAAAAAAAAAAAAGAACCATGTGTTCTTGACATGCAAAAAAGCACAAAGGAAAAATAAAATTGCTCCCAAATAGTGCAAATTTACAAGTAATTCTTTTGATAGATACATAGGACCTATATCACAATTAATATTTATATTAAATTATTTAAAACTGAATTAAATGCTAGATGTTGGAGGAATTTTAGATGCATCAATGTCAGTGAATTTTCCTCATTTCGCAAATGAAAACACTGCATTCCAGAACACTTATAACATTAGTTAGAAGAAAAGAGCCTATTAGTTTCTCTATTAGGTTGAAGTTAATGTCTCTGTTTGATCCCTGGCTCTGTCACTTAAGCTGTGGGAATTTTAAGCCTCAGTTTCAGATCTGCTAAAGATTAAATAAACGATCCTTTATGAATAAACTAAAGAAGAAAATCCAGAGAAAAAGGACTTGACAGGCCACTGAGAAGATGCGAAATAACAGGATGGTTATAGGCCTCACAGAGGAGGTGAGGGTAAACACATGAAATATTTTAATATTTATTACCCTATCTATCTGTCAGCCTGATCTTTTATAGGCCATGAAGATGGAGCTGGATGTTTTCCTTTGATCTCCATTTCATTCCTCTCCCTTCTCCACTCTTCTCTAGTTTCTAGAGTGCTGGCTGTCTGTCATGGACCACATCAACATGTTCCTGCATCTTCTAGTTTCCCATTTGGTCCTGGTAAGGACTCTATCCCCTCGTTATCCCAAGAGCAGAGTTGGTAACAGATAGAATGCACTATCTGCTGTGGTCCCATTGTTCTCATACCTTTGTAGATAACCTCTTTGAGTAAATAAATCTTCCTTGAATTTTCCAATTTCAAATCTCTGTGTCTCTGGCTGGGATGTTGATTGATACAGTACTCGATTACGGGAAACTCCACAGCAGTTTCCTGAATATACAAAATAGCTCAAAGGACATGACTCCAAATTGATCCTCTGATTTTTATTCAGACAAATTGCCATAGGCTGTACCCATTCTGGTTTTATTTTTGAACCAGGTTCTTGGTGATGCTTCCCGACCTAGCTGTAAGGTCATAGAGCCAGAGATATTAGATTCTGGGGGTGTAGAACTATGCTAGTTTGAGAGTGCCTGATGGTTTTGAAAAAATTATTTGTAAGTATGAATGAAATAAATGGAATATTTATTTAATGCTAACATGAGCTTCTTAAGGTCTATAAAAGACCTAATTTTCACCAATATAATCTATCATATTGGAAAAAATACTTCATCTTGAGCTCAGTAAAACTTTTGTCAGTTTATAATTATATCTATAAGGACAAGGTCAAAAAAGTGAATTGGACTCGATAGTTGATTCAATATCTAGGTCCCCAAAATGTCAATCAATAGATTGATCTTGACATGGAGAAATGTCTCTAGAGATATTTCCAATCCTCCACACTGTTCAAAGACATTAAAAAATGACATGAAATAGATGACATATAAATTTTTAGAAAATATTAAGAGGAATAACTAGAAACATGGATTAAGACTAAGTTTTCCAAGCATATGAAAATAAAGGCTAAAATTAAAAAGATATAATTTACTGAAAATAAAGGCAAACTCTTCAATTTCAGGTTCAAAAGAATATATTTTGCAAGTACAGCATCACTTTAGGCTTATTTTAGCAGCAGTTTATGTGAGACAGGATAGAGGAGATTTAGTCAGCCACATGTTTGAAATACACTTACAAAATGATGGTTTAACTAAAAATACACTTATATTTTTGACTGCCCTGCTCAGATCTGGAATAGCATCTCCATTTCTTAGTGGCACATTTTGAGAGGAAGCATTGGAGGCCAGAGAATATTTAGTTAGTACAGTAAATACACTAAGCAATGCCTAAAAGTGCTCTGTATTGCAATGCCTAAAGTGCTCTGTATTATTAAAACAAAGAAAGTCGAACTTCAAAAACTTACTAAAACCTTGATTTGAAGAGTAGACTATTGAGAGAAAGGGAAGCTATTTTGTTTTGTGTCAATAAATTGGGACCAATGGGTAAAAATAGAAAGAGTGTGATTTTACCCTAGTGTAGTAAACATAGCAATTACAGCTGTCTGAACAACCTACTAGTTCATAATAGTAACAGAATGGCCACACAGAAGAAGGAACCCATGATACAAAAGAGAATAGACTAAGTGTCAGAAGTTATGAGCCCTCTAGGGGCTAAATCTATTAGGCAAAAAAATGTCATGTCTGTGCTGAATTATAAACTCTTTATTTATACTCCAAGTGATACTTGCTATATATATATGGTGAGGTGATATTTTGCATTCAACCTCATCATATGTCTGATATTTTTCCAGAGCTATTAGATTCATATCTCTTCTCTGTCCTGCACAATTTGTTCATTTTAATCTTTAGAGTTCTTCATCTTTGTACGCAATCAGTAATTTTTCTATTTCACAACTGCCAAAAGACAACACTGAACTTTTGACAACAAATTCATGTCTATCCAGATTAATTCAAAAAAAAATATTAAGCTCTTAAACTAAAATTTTACTTTGTAATACTCTTTTAAATCATGTCTTTTTTGTTGTTTTTCTTTTCAGGAAAACAACTGATACATTGGTCAGGTTTTCTAAATTAGTCATATACATTTACATAAGATTATTATGAAAATTCTATGCATTTCAAAATTAACATAACCCTATTTACCTGTAAATTTTCCAGGAAAAATGTTATAAAACAATTTCATAAAATGCTTGCTAGAAAGAGAATATGTCTGTCACTCAACAAAAACATACATTGAGTCTGACCCCGAAGTCCTTTCTCTCTGCTTCTTTATAGCCCCTCCACCTTTACCTGTTTTCAATTATATCAGCACTTTCTTCAATACTTATTAATTGGTAGGTTTCAGGCTAGTAAAAAACCTCTGTCTACCTACTCACTCATTCTGAAAACAGAGAGGCTAAGACAAACAGACAATTCAGATTCACATTATAGTGAGGATTTAAACCAATATTTAAATTTCTCTATGGTCCAAATCATCTAAATAATTCTATTAATCCTCTTCTTTTCAGAGACAAACAAGATTATTGAATTAATTGGGAATGAATATCTAGGAACAAAATATACTTTGTGTGATTACCTAATCATCTTTTTCTAAAAAAAAAAAAAAAAATTAGTTTTAACCCTATCCTACCCAATCTAAATTATAATCTTTGGAAAATATCATTACTTAAATGACTAAAGTTGCAAAAATTATGCAGCAAATACTATCATAGTTTATTATAATAAGTTTCAAGATAATTTTGATAAAATAAATGGTAGGTTTATAAACTTTAGGGTTTTAGACTTTGTGAAATCTCAAAATCTTTGCATTCTATTGAAAAATGCACATACTCAGATACAGGTAAAAGAATAAAAAGCATTGTATACTCCCTGTCAAACTGCATACTCTATTTTCCCCTTGAAATTAGCAAACTAAATTAAATCAAATTTACATAAAAGAGAAAAACACTGGAAAAATATATTTCATAAAAAATTGAGTAATACTCAAATCTCCTAAATTAGCATATTTTCCAAAATAATTCTACACACATCATACAAGTTTTATTTTGTCATATTCACATGGATGAAAGAGCAATGTTCCTTTTAGGTAAGCAATAAATAAGGTCACACATAGATATGTATACACTCCTCAGCATTATTCTCACAATATAACTCACGCTAGCAAGAAAATCTTTGCCATAAGCAAAGAGCTAAACAAAGTACTTTTTTTCCCCCAGAAACAATCCTAAGTAGTTAAGAAATGTCAAGAATCATTCTTTGACTCTTCTGCTCTGTTCTCCTTTTTCCCTCCACGGACAAATCCACATTTGCCCCTTTGAGAGGAATGCAGATTTGGGGAAAAAAAAAATAGAAGGAATGAAAAGAGATTAATACAACTAGGAAAGATGACCTTGCTGATATGCAATCTCTTTTCTATCATGGATTACAAACCTTTGGCTTAGAAAGTTAATTTCTCAAAGTCTAATGCCGAACCTCGAGTTCAACCCTAAATTTAATGAAATTGGACATGAGCTATATGGCTATAATATGTTTGGTATTTCTTATGGAGTTCTTCCTCTTTATATGCTCTCAGAAGAAATTATATTATGGACTGTTTCCTGATAGAAGAAATGCCTTAATGCTCACATCTGGATATCTATCCAGAATCCAAAGTGACGAATAACAACCAGTCACCAGATGGCTAACTCAGAAAATAAGTCCTGTTTACAATTCATTAATAGAGCTCAGATAACTGAAATTTCAACTGCATAAAAGTGACTCCTGAGTATTTTCTTCTAAGCAACTGAACTAAACAATCACAGATTTTATAAATTTAAGTGTGGTCTTTCCAAGCCTGAGTAACAGCATTCAAGTTCATTCTAGGATATTTTACATCCAAGGACCTAAATTGGTGGTATCCAGAATCTTTGGATTTTCTTGCAAATCGAACAGGTTAAAAAAAAATGTCATCTTATATATAGATAATTGAGGATTCAGAAAGAGAAAAGGACAAATATTGAGAGTATTTTAGTGAACAGAGATAAGCAGGTAATGTGCTACATTAATTTTTAAGACTCACATATTAATTTCCTCAAACAATTGCATCTCTCATGCTTGCTTTAGTTTTGAATACATTTTGATAAAGGATATTTAATAATATTTGATCACAAGAAATTAAACACATTTAGCTTTTCCTTTCCTAGTAATAGAATAATGCTCACTTAAGATTTGTTTTTTCCTCAAGACAGTTTCAAAAGCCGATGGGTCTAGATTCCGGAACACTGATTAAAAAGCTACAAACCAGAGGGAATATCTCCTAAATATTGCTGAATCGAGTTATTTTCTCAATCTGAAACTCTATTGATCCATTCTGAGATGCTTTATTATAATTTCAATGATCTGAGCAGAAATAATAGTCATCAAATCATATTCTTGGTCACACAGAACCACTTAAAAACTGAAAAACAAGGTTTATTTTAGGTGATTCAAGAAAGGTGATTGTATTTAAAAAAAAAACAGTAAGAGAAACAAAAGTAGCAGCACATGTATTAATATATTTAGTTTATTCTAATTTGCATCAGTTACATAAACTCATTACAGTTTTTCATTATTAGTCTACTCTCTATCATCTTTGTCTTTCACGTTCGTTCTGGCAGTCAACCTCTGTGCCTATCAAATTGCTTTCCATTTTCTAAAAGTGCTATACTATTTTTTTCCTGGATGCCTTTGAGTCTTCCCCCAGAATTCTTCTGTATAAAGCATCCTTCAGGACCACCATCAAGGATTTATCATTGAAATATTTTGTTAAAAGTCATAAAACTCTTCACATTGCTTTTTTCATAACTTTATTAGTATTTATTGCACTACTGAGATTAATGGAATTTATTGTTTTTATATTTTAGTAGATGTGAACTCCATTAGCAAAAACGCTTTGCCTGGTTTATCCAGCATTGACTATCATAGACCTGGAATAGAGTCTGCAGAACTGAATAAATGAGTGAATAAACAAAGAAACAGGGCTACAAACTTTAGTGGCTACTGTAAACATTGCCAAAAAATATATTCATAATAACCTAAAAAGGAAATCCTTAAGCAAGTAATCAGGCCAATCAATTCAAATTCATTTTGTTGTTATCGTTCCTCTTATATCACAGACCCATTGTTTCAGTTATTTCAATGGTCAAATCAGTTTAGTCACTGATTTAGTTATTATATCTTCCGGATCCTACTCTTGGTTCAAAACTTGTCAAGAAACTGGGAGTTTCCTCTTGAGAGCTGAAATTAAATGTGGATCATGAACAGATTAAGTTGAACATTAAGAAAAATCATTAGAAAGTTTGCAGAGCAGTTGCCTCTTCTCAGCAGTAAGATGTGATATAAAGAGCAGGGATTTTTATTTTTTTATTTATTTTATTTTTTTTTTTTTTTTTTTTTATTTTCCCACTGTACAGCAAGGGGGTCAGGTTATCCTTACATGTATACATTACAATTACATTTTTCCCCCAGCCTTTCTTCTGTTGCAACATGAGTATCTAGACAAAGTTCTCAGCAGGGATTTTTAGAGTCATATATGGTTTCAGTTCCAGAAAACTTTACCTTCTAAATATGTAACGTTTATTAAAATATCTTTCTTTACCCTGTGTTTATTTATTAATTTTTTAATTTTGAAGTTGAATACTAAAATCTACCTCATGAGTGCGGGTGGAGAAATGGCATGAGTCCAATGAGATAACAGATAAAAAATGCCTAGTTCCATACCTGACACACAGTAATTAATAAATATTAGTTTATTACTTTTATTACCACATTTTCCTTCCAACATCTTCACTGAATTTTCCTTTGCCTTAACAAAACTTCTCAAGTCTGGTGCTATTCTGGAAGAGAATCACAAATTCGCAAGGTTTACTTAATATTTAGAATGCAGCAGAAGGTGAACTAGTGTAAGGGAACTGAGAATAATAACTTCCTTCTCTCTCTCCCTCTCTCACTTCCCTCCTTTCATTCTCTCCTTCATTTTTTTTCTTTCTTTTTCCTCCCCTTCCTCCCTGCTCCTCTTGCTCTTTCTCCTTTTTTCCTCTTTATGGATCCGAGCAAATCTAAGAATGACAAAGATATTTTTAGGTTAGTTTCATCCTTATAAAACTTTTATCATGAAATTTTATCATTTCATCTAAAGATAAATGATCATATCTAATCTTTATTTGTACATGGATTATCTTCCAGACTCATTTTTTCCAATTTCACAATAACTCACCACAGCTAATTCAAATATTTTTGTTCTCTTTTCATCGAAGATGTACTTATGCTGTATTTTTACATCTGCTGTTTTTTTTCTAATTCAACTTAGTAAACAAAATGATATTAGATAATTTGTTTAATTTTATGTGAAAAAAACAAGCAGTTGATTGATGAATCTTTCAGTTTTCAGTTCATCGTCTGAATATTAGGTAAGTAAATACAAATTAAATTCTACTGGAGCAGGCATGATCAGGAGGCTTTTTTTTTTTTTTTTTTTTTTTAAGCACTGGCAGAGATTCTAGCTGTGGAGATAGACTTTTAAGGTATTAGACAAGCACTTGGTGGAGAATGGTTAATAAACACTAATTAAGTCAGCTACAAAAAAAAAAAAAACCCTTGGGGGAAGATCAATATTATTAAGTGTTTAAACTGGCTTTTCACATTTACTGAATCTATAAGTAACTGGGCAAACTGTGATTCCTCCTTAGCTCTTCTACTTTTCCTCTCCTTTCATTTAAACTGAATGTTGGCTTGCAAACCACATTCCTAATCACCTCTTACTCTCTAAAGGAATTTATTTAAGTTACCACATATACCTTATATATTACATAATCTTATTTAATTATTGAGTTGGTGAGTGTGGTTGATAAGTAAAGGTGATGAATCTGCTAGAATTGAGAATGAACATTAACAAGGAATGAAAATATTTCCACTTGCTTCTTCAAAGGTAGAGCTCCAGGGTAAAACTTCAAGGTAAAATTGTACTTAATTAACAGTGGAATTAAGAATAATCCTGATTCAAGCACTATTTTCTATAATCTAGATCTAAGAAATGGTTAAATGGATACAAGCATAAATCACCTTATACACAGGATCTGAAGAGTATTGTGAATATAAACTGTCCTCAATCAATTATTGGTTAATTAAAGTGCCCTTTATGATAATAATCATTAGCAGCAGTATATGGGACAGGCTTATTACATGGCAGGCACTAATGTTTGCTTTTCATCTTTGTGGTCATTATTTGAGGTAGGCACTATTATGATCTGCAGTTTACAATGAGTTGTCTGAAGCTCGAAGGAGTTAGGTAATTGCCAAAAATGGCATAGTTACTACGTGGTAAAATTGGATCTCAACTCAGGCAATATGGTTCTAGGGTTCACACTCTATATACAACAATTTTCCATTTTGTTCAAGGTCCCAAAGTCTAATCTCACTGAGGTTGGGTCTAGGAAATCAGACTTGGTGGAGAGGCTGTCAACAGTGCTCTAGACCCTCAGTGATGTCAGGTAATGAAACTAGTTATACAGGCAAACCAGCAAATATCTATTTTATACACCCAAGAGAACTGAAAATACATGTCCATACAAAACCCAGATATTTATAGCAACATTACTCAAAATAACCAACAGTAAGTAGAAACAACCAAACATCAACTGATGAATAGGTAAACAAAAAGTGGTATATCCATACAATGGAATATTTTTCATCTTAAAAAAAAGTTAAGTACTAATGCATACTCCCACAATACAGGTAAATGTTGAAAATATTATGCAATGTGAAGAAGGCCAATCAGAAAGACCACATATAAACAGACAATCCACACATATTATGCTACTTAATTATTTTAAGTATTTGCACTATTACCAGGCCCACCTTGAAATACTCTTTCCTTGGTTTCTATGATACCCAATCCTTCCAGCATTCTCAAAAACGTTGCTTGGGTTTACTTTCCAACTATAAATGTCAAGGTAAAGCTCACTGCTTCCCCATGATAATATAATTCCCATTAAAAAAGTAGTTCTGCTTTTAGAGGAGGTATTTTATAACAGTATTTACCCATTCTATCCTATAAAGAATTACACAATTTATCTGTCATCTTTTTGCCATTTCTAGGGCTGCTTCTGGTGGCATACGGAGGTTCCCAGGCTAGGGGTCTAATCAGAGCTGTAGCCACCAGCCTTCACCACAGCCACAGCAACGCAGGATCTGAGCCACTTCTGCGACCTACACCACAGCTTATGGCAACGCCGGATCCTTAACCCACTGAGCAAGGCCAGGGATCAAACCCACAACTTCATGGTCCCCAGTCGGATTCATTAACCACTGAGCCACAATGGGAACTCCTCCCATACACTTTATTAAACAAAAATAGCCTTGTTTTTCAACCAAATAATCAATTATCATCTAATCATGCCCTCATTTTCAACCCCATGCTTTTATTTATCATATTGTTTCTTTTCTTGGAAGGTCCACCTTAATCTTCTTTGACTATTTACATGCTACTTGTACCTCTAAACTTGACACACTTTAGGAAAAGTTTTTGATTGAGCACTCAGCCCATTGTGATATAATTCTTCCTAGACTTGCTTGCACATAAGAGGATTATGTTTTCAAAAATATAATACAGAAAATGTGTGCTATACCCAAACATATATGTTTTCTAACTTTATTTTTTTAAGATGTCACCACTATAAATATTATCTCTTTTTACTATTTCTGTCATATGCTGGTCTTTTCTGTTATTTAACCTCTCATGTTTTTCAGTGTTTCCCTAACTGATTCACATTATTTTATTGCCTAGAAACCATAACTTTACTTCATCACATTGAACACAGTTACCAACAGAACAATATATGTTCAGTTAATAATTGAATAAATAAAAACAATAAAAGGGAAGGGAAGAGGGAGAAAAGAGAGGCAGAAAGGAAAGGCAGAAGAGAACAAATTATGATACATGAAGCAAGTAAAGTGGCCCGCATTGATCACTAACCCCAAATCATTTTATATACACACTTTCAAAACAGGCTGACTATTAAGGTTGGTGAATTAATGTTTGCAAAATTACTTAAATATTATACAATGCTATACAGATGCAGGCATTAAAAACTAATTTAGAACTGAAACCAGAATAGCTTCTGCTCTGAATACTGTTGAATTGAAATGTCTTTTGAATTTGTGCCACACTACTCTGGCCCTTTGTAAATTTACTGAAAATGGTGCAATACTTGTGGGATTTAGAATGGTCCAAAGTGAATTCTAATGAAATTCTGCGAAGAGCCAGTCATCCTATTACTAAGAGATACTTGTCTTTCTCCCCCCGAGAGACAACTTAAAAGACTTTAACTGCAGACAAGAGATTTGCTATACAGCCAGAATATTAAAAACTCATTTCAAATCTTCTTACCATTTTAAGTATATATATTTAAGAAAGCAAGCTATGACTGCTAAAGGCCACTAAAAATGTCTCTATTACATGTTCCAAAGAGGTGTTTTAAAAATATATAAACATGGTTTACAAAGAATACGAGGTCTTGTACACATAAGATTTTAAAATCTAGTATAAATTTTTTATATATTTGAGCAAGTCTTCTATTGCCCATTGTTGTTTACCATAAAAATAAACAAACCACAGAGTTGCTATTGCATCCTTATAATTGTTTCAAGTAATGCTAAGTATGTGACAAAAAAAAGAAAGTGAAAAAATATTTCACTGTGATAAAATTAGGTAAAACAGGACACATTTAAAAATAAGAAAGTTGATTATGTCTGTTTTCAAAATATTAAGACCATTTTATATAAATACATAAAGTTTTAAAATCTCTTCTATTGCCTTTAAAATGTCTTTAACTTGCAGTTTATTTGAAGTGTTTTCTTCTTGCATTTCCCAGAGTTTTTCTATTTGAGATATTATAATTTATTTTAGAGGGCGTTTAAATTTAAATATAGAAAAGGTACCAATTTAGATGTACCTTTGCAATAATAATGCTTAAATAAAGTAGGTTAAAAGCATGGTATCACTTTTTTGTGAAATCTAAAAAACTCAACAAACTAGTGAATATAACAAAAAATAATCAGAATAACAGACATACAGAACAAATTAGTGTTACCAGTGGGAAAGGGAAGAAAGGAGGGGAAATATAGAGGTAGGGATTAAGAGGTTCAAATTATTACACATAAAATAAGCTACCAGGGAATATAACAAATAGTTTAAATAATTGAAATGAAATATAACATTTAGAGATTGTTAATAAATATACTGAACAGCTATAATATATAATTTATACATCAAATAAACTTCAATTAAAAAACACATTGTATGAATATATGCAAATTTGTAAACCAAGTATGACAGGCACTCTTTAATTGAGTAAATGAATATATACTGTATAAAATGTAAATATATGCAATCTTCAAAAAAAGCACTAAATCATGTTGATAGTATTGGCACTTTTAAATCAATCTATTTACTTATTAAAATATAACTGACAAAATATTATCGTTTCAGGTGTTCAACATAGTGATTTGATGTTCTTATACATTACACAATTATCATCACATTAAGTCTAGTTACCATCTCTTACTATACAAAGTTATTACTATATTATTGACTATATTCCTTTTGCTATATATTACAATCTTATGACTTCTTTATTTTAAAACTAAAAATTTTTACCTATTAATTCCCCTCACCTATTTTTCCCTCTCCATCCACATTGGCAGCTCTCAGTTTGTTCTCTGTATCTGTAACTTTCTATTTTATTATGTTTATTCTCTTTGTTTTTAGATTCCAAATATGAGTGAAAGCATAAGGCATTTGTCCTTTGTCTGACTTATTTCACTTAGCATAATATCCTCCAGGTTCATTCATGTTGTCACTATACACATACACACACACACATATACTAATATATATTTATATTATATAATATATTTATATAAATATATATTTATATTTATATTATATACTTAATATACATTTATTAATATTTATTAGTGTATATATTTACTAATATTTACTAATATATATTTACTAATTATATAATTATATTATATATCATTATATATATTTACTAATATTACATATTTATATAAATATTTATATTTATACATATTTCATATCTTCTTAATCCATTATCTATGGATGGATACTAAAGTTGCTTCCATATCTTGGCTATTGTTAATAATGATGCAGTGAACATTATGGTTGTTATGAAGTGGTAAAATGGCAGTTTAACTCTGTGGTCTTCTTCCCAAAAACATATAACTCCAGTCTAATCATAAGATGAATGTCAGACAAATACTAATAGAGGGACATTCTATAAATTGTTACCAGTACTCCACAAAACTGTCAAGGACATAAAAAATATAGAAAGTGTGAGAAACTGTCAAAGTGATGCCTAAGAAGACATAATGACCAAAGGTAATGTGCGACTTTTTTTTCCTGCACTGGCAGCATCTGTAAGTTCCTAGAACACAGATCAAACCCACATCACAGCAGCAACCCACACTAGATCTTTAACCTGTACACCACAAGGAAACTCCTAATGTATGATTCTGAATGGAACCCTGGAACAGTAAAAGGATATTAGATAAAAGCTAAATATTTGAATTAAGAATGGACTTTAGTTAATAATGATGTCTGAATATTGGGTACAAATTGAAGCAAATGTAGCACAATAACGTGATATATCAGTAACAGGGAAATCAGTTATGAAGGGCATGAGAATGTTTTACTATCTTTGTAATTTTATGGTAAATCTAAGGCTGTCTAAAATTAAAAGCTTGTTTTCAAGATTCAAGTTTAGAGATATCTGTAGATATAGGAAATGATTAAAACGAATCAAATTATTTAAACTATAAATAGAACATCTAGAATTGAAAACACACATAAATTAAGACAATATTAATGCAAGGTGTAAGCAGAATATTAGAAGAAACTAAAAAGAGTTAATTAACTAGAATATTGGTCTGAAGAAATTACACACACAAAAAAAAAAACCAGCACAAATAGAACATGAAAAAATGAAAGAGTGTTTTTACCAACATTATAGTAGTTTTCTATCTTATTAATTTCTATTTTTTACTTCCTTCTACTTTATTTGAGTTTAGGCTGTTCTACCATTAGCTATTTAAGTTAGTTGCCTAAGTGAATACATTTTGGCCTTTTTTTTAAAACCAGAGTCAGTGTTCTTCAAAATACCAATTTTTTGCATCTTAAAAATACATGTACATACCTTCTCAATATTATTTTACCAAGTAATTTTAATATCCATTTTATTTCTTAGTTGACTATTTATACATTTTTTATATTTCTTAGATGAGGATTTTTCATTTATATTTTTGTTACTAATGAATTTTGTTATTTTGTCTGCAGAGAATGTAATATATATAATGCTGTCAACAGTGGAGGAAGGTTCCCTTTTCTCCACACTCTCTCCAGCATTTGTTATTTGTGGGCTTATTAATGATGGCCATTCTAACTGGTGTGAGGTGGTATCTTTTGGTAGTTTTGATTTGCATTTCTCTAATAATCAGGGATGTTGAGCATTTTTTTTTCTGTGCTTGTTGGCCATCTGTATATCTTCTTTGGAGAAATGTCTGCTAAGTGGTTACTTTTTTAAAAGATTATACACAAACTTGAAAAAAAACCTCTGTATTCTTGAATTTGGGGTTGAAGAGTAATATAAATATCCTTTTAAATTGCTATATAGATACTTAATATTTTTATAACAAACGGAATACTCATATTTTTACATTCTAATTGATTTCTGCTTACAGAGAGGACTATGATACTTTTTTTAATACGGATTTTATGTCAATAAACTTCACTAAAACTTATTTTTAATTCCATTTATCTATTTCCAGATTCTTGGGAATTTTCTATGTATGTTTTGGTAATCTATGAATAATTGCTTTTACATCTTCTTTCCCAATTCATATATCTTTTATTTCTTTTTCTTTTCTTAGTTTCTAACAACTCCAGTGAATGCTGGAAAAAGGGGGGAGGTAGTGAGTATCTCTGTGAGAAACTTATTATCTCACTGAGAAAGGTTTCTTCATATCATTATTAAGTATGATATTTGCTGTGGTTTTCTTATATCTATTCTTTTACAGATTAAAAAAATCCCCTTCTATTATATTTAGTTTGGGATTGCTACAAATCAATATTGATTTTTCATCAAATGCTTTTTCTGCATCTATTTGCATGATTGTATAATTTTTTCCTTTAATCTCTTAATGTGATAAGTACATTAATTAATATTCTTAATATTTAGCCAATCTTGCATTCCCTAGAAGAAATTGATTTGCATAAGATGTATTTATTATCCTTGTTATAAATAACTTGATTCGGACCCACCTTCATAACCCTAAGATCACAACTTGATCATCCTAAAACACCTTATTTCCAATTAAAGTATTATTCTCAGGTATCAGAGGTTAAAACATCAGTATCTTAGCAGGGGTGAGGGGTAGGCAGCTAGGGCAGGAGAGGAGGGTTGGACAATTCAACACAACACTACATAAAAATATTAACTAATGTATTTTTGTGGAACAATCTACTTGTGATTAATTTGAATATCTCATAGATATAAACTGGCATCTATTAAAACTCAACTAATATATTTATACATAGTTTATATTTATTATTGTGATAATATACCATTTACTTTAAGATAGAATTCTAAATGGAAAAACAAGAAGAAAAATGAAAAAAATTGCAATGAAAAATAAATTACTACATTTTCACTTTGCAGAGCTTTGACATATATTTTTTTTTTAACCCCTTTTACTTTGCCATTAAATTAACACAGATTCATGAAAGATGTCAGGCTAATTGGGATATCTCTGAATTTGGTGTAGGAAAAGGTCACATAATCAAAGCAGATCAGATTATTCACCAAGTCTTTGTCCTGGCCATAACTAGTATCATAGGTTTCATCCTGAATTATATTATGTTCACATTTCATAAAAGTCAACTAAACTCTGTATATTTAAGGGTAACACAATTTCTTTTTCTTTTCTTTTTTTTTCCCCCTAGAGCCGCACCAAAAGCATATGGAAATTCCAAGGCTAGGGGTCAAATCTGAGCTATAGCTGCCAGCCTACACCACAGCCAAGCAACTCTGGATCTGAGCCATGTCTGTGACCTACATGACAGCTCACCACAATGCAATGCCAGATCCCCAACCCACTGAGCGAGGCCAGGTATTGAACTTGCATCCTCACGGATGATGTTTGGCTTCATTTCTGCTGAGCCACAACAGGAATTCTGTGGGTTTTTAACACAATTTCTAAACATCACATGTCTGAGCTCTGAAATTTAAGAGGAAACCCTTTTCATATATTCATGTATAGATGCAAAGTCTGAAAAAATGAGCAGCTTTTGCAGTCTTAGATAAATGGCTAATAGTCAAATTGCCAAAAAAGCTATCTTTGTTATGATTAAGTGATACTTTTAAGAATTCTGCCAAAAAGTAGTGTCTTCAGGAAAATCCAAGTTTCAGTCAAAATCATGATATATTATTAGAGTTTCATTAATAGGTTAACGCTCTGTGGAAGTCTGTTCACCATGAAACAAGATTTCCAGAAAGCACAGTGGGAGGGTGGAACCATAGCCAGAGAAGTTAGATTCAAAACACGGAGACATTAAAAGATGAAAATTAATGAACAGATTTTAACCCCAAAGACCTATATTTAAAATCATAAATAAGTCAGGTTGGGATTATTAGGCTTAAGGTCAATGGCAGTGGAGAGAATCTTTTAGGACAATATATTTTATATTTTCCATTAAAAGCATAGACTTCTAATATTACTGGGAACATTTGAATATAACTACATTTTCTTCATTCACACTGAATTTTAAGAAATGCATAGGTTACAACTAAAAGTAATGAAGTGGTTTTCAGACATTATTTTGTGAAAGTAGGAATATGGACAGGCTGAGAAAGAAGATACTATTTTAATGTTTCTCATTTCTCAAAAAGCACCCTCAGGCAAACTCTTGTATCTGTTACAAAGACTTTAAAAAAGAAATCTCAGTTCCTATAACACATTTTCACATTTAGAAAAAAGTCTTTTCTGAATTTCATTAGTATCATCAATGAAAAGGATGGCAGAAAAGATATAGTAATTAATGCATATTACATGCATCATATTTTACTTGATTTTATACTTAAAGACAGAAAGATCAAACTAAACATTTCTACTTTTTCTCTTGTTTCATGTACAGTATAAGTGAACCTTATAGCTCTAATATGTTGGTTAAAAGACTTTTTCATGCTAAAAAGACTATAGGAAATAAATGAAGTTAGAATATAATTCTGATTCTTCAACTTTATCACTTACCTTATTTCATGTAATTCATTCCTCTCTACTTAATTACTTGAA
Source organism: Phacochoerus africanus (assembly GCF_016906955.1). Classification (NCBI taxonomy): domain Eukaryota; kingdom Metazoa; phylum Chordata; class Mammalia; order Artiodactyla; family Suidae; genus Phacochoerus; species Phacochoerus africanus. The sequence goes on from NC_062554.1 coordinate 79,368,554, forward strand.
AAAAACCTCATTTTTTTGCCTATTTTTTATGTTTCCTAGAAAAATTGTTACTGCTTCTGAAATAAACCATCATGTGCTTACCAATCTTTGTCTCCCTATATGCCCGCAGCCAGGAAAATGAGAACACCGAGCAAACCAGACCTGGAATAACCAAATGGTATGACCATCATATACCAAACAGGGCTATGTTCAAAAAAGGTTGTGGGTACTTCACTTTGAAAGGAGTGATTATATCACCCTCTAAATTAGATTTTAAGCTCAAACTAGAAAGTAAACAGAAGTGATTTTCAGGCTTCCTGTCTTACAGTAATATATATGGGTCATCAGCACAAAACTAAACAAAACATTGGTATACAAAGCTATACCAATTACCTTGCTTAACTGAAAACATCTCCTTGTTCTGCTAAAAACAATTGTTGCTCCTTTTATCTTCCTTCTTTCTCTCTTCCTTCTTTCCTTTTTCCTTCCCTCTGTCCTCCTTCCTTCCTTTCTTCCATCTTTCCTTTCTTTAACTTCTCTTATTTTTTTCCCTTTTCTTTGGAACAGCAGCACTGTGAGCTTAAAGCACACAGGACTACATTTAGGAGGAAGTCTGTCTTGGGTATGAAGGAGAGACTAAAAATTTAGAGCCCTCCACCCCTATTTCAATTATAGAAAGTTACTTTTTGCCTCTTTCATATATTATGAAAAATATCAAAATTGGGTTGTGGTATGGTCACCAGGTGATTTAAGTTAAATTTGATTGTAATTATTTTATTAGCAAAAGTTGATTTCATAGGAGAAAACCAGCCCTAAAGAAATAAAGTCAACTTAGGAGGCTTTACTAAGAATGAGGAAAGAATACAGTAAAAAAGTTGCCAGGGTGGGAAGTCCCTCTATACCATTGATAGACAGTTGTCAGCATAGCAGCTCTGAGAGGCTGTAATGAAAAGGGTAAGATGATTTTGACCTTCTCTGCAAACATGATGAGGGTTTTCACTTGAACTCTGGAATTTAATTCAATCAAAAGGGCTGAATATCTTTTGTGCACCTATTGCAATGTCAGAAATGCTATATCAAGAATCTTTGAGTTTTGATGTTGCGAGGTGGTGATTCACTCATTTTCTTTTCCCCAGATGGATGTTCCAGTGAAGACAATATCCAGAGTGATTTTAAGATGTTAAAGGAAAAAATAAAGGAATCTCTACTTTTCACTATAATGGATTAAGTTATATCTGACAAATGTCTTACTGAAATAAAAGTGAGTTGTTTTGAAGTCATGGAAGAGATATTAAGTCATCAAAATTAGACATAACAAGACCTTTAAGAATTACAAGTATATTCAGGCTAGCCTAGCAGTTTGGGGCAGTTTTTGCCTTGAGCTATTTGAAGATTCTTAAGGGGAAGAGATTGAGCACTTGAATGAAAATTTGCGGATAACTAGAAGAAAAGATAAACCCTCCCTGTTTTCAGGAGAGATGAAAATTAGACCTTAGGGCCCACCAAGGTTAAGACTCTCTAATCCTCTAGAGCTTAGTGTAACTTGACAAGATTTTAAAAGTCCTATAACTCACTTAAATCTGCTCACTTTCTAATTAAATTAATTGAATGTTTTCTCTACCAATCAGAAACAAATGTTAACCTTCTCTGAATGAAAAAAATATTATCCAGAGATTATTATTTCTCCTGAATTAGGACTGTGTTCAATAAAAAATTGCTAGACATATGAGTTGACAGGATCAAAACAAAAATATGACAAAAACAGACCTAAAGTTCATTCAGACATTAGCTATATAAGAAGTCAGTTTTAAAATCTTATTTTTTTTGCTTTTTAGGGCCACACCCACAGCATATGGAGATTCCCAGGCTAGGGGTCGAATCTGAGCTGTAGCCACTGGCCTATGCTACAGGCACAGCAACTAGCAATGCAGGATCCAAGCCATATCTGCGCCCTATACCACAGCTCACAGCAACGCCAGATCCTTAACTCACTGAGCAAGGCCAGGGATCGAATCCACAAACTCCTGGTTCCTAGATGGATTCATTTTTGCTGTGCCATGATATGAACTCCTAAAATAATTGTTATTAATAATATGAAGACAAGAAGTGAGAAGATAGAAAAATATATTTTAAAAAATCTGGAATCTAGAAAAATAGAATCAAATAGAAATCTAGACCCAAATTGCATAGCAAATAAAAATAAAAGCAGAATGGATTTAATATATAATTAGATAAATCAAGAGAAATAAGGAATAAATGAAAAATATCATTAGAAAATATGAGGATTGAAGAAAAAAGAAATAAAAAGAATTGAAAATAAAAAACAGTATGAGGACTAACACAGATAAGACAGTAAGACGTGTGCATATACACACTTGACTCTTGAACAACATGTGTTTCACCTGCACAAAGCCACTTACACAAGGATTTTTTTTTTCAGTAGTAAATACAGTACTGCATGATTCAAAATTGTTTGAATCCACAGATACAGAAATTTGAATACAGAGGGCTGACCCCATTGTATACATCCAGGAAGACTTGTCTTTTTTCTTTGTTTCAGTCTATCAAACTTTTTACTTGTTATTTGGGTAGAGTGATGATTTCCAAGCTCATTACATAAGGAACTGTAAATGGGAAGTCTGTTGAAAACTTGATTTTTCTTAAGGTGGGACATGGATTACACAAATGAGAGAATCTTTTTCATTTTATATGCCTTAAATATTCCATTAAAATATTAAAAATAAGAATATCTATAATAACAAAAAGGTCTTGAGAATTACAGAAGGAATTAAAAGAGTATCTTAAGGTTATTTTATCAAGAAAATATTTAGGTGTAGAAGAAATCAGTCACATGAGGATATGGGTTCTGTTATTTCTGAGAATATCTAAAAGGGTATGTTAAACATATATTGAGTGGTTATAATTTTTATCTCTAGAATTTATTGCAAATTATCAGAAAGTAACATACATGAGAAAATTTATAACTTAGGTTAATAACTAAACAACTGTTCTGCTCTGAAAACATTTGACTTGTTTTATTTGTAGCATTACTGTTCTCTCTCTTTCTACTGTACTTGCTTTAGTATTAAAAACCTGTGGTGTACAAATTCTCTTCCCCGGGAGTCCATAACTCTGTAGACTACATGATACCAGCAATGTGTTACTCCAATATACGTCTTATGCTGACTAATGCCCCCTCAACAGAGTTATAAATTGTGACTATACTTTTAGTCACTTCAATAACTACTGGAACAATTAAATTTAATTTAATAGTAATTAACTTCTTCCTTAGAAAAGACCTATATGGTCATTATAGGATAATTAAAAAATAAATTAAAATTTGAAAGAAGGAAAAGCACTTGTATGTTTTCTACTAAAAACCAGGTGTTAATTTTTTTTGGTATCTCTTTTTTTTAAGTGCATAGGTTTTATATGATTGTGATTTTTTTGGTATTTAAAAGTATGTTTATCAATTTAATACTTTTAAAAATTATTAAAGTGACATACATATTGCAGAACAAAAGAAGAATATAAAACACTTTGAGGAACAAAATGTAAATGCCCTTACAGCAGATAATGCTGGCTGCTGATCCCATACCCATTCTCCCCTACTTTATTATATTTGAGCTTAAGTTAGTGGGAGCTTTCTCCCAACTGCTTACCGTTGACATTCTTAATTAGGGAAAATGGAGAAACTACATTCATTCATTAATTGTTATTTGTTGCCAATATTTGGGGGGATTTCTATGGACTTTGATGACAATTAAAATATAATTGGTTGGTTACTAATGATTTCCTCCCTAAAAACAGAGTATACCAGTTATCAGAATATTTACAAAACACTTCATTCGTCCAACAATTACTGAATCCAAAACAGAAAGATAATATAAATCAGAAAAAAAGTATATAGGTATGTATTTATTGTGCTAAAGCTAGACTTTGAAACTTAGACAAGGGTGATAGGAAAGAACTCCATTTCCAAGGAGAAAAATTTATATTCTCTGACCCTTCTGCTAGCCAGATGCAATGTTTAACAAGAAGCCCTTGTTTTTAAATATATTTCAAATTTTCCTTTGTTGTATAAAGAATAAAGCCAGATGGAAGAGAGTGAAGGCATTTTCTGATTGCTTTTCAGTTTTCCATTAAGCTTCTTAGTACAGATTAGATATATAACAGGATATGGAATGAATTTTTTTCTTGTTGTCCCAGAATTATCAGTGTAGCTCAGAACTAAAAGCAACAATACTCCACAAACTACTGATTACTGACAAGAAGTGAGAACGGACACATTTTATCACAGTTTACTAAGAGTTACTTTCTTTACTTAAAAGACGGGTTGGAGACTGGAGGAAAGAGCCATCAGATTTATAGAGAGAGCGATGTAGGTTTCTTCCTAAGGGACATATTGCCTAACTCACAACCCTGCTTATGAGAAAGAGAGTGAATGAGAGTGCTTCTCTTTTACTTCAAAACAGTAGGGTGCAGAGGAAAGAAAATGACTTGTAGAGCAAAGAGCATAAGGGTACCTGAAAGCACGGAGTTCAAGATTTCACTCCCCATGTGGTTGTATGCTTAGGCATCAAACTCTACAGTTGTCTGAGCAGGGAAGAAGCTAATTGAAGAGACGTTTAGGGACAGAGAAAGGGTGGTGGGAGAGCTTTTCCTACCCTGCAATGTGGTGTGGAAAGGAATACATGAATTTCCCTGTAAAGGTCAAGTGGACATCACAAAAACCTGTACTATCTTACTAGTATTTCATCCAAGAGTGTTGCCTGCTAGGGCGAGAATAGCACCAAGAGTATATGTGCTGAGGGCAAGAGATGAGTAGACCCTTGAAAGGAATTGAGCCAGAATCAGACCTTCTACAATACAGAAATGTCAAGTGGAGAGGTACCACAGGCTTTCCAAAGAACTCGGTGCAGTGTTCTTCTGAGAACCATCCTATGGACACCTTCCATAAAGAAGATACAGGTACAATGATCATCATAACCCAATCGTTGTATAACTATAAATGTAATAAAATTCACTGAGTAATTAAAAAATAAATTAAAAAAAAAGAAGATACAGGTATTTCTTCAGACTAAGACCAAGAAACAGTGACATTCAGAGGAGGGAACAGTTCAGTTGGGACCAATTCCTGTTCTTCCCACATCATAGACATTGGAGAACCCAGGCTTCAAAGGAAAGGGGGAAGAACCTGAGATTTTGCTACAGATAGATGAGTTTGAAATCAAGATTACAATTTGAATTATAAAGTATGTTATGTTTTAATGACCAAAGTGTCCAGACAGTTTTTAGAATCTGCCTGAGATTTCACTAAAGGATAGGACAGGAAAATATATCAAAGCTCTGGTGAAAGTAATGGCTGCAGGGAAAAAAAAAAACCTATTTCTGGTTGCTAGCTCACTGCTTTGAGACTCCTTAAAAAATTGGTTACAGATATAAAATAGTGACAAAATCAAGGAAAATGTATCTCAGAACTTTTTACATATTGCAACCCAGAGAGCAAAAGATTAAAATAATGTGCTACTTTTTGCTTTAGCTTAACTAGTTTAAGTGCAGTCTACTTCTAACTTCCAATTAAAGCAGCTTGACAATTATTTGAAAAGTTGGCAGAGAGGAAAAAAACCAAGTGAAGAAGGAAAAAAACCCCAAACTCAGGTGCTATACGAAAAATCAGCCAACCTACTTTCCCGTCATCCTTTGCAGAGCTACCTTTCTACCCGCTCTCATTTCATTAACAATTTAGTGTTCAGCATATTTGTTACAGTAGCTAAGTGTTAATTGGCTATTTGGCATGTTATGCCAAGATGAACCTGATTAATTAAAAGAGGAAGCACTATCCTTTGAGCAACATGACTAGGGCACTGATGTTGATGCCTCAGGTTGAGTGTATAATGAGACTTGTAGCTTCAGGCAAAGGGATGCTTCATGCTTTCGGTCTCTGGCAGAGCACTGAATTAAGTATTAGCTCTGTAGTGGACCCCTGCTTATCAGCAACCTTGCTATTACTCTCCCGACCCTGATGTGCATAAGCAATATTTTCATCCTCTTCCCAAGAGATTTATCTGGCTGTTGAAGTAGAAAATGAATATTTTACAGTTCACTTGTCTGATCAATTACCTACAAGCTGCTGCAGTATTTTATAGCCAGTGGGAGAGCTGTGTAGGTGATGATAGAGAAATCTGGAGGGAATCTCTCAGCCAACTACACAAAAGGGAATAAAACTGTGAATGAGCCATCAGTAACAGTTCTTTGTTCATATGGGTCTAGCCAGAAATTACAGTGTAACCAATTAATGTACTTAAATGATAATCAGCAGAATGTGAATTCTAGAGGTGAGGAAACTTGACTGCTTGATTAGAGGATAATGAACTGCAGAATTGTTCAAAGCCAACCCTTCTCAAGGCAACAATTCTCTTAGTCCTGCCATTTTTGTCTTCAGTAATTGGATGAAAATCTTTTTTAAGTGATACTCTGAAAATTTAAAAAATAGAAGTAAAATGTGCATAGCCAAAGAAATGTTATATTCCAAGTCTTATAGAGGAGAATATTATTATTGTTGACTTGGAAGGAAAATTGTCTTTTAATTAATATCTGATGTGTGTAATTTTTATAATTTAATATTATTTTATATGATCTTGACTTAACAGTTTAAAATTATCTTCTCAAAAGAATGACTATCAAAAGAAGGACTTCTTTCACCCTCAGAAAGGAATATTCTAAAAGACTCTCAGATACATTAAAGTTAGTTTGATCCTTAATGTTTACTGATTTTTTCTTTTTTTAATATTTATAAATTATGTTACTAGAATGATATTTTAACATAATTTTTTCAAGTTTTAAATAAGTATATAGCTGAAATATGATGAGAAATATTGTGACACAGTGGCATCTGCCATCTCTTTAAAGAAGTCTACTATTTTCTTCAAAATATAAAGCTGTCTTGACAGACTGAAAGGTATACACTGCTCAGTAACTTCTGAAAAAAAATGATCTGAAGTTTTACTTGTTTAACAGAAAGAAATTTGAGTATGTTTTGTTTAGATACTGTGATGATAAAAGCCATTTTTCAGTAATTAAATGAAAAGGGGATCTTGAATAAACAAAGTGTTTTCTTAAATACACATTAGTTTGGGAATGCTTTATTTATAAAAATTATATTTTTATATTTTATATTTTTAATTTTCATAGATTTTATTTATTGAAAAATGAAAATAAAATTTATATCATAATGATCAAGGTATGTGAATATATATATATATATATATAATCTCATATGCTCATATATGGAGTATATATATCTCACACTCAAAGACTGGCATCTTCTTCCTCATTCTATCACAGTTTCCTTTTTGTTTTGTTTTTTCCTGTCATAGTGATTGAAGGACAAATCTATACAAAGGCATAGAAATTTAATCTCTTCTTGATATATTAAAAGTAATTTTGGATCAAGTATTTCAAATTTAAGATAAATTTTAAAATATTCTTTATCTGCAATTGTACTAAAACTTTCTTGCATTATGTATGGCTCAGAATATGAAATTCCCTTATGAAGAAATTTTAATTACTAAGATTAACCTCCACAGATTGCCAAATATTTGAAAATAATACAAATTGATAAAATATGTGTGAAAAAATATACATCAGTACTATCTAAAGCCCTTGATATAATAAACCTAACTGAAAAGTTTTTGAGCAATTATAAAATTTATGGAGATTTTTATTTCACTATATAATATACAAACAATTCTGTCAGTTTAGTTGATGTATTTTGTTTTATTTTTAAACTACCTACTCACTTATTGCTTTTGGACAAAAACAAAAAAAAGAGTCCATCAATCTTTGCTTTACTGATTTTGTAACTAGGTCATTTTACCTCATTAGCTTTTGCTGCTTTTTTATTTTTTCCCCACATATTTTAATTCCTTCTACCTCCTCTTTACTTATTTTATTTTTCCTTCTCTGTTTTGTTCTTCTCTTAGTAATAGAATGATGATGAGAGTTTCATAGAACAGCGATTGCTTCTCCCATAGAAGTATACAATGATGGCATGAAGCCCTCAGACTTTCTCAAGGTGATTCTGGCATTTAAATCACAGTAAAATACATCATGAAATTAATATCTAGTAGGTTGGTTATGTTCCTCAGATTTCAAGTCATATGCTATTAGATACAATATACTTTCCTAAATTAAAATACACCTCTCCTATTAAAGGGATATTTGAGAGGCACAGTGGTCAAGAGTTCAGCACTAGAGACTTAATGCCTGGCACAAAACTATGGCTCTAGGTTTTATCAGCTCTGAGCCACAGCAAGATACATAACTTCTATACCTGCTGAAAGAGGATAAAGATGATAAGTAGTAGTTACCTCACAGGTTGTGAAAAAGGATAAATAAGTCAATACATGAAAAACAGAAAATTTTCTAGTAAGTATTAAGCATATATAAAGGTTAGTAATGAAATAATAAGTTGAATACATTTTCAACTTCAAAAGGATCCTTTTTAGTATACAATCATTATTTAAAGGAGTCCCTAATTAATGTTTCTTTGGGAAGATTCACTCTTTTTGTGATTGGCCGCTATAATATATGTGAAGCCCATCTTCACTGTTGATTCTGCTGCCAGAATCCTTTGTCCTTTGTCCGTTGTCTCTGGCTTTCCCTTCCAGCAATGGCCTCTTTGCAAGAGGTCGATAGATATCTTATAATGGAATCACTCAAGAAGTTTGGTTGTGAAAACTTTTGGAACCCAATCCAACATAATAAGGCAGAATCTTTGAAGATAAGATTCAGAAATTTAGTTTAAATGAATTAAATTTAAAATGATATTTCAAATAACTCAGCTGATTCTTATAGGGGACGTTTAACACGCAAGCATACCTCTCTCTTTATTTTTATTTTTATTTTTTATTATGGTTGATTTACAATGTTCATCAAATTTTGCTGTACAGCAAACCTCTCTCTTTCTTATTTACTTTCTTTTAACCCAAATATTGGTTTAAAGCAGATAATGCTGGCTGCTGATCCCATACCCATTCTTCCTACTTCCATCAAAATTTGTAAGATATTGCTGCAAATTATTACTTTGTTTAGAGATATTTATTTTTATATGCATTACATTAATAGTGAAATAAAAGTTTTTATTTTTCTATAAAGGAATTTTAGACATAAGTGAAAGTGGGGGCCTGATGTCTTTAAACAATATCCCTATTGCCAACTGCTGTATTTGTTGAAGACCTACCTCAGGATCCAATGTCCCAGATGATAGAGTGATCTTAAATAATATCTACTTGTTTCAACTTCTTTCTCCAAAGTGGAACAGTGGTAGTCTGATTGCATCCAATCAATAGGACACAACATCAGAATTGAAAGATTAGGTTCACAATTTTAATTCTGCTTCAAAAATGCATAGTTCTGCATAAAGCTTTGGCATATATCCACTTAAAAATAAGATAAGAAAATCTGGAGTTCCCATCATGGCTCATTGATTAAATAATCTGACTAGGAACTGTGGGGCTGTGGGTTCGATCCCTGGCCTCACTCAGTGGGTTAAGGATCCGGCATTGCTGTGAGCTCTGATGTAGGTCACAGACGCGGCTCGGATCCCGTGTTGCTGTGGCTCTGGCGTGGGCCAGCGGCTACAGGTCTGATTAGACCCCTAGTCTGGGAACCTCCATGTGCTGAGGGAGTGGCCCTAGAAAAGGCAAAAAGACAAAAAATAAAAAATAAAAAAATAAAATGAAATAAAATAAGAAAATCCCTAGTCCATGGAAAATATGTTTCTGCAGACTTCATAAAGCAGTTTTTGAAGATAGTTTCTAGCACATTCACATCACACATGGTTCATAGTATTACAGCTCTATTTTTACCCTGATGAAGTATTATGATTCTTTAAGTAACTTATAATGTTTCTCTTTTTGCGTTCATTGCTAGGATGCATGGAATTATATTTTGTTTTTAATTACAATATTATTTCTACACCTATATTTTGTTGCACAACTATTTATCTAATTTTTACCTTATTCTCACTCTAATTGAAAAGGACAATGCTTTTTAATATATTATCTTTTGTAAATAGGAAAGATAGGAAAAATAATAAATAAATGTTTAGACAATCAGAGGGGAACACTATTTTTTTTCCTTCTTCAAAATGGTGGTGAAAAAGCTAATGAATTGTCTCTAAAACAATTTCATAAAAGAAAATACTACAGAAACCAAAAATTATGTTAGATTTAGGATCACAATATGAATTTTCCATTAGTTTTTGCTTATTGCTAGTGAAAATTCATCCACACAAAAAGGATTCTATTACAAACCAGAAAAATACAAATATTAATTTTAGTATTATTTTGTTTATGACTAATGGTCTCATATAATTTAACTCTTTAGTATGGTTTTATAGTAGCATCTTGACTTGGTTGACAAAAAATGTACAATATAGGGCTACATAATCAAATTTTAGTTTTAGGTCTTTTTATAAAGCAAATTGTAGAAGCTTTTTAGAAACTAGTACCAGCAGAACAACTGGTTAACAGTACCACCATGTAGATAACAAATTGCAAAAAAGGAAAGCTGGTTTTTTTTAAAAAAAAAAAAAAGGGAAAAATCTGACTTCATTTACCCAATAAAGCAAAAATGTTTTTATTTTACTTTTCTGTTAGCAATTGTAAGTAAGAAAAGATAACATTTTTTAAAAATAGGCAAAGCACAGAAATCCTTAAGGAAAGCAAAGAGCTTGCACTAGGATGTTACCATTAATGTTTTCACATATTTTCTTTAAAAGTCAGATCTCACTTTTAGTGCTCTGATGCAACTGGGTACAAGGAAGACTTGCAAAGCTAGGTAGTATTTTAAGATTATGGTTTTAGTGTTCAATATATTTTTTTTTAATTTTACAGTAGAGCCCATTGTGTTATGAAACAGTCTTATGAAAAAAATCCTACTAGGTCTCTACTTCATCTTTATAGCTTCTGGCAATTCAGTTGAGTTTGGGAAGAAGTACATAGAAATTTGTACAAATGAAAAAGATAGGCACATACAAACACACATACACATACACACGCTTACAGATGTACCACTAAATGTTTGGAAAGTGAGCACAGTTTCTCTCTGTAAGGCAGACTACTTCTGCATCGCTTCTCCAGACTGACCTGTTTTTAATAGAAAGAAGCCTTTCTTATTTTCAACCCACAGTGTTTTATATGTGAGGTGTAACTTGTGTAGAGTGATTACTGCCTTTTTTTTTTCTTAGTATTTTGTTGTGTTCGTTTTGAATAAATAACCTTGGTGTTTTAGTTAAACTCAGCAGAAGGGGGAGAGCACATCTATTCCATCTTCCTTGAAGTGGACTGACTCCTGGTTTTCTGTGTGATTTGAAATAGTTAGCATGAAACTTTATTTTCTGTCTTACATCTCTGATGGATTTTCTTTTGAGAATCGTTCAACATCACAATTTTCTTCTCATGGACTTTTTCATTAAAAGGAAAACATGTCATATTGGGTTAAGTAAAAGTTACATCCTCTTGTATATCTAAGGCTTATAATGGGTCAAAGGGCATTTAATGGTTGGCCTCCCTATAATAATACAAAAGTTAAATATATTTCCCTGCATCAATAATTATCCTTTCAATCATTTATTAATCCACATTCCATACATCTATTAACACTTTTATTCATCTGTTTCTGTTTTGTTTTTTTAGCCACACCTACAGCATATGGAAGTTCCAAATCTATGCTACAGTGATGATCCAAGCCCCTGCAGTGTCAACTCATTAACCTGTTGCACCATGCAAGGGAACTCCAACTCATCTGTTTCTGATTGGAGATATTAATATTTTTCAATGCAATGAATTTGTTAATAGTAGCAATGACACTACCACTACTAATAAATGACCACATACTTTGTCCTAGATACTATACTATGTGGAAACAAAGATGAATTTTTTTTTTTTTTGGTCTTTTTACTTTTTCCAGGGCGGCTCCTGCGGCGTAGAGAGTTTCCCAGGCTAGGGGTCGAATTGGAGCTACAGCTGCCGGCCTACACCAGAGCCACAGCAACACAGGATCTGAGCCTAGTCTGCAACCTACACCACAGCTCACGGCAACGCCAGATACCTGACCTACTGAGAAAGGCCAGGGATCGAACCTGGAACCTCATGGTTCCTAGTCAGATTTGTTAACCACTAAGCCACGACGGGAACTCCAAAGATGAATAATTTTTAAATTAATTTATATTTCAGAAAAGGGGACAAAAAGGCAAACAAGTAACTATAATGCTAGAGTACATAATACATAACTGAACACCGTCGTAAACAAATTTCACATGTAATAAGAAACTGGAAGTACAGCATGGTAAGAACCAAGACTCCTTGTATATCTTTATCCCACTGTCCTTAGTGTATGTCCAGGTTTCATACTCATGGTCGGCAAAGATAAAGTCCTAGAAGTCCTATAAATGGCTTCTGCTTATCTCTCACTGACCATTCTGGGACACACCCGCAATTGTGAATGATGCTGGGCAATATCTTTTTTTTTTTTTTTTTTGGGTAAGATGGGCACATGTTTACTACAGAAAAGGTAGGGTTCTATGAGTAAGGAAAAAGCAAAGAATAAATATTGCTACAGGAGGATATAAGGCTGTTAAAGGAGATGAACACGGTGGGGATGTTACTTTCCTGACATAGTATAATTTGAAACAGTTGTAAATTGTAATTGGGAGTAAAGGTTTCTGCTAGAGGGAATGGCAAATCAAAAGGTTTCAAGGAGTTTTTGGAAAATAATGAGTATTCCTGAATAAACTAAACACTAGGTAAGGGAAGAGGATATGACTATCAACCTAATTAAAACCTTAGTCTGGAGCTTGCTTGTGGTGGACCCTTAGACACCATGTTAAAAAAAGTAGACTTTATTTTATAGGGAGCATAAAGTCTCCACTAGTTTTAAAAGATGAGTGATATTATATTGGCATTCTGGAAAGAGAACCTTGTGATAGATCAGAAAATGAATTAGTGGCAAGACTGTAAACCCATCAGTCCATCTTAATCTGATCAGAATCTAAAGAAATTCATTTTTATCATTTTGTAGAAATTGCTTTTAATTATTTAAAAGCATTCTTCTGCAGCTCTGTCACACTTTCTTGAGGAGAAGAGGTCACAATTATGAATAATATTCCAGTCAGTCTTCCTGCAGTTTCATATAGGTTGGGTTAATGCTTTCTGACTTGTTTCCTATAGTCTTGCTTATGCTGCCAAGTAGTTTCTACAGTGTCGTTGGCTCTGATTCTACAATGAGCCTGTTTGAATTTGTTGAATCTCTTAAAAATGCAAAGTTGATCAATGTTTTTCTCTCACTCGTCCATACTATTTTTTTTTCTGTGTGTTTACAAGGTTGATCAAGTTGTATAGGCCAGCAGTTTATAGATCACTTTGTCCTTTATGCTATTCAGTGAATTGTGGGTAACCAAAGTTTCAATTTCTTGATTGAGCTTTAAGTATTCTACAAAGGTATGATTTGCATTTTTAAGACATAGTTGAGTACTTAAAACTTTATAAGTAAATGATACACACACAAATGTCAGTATTAGCATTTAACACAGTGACTATTGTTAACTTTACATGGCAGTTCAACTCACTGTGTATAACCCAGACACAAATTTCTTATCACCTCTGAGCATATATTTATTTTATATGTAAACCATTGAGGAATATGTCTGTGGTTTTGCATGCATCATTCTTTGAACTTGGGGCTGAGCATGAATCCTCATAATAATGCTTTTTGCAAGCCACTATTCTTTTATGGCACACATGAAATTGGATTAATTAAATCCCAGGCAAAAGTCCATACATATTCTGGGAATTATATTGTAACAAATGAACATGTAATTTATATTATCCTAATAACATTGCATTATATATTACAAATGGTTTTGGAGCTTTTTGTATTTTTAGAATATCTAAATTTTAAGTTTTTGATAAACATTCTGCCTAAATCTATGCTTTATAAATGCTATTTGTTTTCAAATAAGTATAGTAATTATTCAATTATTCTTAAAATTAGAACTCTATCACCCAATAAATGCAGGAAATTTAAAAGTAAACTTTGGTCATATGGTAGTTCTATGTATAGATTTCTAAGGTACCTCCATCCTGTTCTCCTTAGTGATTGTACCAGCTTACATTCCCACCAACAGTGCATGAGGGTTCCCTTTTCTCCACACCCCCTCCAGCATTTGTTATTTGTGGACTTATTAATGATGGCCATTCTGGTGCGATGTGGTATCTCGTGGTAGTTTTGATTTGCATTTCTCTAATAATCAGGGATGTTTAACATTTTTTCATGTGCTTGTTGGCCATCTGTATATTTTCCTTGGAGAAATGTCTATTCAGGTCTTTTGCCCATTTTTCCATTGGGTTGTTGACTTTTTTGCTGTTGAGTTGTATAAGTTGCTTGTATATTTTAGAGATGAAGCCCTTGTCAGTTGCATCATTTGAAACTATTTTCTCCCATTCTGTAAGTTGTCTTTTTGTTTTCTTTTTGGTTTCCTCTGCTGTGCAAAAGCTTATCACTTTGATTAGGCCCCATTGGTTTATTTTTACTATTATTTCTATAGCTTTGAGAGACGGACCTGTGAAAATATTCATGTGGTTGATGTCAGAGAATGTTTTGCCTATGTTCTCTTCCAGGAGTTTGATGACCCAGCAATCCCACTCTTGGGCATATATCTGGACAAAACTTTCCTTGAAAAAGACACATGCACCCTCATATTCACTGCAGCACTATTCACAATAGCCAAGACATGGAAACAACCCAAATGTCCATTGACAAATGATTGGATTAGGAAGATGTGGTATATATACACAATGGAATACTACTCAGCCATAAAAAATAATATACACAATGGAATACTACTCAGCCATAAAAAATAATATACACAATGGAATAAAAAATAAAAAATAATATACACAATGGAATACTACTCAGCCATAAAAAATAATGAAATAATGCCAATTGCAACAATGTGGATGAA
Source organism: Phacochoerus africanus (assembly GCF_016906955.1). Classification (NCBI taxonomy): domain Eukaryota; kingdom Metazoa; phylum Chordata; class Mammalia; order Artiodactyla; family Suidae; genus Phacochoerus; species Phacochoerus africanus. The sequence goes on from NC_062554.1 coordinate 79,383,561, forward strand.
AATAGAGACTCTCATACTAAGTGACGTCAGAAAGAGAAAGACAAATACCATATGATACCACTTATATCTGTAATCTAATATATGGCACAAATGAACTTTTCCACAGAAAAGCAAGTCATGGACTTGGGGAAGAAACTTATGGTTGCCAAGGGGTCAAGGGGAGTGGGGTGGATCAGGAGCTTGGGGTTAATACATGCAAACTATTGCCTTTGGAATGGATTAGCAATTAAATCCTGCTGTGTAGCACTGGGAACTATGTCTAGTCACTATAATGAAGCATGATAATGTGAGAAAAAAGAATATGTACCTGTATGTGCAACTGGGTCACCATGCTGTACAGTAGAAAAAAAAATTGTATTGGGGAAATAACAATTTAAAATTTTTTTAAATAAATAAATTAATTAAATTAAATTAAAATAAACTTTGGTAATGACTAAGGACTCTGACAGGATCAAGCAGACTTAAAATCCAAGGACAGTTTTTACTGCTCTCAATGAGTATTTCTTCAACCAGTATCAACCACGCTAACAATAGTATATAAACTAAAGGGGCAACCTGAAATTTTTCATACAATTCGAAGACAAGAAAATATAATAAGCTGCCTTTTATGTTTTATAGATATGCAAATAAATATTTCCAAAATTCTAAAAGAATTTTATGTAGTACACTTTTATGTAATTAGATTGTGGTCCCTGCAACACAAAGAATGTAAACAAAACAGCCACATCTTTTTAGCTTTTTGTGAACAGCTTAATATTACAAAAATAAGATTAAGTAGTAGATAAGGTGAGTAAACTCACCACATTTGAAAGAGAGGCAGATACAAATAGAAATATTTAAATCTCAATGACAAAATGTGATAGGGATTAACTGGAAGGAAAATACATTAGTGATATTGTCAGATAACCTAAAGCAGAAAGGATTACAAGACTGATCATCCAACAAGACTGATACATTTATCCAAAGTCTCAAATTACGTGGGTCTTTGTTAAGCCAGAAAATATTGGGGATATTATTTTAAATTCTTTTTCTTTTCTACTTTTATTTCATTTTTTTTCTCATTTTCCATAGTCAGCCCTGCACTGACAATGGAAGTGGGAAATGGTGGAAGAGATAAAAAGACTATTACATCCACATTGTTTTCTATTTTATGATCCTTCCTTCCTTTGCATTCACAGCTCCAATTATATTGGCCATTTTGCTGTTCCTAAAACTAGCCAAGTTCAGCCTATGTTAAGGACATTGCACTTACTAATTTTTTTTCTTCCCAAATTATTTGTTTCATTCATGCATCTGATCAAATAGCACTTTTACAAAGAGCTTGTCTCCATCTGTCCCGTATCTTCTTCTATCTTCATAGAAATTTGCATTATCAAAAACCATAATGATTATTTCTTAAATTGTTTATTTTCCACTTTTTTCCAAAAGAATATTCCTTCCATGAGGGCAGAGATTTTGTCTTTCTGCTTAATGAAAAATAGCCATCAAAGTGCAGTTGGCTTTTGGTAGGGTTAAGTATGGTATATGGAATGGATAAATATTTCAGAAATAATAGTCCTTATAAAACTTAATTTTTTTATTTAAAGAAGCAGACAAGAAAAAATAATATGATGTTCCATTCCCAGAGTTAAAAAATAAAAATTGTTACTCCAGGCAGTAAGAAAAAATAAAGAAGAGATGATGGGAGCAGATAAGAAGTTAATGGAGGGACCTTGAGCCATAAGACCTGTGATGAGCTCTAGGAAGGCAGGGAAACATCTGAGAAGGGAATGACTATTGGAAACTGTCTTGATGTATAAGATGAGCTCTGCAAGAGCAGATTCCTAAGCCTTCTCATATTAGATCACAGGATTTGAAAAAAGAAGTGAAATATTTCAGTAGTTACTAATGGAACTTAAAGACTGAGTACCCACGTGAAGTTCCTATTCTCTGATACTAGATAAGCTCCCTGGAACCTTGAGGTACTTCTGGGGAATGGGAAAAAAATACTCAAATAACTGGTGAAGCTCCTTTCACTCTAGTAAATGGGGATATGGAGTACAAATTGTTAGATTAAATATTTATATTCCTTGTGCACTTGAATTTGTGGGCTGAGATTCATAACTGCCACATTTATAGTTCGATTGAATGAAGAGTACACACATTTCTGATTTTGATTTGCTTGTTTTCTGCTGTACATGTAGGTGAATGTGAGGAGGATGCATTCATTTCAACACTTGACACTTAGACAACAGGGGAATTTTTTGCTAGTGTTTGGATCAGTTTTTAACACACTATAAAAGATGTTGGCAAAAATGTAGTGACATCTGTACTGACAGTGTGAAAGCACTGAGGTCAACAACTGCCGAGATGGCAAGTATGAATCTATTGCCCAAATGTGTTCAAGTCAGCACCACATGTTGCAAAGAAATTATAGAAGCCAGCATCTTTCAAAAACTGTTTTGAGAAATGTCACAAAATTGTCAGATGTATTAGCAATCTTATTAAATAGGAGACTTTTCCAGAATTATTTCTAACAGTCTAGAATCAAGGTGGAGGCTTGGTGTCATATGAGGCAAACTCATTATTTTTGCTGATAAAAACAATCTCAAATACACCACTTTTCTCAGATATGTTTGTACAATATATTGGAATGGTATGGATATCTTTATTTTTTAATAAGCTGAAAGGCTTATTTTGGCAATGGGGGATGTACTGTTAAAGTGCATAATGTTGCAGATAAAGTGTTAGTAGATGAATTCTGGATTCAACTTGACAAAATAAATGTTGAGTGATTTGAGAATTTAAGAGAATATCTGAGACAAAAGCTACTGATCTGAGATTTAATTTGAAATATCATTGTTCAATACAATATTTTAAGATATAGTTGAAAGTTATTTTTCACCAAAAATTACATTCCAAACTAACTAAGGAGCCTAGTCTACTACTCATTTTAAATGTTTCACTTATCAGAGGATGCAACCAGTGACTAGAGGTTATTAGAGTCATTAGAGTTATTGGAGACTGTGATTGACTGAACTGTGGGGGGGGTCTCTCTACTACTGATGATTCTGCTTATTTAAATGAAAATCATCTTGTGAATAGAATGCTAGCTGTTATCATTGGATTTTTCTATGTTCAATAAACAAAAACAAAATTGTGAGATAAAATGGGCCAAGACTTAAACATGTGCTTAATTTTTTTATGAAACATTTCCTATCTAAATTTTTTATTATTTTCCAAAATATTTTGTGATTTCCAAATATACACATTTTTGATTACTTTATTTCACATAAACACTATAAAACTGAACTTAATATATACTATTAGTATGCCATTATCCTTTGTGGAGCTTATAGTCTCTTGGGGAGGCTATGTCATGCATACCGATATGATATTACAACTGTAATTAGCCTTATAAAGGAAAGGCACATGTTGCTATGAGCGTCTGTGACAGTGCTTTTTATTTAAAAAGTCAGAAAGTCAAGGAAGGTTTGCTGTAGGAAGCCATGCTCTAGTTGAGATCTAAGGGGTAACTGCAATAGGGAAAGCCTTGTAGCATGAAAAGCAAGCACAAAAGGTGAGTGTGGCTGCAAAGCTGCGATCAGTAGGGCGGGATGGGAGGCAAGAGTTGAGATGAGAATCAGCTAGGACCAGAGCTAGGGAGCTTACTCTTCATCCTAAGACCAATGAGAAGTTGCTGAAATCATTCAGGTAAGAGATGATTTGATCATATATGAACATCAAAGAAGAAGTCACTTTAGCTTTATGAAGGGAACCAATTAGAAAGAAAGAGGATGATAGAAGACAAATGTAGTCGGCTATTGGTGTATTCCCAGTGAGAGAAAATGGTAGCTTAGGCTATCAAACTTTAAGAGAAAACAGTAGATAGAATGAGCTGGGGGTTTTTAAGTGGAAAATTAGCAACAGATTGCCTTTGAGTATATAAAGGATCCTTTGTGTTTATTTGTTTTTGGATTTTTAACTTGAGTAACAGTAGGAATGTATGATATTCATACATCATTCTAGGCTTCGATTTCTTCTGTTATAACACGCAGGGGTTGATTTCTAATATTGTCTTCAGACATAACATTACAGAGCAGAATTAACCAATTACTGAAGGACTCAAAATCAGTTTACCCGTAATGTTCCATCAGATGAAATCATCTTTCCTTTTGTCTCTCTTCAGTGACATATTATGGCAGATCTGACTTATATGAGTTCTAGTTCATGATGTAAAATTTGAAGTCAAATTGGATTTCTGCTGAGGTTATTTACCTTAAAAAATGAAATAAATAAGGACACAAAGAGCTTCTTGAAGAACAGATACTGACTCACAGACTTTAAAAAACATATGGTTTCCAAAGGAGACAGGTTGGGGGCAGGGGGTAGGCTGGGGTTTGGGATGGAAATGCTATAAAATCAGGTCATGATGATCATTGTACAACTATAAATGTAATAAAATTCATTAAGTAACAAAAAAAATGAAATAAAAACTGTTTTTTTATCCTTCATTTTAAAGTTTCCTTGAACTGTTTCCTAGTACCATTTTTGGCTCTTTCATGCACTCCCTTCTTCTAGAAGTACAGAATCACTCAGTGCCAGGAACCCACCTGAGACAAAAGCAATCTCTAAAAGTTCCCAAACTCGTTCATTTTGTTCTAGTAATACTCTGAAGAACTCAAAAATTCTTAATCAATATTTGCTTGTAGTTTTGAGGATAATAGCATTTGCATAGTTACAGTGTAGAATTTATACTGTATATTTTACCTGTTGAATATACTCTTAGTGTGATGTTTGCCTTTACAGTAATTATCATGTTGACCATGGAAAATGAGAAAGTAAGCCTTGGTTATATGCATATTATCATCTTCCCTACTGGAGATTGCAGACACAGCATGAAAATGAAGCTGGACATATTTATAATCTCCTTAATAACTTCTAAAAATGTACTTTAATTCTAATTTCCAAACTCATGTCTCTCCTTAGATGATATTTAGAAGTATAAAAACATGACTAAAATGAACATTTGGAGTATATATTTTAATTTAGTTTTTCATTCATTCTATTTAACTTTCCATGCTTTTAAGATTATTTTCAAAAATATTTATGGTCTCATTTCATAAATCTTTATAGTCTGTGTTAAACTGTACACTCCATGTTAAATAATGTAAATTCACATGAATATTTTTCCTAGTTCTTTCTAATGTGGAGAAGACCTACATACCAATCAAAAAGTTGCTATTTAACATGAATTTGAGGTGGAAAGTTTTCTCTGGATAATAAATTTTCTCTTTTTCTAGTTTGGGGAAGCATTCACCCTCCCCTAATGAAATGTGATCTATATAGCTTGTTACAGATACTTTCCTGGGCTCTTCCTTAAGGAACAGGACTAATATATGGGAAAACACTAGCGAGGGGTCAAAGAACTTTTTGTTTGTTTGTTTGATGCTCTTTTTTTTTTATTATTTCCCCAATATATTATTTTTTTTCTACTGTAAAGTATGGTGACCCAGTTACACATACATGTATACATTCTTCTTTCTCACATTATCATGCTCTATCATAAGTGATGAGTCATAGTTCCCAGTGCTACACAGCAGGATCTCACTGCTAATCCATTCCAAAGGCAAAAGTATTTTTACTGGAAATCATTTCAATTTTATTGTAAATACAATAGGTATAACAATAGGAACTGTTTTGAGAATCAAATGAAATAATAATTTTAAAACATTATGAAAGCTGTAAAGTACTATAATGGTGAAAAAACATGACCATTTTTATAGTGAAGCCTTGTATTATATAAAGAATGTATATTTATTACTCTTATTATTACATGATTATGAAAACATTGATGATTATTGTATTAGCTTCCTATGGATGGTATAAAAAACTACCAGAAACTTGGTGGTTTAGAACAACATCTGAATGCTTATCTTTTACCTGTATTAGCTACATAAATAAGTGATTATTAACTAAAGAAAACAACTGGCAGTTGCTCACAGAATAAGAAACCTAACCTTTGCAATTTGCGTTTAGGAAAAAAACATGGACTATGCCTGATTAATAGATCAAAAATCAAGAGACAATTGAATTAGTGTAGAATATGCACCTTTTTACCTTTTCGCTCCATTGGCCATTCTTTATAAACTAATCATAATTCTCTAACTTGCTCATCACTGTAGAAACTTCTTAACATGATTTCAACCTGAACTCATGTCTACCTAGCACCTACATTTTCTTATGGTTATCAATAAGACTCCTCCCAGACTTCAGAGCGGTGGATATCTGAGTCAAGTAGCTGCAGTCCAATTCTTAATGTACTGCACCACAGTGGGAACTCCCAGATGAGACTTTTTTCTCTCAGATTTAGAACTATATATAGAGTTCTTCACTTTCATTATTAAAAATAACTGAAGTGTAGCCAGCAGGTTTAGGCAAATACATGTTTTCACAGCATTCTTGTTATCACTTGGCAAGATCAAGTACACTTTACATTTTTGGTAAATTTAATTTACAAAATATAATTGACTACAAAAAACACGTAGCAAAATTGTAGCAATTTCAAGAACATGCTTAAAAATTTGAGTGAGGGCATTTACTTTCTTCAAACTTTCAGAACCATCAATGAAAAAATATAAATGTGAAACCTAGGGAGTGAGTTTCAAGCTACAATTTGTTCGACAATGTAAACTATAGGTTTTACTATTTCAAATATTCCTCCAATAATTTCCAGAAAAATTTAGGTTGACTTCTTCTTGAAAATACCTTATACAAATATAGGAACTATGGTTATGAAATGAGCATTTTATCTACTCTGTAACTAATGCCCTATCATTTAAGTCAATAAAACTGAGATTGTTTTGAAGAATACCAGTAGTAATGCTTAGAATTTACAAAACTGCGTTCAAACTGCACGCCTTCATTCTCCAAATTAACTCCTCTGATAGATTTTTTTTTCTCACAGTCTTTTTCTGCTTCCTCAAGCTATAATTAGTCATTGAAGATTGTCTCAGTGAACGCCTGGAAGACATTATAAACTCCAACCACAGTTCTTTCTCCTCGTTAAGAAAAGTCTCTCTGAATGATAGAGCCCAAGAAGGCTAATGACTAGAAAGTGATTTTAGAACATCATGACCACTATTACTCTTTACTGTAACAAAAGCACAGGTACAAAATTACTATTGCTCTATCCTTTTAAAGATCATAAGGAGGAAGCACAACTAGTAAATTCAGACAAAAAAACTTGCCTAACTTGCACATTTTGATGAAACAGAAAAAATCAAACTGGTTTTAATACATATTTTTATCAGTATGTAGTAATAAACCTAATAAACTATAAGGATTGATAAAATCAAAGCCAGTCATTCATAATGTGTTTGCAGTTACATTGCAGCTCATTTCTAATTTCAGACTAAAGCAACATTTAAGTGCTAGATATTTGATATTTGCAATTTGGGGAGGAAACGCTGAATTGGTTTAAAATAGCTTCAAAGATGTAGATATTCATTACATTGATATGAAATTGGGAATTAATTGGTATGAAAAAGAAGGAAAATTGCTGAAATGATTTACATTTACCTGTTCATAAAAGCTCCTGGGTTTCACACTAAACATTATCCCACACTTAGCTGTAACTTTGACATTTTTTTCATTAATCACAACTAAAACACAGAAGTTCTGACAATAACAAATATGGAATATATCCTACTTTTATCATTATAGTTGTGATGGGGAAGGCCATATAAAGTAAACCTAGTAAGCTACAACATAAAGAGAACAAATCAGTGTGCCCAGAATTAGGACAACATTCATCACTGCCCCAAATTCACAGTATCCATGTCCCAGTCTGAGAAACAGATTTTATCAAAGGGAAATTCTTGGCTTAAGTATTTGCTCTCAAACATAACACCCTTAGCCTGTAATTGCTAATTCTTGTTGAGCCCCACTCTGTACCAGACATGGAGATGTAGTGGGAGCTGATTTACATGTAATATACAACATATATCTTCTATTAGAAACCAAACATTTTGTTTGATTTCGTACCCTCACCCTGGTATATAACAAAGTACTTAACAATACGTTATTACCAAAGAAAAATAAAGGAATAATAAACAAAATTCTAATCTGCCCAAATGATCTAAAATTTTCAGGCTAATATTAATCTTTATCTATTAACAAACCACCAATGTATAATAAATAGTTTTTTTATGTTTTAAAGAGAGTGAACTAAGCTGAATAATCACCCATGCAGATGCATAGCTAGCAGAACAATAAGACCTTAAAAATATATATAGAATATGTAGGAGATAAACCACAGATACACATCAATGAACTAGAATTAAGCAGATACATAAGCAAATAAATTATACTTTATGAATTTGAAAATTAATACAAGAATAAAAATGTAATTAGAACTTCAGAAAATGCAATAGAAGCAGTATTTCACAATAAAACAAACTGATTTTAAAACCATAAAAATAAAAATAAACAAATATTAACTCAGGAATAAAGATGGAGAGAATTTCAGAACAGAACCAGGAGACAAATTATTTGATTAAAGTATTGAAGAGAGAGAAATAAATTTATGGAGGAAAACAATAATTGAATAAATATCAATTGAGAAAAAGTTTTAATTTAGACTCTAAAGGATCACTGAGCCCAAGCAGGGATTCATTCCTTCCTTTAGGGTTTTTTTTTTTTTTTCCTTTTTGCCGCTTCTAGGGCCACACCAGCAGCATATGGAAGTTCCCAGGCTAGGAGTCTAATTAGAGCTGTAGCCACCAACCTTCACCACAGCCACAAGAACACGGGATCCAAGGTGTTGCGTCTGCGACCCACACCACAGCTCATGGCAATGCCAGATCCTTAACCTACTGAGCAAGACCAGGGATCGAACCCACAACCTCATGGTTCCTAGTCGGATTCGTTAGCCACTGAGCCATGACAGAAACTCCTCCTTCCTTTAGTTTTTCGATAGTTATTTATTCAGAAAATATTTTTTAAGCAAACTAGGCACTGTTGAAGGTAGTAGGGACAGAGCAAGGGGATACACTATTATCAGTAGCAGAAGGCAGGCAACAAATAAGTTGATAATTACTATATTGTGGAAAGACAGACAGTGCACAGCAAGGGCTTTAAGAGGGCTGGAGAGATACTGTTTCTCTTCTAAACCTTTATTTTTCTTTATACTTCATCTGACTTGTACATAGAGTAATGTATAAATGTCTCCTTTAAACAGAAAAACAACAAAAAAAAAGTTTACAAAAATGGAAGCAGACCTGAATACTCTACTGAAAGGTCCTATCATGTTTCTGGAAAAACTGACTTGCAATGGTCATTGCATGTTCTTATATTTCTTTGTTTCTGTCTATGAGATCTTTGTCTTTTACAATTTCTGCTCTATAAAGGTGGTTGTCACACTTCACAGGATAGAAACACATTCATACATACGTATCTGTTATATACACATAACTTACACATATTTATTGTAAATTTTGGCTTTTAAAATTTAAAAAGTGCTCATTTTTAGGCTTAGTAAATTTTAGTTGAATTTTACTTGGCTGAATTCAAGATCAAAATATGTGATTTCTTATTTTTTCTATTTGGTATATTTTGTATTCCTTCATTTTTAGAAATTCTAAATCATGGGCTTTATAGGTTTCTTGTGTCCATAGCATACCATTGCATTTTGCTTTTTAAACCAAATTGGAAATTGTGTTATTTTATGATGTGAACTAAGCTCATTCATATTTATTGACACAGCTGCGATGTTTGGTCTCAGTCTGATAAGTATATACACATATATACATATACACACATATACATACATTACATACATATATATGCTTTTTTTTTTCTCTTTTTCAGCTGCACTTGTGGCATATGAAAGTTCCTGGCCAGAGGCCAAATATAAGTTGCAGCCACAACCTATGCCACAGGTACAGCAATGCAGGATCTTTAATCCAGTGGGCCAGGCTAGGAATTTAACCCATACCATGGAAGACACAACTCCAGATCCTTAACCTACTGCCTCACAAAAGGAACTCCAAATATATTATTTTATGTTAAATTACTACATGTATTATTTGATATTTGCTTTCTGTAGTTTAAATGATTTTCTTTTCTTTCTTTCTTTTTTTCTTCTTAAGGCCAAACCTGCAGCATATGGAAGTTCTCAGACTAGGTTGAATTGGAGCTGGAGCTGTTGGCCTACACCACAGCCACAATAACACAGGATCCAAGCTGCATCTGTGACCTACACCACAACTCATAGCAATGCCGCAACCCTGACCCACTGAGCTGGGCCAAGGATCAAACCTGCATCCTCATAAATACTAGATGGATTCATTTCCACTGCACCCCAATGGGAACTCCCTGATTTTCTTTTTTTTTTTAATTACTCATTGAATTTTATTACATTTACACCTGTAAAACAATCATCACAACCCAATTTTATACCATTTTCATCCCAAACCCCTAGTGCAATCCCCAATCCCAATCTGTCTCATTTGGAAACCAGAAGTTTTTCAAAGTTTGTGAGTCAGTGTTTGTTCTGCAAAGAAATTCATTGTGTTCTTTTTTTAGATTCCACATGTAAGTGATAGCATATTATGTTGGTGTCTCACTGTCTAACTTCACTTAACATGATAATTTCTAGATCCATCCAGGTTGCTCCAAATGCCATTGTTTCCTTCCTTTTAATGGCTGAGTAATATCCCAGTGTATGTGTGTGCATGTGTGTGTGTGTGTGTGTGTGTGCGCGCATATATATATATATACACACCACTTCTTCTTTATCCAACCCTCTATTGATGGACATTTAGGTTGTTTCCAAGTCTTGGCTATTGCATATAGTGCTGCAGTGAATGTGGAGGATGCGTATCTTTTTGAGCCATGGTTTATTCTGGATAGGTGCCCAGGACTGGGATTGCTAGAACAAATGGTAATTCTTTTTAGTTTTCTGAGGAATCTCCATACTGATTTCCACAGTGGTTGCACCAATTAACATTCCCACCAACAGTGTAATAAGTATATACACATAATGTATATATGGATTCTCTTTTCTCCATACCCTCTCTAGTATTTTTTGTTTGTAGACTATTTGATGATGGCCATTTTGGCCAGTGTAAGTTGGTACCTCACAGTAGTTTTGATTTGCATTTCTCTAATGTTTAGTGATGTTGAACAACTTTTCATGGGTTTTTGGCCATCTGTTTGTCTTCTTTGGAGAATTGTCTGTGTAGATCTTCTGCCAATTTTTTGATGGTGTTGGTTTTTTGGGGAGCAGGGGATATTGAGCTGCAGGAGGTATTTATAAATTTTGGAGATTAATCCATTTTAAGTCACTTCATTTGCAAATACTTTCTCCCATTCTGTGGGCTGTCTTTTCATTTTGTTTAGGGTTTCTTTTGCTGTGCAGAAACTTTTAAGTTTAATTAGGCCCCATTTGTTTAATTTTCTTTTTATTGTCATTACTCTAGGAGGTGGATCAGAGATGTTGCTGTGTTCATGTCAGAGACTGTTTGGCCTATGTTTTCCTCTAAGAGTTTTGTAGTATCTGGTCTTATATTTAGGTCTTTAATCCATTTGGAGTTTATTTTTGTGTATGGTGTTAGGGAGTGTTCTAATTTCATTCTTTTACATGTGGCTCTCCAGTTTTCTCAGCACCGCTCATTAAATGGGCTGTCTTTTCTCCATTGTATACTCTTGCCTCCTCTGTCATAGACTAGTTGACTGTAGGTGCATGGGATTAATTCTGGGCTTTCTATCCTGTTCCACTGATCTATATATCTGTCTTTGTGCCATTACTATATGGTTTTGATGACTGTAGCTTTGTAGTAAAGTCTGAAATCCAGGAGCCTGATTCCTCCAGCTCCATTTTTCTCTCTCAAATCCTTCATGCTTCCAAACTTTAAAATATTTTGTTTGAATCCTGTGAAAAATGTCCTTGGTAATTGATGGGCATTGCCTTGGGTAGTATAGTCATTTTGATAATATTGACTCTTCCAACCCAAGAGCATGGTACGTCTTTCCATCTATTTGTGTCATCTTTAATTTCTTTCATCAGTGTTATAGTTTTCAGAGTACAGGTCTTTTGTCTCTTTAGGTATGTTTATTCCTACTATTTTCTTTTTTTTTTTTTTGTCTTTTTGTTGTTGTTGTTGTTGTTGCTATTTCTTGGGCTGCTCCCGCGGCATATGGAGGTTCCCAGGCTAGGGGTTGAATCGGAGCTGTAGCCACCGGCCTACGCCAGAGCCACAGCAACGCGGGATCCAAGCAGTGTCTGCAACCTACACCACAGCTCATGCAATGCCGGATCATTAACCCACTGAGCAAGGGCAGGGATCGAACCCGCAACCTCATGGTTCCTAGTCGGATTTGTTAACCACTGCACCATGACGGGAACTCCATATTTTCTTTTTTTAATGAAATGGTAAATGTGATTGTTTCCCTAATTTCTCTTTCTGATCTTTCATTGTTAGTATATAGAAATGCAGTCAATTTCTGTGTATTAATTTTGTATCTGTGACTTTTCCAAATTCATACATGAGCTCTAAAAGTTTTCTGGTAGCATCCTTAGTATTTTCTAGGTATAGTATCATGTCATCAGCAAGTAGTGATAGTTTTATTTCTTCCTTTCCAACTTAGATTTATTTTATTTCTTTTTCTTCTCTGATTGCTGTGGCTAGAGCTTCAAAAACTATGTTGAATAATAGTGGTGAGAGCAGACATCCGTCTCTTTTTCCTGATCTCAGTGGGAATTCTTTCAGCTTACACCACTGAGAATGATGTTAGTTATGGGTTTGTCATATATGGCCTTTATTATGTTAAAGTTGGTTCCTCTATGCCCACTTTCTGAAGGGTTTTTCTCAGAAATGGGTGTTGGATTTTGTCAAAGGCTTTTTCTGCATCTTTTGGGAGGATTGTATGGTTATTATTCTTCAGTTTGTTAATGTGGTGTATCACACTGATTGGTTTGTGGATATTGAAGAATCCTAGCATCCCTGGGATAAATCCCACTTGATCATGATGTACAATCCTTTTAATGCATTGTTGGATTCAGTTTGCTAGTATTTTGTTGAGGATTTTTGCATCTATGTTCATCAGTGAAATTGGCCTGTAATTTTCTTTTTTTTTTGGTGGAATCTTTGTCTGATTTTGGTATCAGGGTGATGGTGGCCTCCTAGAATAAGTTTGGGAGTTTCCCTTCCTCTGCAATTTTTTAGAATAGTTTCAGAAGTATACGTGCTATCTCATCTCTAAATGTTTGATAGAACTCGCCTGTGAAGCCATCTGGTCCTGGACTTTTGTTTGTTGGAAGTTTTTAAATCACAGTTTCATTTTCAGTACTTGTGATTAGTTTGTTCATTTTTTTTATTAGTCTTGGGTTTGTCTTGGAGGATTGTACTTTTCTAAGAGTTTGTCCATTTCTTCTAGGTTGTCCATTTTATTGGCATATAGTTGCATGTAGTAGTTTCCTATGATCCTTTGTATTTCTGTGAGGTCCATTGTGACTTCTCTTTTTTCATTTCTAATTTTATTTGATTGATTCCTCTCTCTTTTTTTCTTGATAAGTCTGGTTAAGGCTTTATCAATTTTGCTGATCTTTCCAAAGACCTAAATTTTAGCTTCATTGATCTTTTCTATAGTTTTCTTTGTTTCTATCTCATTTATTTCTGCTCTGTCCTTTATGATTTCTTTCCTTCTGCTAGCTTTAGGTATATATCGCTTTAGCTATATATCGCTTCTCTCTATAGCTGCTTTAGATATAAGGTTAGGTTGTTTATTTAAGCTTTTCCTTATTTCCTGAGGCAGGCCTGTATTGCTATAAACTTTCATCTTAGAACTTAATTTGCTGCATGCCGTAGATTTTCAAGGGTTATATCTTTGTTGTCCTTTGCTTCTAGGAATTTTTTTTAATTTCCTCTTTGATTTCTTCAGGGATCCATTAGTTGTTTAGTAGAATGTTGTTTGGTCTCCACCTATTTGTGTTTTTTGCAGATTTTTTCTTGTTGATTTCCAGTCGTATAGTGCTGTGATTGGAAAAGATGCTTGACACACTTTCCATTTTACTAAAGTTACCAAGGCTTGATTTGTGGTCCAGAATGTGATCAATCCTTCAGAATATTCCATGTGTACTTGAGAAGAATGTATATTATGCTGCTTTTGGGTAGAATGTCCTCTTCATATCTATTAAGCCCATCTGGTCTGATGCTTCACTTAGGGCCTGTGTTTCCTCATTGTTTTCTGTCTGGATGATCTCTCCACTGCTGTAAGTGGGGTTTTAAAGTCCCCAGTTATTATTGTGTTATTGTCAATTTCTCCTTTTAAGGTTGTCACCAGTTGCCTTTATATATTGAGGTGATCCTATGTTGTGTGCTTATATATTTACAATTGTTATAGCTTCTTCTTGTGTTGATCCCTTGATCATTACGTAATGTCCTTCTTTGTCTCTTATAATGTTCTTTATTTTAAGGTCTATTTTATCTGGTATGAGTATTGCTACTCAGGCTTTCTTTTGATCCCCGTTTGCATGAAATATTTTCTTCCATTCTCTCACTTTCAATTTGTATGTGTCCCTAGAAGTGAAGTGGGTCTCTTGAAGACAGCATATATATGGATCTTGTTTTTGTGTCCATTCAGCCAGTCTACGTCTTTTGGTTGGGGCATTTAGTCCATTTACATTTAAGGTAATTATTGATATGTTTGTTCTTATTTCCATTTTATTAACTGTTTTGGTTTTGTTTTTGTTGCTCATTTTTCTTCCTTTCTTCTCTTGTTCTCTCCTCTTGTGGTTTGATGACTATCTTTAGTGTTGTGTTTGAGTTGATTTTTCCTGTTTGTGTATCATTTGTAGATTTGTGAGTTTGCAGTTATTCTGAAGTATTGATATAGGAGTCTATATATATACAAGATTGTTTTAAGTTGTTGGTCTCTTAATTTCATATGCATCTCTAGTTTTCTTCATTTGTACATTCCTCTTCTCACAATTTATTGATTTTGGTACCATATTTGCGCATAGATGATTTACTTCCTTTAGTGTGTGTGTGTGTGTGTGTGTGTGTGTGTGTGTGTGTGTGTATGCCTTTACTGATGATCCTTGTCATTTGTAGTATTTTTGTTTCTAGTTGTGGCCTTTTTTTTTCTGCCTAGAGAAGTTCCTTTAGTGTTTGTGGTAAAGCTGGTCTAGTGTTGCTGAATTCTCTTAGCTTTTACTTATCTGTAAAGCTTTTGATTTCTCCTTCAAATCTTAATTAGAGTCTGGCTGGGTAGAGTAATCTTGGTTGGAGGCTTTTTCCTTTCATCATGCGAAATATATCATGCCACTCCCTTCTGGCCTGCAGAGTTTCTGCTGAAAAATCTGCTGACAACATTATCAGGGTTCTCTTTTCCCTAGCTGCTTTTAATATTTTCTATTTATCTTTAATTTTGGTTAGTTTGATTAATATGTATCTCAGTGTGTTCCTCCTTGCTTATTTTATATGGTACTCATTGTACTTCCTGGATTTGTGTGAGTGGTTCCTTTACCACGTTAGGGACTTTTTCAGCTATTATTTCTTTGAATATTTTTTTGGTCTCTTTCTCTCTATCTTTTCCTCCTGGCACTCCTATAATACAGATATTGTTGTGTTTAACATTGTCCCAGAGTTCTCTGAGACGCTCTTCATTTCTTTTCAATTTATTTTCTCTTTTCTGTTCCACATCATTGATTTCCACTAATCTGTCCTCCACATCACTTATTCGTTCTTCTGCCTCTTGTATTCTACTGTTGGTTGCTTCTAATGAATTTTTTTATTTCCGTTTTTGTATTTTTCATCTCTGCTTGCTTAAGTTTTAAATCTTGTATTTCTTTGCTCAGTGTTTGCTGTAAGTTATCAGTCTTTGCCTCCAGTTTATTTCCAATGTCTTGCATCATCTTCAGCATTGGCAGTCTAAAGTCTTTCCTAGAGGCTTATAATCTCCAGACCACTTGGCTGTTTCTATTTTTCTGGGTTTTTTTTTTCTTGCTCCCTTATCTGAGTTATAGTTCCCTACCTAATTTTTATAGGTTTTTGGTGTGGTGTCCTTTTTGCAGACAATAGAGTTGTAGCCTCTTTTGCTTCTGATGTCTGCCCCCCTTGTGGCTGAAGTTGGCATAGGGACTTGCTGTAGGCTTCCTGATGGGAGGGACTGAAGCCTGACCACTGGTAGGTGGAGCTTATTCCTATCCCTCTGGTGGGTGGGTCTTTATCTCAGGGTGAGATTAGAGGTGGCTGTGTTACTGGGGGGAGGGGTCTTTGGGCAGTCGGCTCACTGATGGGTGGGGCTGTGATCCCACCTGGATTATTGTTTGGCCTGGGGATTCTCAGCACTTGATGGGTGGGGCCAGATTTTTCCAAAATGGCCACATCTAGAGGAACACACACTGATGAATATTCCTGAGAACTTTGCCTCCAATGTCTTTCCCCCACAATGAGTTACAGTCATCCCTTGTTTTCCCATGATATCATCCAACAACTGCAGTCAGGTCCGACCCAGATTCCTATGGAGCCTATGCTTTGCCCTAGGACCCAGTGCACATGAAAGACAGTGTGCATCTTTCAAGAATGGGATCTCCATTTCCCCCAATCCTGTGGAGCTCCTGGGTACAAGCCCCACTGGCATTCAAGGCTAGATGCTTCGGGGCTCTTTCTCCCAATTCAGCTCCCCAGGCGTGGGGACCTGATGGGGGTCTCAAAACTCTCACTCCTATAGGTGAGTCTCTGTGTTACAGTTACTTGCCAGTCTGTGGGCTGTCCACCTGGCAGGTATGGGGTTTCTTACATCACATAATCACCCCTCCTACTGTCTTGATATGGCCTCCTCTTTTTCTTCTGGAGTAGGATAACTTTTTGAAAGTTTCCAGTCCATTTGGTTGAAGGCTGTTCAGCATTTGGTTGTAATTTTGTTGTTTTTATGGAGAAGGTGAGCTCCAATCCTTGTATTCTGCCATATTAATCCATCTCCTGATTTTCTTTTCTTTCCGAGAGTTAAAATTTCTTATATTTGGAAGGCTTATATGTTTGTTACAGTGGTTATCTTCCTACTTACACCTTTTGTTTTTTTAAATGCCCTTAATTCCCTGCCATCTTTTACTACCTGTTTGGTCAGCATTTAATGCTATTTTTGACTTCTACCTATTGCCTACTCTATATTCCTCTTTCTATATCTATATCCTTTCTCCTCCCTTGTTTTATTTTCATCACACTCATTTTATCAGAATATAAAATGTACCTGTTTCATAATTCTCTATAGTATTTATGTATTTTTCTTCTATTGTGCCTAGATTTGTTCGAGTAATAGTTCTACAGTACTGTTACCAATAGTTCTTTTGCCAAAGTTTCCCTTTTCATGTCATAGTTTGATGAAGTTCATTTTCTAGTAGATTGCTGAATAAGGGTTCAAGGTTAAAATTTTTTCTGAGGTTTTATATATTTAAAGTAATTTTTCCATAGCATCAGCATATGAAGGATAACTTGGTTAGATGGAGCCCTTTTGGTTCACCATTTCTTTCCTGGAGGTTTCTTATTTTTCTGAGACTTTAAAGATTATTTTTATCTTTAAGCTCTAATATTTTGGGAGGGGGCCACATATGAGGCATATGGAAGTTCCTAGGCTCTGAGTTGAATTGGAGCTGCAGTTGTCTGCCTATGCCACAGCTCACAGTAATGCTGGATCCTTAGCCTGCTGACTGAGGCCATTGGTTGAACCCATGTCCTCAGGGATACTAGTAAGGTTCATTACCACTGAGCCACAACAGGAACACTTATGCGCTAATAGTTTTACTAGGATATGTCTCAGCGTTGATCATTTAAGTACTTCCATTTTTAAAAATGTATTTTGCATGTATATTCATATGGTGAATAGAACTTTTTATACAGAGTTATTCTTGTAAGCAATGCTTATGCTAGCTAAAGATTGGAAACAACGTGAATGTCAACCAATACTTGACTGATTAGATAAATTTTTGTACATTCATAGAGTAGAATAATCTATAGCTATTTTAAAAAGTGATAATCTTTTATGTTCTGAGAAAAAGCTGTATCCACAATTTACTCCATTCACCCTATTCCAATCTGACTTCTATTTTCATAGCTCTATTGAAACATCTCTTGTCAGTCACTAAAGGTTTTAATGTGACCAAGATCAATGTATCATTTTCTGTTTTTATCTTACCCCACCTATAAATGGTTTATATTTCCATTATCCACTGTTTCTTTCTTGAACACTTTTCTCCCTGAGATTTGGTGGTATATGCTTGTTTCTTTTTTCCTACACCCTATCATTCCTTCTCATTCTCCTTTATAGGTTTTTCCTTCTCCATTCAATGTTTAACTGTTGAAGTAGCTCTGGGCTCAGTCCTGGCTCTTCTAATTTTCCCTATAAGCACTCTTCCCCAGAGATCAGAATCATCATATAAGATTTAAATCACAATTAGAACATGTCACTATCAAACCTGGAATTCTTTAATATTTCATTACACTTATTATAAAATCATAATACCATACATGAGTTATAAGATGCAAAAGCTTTGGGGCCTGCCCATCACTCCATCCTTATCCTCTCTATATCCCACCATCACCATCCACAAGATCCAGTAATGCTGACTTAGAACACATCATATACTTTCTAACATGAGGAATTTACACTTATTATTAACTATTACTGAGATCTCTATCTGTGGTTTCTTTATGACACTTTTTTATATTTTAGAATTGAACTTAAATATCACCTTCAAGAAGAAGACTTCCCCACCACACTATTTAAAATATTGTTATAGTCTCTAATGTAGGAGAGATATACACCATGTGAAGGAAAAAAATTGATGATCATTGAGATATAGAAAGAAAATTTTAAATTTTCCATGTTATTTGTTTTTACTACATATTTTCAAATAGCCGCATTTATGTTTTATTCATAATGATGAGATAATTATACACACATATATACATTTAAATAAATAAACTTCTATGAAGGTATAGAGAAAAATCTAAATAATATGTATACTTGATAATGGGTGTTGAAACACCACTATTCTTTTTTTTTTAATTTTTGGTCTTTTCTAGGGCCACTTCCCATGACATATGGAGGTTCCCAGGCTAGGGGTCTAATCGAAGCTGTAGGTGCCTAATCGAAGCTGTAGGTGCCAGCCTATGCCAGAGCCACAGCAATGTGGGATCTGAGCCACGTCTGCAACCTACACCACAGCTCACAGCAAGGCCAGATCCTTAACCCACTGAGCAAAGCCAGAGATTGAACCCACAACCTCATGGTTCCTAGTCAGATTTGCTAACCACGGTGCCATGATGGGAACTCCAACACCACTATTCTTGCATTACTCTTTATATCTTTTGTGACTTGATTATGAGCTATAATTATTTTCAGTGTATTTATCTATTTTTTGCTTGTTTCCTTAATAGACATCTTTGTAACATCAGAAATCATAATTGTCATTTTTGCTACTTTATCTTCCATATCTGGTATGATTGAATGACTGAATGAACTATAATATGTATAATTTAATTTACTAGTATAATTTAGTATGTATAACATCAAGTAAAACATTATGAAATTATATGTATATAATTTTTAAAGCAGAAAAAACTTGAAAATTATTATGGGTTTGACACAATATTTATAATGCCTATAAGATGCCTTTAAGATAACAGCAAAAAACTAAACTTTCACTCAGAGACTTAACAAAAACTCTGAATATCTGAAGATATTGTTTTCCTAGCTTACACCACTTAAAAATGATAGTTTTCTCCTATGAGTATGCCAATTTTGGGCAATTCCTATTAGAATCCTAATTTTCCCCAACACTAAACCAAATAATTATGAATTTTATTAGAAAATTTATATTTAAAACTGTTAAAGTTTTATAAAGTAAAAATCAGTACTAGAAAATACTACAACCAGGACAAAGAGGAACTTCCTGAAAGGACTCAACATTGCCTCTGGCATGGACTCCTCAAACCCTTGGAATTTAAGCATAAGAGCAAAAGGAAGACGGTGGCCAAGATGGCAGAATAGGAAGACCCTGAGCTCATCTCCTCTCTAAGGAACACCAAAATTATGATTTACAGAGCAACTATTAATAAGAAAGACTACAAGACTAGAAGAAATACCTATCTACAACTAAAGATAAAAGAATGGATCACAGTGAGATGGGTGGGCAGGGCAGAGATGTAGTATAGTCAAGACCCATACCAATGGGAGGATAATTACAGTTGCAAAGGTTATACACACAGTATAATATGGTAATTAGATAAATGACTAAATAAGAGAAAGTTCAATTCAGCTTCATACATCATTCATTAAAAGTTACAACAAATCTGCCCATTTATATTAATCTCAAGTGAAAGGGAATCAATAGTACCAATGGAATAGAAATTGACTACTGCAAATACTATTGCATGCTAAATATTAGCACATGTTTCTCCAGTGCTGTGGTTTAAAAATGATAATGGTTTGGCTTTCAAAGGGTTTTGATCTAATATGTATTAAGAAAGTAAATATGACTAGCATTTCTAAACTTTTTTGAATAACTTTCAACTGGTAAAGATTCAGAATACAGAAGGATATTATCAAAATTTCTGGTAGTCCCCATAGTGGCAGTGGTAAGGAACCCAACTAGTATCCATGAGGATGCAGGTTTCATCCCTGACCCTACTCAGTGTGTTAAGGATCTTACGTTACCATGAGTTAGCTGTAGTGTAGGTTGCAGATGCAGATCAGATCTGGCATTGCTGTGCCTGTGGTGTAGGCTGGCAGCTGCAGCTCCGATTTGACCCCAGCCTAGGCACTTCCATATGTCACAGATGTGGCCCTAAAAAGACAAATAATAATAATAATAATTCTGGACAAGTGTAGGCACAAATATTTCAACAGCATATTTATGGTTATAACTTTAAATTTGAAAATATAAATAAATTATTGCTTTTAGAAAATAGAGTAAGTAAAACTTAATAAAATCTTCATTGCTAGTGGGAATATATTGAAGATGTTCCATTTCTTGTTAGTGAAATAAGTGGGCTAGCAATTCAATGCCAGCAAAGTCAGGGAGAGATATGATATATATCACAAGATTATTTGGGATAAATCTTTCTGACAAATAAATAATTCATTATAATGGGAAAGAAATTGTTGAGTTTTTCAACATCTTACTCATTTTTCCACATTACCCAGTGATTAATATATATATATATTAAACTGTATTGAAGATTTTAAGGCAGTGATATAGCAGAGGTATACATTCACAGCCCACAGAGAGACTATATTTTTGAAAATCTGATCCAACAGAGATCAAATGTCTTCAAAGTCCCTACTGGCTATTCTGTCATCATGGTGTGTATTTCCTAAATATATATATATATATATATACACACACACACAAATTTAATCAAGTTTTCTTATGCATCATTCAGTCTCAATGTTTTGTCTCAATCTCTCTCACTGATTCTGCTCCCCCCACCAATCTCATTAATTTCTAACTTTATGTGGACTAATTTATTCCACTTAACCTCTAATCCCAAACTTGGATGCACAAATCATCAAAAGGATCACAGTAACCAAGACTTCAAATTGTTAGGACACATCCTCCTGAGAGTATGGTGTGTCATAAAAAATGCACTTGCTCTCTCCTCTCTCTCTCTTCTTTAAGCCATTTTCCTGAAAATGCAATTTGTGTAGTCACACAGGGCTCTGTGCTCAGAAGGGTCCATCACATATTTGGTTTAATGCTCTTCTTTCCTCTTCCTGAAATTCTTAATAATTTGAACAAAGGGTCCTGAATTTTTATTTTCTACTGGGTTCTGCAAATTGTATAATCTGTTTTGATCTCTCTGCTGTCTCTCTCTCTCACACACATGTATACACACACATACACACAAACACACACACACACACGAGGGTTTTATAGACTGAAAATTCATACATGTAAGCCTGCAAAACT
Organism: Phacochoerus africanus; assembly: GCF_016906955.1. Taxonomy (NCBI): domain Eukaryota; kingdom Metazoa; phylum Chordata; class Mammalia; order Artiodactyla; family Suidae; genus Phacochoerus; species Phacochoerus africanus. The sequence continues at coordinate 79,405,516 of NC_062554.1, forward strand.
GAAACAACAGTGTTACATCAAGAGAAATGCAAACGTTATAAAGAATAAATTTTTATGGGGAAGTAGTATATTCATATTTAATCATGTTGTTTCTGATACCAGTAAACTTTGGTATTTTAAATATAAGGTTTTAAAAAGAACATTGGAAACAGAAATGTTTAGCAAAATTAGAACTCTTAACATGTCAATTTTGTAAATATAACAAAGTCAAGCTATATCAATCCTTAAGATTTTTGAGGAAAATTCTAATAAGTATTGATTAATAAATATTTACAGAGGTTGAGCTCCTAAATGACAGATTAGAATCCAGAAATGATTTCTTCTTACTTCATCACTTGTAATTCCATATAATCATATCATGTGAACTAATTCTATGTGGAATTTAAAGTAATACTATAAAGTATGCAAAACTTAGAGCATCTGAGTCATCTTTTATTGTGCTTGATTATCAGCTAGTCTTTCATTTTCATACTGCTACTAAATTTTTTTCAATCTAACTTCATAGGGACTGATTTGTTTAGCAACCTCTGTTTAGAATTGGGCTTTGTTCATTCCACCATGGACAACATTCTGGCATTGTTTTCCTGCTTCCATTGTTTCATAGAGCACATTTTAACACAAGCATTTTGTGATTCAATTATCTTCCCCTTAGCCCTCCTGTACATAAGTAATATTAACCTTTGGCTCTAAATATGTGCTTTTAAGGGCTGTTTTGGAATATTCACAACAAAAGACTGAAAAAGAACCCAAACATCTATGTTGCTAAATATTAAACAGAAAATTGTTATATTCAATTAAATGACAATGGTAATCAAAATGGAAATAGAGAACATATGCATTTCAGAAGCACCAGGATAATTTTGAAATCTCATTGCATTTCATAAATTCATATCACAATTTATTCAAAATAATTGTGAAAAAATGTTTACCTCCTCTGACAATTCACACAATACTCTATAGTTATGTGTTTGAGTTGTGAATTATATCATCCCAAGAAATGTAAAGCAGAGGATCTATATAGAGTGACAATTATGTCATGTTAAGAATAATAATCAATGTAGGATAAAATAATAATCTTTTAATCATACTTCCAGGAGGACTTCATTCCATTTACAGGCCTTCATGTACCAAGGCCCTCACATCATGAAAACCAAAAAGAGAAAGTAAATATACTGAAAAAGTTTAAATAAAACTTAAAAAATGATTTTCCATTGTGGCTCAGCAGAAATGAATATGTCTAAGAACCATGAGGTTGCAGGTTTGATCCCTGACCTCGCTTACTGGGTTAACGATCCGGCGTTGCCGTGAGCTCTGGTGTAGGTCACAGACTAGGCTCAGATCTGGTATTGCTGTGGCTCTGGCATAAGTCAGCAGCTATAGCTCTGATTAGACCCCTATCCTGGGAACCTCCACATGCCACAGATGGGGCCCTAAAAAGACAAAAAATAACTTAAAAAAAAAGATTCAGATGTTAGATCTGGTCCACAGATTGTAGTTATTCATGAATAAGATAAAGTAATAAAGGCAAAATAGGATCTTTGTTCTACTTTTTTTTTTTTTTTGGTCTTTTCTAGGGCCGCTCCCTCAGCATATAGAGGTTCCCAGGATAGGGGTCTAATCGGAGCCAAAGCCACTGGCCTACGCCAGAGCCACAGCAACGCATGATCTGAGCTGCGTCTGCAACCTACACCACAGCTCACGGCAACGCCAGATCCTCAACCCACTGAGCAAAGCCAGGGATCGAACCTGCAACCTCATGGTTCCTAGTCGGATTCGTTAAATACTCAGCCACGACAGGAACTCCTGTTCTACTTTTAATGTTATGTAAGTTCATTTGAAATTCTCATCTGGAAAAAAAATTTATTTTTTAAAAAGGATATTTTGGAGACTTATACAGGTGAAATGGGGGGAAACTCTAATAGGTTGGAACAAAACAACTTTTTAATGTATGGTGTTCTACATGGGTACCTGCTACAAACTGGACAGCCTACTTTTTCCTGCATTTTTTTTTATAAGAAAACATGGAAGATGGATCCTGGATTTTATGGCTATCTCAGTGGAGAGGATCATTGGAGTTCAGGGCTGTCAGAATAGTAAGAATTTGAGAGATTGAACTCTACAGAGTAAAAGAGACCTTTAGAAGAGTGAGCACAGCATTCTGTCAAAAATGTCTTCTTGATGCATTAGCTGAGTGATAAAATTCAAAGGACAAAAATCTAAGAAAACAAGCAGAGATAAACTGCTGAGATATTAAAATTTTAAGCATATATTCTGGCAGTTTTGGGGGGCCAGGGAGATGAAAGCTGGAGTTTAGGAGCACTAGAGAAGAGAGCTTTTAAAAAACCTCAGACTTCTAGTTGAGACTTCTAAAGTGTCAACACCTAATGAGCAAAAGCAAAGCAGAAGTAGGTCATCCTCTACTAAACAAGGTGATGTGCACATCATGGTTTACTGGCCTGAAAAAAGAAAGATGACATCATTCAGAGCCCTAAGAGTTTTCCATTTACAACACCTGGTATTCAGTTAAAAGTGACCAAATATACTGGAAAATAGGATCAAGTGACTGAGAAACTTAAATGTAGAAAAGCAAAAATAGACCAAAAGAAGGTCCAGATTTTTTAGTGATTGTGAATGGATTTTAAAATAACTATGTTTAATATCCTCCAAATATGAATGAGAAGATAAAATATTTTCACCAGAAAATTAGAATTTAATTTTAAAATCAAGTAGAAATCAGTTACCTTAAAAAAACTGAAATAAATATATAGATAAGATTAACACAGGAGGAGAGGATATACACCTATAGAATAGTGTACAAATACACATAGAAGGTATATAGTTGAAGCAAGCAAGAAAAACAGATGAAGAAGAAAATAAGAGATATGTGGAACAAGATGAAAGTCCCACATATCTATAATTGAATCCCAAGAAGAAGGGAGAAAATGAGAAATAGAACTGTGAGTAGACGGAGTTCCCTTCATGGCACAGTGGAAACGAATCCGACTAGGAATCTTGAGGTTGTAGGTTCAATCACTGGCCTCGCTCAGTGGGTTAAGGATCCGGCGTTGCCGTGAGCAGTGATGTAGGTCACAGACGCCGCTCGGATCCTGTGTTGCTGTGGCTCTGCAGTAGGCCAGCAGCTACAGCTCCAATTAGACCCCTAGCCTGGGGACCTCCATCTGCCATGGGTGCGGCCCTAAAAAGACAAAAGACAAAAGACAAAAAAAAAGTATGAGTAGAAATACTGGTTGAGACTTTCTCAAAACTGATGAAAAACATGAAGCTATTTGAGGCATTCAGGAAGCTCTAGGAATCCCAGCATGGCTAAATACAAAATAATACCCAGAAACATAGGAAACTGCTAAAAAATCAAAATAAAATCTTTAAAACGTGCAAATAAAAAAGGCACATTAGTTTCAACAGAACAATAAGACTTAGAGCTGCCTTTTGAAACAAAACAATGGGAGACAGAGGCATTTACAGTGCTGAAATAAAGTAAATGCATCTATGTTAGGAAAGAATATTCTTCAAAAATAAAGACAACATAAAGGCTTTTTTTGGGAAAACAAAAACTTAGAGAAATGGAGGCCATAGCACTTTCCTAAAAGAAATGCCAAACTTATTTCTTCAGAGAGAAAGAAAATAATCCATGGTTAAACTATCATAACATAGGAATAATAAAAAGCAGTGGAAAGGGGAAACATTAGCTTATTATCAAAAGCAAACCCTGAAAACCAATGTAATAATGGTAATATATATATAGTTCAAATATACATAGATTAATATTTATGGTATTAATAATATAAAAATTAAGAGGAGAATTTTTAAAGTACTTTGATCAAAAAATATAAAAGTAACAAAGGAAATTCTAATCAGTGAAGAATGCATATTGTAATATATAGGATAAGTATTTAAAGCATTAAAAGAATAAGAAATTACATGTTTATAAAACTAAACGAATATGGAACAAAAAACAGGTGGGACACAGAAAGTACATGTTAAGATTACATAAATCCAAATATGTAATTATTATATATATTAAATAATAAAGAAAAATCACTATGCTGGATAAATATACTTCTATTTCTGCTTAAAGGAATATAATATTTATAAATATATTAAATATGTTATTGAAATATAAGATACAGAAAAAATGAAAGCACAAGTATATTAAAGGTGTCTTAAAACAGATGTAGCAGGACAGACTATAAGGAAAACTATTAAAAAAGACAAAAAGGAGAATTTCATAATAATAAAGAGATGATTAACAGTATTGCATTTTATTCATCTAAAATCTTACCCTCAAAACACAAAAAAAATTTAAATTTCTGAAATAAAAGTGAAATTCACACATCCATATAAATAGAAAAATACATTAATATATTTCTTTCCATAACTCACATAAGCAGAAAAAAACTATATAAACACACAATTTGTATAGAAAACTACACTCAACAACTGCAGATGACCATTCTTTTTAAGTGCATATGTAACATACCCCAAAACTTATATGTTGTACCATAAAGTGGTGAGCAATAAAATTAAAAGGACTAAAAACATAAAAAGATATATTTTGATCATGGTAAAAATTAAACAAGAAAGTATCTGTATGAAACCTGAATATATGGAAATTTAAAGATAGAATTTCAAATAACCAGTGGAACAAAGGATAAATCACAATAGCAATTACAAATATTTTGAACTAAATAACACTGAATATCTGACATATAAAACTGGTAAGATGCAGACAAATCTATACTCAGAGAGTATAGAGAAAGCTGTGCCCTAAATGCATATATTGAAAAAAAATGAAAATTCATGATTTTAGCATCAATCTTAAGAAAAAATTTAAAAAAGCAAATTAAGCTCCAAAAATTTAGAAAAAGGAAAAGGAAAATAATTAAGGAAAGAGAGAAAAATCAAAATAGCCAAAAGAATAATATCATTGACAAGATACACAGAGAGAGAAAGAGAGACAGAGACAAGAAGGAATAAGGGTGTGTGTGTGTATCTACACAATATTTTCACAATTATATAATATCTTAGTTATATAATACACAGTTATGTAAAATTTAGGTAATCCCCTGATCTTTTTAAAGGCAGATCGTGTAATTAGTGACTGATCCTGGAAGGTTCCCTTGTGTGATGAGCTACCTACCTACCAGGCACAAGCAATGAATTGTCTTCCTGTGAACAAAGGGGTAACAATGCCCTTTATAGACATGACAAAATTTTTAAAAGAAAATGTCTACTTCTCACTGATCTGTATCATAGGAAAGTATATTCTGTTTCTGTGATAGAGTTATGTGATCATGGTTTCCTTTCAAATAGTCTCATACTTGTTAATAGTGATTCTCCTTAAAGTTTGGATTCTTGACACTTCTCTAAAACTGTGATCACTGTTTTTTCCTTTTACACTATCCCTAGTTTAAAGGATAATGTAGTGATGAGAAAAGACATTCAAAATTGAATTGCTGTCCTCCTCTGTGACAGACCATCAATTTATCCAGCTGTTCTCCTCTAAACAATGATGATGTCATTGCAGACGAGTTTTACCAGAGATGAGATAATTAAGAAGAAAAAATATATAGAAACCACACACATAAGTAAAATATCAAAAATAGGCAAGATGTGATAATTTGATATTCATTAAAAAATAAAACAATTAACTGATACTCTAAATTCTTTTTGAGGGTTTTTTTTTTGTGAAAGTCAATCTAAATTTTATTATTCCACATATCATTTCTCCCCAAAAAACAAATCTGGCAAACATAAATTTTTCCTTTTTAATAATTGTGTTGATTAGCTTCTTCCAAAAGCAGCCCTTGAGACTAGGATTTGAGTGTGAGTGCTTTATTTGAGAGATGATTCCAAAACTACAGTAGGAAAATGGAAAGTTGAGACAGAAAAATAGAATAAAGTTAGTTTAGGGTGTGTAAATGAGCAGATATCTACTATAAGCAAATGAGTTTTGATTTTGTTGGAAACTTTTAAAAGTTGGTAATGTGACTTAAATTTTTCAAAGTATTTATGTATATTGAGGGGATCATTGTAACATTTGCTACATTGATTGAGAATCTATATTATACAGTTGTTTTTTAAATTCTTAATATTAACAATTATCCAATAAATCAATTGATTTAGAAACTTTAGAAAGGTCGATTTGCTATAGAACACAATACCATACTCTGAAAACTTCTGTATTTTTATGTATGTGTGTGTTGGTGAAGGGAAGTTGCATGATTGCAATACTTATTGTTTTGTTTTCAGATAATTATGTCTGTCTCAGGAAAGAAAAGTGGCAAAAACTGTTATTTCAGAGTTCTGATCACTTGACTTTTAAGAGTACTTTGATTCTCTTATATATGCTGTCCTAAACTGTTTTCCAAAAATTGTCAAGTGAAAACTGCTTTTCACTTGCAATAAAATTGTGAATGATTATTTTCTCTTATGTAATGTTTCATAAGAAAATACTTTAGCATATGGCCCAGAATGCAACGTATCCCTCCAGCAATTAATATATTAATTCTTTTCTATTACCTTGCTTTATTTTTAATTAAATTAATTGTATTATATTTATATTTGTACAACCATCAGCAAAATCTAATTTTACAACATTTCCATCAAAAATCTTCAGCCAATCCCTGATCCTCCTAATCTGTCTCCTTGGTAACCATAAATTTTCAAATCTGTGAGTCATTTTCAGTTCAGCAAATAAGTTCACTGTATCCTTCCTTTAGATTCCACATATAAGTGATAGCACATGATATTTGTTTTGACTGCCTAACTTCACTTAGCATGATAATTCCTAAGTTCATCCACGTTGTTGCAAATGCCATTGTTTTATTCCTTTTTATGGCTGAGTAATATTCCATTGTGTAAATATGCAACATCTTCTTTATCCACTCCTCTGTTGATGGACATTTAAGTTGCTACCATGTCTTGGCTATTGTATATAGTGCTGCAATGAACACTGGGGAACATGTATCTTACCGAGTCATGGTTTTCTCTGGATAGATGCCCAGGAGTGGGATTGCTGGATCAAATGGTAATTCTATTTTTAGATTTCTAAGGGTTCCCTTTTCTCCATACTCTCTCCAGTATTTACTGCTTATAAACTTTTTGATGATGCCTGTTCTGGCTGATGTAAGGTGGTACCTCATAATAGATTTGATTTGTATTTCTCTAATAATTAGCAGTGTTTAACATGTTTTCATGGGGTTTTTGGCCATCTTTATGTCTTCTTTGGAGAATTGTCTGTTTAGATCTACCAAGTTTTTGATAGGTTTTATTTGGGGAGGGGTATTGAGCTGCAGGTGGGGTTCATTTACTTTGGAGATTAATCCCTTGTCAGTCACTTCATTTGCAAATATGTTCTCCAATTCTGTGGGTTGTCTTTTTCTTTTGTTTGGGGTTTCCTTTGCTGTGCAGAAACATTTAAGTTTAATTAGGTCCCATTTGTTTATTTTTGGTTTTGTTGTCATTATTCTAATGGGTGGATAAGAGAAGATATTGCTGTTGTTTATGTTGGAAAGTGTTTGGCCTATGTTTTCCTCTAAGAGTTTTAGGTTTTAATCCATTTTGAGTTTATTTTTGTGCATAGTGTTAGGAAGTGTTCAATTTCATTCTTTTACATGTGACTGTCCACTTTTCCCAACACTGCTTATTGAAGGGGCTGTCTTTTCTCCATTGTATATTCTTGCCTTCTTTGTCATAGATTAGTTGACTGTAGGTATGTGGGTTTAATTCTGGGCTTTCTATCCTGTTCCACTGATCTATATGTCTGGTTTTCTGCCAGTACCATACTATTTTGATAACTATAGCTTTGTAATATAGTATGAAGTCAAGGAGCCTGATTCTTCCAGCTCTATTTTTCTTTCTCAGGATAGCTTTGGCTATTCTGGGTCTTTTGTGCTTCCAAACGAACTTTAAAATATTTTGTTCTAGTTCTGTGAAAAATGCCTTTGGTGATTTGATAGGAATTGCATTGAATCTGTTGATTGACTGGGGCAGTATAGTCATTTTGACAATATTGATTCTTCCAATCCAAGGAGCATGGTAAATCTTTCCTTCTGTTTTTGTGTCACCTTTGATTTCTTTCATCAGTATCTTATACTTTTCAGAGTACAGTTTTTTTTGTCTCTGTAGGGGGTTATTCCTAGGTATTTTATTCTCTTTGATGTGGTTGTAAATGGGATTGTTTCCTTAATTTCTCTTTAAGAGAAACTGTTAGTATATTTTCATTGTTAGTATACAGAAATGCAATAAATTTCTGTGTATTAATTTTGTATCCTGCAACTTTACCAAATTTATTGATAAGCTCTAACAGTTTTCTGATAGTGTCTTTAGGATTTTCTAAGTATAGTATAATGTCATCTGCAAATAGTAATAGCTTTACTTCTTCCTTTCCAATTTGGATTCCTTTTATTTCTTTTTCTTCTCTGATTGCTAGGACTTCCAAAACTGTGCTGAATAGTAGTGGCAAGAGCAGACATTCTTATCTTCTTACTGGGAATTCTTTCAGCTTTTCACCATTAAGAATAATGTTAGCTGTGGGTTTGTCATATATGACCTTTATTACATTGAGGTAGGTTCCCTCTAGGCCTACTTTCTGGAGGACATTTATCAGAAATGGGTTTTGGATTCTGTCAAAAGGTTTTTGTTCATTTACTGAGAAGATCCATGGTTTTTATTCTTCAGTTTGTTATTGTGATGTATCACACTGATTGATTTGCAGATATTGAAAAATCCCTGGGATAAATCTCACTTGAACATGGTGTTTGATCTTTTTAACATATTAGTGGATTCAGTTTGCTAAATTTTTTGTTGAGAATTTTTCCATCTATGTTCCTCAGTGATATTGGACTGCAGTTTTCTTATTTTGTGGTATCTTTGTCCGGTTTTGGTATCAGGGTGATGATAGCCTCATAGAATGAGTTTGGGAGTGTTCCTTCCTCTGCAATTTTTTGAAGTCATTTCAGAAGGGTAAATGCTAACTCTTCCCTAAATATTTGATAGAATTTGCCTGTGAAGCAATCTAGTGCTAAATTCTCTGGGGGTTCCTCCTCCCAATGCCAGATCCCCAGACGTGGAAACCTGACATGGGGCTCAGAACTCTCACTCCCATGGGTGCATCTCTGTGATGTAGTTCCTTTCCAATTTGTGGGCTGCCTACCTGGCAGGTGTGGGGTTGCTTACATCACATAATTGCCCCTCCTACCATCTTTATGTGGCCTCTTCTTTGTCTTTTGGAGTAGGGTATCTTTTTTAGTAGTTTCCAGTCTATTTTGTTGAAGGTGTTTCAGCAGTCGGTTGTAATTTTGTTGTTTTCATGAGAGAAGGTGAACTCCAGTCCTTCTACTCCACCATCTAAATCCCACATCCCTTTTTTGAATCCTGACTTCCATAACATTCAGACTTACATTTTATTCTTCAATTAAATCAACAGTATTAATCCTAGGGGTTGTATGGTTATTTCCTCCTTTCCTATTGCTTCAATTTTTTTAAAGGTAACTTAGTGTGCTATAAAATCTGTAACATATTAGAAGGAAATATTTCTAAGCCAAATAATCTCCATGCAACAGGAAAAAAAAAAGCTATTTTCTACAAGTAAGCTATTCTTAGTTTTCTATATCTGAGACTACTGTGATAATTAGTCTTGGGTGATCTTCCTTTCAGCCTATGACTAGTGATGGTAACCACAAGGAAGCAAAATCCAGCAGAGGATAGGCACCTTTCACAGACGTATTCTTCATGTCACTCCAAAAGACTGACTCTATGACTTGATGAACAAGATTTTTTTCTTTCAAGGAGTACATAGTTAGTGCTGAGAGAATAACGTATAGTGAGCAATACTTTATCAGTATTTTAGGGAAAAATTTTAGGGAATTTTTTTTTCTGATTTTTGGTGGCTATCATGTTACTGAAATGAATCACAAAACTTTTTCACAAGCCATTACATCAATATTACACAGAGCCAAGAGACAGATGCAAGAGAAGCCTTCCAAGCCACTCAATTAGCAATAGGTGTAGTCGAGATTCTAGGCCAGGATTAGTGATACAACCTGAGACACAGAAACCAGAATATAAGAGAATGAAAACACTGCATACTTCAGATTGGTCAGAAACACTGGCTGTTTTAGGAAGGTGGTCCAGACAAAGAGAGTAACATAGGGAGCCCTTCACCACAGCTCTACTAATGCCCATAATAAGTTACTTCGTATAAGAGTAGTTTACATGGGAGTATCCACTGTCACTAGATTATGAGCCCCTCCTTGGCAGGTGCCACATCATTTTTCAGCCAAAAAAAACACCCATTATGCATTTTGTTTTAAATATAGTAACTAGATCTCCTGAGTGCTTAACTCAATAGTGCTGAAGCAAAGGTCAGGAAAATCAGCCTTCACAGATATAAGAGAAATATTGTCATTCAAATCACAGCTGTGTATATGATTTCAATAAAACATGCTTACTTCTTCCAAAAGAAATGATAAGAAAAGAATATTAAGCTGCTACTATAATTATTTCACTAGGAAATTGATAGCCCAAAAAGAGCCTGTTTGTAACTGTGCTGAGGAGTTCTGTATATAAAACTAAGTCATTTTTCAGTGAGATCATTGCTGCAAACAAATATATGACTGTCAGCATATTATTTTTAGAAGTTTCAATTCATTTGAAATAACTTTAAGAACGCTAGAATAACTTATACCAAATATTCATTTTTTCCCACCCACATGTCTAAAAAGCACAAATATTCTGATCTGCACTCTCTATCATGCCTAATACTTTTCTTAGATAGTAGAGCTTTCACTGCATAAGCCCAAAGTAAAAAAAAAAAAATTATAGATGCATCTACCATTCAAGAACTGTACCAGATGTTTACAAAGGTTTTGAAAATTAGATATTAAATAATAGGATATTCAAGGAATTATAGAATAGTATGAGGCTAAAATACTATTTTATAAATAAATTGCTTCACAGTGTATGGACCACTGGTTTGCCTAACTCTCCCAGTAGAGACTATGAGCTCTTTAAAGGCAAGAACTTTGTGTGTTCATCTCTTTAAAGTCTAACATATCACGTGGTTCTTAGGAAGTGCTCAGTGATAATAATGTAATGAATAATGTCAGTCCATTGAAGGCATAGCTTTACTTATGAAATGTTAGGCTACATTTTACTGGAGCTATCTTTGAAGAGTGAAGAAGAAACATTAAATGGATATACAGGAACAGAGAATATATTTTCCTTTATTACCTTTCCGTTATTATCAAATTGACTCAAGCTGGTTAAAGTATTCTAAAATTACTAGTTTCCACTACAGGCCAGAAGGGAGTGACAAGATATATTTAAAGTGCTGAAAGGAAAAAATCTACAACCTAGAATACTCTATCCAGCAAGAATATCATTTAAAATAGAAGGGGAAATAAAGAATTTCTCCAACAAACAAAAGCTAAGAGAGTACAGCAATACTAAACCCATTCTAAAAGAAATACTAAAAGGGCTTCCCTAAATAAAAAAAAAATTTTAAAAAGGTAAGAAGAATTACGATGGAGGAAACCACAATTGGAAAGCAATCACTTAAATAAGTCAGCATACAGTTCTAAACATGAAGATGTTAAAAAAAAAGACAGCAAAATAGTACAATGTGGAGAAGGAAAGTAAGAAAATAATTTGAGCCTATATGACTATTAGGCTAAAGCTAGCAGATATAGGAAGGGGTTACCATACTTAAAAAACAGGGCAAACACAAAACAAAACTGACTATTACATTCACCAAAACTGAAAAGTAAAGTACTCAAGCATAAAGAAAAGGAAACAATAAAACCAAAAAAGAAAAGAAGAAAAGAGAAAGAGAATCAAATGGAAAAAAGGTTTAAAATGGTAATAAATACATATCTATCAATCATTACCTTAAATGTCAATGGAATGAATGCTCAATCAAAAGACACAGAGTGGCAGATTGGATAAAAAAAGCAAAAACCTTCAACCTGCTGTCTACAAGAGACTCACCTTAGGGCAAAGGACACATATAGATTTAATTTAAAGTGAGGGGATGGGGAAAGATATTTCATGCTAATGGACAAGACAGGAAAGCAGCAGTTGCAATACTCCTATCAGACAAAATAGACTTTAAACTGCAGGCCATAAAGAAAGACAAAGAAGGACACTATTTAATGGTTAAAGGATCCATTCAATAAGAGAATATTAAATCATCAATATATAGGCCCCTAATATAAGGAGCACCCAGACACCTTCAACAAATACTAACAGACATAAAAGGAGAAATTGATAGGAATACAATAATAGAAGGAGATTTTACCACCCCACTCACAATAATGGACAGATCCTCTAGACAGAAAATCAAAAGGCAAAAGAGATCCTAAAGGACACAATAGAAAAATTAGACTTAATCAACATTTTCAGGACATTATATCAAAAAAAAAATCAGAATATACATTCTTCTCAAGTGCACATGGAACATTCTCAAGAATTGATCACATACTGGGTCACAAAGCTAACCACAACAAATTTAAGAGTATAGAAATTATTTCAAGTATCTACTCTGACCACAATGGCATGAAACTAGAAATCGACCACAGGAAAAGAAGTGAGAAAAAAATCTACTAAGTGGAGACTAAACAACATGCTCTAAAAAACCAATGGGTCAATGAGGAAATCAAGAAGGATACTTAAAAACAGCTCGAGACAACTGATAATGAAGACCAAATGACTCAAAATCTATGGGATGCCAAAAAAGTAGTGCTCAGAGGGAAATTCATAGCAATACAGGCCTTCATCAAAAAAGAAAAAAAAAATCTCAAATCAAAACTTAACCCACCACCTAAATGAACTGGAAAAAGAAGAACAAAACCTAAAGTCATCAGAAGGAAGGAAATCATAAAGATCAAAGAGGAAAGCAATGAAATAGAAATTTTAAAAAAATAGAAAAAAAAAAACCAAGAGCTAGTTCTTTGAAAAGGTAAACAATGCTGACAAACCTCTGGCTAGACTCATGAAGAAGAGGATAAAAAAAACTCAAATAAACAAAATAAATGAAAAAAGAGAAGTCACAATGGATACTGAAGAAGTACAAAACAACATGAGAGAATACTATGAACAGTTGTATGCCAACAAACTTGACAACCTGGAAGAAATGGATAACTTTCTAAAGACTTATAGCCTGCCAAAACTGAATCAAGAAGAAATAGATCAACTGAACAGACCAATCACTAGAAATGAAATTACATGTGTCATAAAAATACTCCCTAAAAATAAAAGTCCAGGACCAGATGGCTTCACAGGTGAATTCTATGAAACATACAAAGAGGAATTATACCCATCCTCCTTAAACATTTTCAAAAGGTTGAAGAAGAAGGAACTCTCCCAAAAATATTCTATGATGCCACCACCACCCTAATTCCAAAATCAGACAAAAATACCACCAAAAAAGAAAAATATAAGCCAATATCTTTAATGAATATAGATGCAAAAATTCTCAACAGCATTTTAGCCAACCAAATCCAACAACATATAAAAAAGATCAAACACCACGGCCAGGTGGGATTCATCCCAGGAGCACAAGGATGGTTCGACATACACAAATCAATCAACGTCATGTACCACATTCACAAAAGAAAAGTCAAAAACCACAGGATTATCTCAATAGATAAAGAAAAAGCATTTGACAAAGTCCAATATCCACTCATGATAAAAACTCTTCCCAAAGTGGGTATAGAGGGAACATACCTTAATATAATAAAAGCCATGTATGGCAAAACCCCAGCAAATATAATATTCAATAGAGAAAAGCTGAAAGCCTTCCCACTAAAATCTGGAACAAGACAAGGATGCCCCCTCTCACCACTTTTACTCAACATAGTATTGGAAATCCTAGTCACAGCAATCAGACAAACAAAAGAAATAAAAGGCATCCAAATAGGAAGAGGTAAAACTGTCACTGTATGCAGATGACATGATACTATGTATAGAAAACCCCAAGGACTCAACTGAAAAACTATCTGAATTGATCAAAAAATTCAGCAAAGCAGCAGTATATAAGATTAATATTCAGAAATCAGTCACATTTCTGTTAATTGTTAGTATTAACAATGAAATATTAGAAAAAGAATACAAAAATACAATACCTTTTACAACTGCACCCCCAAAAATCAAATACCTGGGAATACACCTGATCAAGGAAAGACACGTATGCTGAGGACTATAAAACATTAATCAAGGAAATTAAAGAGAATGCAAATAAATGGAAAGATATTCCATGCTCCTAGGCTGGAAAAATTAATATTGTAAAAATGGCCATACTACCCAAAGCAATCTACAGATTCGATGGAATCCTTATCAAATTACCCATTACATTTTTCACAGAACTACAACAAACAATCCAAAAATTTATATGGAACCACAAAAGACCCAGAATTGCCAAAGCAATTCTGAGGAACAAAAACCAAGCAGGAGACATAACACTTCCAGACTTCAGGCAATATTTCAAAGCCACAGTCATCAAGACAGTGTGGTACTGGCACCAAAACAGACATACAGGCCAAAGGAACAGAATAGAGAACCCAGAAATAAACCTAGATAGCTATGGTCAACTAATCTTCAACAAAGGAGGCAAAAATATAAAATGGGAAAAAGAAAGTCTCTTCAGCAAGTATTGGTGGGAAACCTGGACAGCTGCATGCAAATCAATGAGACTAGAACACACCCTCACACCATGCACAAAAATAAACTCAAGATGGCTGAAAGACTTAACTATAAGACAAGACACCATCAAACTCTGGGAGAGAACATAGGCAAAACATTCTTTGACATTGACCTTCCAAATGTTTTCTCATGTCAGGCTCCCAACACAACAGAAGTAAAAGCAAATATAGACCAACAGGACCTAATCAAACTGACAAGCTTTTGCCCAGCAAAGGAAACCAAAAGGAAAAAAAAAAAAAGACAACTTACAGAATGGGAGGAAATAGTTTCAAATGATGTAACTGACAAGGGCTTCATCTCTAAAATATACAATCAACTTATATAGCTCAACAGCCAAAAAGCCAACAACCCAAAGGAAAAATGGGCAAAAGACCTAAATAGACATTTCTCCAAGGAAGATGTACAGATAGCCAACAAGCACATGAAAAAATGCTCAATATCCCTGATTATTAGAAAAATGCAAATCAAAACTACCACGAGTTACCACCTCACACCAGTCAGAATGGCCATCATTAATAAGTCCACAAATAACAGATGCTGGAGGGGGTGTGGAGAAAAGAGAACCCTCCTGCACTGTGGTGTGAATGTAAGCTGGTAAAACCACTATGGAGAACAGTATGGAGATACCTTAGAAAACTATACATGGAACTACCATATGACCCAGTAATCCCACTCTTGGGCATATATCAAGATAAAACTCTACTTAAAAAAGACACATGCACCTGAATTTTCATTGCAGCACTAGCGGCAATAGCCAAGACATGGAAACAACCCAAATGTCCATTGACAGATGATTGTATTAGGACAATGTGATGTGTATATATATATATATATATATATATATATATATATATATATATATACACAATGGAATACTACTCAGGCATAAAAAAGCAAAGTAATGCCATTTGTAGCAACATGGATGGAATTAGAGACTCTCATCCTGAGTGAAGTAAGTCAGAAAGAAAAATACCATATGATATCAATTCTACCTGGAATCTAACATACGGCACAAGTGTTGTTTTCCACAGAAAAGAAAATCATGGATGTGGAGAAGAGACTTGTGGTTGCCAAGTGGGAGGGGGAGGGAGTGGGATGGATTGGGTACTTGAGGTTAATAAATGCAGACTAATGCCTTTTGAATAGGTAAGCAATGGGATCCTGCTGTGTAGCACTGGGAACTATGTCTAGTCACTTATGTTGGAGCATGATAATGTGAGAAAAATGAATGTATACATGTATGTGTAACTGGGTCACCATGCTGTACATTAGAAAATTGACAGAACATTGTAAACTAGTTATAATGAAAAAAATAAAAATCATTAAGTAAAAAGTTAAAAAATGAAAATAAAATTACTTGTTTCTAACGTGAAATAAGTATTCCATTCTCTTAGCTCATAATTATATGGAGCAGCATCCGTAATAGGGCATGAGTCTCCTCTCTAAGGCACGTTTTCCCCTTGCTCTTCTGCATCTGAGAAATGTGTATCCAAACCTCCCTTTTCACTATAACATCCCAAGGGTTTCTTCCTTCAGATAGGGTGACACTCAGATGGCTTCAATAAGTCTTATTTGAATTTTAGATGTAAAAGAAAAGCATCAACTTCTTTTCCTTAAAAAATAAAAAAAAATGTGGTGTCTTTGGAAAAAGATATGGAATCAAGCAAGTAAGATCAAACTGTGAATCTTAAAACCACAATAGCAACTGAATAAGATTTGCTTTGATTGCTTTCTCTTTTTTTTTTCCCAGCAGTTCAATAGAGAGTTAATCAGTATAGATTGCCTTTAATTTTATAACAATACCTCAGAATCTTCTGGAAATTTTACAGCTTAATTCTTTTATAAACAATGAAGAAAACAGCTGCTTCAGGAACTCATTAAGCAGTTTAAGATTCAAGCATAGGAAATGATTATGCTTTATTAATGAAAAAGGGTGAGAAAACATTGATGAGAAAGAATGGAAAACTAAAGACCAAAGAGTGCAGAAGTTATAAGAAAAAAATCAAATGTATAAAATAAGATCTGAGAATGAGTTTAAAATAAAGCAGTTAATTTCTTTTCATTCTATTGCTGCTTTTCTTACTAACAGGACATAATTCTATTACACTCTAGCAACATCAATGCTACTTTCATTTGACATAAAATCCATACCCATTGGAACTTTGCAAGCACCAGAAACAAGTTTCTATGGACAATATCTTAAAATATGTGTGGAAAATGATGACTCTGACACAAAGGACTTGCTAGACTCTTTCAACAGGCATCGATCTCACAGGCAGTTTTCAATGTGGTATTTTATGTGATTGAAATATTTATGTGTCCTGTTACAAACCGTTTCTCAACTAGGAATATAACACTTTCTGATAAGCCATTGTTCCATTTTTTTCAGTATGTGTTATCTTCAAAGAACCATTGTTAAAAATGAACACCTTTTTTCAATATCAATCAAATCAGGATATAAGGAAGCAAAATTAGCTTAGGATAAAATGCCCAGAAAAAAATCATATTTTCTCAAGCTGTGCAGAATCCTAAGATGCAATCAAAAGAAAGACAACAATACTTTTGCACTTATATATTACTCTTTACCAAATTCTATCAAAGCATTTCTAAAACACAGTCATTAACCCATATCTATATATGTGGAAACAAATACACACGAAAATTATAAAGCAGCCAAAAGGTTGAAGATACAAGTAAATTCTCCAAATATATATATATATATATATATATATCAGTGCTTGCAACAATCAAAATTCTCCTCGACTCTATCAAATGTAGTAGAAACTTCATGTTCTAGACTTCCATAAGAAATGTACAAAGCTCTACTACTTCCATTCCACATGTTCTTATACTCTGATTGCATCAGGAAGCTTGCAGTGTAATTAAAGAATGACAGCTGCCTGAGCATACCAACAATGAAAGAAAGAAGAAAAGAAAGAAGTACTGAGGTATGAATACAGCAAGCTGTATTTGTGTAGAGCAAGAGAGAGAGCAGATGGCCATAGTTCGTGGACATCTGTTGAGAACTGAATACTTATTAGAAGGCAGTGAATTACAGAATGGCTTAAAGCTTCAACCTGAAAGATTATTCTAGCAGACATGCTTAGAATGACTTAGAAAAGTTGGAGGTTAAACAGGAATATCATCATCATCCCTATTATTAGAGTATTTTATAATCGTTAAGATGTTTTTATGTACAGTGCTTCACTTCTTTCTTTCAACATTTCTATTTTTCTAGACAAAAAACTGAAAGAGATTTAATGTCCCACTTGAGTATCAATTATGGTGCCAGTAAAAGAATTAGTTCAAATATCATTTTTCTTTTTTTAGAAATGTAACTTTAAAACTTCCAGAGCAGAGTAAAATTAGTTTGGATAAAGACAGGTAGGACAGCTAACGATGCAAGACACACACTCCTGGTTGATGACCTACAAATCAGAGGAATAATGCAATTGCAAATGTACTCCCCAAAGAGTGAGGAATGCAGGCCCCACCCTGTGCTCCCCATCCCAAGGGTCCTGATCTGAGAAGATGAGCCAAAAAAATTTACTGCTTTGAAAAACAGCAGTGTTCATGTTTTGAAGAGCCAGAAGGTTATAGAAAACAGAGACTCCACTCTTAAAGGACATGCACAAAAATCTCACATGCACAGAGTCCCAATTCAGAGGCAGTAGTTTGAAAGAAGCCTGAGTTAGACCTACTTGCTGATCTTGAACAGACCCTCGGAGAAGCAGGAGGCAACTGGGACTCCCCCTAGGAACTAAGATGCTGGTGCCAGCCATTATGGGAAACTTGTTCTACCATGATAACATAGGGTTGGCAAACACCATTTTGGAATATCCCTTTCAGTACCAGGGACACAGCTTTGCCCACCAGTAGGTCCACGTCAGCTTCCTGCTCCCATGGGTCACAAAGGCAACTGTACAGTGACCTGGCCTGCCTTCCAGTGGGCTGGCAGCAGCACTGTATCCAATTCAGGGCATGTGAATAAGAATGTGGTAAAACTACCATGCTCTCTGGTTGGCCCACTACCACCACACAAGGTATGGCTTCACAGCCAACTTGTCCAGGGGCCAGCCATACCTAAAGTGCTTTCACAGCAGTAATCCTCATAAGAACAGAAAACCCAATATAGCCCACAGAGAACACCCGTAGAACATTATAGCTTCAGGGAAAAGAGAACCTATCTGTAGAAAAGAAACTCATAGACTTGGAGAACAGACTTATGGTTGCCAAGGGGGAAAGGGAGAGAGGGGGATGGACTGGGAGTCGGGTTAATAGGTGTAAACTATAGCATTTGGAATGGATAAGCAATGAGATCCTGCTGTATAGCACAGGGAACTATATCTAGACACTTGGGATGGAACATGATGAAAGATAATTTGATAAAAAGAACATGCATATGTGTGTGTGTGTGTATGACTGGGTCACTTTGATAGTAGAAATTGACAGAAAAATGTAAACCAATTGTAAAAAAAATAAAAATCACTTTAAAAAATTTAAAAAATAATAAAAAATAAAGAAGAGTTAATAGCTGTCCTACACAAACCATTCCAAGTATTGAAGATAAAGGAACTCTTACAAAATATCTATGAAGTCAGCATCACTCTGATAACAAAATAAGACCAAAAAAAAAGACAAAAAAAAAGAAAATTACAGGCCAAATCCCCTGATAAAACATGCAAAAATCCTCAACAAAACACTTGTAAACTTAATTTAAAAATACAATAAAAGAATCATATACAAGGATCAAGTGGAAATTATCCCTGGAATGTAAGGATTTTTCACTAGGCAAAACTCAATTAACAAATTCAAGAATAAAAATTATATGATTTTCTGTGACCAAAATCAATATCAATCATCATAAAAACTCTCAACAAAGTGGGTATAGAGGGAATATACCACAACATAATAAAGGCTATGCATGTCAAACTTATAGCCAATTCCATATTCAACAGTGAAAAGAAGAGAGTATTTCCTCTAAGATTAGAAACAAGATAAGGTTGCCCTTTCTTGCCACTTTTACTAAATATAGCACTGAAAGTTCCCACCAGAGTAACTTATTTTTCCTTTCAGATAAAAAAAAATAAATAAAAGAACCCAAATTAGAAAGAAAGAATCAAATCTATCTCTTTTTGCAGATGACACAACATTATATATAGAAAATACTAAAGACACTGCCAAAGAACTGTTGGAACAAATAAATGAATTTAGTAAAGATTCAGGATACAAAATATATACAGAAATATGCTGCGTTTCTATACACTAATGAACTATCAGAAAGAGATATTAAGAAAACTATCCCATTTACAATTGCATCAAAAAGAAAATAACTAGAAACAAATCTAAGGAGGGGGAAAGACCTGTGCTCTGAAAACTATAGGACACTGAGCAAAGAAATTGAAGACAACACAAATAAATGGAAATATACTGTGCTGAGGGATCAGACTAATTAATATTGTTAAAATGACCATTCTACACAAGGCAATGGCCATTCTACACAGATTCAATGCAATACCTATCAAAATTCTAAAGGCATATTTTGCAGAACTCAAACAAATAATTTAAAAATTTGTATGGATACACAAAAGACCCCCAATAGGCAAAGAAATCTTAGGAAAGAAGAACAAAGCTGGAAGCATCATGCTCTTAGATTTCAAATTAGTTTGAAATTAGTTTCAGTAATAAAGCAGTATGAAACTTGCACAAAAACAGACATATAGATCAATGGAACAGAATAGAGCCCAGGGGAAAAAACCCACATTTATATGGTTAATAATCTATGCTGAAAGAAGCAAAAATATACAATGTGGATAAGGTAGTCTTTCCAATTAGTGGTGTTGGGAAAACTGAATAGCTACACATTAAAGAATGAAACCAAACAATTTTCTAACATTTACAGAAATAAATTCAAAATGGATTAAAGACCAAGATATAATACCTAAAATCATAAGATGCCTTGAAGATAATATAGGCAGCATGATCTCTGTCTTAGCAAATATTTTTGGATCTTCCTTCTTAGGCAAGGGAAATGAAAGCAAATTATACAAACTGAACTACACCAAATTAAAAAGCTTTTGTCCAGTGAGGGGAACCATCAACAAAATGAAAGAGTAGCTCACTGAATGTGAGAAGATATATCTGATAAGGGGCTAATATACAAAATATACAAAGAACTCATACAACTCAACATCAAAAAAAAAAAAACCCAAACAATGCCATTTTAAAGTGGGTAAATCCTAAAGATTATCATACTAAGTGAAGTCAGAGAAAGACAAATACCATATGATAATCACTTATATATAGCATCTAAAATATGACAGAAACAAACTTATTTATAAAACAGAAGCAGACTCAGAGATACAGAAAAAAAAAAGTAGTTACCAAAGGGGAAATAGGGTGGGGGAGGAATAAATTAGGCATATGGGATTAGCATATTCAAACTACTAAATATAAAATAGGTAAACAACAAGGTCCTACTTTATAGCACAGGGAACTCAGTTCAATAACCTGTAACAAGCCATAATGGAAAAGCATATGTAAAAGATATAAATATATTATATATACTGTAAATATATATATATATAATTGAATCGTTTTGCTATATACCAGAAACTAACACAACAGTGTAAATCAAATATACATTACAAAAAAAATGGGCATAGGATCTTAATAGGCATTGTTTTCTAAAGAAGAAATACAGATGGTGTATAGGCACATGAAAAGATGCTCAGCATCACTAATCATTAGGGAAATGCAAATTGAAACCACCTTACATCTATCAGAATAGAGATTATCAAAAAGACATGTTGGCAAGAATGTAGAGAAAAAGGAACCCTTGTGTATTTTGTAGGACTATAAAACTGTGTAGCCACTATGGAAAAATAGTATGAAGTTTCCTGAAAAAATTAAAATAAAACTTCCATATGACCTGGCAATTAGATTTCTAGGTCTTTATCCTAAGAAGCAAAAGCACTGATTTTAAAAGATACATGCAGAGTTCCCACTGCAGTGCAGTGGGTTAAGAATCTGACTGCTGTGGCTCAGATCACTGTGGAGGCATTGGTTTGATCCCTGGCCTGGTGCAGTGGGTTAAAGGATTCAGCATTGCTGCAGCTATAGAACATGTTACAACTGTGGCTTGGATTTGATCACTGGTCCAGGAATTTCCAGCCATTAAAACAAATGATTCATGTACCAATATCCATTATCAATTATTTACAATAAGCGAGATATGGACCCAACCTAATGTTCATTAATAAATAAATAGATACAGTAGATATGATAGATAAATGGATAAAGTAGATGTGTATTTTATATATATATATACATCAGCAATATTTAAATTAAAAATCTTTAGTGTTTTTCCAAAATATTTTTCAAGTAAATTAGTTTTATTTCACACATATAGCACATTCTATTTGCTCCCATATATGCTCAGGGTAAATAACAAGGAAATATTAATCTAATAGTCCATAACAAAAAATATAAAATCTACATTTTTGGTTGGGTTTCTGCACATTGTCATCTAGCTCTCATTAGACTCTTGTTTGTTTGTTTGTTTTTGTTTTTGTCTTTTGTCTTTTTAGGGCTGCACCTGCAGCAATGGAGGTCCCAGGCTAGGGGTCTAATTGGAGCTGTTGCTGCTGGCCTACACCAGAGCCAGAGCAATGCCAGAACCACAGCAACGCCAGATCCTAGCCGCATCTGTTATCTACAACACAGCTCATGGCAAGGCTGGATCCTTAATCCACTGAGCAAGGCCAGGGATCAAACCTGCAATGTCAAGGTTCCTAGTCTGATTCATTTCCATGGCACCACTGTGGGAATTCCATAGACTCTTGTTTATTATCATTTTAAAGCCCTGTAAATAGAGACCTGACTATTTAGGCACTGCCACTCTGAATATTATAAAGACGTATTATTCTGAGCTGTTACAGAAAGCAACGTAAATTGGTAGAAGTAGATATTATCATTGGTAAAATGGAATGAAAAGGCCTTCCTGGCATACACGAGATGAATGCTTATTGAAAAATTTGTGTTCATGCCTAATACAATGTTTGATATGTTGTAGGCATTCTATACATATCAGTGCCCATCCTACATTAGCTAACCTTTGAAATAAATTATTCATTCTCACAAAAGCAAGTAACAGGTAGTTTGTATGAGTGGCTAATACTCCTCTAAAAAGAACTCCCTTCACAACTAAAATCTGTTCACTGTTTACCATGCTGTAACTTGACTCTCAAAGATTACACTCAGTGCCAACTTAATCCTCTGAGGGTTTCTTCTTGGCAGATTCATAGACAATCTGTTTCCTTCAGTTTCTCCAATTTGTGTCTTCCCTTCTACTCCCTTTGTTACAAGGAAAGGCTGAGAAGGCCATTTCTATGTCAGGGAATTGCCCTGTACCTCGGGATCAGATGGCCATTGAATGGGACAAATGGCAGTTTTGATGGTGAAGAGCAGAGCTGTATTTTAGTGAAAAAAGCTGACCCAAGGATGTTTTATTGGATGACCATAATTAAGGCAGATGCTCTCAAAATAAAAGGTGTGTCTATGAAGGGAATAGTCCAGAAAATTGTGCTACACAGCAGCATTATAGCTCATGTTAAAATTCAGTTTCCCAATGAATAATTTTCATGCTTCCACATTTTACCTAGTACAAAAATCAGTAGGCTACAACTATATAACTGTACTAACATTCCTCCATATTGCACTATCTTGTCATGAGGGAATCTCACAAATATCAACACAAAAGCTTAGCTATTCATAACACACAATAAATTTTGAATACAATAAGCCTATGAAAATCACTTTGGTCTGTGGTTTCACTGAGGCTTACAGTACATAATGCTACAATAATTCTCTAAGGTACTTTTCAAAGACTGCCAAGAATAAATGCATAGTCTCTATTGTTAACCATTCTACAGGCAGCAAGATCCTGGAGTGTGATATTGGCTTTTCATTGTTGCTCAAACCAACATTATCCCACTCGCATATGATAAAACATCAGGAAAACAATAGAGTCTTTCAACAAATTATAACTGAACATAAAAGCTACTGAGTCAGCATTATGCATGAGGTGATTTGTTATTTTAACATAACAGAGCCAAAAAAGGAATTCTGACTAGATGAATACCAAATAATATTTGTTTAAGGAACAATGGTAAATTTTTTTGTTTTACAGGAAAAAAATGGAATTTCCTTCCCATTGAAATTTTCATGTCAGTCTCATTTATCACTGATAATTCTATGGGTCCTAGCAAAAATATTAACACATAATCTTGCTTTAAATATTGGCAAATGATTTTTTTCAGAGCAGGGAGAAAATGTATACCATTTTTTAAAGATTTTTTCCATTATGTTGATTTAAAATGTTCTGTCAATTTCTGCTGTACAACAAAGTGACCCCAGTCATTTATATACATACCGCCAGTGTATATATATACACACACATACATTCTTTTTCTCACATTATCCTCCATCATGTTCCATCACAATGACTAGGTATAGTTGTCTGTGCTATACAGCAGGATCTCATTGTTTATCCACTCCAAATGCAGTAGTTTGCATCAATAACCCCAAACTCCCAGTCCATTCAACTCCCTCCTTCTCCCCCTTGGCAACCACAGGTCTGTTCTCCAAGCCCATGGGTTTGTTTATTTTCTGTAGAAAGGTTCATTCATGCTGTTTATTAGGTTCCAGAACATAAATGATATCATATGGTATTTGTCTCTTTCTGACTTATTTAACTTAGTATGAAAGTCTTTAGTTCCATCCATGTTGCTGCAAATGGCATTATTTTGTTCTTTTTTATGGCTGAGTAGTATCCCATTGTGTATATATACCACATCTTCTTAATCCATTCATCTGCTGATTGTTTCCATGTCTTGGCTACTGTGAATAGTGCTGCAATGAACATAGGGGTGCATGTATCTTTTTCAATGAAAGCTTTGTCTGGATATATGCCCAGGAGTGGGATTGCTGGGTAATATGGTAGTTCTATATTTACTTTTCTGAGGTGACTCTGTACTGTTTTCCATAGTGGTTGTACCTAATTTCTTAGTGATATGTTCAAATAACTACAAACAAGGAGTTATAGTGCAACTCTGTAAAGTCATTTTTTTTCATTGTACTTTTACTACAGTGGCAGTGTCAACACCTACAGTATTCAAAGTGAAAAAACTTAGTTTTTTGTCTATTTTCTTTGAAGTATGGGAAAGTATCTGATTCAAAAGTTAGCATTCAGCTTTTCCAATTGCATGTATTCTTTTAGAGAGAAAACCACTAATAGTGTCTAACATAATTTGCCATGTAACAAACTGTGGCTACATACAAAGAATCCTGTGTGAAGTGATGAATACTTTCAGGTCTGTTAAAATTATATTAACGTGGAGAAAGATTATGGTTACCCCAAATGGTCATATTGCCATTCATGCAATACTTCTTGTTCAAAGTAAAAAAATTGATCTAATGGGCCAAAGAGTAAGGTACCATTTGGCTCTAAAGATGGAAGATCTTCTGAAAAAAAAAAAGTATAGAAAACTGAAAAAACGAGGTCCTGGAGAATAAAACTTAAAAAATGCATGTGACTAAATTATTATAAATAAGATACATTCAGGCATGCTTCTTTTTAAAATAAATAATATGGATATATCACATTAATATATAGTACTACTTTATATATGTATTTTATATATATATACATATATATTTGGAAAGTCTAGTGAAATACTAAGACCAAGAAAAATAATGCTAAGTATTTTAAACTAAAAAATCATGCAAATTTGTTCTCTTCTCTTCCCCAGTAATTTCTATAGTTCAAAATTCCTTTTAACATATTTTAAGGAATTGCCAAATGTTTTGTATAGGGTAATTCTGTTTCAAAGGACATTTTACCACATGCTGAAGCATGGCACTTTTTTAATTGGCCAGAGTTGTCATCATAACAGCCTTTACACTCACAGTTTGAACTATACTGGTATAAATTTCTCATCACTTTTTAATATTATTTTGAGGAGAATATAAACAACTAGAAATGCAATATAACCAAATACATTACATGAATCAGAGTTGCACTATCACATAAATGACAATATTTCTGCTGCAAAGTACTGCAGATGTTAAATTAAAATATATTTTGCCTTTAAGAATATCTGCCCTGTTCTGCCCTAATGAAACTCAGCCAGTTTGTATTACATTTTGTGAATTTATCCTGAAGTGTGCAGATACATCATGTAGCACACAGGAGAAATGTTAAAGCAGTATTGGGAAATCACACAACATAATTGCTAATCTTCACTTCTTTTAAAAGAATCTTTTGCTTAATGCTGATTGAAAGGAATTCTCCGAGGATACTAAATTTCATCGAATATTGCAAAAGGTAACCATTTATATTCATTCTGAATGAAGCTGAAATTTCCAGTGAGTGGTGGTGTCATTTTGTGAAAGCTTACTTTAGATGTCTGTTTATTGCACTGTCAATTAAATTTCTGCCCTTCAATCCCTAAATCACATTACCTCATTTATGGAAAGAAATAAAATCCAAACAAACAATTAGAGTTGGAAGGCAGATTGGTAGATTATTGCTGCATCAGAGGAATACACTCCCTCAAATAACAATCATTCATACTTTTAGAGATTTTCTTGAAGACATATTCAATATAGGCCTTTTTAACTTTAATAACATATTTGGGAAAATTTTGATTTTATGACAGTTTGGCTTTGTTTAGGGGTAAATTATAGATAGGTAAATAGAGAAGATATACATAATGTGAACCCCACTGGGACTCTTTAGGTAGAAATAAATACTGAAATACTTCAGACTCTAAGGATATGATATATAATATCAAAAAAACTCACTGGTAATTGGGAACTCTAATGCTCATGGTATATTAAAACACGCTGGTGTGTACTTACCAAACAAGAAAATGATGAGAAGTTACTAGCTAGGGATAAATTAACTACATTTTAAGTATGATGATCAGGAAGAAGAAAAAAGTGTTACAGAGAGAAGTCTGGAAGAAACACCCAATCTAAATATGGTCTGAAAACCTTGGCACTTTTAATAAGCTAAACAAAGATGGTTTGTGCCTTTCTGCTCCAAAAATTGCTTCAGGGAGATCTCTTGTGGCACAGCAAGTTAAGGATCCAGTGCTGTCACTGCAATGGCTTGGGTCACTGCTGTGGCTTGGGCTTGATCCTTGGCCCATGGAAATTCCACACGCCACAGGTGTGGCCAAAAAACAAAACAAACAAACCAAACAAGCAAAATCCTTGGGGAGAGAAAAATCTGATTAGACAATTCTGAACTGTTAAAACTATTTGCCGTGGAAGTTGTAACTAATCTAATATGTTAAATCTAGGCATAAAAAGAATACACAAATTAAATTCATGAATTTCATTTTCTCTAATATTTAGACATGATATAATTTTGAGAATTCACATAACCAGAATTGATTTTGAAATTCAAGTTCACAAAACTTTTTTGAAGTTAGATAATGAATTTTTCTGGTATTTATCTACCTGATATATACAAATTAAATTCAATACTACATACTACATTAAAAAAACACCATAAACTCCTTGGGTATGTCTTTTTGTATTCATTTCCACATTTTTTGGCAATTTACCACAATTTTATCCTTTTCAGAGATATTTAAGGGAATTCCAATTTGCAATCTCAATCTTAACTTTGTAGTAGTATGTGTTGCATACATCTGTAAATTATAGTTTTACTATATTTCCTGGTGGGAATATGAAGCGTACCAGTGAAAGGAACTATTATCACTACCAAACATCTTTAGAAGTATGCTATATATACATAGAAGTACAAATATCATAAGTGTACAGACCAGTGCATTTTCACTAAAACACCCATGTAATTACCACTTGGATCAGTAAATAGAAAGTTATCAGCATATTGGAAGTCCTTCATAATTCCTTCCAGGCACTACTCCCCCTCCTCCTTTCCAAAGTAATCAGTTAACTTCAGATGAGTCCCAGTACTTCAACATTGTCACCAACACTTGATACTGTTAATCAATCTTTTTAATTCTAGCAATATGAGAGTTATGACAAAGTTGATAATTAACATCCTCTCATATGTTTACTGATCATTTGAAAAATACTATTTAAATCTTATGTCTTCTTACCTATTGTCTGTATTTTTGCATTGATTTATTTTTATTCAAAGATTAATCAGTTTGTATATGATGTAAATATTAATATGTTTAAGGCTTAAATTTGCCATCTCATAACTTGGTTTATATTTGTCCTATCTACTCTATTTTTCTCTTTTTCCTTGCTTTCTTTCCTTTCCTCTTCCTTTCTCCCTTACTCCATCCCTCCTTCTGTCTCTCTATCTCTTTCGTTTTGGCAGGGCAGGGGTGGGTAACTGGACTGACCTTAATCCTTATGCCCCAGATCTCTTACACTCTGTTTTATATGGTTCATATTATTTCTCTATGTATGTAATTCTGAAAGTTCTCTACCGTATTTTTTACTTTATTAACTCTATCTTCAATCCTCCACCAATATTATTTTTATTAATTATTTTAATTGATTATTCAATATTAATTCCAGCTTTATTTTTATTTCTATAGTGTATGACCTTGGGTAAATTAAAAGACCTTAAAGAATGTACAAAAAGCTCAGTATCTGATGAATGGTATATGAAAAAACAACCTCAAGGTTATTTGTTTTCACTAATATATTTTTTTATAATTTATTTTTTTCCCACTGTACAGCAAGGGGATCAAGTTATCCTTACATGCATACATTTTTCCCCCACCCTTTTTTCTGTTGCAATATGAGTATCTAGACATAGTTCTCAATGCTACTCAGCAGGATCTCCTTGTAAATCTATTCTAAGTTGTGTCTGATAAGCCCAAGCTCCCGATCCCCTCCACTCCCTCCCCCTCCCATCAGGCAGCCACAAGTCTTTTCTCCAAGTCCATGATTTTCTTTTCTGAGGAGATGTTCCTTTGTGCTGGATATTAGATTCCAGTTATAAGTGATACCATATGGTATTTGTCTTTGTCTTTCTGGCTCATTTCACTCAGGATGAGATTCTCTAGTTCCATCCATGTTGCTGCAAATGGCATTATGTCATTCTTTTTTATGGCTGAGTAGTATTCCATTGTGTATATATACCACCTCTTCCGAATCCAATCCTCTGTCGATGGACATTTGGGTTGTTTCCATGTCCTGGCTATTGTGAATAGTGCTGCAATGAACATGCGGGTGCACGTGTCTCTTTTAAGTAGAGTTTTGTCCGGATAGATGCCCAAGAGTGGGATTGCGGGGTCATATGGAAGTTCTATGGATAGATTTCTAAGGTATCTCCAAACTGTTCTCCATAGTGGCTGTTTTCACTAATTTTAACAATTAAAAAAAAAAACCTAGAATTTCTCCACCTTATATTCAGATGTCTCACAAATGTACTAATTTCATTATATAGTTCAAAAAGCAAATACTATTTATATTGGACATTATGTTTACTCAACATTCAGCACAGGTATGAGGAGCAGAGATCAAGTTAACTTGCCCAAAAATAACTAGGAATTTACAAGTCATAATTTGAACTCAGATTTCTCTGACTGCTAAAATCAGTCTCAATGCCTGTGCTAGATTGATAGGAATCTAGATATAAAATTGATCATCTGGAAACACATTTGGATACATACACCTTCATTTAAGTAAGGACAGAGAAGGGAGGAAAAGATGGCGGAGGAGTAGGGGGACACGCTCACCCTCTCCCACAAACACAACAAAAAAAAGCACATCTACAGAATAAATGACTCGCACAGAACAGCAACCAATCACTGGCAGAAGAACCTAAACTCCAATAACGACAAGAAGTTTGTGACATTACTGGGCAGAACAGGAGAAAAGAGGAGAGTGAGAGAAGGTGAATCCAAGTGGGACGGGTGCTCCCGAAAGGGAACTGAGGAGGAGAAAGGGATCCCACACCCTGGAAAGTCACCTACTCGGGGGAAAGATCAAACGAACCGGAGGAATCTCCAGATGCAGAGAAGAGTGTAGCAGTAAGTTGGAGTACAGAAAAGCCGATCAAGAACCGAAGGGACCATCTGAACTACGGGCACAGTCACCAAAATTGAGACGCCTGGGTGGGGGCTGGGCACTGAGTCCTCAGCTCTAGAGGTTAGTCCCCGGGAAAGGGCTGGGGGACACCTGGGTGGGGGCTGGGCACCGAGACCTTGGCTCAAGAGGTTAGTACCTGAGAACGAGCTGGGGGGGGGCGGGGGAGAGCAGAGACTGCTTGGGAGGTCTAGAAACTGGTCTGTCAAGTTTGACGGGGCAGACACTGCCTGGGACACTAGAAAACAAAGCTGTCCAAGAGGAAGGGAGTAATACTCTAGGGGCGGGGAAGTGGAAAGCCACATCAGAGGGAACCTGGGAGAAGAGCATGGTCTGCGCCCATGCTGGGGAAGGGAGAGAAGAAGGGGTGGGTCCCCATAGAATACCCCCCACGCCACAGCAAGCTTACAGGCCCGCTAGCTAGCTGAAAGCTGTGCTTCCCAGTGCATCCCCTCCCACCACACCCGCCAGCCCCTACGCTCTCACCAGACCTGGGGCTGCCTGCCATCTAGGAGGGCTGGCCTCAACAATTGCCTGAAGCCTACCACTGCAGGGGCTGTCCCTGCACAGGCCTGCTTGCCCTTTGGAGGGGCTACACTTCCGCAGAGTAGCACCAAACACCACCAGCCCCCGAGAAAAGGCCTGCAGCCCAGAAAAGCTAGAACAAGCCTAGCCAGGCCGTGAATAGACCTACCTAATTCTCAGACGGTTTTTCTGAGTCGGGCTGCCCTGGGGAAGAGCCTCTTGGGTTTCAGTGGCCCTGCTACCCACCCAAGCCCCCAGGGGGTGCCGAGACCTAGCGGATCAGCTACATAGGACTGTCAGCTCCAGGCAGGACCCCCTGCAGCCCAGAAAAGCTGCAACAAGCTTGGCCGAGTCAGGAAAAGATCTCAGACGGTCTTTCTGAGTTGGGCTGCCCTGGGGAGGAGCCTCTTGGGTTTCCAGTGGCCCTGCTAGCCACCCAAGGCCTCAGGGGGTGCCCCACTCCTGCACAATAGCTGCTCAGCACCACCAGCCCCCTGGAGGATCCCCTGCAGCCCAGAAAACCTGCAACAAGCTTGGCCAGACTGTGAAAAGATCTGCCTACATTCGCAGGCCGTCCTTCTGAGTTGGGCTGCCCTAGGGAAGAGCCTCTTAGGTTCTCAGTGACCCAGATAGCTGCTCCAGCCCCCAGGGGGTGCTGCACTCCTGAGGAACAGCTGCCCAACACCGCCAACCCCCTGCAAGAACCCCACAGCCTAAAAACACCAGAGCAAGCTCTGCATGACCAAGTGAAATCTGCTACCATCATGGTGTGGACCTCCCAGTCCTGTCTGCCCTCAGGAAGTCCTCCTTTGCTTCAAAGAAACATTGTTACCCCATCAATACTCCAGAAAAGCCACACTGCCTCAAAAAAGATTGACCAACAATGCCAGCCCTCAGGAAATATTCCACGGCAGTGACAAGGCAAACACTGCCCGATAACGGAGAGTACAACTCCCTCAGGAGAAAGAAACAACAAGCAAGATGAAGAAGCTGAGAAACCACCCCCAGTCAAACCAACAGGAGAACTCACCTAAAACAGTCAACAATGAAACAGATCTCTGCAGTCTGACAGACCAGGAGTTCAAAAGAGAAACAGTGAAAATACTGAAGGAATGAAGAGAAGATATGAACAGTAATGCAGATACCCTCAGAAAGGAACTAGAAAATATAAGGAGGAGCCAAGAAAACTAGAACATTCATTTGCAGAGATGCAAACGGAACTAAGGGCAGTAAAAACCAGAATGAATAATGCAGAAGAACGCATCAGTGATATGGAAGATAGAAGAATGGAAATCACCCAAGCCGGTCAGCAGACAGAAAACCGAATCAAAAAACTGGAAAGCAATATAAGAGACCTATGGGATAATATAAAGCGGGCCAATCTACGCATAATAGGAATTCCAGAAGGAGTAGAAAAAGATAAGGGGATGGAAAATATATTTGAAGAAATTATCGCTGGAAACTTCCCAAATCTAAAGGATACTGGGTTCAAGATACAAGAAGCACAGAGGGCCCCAAACAAACTGAACCCAAATAGACCCACAGCAAGACACATCATAATAAAAATGGCAAAAGTTAGTGATAAAGAGAGGATCCTAAAGGCAGCAAGAGAAAAACAGAATGTTACCTACAAGGGAACCCCCATAAGGTTATCAGCTGACTTCTCTACAGAAACACTACAGGCCAGGAGGGAATGGCAAGAGATATTTAAAGTGCTCAAAGGAAAAAATATGCAACCTAGAATACTCTATCCAGCAAGAATATCATTTCAAATAGAAGCGGAAATAAAATTTTTTTCCAACAAACAGAAAAAGAATACAGCAACACAAAACCCAGGTTAAAGGAAATATTGAAAGGGCTTCTCTAAACCAAAAAGAAAGGAAGGAAAGGGAAGAAAAAAGAAAAGAAAAAAAAAGAAGAAGATGAGGAAGAACTAGGACTGAGGAAACGGCAATCAGAGAGCAGTCACTCAAATAAGCCAGCATACAGATTTAATCATGAACAGGCCTCAAACAAAATAAAATTGAAAAAAAGAAAAAAGAGTCATCAAAACCATAAAATGTGGGCAAGGGATGTTAGGAAATATATAACCCTTTTTGTTTGTTTGTTTGTATGTTTCTCTTCTTAATTTTAATATAGTAATGAAGGGTTTGAACTTACAGGACCATCAGGCTAAAACACACAATTATGGGAAGGGGTTAGCATACTTAAAAAACAGGGCAACCAAAAGCCAAAACCAAATATTGCATTTGCAAAAAATGAAAAAAAAATACACTCAAGCAGATAATAACAGGAGACCATCCAACCAAAAAAAAAAAAAAAAGAAAGGAAGAATGGAGAACCATAGAATCAACTGGAACATGAGTTCCAAATGGCAATAAATAATCATCTATCAATTATCACCTTAAATGTCAATGGACTGAATGCCCCAATCAAAAGACACAGAGTGGCTGAGTGGATAAAAAGGCAAAAACCTTCAATATGCTGCCTACAAGAAACTCACCTTAGGACAAAAGATACATACAGATTGAAAGTGAAAGGGTGGTGAAAAATATTTCACGCCAATAGACATGACAGAAAAGCAGGAGTCGCAATGCTCATATCAGACAAAATAGACTTTCAAACAAAAGACATAAAGAAAGACAAAGAAGGACACTACTTAATGATTAAGGGATCCATCCAAGGAGAGGATGTTACTATCGACAACATATACGCTGCAAATATAGGAGCACCCAGATACATACAACAAATATTAACAGACATAAAGGGAGATATTGATGAGAATACAATCATAGTAGGAGACCTTAATACCCCCCTCACATCAATGGACAGATCCTCTAGACAGAAAACCAATAAAGCAACAGAGATCCTAAAGGAAACAATAGAAAAGTTAGACTTCGTTGATATCTTCAGGACACTACATCCAAAAAAAGCAGAATACACATTCTTCTCAAATGCTCATGGAACATTCTCAAGAATCAACCACATATTGGGACACAAAGCTAACCTCAATAAATTTAGGAGCCTAGAAATTATCTCAAGTATCTTCTCTGACCACAATGCCATGAAATTAGAAACCAACCATGGGAAAAGGAAAGAGAAAAAACCTACTACATGGAGACTAAACAACATGCTACTAAAAAAACCAATGGGTCAATGAGGAAATCAAGAAGGAACTTAAAAACTACCTTGAAACAAATGATAATGAAGACACAAGCTCTCAAGATCTATGGGATGCTGTGAAAGCAGTGCTCAGAGGGAAATTTATAGCAATACAGGCCTTTCTCAAAAAAGAAGAAAGATCCCAAATGGACAACTTAACCTTCCACCTAAATGAATTAGAAAAAGAAGAACAAAAAAGTGCTAAAGTCAGCAGAAGAAAGGAAATTATAAAGATCAAAGAGGAAATCAATAAAATAGAGACTCAAAAAGCAATATACAAAATTAATAAAACCAAGAGCTGGTTCTTTGAAAAGGTCAACAAAATTGACAAACCCCTGGCCAGACTCACTAGAAAGAGGAGAGAAAGAACCCAAATAACCAAAATTAGAAATGAAAAAGGAGAAATCACAACGGATACAGCAGAAATACAAAAAACCGTAAGAGAATACTATGAACAACTATAAGGCAACAAGTTTGACAATCTGGAAGAAATGGACAATTTTCTAGAATCTTACAGCCTGCCAAAACTGAATCAAGTAGAAACAGACCAACTGAACAGACCGATCACTAGAAATGAAATTGAAGAGGTCATAAAATCACTCCCTACAAATAAAAGCCCAGGACCAGATGGCTTCACAGGTGAATTTTATCAAACATATAAAGAGGAATTGGTGCCCATCCTCCTGAAACTCTTTCAAAAGGTTGAAGAAGAAGCAATACTCCCAAAGACATTCTATGATGCCACCATCACCCTCATTCCAAAACCAGACAGAGATACCACCAAAAAAGAAAACTATCGGCCAATATCTTTGATGAATATAGATGCAAAAATTCTCAACACAATCTTAGCCAACCGAATCCAACAA
Source organism: Phacochoerus africanus (assembly GCF_016906955.1). Classification (NCBI taxonomy): domain Eukaryota; kingdom Metazoa; phylum Chordata; class Mammalia; order Artiodactyla; family Suidae; genus Phacochoerus; species Phacochoerus africanus. The sequence goes on from NC_062554.1 coordinate 79,439,895, forward strand.
CATACCAAAAAAATTATACACCATGACCAGGTGGGGTTCATCCCAGGTTCACAAGGATGGTTCAACATACGCAAATCAATCAGCATCATACACCACATTAACAAAAAAAAAAAAAGTCAAAAATCATATGGTCATCTCAATAGACGCAGAAAAAGCATTTGACAAAGTCCAACATCCATTCATGATCAAGACCCTCGCCAAAGTGGGTATAGAGGGAACATTCCTGAACATAATCAAAGCCATTTATGATAAACTCACAGCAAATACAATACTCAATGGGGAAAAACTGAAAGCCTTCTCACTCAAATCTGGAACAAGACAGGGATGCCCACTCTCACCACTGCTCTTCAACATAGTTTTGGAAGTCCTAGCCACAGCAATTAGACAAACAAAAGAAATAAAAGGCATCCATATAGGAAGAGAAGAGGTAAAACTGTCACTGTATGCAGATGACATGATACTATACATAGAAAACCCTAAGGACTCAACCCCAAAACTACTTGAACTGATTAATAAATTCAGCAAAGTAGCAGGATATAAGATTAACATTCAGAAGTCAGTTGCATTTCTGTATACCAGCAATGAAATACTGGAAAAGGAATACGAAAACACGATACCTTTTCAAATTGCACCTCACAAAATCAAATACCTCGGAATACACCTGACCAAGGAGGTAAAGGACCTATATGCCGAGAACTATAAAACTTTAATCAAAGAAATCAAAGAAGATGTAAAGAAATGGAAAGATATTCCATGTTCCTGGGTTGGAAAAATCCATATTGTAAAAATGGCCATACTACCCAAAGCAATCCACAGATTCAATGCAATCCCTATCCAATTACCCAGGACATTTTTCACAGAACTAGAACAAACAATCCAAACATTTATATGGAACCACAAAAGACCCAGAATCGCCAAAGCAATCCTGAGAAACAAAAACCAAGCAGGAGGCATCACTCTCCCAGACTTCAAGAAATACTACAAAGCCACAGTCATCAAGACAGTGTGGTACTGGTATCAAAACAGACAGACAGACCAATGGAACAGAATAGAGAACCCGGAAATAAACCCTGACACCTAGGGTCAGTTAATCTTTGACAAGGGAGGCAAGAACATCAAATGGGAAAAAGACAGTCTTTTCAGCAAGCATTGCTGGGAAACCTGGACAGCTGCATGCAAAGCAATGAAACGAGAACACACCCTCACACCATGCACAAAAATCAACTCCAAATGGCTGAAAGACTTAAATATACGACAGGACACCATCCAACTCCTAGAAGAAAACATAGCCAAAACACTCTCAGACATCAACCTCATGAATAGTTTCTCAGGTCAGTCTCCCAAAGCAATAGAAATAAGAGCAGAAATAAACCCATGGGACCTCATCAAACTGAAAAGCTTTTGCACAGCAAAGGAAACCAAAAAGAAAACAGAAAGACAACTTTCAGAATGGGAGAAAATAGTTTCAAGTGATGCAACGGACAAGGGCTTAATCTCTAGAATATATAAGCAACTTATACAACCCAACAGCAAAAAAGCCAATCAAGCAATGGAAAAATGGGCAAAAGACCTGAATAGACTGTTCTCCAAAGAAGATATACAGATGGCCAGCAAAGACATGAGAAAATGCTCAACATCGCTGATTATAAGAGAAGTGCAAATCAAAACTACCATGAGATACCACCTCACACCAGCCGGAATGGCCCTCATTAAGAAGTCCACAAATAACAAGTGCTGGAGGGGCTGTGGAGAAAAGGGAACCCTCCTGCACTGTTGGTGGGAATGGAAACTGGTACAGCCACTATGGAGAACAGTTTGGAGATACCTTAGAAATCTATCCATAGAACTTCCATATGACCCCACAATCCCACTCTTGGGCATCTATCCAGACAAAACTCTACTTAAAAGAGACACGTGCACCCGCATGTTCATTGCAGCACTATTCACAATAGCCAGGACATGGAAACAACCCAAATGTCCATCGACAGAGGATTGGATTCGGAAGAGGTGGTATATATACACAATGGAATACTACTCAGCCATAAAAAAGAATGACATAATGCCATTTGCAGCAACATGGATGGAACTAGAGAATCTCATCCTGACTGAAATGAGCCAAGAAAGACAAAGACAAATACCATATGGTATCACTTAGAACTGGAGTCTAATATCCAGCACAAATGAACATCTCCTCAGAAAAGAAAATCATGGACTTGGAAAAGAGACTTGTGGCTGCCTGATGGGAAGGGGAGGGAGTGGAGGGGATCGGGAGCTTGGGGTTATCAGACACAACTTAGAATAGATTTACAAGGAGATCCTGCTGAGTAGCATTGAGAACTTTGTCTAGATACTCATGTTGCAACAGAAGAAAGGCTGGGGGAAAAATGTAATTGTAATGTATACATGTAAGGATAACCTGACCCCCTTGCTGTACAGTGGGAAAATAAAAAAATTACAATAAAAAAAAAGAAAGGACAAAGCCATGATGTATGGTTGACTGGCACTGAATTTTTGGGGGGTTTAGTAGAAACACTGGATTAGTTTCTCTCCATCCCATTTTTTCCTGTGGTATGGAGTAATAGAATTCCTAAATAATGTTTCCTCATTAACGATTTGAAAACATTTAAACAATATCTAGTGACAGATGAGATAGTACACTGGCAATGTTTGAAGAATTCTAGTTTGGTAATATTGAAAGAATTTGTAAAAATCTTTCATGATGATCTCTGTAGCAAGTGATACAGGAAAATTTTATAATTTGGGGTGGAAAAGGATTTACATTTTGGGGTTTTGCCTCTGACTGAAGTTTTTCTTACAGTAGCAATTACTTGCTCAGACAATACAGAAGATGTACAGTTTTCTCTCTTTGCAATCAAAAGTTTGTCAGCTTTTCTTCACTAGATCCTAAACAATAACACTTAAAAGCTTTAAGAACTATTTGCTTTCTGGCATTTCTGAAATGAGTACCTTGAATAATACTTTTTTCTCATACTCAGAATAAACCAAAATATAAAAAATCAGCTTCCCCAAGAGGTAGCACAATTTCAAAAGGCCTTTTTAGGATTTAGTAACCTGTGGTTGATGAAGTGAAGTATACTTTCAATGCCACCATTTATTTCTAAAAAGAATTTCATTAGGAGTCAATAGAAGTGCGACTGAATAACTTCATTTGAAATTATAACCATTGTTCCTTCACCTACCCCCCCAAAAAATAAATAAATAAAAGAACTGCCTAAAGGGGAGTGAAGAAAGGAAATATTATAGGAAAGAAAGGGAAAGGCAACAATTGTTACCCAAAACCTGTTTGGTCAAGTCAAAGGAGTAATTCATAGAAAATGAGTACTTGTAGCATGTGGAATTCGGCTCCTTTCACCTGGTTATGGACTGTAGGCTATCATTGCCAGAGGAGAAACAAAACAACGCAAGGGAAGTTGTACTGATTTAAAACCTGAGAACCTAAGGCACTTGAGGAAGAATTACTTTTCTATGTAAACAAGTGGAAGTGCCTGCCATATTCTCTCTCTCTCACACACACACTCACACACACGTCCTCAGCAATGTCCAGTCTTCTACCACTCAGGTTGCACACAGGAGTTCAGCATTTCTCTGGAAAAAGCATGGCAGTCCGACTCAAGTAAGGTACCCGTAGTCAGAATCTCACCACCATCTTCAGGGTTTTTAATTATCTGATAAAGTGGGTAGCTTCTTTAGATCTTACCATGCTAGCTGCAGAGCAAAAAATGCCCAACATATGCTTTGTACAAAGTAGAGCTCATTCAATTTTAGTGCTTTTCCTGAAAACTGCCTTTCTCTTTCTTCTGGCACTCAGGTGAATGGCCGTAAAGCCACCCCAAGAACTCCAATTATCACTGTTTTGACAGCTTCTTCCTTTATTTCTAAAGGTTACAAATTGTATCCCAGCCACCCCAAATGTGTTCCACTTCAAGGGAGGCAAACACGTATATATTTGGGGGTCAGAAATCCACTCTAAATGAATGAAGCAGAGGGATAGAAGCATTAGGGAAGCTCTAGTCTCTTGGACAGGGTATGATTTATGAATGGTCCAATACCATTTTTAAAAATAAATATACATGTACCAGTTTTCAAACTTTTCTTTATATAATGATAAGTTCAGCTGTAAACATTTGCCCAATAGTTTTTAATTAAATTCCTTAGAGAATGAAACTAATTGGTTAGTACTAGATTATGACTGGGGACTCCTTGAGTCATAGGCCTCTTCTTATCTAATCAGCACAGAAAGATTACGGTCACATCGTGTTTACAACATCAACCCAGTCATTGCACATTCAGTTGGTCAAGGGCTATTCCTTCAAAGATAGCTATGGGGGATCCAAGCATTTTAATGGTTGTCTTTTCTAACAATATAATGGTCTTTCCTATAGACTTAACAGGAGGCATAACTCTCCCAGACTTTAGACAATATTAGAAATCTATAGTAATGAAGACCGTGTGGTACTTGTATGAAAGCACACATACAGACCAATGGAACTTATTAGAGAACCCAGAAATAAATCCAGACACCTATGGTCAATTAATCTTCATCAAAGGATGCCAGAATATAAAAGGGGAGAAAGATAGTCTCTTCAGCAAGAGATGCTGGGAAAATTTGATAGCTCCATGTAAGTCAATGAAACTAGAAGACACCCTCACACCATGAATGTATGTGTAACTGGGTCACCATGCTGTACAGTAGAAAAAAATATATATAAATAAATGATAAAAAAACCCTTAAAATGGCTTAAAGACTTAAACATAAGACAAGACAACATCAAACTCTAAAAGAGAACATAGGCAAAACATTCTCAGACATCAACCATACAAATGTTTTCTTAGGTCAGGCTCCCAAAGCAATAGAAATAAAAATAAAAATAAACCAATGGGACCTAACCAAACTTATAAGATTTTGCATAGCAAAGGAAACCATAAAACACAAGACAACCTAAAGAATGGGAAAAAAATAGTTTCAAATGATGCAACTAACAGGGGCTTGATCTCTGAAACACACAAACTCATACAACTCAATAGCAAAAAACAAACAACCCAACTGAAAAATGGGCAGAAGACCTGAAGGGACATTTCTCCAAAGAAGGCATACAGATGGCAACAGGCATATGAAAAAATTCTCAACACCACAAACTATTAAGAGAAATGCAAATCAAAACTACAATGAGGAACCACCTCACACAAGTCAAAATGGCTGTCATCAATAAGTCTATAAATAACAAATGCTAGAGAGGGTGTGGAGAATACACAACCCTTGCACACTGTTGGTGGGAATATAAATTGATACAACCACTATGGAAAACAGTATGGAAGCACTTCAGAAAACTAAATATAGAACTACCATATGACCCAGCAATCCCACTCCTGGGCATATATCCAGACAAAACTATCACTGAAAAAGATACATGCACTGTATGTTCACTGTACCCAATTCACAATAGACTATAGACTTAGAAGCAGAGTCATCTAAACATACAAGAGATTTTACAAATGTTGTAAATCAATATTTTCTAAATATATAATCTATAAAATACTTCCCTGTAGGATATTTAACTTAAAAAATATCCTGGATTTGGGGATTTATGAAATACTAAACAGATTTAATTAATTCAGAATTACTCAGAGCACTTAATATATTCACATTCATTCTGAATCTGTTTTAAAAATTGCTATTTATTTTTCTCAGTTTTATTTTGTTGTTGTTATGTTTTGCTTGTTCTTTTAACTTAAGAACTGTCCTATTATAAGCATTTCTTAGAATGCCTAAAACTTGTGTTTGAGATATACTAATCTAAAATTATTTTATAGATGAGAGCATAAGGTTGTTATATTTCTTTGGTGAATATTCTTTAAATATCTATTATTTGCCAAAAATTTTACTAAAAAGTAAACAAAGCCCAACTTTTTATTGCTCTGGGTAGGATGGAAAGCAAGGATTGTGTGGTATTAGATATTGTATGCTTAATGTCTACTAGCCTTGTGATTTCAATGGACTAATGTCAAATAAATTTTAAGTGAATGAAGAAGTGGTTTTGAACCTTCACTGTGAATTGGTATCTCTCAAGTATATTTTAAAGCAAACAAATAAAAATTAAAACAAAACTCTCATAAGCTTGGGCACCCTCCAGAATTATTAATCAGAAGTTTTGGTTTAATGACTCTCAAATGTTTAATATTTAGCAAACTCCATAGGCAATTCTAATATCTACCCAAGATTGAGAATCATTATTTAAAACATAAATAATTTATTAGTGGCAAAAGCAATATTAAAAGTGAAAATATTCAACAGCCAATCCAATAAGTTGTCTGCTACACTATGTCAATTAGGAACAAAATTGAGGGTAGAATATATATGTTCACAGAATGGCAGAGAAACCTACAATCTAGATATGCCATGGCCCATGGCAAGGGACTGAGATTGAATACCATTTTAGGCAATCAAAGGAAGGGCAGACAGACTAGTAAGACTCACTAGCAGAATGGTAGGGGTGGGATGTTCAACCAATCAAAACATAGAGCTAGGAACCAAAGCAGGAAAGGACAATACTAAGAATAACTTTTGGCCCTAGGAAAAGTTGGCAAAAGAACTCACTGGATAAATAACATTATTACCAACTTTTATTGACATGAAGAATATGCCAAGCTAGTTCTATGTTCTTTACATGGAGTATCTCCTTTAATTCTCACAGCATTACTATGAAGTGGGAGTCATTATAATCCCCATTTTGGAGGCCAGGAAAATACAGCTAGGAAAGGTAAAGAAACTTCCTAAGATTATCTGTCTAGTAAATGTAGAGCCATAATTCGAGTCAGAGCAGTCTGAAATTAGAGGACAAAGACAAAAGAAAACCAGTTCAAAGGGGCCATGCATCTCATAGCCTAAAACTATTGCTTGAGTCTTTCTCTCATTTCCCGAATCTCTCTCAGCTCTCAGGACTCGTGGACTGAACCTGTAGGTAAACTTTAAGGAGGCTCAGCTACAAAGACTGGTTGAAAAGAAATTCAACTGGGTGATTAAACAAGAATTTTTAAAAATCTATACTTATTAAAGCCTGAAAAGAGGCTGTTAACATAATAGCAGGCCTCCTGGAAAGAGCTGCATTGTTCGAGGGTCTGGATTATAGTCAAAGCTCAAGGGAGATTCAACACAATTTTCAAATCTCATACTTACCTTATATTTTCTTTATTCAACTCTGGTTCAAGATTTTTTTTTTAATTCTAAACACATTACTAAAATAATCCCTTCTAAAATCAAGGGATAAAAGCATACATACAAAACTGGTTATTTTATCTGTCTAGATTATTTCCATGAATATTTACGACTAGTTTTAGAGCAGTCCAATTCTTCTTTCATAGCAGTTGTGCATACCAAATCCTGTTTTCACTGAAGAATAAAATTTATAGCATCTCCATTCCTAATCAAAGTTACTCATTTCTAAAGGGAATATGGTTATTCCCTTTGAAATAAAGTCCTTAATTGATAGGAAATGCATTTTTTGGCTTAATGACAATAATATACATACTGAATATATACATGTGTTTCAACTCATACATGTCAGTTGACCCCTTCGAGCAGTATAAATTTCAAGTACAAGATTTATACATTTTTAGGCTAGCTTAATCTCATCAGCTAAAGTTCATTCCTTATTTTTATTTTCTCTCTACTTGCTCTGTTTAAATGTGGTCTCAAACCCCTAGAGAAGCACACTGCACTGGGAGATACAAAAACTTCTGGTAGCAAAAATATAGGAATTTGATATGACAACAAAGTGCTTTAGGCAAGCATGCAGTGTTTAAATCCAATTCAGCCTGATTGTTTATTCATAAGGAAGGGGCAGCCATTTTGCAACAAGTTCTCAAGAGATATTCAGAGCATTATTTTTTTACAATAAGAATTTACTGGGTGCATTTAAATAAAATATCTTAAAAATACTGTAACCAAATTTTGCTCCAGAAATATTTTTGAAATCAAGATGTGTATATATACTGGTAATCTAGTCCTAAGTAACAAACTACCACAAACTTAAAGAATAAAGACAACACACATTTATTATATCAAAGTCTCTCTGGGTCAGGAGTCCTGGAATAGATTAGAGTTGTCTGCTTAAGGTCACAAAGGCTGCAATCAAGGTATCTCATGGGTTATGTTTTTATATACGGTCCTGATTATAGAAGTATAAACTTCCAAGATAACCAAGAAGAATTTAAGGTTTGCAGAATTTATTTCCTTGTGGGCTAAGAGCCTAGGCTTCTTGCTAGCTGTCACCTAGAGATTGCACTCTATTCCCTGCTCTGTGCTCCTCCCAACATGGTTGTTTACTACTTCTAGGAAATCAAAAGTATGTAGAGTAAGTCACGGAGAAAAATGGAGTCTAATATAACATAGAATAATCATGAAAGTAAAATAGGAACACCTTTTCTGTATTATATTGGTTAGAAGCATCTCAGGTTTCACCTACACTCAAGGGAAGGAGTTTGTATAAAGGCATGAAAATGGGGGGGTGGGGAGTCGACGGTGACCACTTTAGAGTCTGTCCATCACAGAATGGTGGAAGCCTAGGTGAGTATAATTTGATAGCTCTTCAAATGTTGCAGATACATTCCTCTCTTCTTAGAGCATTGCCACCCTCCATCTGTCATTTTGTCATCGTCTTCTTTTAAAGTGAACTCGTGGGCCATCTGTAATCAAATGTTCTTCTAAATACATATCTGAAATCCATTCTAGTCCCACTTAATGAGAAGAACTAAGGAGAGGTCCCTAGAATCAATCTCAATGTGATATTTAGAACAGCTAAGCTTTTAGAACACTTGCCCACATCCTCTTATTGAAAAGATTAACATTTCTAATTATATGTAATGTATTTCCCAGAATTTTTAATAAAGTTTTAATCCCAATGATTTCTTTAAATTTTGGATTTTCCTTGAAATGGCAATAATAGCAGTAATACAATAAAATGAATTTTCAAAAAACATTAAACTAAGAAGCTTTTTATCATCTAAAACTTTACAAATTTGGGAGACTCCTTTTTTAGTCATTAAATTTACTGTAAATGAAAACTACAGGTTACAATTATAATTTGGATACTTAAAATAAGTGCTTCAGAATATTATAGGATCATGTTTAACATGTAAAGAACATTCCGAAGAATAAGGTGAGGAAAAAGAGATTTAAGAATTTCACTAGGCAATATTCTTTTGAAAAGAAAAACCAGCAACAGGGATAATCAAAGATTTTTCCACATCAATAGAGGCCAAACAAGGTGTCATCCTTTTTTATTAAACCATGTGATAATATGCAACACTAAGTTCATAATTTTGTAAACCACTGACCTTTTTTTCTTCTAACACCAACCTTACAAATACCTTAAAGAATACTTTTCCCCTTAAAGGTGAATCCAATTGATCATTACCATTTCAAAGTAACTGCTTCAAGTAATCTTTTAGGTGCACAACTTAAAAGTGTATGACTACTTTCCTGATTTGAGTATTGTTGCCACTGTACAATTTTATCCATCCTTTATAATTTTTCTAATCTTATGAAAACTAAGTAGGAAAAAAACTCAATATATATTTTTCCCATAAATTTGTCAATTCTTATCTGTTCACCAGATTCATCTGATCTTTCCTAGGATGGTCTTTTAAAATCTCTTCCATTTCCTGTCTAGTTCACAGAATGCTCTTGGGAACAAAAGGTAGAAAACCTAAGACTCTCTGAAATAATATTTTTAAATTAAGTGCTATCTGACTTTAGTGTGTTTAAGTTTGAGTGTATTGGTTTCATTACACAGAACTGCACTGTGTTGGAAAGAGGAATAATATTACATATCCCAAAGACCAGAAGGAGAGAAAGTCTTGGAAGAGTTATAAAAGGTAAGGTATGGAGAGGACAGGTAGAGAGGAGTGAGGATGGGATATGCCAGCTCAGCCCTTATCGCATATCTTGGGTTGCACTGAAACATTCATTTACTAAACCATTCAGTTTTGTCTAGGCCAGCAAAGCAAGTGGAATGTTCTGGGACTATCAGTACAATTTGTACTTATTCAAGAATGATTGGGATATTTTCTTCATGATTATAACCAAAGTAGGAATTATCATTTGTCCTTTTTAATTTAGATTCAGTTGAACAGATTTACTAGTCACCATGAGAATTATTTTAGCTACTGGCTAGGTTTCTCTGTACCCAACATGTATCTGGTTCATGATATTTTTACTGTATGCTACCTATTCAAATATTTACTTGGGCATCTATGCAGCACTAAGTGATAACTTAGACAAATTGTTAAAGTAATTTTTTACCTACGAAAACAACAAAATTGTATGGATTATGAGTTCCACTGTCTTGATTTAGGAGAGATATTCTCAAGTCTTTTGGTCTCAAATATTATTACTGTGTGAAGAAAACAAAGAGATTTTTATTTTTTTAATTTTATATTTGTTTTGTTGAGATATAGTTGACATATAATATTATGTTAGTTTCAGGTATACTACATAATGTTTTGATATTTACATATACTATGGAACAATCAACATTATAAGTCTAGTAACTGGGTGTCTCCAAAGTTATTACAATGTTATAAACTATATCATAAATCACATTCCTTATTCTATATTTTACATCTCCATAACTGATTTCTCATATATCTGGAAATTTGTAACTCTTAATCCCCTTTACCTATTTTGCCCATTTAAATAACGCCTCTGCTCTGGCAAACACCCATTTTTTCTCTGTATGAGTTGTTTTTGTGTTATTCTATTTTTTTATTTTTTAGACTGCACATATGAGATCATGCAGTATTCCTCTTTCTCTGTCTGCTATTTCACTTAGAATAATGCCATTGAGATCCATTCATATTGTGGCAAATGTCAAGATTTCATCTTTATGGCTGAGTAATATCCCATTGTATAACTATACCACATCTTCTTTAACTATTTTTCTATCCATGAACACTTAGGCAGCTCCCATATTCTGGGTTTTATTTCCTCCCCCCCTTTTTTTTTGTCTTTTCTAGGGCTGCACCTGGAGCATGTGGAAGTCCCCAGGCTAGGGGTCTAATCCGAGCTGTAGCTGCCAGCCTACACCACAGCCACAGTAATGTGGGATCTTAGCTGAGTCTGTGACCTACACCACAGCTCACTGCAACACTAGATCCTTAACCCACTGAACAAGGCCAAGGATTGAATCCACATCCTCATGGTTCCTAGTCGGATTCATTAACCACTGAGCCATGATGGGAACTCTAGCTCCCATATTTTGGGTATTGTAAAGAATGCTGTAATCAACATCAGTATGCATATACCTTTTCAAATTAGTATTTTTGACTTCTTCAGGTAAATACCTAGAAGTGAAATTGCTGGATTATATAGAAGTTCTATTTTTAATTACTGAGAAAATGCCATATAGTTTTCCATAGTGGCTATACCAATTACAAGCCTATAAACAGTGTATAAGGGGGAGTTCCCATCGTGGTGAGGTGGTTAACGAATTAGACTAGGAACCATGAGGTTGTGGGTCCCATCCCTGCCCTTGCTCGGTGGGTTAAGGATCCCACATTGCCTTGACCTGTGGTGTTGGTTGTAGACCGGCTCAGATCCCACATTGCTGTGTCTCTGGCGTTGGCAGGTAGCTACAGCTCCGATTCCACCCCTAGCCTGGGAACCTCCATATGCCGTGGGAGCGGCCCTAGAAAAGGCAAAAAGACAAAAAAATAAAAAATAAATAAACAGTGTATAAGGGTTCCCTTTTTTCCACATTCTTGTCAATACTTCTTATTTTTTCCTTTTTAATCATAGCCATTTTGACAGGTATGGGGTGATACCTCTCTGGCTTGGATTTGCATTTGCCTGACTATTAATGATACTGAGTATATCTCCATGTTCCTGTTAGCCATCTCCATATCTTCTTTGGAAAAATGCATATTAATTTTTCCTCTGCCCATTTTAATTTTTTTTTCATTTTTTTAAATTTCCCTAATATATTTTTTTCTACTATACAGTGCGGTGACCCAATCTGCCCATTTTAAACAGATCATTTGTCTTTTGATGTTGAATTGTATAAATGGATGATTTATATATTTTGAATATTGAATAACTGTATATATCATTTAAAATATCTTCTCTCATTCAACTTGCTGCCTTTTTTGTTTTCTTAAAGGTTTCCATTGTTGTACAAATCAGAGAGATTACATTTGTTTATTTTTATTTTTGCTTCCCTCGCCTGAGAGTCAAAAAAATATTTTTAAGACATATGTCAAAAAGCATCTTTGTTCTATGTTTTTTTAAAGAGTTTTATGGTTTTAGGCCTTACATCTAAGTTTTAATCCATTTTGAGGGTTTTTTTTTTTTTGGTATATATTGTCATAAAATGGTCTAGTTTCATTCTTTTACATTCAGCTGTCCAGTTTTCCTGAAAGCAATTACTGGAGAGACTCTCTTTTCCCCAGTGTCTGCTTTTGCCTCCTTTGTCATAGATTAATTGATAATATGTGCATGAGTTTATTTCTGGGCTCTCTATTCTGTTCTGTTGATCTAGGTGTCTGTTTTTGTGCCAATACCATAATATTTTCAAAACTGTGGCTTTGTAATATAATTTGAAAACAGGGTGTATGATACTTCCAGCTTTGTTCTTCTTTCTCAAGATTGTTTTGTCTGCTTGGGGTCCTTTGTGTTTACATACAAATTTTAGAATTATATGTTCTAGATCTCAGAAATAAAGCTTTGGAATCTGATAAACATTGCATTGATTCTGTAGACAGCCTTCAATAGTATGATCATTTTAACAATACTAATTTTTCTGATCCATGAACACACTAATTTTTCTGATCTAGTTGTGCTGTCTTCATTTTCTTTCCTCATGTCTTATAGTTTTCAAAGTGCAAGTCTTTCATCCTTAGTTAAATTTATACCTAGGTATTTTACTCTCTTCGATGTGAGTGTAAATTAGATTGTTTTCTTGATTTCTGTTTCTGATAGTTCATATTACTGTGTAGAAATGCAACAGATTTCTGTATACCATATTGTATCCTGTAACTTCACTAAATTCAATTATTATTTTCAATAGTTTTTGTTGGAGCTTTAGGATTTTCTATATTAGTATCACATCATCTGAAAATAGTGACAGTTTTACTTCCTTACTTCTAATTAGGATATCTTTTATTTCTTTTTCTTGTCTAATTGTTGTGGCTAGGACTTCCAATACAATCTTGAATAACAGCTGCAAGAGTGGGCATCCCTATCTTATTTCTCTTCTTAGAGGAAAAGCTTTGCTTTTCATTGTTATGATGTTAGCTGGGGGGTTGTCATAAGAGGACTTTATTGTGTTGAAGTATGTTCCCTCCATACCAACTCGTTGAGAGTTTTTATCATAAACAGATGTTGAATTTTGTCAAATGCTTTTTCTGTATCTATTGATATGATCATGTGCTTTTTTTATCTTTCATTTTTTAAGTGATGTATTACACTTATTGACTTGTAGATATTTAACCATTCTTGTATCTTTGGAATAAATTCCATTTGATCATGGTGTGTGATCTTTTTAATGTATTGTTGAATTTGGTTAGCTAATATTTTGTTGAGGATTTTTGCATCTGTTCATCAGGAATACTGGTCTGTAAATTTCTTTTTAGAGATGTTTTTACATAGTTGTGGTCAGGGTGATTCCGGCCCCCTAGAATGAGTTTGGAGGAGTTTCTTCCTCTTCATTTTTTGGAATAGTTTAAATAGAATAGGTGTTATCTCTTCTTTAAATGTTTGGTAGAATATATCTATGAAACTATCTGGATCTGGAATTTTGTTTGATTTTAAAATTAGTGATTCTATTTCAATCCTGATAATTGGTTTGCTCATGCTTTCTCTTTCTTCTTGACTCGGTCTTGGGAGATTTTATGTTTCTAGGAATTTGCCCATTTCTTCTTGGTTGTCCATTTTATTGGCAAAGGATTGTTTAATCGTAATTTCCTATGATCCTTTGTACTTCTGTGATATCAGTTATAACTTTTCTTCTTTTACTTTTTATTTGTGCCCTCTCTTTCTTGATAAGTCTAACTAAAGGTTTATCCATTTTGTTTATCTTCACAAAGAATCAGGTCTTAGTTTTGTTGAAATTGATTTTTAGTCTCTATTTTATTTATTCCTGCTCTTATCTTCATTATCTTTTCTTCTACTAATAACTCTGGATGGTATGTGTGTGTGTGTGTGTGTGTGCTTAGTTCTTTGAGGTATAAGGTTAGAGTGTTTATTTGAAATTTTTCTTGTTTCCTGTAATAGGTTTTATTACTATAAACTTTCCTCCAAAACTGCTGTTTCTTCATATAAATTTGCCCCCCTTTCTCTCTTCTGATATCCTTATAATGCAAATGTTTCTTCTCCTTCTGGTATCCTTATAATGCAAATGTTAATGCACTTGATGCTGTCCTGAAGGGCTCTTAAACTGCCCTCATTTTTCACTTTTTTTTTTCTGTTCTGTTTGGGTGATCTCCACTACTCTGCCTTCCAGTTCACTGATCTGTTTTTCTCTCCAAAATACTCTACTGTTGATAGTTTGTAGTGCATTTTTTTTTGTGGTTAATGCATTCTTCAGTTGGTTCTTCTTTCTGTTTCCTAACTCTGTGTTAAATGTCTCACTTGATTCATCCATTCTTATCCCAGGTTTGCTGAGATTATTTATGATCATTACTTTCAACTCCTTATAGGGTAAATTACTTATCTGCACTTTATTTCATCCTTCTCTTGAGGTATTGTCTCATTCCTTTGTTTAAAACATACTCCTCTGTCTCCTCATTTTGCCTAATTCTCTGTTAATTTCTAAGGATTAGGTAAGTCAATTATGTTTCCTAGAATTGGAAAAGTGGCCTTGTGCAGACATCTTATGGGGCCCAGCATCACACTCTCCTTTGGTCACTAGAGCTATATGGTTTAGAAGTGTCTTATGTGGGCTGTAGGGGTCCTTCTGTTGTCATGAGGATGACTGACTACTGTGGGTACACTGGTAGGTAGGGCTAGAACCTGGCCTGATTACCTGCCTGACACAGTGACTGCTTGCATATTGGTAGGCAGGGCCAGGTCCGAAGGTGACTGTTTGTGTGGCTTGGGGGTTCCTGGTGCTGGTGTCAACACACTGGTGGGTATGACTGGGTCCCAGAGCAGCTGGCTGTGGGGAATAGTGGAGCCTAGGGCTGTCTCAGTCTGCTGATGGATCATCTATAGAGATACTTACCAAACTAGAAATTAAAGGAGAATTCTGAAAATATTAATTTATTAATTTATTTTAAGCAAAAAATAAACTCTATATTAACATTCATAGTTCATTATATACTAACAGAAATAACATCTATTTTGACATAAATAACATGTTTGCAACATTTAGCACGAAGGATGTTATTGTTTTAAAGTTTTGCAAATATCTTTAATGCTTGGCTAATAGAAGCCAGCTGGATTCTTTTATCTATTTCTACACTAAAACTGAAACAATATCACATATCATGTAGCCTCTGGAAAACTACACTGTATACTCATGGGAGAATGAGAATAAAAATGTCAGATGACAACTTAGTACTATCACGGACTCAAAGACCTCTTAAAGAGTCTTGAGGACTCCCAGGAGTCTTTATACTGCACTGTGAAAACTTCTCTAGGATGATTAGAAAAAAAAAAAAAAGACGACTTTTACTTAGAGGTGAACAATTCATGACATACCATAAGCAACCTCAACAAAAGTAGCAGACATGCCCCAAATATGCCCTCATGACACATACACACAAAAAGCTTCAGGTGAAGTTCTAACCTCATGCATTGTATCATTTATGGTAAGTAGTACAGAAATATGGAAAAATGAAAACAATTTCCAAAGATATGAAAAAAGAAAAACATTTTTTTTGTGTGATGTTTTAGGGCCACACCCGCAGGATATGGAGGTTCCCACACTAGGGATCTAATCGGAGCTGTAGCTGCTGGCCTGCGCCACAGCCACAGCAATGCAAGATCTGAGCTGCACCTGTGACCTACACCACAGCTCACGGCAACTCTGGATCCTTTACCCACTAAGCAAGGCCAGGGATCGAACCCACAACCTCATGGTTCCTAGTAGGATTCATTTCCACTGCACCACAATGGGAACTCCCAGAAAAACCTTTTCACAAAATGTTTGAAGGAGATATTTCTATCACCTTTCTTCCTCTAAATTTAATAAGTTCCTTTATTTTATTTTTATAGCAAAATAACCCTTTTATTTTTCCACACTTTAAATATTATTTTAACCTTCCTTCCACTTTTATTGAGATATAATTTATATACAGCACTATTTAATTTAAGGTGTACAGCCTAGTGATTTGACTTAAATACATCATGAAATTATCACCACAGTAATTCTAGTGAACATCCACCATCTCATATAGATATGAAATAGGATAAAAAGAAAAAGAAATAATTTTCTTTATAATTATAACTCTTAGGATTTACTCTCTTAACAACTTTCATATAACATATAGCAGTATTAATTATATTTATCTTGCTGTACATTTTATCCCTTGCACCTATTTTTCCTATAACTAGAAGTTCATACCTTTTGATTGTCTTCATCCCATTCTCTCTCTCTCCAACTCTTGCTTTTGATAACCACAAATCCAATCTCTTTTTCTAGTTATTTGTTTTTTGAAGTACAATTGGCCCATAACACTGTTAGTTTGTGGTGTACAACACCATAAATCAGTATTTCTATATATACAAAATGATCACAACAATGTCTAGTTTTTTCATCTGTTACCATAAAAAGATATATAATTATTGACTATATTTTCAATGCTGCACATTTTATCCCTGGGACATTTATTTTGTAAGTGGAATTTTGTATCTCTTAAATTCCTTTATTAAACAAATGCAAAGATCCCATTTCTCCTAAGAAATAGGTATTTGAATTTTCATATGAGAAAGTAGAACATAAAAAAAATTGTTTGCAGAAACATTAAAAATATTTTCAAAATATTTTCAAAATAGTTGAAACCAGCTCTTTTATCTAATATTTAGATTATCTCACAATAATTCATAAATGGAAAGTTCATTTTGAAGAGATGAAAATATTTTAAATTTCAAATTAAAGAACTAATTTAGAAGAGAACTGTTGACTTTAGTCAGTCATCCAAGCATTCATCAGAGCACACTTTAACTAATAAAAATTAGTAAAGGATGACTTTATTTAAGAAACAGATGAGAAACATTGACAAAGATTTCTGGCTTTTCTTCACATAATGAAAGAAGTGGTTAGTTTATAATTTTCTTGTTGTTTATATTTAAAATACAGTTCTTAGATTGGTGTACAAATACTCTATAATGGAGTCTAATTTTACTTAGAGGAATATAGAGTTCAATGATAGAAAAAGATAGGTGATATTGCACCCACTGAAAAGAGTTAAAATATTTACTAAACTAGTCTTAATGTCCAGGACATCAAAATCTAAAAATCTGATTATGAGGAATACATAAGAATATAGTCTCAGAAAACAATTTATTTTACAAATATTGATTAATCTCATTTTATAGCAAGGCCCACCTTTGCTTATTTTCCTGAAAGTATCTCATATGTTTTTAGTATAGTATTTATTTATGGTAACTGCTTATTCATGTGCCTGGAAGATAATCTAACAGAGTAGGAACTATTTTTATTCATCTCTATAATACAATAATCTAGCAAGCAGCGTGATTTCTGTAAGTTGATTATCAGTAATGATTTGATAAATCAATGAATCATTATATTGACATTTTGTTCAAGAGTAAGAAATTTTCCCATACTAATATACCAACAAGTGATGGAATTAGGGTCTACAACCTCTGTAGCAGATTCCTTTTCTGTTTTGTCTCTATCATACTCTGTGAACGACTAAATGTTTATTCTTGGAAACGTTAATCTTCCTTTTGGGACTATTTATTTTTATTATTTATTCTATTCCCAACTGGATTCACAGTACTGTATTCATTACAATACAACAGGGAAAGTGGTTAATTTTGCTTGCCCTTGCAGAATTTTCTTCAAATTGATAGCACACACAATTATGAAAAAAAATGATAAAAATACAAAATAAACCTACTGTAAGAGAGTAGTGATTTGAGAGATAATCAGGATCCAATGTCACATTTTTTTCAATGGCTTCACTCACTTGTTATTGATTTTCAGGTAACATATGAACTAAAATCCTTAAAATTTTAGATTAGGCAAAAATGTCATGCAGTGATACTATGTTTATATCCCTTCCTATCATGGGCTGCTTTGGGATGCACTCTATATATGCTTAAGCTATTTACCAAGACAATTATCTTCTCTAAACATTTCTTCTAGGTTCCAAAGCATTGAAAAATTCCACAGTTTCAAAAAATCAATTCAATAATTATTTTATAATAGGAGTTCTTTCTATTTAAAATGTGTACTATTCAATAAGAAAAAGGATAGGTATTAATAAAATAAAGTGGGAAAATCGCTTATAACAAGGGTAGTCAAGTGCCCTGGAGTTTATTCCTTTTAAAAGCAATGCTTTGGGTTATAATAGAAAGATATCAATCAAGCCTGGATCAAACACATAAAATTTCACAATATATGGAATTGTTAGTCTTCAAGTTCCCTTCAATGAATTAAACTCAAAATCTCTGGCCAAGACAAGAATTACCAGACCCTTATCATCACCCCACCCTCTCACTGAAATGTCCCTTCCCCCACCTTGAGCAACCCAGCCTATTCCCTTCTACTCCCTACTGGGAAAGTTATGTGGCCCACTCCTTTTCCCACCTCTACAGGGGCAAGCACAGCGTCAAGGGACACTCCAGGGAACTTCCCGGTAATCTGTCCCACATGCAAATGAGGTATCCTTCACAAAACCAATCAGAAAATTGAATATGACCCATACAGAGACCAATCAACACTCAGCCCTTATGCATGTACAGTGGGCCAGGGCAGAAAGAATCAAGTTCTCACTCAGGTCGGCAGCATGGGAATATAAGGGAACCCCAACTGCAAAGTGGGGCCAGTCCCTACTTTCAGGGCAGCCCACTCTCCCTCTGAGTGTGTACTTTGGCTTTAATAACCTTGTTGTGATATTTTCACTTCGAGAGCTTGTCCATGCTCTTAGCACCCGCCCTTTCAATTCTTGGCTGCGTTTATCTTTTAAAAACAGCATAGTTCAGTGGTTAAGAATATGAGCTGTGGAACTAGACTGCTTGAGTTAAGTGTCAGCTCTACCATTATTAGGCTGTCTTTAGGCTAGTTACTTGATTTAGCCTCACTTTACTTTGTACTTAAAACAGGGTTAATAATAGTACCTACCACATAGACCCATTGTAAGAATTAATGTGAATATTTGTAAAAGACTTTTAAGAGTCCTAGGCATATAGTTAGCATCCTTTAAGTGCTAGATTAATAAATAAATCTTCTTATAATAACTTTCTAAATACACCTGGATAGACAACAACAACAACAACAGTTCAGTTTATAACAGAAACTAAAAAGATTGTGTACCATAAACAGAAATTATGATGGTCAAGTGGCTTAACCAATGGGGGGATGATGAAGGATAACTAGACAAAAGCAGTGAAGCAGGAGAAGGACAATGGAGACAACGAACCGTTTCTTTCTCCCATATGCAGTTGATATCCAAAATGTGTAAACAAAATCATGTTTAATATGCATAAATAGCAATGGATGTTTGCAATTCATTTTAAAGCATAAAATTGTAAACTGTTCTAAGAAGATCTATAGGATTCTTTCTGAAAAGGAAGTAAATGAACAGTTCTATGTTCCAAATGAAATATCAAATACAGTGTTTAAAAGGCTTCTTATCAAAGAAATAGTTTGTACTACATTTTATACCTGGTTAAAAAAAAATAAGTACTTTCATGTTTTGAATGCTAAGAAATTTCAATTTGCATTGAAGTAGGATAATTTTATAACAAAGTACAAAGCAGCAAGCTTGGACAGTTTTCTACCTACTGTAATTACTTTAAAAAGAACACACTAAAAGAACATTTTGATAAATGCAATTCCGCACAAAAGACCATCAAGTTTTTAAAAAGAAAATGAGGGGGGCCAGAAATGATATCAAACAGAGGGACATAATCATGGGTTCCACAAGCAAGTTTGGTAGAAAATAGACCAAGAAAGGTGAAAATAAAATCTGGGATGTCTGAAGAAAAGGGAGATTTCATATTCTGGAAGAAAAAGAAAAAGAAAGAATGTTTCAAAGAATGTTAAGATATCAAAGGCTACCATGTGTTATAGGGAGAAGTTTAAAGAAGAGATATATACAATGCAGCTATAAGATATACAAGTTTAATTAGAAAGGCATAACTAATAAATGGCAACAAGAAATGCTTAGATTACAAATTCACACTCATTTTTAGATATAGGTTCTAATTATTTTTAAAAAGATAAATATACTAGCAAAGATTAAATATAAGAGCTTAAAACTAGAACAAACCTAAGTATTGTCCAAATCAATCTCATCATTTTAGAGATTAGGTAAATGAGGCTCAGAAAAATGTAATGACTTGCTTAAAGTCAAAGAAATGGTTAGTAGTGGAATTAGAGCTTGGATCCAATCAGCTGATTCACTGGGTCAGTGCTCTTTACAATATAACTGCTCAACCTATCATGTCAGGGGACTGATTTTTTTTCCCTCACCCAATTAACCTAAAAAATATTATTCCCAATAATCCATAGAAATGAACAGATTAAAAATCACTGTGAATGTGTATCAAATAAATAAACCCTCTTAAGTACAAAGTATTAAAAATACTCACAAAAGGAAAAATTTTTTAAAGTATAAATGCTGTGTTGTTTAGCTACTAGTTTATGTGAAATGAAAATTAACTGAGTCACTGAACTTGCTAAATGAAATTCATAGAATCTAAGAGGAGTAAACAATTTTCACCTGAAAATAACTGTAACCTCTCAATTTGCCGTGCATTCATTCAACTATATTTATTGAGCATTGCTACATACTGGGCTCTGTGCTGGGACCCAAGAGTCAGTAATCAATACATAGCTTTTCCTTACCAGTCATGTGCTGGTAAGTGATTAACAATTAACTCCCCAGGGGAAAAAAAAAGCCTTGCTGTGTAGCACTTGCCAATTTTGATGGCATAAATACTCCGCCATGGCTTGTTATTTTTTTTGTTAATTATCTGCTCTCCCAACAGAAGATACTGTATGAAGGTCTACTGGTATGCTGGAGCCAGCTCATATTTACTTGTATAAATGGCTAGTTTTAAGCTACCACTATGACATCACTGAACATGAAATTAAGAATAGATGTGCAGAAACAAACTATTACGTGGTGTTTCCAGTATTAACTACCAGCCTTTACAAGCAAGTATGAGCTGACTTCACCATACACTGGAATTTCAGGGAGCATCTTCTGTTGGGAAAGCCAGATAATTAATAAGAAAACTAAAAATTGCACAAGATAATAGGTGTATTGTAAAATAAACTTTGTAATGGAAACAGAAAGGGTAATGGCTCACTGGGAAAGGATTGCTTAATGTGGAATGGACACAGCTTTCTTAAGTGATGACATAGGTATTAACAGATGCAAATGAGCTGGAGGAAAAGATTTTCATGAAGAAGGAAAGCAAATGGGGAAGGCAATCAAAAAAAGGACATTCCGGAAAGCAATCAAACTTCCTATTATGTCATTACTAATATAAATAGAGTCCAATAGATGGTATAAAATATTTATTTACTCTTCCTGTTTATTCACTTTTTAATTCACAGTTCACTGAGCTAGAACTCAGGATTTCTTCCCTCTTCTTTTTACCCCCAACAACAGAACTGTTTCTACTTTTCTGCCTTCCTTCTAGAGTTCTGAGGTGGCACAAGGCAGGGCTCAGCCCCACAATGCTTGAAGTCCTTCAGACTAATCAAAACAGAACATCTACAAATCAAACTATCCTTTGTAACAATGATCATTTCAGAATACGATGACCATAGATTAACCACACATATAGTTAATATTTTACCCTTTCTTGCCAAAGGCAATTTTTCCTTCCTGGGAGTAGTCAATGTACAGGGAAGGAAAATGAAAAATATAATAAAATTATATCCCATGACACAGATTTTTTTTAAGTTATTTCAAAATTTCATTATCTTCTGTAATTCAAGAACTTTATATGCTGTTGGCAGTCTTTCACTTTCCTGTCCATGGAAACTGAGATCATATTCATAAAAAAAGCAATAGATTTTTTAATAGCACTGAATGTTTCAAAATCTTTTAAAGATGTCTTGTTTAATGTTTTCATTGAAATGCACATATTGGTAATGCTACCTCATGTCCACACACTCCCAGCCATTTTATCTACATCCAAGGTTTAACAAGATGTTCTTTTGAATTTAGAAAATATCCTGCAAGTTCTAACTGAGTGAGATGTGAGGAACACCAGAGATTCCCTTGCTGCTAACAGAAAGAATACACCACAAATATGATTGCCATAAATCAATGAGAATTTCTACAGGAAATAAGTCCAAGACAGTGGTGAAACCATACCACAAGCAAATTAGAAGGATGTAAGATTTTCTATTATATAAATATACATATACATATATACATACATACATACGTTTTATATATATATATGTATATATATACACATTTTTAAAGGACCTTAGAAGTTCTAACCAACTGATCCACATTTTCATTGAAATTATTTCTATGGCTTTGGCCAGAGCTTCCATCTTCAAGTCCCATCCATTTCCACATTTGAATAAATAAAAATGAGAAATTGTTTCCTCAGTTTGGTACTATAAGAGATTTGATAAGCAGACTTTTGGTTTTCAAGAATAAAGTTCTTAGAATTCCCATCGTGGTACAGTGGAAATGAATCCAACTAGGAACCATGAGGTTGCAGGTTCGATCCCTCACCTCGCTCAGTGGGTTAAGGATCCGGTGTTGCCCGTGAGCTGTGTTAAGTTGCAGACATGGCTCAGATCTGGAGTTGCTGTGGTTGTGTAGGCCAGCAACTGCAACTCCTATTAGACCTCTAGCCTGGGAACTTCCTTGTGCCACGTGTGCAGGCCTGAAAAAACAAATAAATAAATAAAATTTAAAATATATATATAGTTCTCAAAGATATACCTCCTGAGAAGAAGAAAAAGTTACTTAGGTGCAGGTTCATTGAGAATTTTAAAAAAGTGTTTCCATGCTTCTAGAAAAGACTATCAATCCTTAAAGCAGATCTGGCTGGCAGATTAGGTTTTAAACTCATTTAATCAGTCAATGTCAGTTCTATAACCTAGGACTGATTTTTAACCTATGTAATCAATCAAGGACACAAGAGTTTTAGCGAACATGCCTCTGTAAACCCAAGATCAGTATCAGCCTCAGACTTGAAGCTCAGCCAATAGGTGGCAGATTCACTCCAGTGAACATTTAAGGATGTATTAACCTAGTCCCTCTGCTCTAAACCATAAAACTTCAAAAGAAGGCTTCCCCCAAAACCCATATAAAATTAGTCATTTTGATCAGAGATTAGATTTAATAAATAAAGCTCTTTATTAATTGAGTAATAAATTCAGCCATTTGGTTTCATATAGTGTGTGGTTTCATTTTTTTTTTCCTATAGGATTGGCTGAAAGCTTCTTTCTGTTATACTAATGAAATTCAAATTTATTAATATTTTATGAGAATGTAACATGAGGATACAATCTGTACTCCAAAAATGTTAGGGCCCTATGAATTTCAAAATTAAGAATTGTTTAAATTCAGAGAGGTAATATGTTAAATATACCATATATTCTAATATCCTCAGTGAAGTCTGGATTTAATCATCAAATATAACATTTCCACAGAAAAATAGTGGTGTAATTAGGGGAGTTCCCGTCGTGGCGCAGTGGTTAACGAATCCGACTAGGAACCATGAGGTTGCGGGTTCGGTCCCTGCCCTTGCTCAGTGGGTTAAGGATCTGGCGTTGCCGTGAGCTGTGGTGTAGGTTGCAGACGCGGCTCGGATTCAGCGTTGCTGTGGCTCTGGCGTAAGCCGGTGGCTACAGCTCCGATTCAACCCCTAGCCTGGGAACCTCCATATGCTGCAGGAGCGGCCCAAGAAATGGCAAAAAGACAAAAAAAAAAAAAAAAAAAGAAAGAAAAAAGAAAAATAGTGGTGTAATTAAAGGCTATTAATAGTTTTTCATCAGTTCAAGTGTTCAGGTAGGGTTTTACTACCAAAGAAGTTCCTATCAGGTCAAGTTCTGCCATCAAAGGACTAAGAAAAAGATTTTGATTTTAAGAACTCTTTCAAAATTTTTAAGTTTGGGGTCACACATAAAGGATTATGGAATTTACATAGGTACAAAAATAGCAATACAAGAATTACTGACATACCTATTTTCTGGATGTCCTCACATTTGATAAAAGACAATATGACAAAGCAATAATTACGAATACATTTAATAAGTATTAAAAGAATCCACAAGAGTAAGAAAAGTGTTTTAAGTGGGATTATGGATGTGGAAGGTGTCAGAGATGGCTTCCCAATGATGTTGAGTCCAGAGGAATATGAAGACATTAAACAACTACCTGTTAAAAAAACATTCTGGGCAAAGTAAAGAGAATATACTAAGGCACAAGGGACAGATAATATGGTTGCCTTGGGGTATTTCACATAATTCAGTTTTGTTGGTGAGTAAATGAGTAGCAGGAAAGGAATTTTGACATATAAATAGAGGCTTGTGCAGGAAAATCCATATCCCATGCATTTAGAAAAGCATGATATGAACTAGGAAAATATAAGAATACAAATATTGTGTTATTTTATTATAACCCAAAGTATAAATATACATATATATATATATATCCATGAGTTCATAATGATATAAATAAATAATTGCTTTTAAAGGGAAAGAATAGACAATCTTCTGTGCAAAAGAATTCCAAATTTTGAATAATTTATGTGATGTTACCCCTTGAAGAAGGTAGAATGTTAACTTGTAACCTAGGCTGTACATAGTAATGATTTTTTAAAAAGAAAAGTAAAGTATAGAGAGATGGGGGGGAAAAAGAGTAACTTTACAATAGAGAAACATGAAAAACACTATCTCAGCTAGGTAATCAGGGTTAACACAATGATGTCATGTTGATAGCAGCATCAACACAAAATGATGAAACTGGCACTATACCACTGTGGTCTTCTTCCCCAAAACCATAACCCCACTCTAATTATGAAGAAAACATCAGCAAGTCCCAAGTGAGGTGCAGTTACAAAATTTTTCACCTGAATTCAAAATTATCAAAATCATCAAGATAAGAGTCTGAAAAATTGTCACAGCCAAGAGGAGCCTTAAGGCAACACAATAACTAAATGGAACATAGTATTCTGGGTAGAAGCCTCTGACAGAAAAAGAACATTAGGTTAAAAAAAAAAACTAAGGAAAGCTGAATAAAACAAGAATTTCTATTAATAATAATGCATCCAAACTGGTACATTAGTTGTGACTAATGTACCATTCAAATGTAAGTTGTTAAAAATAGGGAAAATTGGGTGTTGGTATAGGAACCCTCTGCATCATCTTTGTGACTTCTCTTTACTTATTATATCACAAAGTTTCCTCAATGTCACTCAGTATTTTATATTAAAAAGGTGCCTCAAGCCAGACAGCTCGAAAGTTGGAAATATTCTCCCTTTGAACCTCCCCTTCAGAGATGATACTAGGATTCTATCATTGTAGAACTCCCTTTATACAGTAAGTGATAAATTTGTCTATGTTTGAGCATAGATTATACGGTGATTTTTCAGGAAGGGTATGGTCAACATTACAGAAAATCCACGTAAGCGATAACCTTGACCCATGACTCCTTTGGTGTAGGAGGGTATAACATTGTTTTGGTATATACTCCCCACCCTTCATTCTCCCTGCAACCCCCATCCACATTAGTACTGTGACTGTCATTAGAATTTCTAATCACCCAAACCATTCTGTGTTCTTTGCTGAAATGTAGCATAAAACTGTACTCCTTACTGTTCTCAGACCTCCTATACTCTTGAAATTATGCACCTAAGAAGAAAAAATCAAGTTTCATGGGTTATATTCCATTTATGAAAGGCAACCATGACAGTTAAATTATAGTGGCCACTAACTACGCTATTATTTTAAATATACTTTAAATGATATAGTATATTTGTGAGGGAATACACAAATACTAAAGGTGAGGAAACAAAAGGCAAAAAGAAAATAATTGAAATTGCTATTCATCTAGAAGTAAAAATAGGAAAATCATAACTAATTTTTAAATCAAATCATATTAAAATAGCACTAGATTGTAGTAAATGCTTAGTAATTTGATAGCTTAACAAAGCAGCCATTACCTAATGATGACAGCTATTTACCCAGATGGAAAGTCACAGGAAATTGGAACTTCTGCCACACCATGCAGCATTAATCAGAATAGCTATCAGTAATGGCCCTTCCAGAGTACCAAATAAGTCATGATTAGAAGGGGTGGTTCAAGTTCAAAGAACTGAGAAGTTAGACAGCATGCCTCTTGGACCCAGGACCAGATCTCTGCTGTTCACCAATCTGTTTGCTTAGGAGTTTTATGAGCTGATTAGAACACACTTCAGGGAATACATAACCTTATGTAGGCTAGGTAGCCTTGTCCACCTCAGCCGTCTTAAGCCATAGCAAAAATATATTCAATGGCTATTTTTAACTTAGCTAATTCAAAATGCCTGCTTCAAACTATGAAACACATTACTCCTCAGGTATCAATTCACCCTTTTCCCTAGCCCTAACCCCCAACTCATCTCTGAAGCATAAACCTTTTATGATTCTTACTCCATCCTTGAACATCTTACGAACAATTAATTTAATGTATTTCTTATCTCAAATCTCAAAAACTGAAAAATAAACTGATATACATATTAAAATTTTATATAAATAAGAAGTTTAAAGTTTAATAAGTTATTTCAAAGTTATGTCAATGTGTTCCTGGATGCAAATATTCTAGGCATCAAAATGGTTAAGCAAAGCAACTCATCAAGAAGTGATGTTCCCATTACTATAATGAACCATTGTCTATAAAGTGTCAAATGAAATATAGAGTAATGTAATACAAAACACAGATTATAGCCTCTACTGTTGGTGCTTCAGAACAATTTTAGTGTATGAAAGACAGCACTTTTTAAATTAGTAACGACATGAATAGATCTTGAAATGTGTTGCTATGACTACAGAAATTATCCAGTGGTCAGTGGCATAAGTGAATAGGATGAATTAGTATTCGTAATCTCTTACTCAGGAGGCTGAGAGAAGTCTGGGAGTCTCCACAGAAATGAGAAAAGGTATAAAACAGGACAGTTAGAAGTGCCTCATTGATTCTTTTCAGTGAGAGAAAAACCTCAGCAGGTAGAGTAACTTTTGAAGATACAGCTAGGAGGAAACATTTACACTCAAAGAGTAAAGTTTTTAGAAGAGGTTTTCTAAGTAACACTATTATAAGGATAGAGAACTTAAGCTAGAATCAAAGGGTTGCTGTTGCTTTAACTGTAAGGTTAATTTAACCCAGGATCTTCAAGGTTAGTTGAAGTTATCCCAAGTCAGAGGTAAATAAATCCTGGATCTCAGCAGAATTAGAAAAAAACCCACTCTACAGAAGTAGATAAAAATCACCTCTGCAAGAAGAGTTATCCAACTTGATTAAACCCACATGATTTGCACAGATGAAAATCAAGTATCAATCTCACAACCAAAGATAATCAAACACATTAGGAGGCAAGTCAGCATGAGTGAAAGTCAGGAGTAAAAAATAAACAACAGATTTAGATCCCAAGTATAGCTGTCTGACACTGAATATAAAGTATTGTGTTGGTGCTACTTGAATTAAAATAAGTTAAAATCAAATAAAATTGAAAATTTGGTTCTTCATTCACACTAGCTATACATCAACTGCTCAGTAGCCACATGTAGCTAGTTGCCATCATATTGGATAGTATAGACATAAACCTTGTTTTTAAGGCAAAAAAAAATCTATTGGATGGTGCTAGTTATAGCTATAAAAGATAGAATAAAAATGAGCAAGTAATAATACAATGTCAGAAATTATTAGATTTGGTCCACCGACTCTTAAGTACATTTCTATATTATTTATCAAATATGTTAGGAGTTCCCATTGTGGTTCAGCAGTAATGAACCCAACTAGTATCCGTGAGGATGCAGGTTTGATCCCTGGCCCGCTCAGTGGGTTAAGGATCCAGTGTTGTAGCAAGCTATGGTGTAGGTCGCAGACGCAGCTCAAATCTGGCATTGCCATGGCTGTGGTGTAGTTCGGCAGCTATGGTTTTGATTTGACCCCTAGCCTGGGAACTTCCACATGCTGTGGGTGCAGCCCTAAGAAAAATATTTGTTATGTTACCAACATAAAACTCAAAATATAAAACATTTCTCCCTCCTCTTCAAGTGCATTTGTGCCCATTTGAAGTTTATGCCTTAACCCACAACCACATGTTAACCACTGATCTGCTTTCTATCATAGTGATGTGGCTTTTTTTTCCCCCCAGAAATTCACATTAATGGAATCATAGGGTATACAGTCTTTTGCGTTTGGCTGTCTTCATCTGTCGTAATGCTTTTGAAATGCTTCTGTGTTGTTTTACATATCAGTACTTCATTCTGTTCTCCTGCTGAATGGTATTACATTGTCTAAAAATGCCATGATTTGTGTATTGATTTACTAATTGATGGAAATTTGAGTTGTTTTCCATTTGGGACAATTATTAATAAATCTATAATGAACTTGCACATATACATGTTTGTGTGGACATATATCATTTCTCTTGTGTTAATACCTAGGAGTGAAATCCTGAAAATATAAGTTTAGTCATAACTGTTTTCCAAAGTGGCTGTACCACTTCGTATTCCCGTAAGCAACAGCAATATATAGCATTTTGAGTTACTCCACACTATTGTCAGCACGTGGTGTTGTCAGTCTTTTTTTTTTTTTATTTTCCCACTGTACAGCAAGGGGGTCAGGTTATCCTTACATGTATACATTACAATTACATTTTTCCCCCAGCCTTTCTTCTGTTGCAACATGAGTATCTAGAAAAAGTTCTCAATGCTATTCAGCAGGATCTCCTTGTAAATCTATTCTAAGTTGTGTCTGATAAGCCCAAGCTCCCGATCCCCTCCACTCCCTCCCCCTCCCATCAGGCATCCACAAGTCTCTTTTCCAAGTCCATGATTTTCTTTTCTGAGGAGATGTTCATTTGTGCTGGATATTAGATTCCAGTGATAAGTGGTATCATATGGTATTTGTCTTTGTCTTTCTGGCTCATTTCACTCAGGATGAGATTCTCTAGTTCCATCCATGTTGCTGCAAATGGCATTATGTCATTCTTTTTTATGGCTGAGTAGTATTCCATTGTGTATATATACCACCTCTTCCGAATCCAATCCTCTGTCGATGGACATTTGGGTTGTTTCCATGTCCTGGCTATTGGGAATAGTGCTGCAATGAACATGCGGGTGCACGTGTCTCTTTTAAGTAGAGTTTTGTCCGGATAGATGCCCAAGAGTGGGATTGCGGGGTCATATGGAAGTTCTATGGATAGATTTCTAAGGTATCTCCAAACTGTTCTCCATAGTGGCTGTACCAGTTTCCATTCCCACCAACAGTGCAGGAGGGTTCCCTTTTCTCCACAGCCCCTCCAGCACTTGTTATTTGTGGACTTCTTAATGAGGGCCATTCCGGCTGGTGTGAGGTGGTATCTCATGGTAGTTTTGATTTGCATTTCTCTTATAATCAGCGATGTTGAGCATTTTCTCATGTCTTTGCTGGCCATCTGTATATCTTCTTTGGAGAACAGTCTATTCAGGTCTTTTGCCCATTTTTCCATTGCTTGATTGGCTTTTTTGCTGTTGGGTTGTATAAGTTGCTTATATATTCTAGAGATTAAGCCCTTGTCCGTTGCATCATTTGAAAGTGTTTGCTCCCATTCTCTAAGTTGCCTTTTTGTTTTCTTTTTGGTTTCCTTTGCTGGGCAAAAGCTTTTCAGTAGGATGAGGTCCCATGGGTTTATTTCTGCTCTTATTTCTATTGCTTTGGGAGACTGACCTGAGAAACTATTCATGAGGTTGATGTCTGAGAGTGTTTTGGCTATGTTTTCTTCTAGGAGTTGGATGGTGTCCTGTCGTATATTTAAGTCTTTCAGCCATTTGGAGTTGATTTTTGTGCATGGTGTGAGGGTGTGTTCTCGTTTCATTGCTTTGCATGCAGCTGTCCAGGTTTCCCAGCAATGCTTGCTGAAAAGACTGTCTTTTTCCCATTTGATGTTCTTGCCTCCCTTGTCAAAGATTAACTGACCCTAGGTGTCAGGGTTTATTTCCGGGTTCTCTATGCTGTTCCATTGGTCTGTCTGTCTGTTTTGATACCAGTACCACACTGTCTTGATGACTGTGGCTTTGTAGTATTTCTTGAAGTCTGGGAGAGTGATGCCTCCTGCTTGGTTTTTGTTTCTCAGGATTGCTTTGGCGATTCTGGGTCTTTTGTGGTTCCATATTAATGTTTGGATTGTTTGTTCTAGTTCTGTGAAAAATGTCCTGGGTAATTGGATAGGGATTGCATTGAATCTGTGGATTGCTTTGGGTAGTATGGCCATTTTTACAATATGGATTTTTCCAACCCAGGAACATGGAATATCTTTCCATTTCTTTACATCTTCTTTGATTTCTTTGATTAAAGTTTTATAGTTCTCGGCATATAGGTCCTTTACCTCCTTGGTCAGGTGTATTCCGAGGTATTTGATTTTGTGAGGTGCAATTTGAAAAGGTATCGTGTTTTCGTATTCCTTTTCCAGTATTTCATTGCTGGTATACAGAAATGCAACTGACTTCTGAATGTTAATCTTATATCCTGCTACTTTGCTGAATTTATTAATCAGTTCAAGTAGTTTTGGGGTTGAGTCCTTAGGGTTTTCTATGTATAGTATCATGTCATCTGCATACAGTGACAGTTTTACCTCTTCTCTTCCTATATGGATGCCTTTTATTTCTTTTGTTTGTCTAATTGCTGTGGCCAGGACTTCCAAAACTATGTTGAAGAGCAGTGGTGAGAGTGGGCATCCCTGTCTTGTTCCAGATTTGAGTGAGAAGGCTTTCAGTTTTTCCCCATTGAGTATTGTATTTGCTGTGAGTTTATCATAAATGGCTTTGATTATGTTCAGGAATGTTCCCTCTATACCCACTTTGGCGAGGGTCTTGATCATGAATGGATGTTGGACTTTGTCAAATGCTTTTTCTGCGTCTATTGAGATGACCATATGATTTTTGACTTTTTTTTTTTGTTAATGTGGTGTATGATGCTGATTGATTTGCGTATGTTGAACCATCCTTGTGAACCTGGGATGAACCCCACCTGGTCATGGTGTATAATTTTTTTGGTATGTCGTTGGATTCGGTTGGCTAAGATTGTGTTGAGAATTTTTGCATCTATATTCATCAAAGATATTGGCCGATAGTTTTCTTTTTTGGTGGTATCTCTGTCTGGTTTTGGAATGAGGGTGATGGTGGCATCATAGAATGTCTTTGGGAGTATTCCTTCTTCTTCAACCTTTTGAAAGAGTTTCAGGAGGATGGGCACCAATTCCTCTTTATATGTTTGATAAAATTCACCTGTGAAGCCATCTGGTCCTGGACTTTTATTTGTAGGGAGTGATTTTATGACCTTTTCAATTTCATTTCTAGTGATCGGTCTGTTCAGTGGTCTGTTTCTTCTTGATTCAGTTTTGGCAGGCTGTAAGATTCTAGAAAATTGTCCATTTCTTCCAGATTGTCAAACTTGTTGCCATATAGTTGTTCATAGTATTCTCTTACGGTTTTTTGTATTTCTGCTGTATCCGTTGTGATTTCTCCTTTTTCATTTCTAATTTTGGTTATTTGGGTTCTTTCTCTCCTCTTTCTAGTGAGTCTGGCCAGGGGTTTGTCAATTTTGTTGACCTTTTCAAAGAACCAGCTCTTGGTTTTATTAATTTTGTATATTGTTTTTTGAGTCTCTATTTTATTGATTTCTTCTTTGATCTTTATAATTTCCTTCCTTCTGCTGACTTTAGGCCTTTTTTGTTCTTCTTTTTCTAATTCATTTAGGTGGAGGGTTAAGTTGTCCATTTGGGATCTT
This sequence comes from Phacochoerus africanus, assembly GCF_016906955.1. Classification (NCBI taxonomy): domain Eukaryota; kingdom Metazoa; phylum Chordata; class Mammalia; order Artiodactyla; family Suidae; genus Phacochoerus; species Phacochoerus africanus. The sequence continues at coordinate 79,472,052 of NC_062554.1, forward strand.
TCTTCTTTTTTGAGAAAGGCCTGTATTGCTATAAATTTCCCTCTGAGCACTGCTTTTGCAGCATCCCATAGATCTTGAGAGCTTGTGTCTTCATTATCATTTGTTTCAAGGTAGTTTTTAAGTTCCTTCTTGATTTCCTCATTGACCCATTGGTTTTTTTAGTAGCATGTTGTTTAGTCTCCATGTAGTAGGTTTTTTCTCTTTCCTTTTCCCATGGTTGGTTTCTAATTTCATGGCATTGTGGTCAGAGAAGATACTTGAGATAATTTCTAGGCTCCTAAATTTATTGAGATTAGCTTTGTGTCCCAATATGTGGTTGATTCTTGAGAATGTTCCGTGAGCATTTGAGAAGAATGTGTATTCTGCTTTTTTTGGATGTAGTGTCCTGAAGATATCAATGAAGTCTAACTTTTCTATTGTTTCCTTTAGGATCTCTGTTGCTTTATTGGTTTTCTGTCTAGAGGATCTGTCCATTGATGTGAGGGGGGTATTAAGGTCTCCTACTATGATTGTATTCTCATCAATATCTCCCTTTATGTCTGTTAATATTTGTTGTATGTATCTGGGCGCTCCTATATTTGCAGCGTATATGTTGACAATAGTAACATCCTCTCCTTGGATGGATCCCTTAATCATTAAGTAGTGTCCTTCTTTGTCTTTCTTTATGTCTTTTGTTTGAAAGTCTATTTTGTCTGATATGAGCGTTGCAACTCCTGCTTTTCTGTCATGTCTATTGGCGTGAAATATTTTTCCCCACCCTTTCACTTTCAATCTATATGTATCTTTTGTCCTAAGGTGAGTTTCTTGTAGGCAGCATATTGAAGGTTTTTGCCTTTTTATCCACTCAGCCACTCTGTGTCTTTTGATTGGGGCATTCAGTCCATTGACATTTAAGGTGATAAATGATAGATGATTATTTATTGCCATTTGGAACTCATGTTCTAGTTGATTCTATGGTTCTCCATTCTTCCTTTCTTTTTTTTTTTTTTTTTTTTGGCTGGATGGTCTCCTGTTATTATCTGCTTGAGTGTATTTTTTTTTCATTTTTTGCAAATGCAATATTTGGTTTTGGCTTTTGGTTGCCCTGTTTTTTAAGTATGCTAACCCCTTCCCATAATTGTGTGTTTTAGCCTGATGGTCCTGTAAGTTCAAACCCTTCATTACTATATTAAAATTAAGAAGAGAAACATACAAACAAACAAACAAAAAGGGTTATATATTTCCTAACATCCCTTGCCCACATTTTATGGTTTTGATGACTCTTTTTTCTTTTTTTTCAATTTTATTTTGTTTGAGGCCTGTTCATGATTAAATCTGTATGCTGGCTTATTTGAGTGACTGCTCTCTGATTGCCGTTTCCTCAGTCCTAGTTCTTCCTCTTCTTCTTCTTTTTTTTTTTCTTTTCTTTTTCTTCCCTTTCCTTCCTTTCTTTTTGGTTTAGAGAAGCCCTTTCAATATTTCCTTTAACCTGGGTTTTGTGTTGCTGTATTCTTTAAGTTTTTGTTTGTTGGAAAAAAATTTTATTTCCGCTTCTATTTGAAATGATATTCTTGCTGGATAGAGTATTCTAGGTTGCATATTTTTTCCTTTGAGCACTTTAAATATCTCTTGCCATTCCCTCCTGGCCTGTAGTGTTTCTGTAGAGAAGTCAGCTGATAACCTTATGGGGGTTCCCTTGTAGGTAACATTCTGTTTTTCTCTTGCTGCCTTTAGGATCCTCTCTTTATCACTAACTTTTGCCATTTTTATTATGATGTGTCTTGCTGTGGGTCTATTTGGGTTCAGTTTGTTTGGGGCCCTCTGTGCTTCTTGTATCTTGAACCCAGTATCCTTTAGATTTGGGAAGTTTCCAGCGATAATTTCTTCAAATATATTTTCCATCCCCTTATCTTTTTCTACTCCTTCTGGAATTCCTATTATGCGTAGATTGGCCTGCTTTATATTATCCCATAGGTCTCTTATATTGCTTTCCAGTTTTTGGATTCGGTTTTCTGTCTGCTGACCGGCCTGGGTGATTTCCATTATTCTATCTTCCATATCACTGATGCGTTCTTCTGCATTATTCATTCTGGTTTTTACTGCCCTTAGTTCCGTTTGCATCTCTGCAAATGAATGTTCTAGTTTTTCTTGGCTCCTCCTTATATTTTCTAGTTCCTTTCTGAGGGTATCTGCATTACTGTTCATATCTTCTCTTCATTCCTTCAGTATTTTCACTGTTTCTCTTTTGAACTCCTGGTCTGTCAGACTGCAGAGATCTGTTTCATTGTTGACTGTTTTAGGTGAGTTCTCCTGTTGGTTTGACTGGGGGTGGTTTCTCAGCTTCTTCATCTTGCTTGTTGTTTTCTTTCTCCTGAGGGAGTTGTACTCTCCGTTATCGGGCAGTGTTTGCCTTGTCACTGCCGTGGAATATTTCCTGAGGGCTGGCATTGTTGGTCAATCTTTTTTGAGGCAGTGTGGCTTTTCTGGAGTATTGATGGGGCTAACAGTGTTTCTTTGAAGCAAAGGAGGACTTCCTGAGGGCAGACAGGACTGGGAGGTCCACACCACGATGGTAGCAGATTTCACTTGATCATGCAGAGCTTGCTCTGGTGTTTTTAGGCTGTGGGGTTCTTGCAGGGGGTTGGCGGTATTGGGCAGCTGTTCCTCAGGAGTGCAGCACCCCCTGGGGGCTGGAGCAGCTATCTGGGTCACTGAGAACCTAAGAGGCTCTTCCCTAGGGCAGCCCAACTCAGAAGGACGGCCTGCGAATGTAGGCGGATCTTTTCACAGTCTGGCCAAGCTTGTTGCAGGTTTTCTGGGCTGCAGGGGATCCTCCAGGGGGCTGGTGGTGCTGAGCAGCTATTTTGCAGGAGTGGGGCACCCCCTGAGGCCTTGGGTGGCTAGCAGGGCCACTGGAAACCCAAGAGGCTCCTCCCCAGGGCAGCCCGACTCAGAAAGACCGTCTGAGATCTTTTTCCAGCTCAGCCAAGCTTGCTGCAGCTTTTCTGGGCTGCAGGGGGTCCTGCCTGGAGCTGGCAGTCCTATGCAGCTGATCCACTAGGGCACCCCCTGGGGGCTTGGGCGGGTAGCAGGGCCACTGAAACCCAAGAGGCTCTTCCCCAGGGCAGCCCGACTCAGAAAAACCATCCAGGAATTAGGTAGGTCTATTCACGGCCTGGCTAGGCTTGTTCTAGCTTTTCTGGGCTGCAGGCCTTTTCTCGGGGGCTGGTGGTGTTTGGTGCTGCTCTGCAGAAGTGTAGCCCCTCCAAAGGGCAAGCAGGCCTGTGCAGGGACAGCCCCTGCGGTGGTAGGCTTCAGGCAATTGTTGAGGCCAGCCCTCCTGGATGGCAGGCAGCCCCAGGTCTGGCGAGAGCGTAGGGGGTGGTGGGTGTGGTGGGAGGGAATGCACTGGGAAGCACAGCTTTCAGCTAGCTAGCGGGCCTGTAAGCTTGCTGTGGCGTGGGGGGTATTCTATGGGGACCCACCCCTTCTTCTCTCCCCTCCCCAGCACGGGCGCAGACCAGGTTCTTTTCCCAGGTTCCCTCTGATGCGGCTTTCCACTTCCCCGCCCCTAGAGTATTGCTCCCTTCCTCTTGGACAGCTTTGTTTTCTAGTGTCCCAGGTAGTCTCTGCCCCGTCAAATGGTTTCTAGACCTCCCAAGCAGTCTCTGCTCTCCCCCGCCCCCCCCAGCCCGTTCTGGGGAACTAACCTCTGGAGCCGAGTTCTCGGTGCCCAGCCCCCATCCAGGCGTCACCCAGCCCTTTCCCGGGGACTAACCTTTGGAGGCGAGGTCTCGGTGCCCAGCCCCCACCCAGGCATCTCAATTTTGGTGACTGTGCCCGTAGTTCAGATGGTCCGTTGGGTTCTTGATTGGCTTTTCCGTACTCCAACTTACTGCTACACTCTTCTCTGCATCTGGAGATTCCTCCGGTTCGTTTGATCTTTCCCCCGAGTAGGTGACTTTCCAGGGTGCAGGATCCCTTTCTCCTCAGTAGTTCCCTTTCGGGAGCACCCCTCCCACTCGGATTCACCTTCTCTCAATCTCCTCTTTTCTCCCGTTCTGCCCAGTAATGTCACGAACTTCTTGCCGTTATTGAAGTTTAGGTTCCTCTGCCAGCGATTGGTTGCTGTTCTGTGCGAGTCATTTATTCTGTAGATGTGCTTTTTTTGTTGTGTTTGTGGGAGAGGGCAAGCGTGTCCCCCTACTCCTCCACCATCTTGTCCTCTCTCTGTCAGTCTTTTTTATCTTAGCCATTCGAGTGGATTTATACTAGTAACTTGCTGTGGTATTTGCACTCCACTAATAAGTACTGATATTGACATCTTTTCTCATGCTTATTTGGCACTAATTTATCCTCTTTGGAGGCGTTTTTGTTCAAAATTTTGCATTTTTTTTCCAAAAATTGAGTGACTAATTTCATTTTATTTATATGTACGAGTTATTTATATGTTCTAGATACAAGTTCTTGATAAGTATTTGCCTGCAATCTGACTTGCCTTTTCAGTTTAACTGTCTCAAAAAACAATTTTAATTATAATTTCAATAAACTTTTTACCAACTTTTCTGTGATTCATGCTTTTTTTTTTCTGTAAGAAATCGTCAAACAATCAAAAATGGTGAAGATAATTTTACCAGGATATGCCATGCTGCTAACCTGGGTTTGTTTTCCCTGGCACATATCCTTTCTTAATATGTAAATATGGCTCTTCTATTTCAGGAAACTCTTTTTGTAACAGTGTAATTAACAGTTCATTTAATGTTTGTTCTATTTCATTATTTTGCCATTCTTCTTTGGAATGGCATCTCTCAGGTTTCAGCAGGGACAAGACTGTTGAATTAAATGGAGCTTTGATGGAGATGACCACTCACTCATACTTTGAATCTTTTAGCATGGGATCGATTTTCATGCCCAACCCCGGATGAAATTTTGATCTGACTTTCTAGTATACCTTACTACCAGAGGTGGCTCAGTTTCAGAGGTTTTTACTTGGCCTTCCACATTATGATAGATCTTACCATACGAGCCAAAGGCCCAGTGTGGAGTTTGCACCAACTACTAAGAATGTCTGTTCCAATTACATATTAAGGTAACAGAGAAATATCATAGAATAAGTCTATAATAGTCCCACTGTGAATTGGACCATAACTAATACCCTATTCATTATCTTGCCCTCACATGCACCAATTTCAATAAAGAAACCATGACAACTATTATCTGAGTCCTCAAAGAAGAGTAGATCCAGAAGATGTGGTACATATACACAATGGACTATTACTCAGCCATTAAAAAGAATGAAATACCAGCATTTTTTGCAACATGGATGGACTAGAAACTATCATGCTAAATGAAGTCAGCCATATAATGAGACACCAACATCAAATGCTTTCACTGACATGTGGAATCTGAAAAAAGGACAGACTGAACTTCTTTGCAGAACAGATGCTGACTCACAGACATTGAAAAACTTATGGTCTCTGGAGGAGACAGTTTGGGGGGTGGGGGGATGTGCTTGGGCTGTGGGATGGAAATCCTGTGAAATCAGATTGTTATGATCATTATACAACTACAAATGTGATAAATTCATTTGAATAATAAAAAAAATGGAAAAAAAAGAAAATAAACAATCAACTGAAAAAATAAATAAAATAAAATAAAATACACAGAACTAGGGTGGGGGATGCACTGAGGGTTTGGTATGGAAATGCTATAAAATGGTTGTGATGATTGTTGTACACCTATAAATGTAATAAAATTCATTAAGTGAAAAAAGAAAAAAGAAAAAAGAATCTTAAATGGTAAAAAAAAAAAAAAATTCTCCTTTCCAGGTATACAGTTACTCAAGTGAATCGCTGAAGGTTCCTTTGGGGAAGAACATGAGGCTTTATTACCATGTATACTTTTCATGGTATTGCAGAGTCCTTTTCCTGGCATCATAGCCTTTTCTTCAATTAATAGATTATAAGTTGGAAAATTGGCTGAGGTCTGCAAACTAGACAGGGATTATGGCTTTTTACAAGTTAGGTAATGGACTCTCCTATCGTCACACCTGAGCAACAGAGGAAAGTAACCATTGAACTTCTTAGTGATTCTGATGTCTTTCTCATCAGAGCAAGTCTTATGACCTTGATAAATGGTGTATTCCCTGGATGTTTCCATAGAACACAGTCATCTTCCAATATTATGTAGCACATTCACTCCATATTTCTCTGATTTTTTTCATCATTCTGCTGTCCAATATAAAAAAAAAAATAGCATTTTAGGAGTTCCCATCAGTGGCACATTAGAAACGAATCCGACTAGGAGCCATGAAGTTGTGGGTGTAATCCCTGGCATTGCTCAGTGGGTTATGGATCTGGTGTTGCCCTTGATCTGTGGTGTAGGTCACAGACATGGCTTGGATCTGGCATTGCTGTGGCTCTGGCATAGGATGGCAGCAACAGCTCCCACTCACCCTAGCCTGGGAATCTCCACATGCCAAGGGTGCAGCCTTAGAAAGAAAAGACAAAAAAAAAAGCATTTGAACTTCACTTAATATGGCTACAGCATGCTTGCCCACATTTCTTATAGTCTTTTGCCAGATGTTAAATCTTGAATTTCGGGAGAGTGCCCCCAAATCAATAGTCTCTCCCTTATTTGATTGGTGTCCTGGCTCCTTTCATAAAGCATCCTCAAGATCTGGTCCCACACATAATTCCCCAGCTTCTGAGGCTTAGTTTTGTAGTTTCTTTGTGGTAGAGGCCCTGTACTTCCCAGGTTGTTCTTTTATATCTCTAGTGCTGACTCAGTAATGCTATGAATTAATCCTAGTTATAACACTACTTGAGAAGTAAGAATACGTCCCAAGAACCAGCACAATTGTCTTGTTGAGGAGAGAAATCTGCATGACTTTTCTGGAAATTCGCTACACTGCTGATAACTTGTTCAATAAGTTGTTCGCTACTGTATGGAATATGTCCTAGGTATGCTGCTTCTGACAACTCTTACAGATAAGGAATTTTGTCTATTTACTTGTTTGACTTTTTTATTCTTCTTTGTGCTCCTGAATATTTTCCAGAGACAGAAATTGAAGATTCTGGCTTATGCAAACATATTCAATTCAAAGTTCAACATACTTTTAATATAATAAATTGGCTTTAGGTAATTCAGTAGAATTTTAAAAACATGCATTTCTATGGATATTTGCATATGTCCATGTAACATCCATGATTATAGATGTTGGGAATTTTTTTTTAGATTTTGAAATTATAGCTGAATCATCTGAAATTCATAATAAAACAGCAAGAAGCCTAGTGGTATCTTGACAAATCTTTGTGAATTTAAAGCAAGATAAATATTTTATTTTACAACCTTTTTGGAAGATGATCCCTCATTATCTTTTAAAATTAGAAGTACACAAAGCCTTTGATCTGGTAATCTCCCTTTTTGGGATTTACTATATGCAAGATATATATTTATACAGCATATATACTGAAGTATTTTTATAGTGATGAAAATATGGAATCAACTATAATTCTCATCAACCAGAATGGTTTAATAAATGACTGTATGTCCAGGAAAAACAACACTCAGCTTTTAATAAGAAATAGTTTTATACCCCTGGATTGAAAGAGTAATTGTGATATCTCATTAACTGAATAAAGCAAATTATACAGTAGTATGTATTATATTCTAAGTTTTGTAAATGAATGTGGAGATAGTTGTTTTAAGGACATGGAAAATAAAAAGAATTACACTAGGTTACATTATATAATGATATAGGGGTACAGATAGATAAAATTATTCATTGTTTCTTGATATAATTTAAAATTAATTTACTCATTGTAACAAGTATGCATTATGTATCCAATTAAAAAAATAAATAAAATCTAAAAGATAAAAAAAGAAGAATGAAAAATATTCTAGGACCATTCAAGAAATATTCAAGTAGCTAGTCTGGAAGTTTAAGAAGATACCAATAAAAATTAAAGGAAAAAACAGTAAGGTGGCTTTAAATCTCAACCTGTTTTCTACTTTTCTGTTATTGCCTGCATCTATTAATACCCATCAATTAACTTCTTCAGCAATCAGTCATGATTATTTGGGATCACTCAACACCAAAGAGTGAGGTTCGTACACTAGATTTTATGACTATATTTGAACTGTCTCTTGTTCTTCTAAGACATTAAGCAAGAAATAGGTTAATTAAGTCATTGTTTGACTGTGGATGGTTTTCCCTCTTCTTTATGAACCTTGAGAAACATTTCAATTCTAATATCATCTCTTTGATGTACCACCAATTTATACAATTTATACAATCTTATCCCTATCCCTCAAGTTTTATGTTCTAAAACAGCTTGGCAACAACAGCAATAAAACAAGTCCCTCTTCTTATGGAGTGTATATTGGTAGAGAAATAAACAAACAAATAAATACAGAGTATAATGTCAGGAAAAGATGAGTGCAGCAACAGAAAATAGACCAAAGTAACGGGGTAGAGAATGAACTAGGTGTGTTCTTTGACAGGGTGGACAGGGAAGATCTCTCTCCCAGAAACTGGCATTTGAGAAGAACCCCAAAGGGAAAATTATAACAATTCATGGGAATATCTCTGGGAATGGCTTTTGGAGATGAGGTAATATAAAGTACAAAGCCTATAACTAGAATGGATGAATCACTCTAATTATATGGAAAAAACAGTCTTCCTAGGCCTGGAGAGATGGCAGGAAATAGAATGCCAAAAGTTCCACTGCCAAGCTGAGCAAATTGGTGACTAGAGCAGGACATGAGACAAAGTTTGAGAGTATCAACACAAGTTTAGCCCCAGCCTGGGGTCCACCAAGATTTCGATTCTATTTCAAACAGCAGTATCATTCTAGGAAATGTATTTAAACTTTCCCACATGTAAAATAGAAATGATAATACCAGTACTCTGACTGCTTCATAGACATATTTAAAAAGTAGGAACAAAGAATTTAGAAGTTAATGGGGTACACTAAATATGGGAGCAATTAAATATATAAAGCAAATGCTAACAGAACTAAAAGGAGAAGTAAACAACAGTATGATAATAGTTGGAGACTTCAATATCCCACTCTCAAAAATGCAAGGATTACTCAGGCTGACAATTAATAAGGGCACAGTGGATTTGAATAATACCATAAGACAAATGGATCTAACATATACAAAACATTCCATTCAACAGCAGTCAAATACACATTTTGTCATGCACGCATGGAATATTTTCTAGGATAGATCATATATTACTCCATAAAAGAAGTCTCAAACTAGCTATTTGACTAAAATCATGATCAGGGAAGCTTTGGAACTCATGTAATCATAGACACTTATGAACTCAAAGTAAAGAACTCTTTTTCTCTCTTTCAGTTCGGAAAAATGCCATAGAAATTACAATTTACTCTTCCGTGGGTCACAGCCCCAACTCTTCAGAGGAAGGTGGGGTACTGTGATTGAAGACTCTATCAGGGTCATTTAGATAAAAGGGAGAGGATAATTTTCTGAAAGGAGGGTAGGTAGCACTGATATGTCCATTATGGGAATTGTAATTTGAAAGAACTCTCTCCATTTTTTTACGCCAGTGCTTGAGCCAGAATTTCTGCTTCTGAGATGGGGAGGAAATATTTATAGTCACAGAACCTGGGAAGGTATAAAGAAACTTGTGTCTAAAAGGGGTGATTTATTTGTGTCTTTTTCAATTTCTTCATCAGTATCATAATTTTCAGTGTATAATTTTTCTTTATGTAGTAATTTATTGCTATATTTTTTCCTTTTAGAATAGCTTTTGCTGCATGCAATAAGCTTTGGCATATTGTGTTTCCATTTCATTTCTCCAAAAATAATTTTTAAGTTCCCTTTTGATTTCTTCTTTGACTAATGGTTGTTCAGGAGTATATTGCTTAATTTTGGCATATTTTTGAATTTTCCACCTTTCCTCTGGTTATTCTTTTCTGGTTTAATATCACTACAGTTGGAAAAAGATAAGAAAGACATGTTTGGTCTTTTCGAGCTGCTAAGATTGTGGTTATTTGTTTTTAGTCAGCAATAAAAAGTGAATACAATATTTTACTATAAGTAGAGTATGAAAGTAAATACTCAGTGGGAGTATTTTTCAAAAGAAAATTTAGGATTAGGTTTCAGAAAAAGGCACAGGATTGGAGGATTCTAAGTCAGGAGAAAACCACATTCTCCTCTCTGCTTCCTATGGACAAGGAAGGAATCATAACTATAAATAACAATAGAGGCTATATAAATCTACTAAGAGGACCTGAGAGTCAAAAGCAATCATGGCATTTATACTTCAAAATTAAAAAAAAAAAAAAAAACTAGGAGTTCCCGTCGTGGCGCAGTGGTTAACGAATCCGACTAGGAACCATGAGGTTGCAGGTTCGGTCCCTGCCCTTGCTCAGTGGGTTAACGATCTGGTGTTGCCATGAGCTGTGGTGTAGGTCGCAGACGCGGCTCAGATCCCGTGTTGCTGTGGCTCTGGTGTAGGCCGGTGGCTACAGCTCTAATTCAACCCCTAGACTGGGAACCTCCATATGCCGCAGGAGCGGCTCAAAGAAATAGCAAAAAGACAAAAAAGAAAAAAAAAAAACTAAAATTGTCCTTCAGATCTTTAATCTCTGAGTTTAAATCACTGCTAAAAGTAAAATTAAAAGTTCTTGGCAATAAGACATTTTTCAGGTCACAATAATAAAATATATACTTCTAAGACAATGCCATTCATAATATAAACTATCAATTCATACTAACCAATACCAGCTACATCATGCAAACTGTTACTTTGAAGGAGGAGAGCCTCTTGAGAAACTTGGAGTTGGTAGTACATTAGCACAAATTAAAGAAAACAGCATGTTACACAACTTGTCCTTGGCTGGCCTTAGTTATTCCCAGGTTATCAGAGTCCTACCTGTACCATAGACCTAGATAGCTTAATTAGTTAAAAGGAAAACAAGTACTGGAGTTCCCATTGTGGCTCAGCAGTAATGAGCCTGACTAGTATCCATGAGGATGTGGGTTTGATCCCTGGCCTCACTGAGTGGGTTAGGGATCCAATGTTGCTGTAAGCTGTGGTATAGGTTGCAAACAGAGCTCAGATCTGGCATTGCTGTGGCTGAAGCTATGGCCAGCAGCTATACACTCCAATCTGACCCCTAGCCTGAGAACTTTCATATGCCTCAGGTCCAGCCCTAAAAAGCAAAACAAAAAAAACAAAAAAAAAAAAAAAACAAAAAAAAACAGGAAAAGGAAAACAAGCATTTATTTAGCATTCAATATGTACTAGTGTCTATGTTGTGCTCCTTACAAACTCATTCTTTACTCAAAACTTAGGGAGAAAAATATTATCAGCTCTCTTTTAGACACACAGAAAATGAATTCTCTTCAAGTCACACAACCGTGACATTACAGAGTAAAAGCCAGACGTGTTTGGCATTTGCTTTTAGCCTCTGCAACCCTGCCCCATATAGGATGTAAGAATGTTATAAGCGCTACTCATAAACCAGGCTGAGAAAAACATCAAACTCAAGTCAGTTTCTCTAATGTGAGTGCTGAGTTAAAATTCCTTTTCAGAAGACCCATTTCCAAAGTTGGAGAAGTCATATCACATTTCTTTCCACTGTGGCAATCACCCGGGTAGTATTATTGGAGCTTATGTCGTAAATGAATGATTCAGTGAGATAAATAAATGTCCACTCATTCTTTTTTATTATTTTTATAATGATTTTTATTGTTTCCATTATAGCTGTTTTAGAGCGTTCTGTTGATTTTCTACTACACAGCAAGGTGACCTAGTTATACATACATGTACACATTCTTTTTTCTCACATTATAAGTGACTGGATATAGTTCCCAGTGCTATACAGCAGGATCTCATTGCTTATCCATTCCAAAGGCAACTATTTGCATCTATTAACCCCAAATTCCCAATCCAACCCACTCTCTCTCCCTGCCCTTCCCCCTTGGCAACCACAAGTTTGTTCTCCATGTCTTTAAAGATGGGTAGAATTGAAAACTTTAAGAGAAAAAAAACAGATTGATAACATTGAAAAATCACTGCCCAAAACATTCATATCAAAGAAAGCATGTGTTAAAAATTGATATAACACACTATTTTTTCCTCTAAGCACTCCCAGAATATCCATATGTCCACCTGGAGAATTTAGATAAAGAGCCTCTAGAATTATGTGCCCTTAAATTTAGGAAATTTTTCAAAGAACTTTTCACTCTCATTTTCAAACCTACTGTCAATCTTAACTCATCAAGTGTAATTCATTTAGTTTATTAATGTAGACACTTTTAGGTAGACTATTTAAACTCTGGTAGATAACTCTTTGGTAGATAACTTTTCCTGTGTACCTTTTGTTCCAATCTATCTCTAACATCTACTGTAACATACACAGTTTTCAGAGCATTGTCTTGTACATGTGCCATTTGCTTCATAACATTACCTATCCAATTGAGGCCTCTCACTTCTCCCTAATGTACTTGCTTCAGGATGTTTTCCATTGGATTATGATTCAAGCTTGAAAACTCAGAAATATTTACATTCTCATATCAATGGCCTATAATTTTATTATTTATAAATTCCTCATTTGTCTCTTTCCCAATTTTCACTGTTACTTTTTTTTTATAAACCCTTATTAATGGATCACTTTTAATAGCTTCCAAGTAGGTATCTTTGCTCTGGGTATTCTCATATATAATGAACCTGTATATTACTGCTAATTTCCCGAGTAACACTTTGATCATAAAACTTCCATGCTGCAGCACTTACAACTTTTTACCATTTTTCTGAATGTCACTTCAAAACCAGAAATGTTCCTTACCATTCACAATCCATCCCAAAACTATTGCTTAGTTTTCTAACCCTTTCTTTTTCATGTGCTAAATTTCATGCAAATTAAACTAGCCATTAAATTATCACTGTCCTAAAAACATACCTTGTATATAATGAATGCCCCCCAAGTCTCACTCTCTTTCTCTCTAGTTTGCTTAATAATAGACTGATGGAAATTTAAGTTTTCTCCTCTTCCAATATGAGAGAGTACTCAAACATCAATTCCTATGATGCAGTCACTTTCTCCCATGAGTAGGAGGATATGCCATGTCCCACAGCCCCCCAAATCTCAAGTTTGTACAGATGGCTTTCCCAATATTCCCCAAAATTGCTGGCATTTAACCTCTGACTCTGAAGGCTGAGCCCCAAATATTTATTTTCCTACTCATAAGATTATCTCATGTTTGTGCTAAAAGAAAATAGAACACTAGAGGGGAAATGAACACTTCCCTGAAACACAATCATGGAACATTAACCAGTGTTTGACATGCATCCCTTTCAAAATGAGGTCAAGACATTAGGGTTCATATGCATCCCCTGGGACATTTGCCCCATAACAAGTAGTCTCTCAGCTTATATACAGTGATCATATGAGCTTTGTCCTCACTCATCTCTCCACATGCACCTACTTTGCTAGTATCACGTTCTCAAGCTTAAATGAGGCTCTTCTACTCAAAGTTCTGCCTTGTCTTACTCCATTCTCAAAGGTTACTCATTCCATGTCATATTTCCTTTGTTCTCTAATCAGATTTTCTATGTTATATTCCAATGCATTAAGTACTTACCTCACATTCCTTCTTATTACAGTAATTTTTTTTTGCCAGTTTCAGAAACACTGGTAAGAATTTACTGTCTTCCCTACATTTGTACATAACACCATCACCACACTTCTATCACAGAAGATTAAATACAGGTTATTCTCAATATTACAAATGAGAACTAAAGAAAATTACAGCATTCATTTCTTCCCTAAAGAATGAAATTGACATCTATTGGTCCAAAATGTCTGGAGTATCATTGGTTCCTCCAGCAAAAAAAAAAAAAAAAAGACTGATGACTTTTACAACCTGACAATCCAGATGCTTCAGTTCTGCCTGGGTTGGTCAAGAAGATAAAACTAGAATTTAATATAAGTGCTGCTTTTATGTATGTGAGAACAAAAGAATTTTTATCAAGTACCCAATTCATTACTACCTTTGTATTGCTCTTAAATCCTTACATATTTAGGATGGAATTTAACAACTCATAAGTCTAAATGTATAAGGAAATATTGACTGAATTGCAAAAATATGATAAAGAAAATATATCCACTTTATATTTAGGATTCTTTCCATTTAAATAAATGCATGCATAGGCTTCCAAAGCCCTTGATTATTTTAATAGAAAATGATGAATTTTATCCTGTTTCTACACATGAAAGAATCAGCATAAAATCCAAGAGCTGACCAATTTTATAGAGAGAAGAGCATAAAAGGCAGTTTCTTATGATCTTTCCAAAGGAAATGCACTTGAAATACTGTGAGAAAGGCAGTCTTGTGATATTTCTCATTATAAAAGGTCACTGCTCTACTCATTTATCACTATTTTATGGAAGAAGTAGAGTGGATTGTGTCTAGGTGGGAGCGGTACTGCTGAGAAGAGTTTAAAAAATTATCTGGTGTTAAGAGGGATAGAGAAATTACTTAGTATATTGCAAAGAAGAGTTTGGAAATATATTGCTGGTGTTAAACATCAGAAATATTCTAAGATGTTTGAGGAGAAACAGGAAACTACACTGAAGGGGCTATTCTCTTCTTTTGTAAATAATTCCTCTTACCATAAAGAGGCACTATTCATGAGTTTTGTTTGTTTGTTTTTTTTTAAATGAGAGTTGCAACGTTTATTTCAGGTTCTCTCTTTTTTTTTGTATTTTTTTTTCTTTTTTGCCACAGGCAGTTATGTGGGAATTCCTGGGCCAGGGATTGAACCTACGCTGCACAGCAGCAACCAGAGCCACAGTAATGAGAACGCAGGAGCTTCAACCTGCTAGGCCATCAGAGAACTCCCATGGGTTTTGTTTTGTTTTGTTTTAAGGGATACTTTATGGGCATTTAAATTTCAATTCTCTATTAGAGATCACTGGTGAATAATGGTCTCATAATGGACTCTAACAACAACAACAAAACATACATACAAGTATTCCAACATTTCAGGTAAAGTAAAACAGTTTTTTTAACTCCATATAAATGCTATCATATCTAATGTTACCTAAAGTCATCTTGTTGCAACATTGTAAAAGTCCATAACACATAGAATCAGTGCATAATTCTATAGCATGCCTGCTATGTAGTAGGTGCTTCTCTGAGAACTCTACAGGGAATAACTCACAAAATCCTTTAATCCTCTTAACAAACCCATGTGGAAAGTACTGATATTAGCTCCATTTAATAGACAAAAAAGCTGAGGTACTTTCTCATGGGTGTATAATTAATAAATGAGGGAACAGGAATGCAAGCCTAGCCAGTGCATATCATTAGACCATGTTCTATTTTCTTTTTCTTTTAATTTTTTTATTAGAGTTGATTTACAATGGCCTGTAAATTTGTGCTGTACAGCAAAGTGACCCAGTCATACATATATTTTTTTTCTCACATTATCGTCTATCATATTCCATCAAAAGTGATTAGACAGAGTTCCCTGTGCTATACAGCAGGATCTCATTACTTATTCACTCCAAACCCAATATGTTACATTTATTAAACACAAAATCCCAGTCCATCCCACTCCCATGCCCCCATCCCTTTGCAACCATAAGTCTGTTCTCCATGTCCATGAGTTTGTTTGTTTCTTTATTTTTGTTTTTTTTTCCCTGTGGATAGGTTCATTTGTGCCATATATTAGATTCCAGATATAAGTGATATCATATGGTATGTGTCTTTCTCTTTCTGCCTTACTAAACTTCACTTAGTTTCGGAGTCTCTAGTTCCATCCATGTTACCACAAATGGCATTACTTTGTTCTTTTTTTATGGCTGAGTAGTATTCAATTGTATATATACACCACAACTTAATCTATTTATCTGTCAATGAACATTTATGTTGTTTCCATATCTTGGCTATTATGAATAGTGCTGCAATGAATATAGGTGTGCATGTATCTTTTTCTTCTTTTCTTCTTCTTCTTCTTTTTTTTTTTTTTTTTTGCTTTTTAGGGCTGCACCTGCAGCATTTGGAAGTTCCCAGACTAAGGGTCAAATCAGAGCCACAGCTGCCAGCCTATTCCACAGCCACAGCAGTGTGGGATCCCAGCCAAGTCTGCAACTTAAGACTGCAGCTCATGGCAACTCCAATCCCCAACCCACTGAGCAAGGCCAGGGATCAAAACCACATTCTCATGGATGCTAAACAGATTCCTATTCACTGCACCACAGTGGTAACTTCACATGTATCTTGTTCAATAAAAGTTTTGTCCAGATATATGACCAGGAGTAGAGTTGCTGAATCATATGGTAGTTCTATATTTAATTTTCTGAGGTACTTCCATACTGTTTTGCATAGTAGCTGCATCAATTTACATTCATACCAATGGTGTAGGAGGGTTCCATTTTCTCCACACCCTCTCCATTATTTGTTATTTGTAGACTTATTAATGATCGCCATTCTGACTGGTGTGAAGTGGTACCACACTGTAGTTTTGATTTGCATTTTTCTAATAGTGATGCTGAGCATTTTGTTCATGTTCCTATTGGCCATCTGTAAGTCTTCGTTGGAGAAATGTTTATTCATGTTTTCTTCCCATTTTTTAATTGATTTTGTTTTTTGTGTTTTTTTTTTTTCTGTTGAGTTGTATGAATTGTGTGTATATTTTGGAGATTAAGTTGGTTGTATCATTTGAAACTATTTTCTCCCATTCCATAGGTTGTCTTTTTGGGTTTTTTTTTTTTTTTAATTGTTTCCTTTGCTGTGCAAAACATGTCAGTTTGATTAGGTTCCATTGGTTTATTTTTGTTTCCTTACTGATTTTCTGTCTGCATGATTTGTCCATTGCTGTAAGTGGGGTGTTAAAGTCCCCTACTATTATTGTGTTTTTGTCAATTTCTCCTTTTAAGGTTGTTATCAGTCACCTTTATATATTGAGGTGATCCTATGTTGGTGCATAAATATTTAAAATTGTTATTTCTTCTTCTTGGACTGATCCTTTGATCATTATGTAATGTCATTCCTTGTCTCTTAAAATATTCTTAATTTTAAGGTGTATTTTGTCTGATATGAGTATTACTACTCCAGCCTTCTTTTGATTCCCATTTGCATGGAATATTTTCTTCCATTCTCTCACTTTCAACTTGAATGTATCCCTAAAAGTGAAATGGGTCTCTTGAAGACAGCATATATATGGATCTTGTTTTTGTATCCATTCAGCCAGTCTATGTCTTTTGGTTGAGGCATTTAGTCCATTAACATTTAAGGTATTAACAATATGTATGTTCTTACTGCCATTTTATTGACTGTTTTGAATTTGGTTTTGCTGCTCTTTTTTTCTTTCCTTCTCTTGTTCTTTCCTCTTGTGGTTTTATGACTATCTTTAGTGTTGTATTTGAGTTGATTTTTCTTGTTTGTTTGTGTATCAATTGCAGATTTTTGGTTTACAATTGCCCTGAAGTTTTGATATAGGAGTCTATATATACAAGAGATTGTTTTAAATTGGTGGTCTCTTAATTGCAAGTGCATTTCCAGTGTCCTGCATTTGTACCCTCCTCTTCTCATGATTTCTGACTTTGGTAGCATAATTGTGCATCAATGATTTCCTATTTTTACTGTATATATACCATTACTGGTGAGTCTTTTCATTTGTGATATTTTTGTTTCTGGTGTGGTCTTTTCTTTTCTGCCTAGAGAAATTCCTTTTGTTTTTGTTGCAAAGCTTGTTTAGTGTTGCTGAATTCTCTTAGCTTTTGCTTATCTGAAAGCTTTGGTTTCTCCTTCAAATCTGAATGAGAGCCTTGCTGGGTAAAGTAATCTTGGTTGGAGGTTTTTTCCTTTCATCATGTTAAGTATGTCATGCCACTCCCTCTGCCCTTCAGAGTTTCAGCTGAAAAATCTGCTGATAACCTTATCAGGGTTCCTTTGTATGTTATTTGTCTCTTTTCCCTAGCTGCTTTCAAGATTTTCTCTTCATCTTTAATGTTCGTAAGTTTGATTAATATGTGTCTCAGGGTGTTCCTCCTTGGGTTTATTGTGGTGCTCATTGAACTTCCTGGATTTGAGTGAGTTGTTCCTTACACATATTAGGGAAGTTTTTGGCTATTATTGCTTGGAATATTGATTCTGTCCCTTTCTCTCTCTCTTCTATTTCTGGCACCCCTATAATATGGATGTTGGTGTGTTTAATATTGTCCCAGAGTTCTCTGACACTCTCTTCATTTCTTTTCAATCTTTTTTTCTATTTTCTGTTCCACATCAGTGATTTCCACTAGTCTGTCCACTTCACTTTTTTGTTCTTCTGCCTCCTGTATTCTGCTGTTGGTTGCTTCTAACGAATTTTTTTTTCAGTTATTGTATTCTGCATCTCTGCTTGCTTAAGTTTTACATTTTGTGTTTCTTTGCTCAATGTTTGCTGTAAATTATCCATCTCTGCATCCAGTTTATTTCCAATGTTTTGCATCATCTTTAGCATCAACAGTCTAAAGTCTTTTCCTGGAGGCTGATAATCTCCTGATCACTTAGCTGGTTTTTTTGGGAGGGGTTTTTTCTTTCTCCCTCATCTGAGTTATAGTTCTCTGTCTTTTCATTTTTATAGGTTTTTGGTGTAGTGTCCTTTTTACAAATTATAGAGTTGTAGCCTCTCATACTTCTGGTGTCTGCCCCCCTGCCTTGTGGCTGAAGTTGATATGGGGGCTTGCTGTAGGCTTCCTGGTTGGAGGGACTGGTGTCTGCCCACTGGTAGGTGAGGCTGATTCCTATCCCTCTGGTGGGTGGGGCTTTGTCTCTGAGTGAGATTAGAAACAGCTGTGTGCCCGGGGGGTCTTTAGGTAGCCTGTTTACTGATGGGTGGGGCTGTGATTCCACCTGGATTATTGTTTGCCCTGGGGCTTCTCAGCACTGATAGGTAGGGCCAGATTTTCCCCAAATGGCTACCTCTATAGGAACATATGCTGTTGATTACTCCTGAGAGCTTTGCCTCTAATATCCTTCCCCTGCAACCTCCCACAATCACCCCATTTTCCCAGGAGATCCTCCAAGAACTGCAGTCAGGTATGACCCAGATTTCTATGGACAATTTGCTTTGCCCTGGGAGCTACTGCACATGAAAGTCTATGTGCACCTTTCAAGAATGGGGTCTCTGTTTTCCCCTTGCCACAGAGTTCCTGTGTACAAGCCCCACCGGACTTCAATGCCAGATGCTTCCAGGGCTCTTTCTCCCAATGCCAGATTCCCAGGCATGGGGATTTGACATGGGGCTCAGAACTCTCACTCCTGTAGGTGAGTCTCTGTGATACAGTTACTTTCCAGGCTGTGGGGCTTCCCACCCAGGAAGTATGGGGTTGCTTATGTCACATAATCACTATTCCTACCTCTTGATGTGGCCTTCTCTTTGTCTTCTAGAGTAGGAGATCTTTTTAAAAGTTTCCAGTCCATTTAGTTGAAGGTTGTTCAGCATTTGGTTGTAATTTTTTCATCTTAATCCCATATCCCTATTTTTGTTTTTATTTCTATTGCTTTGGGAGACCAACTTAAGAAAACATTTGTATGGTTCATGACCAAGAATGTTTTACCTATGTTCTCTTCTAGGAGTTTGATGGCATCTTGCCTTACATTTAAGTCTTTAAGCCATTTTGAGTTTATTTTTGTTCATGGTGTTAGGGTGTGTTCTAGTTTCATTGCTTTACATTCAGCTGTCCAGTTTTGCCAGCACCACTTACTAAAGAGACTGTCTTATCCCATCTTATATTTTTTCTTCCTTTGTCAAATATTAATTAACTATAGGTGTCTGGGTTTATTTCCGGGTTCTCTAATAAGTTCCATTGGTCTGTATGTCTGTTTTTGTAGTAGTGCCACACTGTCTTCACTTCTATAGATTTCTACTATTGTCTAATGTCTGGGAGAGATGTCTACTTCATTTTTGTTCCTCAGGATTGCTTTGGCAATTCTGGGTCTTTCATGTTTCTATAAATTTTTTTGGATGGTTTGTTTTAGATCTGTGAAAAATATCATGGTTAATTTGATAGGGATCACATTGGAGCTGAAGGTTGCTTTGCGTAATATGGCCATTTCAATGATACTAATTCTTCCAATCCAGGAGCATGGAATATCTTTCCATTTCTTTGAATCCTCTTTAATTTCCTCGATTAATGTATTATAGTTCTCAGCATATAAGTCTTTCACCTACTTGGTCAGGTTTATTCCTAGGTTTTTAATTTTGGGTGGTGTGATTTTAGAAGGTATTGTATTTTTGTATTCCTTTTCTAATATTTCACTGCTAGTATACAGAAATGCAACTGATTTCTGAATGCTTATCTTGTATCCTGCTACTTTGTTGAATTCATTGATGAGTTCAAGTAGTTTTTGTGTGGAGTCCTTAGTGTTTTCTATATATATTATCATGTCATCTGCATAGAGTGAAAAGTTTACCTCTTCTCTTCCAATATGGATATCTTTTATTTCTTTTGTTTGCCTGATTGCTGTGGCTAGGACTTCCAATACTATGTTGAGTAAAAGTGGTAAGAGTGAGCATCCTTGTTTTGTTCCAGATTTTAGCATTAAGGCTTCAGCTTTTCTCCATTGAGTTTTATATTGGCTGTGGGTTTGGCATAAATGGCTTTTATTGCATTAAGATATGTTCCCTGTATGCCCACTTTGATAAGAATTTTTATCATGAATGGATGTTAGATTTTGTCAAATGTTTTTCTTCATCTATTGAGATAATCATCTGTTTTTTACTTTTCTTTTGTTAATGTGGTGTATGATGTTGATTAATTTGCATATGTTGAACCATCCTTATGAACTTGGGATGAATTCCACTTGGTCACGGTGTATGATCTTTTCTCATATGTTGTTGGATTCAGTTGGCTAAAATTTTGCTGAGAATTTTTGGGCCTCTATTTATCAAAGATATTGGACTATAATTTTCTTTTTTGGTAGTATCTTTGTTTAGTTTTGGTATTAGGGTGATAGTGGTTTCGTAGAATATCTTTGGGATTATTCCTACTTTCTCAAATTTTTGGAAAAGTTTAAGAAGGATGGGTATAAGTTCCTATTGGTATGTTTGGTAGAATTCGCCTGTTAAACCATCTGATCCTAGACTTTTGTTTATGTTTTTATGACATATTCAATTTCATTTCTAGTGATCAGTCTATTCAATTAATCTATTTCTTCTTGATTCAATTTTGGTGGACTCTGATTCTCCAGTTAGTTGTCTGTTTCTTCTAGGTTGTCAAATTTGTTGGCATATAATTGTTAATAGTATTCTCTTATGGTTTTTTATATTTCTGAAGTGTCCATAAAGTTTTTTTTTCCTTTTTTATTTTGTTTGAGTTGTTTCTCTCTTCTTCTTGGTGAGTCTGCAAAGGTTTGTGAATTTTATTTATCTTTTCAAAGAACAAGCAGTTGATTTCATTGATTTTTTTCCTATTTTTTTTTCAATCTCTATTTTATTGATTTACTCTCTCATCTTTATGATCCTTACCTTAGGGAATTTATGAAGCAAAAGTAGGCTTATAGTCATTCTTTGAAGTATAAATTTTCTTCTATAAGTGTAATATTTTTTATACTAGGATGCCACTCTCTTTTGAACAGTCAACTCTGCTTGGTTTATTTCATTTTGTTATTGTAAGTATCTTACTGGTTAATTCTTATTAATAATTATTAATAATATATATCTTAATAATTTTAATAGTATATCATATAAAATCACCTTTATTATATTATTATATTATATTATTAATATATTATATTATTATATTCTTAATAATTATATTATTCTTATTATATTATTATATTATTATAATATAATATATTATTATATTATTAATAATATATATCTTAATAATATAATTTTAATAATATATCATATAAAATCACCTTTATTTATAATAATTTATTTAATACTTAATTTATTAATATTTAATATTTATAATAAATAAATATTATATTATTCTTATTATATTATTATATTATATTCTTATTATATTATTAATAATATATATCTTGATAATATAATTTTAATAATATATCATATAAAATCACCTTTATTTATAATTTATTTAATATTTAATTTATTAATATTTAATATTTATAACAATTATTTATAATCTAATAAAATATATAATATTAATAATATATTTCTTAATAATAATTCTTCTTATAAGTATCTTATTAGTAAAGATACTTATAAGTTAATTATAAGTATCAATCAGTAAATATAACAACTTTTATGGAAAGCAAAATTTGACAGCTTCTCAAGATAGTTCAAATTCAACTATATTTTTCCAAAATTTTGTCATCTTAATGGTTCTGCTTCAAGTATGATCCTATTCAACCAATGGACCCATAAAATAACTATAAATTCTAATCAAAACGTAAAAGAAACAATTATCTGTAAGCATTACAAAGTAACTAAAAGCAGGCAGGGTGTGGAGAGGATTTAACTAAGAAGGAAATACCACTGGATAAAACTTTTCAAAAACATATTTTAAAAAAATTTAGCCTGAAATTTACCCCATCAGCCCTATGTGAAGCAGCTAAAAATTTTATTAGAAAACATATACTCTATTGTTTGAAGAACCAGAGGCAACCTAACAAAGGAGTCACTGAGGTACAGTCCCAATTCTACAGGTAAACTTGGCCCATATGGCTGCTCCTTAAACCACGTATGCATAAGGCAGGCCCCAGGAAGCACAGACAAAGTTCAAAAGCAGTTGAGATCTAAAGTGTGGCCCAATGCAAGAAACACAAAGCTTGCAGTTTGACTCTAGACAAGTTAAACTGTAACTTTAAAAAAGAGGGGATAGCATAAATCAGAATTCTTAAAGGGATAAAACAGAGTCTAGATTGTCTAGAGTATGTTACTCATAATGCTCGGGATACAATTTAAAGCAGACTGATGTATGAAAAATACAGGAAAATGCAATCGTTTCTCAAGAGAAATATAGTCAACAGAGACAAACCTCAAGATGTTGGAAATGACAAAGATTTTAAAGCAGCTATAAGAACTATTCTCAAGGAAAAAAATAAAAAGGAAAATATGCTTGAAATTAATCAACAAATATGAATGCTCAGGTGCAAGTTATAAAAATGAACTAACTGGAAGTCTGGATTGAGAACATTCTCTATATAAAAATCTGGCCAGCTACTTGGGAAGAGAAAAGTTTAACAGCAGAATGGAAAGAAAAAGGTCAGAAAACTTGAAGATAACAAGAACACAAATTACCCAATATTAAAAAACAGTGAAAAAAATTAAAAATAAACACCACCTATTTTCACATCTTATTTTCTAAACACTATTCTCCAATGAAAAGATCCAGATCTTGTAGAAATGGCTTATCTTTAGAGCTGGAACAGGGAAAATATAAGATGAGCATGAAGTATCTGACAATCAAAAAGTAAGAAAATGCTCCAAAAATAAAGAGAAAACAAACAGATGGAGGCATATCACATGAACCAAACCAAATATTCCCAGTAGTCAATGCTAGAACAATATGAGCTTATATATAATTATATGGTTTATACATTTATATTTATATAAATAATTGAATAAATATATACATATACACACAAATAAATAGGTAAATAAGAAAGAAGAGACAAATGTTTCTTAAAGAAAAATCCCAAGTAATATATAGAGCTCCTCCACCTCCAGGGAGTCAAGCTTAATCTCCCACTCTTGATGTGAGCTAGACTTACCAATTCACTTCCAAAGGTAAGAGGGAAATTGTAACTTCACTGTATAGAAGCCTAGAAAACATATCTCGTTCACTTGGTGAAGTTAGCATTACCAAGGATGTCATATGAATGTCAAATCCCTCCTCTTATGATGTGATGAGAAGGGTACTTCACCTCTGCAGTATTCTTTTCAGAAAATCATACTTCCGGTTTAATCATGGAAAAAACATAAGACAAACCCAAATTGAGCACATTCTACAAAATATTTTACCAATAATCCTCAAAACTCTCAAAGTCATGCAATACTGAGAAATTGTCACAAACCAAATGAGGCTAAGGAGAACTATAACTAAATGCAATGAAATATATACTACATTGGATCATGGAGTAGAAAGGGGATATTAATGAAAAACTGGTGAAATACAAATAAAGTCTGCAATCAGTTAACAGTAATGGATCAATGTTGGTTTCTAAGTTTTAACAAATGTACATTGGTAACATAAGATGCCTTCAATGAGGTAAACTCCATGAAAGGGTGTACAGAAAATCTTAGCACTTCCTTGTAACTTTTCTGCTAGTCTAAAGTTATTACAAAATACAAAGTTTATTTTTGAAAAATGAAAAGATCCTCAAGGACTTCAGGCAAACATTATAAGGTATCACATAAATTCACATACAGTTGTAAAAGGATAGAAGAGAAAAAAAAAAAAAAACAAGAGCAGAAAAATACTTGAAAAAATGATTGAAATTTCTCCAAATTTGTCGATGAACATAATTTAGAGATTCAAGAAATTCAGCAAACTTTAAGAAGAATAAATCCACAGAAAACTACATCTAGACACATCATATTCACTCATAAAAGTCAAAGAACAACTGAAAACTCTCAAAATCAGCCAGAGAAAAACCATCTAGTATACTGAGAATAACAGTCATAATTACTGCTGAGTCTTTATTAGAAACATTGTTGTCCATAAAACAGTGGACAAAACTTCTAAATTGATGAAAAAATTCTCCACCTAAAATTCTATTTTAACCAAAAATATTCTTTAAAAGTTTGGAGAAAATAAAGACATTTTCAGAAAAAGATAACTAAGAGAATTTATTGTCAGTGATCCTTCACTATAGGAAATTCTGAAGGGAATTATTCACACTAAAGGGCAATCGTGCGAGATGATAATTTATATCTACAGAAAAGAATGAAGAGCATTAAAATCATATGGATAAATATCAGTCATATTTTCTCCAAATATCTTTGAAATATATACAATAGTTCAAAGCAAATATTCTAACATAATGTCATGTTTGTATCATATGCATACATAATATATAAGATGGTAGTAACAAGGATAGGAATGAAGGTAACCATATATAGTTGCAAAGCTTCTACATTGTAGGAGAATTAATAATATGTCAACTCTCAGTAGACTAAAAATAAGAACTATATACTATCTTCTCTAGGGTAAACATTGAAAAATACAATAAAACAGATATATCTAAAAGCCAGTAAAGTAAACTGGATTTCTAAAGCATATTCAATTATTCAAAAGAAAGCAGAAAACAAACAAAAAAGAAAAAGTTGAGGGAGCAAATGGAAAATACAAACAGAAAGGTATAAACCCAATCATATAAACATTACAGTAAATGTTAGTGAAACACTCCAAATAAAAGGCAGAAATTCACATTTTTTCCTCTCTCTCCCTCTCCATCTCTTTCCCTGCAACCCTCACTCACTAACAGAGAAGTCCACATTAGTTGCTTCCACTATATTTCCTGATTTGATTTCTCAAAGAGCACTACTCCCTGACAATCAATAGACTTCTATCCTCATCACCTGACAGAAGTTTATATTTTATTTTATTTATTTTATTTTATTTTTTTTGTCTTTTTGCCATTTCTTGGGCTGCTCCCGCGGCATATGGAGGTTCCCAGGCTAGGGGTCAAATCGGAGCTGTAGCCGCCGGCCTATGCCAGAGCCACAGCAACGTGGGGTCCGGAGCCGCGTCTGCAACCTACACCACAGCTCACGGCAACGCTGGATCGTTAACCCACTGAGCAAGGCCAGGGATCGAACCCACAACCTCATGGTTCCTAGTCGGATTCGTTAACCACCGCGCCATGATGGGAACTCCAAGAAGTTTATATTGTAAAAATACCAGTTCTTTTCTATTCAAATGTCAATTCTCTGAACTCAATTTTACTTAACTCTACATCATGTATCACTACCAATCATCATCTTCCTGATTAATTCTCTTTTTGTATATTCTCTAAACATTTTTGCTGATTCAGTCTCCTCCCCCTTACCTCTTCTTTTATATTCCCTCCATCTCGTTCTAACCCTCAAATATGTGTTTTTCAATCCAGCTGCCTTTCTTCCCTTTTTTTTTTTTCTTTTTAGGGCCACAGGCATTGCACATTGAAGTTCCAAGGCTAGGGGTCAAATCAGAGGTAAAGCTGCTGGCCTACACCACATCCACAGCAATGCAGGATCCAAGCCCCATCTGTGACCTACACCACAGCTCAGCAATACTGGAACCTTAACCCACTGAGTGAGGCCAGGCATCACACGTACATCCTCATGGATACTAGTCAGATTCATAACCATTGACCCACAAAAGGAACTCCTACTTTTCTTTACTTTTTTCTTTACTTTCCTCTTGGTTATTTGGCCATCACTCCCTCTGCCTAGACTTTATCTCTTTAGCGTAGTGACAATGAAATTGAAATCTCTAGACTGCTTCTTCATTTAGGATATTTTTTAAGGTCAAATATGCTATATATTCACTTGATATCAGAAGCCTACATAATTTATTTTAGTCAGAAACATGAAATTCGTTATTTAAAAGACATTTTTTATCTACCAAATTAATACTCCCAAAGCCCAGCCTTTAATATGCTCCTCATTTAAGCAAATATATTTAATAGTTTTCCACTGGGCACCAAACCAAGCCCAATGTGTCCAGCATTACCATCTAAAACCTCTTTAAGAGATATGACCAACTGGCTCAGTGCTTCTCCAACCACTTCCAGTGTGATTTCCAGTCTGAGCCTAGAAAAGAAAGATCGCATGCCTAGAATTTTATTCCAGCTGAGGTCTCTGCATATAACATAACTTTTAGGAACACCCTTTCAGAACTTGGGATGAGAAAGTGGGAACATCAAATGGTAGGCACACAGATCTTCAGTAAATATGGAGATAGCTGCATGTTGAACGTAGCTAAGAATCTCTTCTGTCCGGTCAATTCCTATTTTTGGATGCTGAGCTGCAGTGGCAGCCCCTTTGAACCAGTCTTTTGCCCAATTATGTCAAAAAAGCAAGGTTGCTTCCTGTGGTGACCGCTATGGCAGTTGTTCTTTGCTAAGCCAATTTTATTGCATGATTCTGAGACTAAGAAGTAATTCTGAAAGCTCATCCCAGAACACCTACCTCAGACTTTCCAGGGATGCTGTAAGATATGTAATCATCTGTTAAATTCCTGTTCAGTTTAAAATAACTAGAGTGGATTACACCATCTGCAGCTGAATCTGAGCTAATATACTCTACAAAATGTATACCTAACCTACCCACAGGACCATAGTCATCATTACAAGCCCATATAACACACATCAGGAAAATTTAGCAGTTTGCTATTCCTCTCTTCAGCCATTCTGATCTTACTCCCTTTGTTCCAACCATTCTTTCTAAATGTATGGCTTAACTCTCCCTCCCTCCAATGTTTATATATTCTAAAGTTCTCCAAGTTTACAAAGCTTACTCTTCTATAAAAGCTTACTAATTACCCCCGCCAAAGTAGTACCCTCCTTTCAATTTTCACAGAATTTTACTTACGCATTATTTAATCCTCTTTTAGATATTTCTTACCTGCGGTTAACTATGCTTTAAAGGCAATAAAATCTAATTTCTGACTCTATCATTTTTAATCACATAGCAAACAATAACATTTATTTTGTCAAACAATATTTCTGATAGCCCTCGTTAATCCAAGCCTTTCCCTCCAGGCTGAAGTCCCAGTGGGAGATAACTTCCTTCCTTCTATGTTTAATATCAAGTGCAAGAGCCATTGTAGTATCTATTTGAACCACCTAATGAATAATTAGCTTACTCATTTTGGATAACAGCCTTTCAACTCTGTGTAAACTACAAAGTTTCCCTAATCAAAGAAATAGTTGGTATCGTAAGATATTAGAGGTCAAAGATAATTCATTTTACCATCCATTTCTAGTATTTCTGGTTATTACATGCCACATCCTTTGATAATCATGCAGCAGATATCAAAAAAGTGGAAGTTTAGTTGTAACACTGATAATCTACAAAAATCTGAATTCATTTTTGCTGAGGGGTATGGCATTTCTGATACAATATAAATCTTTTTGCTTAAGAAATATATTTTCTTGTTTAAGTAAAAGATCAGTTTAGATTTGCTACTTTCACTTGCAGAGAAAAAGTTAACCCACAGCATGTTCTATAGGGTCAATATTGAGATTGGGACCAATATCTTAGCTAGTCCCTGACCAGAGATGCAGTGAGCTATGTTAAATTAGACTTCAGTAAATGTTTTAAGATTAAATGCTTGGGGGTTTTTTTTTATTTTTTTATTTTTATTTATTTATTTATTTATATATTTTTTTGTCTTTTTGCTATTTCTTTGGGCCGCTCCCGCGGCATATGGAGGTTCCCAGGCTAGGGGTCAAATCGGAGCTGTAGCCACCGGCCTAAGCCAGAGCCACAGCAACGCAGGATCCGAGCCGCATCTGCAACCTACACCACAGCTCATGGCAACGCCGGATCGTTAACCCACTGAGCAAGGGCAGGGACCGAACCTGCAACCTCATGGTTCCTAGTCGGATTCGTTAACCACTGCGCCACGACGGGAACTCCCGGGTTTTTTTTAAATGAAAAATTTTCAAGGATGAAATAGGCCAGTGAGGAAGATTTTTAGGAAGCAAATGTACTCTGCCAACCATAGCACTGAAGAGACTCTTTGATCTACCTACTCTTTGATCCAATTGAGGTGACCCTTTAATAAGATAAATCAAGGCAACAAAGTAATTTTTTTTTTTTAGGGCTGCACCTGCTGCATATAAAAGTTCCCAGTCTAGGGGTGGAATCTGAGGAATAACTGCCAGCCTAAACCACAGCCACAGTAACATGGGATCCAAGCCATGTCTGGAACCTATACCACAGCTTGCACCTCACAGCAACACGGGATCCTTAAACTACTGAGCAAGGCCAGGGATCAAACCCATGTCCTCATAGATATTACTCGGGTTCATTACTGCTGAGCCATGATGGGAACTCTGAACAAAGTAAATTTTAATGGTGTTTATTCTGGACTAGTTTTGATATTCTCGGAATAAAACAAATCAAATGAGAAAATCCAAGATAATGCCTGTGAAAGCACACAGAACATTATCAAACACAATACAAATGTTAAAAAGTTTTATAATTAAAATAAAAGTAGGCTAGGAATGCCAGGGAAACAGTACCCAATAGGCTCATTTTGTCAATAGTCAACATGATTCTGTGGCAAGTCTTGCCTTCTTTGAGAGTTTAGATTTGGCCCAATTATTTGATGAAGTTTTTTACATGCATTTTGATAGAAAGTTTTCTTCATTTATTCGTATATTTTTTTAAAAATTTACTTATATCGAAGTAAACATTTTTTGTTCATTGGAAAATTCCTGTTTTGAAAAAAAACTTAGTTCAGATAGCAATAGTTCAACACTTTCCTTTTACAAAAAAGTATTGATACCTGGGGCAGTGTATGTTATGCAAAATATTCGCTTTAGCAGCTGAAATGAGAGTACTCATTTTAATATAGTTTCCAGAGGCTTAGACCATGGTTTGAACCATAATTACCTGCAGGGGAAAATTTAAAGATCAAAAATGTCCATTTGCTTCCCTAACCCAAATCTAGTATTTTCTCTGTTGGAAACTGACTTTGATTTCTCCCTAAAAAAAATATTTAAGTTTCAGTGTACTGCTTAGAATTGCTAAGGAAAGTAAGATAGTATAAATTATTTTAAAATACAATTTTATCAAAACAATAGTTTAGATACAGGAAAAATTGCAGTTCTTAGGAATTAATGAATAATTGTAACTCATATTTTCTTTGGAATTCTTATTGAATTGTCTCATTGAAAACATGCTTTCAAGTGATTTTATCATTTATATGATACATGTGGCTGAGAAACTCTAGGTTTTGATAGCTTTGGTGTATATCAATAGCATTTAACACTTACTTGTTTTAGGAGTACCCTGTGAATGCAGAATATTAAGACACTCTACAAAGTTCACCTAATAGATGAAAATATTCACATCTAAGTATGTGATGTTTTTGTATGTATAATTCAAGTAGCTATAAGCCATTTGCCATAAAAAAAAAAAAACCTTCTCTAAATCTGACTCTTATTCCACTACTGAATAAACCATCTATAACCAAAACTGTGATAGAGGTAATAGGATGATGGAAATTAAATAAATCCTTCTTGAAAAACATTACTCTCCTTGATTAAACATGTCTTGCTTCTCCATTTATCTTGGTCTCCTTGGTATTTGCTGGGTTGAGTTTTCTTTTTGTAAATCCTTCAGTTAGCTTTCTAACCTAATATAAAAAAGTTCAGATGTAAGATACTAAGAGTAGTATAACATTCATGTTTATATGTTCCATTTATACCTTTTTCATGCTATGCCCTTGCAAAACTTAATTGATTCTAAAATAATTTTTCTATTTTAACTAGACTATATCATTAACTTAGATCTCTAAGTTGTTTAATTAAAAAAAACTTTGGTATGTATGTCTCTATAATGTGTGGAATGTCCATCAAATGCCTAGCCATTTGGAGGTAATATAATTGGTAAATTATTAGAAAGTATAAAATAATAATTAAACTGGTAATGAAATAAGTAATTATATTCTAATTAAAATCATATTTTATTGAGACAAACAAAAATCAAAAAGAGAAAAAAATACCAAAAATAAGAAAAAAATTACAAGAGTGGTGAAAAAAAGAGAACCAGGTTACTTTTATAGTTACTGATATCTATAAGCTATAATTAAAAAGTAGATGATTCTTTACGTGGATGCATACAATTTTTTGCACATATTAGATTACAGTGAGGAAGGACTCTGCAGGTGCTAAAGGGATATTACAAGACCCCAAAATATTCACTATATTGTGATTATCAAAATAGTATCCTTAAACTTTATCTTTTTTTTTTTTTTTTAACTAATGGGCAGAAAAGTTTGAAACTGAGCAATTAGAAAATCACCTCTAACATTGGGAAATAAAATACTCAAACTAGTTTCTATTTCCTAGTTATGAACATTTTAAAGCTCAAGATCATTTAGTAATTGTCTGGAATGGGAGAGGTATTTTAAAGGCAATATCTGTGACTCAAAATTCATTATCATAAAAAAAGAGACAAAACATGGGTAAAGCAAGGCAAAGAACTATGATAAGTGATAAATTTGATAAATTCGATAAAACCAACTACAAGATAATCATCATGAGTATTAGCTTTACTACCCTTAGTAATCTCTAGCCTATTATGGAAAATGATTGGAGAAGGAAGACAGTGGAATGAGGAAAAAAAAACTATTAGAAGTCTATGGAGTTCCCATCGTGGCGCAGTGGTTAACGAATCCGACTAGATCATGAGGTTGCGGGTTCAGTCCCTGCCCTTGCTCAGTGGGTTGAGGATCTGGTGTTGCCGTGAGCTGTGGTGTAGCTTACAGACGCGGCTCGGACCCCACGTTGCTGTGGCTCTGGCATAGGCTGGAGGCTACAGCTCCGATTCGACCCCTAGCCTGGGAACCTCTATATGCCGCAGGAGTGGCCCAAGAGATAGCACAAAAAAAAAAAAAAAAAAAAACTATTAGAAGTCTAGACCAGAGAAGTGGTAGAAGAAGTGAAAAGTAAAAATGTGATGTGATGTAAGGATTTCAGAATTTCTACTATTTCAGTTCAGAAATTCTACTATTTCGGAAATAGAATAATGAGAACTGGAGGACATTTGGATGTGCTGAGTAAGCAGAATGGATTGGATATAGAAAGAAGATTCTAAAAGCTAATCTGATGAACAAAGTCAATACTGATATGATCAAGTAATACAGGAAAAACAAAAGAATGGACCAGTTTTTGGTTGAGAAGGAAGATAAAACATTCCATTTCAGAAACTTCATTTGAGAAACCTAATTTTCAGGACTGAAGACATTGTAAATCATCAATCTTAGGATAAAGACACGGAAGGGACGAAATGACTAAACTGAGATTATTGGAAGAAATGAAAAAAAGGAAAACTCCAAGAAAGGTTAATACGTGTGACTATAGCAGAGAAAAACAGCTTAGGAAGAAAAGGTGGTCAAACGATATCACATGACACTAAGAAATTATATGAGATGACTTCCAAGGGGAAGATATCAGATTTTTTTAGTTTGGCAGTTATCAGCAATAACTTTTCAAAAAACATGTTGAATTGGTTGTAGAGATTGTTATTATATAAATCAAGAAGTTAAACACGCAGTAAAAGAAATGAGAGTGATCATGTAGACCTTTCCTTTAAGACACTAGAAATGATGGGAAGGACAGAAGTAAAGCCTTAAGAGTAGCTAGGATAAAAGAAAGAAGGAATCCTTTTTTGTTTGTTTGTTTTTGTTTCCTTCTGCTTTTCTTACTTAGGCATGGCTTGAGTTTTTATAAAACTTAAGAAGCCAGGGAAGAGGATATTAAAGATTTAGCAAAGAAATGGGATTATAATGGTGGCAAGGGCCAGATATACAGAAAAGTGGGGGGACAAAGAAGAAAGAAAAAGATGTATTTTAGAAAAAATTCATAATCTTTTACTTTCTGGAAAGGGAAAGGAAAGTCTGGGTGCAAAAGAGATTAAGTTTTAAGATGGTGTCTTAGTTTAGGTCCCCTCAAAGCAGGCCCGGAGGAAGAACTGAGCTACAGAGAACAAGGCTGAAGGATGGGGAGGTAAAGCAAGAATGGGGGGGCAGTGTTTATGATAATGTAACAAGATTCAGCCCTCTGAGGACACTCCGAGAAGTCATGTAAATCCTCGTTTAGAAATATTTTACTACAGATAGAATATGGAACACGGCAATCAAATTTGTCTCGTATTGGTTGAGGGTTGACCTCAAGAGAATTAAATAATTCCCTCCCCCATTTCTATCTGAATTTGGGTTGGGGAAACTCCTCTAGCCCCTAAGAAAGCCTCAAGGCAGAGGGTGCTTGAAGTGAAGAGATATCAGCTCCTTTCAGAATGCTCTGCTTCAGCAGCAGGGGAACTCAGAGTTGGGTAGAGAGGATCTGGGCAGGACATCAAGGCTTCTAGTGCAGATGGAAAAAGTGACGCTCTCCTTAACAATAGCTGAAGTACTTTATTATGTGTACCCTAGACTCCAGTCCAGTGATAGTACTCTTCAACAAGCATGCCCATATGCTACAAATCCCTTTCTCTCTGCCAAGAATCCCTTCCCTTCTCCTCCGCAAGGGAGGTTCTACTGTTGCTCACTCATTCAGGAAGATGGGGAAGGTGTCTTTCCCTTACCCCTACCCACCACCTGGCCACATACACCCCTCAAAGCCTTTTATTTTTAATTCTGCCCCAGTGGAGAGATCTCACTAATGTAAATAAAATAACAATAAAGACTTTGTTTCCATAACAGCATATCTAAGTTATACTTTGGAAGATGGTCAGTAATAAGCAAGAGAAAATCTTATTTACCTTTTGGGATGTTTCATTTAGGAGAATGTTTTAAAGCCTCCTTGGGGTCAAGGTCAGGCCACAAATAGGTGATGCTCTTGTCTTTCCATTATAGAAGAGGGTACTGGAGAGAGGACAAGAAAGACCCAGGGGATCTCAGGGAAGAAGAAACCCCAGACTATGAAGGGAACTTGTGCATAAATGTTTATCTGAGATGGACTCTATAATTACAGGGGACTTGATAGGGGAGGGAAAGATATATTTTGCAGCCGTCTCTGGACTCTGTGCATGTATTATTACCTAGAAAATTGTTCCTCCTCACTTTTCTAGGCATCATGAGTACACACAGTGTGTTACCCATGCATGGAACTAAATTTATACAGTTCATGTCTCATGAGTCAGGTGCTGTGCTTTATGCTGGTCACACTAGAGTGAATTAACAAGCAAGGTCCCTGCCTTCATGGCATTTACAGTCAAAAAAGATTATAGAATATCCTGTATGGGATTCCTTTTTCGGCTTCTAACAGCTTACATCAGTCTTGTTTGCCTCTTGATCGAGTCATCTATTACATCCTGCCTCATAATTACTTGTAGGCATGCCTGGACTCACCTACCAGATTAAGAACTCCCCAAGGGTACAGACTGTTTCTTCTCCCACACAAGTACTGGCTGACTGACTGACTGATAGGCTGAGGCAGCAGAGATAATTGAGCGAAGTCTCATTTAAAGTGTCCAGTACAAGTTTAGATTTCAGTATTTCAAGCCTACAGTGTGTTTGACCTAATCTGTTCAGCTATATGCAGAACTGTGGGAGAAGTTTCTTTGCCTGAAGGAGTCATCCCTCCTCTTACTTTCTATCTTCAAAGCAACACGTTTAATGATCAAAGCCATATCTGTTCCACTTATTCTGGGAACAACATTGAAGTTTGAGCTTTAAAAATGACAGGGAAAAGTTCATCTTTAGGCCAATGCTTCTAAGTTTGTGGGAATGAATATTCAAAGGGACATTTTTCTACAGAGCATTTCAAACTTTCTGAAACTATGCGATTTTATTATAATATTAGTGAGTAACCCAAGGACTTAAGCTGAAAAAAATGGTGAGAAGGACAAGGATTTTAGACTCAGTCAGAATCAATAGTCATTTATTAACTGGATGAATTTGAACAAGTTAATCTCTTAGGACCTCAGTTTCATCTTTAAATGGGGGATGCAAATATCTCTTTAAAAGATTTATAAGAACAGAAAATTCATGTGGAGTGCCTCATATACTATAATACAGAGTTGTCACAAATGATGGCTATTTATTTCAGAGGCAGATATGAAAAATATTTGCTAACTGTCCCTGTTTAAACTCCTGACCGGTTAGGTAATGGAATATCTTTGAAAAACTAATGTTTTATAGCAGTTGAAAAATAATAAGAGACAGAGCAAGGAACCACACAGGATAATGGAGTTATATTCTTTTACCTTAGAACTAAAGAGGACAATATGCTTATGAAAAAATGCCACGTATATTATTATAGAAACTTTGCCAATTTTTAAACTTAAATCAATGGAAAGGGCTTAAAAATTAAAAAAAATTAAAAACTTTCAACTTTCAAAATTTCTTTCAAGAAGAAGAGTTAAACAAAATAGTACTGGCTCGGAGTTCCCATCGTGGTGCAGTGGTTAACGAATCCGACTAGGAACCATGAGGTTGCGTGTTCGGTCCCTGCCCTTGCTCAGTGGGTGTGAGCTGTGGTGTACATTGCAGACACGGCTCGGATCCCGCGTTGCTGTGGCTCTGGCGTAGGCTGGAGGCTACAGCTCCAATTCAACCCCTAGTCTGGGAACCTCCATGTGCCACGGGAGCAGCCCTAGAAATGGCAAAAAGACAAAAAAAAAAAAAATAGTACTGGCTCTATGAGGGAAATTTAATCCACAGAGAATTTCCAGAAAGAACTAATCGTATAACTTCTTCCAAACTTCTCTTGAAAGAAACCAGAAAAAGTGGCATACTAATATCTCCTCTCTCTGACTCAACCATTAAATCAATCAAACCATGTTCTATGCTAGATTTGTGATTTTTGGAGCAAGCAGAGACAAATCAATTCCAGGGTAGTATGTGGGAAGTATCAATGCATACCTAAGAAAAGACACAGAGTTGGTACCTCTAAGTCCAGACATGCAAGCATCTTCTCAAAGATTACAAATGAAAATGCTAGGATTCTACAAAAATGGAAACACATACATATTTTTAAGCTGTCATATACTTGTAATACTCTGAGGACACTCATTACAAAATATCCTATATTTTGATCAAGCATGCAGTTTTTTCGTCGCCCTTTTAGACTACAAACTACTTGAAAATAAAGATTATGCCTTGCTCATTTTCTCCCTATTCTATTTCCTGTTATGCCAACGTCATGAACCAGTCCCTTACACAGCTCAAGAAAATTAAGAAAATCAATTTTGTGAGTGTTTAATATCTGCCAGAAACTAAGCTTACAGTTTCTTATAAAATATTTCTTTGAGTACATTGCTGAATTCAGTTTTTTGATATGATGTGTCTCACTGATCTCTTACAAAACCCAAGGTGATGCCTCCCTGTTTTACCCAAAGCAATAATGTCTTCAAAGGCTACAAATTATCACATAGTAGTAGTTTAAATGCACAACCATCAGCTATATAATCCCATTTTCTCCCAAGTAAAGTCTAAGCACAGACCAACTCATGAGTGAAAGTATTCATTCTAAGTAAAGAAGTTTCTCTTTAAAGTTAAAATTTAAACATTAAAATAAAGGAAATGCCTAAGCAATAAATCTCATTAAAATAATGAGTCTATAAAAAGCATTGACTTCCAAATATTACTTTCCTTTCTAACTCACATGATATGTGTGACTGAGGCAAAGCAAACTGGTACAATTCTCTGAAATAATCAACAAATAAAATTGGGAGTTCCCACTGAGGCTCAGCAATAACAAACTGGACTAGTAAATATGAGGATGCCGATTCAATCCCTGGCCTCACTCAGTGGGTTAAAGGATCCAGTATTGCCATGAGCTGTGGTGTAGGTCATAGACGTGGCTTGGGTCTGGCATTGTTGTGGCTGGGGCATAGGCCAGCAGATGTAGCTCTAATCTGACCCCTAGACTAGGTACCTCGCATGCCATGGGTGCAGCCCTAAAAAGAAAAGAAATACAATTGAAATTTGAGGCTTACATGTGTGCAAAAATATAATATAAGCCACAAATAAAATGTAGATCCCTCTCTGTTCTTCCTTCTCCAAAGATAATAATATTCCCTAATAAGTAGTGATGCTAAACATTTTTTATATGCCTGTTGACCATCTTTAGATCTTATTTACACAGAAGTCTAAATTTAATGTCAGACACATACAAGTTATACAATGTTATAAACAAACAAAAAAAGTTTTTAAAAAGAATATTCCATTGAATAAGGTGCACTGAACCAGTGCAAATGTATGAGAAACAATTTTTAAAGGAAGCAAAAAAAAAATCT
Organism: Phacochoerus africanus; assembly: GCF_016906955.1. NCBI lineage: Eukaryota > Metazoa > Chordata > Mammalia > Artiodactyla > Suidae > Phacochoerus > Phacochoerus africanus. The sequence goes on from NC_062554.1 coordinate 79,508,935, forward strand.
CCTTTGTAATCTTACACAGGATCTCAGAAGGTGAAAAGTTAGCTTCATTTTTACTCAGCAGCTGCCTCACACATGATAAACTGAGATTGGAAGGATGAAACTGAGACTGGAAAAGGAAAAGTTAAATGCAGGATTCTGAGTTCTGTTCAAACTGGAGAACACCAATGGGGAGACTAAAGCGCTCTCTTTACTGAAGCAGCAGTTTGAAGTACTCTTGTGTAGTATAATAGAATAATTGACCCAATTAGGGCCCTATTCATCAGAAATTAGATTTCTGCAGGTGCCAAGCACAAAGGCTTTTAAGGGCCCTCTCAGCTTCTCACTAGCAACATTGGAAAATTGCAGGCACAACAAAACTGCAAAATCTGCAATTTAATATCTTTCCTCAAGGTATATGCTGAACCTCACTTTAATTTTAAAGATGAATGAAAGGGACACAGTTTAGGGTCTGTTCCTTTGCCACGACTGCCCTTTTCCTGTAAGCCTATGGCCGGTCATCTTCATTAACCCAGCTTTAAAGAAACACATTTAAAAGCAACAACTGTAACCAGTGATTGAATATTCATCTTTCACGGAGCTTCTCATTTCAAACTCTGTCCAATTCAGTTCATCTTCGTGGGGATTAAGACTGTATTAACTATTTAAGGTTGTAGAACCCAGAATGGCCTCATCCAAGTTCTTTAGATGCTATTTCTTCAGATGCAAGTCATATTACACAGTTGAAATTTTTTTAAATTGGGCCTGAGATTTTCATAAAGAAATGTATGGTATTTCAAGTTTTCCTGGGAGTATAGGTTAAGAAAGAGATAAGGAAAAAACTATGAAGATCAGGGGACTATTGAATGAATTTCAACTCTAGTTTTTTGAATAAAATCTTCTCTTTCACTTATAGGATATGAAGAAATCCATTCCCCTAACTGCCCTAGCTTTCCCACTTGGAAACAATCTCTCTAATATTCTATTCTTCTTGCTTTTCTTCCTGGCACTGATTATTATTTAAATTATGTTTAGATGTGTGTGTTTACATTTACTGATTTCTGTATCTTCCATTAAAATACAAGCTCCAGAGAAATAACAATATTGTTTCACTTACTTACTGCTTTGTCTTCTATCCCTAGCGCTTAGAAATGTACAAACAGCCCCCAAAAGCATGATGTACAAACTGGGGCCACAGAGGGCCAATTGTACCATGTCCTTTTATATAAGGAACTTTAGCATCTATAGATTTTATTATCTGTGAGGGTCCTGGAACCAATCCCCCATAAATACTGAGGGATGATCACACAGGGTACATGACAGAATCTCAACACATGTTTCTTGAATGAAGGAATAAAAGAAAGCTATTTTCTTTAGAAAAATTTAAAATTAGCACATTATAGGAGTTCCTGTTGTGGTTCAGTGGGTTAAGGACCCAACTAGTGAAGTTCACATTGTGGCTCAAGTGGTAACAAACCCAACTAATATCCATGAGGATACAAGTTCAATCTCTGGCCTCCCTCAGTGGGTTGAGGATCTGGCCTTGGTGTGGCTGTGATGTAAGCCTGCAGTTGTAGTTCCAATTTGACCCCTAGCCTGAGAATTTCCATTAGACACAGGTGCAGCCCTAAAAAGGCAAAAAAAAAAGAATGCAATTAGTATCCATGAGGATGCAGGTTGGATCCTTGGCTATGCTCAGTAGGTTAAGGATCCTGCATTGCCATAAGCCACAGTGTGGGTCGCAGATGTGGCTCGGATCCTTATCTGCTGTGTTGTGGCATAGGCTGGAAACAGCAGCTCTGATTCTACCCCTAGTCTGGGAATTTCCATATGCTGAGTGTATGGACCTAAAAATAAAAAAATAAAAATAAAGTAAAATCATTACATTATAGGTATACCTATACTAAAGGAACGAATGACATTAGTCTGCTTCATGGGTTATGGGTTCAAACAGATTCTGCATCTATACAGTATAGAGTTGAGTTTAGTTTTAAGCTGGATTGTGGCCAGACCCATTTCCAGTACTATAAGTGCTATAGATCAAGCTATCTACTAGACCTCACAACAAATGAAGGACAATATATCCTAAAACAAGTATTGTACCACCTTCGTTCCTTCAGCTCTACTCCAGTTACAATCCAAGTTTTCCCACTATGCTGGTTACACTTAATTGGACCCAACAGAGTCAAAAATCTACCTCAATTTAAAACTCCCCAACCAATGTACAGATACCAAGGAGTGGCCTAGTGGCTCAGGAGGTTGAGGATCCAGCGTTGTCTCTGTTGTGGCAAAAAATAAAAAGGTCAGACACCAAACCCTGCCAACTTCACTTCTTAACTATCTCTCCACTCTCCAAGATACCTATCATTTCATCTCCATCCATATCATTACTGCCACTGTCATAGAGCAATTTTTTTTTTTTTTTGGCTCACTCCTGGGGAAGGCCTCATAACTTTCGGTCTTCCCTTTTCCCTCTCAACCATCTTCCATATTTTTATTTAGAATACTTTTTAAAATATAAAGTTATCACATGCTTTCAATAGTTCCCATTGCCTACTCAATAGAGTATATAAAATCCTTAGTAGGACATAAAAGACTGTTCCATGGCCTTCCCTGCTTTCCAACTCAGGTCTTTCTACTTCTTATAGACTCTCTTACTTTCACATTTACCTCTGCTCTTTGGGCATTCATTTATCCCTAATAGCAATGCTCTCCCTTTCCTCTATTCCTCATCCACTGGGAAAGACTTTCTTATTTTTAGGATTTGGCACAAGTGCCAGTATACTTCTCTTGGGACACTCTTTGGTACCTAAAGAGAAATGAGTAGTGCATCTTCTCTGGTTCAATATCATCATCTGCAAACTTCTTGAATGCCATTTATTCTAAGATTGCAAATATTTGTGCATTTTCTTTCTCACACTACTATGAAACCCCTTTAAATGCAGGTGTTGTGTCTTATTCATCTTTGTGTCTTACAGCCTGGGTTATATAGAGTATAATCATGCTTATGGAGTGAATGATAGAATGGCTCCTCTGACTTCATGTGTGCTTCCTTTTCATGACCAGAATAGGAACCTCTCTGAACTCAGGGAGGGCTTCAGAGCTTCTTTGAAAGGCCTTGTCTTTTTAGGTTAATCTAATAATAGATTAGATAATCTCTCTTTTGATTCACTCAAAATTCACTGATTATGGACCTTGATTACATCTGCAAACTCCTTCATTTTTGCCATGTAATGTAACATAATTGTGAGTGGCATCTGACTGTGCTTGCAGGTTCTCCATACACTCAGGGGAAGGGGATTATGCAAGGGCATGGGCTACTGCAGGCCAATTTAGAATTCTGTCTACTACAGCTAGGCACCTCTAGGCTAACTAATGCTTCTCAGGCCTCAGCTCATACCACTGGGGTGACCTCAGAAATTTCACAACCAAGCTGAACTTGGAGAGAGCAAGTCAAAGGAATTTAAGAATCTGGAGATAGCTCTGGGATTATTAGCTAACAAAGAGCTTCTTGTGTTAATTTTTTTTTTTTTAATTTTGTCTTATTCTTTAAAGTTTGTGTGTGGATAGTCAGGTAAATGATAGATTTGCATGTATATGCCATTTTTAAAATGAGTAGCAGTTTTTTTTTCAACACTTTCAACATGCTTATTTATCTTTTTACCTATATTCTTAGCTACAATGTGAACACTATAAGGGCAATGAAAGTATCATATTCATCTTTATATTCCAAGTGCCTAGATCTCAGTATTTATTTAGGACCCACCCAAGTAAGCAGTTCTTTCTAATTCTGCTTAACTGAGATCCTTCACATTGTTTGACCTTTGGATTGTCTATGTTCCCTAAGAGATAAAGAGATGAGAAGGACATTTGTTGTTTGCTTAAGATATTGTTCATGGAGTTCCCGTCGTGGCGCAGTGGTTAACGAATCCGACTAGGAACCATGAGGTTGCGGGTTCGGTCCTTGCCCTTGCTCAGTGGGTTGACAATCCGGCGGTGCCGTGAGCTGTGGTGTAGGTTGCAGACGCGGCTCGGATCCCGCGTCGTTGTGGCTCTGGCGTAGGCCAGTGGCTACAGCTCCGATTGGACCCCTAGCCTGGGAACCTCCATATGCCATGGGAGTGGCCCAAGAAATGGCAAAAAAAGACAAAAAAAAATATTGTTCAAATGTCTACATAATTAGGTCCCTAGTCCTTTCTAACAAGAATGCTCTAGCTCTTTGGCAGACAAAAAAGGAAATAAATGTGGGTTCAGCTCTGACAACTCAAAAATGTCTTGGAAGCTACTGTTTCTTCAAAACCAATTGAGGTCAGTGATGTCACAAAGCCATTCCTGAGGACTTCTGCTTCTTCATAAAAATCAGGTGGACAAAGGATGCCCCCCTTCTACTAGTGGAGAAATCTGGGTTCACCCCTGTGTGCTCAGGCTTTGCATTCCTCTAGGCAGCAGACCAGGCCTAATTCAAACTCCCCACATAACATTCAGAGTACTGCTAGTGCAGGTCTTATGTCAATGGGAATAGAACAGTAAAAGTAGAAAACTGACATGACATGACACAAGATGCTATCAATGCCCCCATGTCTACACAGGCAGTAGCTTCAATAATGAGCTTGTTCAATCTTCAGTAGCACATGAAGGAAAAACAGACACATAGAAGCAAATTCACAGAAATTCTTAGATTCCTATATAGTAGAAACACTACTGGTGATTGTTTAGAATTACATTTTTGTCATGTGAGGCCAGCCTAGTATTAGACAAATGTCTTTGCAGATCAAGGCTTTAACTTAAGGTATGTGGATTGCTGCAGAGAGTCCAGGAAACCCCTGAAATAATAGGGAAAGAGTCTTGCCAGTACAAGCATGCAACATGAATGGTTTATGGGATTTTCTCTGCCCTTATAGGCTTAGGGAATTTTCACCCAAATTCCAGATTCAGGCCACAAGGTACTGAAAAGCCTGACTCACCCTGTGTGTGATTTACTTTTCTTCTTTCTATATTGATCTGGCATCAGGGCAGCCTGCCTTGTGTTGCCCTGCCTTCAGACCAGAAGTGAAATTCTGTCCTTCCCACTTGTCTTCTCAAAAAACTCCAACCATAACAAACAGCATGAGTTTTATGGATGTACCAAAATTTGTGAGGTCATGAAGAAACAGCTCATAAGATTTCTCTGGATTTGTGTCACTACCTTTTTTGTCCTTATAGTCAGTATCCACATATTCCGACCTTTCCAAACCTGCATTTATCACATAGGCCCTTCCTGACCCATAAAGATCTCTGAGACTACCATCCAGTCCCTGCTACCTTCAAGGGAGCACTGTTGTGAAATAAACATATTCTGTCTATGTTTATACCTATGTGCATTTGTTCCCTAGAGAGAAAGTGAAATGCTTTCACGATATTCTAACAAGGGTTCATGATCCAAAATGAACAAGAATCATTTCCATAGAGAAAATATTTGGATGCCATATTTGACAGTCTAGAGAGATAAATGATACACCATATAAGAGCCCCTTGGGTAGACTAGAATGTTCCTCTCTCTGCACTCTCAAAACAGCAAAGCTCTGGGCTATCTCTTTGCCTTTTCCTATTGCTTCTCTCCACTTTCAACCCTGTCCAGTGTGTCCTCTGGAATCTCCTAACACTATTAATACATTTCCTTCACAACCTCTTGTCAGGACTTTCTATTTCCAGAGGATCAGGAGAGCCTAACAATTTAAGGGTTTGAGTCTGACAGTAGTCTCTCTGTTTTCAAATCCATGCTCTATTATTGAATAACTCTCTGAGTTTGAGCAACTCTATTTTTCATCTATAAATTGGGGTAATACAAGTCTTCACTCATAGGTATCGTGATGGTTAAATGAGTAAATATATGTTCTAAGTTCTAAGGGAACTTGGAACACCAGTCTGTAGAAAAGGGTAACTCTCCTCTTTACTCTTTTTACAACACCGTCCAGCATCATCTCCTAATTCCACATAAAAGATCTACCATGAAGGTACCACTGCTCATACAGCCCTTTCTTATGGAGTCTCTCATTTCCCACACATTCCAAACCAAAAGAAAAATCAGCAGAATGCCAACTCATCAACAAATTTATACATCTACATCCAAACCAAATCACTAAATGGAAAATGGTTTGAATTCATTCTTTATTAATTTAAAAAGAAAAGTGAAACTTAATAGGTCAATGTGTTAGGAATGAAGATTTAGCTAACACATGAAAATACTTTCTAGTATTGAAAACTGCCTAGGAATGAAATATGATATTTGAAGATGTAGCAGGGTCACTGTCCTAGATAAATGAATAGAAGTAGTGTGTATGTCCCATTTTTCTGATGATATAAGGAGAATTACTGCCTGAAAAGGGAACTTGGACTTAATTTCAAAAATCACTTTCAAAATAAAATCCTGTGAATCCTAAGTCTCCATGGAATTTGTTCATATTCCAAGGAACACACATGGAAAAAAAGTCAGTAGTTTTATACACATAACACAGTTTGAATTAAATGGGGAAGTGGGAGCACAGCACTATTGGTAACCAGACCTGTACTCTGAATTTGTGTGGCCTTGGAGAGGTCACCTACAATCTGTCAGTAATGGGGGAAATAAGAGGTTTCATCCATGGCTTTCAAACTAGATATATATATATTTTTTTTTTACTAATTAAAGCCCATGGAGAAGCTCAGTATATAACAGAAGTAAATTCTCAGGTGCATAGAGATTTCAGTAGGAATGATAGGGATCTAACCAATTCCCTACCCTGCCTCCCACAACCCATGTCTCCAGGGTCAGTCAGCCTTCAAACACCTTCAAAGACTACTCTGAGTCAACTTTTGAAACAAACAAACAAAAAAAACTACCTGAACAAAATAGCTTCTAGAGTATTTTCACTTTTGAGACTTACTTTCTCTCTATATATATTTGAAATTAACTATATTTTATCTCTGTTCAAAAATTTTCTTGTTTGATATCAACAGTTAGCTGAGATCTAAAGATTTTACCATTGATGTGACATTGTTTTATGGCTTATTTTAATATTACTAAGGAAGACAAGATAGAATAAATTGATCTTGTGGTCTTTTGCTTTCCTATTTACATTTTAAATAAGTGAATAGAATATATTTTTTCATATGCTCTTGATTTGCAGCTACATGCTTTTTGCCACATATGAACATCTGCATTTTCATGTTAGTATACATTTCATATATAATTGATAGTATGTGTTATATTTAGTATTAATGTGTGTGTATGTACATCTACCAAAATGGCTTAAAAATCCAGGGAAATATTTTTTAGCTGCTTTCAACCTCATTTAAATATATCACCAGTTTTGAGTAGTAATATTAAATAACATGAAAATAATACTTCTAAAAAAATGAATAGCACAATATTTTGACTAGAATGAACTTATGACATTTAAAGGGACTCTAACATGTGTATCAAATATCTCAAGACAGTTTAGTTGGGAAGAGTTAGGTTCATGACCAAGGATGAAATCTCCAGCTACAGTATTCAAAGATAGCTGTTGGAAGAAGAGATCTTCTAGTTTTTATTCTTGGCTGGGAATAAAACTCTAAAACTTAACTTGTAACCCAGTAAAAGAAAAAATAAACTAAATAATCACTAATATAGGTAATAACATAAAATGCAAATCAAAACAAGCAATAACAAGAAACAATAAGATACTGATGAAAATAAGTAATTATAGGACACATCATCTTCCATGATAAAACTGATATTTCTTAAATGTTATCATCACGATGTAGTTAGCACTAGTCAAGACTTTATTAAAATATTCAATCTTGTTTAGAGTGAACAAATTAAGTTATCTATAGAACTATAAACAAAGTCCTGAAAAAAGTTACAAATATCTATCATTAGCAAACTAGAATGTGTCTTAGACATAGCATTTAAAGAATGTTGGCACATTTCCTCATTTGACCAGATGATCACTATTGCATTAATAACTATAATTCCATATCATTAAATTCTTGAAAGATGGATCCAAAGAAGAAAGCACAAATATGCAGTATCACTGACACTGATGTTGATACATGTGCTACTTTAATGGAAAACAGTAAATATGAGTTTTCGCTCCCCTGAAAAATGACCTCAGGCAAGAAGAAAGTAACTCCTCTTCTGTTCCTATGTCTCCTTTATTTGCTTCATTAACCAGTATCTTGAAAGAATGGTTTGCACTCTGCCTGCACTTCCTCAACTGCCTTTAGTGCCTTAGCCTTCTGTAATCTGATGTTGTTTTCCTTCATCATCCAACTAAAAAGTGTTCAGTTCAAATCACAATGGCCTTCCAGTGGCAAATTCAACAGGCACTTTTAAATTATATAACCTGATCATGCTCCAGCATCTGAACATAATTTCACTGGATATAATTTTTTGTGATTCTTTTCTTTCAGTTCCATTTTAATCACTCTGGGTATTATTTTCACCCTTTGACTGATTTCTCTTTTGCCATTTACCTCTAAATGTTAGTATGCTTCAAGGTTCCACACAAGGCTCTCATCTTCTCTCCCTGTACCTAGTCTAATCAGGCAAACTCGTCTACTCCAGTGCTTTCAGCCATCTTCCATAACATGAAGCCTCAGACTGACCTGTGTCCACCATTTGCTCCCCATCTAACTTCCTACTATCTACCTTTTCTACTTTTCAACTATCTAAATGATATTGCTCCACTCTGCCATTCAAAAGGCTGCCAAAATTAAGAAAATGGAAAGCATACTTCTAACTCCTCCTAGTTAATCTTACCATGTTTGTACTAGTTGCCCAAATTAGGAACTTTGAATTCTTCTCAAATCTTCCATCTACTTTGTCTTTTATTCCCCCACCCCCACTGGGTAAGCACTCTTTATCTTCCGAAGTTATATTTCTAAAATGATTTTCTCTGTCCATCTCTCTCTGCTTTACTTTCCTCAGTTGTGCTTGCCCTAAGTATTTTACTTACTCTAAATCATGCTCTGTACTATTAGCTAAAATTACCTTGAAAAAATACAAAATTCTTTACCTTTTAATTAAAAATACTCAATTTTCCCCTATTGCATGTAGAATAGAATTCAACTTAGCCATGGCATACCAGTGAATTCAAAATTCTACTGCAGCAGCCCCTTCCCTATTCTATACACACACATAGAACCCACAATCTCTTTTACCTCTTCAAGAATTCTCCATTTATTATTCTTATTAACTGTTGTATTTTGAGAGTCTTTTTATTAGTTCTTCTTGTGAACACAGAGGCATGGTTTTAATAATACTTTAAATTGAAAATGGTTGTTTCCTTCATCTCTATATCCTTCTCTAGCTAGTAGTTCCTTCACATTTACTCTTCTACCTAATCTGCCACCAGTTATGTTAAAAAATATTCTTCTAGTGACCAAATTAGGATGGCATTATCTAGTATTTAACTTTTATGGATACACAGCAAGACTCAAAACCTTAAACTGTTAGGCTCTATTGGTCCTCTGGAAATAGAAAGTTCTGACATTTTCTCTATGGAAATGATTCTTATTCATTTTGGATCATGGACGCTTGTTGGAAATATGGTGAAAGCATTTCACTTTCTCTCCAGGGAACAAGTGCACATAGGTATAAACAGAGACAGGACATGTTTATTTCACAACAATTCTCCCTATAAGGGAGCAGGGACTGGATGGTAGCTTCAGAAATCTTTATAGGTCAGGATATGAGTCTGATATTAGTCTTTCTGTTTTCAAATCCATGCTCTATTATTGAATAACTCTCTGAGTTTGGGCAACTCCATATTTCATCTATAAATGGGGTAATACAAGTCTTCATTACATCTGTGGCTTCATCAAACACCTTTTGTTCTGATTCTCAAATTGGGATCTGTTGCTTGTTTTCTTCTTTCTAAGCTATCAGTTTAAATCCATATGAATTACTTACTGAACCTCTCTACCTAATAATCTCACATATACTTCAAACTCAGTATGTCCACAAATTGACTCATTGGCCCAAAGTGACACAAATCCAGGTAAAGTAGTGTAAAGGCCATTTATCATCAGGCAACACTGAAATCTGAAAATCTTCCTAAATCACTCCTACTCTCTCTCCACCATCATCACCACAGAAAATAGATTACCAAGGCCTGTAAATGCTTCTTCATCAAAGTCATCACATTTACCATCTGCACCATCCCCTCTGCTTTTATTCAAATTTCATGATTCTCTCACCTAGATCAATGTACAGTCTAAATTCTAAATTTAATCTAAATACTAAATCCTCAGCCACAGTTCTCATGAACTACATAAGACAGAAAATGAGAACAAGCACAGACAACAAAGAAGTTTGTAAAATAAAAGGATATACCCTCTTATTTATGTGTATCACAATTTCACAGCTGAGAAGAAATTTAGATAAGACCCAAGGATCCAACACTAAAATAGAGAACTAAAAGACTGCTCTAGATAGAAAGACCAGTAAATAAAGATTGAAGTATATTCTTTGCTTTCTGCTTACAAATTCAATTTTTTTTTGGTCTGGACAAAAGAAATTCCGAGTAAGAGAATGTTATATTGAAAATACAGTTTCCCATTTAGCCAGATTGAAAAGAGTAGAGAAAATGTAGAATGATGGATCATTAATCTGAGGCATCCCTTAAAAATGTGGATTGGACTTCTTTCCAAGATGGGCTAAGCTGAGAACTTCTGCTAATGCTTCATGTACCAGAAGACAAGTGCTCCGGACTAAATGCCCATGACCCTAAATTCATACAATGAAACCCTGATTTCCAAAGTGATTTCGATATGAAGACTTTTGGGAATAACAGATGATGTTCAGATGATGCCAGGAAGGTGATGCCCTTATGATGGCGCTACAACCCTTATAGAAAGAGAAAGAAAGAGACACCAGAACTCTCTTTCTTTCTGCCATGTGAGAATACAGCAAAAGCAAGCCAGGAAGAGAGCTCTCACCAAGGGTTGAATTAGCCAGCCCTTAATCTTATACTTCCAAGTCTCCAGAACCATGACGAATAAATTTCTGTTGTTAAGCCATCTAGTCTATGGTATTTTGTTAGAGCAGCCTGAACTAAGACAATAGGCTTATTCAATTATGGACAGCCAAAATCAGCTAGTTGCATGCTATAAAGGTAATACACTTTTTGTTAATATCTCATTTTTGTTTTATCTCTACAGAAAAAAATCTGTTGGACAAAACAATCATTTGACAGAAAGATACATTTACAATTCCTTTATGGCCATCTAAACTTAATTTACTTACTTTCTAGATCTAAAAGGGCTTATAAGAATTGGCTCTCCAGAGGCAATACATCCCAAATTTTTCTTTATTTTTGAAATAAAAACAATTCACTAATTGCTTTATTAGTTGTGGAAAGGAAACAACACATTATATTAGTTAGAAATAACTGTGGGTGAGGTAAAAGATAATATAATTAAGCGTGATAGAGAAAATAAGAAATCTGAAGTAGGCATTGATTCAGCAACTCAAGGATATCAAAGCCAGTATCTCTATGAATATCTACAGCTTTAAAATGGCTACTGTATTTTTAGTCATTGGGTCTAAATCCAGGCAGAGAGAAGAAATGAAGGTGTCTACTGTATCTATCTGTCCACTTTCAAAAGAAAGTGAAAGAGAGATTTCCAAAAACCATCCCCAAGAGACTTCTTTGTACATCCTACTAACCAGAACCATATCACCTTGCCATTCATTGTGTAGAGAATGCATTAATCTACCAACAGTATTTGCTACTACAATTAACTATCCAGAATTTTTTTTAATGAAGAAGCTAAGCAGATTTGTAAAATTCCTCAACTATCAGAAACATAATATTTAAATTTCATTTCATAGAAGGAGGTTCTTTCTATCATTAAATGCCTTTCTCAGTATTAGGCCAAGTCGTGGTGCCCTGTCTTCTTAATAAATTAAGAAACAGCAAAGTAAGCAGATCATAAGTCTTCGCAGACATTCTGAGCCTATGAATTTTTTAAAAGGTTACTGTATTTGTACATCAGCCCAGGTTCCCTGTATGCCCTTCAGAAGAATTAATTCATTGTTGGAATCCAGTGCTGGTTTCCTGAAATAAAGCCAACATGAGACCAGGAACACCAGCTTAGAAGCAATGAGGTAGAGTGGTTAAGAATCTGGCAGCTGTTTCATACAGAAATAAGTTCCGTTCTTGGCTCTGCCCTGCTACTTGTTTGACTGTAGGTAAGTTATTAAGCTTGTCTAAACCTCTACTTCCTCATCTGTAAGATGAGAATGTTAACAATACTTACCTTGTAAGATGTGAATAGGAAAATGCAGGCAAATTTGGCCATGAGATAAGTGTTCACGGTTGTTGAACAGACTGATAGTTACCTACCCAATAGCCATTTCTCCTTTAGATGGAGATATGTGTATAATTAAAGATGCCACCTCCATTGCAAATAAGGGTGACCATTTGATTACATTCTGATCAGTGACATGTAAGCAATGAAGATTTTTAGAATGTAATTTTTAAAAGGTGCTGAAGAACTGACACACTTTGCCCTTGCCTTTTTCTTCTTTCATGACTGATGTCTAGTGTCCTAGCCACCATCTCATGACCAGAGAAGGTATAATACCAAGCAACAGTCTAGAATTTCTTGAAATTGGTTGTGAAATGTTTTCAATAGTATACTGCTCTATTTTAGACTACAATAGAAAAGTATGTACTGGTTTTTTGGGTTGAAACCAGTTTCACAGAGATTGTCAGCAAAAGCAATAATTCAAATATGGGGGGCACCATAGCAAATCTTAAAAAAGGAGATCACTACATTTATTATCTTCAGGAGAAAAAGAAATAAAACTTCACCTTCCTCTGAAATGATAAAAAAGAAGGAAGGGCCTCACCTCTGTTCTATTCTAATGAAAATCTGTCTTATAACTATGTAATAAATTGTAAAAGTCACAAAAAATATCATATTCTCTCCTCATACCTGCTATATCATTTTTTTTAGGGCCAACACATGCAGCATATGGAAGTTCCTAGGCAAGGGGTTGAATTGGAGCTGTAGCTGCTGGCCTACACCATAGACACAGCAATGCCAGATCCAAGCCATGTCAGTGACCTGCACCACAGCTCACAGCAACACCAGATCCTTAGCCTACTGAGTGAGGCCAGGGATTGAACCTGCATCTTCATGGATAGGTCAAATTCATTTCCACTGAGCCACAATTGGAACTCCTCACTTTTCTTAATGAAAATTTCATGACTAGTATCCTTTGGGCCTAATACCAACTACAAAGTAGGCAGCCATTAGAGGAATTCAGTTTTTCCCAAAGCTTTCAGAGACCATATTAATAATTTGCCATCCTATAAAAAATGGGAGGTGAATCTGAAGCCAAGAACCATATATAATAAGTAAACTTAAGCCTACAGTGGTTGCTTAAAATACCCTAAATTGAATACTTTGACTTTAAATGAAAATCCCCCTCAAAAATTCATTTGTGAGTGGTATTTTAAGTAATATTTAAGATACTATTATAAGACTCTTCAAGTACAAAGAAAAACAAGTTTCAAGCTACATATAGAAAATACCACTGCATTTTCAACTTAAACTTTTCTCAATACCACTTGCTTCAATATTCTGATATTAATCTGATACTTTTAAAGACAAACTACTTAAAAAGGCAAAAGATTTTCTTTTAAAAAAGCAACAACAAAAAGTAAACACACATTAAAAACTTGATCTTCATCCTATACTGACCTCGATGGCAGAACAAATCAAATACTGATTTGATTTCTTTCAAGAAAAACCTTTAGAATTGTGTCCATTCATTATCCTTTAATCACTACACTTCTTATTTATGGATTATCATTAGTATGGCCATAGCTAAAGCCAGAAGAATGCGTGAACTCCCTGAAGGAGGAAGCAGAGAGGAAAAAAGGTAACGAAGAGACCCGTCTATGCTGTAAGCAAAAGTTATGGAACAGTGGAGGTGGGCTATGTGAGAAAAAAATGGAGGGGTTATCAAAATCAAAGAAATAAAAGTGAGATGGATCAGAGCTCCAGGATTTTGAGATGCTTCAGAAGCCAAGGAAGGACAGAAGTGACCTTCTGTGTGAAATATATCTGAGTGACTAAAGACAATAGAATTGAAAAAAATGTTATTGAATCTAGCAACAATCGGGATAATTCTGACCTCAGAAAAACAAATCTCAATGGATAGTTAAGACAGTATGAGGATAGATAGGTGATATATCAGTAAAGATATAAGTAAGAGAGAGAGAGAAAAACAGAGAGATAAATAAGATGCAAGCTGAAATGGCTAATATTGTCAAGGGAAAATAAAGGGTAATTTTTTAAATAATATGGCTTAAGTCTTCTCTCTGTTTTTTAACATGTGTATCTTGCTTCACTTTCTTTTTTATTATTGTTAATTAGCTTGCCTCTAAGCATGTCCTCCTACAGACACCTTCAAAATTTTATTAAAGACATATAGGAAATGGTATATCATATATTCAAGCTGGATAATTGTTTATAAACATTAAGTTATCTGTGACTGATGGACAAATGGCTCTGGCCCAATAATAAAGTACATGTTGAGTTTATTTTTTACATTTTAAAATAATTATCTGCTTATTACTTGTCTGTGTTCTTTATCTTCAAGGTTATCAGATAGGTAATATCTGAATGACTAAATTGTTTCTCTACATAAGACTTCTGCTTTTTCCTGAAAGATCTATGATACAGGCCCTTGAGATATCACTCTGGATAAAGTCTGGAAAGTGAAAGTCATTGAGGATTTCTCCTGGAAGCTTATCATTGTGAACCACTAAGAGCCCCTGAAATAATTCCTCAGAATCTTTCTCTTTTATCTCTTTGGCTAAAAACAAATATACGAGAAATTTCGCATTGGAAATTAAAAATAACTAACTTCCTACCTCTTAATCAAATTTATAGGTGGAATGGCATGTGTGATTTAAAACAAATCCCACATTTGTACATCGTGCATGAAATGACTTGTATTTCAAATGGTGAAAATAGTTTAAATACCTGCTCAAGATTCAAGAACATTTAGTTTACAGAACTTGGATATCTATTGCTCAAATAGACATATTTTAAAATGTACACTTTAGATGCCAAAAAGGCTGGCAGTCTTTCTTATAAGACATACTACTATTTCATTAATCATATTCTTTAATGCTGCTGCTGGAAGTGGCATATGCTCTATCAGTAAGTTCTGATTCTACATATATTCATTTGAAATATATATCCAAAGCCTTTAAAAGCATTATAAGAGAATAATACTGATTATAAGGATTTGGCAGTATCTGTTGCTTCGTTCACTATTTAAAAATTAAATAGTTAAACACTGATTCATTCCTTAATCCAACAAAAAAGAACTTATCTATGACTTTGGATTTCTTTGCAGAGAGATAAATCTATTCCTACAATTGCTTTAAAATCATTTTGAGCTTAACAAATAGAGTGGCACAAGAAAAGAATGGCATTTCTGATATGCTTATTAACATCTTCTAAGGATTAAAATAAAAATCTATGATAATGACAGCTAAAAGCTATTTCCATGTACATTTTACTATAATGCATGGTTATTAGTGATGGACACCACTTAAATGTCTAGTTTCTTTATGTAGATAATCCTGGTAAGTTTTGAAGGTTAATCTGAAGTTTTCTCTAAACCAATTCCTCAAGCAAATTTGACTGAACATTTCACAAACTCAGCTCTTCTTTGCTTTCTCTGTAATTTGTTTTTTTTCTGGTTGTACTAAAATAAGATTTCTGTCCTGAGGCCTACAAAGATTTATAAACTATTTGATTATTATGATTCTCATCCACTTATTTTTGTTATTAAATAAAAATGTAAAGAAATAAAATGTTAGGTTAGAACCATAACAGAATGTGTACATAAGTTTATTTCTTTTTCTCTTTTTAGGGCCACACCTGCAGCATGTGGAAGTTCCCAGGCTAGGGATTGAATCGGAGCTCTAGTTGCCAGCCTATGCCACAACCATAGCAACACAGTATCCAAGCCACAGCCTACACCAAGCTTAGGGCAATGCCCAATCCTTAACCCACTGAGCAAGGCCAGGGATTGAACCCACGTGCTCGTGGATACTAGTCAGTTTCGTTAATCACAGAGCCACAAGGGGAACTCCATTTCTTTAAAGTTTATTTGTCAGACAAAAATTAGAGTGATCACAAAGTTATCTATATCTAACCATTATCAAGGGAAAGGGGCAGCGTAATTATTTTTTGCTGTGATCCCAGGCATTTAAACAAACTGAGACTTAAGACAGACATATGATCAATCCAGTTACAATTTTAAAAAAATGCAAGATAAGTTATGGTCTTGGTGACAGAAAAATATAAGTGAGAATCTGAGATAATAATAACACAGACATGGGAAGCAGTGCTAGGGGAAGAAATACAGAGACCTATAACTTGCATTCAGGTAATTCAATTCCCAAGATGGGATATGCAGGGGGATAAATGGTAATGGCTTATTCGGACATTCAGGACTGTCAAATAAACATTTTATTTAGAAAATATACTACCTTCAAATAAAACATAGTATTGGAAAAGTAAAAAAAAAAGAATAATAACTCCAGAGGAGGTGAATCATAGGATTAGAGTTTTTGATGTAATAGCTTGGGTCAAAATGAGAGAAAACCAGGCCGTTTAAGTAGGTGAGGCAATTCCTAGGAGTGGAGCAGACCCTGGATGAATATCTGCTGGACCAGAAATGAACTCCTGCCAGACACTAAGAACTGGAAAAAAGTGTTCTGGGTACCATGGTGACCTCAATCTACACAACAGAGAAGATATTTGACAAGTATCCAACTGAACAAAGTGTAAGACCAATGGTTTTATAGCTATTTATTTTCTATCAGTCAAGAGTTTATGAGTAAGAAAGAGAAATGGAAAGGTAAACACAAAGTTTACAAAGTCAGATTGAATATAGGTAAGAATTGGACCTCTTTAGTGGACATTCAGAGAAGTAACATTTCAAAATGTAAATTGTGATAAATAAATGAATAAACATTTAGAAAACTATTTGTTTTCTCAAAAATTGACAAGAATACATGGCTATTTGAAATACCATTAGACAGACACCTAAAAGGGGAGAGTAGGTAAAAAATTTTGTATATGTAATAAACTTGTGACTCTCAAGGAAAAAGTTGGAAAGAGAAGTATAGCGACGTGTTCTGGGTTTGTGTTGCCTACATTCAATTAGGTATCACAAGGAAAAAAATTCATGGAAAGAATTTGCTGGTAATAAGCAGACATACACAATTTAGAGAAAATGTACAAATTCAGTCATGTATAGGATTGAAAGATATAATTCTCTTCAAATACAAATAGTAAAAGATAAAACAGAGAACTAAAACTGATTAAAATTGAGCCTTCTGGCCCTAAAAGACAAAAAGGCAAAAAAAAAAGGGGGGGGGGTGATTCTGTCATGGAGCAGCGGAAACGAATCCAACTAGGAACCATGAGGTTGTAGGTTCGATCCCTGGCCCCACTCAGTGGGTAGAGGATCCAGCATTGCCAGTGAGCTGCGGTGTAGGTCACAGATGCAGCTCAGATATGACGTCGCTGTGGCTGTGACATAGGCCACTGGCTACAGCTCTAATTAGACCCCTAGCCTGGGAACCTCCATATGCCATGGGTGTGGCCCTGAAAAGACAAAAACACACACAAAATAAAAATTGAGCCTCTAGCAAAGATCAAAGCTAAGGTTTGTCCCTACTGTATAGCACAGGGAGCTATGTCCAGTTTCTTATGATAGAACATGATGGAAGATAATATGAGAAAAAGAACATATGTATGTATGACTGGGTCCCTTCACTGTACAGCAGAAATTGACACAACATTATAAATCAACTATAATAAAAATTTTAAACAGTTAAATAAAAATATGGAATAGAATTAATAAATACTAAGAGGAAAACTAAGATGAATTAATCTATTTTTCAAAATATTATAATGAAAATCAAGATACGAAATAGTAACATATAGAGCAAAATCACTATATTGTGTACAAATAAAAGGTTCTATTACTCTTCAGCAGCTGAAAGGCAATATTTACTGATTTTACTATTTTTATTTTACTCAAGTGTCATAAACAAAAGTTAGTATATTTTGTAAATGTGGAAAAGTTATTGGAAATCATATTGATCAATACTCATGGAAACATTTCCTGTCAAGGTCAAATGATAACCTCAGAATATGCAAAGTAAATAACAGCCAGCAGTTGTTATTGTAGGAACTGACTTTTACTTTACTCTGACTCTGGCATTTTTTCATTTTCTAATGGTGACATTGCAACTTTAGCTACAATAATTGCACAGCAATGATAGACGCTCTTATAGGCCTATTCTTCAAATGACTTATTTAAAGCCTTGAAATGTGTATACAGATGCACACTGTACAAGTACTGTCACCATCCTATCTGCTCTCAAAAATTCATGAAAAAAATGACATCTTAATTTATGTTGTAAATGAGTGAAGAAAAACATTTCACATAGCACTGAGAGAGGCAATAATCTATTAAAATCAAGTAGAAGAAAAAAAATTAAAAGGTGCCATCAACTCAGCTATTTATTTATTCAGACAGCGTCTAAATGAGCCAGAACTGACACCAGAGGCATTCAGCTACATATTTTAACATCGTATCAAATTTGCTGGCATTCTAAGTGTATAAACAGTATGATTTGCATCATATTAGTGACAAATGTCATTCTAATACCATAACAAAATGACTACAAGGAGACTTCATAACTTATTTACAGAATGTGTTTCTAGGTACAATAATTCATTTAGAATTGTCAAATAATCGGAGAATTACAGGAACTTTCAAATTTTGGTTAGAGAAGTTCTATTTGTAGCACATGCCATTTATATTTTTAGTGTAATAAATTCTTGATGTTCTTCCTATGTTTTATAGAGTCAGTTATTTTTATTAGGTTCCCTTTAGTATTTTTGGATAAGAAATAATAGAAATAATAAGAAACTGGTTTTGAACCTATTTTTCTGAATGCCCCCAAAACTTCCCCTAAATGATGAGTGTTTTTTTCTTACTAAAGTCTTCATTTAAGAAAAGTCAGAGAGTTCCCGTCGTGGCTCAGAGGAAACAAACCTGACTAGCATACATGAGGATGTAGGTCTATACCTGGCCTTGCTCGGTGGGTTAAAGGATCCTGTGTTGCCGTGAGCTGTGGTGTAGGTCACAGACATGACTTGGATCCTACGTTGCTGTGGGGTAGGCCAGCAGCTACAGCTTCTGATTCCACCCCCTGGCCCAGGGGCCTCCAAATGCCGGGAGTGCGGCCCTAAAAAAAAAAAAAAAAAAAAAAAAAAAAGACCAAAAAAGAAAAAAAGAAAAAAATCAAAGTCAGGTAACCAGAAATACTTCAGTTCTCAGTTCTCATGGATATCTTCCCTACTTAAGGATAAATATGTTCTCCTCTCTTCTGACCTTCCCAAGTTTCCCTTTATCTACCTGGGCCATTTAAACCTGGGGAGCATCAGGCAGCCATGCACCATGAATGCCACGTTCCCGTCCCATGAGAAATGGCCTTGTAATAAAAGTCTCCTGTATCAAACTATTTCCCAAATCTTTAAAAATTATAAGTCCCTGAATCAACAGGAGCACAAACAGGATGACTCTATTTTAAAATATTCATGTTTTATTAAAAAGCATTAAGCTGTTTTAATAAAAACAGATTTAAAGCAAGTTTTTACCTTTACAGACAATTATAGAAATCATTTGGTTGCCTGACTTCACTGACAGTGATAGCAGTCCAGTCCTATCTTACAGAACAAAACCACAGAGAAATATATTTATAAAACTTGTGACAAGTGCCTCTCTTATGTAAAAATAATCTATACTATGAGGCTGAAGGACCACCATGCATTTCTCTTGAAATTTACTTTGAAGTTAAACTAAACTCTAAAAAAAATTCTTTACTCCCATCCTTATAAAAAATAGTCATTAATGGTACATGTAGAAAACAAAAATCATTTGATTTTTTTAATAAGGCACTTGCATTGTTGACAGCTTTATATTTCAGCTCTGAATTTCTTCATTGACTTCAGCTAAAGCTGCCACTGAAGTCTGAGTTTGCCACAGTAAATCTGAGTTTCAAATATCACAGCTACCAGTAACCAAGTTTTTCCACACAAAAGCATTGCAACTTTCTACAAAAGACAGGTGAAAGGATGTTACAGTATCTGTTCCCACTGGCCCTTTTGATCAAGTCCTAACCTGCTAATATATTTCATCAAAGATCATATTGCCTTTCCCTGTTACTGGGCTTGGCTAGAGCCATCCAGCACCCCCAACTGTAAACATAGAGAAGACTGGCTGAGGGACCTTCGGGTCCTTAACTCCCACCTGTAACTTTGCAAACTAGAGTTCTAACAACCATTGGAAGAGGCCAGTCTTGTTCAGTCAAAGAAAAAGCCCTCTTAAATTCATTTCTCTTAGGACAAGACCTTTCTTTCTGTTATACTTTTGCATCATTAAGGAAAGGGCACACCAGATCTGTTTCCAGGTGCTCTCCTGCCTCAGCTCATGTGACATGCAGATCCTCCTCTGAGAGGGAAAAATATGATAATGTAATCCCTTCCAGAGCATCCTTTGATCACTGGTAGTTTTGCCCATTGTAAAAGTGGTTTGCACAAACAAGTCTCTAAGATCCTTCAGATTTAGAACTTAGAAAAACTTTGATTCATAAAGTTATAACTACTGAAAGAAATCCAAAGAGAACTGAGCTTCATTGTTCCCAAGATGATGTCAAATTCAAAATGTCATTTTTTTCAACCCAGAAAGAGAATTAGGATACCTCCACAAATATACAAGTAACTTAGTGTTTTTAAGCTTTGTTTTTCCCTTAGAGACATAGAAAAGGGATTACATCATATTATATGAGATAACATCCCACAGCTCGTCTCCTTTTTCCATGCTCTGGTGTAGCTGCTTCATCTCTCTTTTCTAACCCTCTTCTCCGACCCACCAATAACGCAAACTTAACCTCCCTCCTCTCCTACACCTTTGTCCACAATGCAAGTAAAGGGTTTTTTTCCACTTCTTATTTTCTGGCATTCTAGAAGGGCAAAAGGAGTATACACATTTATGATTTGGTATTTTTCTGTTTCCGCCATCAATAAAGCAGAGACATCTAATAAAAACTAATGTAATTTGCCAGTAGCCTTACAATGTGAATTAAAATTCTGTACATGAAAATTAGAATTTAGGGAAAAAAACAGTATTTTGGCTTTTTAAAATCTTAGAAATATACCATGGGCATATTATAAAATGCTACATGGAGTCCTGAGTGACTAAGTATAGTAAATGTTACCCAAATATCTCCAACAGTTGTTCTTGTTAAATAACTTTTCTTTTGAGTACAAAACAGAGGAAAAACCATAATTTTAACAATACTCTAAGAAAATGCATACTAAATGTTTAAAAAGTATAAAATGTTTACTACTTTTCCAAGCCTTATACAAATAGTGTTATAAATTTATCTCACCAAAGATGGATTCCAATGAGGTCTGCTTTATTGTTTTTATTTTAAAATGGGGTTAGATGGAAGAAACACTGACTGTTAAATGTTTCCAAAGATAACAACTGAGAAAAAAGAAAAGGAAAAAAGAAACTTTCCTCAAATCAATTCCAGAACTAAAAAAAGCTGTTTTTCTTGTGTCCTCTTTTTTGTATACTTCTTGTCCTCTCTTAGGATTGACAAACTACATCCAACAAGCTGAATACAGTCATCATTTATTTTTGTAAGGAAACTTTTATTGGCTCACAGCAACACCACTCTTTATATAACATCAGTAGTTGTTTCAGAGTTGAGTAGTTTCAACAGAGACCCTATAATGAAAATATTTACTTTCTCATCCTTTACCCAAAAAGTTTGCCAAAACTCTGCTCCATCATACTTAGTTAATAAAAATTTTATTTTAAATCTACATACTGCAATTACTTCTCTTCACTTTTTCTCATAGATTAATTTTATCTACTAGAGAAAAGAGTACACTACAAAATCCTTCAAAATTCAGTAAATAAATCTCAATGTTTTAAAATGTCATTTAAAACAAAGTACCAACACTTCACTCATTTAAGGCAGTTTTCTTTTACTCACTTGCTCTAAATTAGGAACGAGAGAGAACTGAGTATCTTAAAAAAAAAAAAAAACCTTCTTATAATGTAAAGGTAAACTCACAAGACCTGTGTGTGCATTTTTTAATTGTTATAAACTTTACTAAGAATATCCCTCATATCAGCATGGGTAAATGTTAATCTTTTTGCTTATAGCCTCCATAAGAATTAGGGTTGAAAACACAGTTTTCTCTAAAGTATCAACTCAAACTGGATACCCATGTTTTTTAGTATAAAGTTTCCCACATAGTTTTTGTTTTTATATTGTAGGTGATTTCAACAAAAGTATTGTCACAGCTAGGACCGCCATAAGACTATTGCTTAAACACCAGAAATTTATTTTTTTCTCAGGTTTAGAAGATAGAAGTTCAAGACCAAGAGGTTGGCAAGGTTGGTTCCTTTTGAGGAAAGGAGAAAGATATGTTCCCATTCTCTTTACTTGGCTTGTAGATGGCTATCTTCTTTGGTGTCTTTACATTGTCCTTCATGACTTCGTACCTAAATTTTCTCTTCTTACAAAAATACTAGTCATGTTGGATTAGGTCCCAGCATAATGACCTCATTTTAATTTAATTACCTCTCCAAAAAAAAAAAAAAAAAAAACCTCTCTACAAATATAACTACACTCAGGCTCTTAGGGACCATGGGTTAGGACTTCAATATATGAATTTTTGTGGGGACATAATTCAGTCCATAACAAGCATAAGGGCTAAATATTTAGGGTATAATGAGTTTCATATAAAATGTGGGCTTATCAACATTTACATGATAAGCTTTTTTTCTTTAATTTCCCCAATATATTATTTTTTTCTACTGTACAGCATGGTGATCCAGTTACACATATATGTATACATTCCTTTTTCTCATATTATCATGCTCCAGCATAAGTGACTAGACATAGCTCCCAGTGCTACACAGCAGGATCCCATTGCTAATCCATTCCAAAGGCAAGAGTCTTTATAAGCGTAATTATAAAATTTTTGAATTTTAAATCTGAATAAATGCTGTAACTTATCTTACTATTACTTCATAGTGTCATAATTTTCCCAATTTTCTAATTATATCATTCCACTTCTTTCTAGAACTGTTGATTTTGACATATTCCAGGATTCTGAACTCTCAAGTAATCATGGCTTTGTTAAAGGGTATAGCCATAAGACTAAATATTTCACTCAGTTTAACTTCTTAGAGAAACACTATCTCTTGGACTTGAAAAGAGAGAGAGAAATGAAATCCATCTATTTTATTAGAGTTTTTAGTCATTATTTTCCAGGAATAACTTACCATATAAAATTCCTATTGAAGTTTATATAAAACTAGGAATAAACAAAAAAAAATGTTTGGCAAATCTTCGATTACATTCTCTGATGTTGAACTGGATTGAATCAGAGGTCTTTACCTGATGCAATACTAGTATGATTCTGAAGACGATTGTCCAAAATTGTTATTTTGGGTTATATACTAGATGAATTACAACTTAAGAAAAATAGTAGCTCTAAGCATATGAAGACATAATCTGAAAATGTCAATATTTAAATACCGTCTTGAGAATTTTATGGCAAGAGAATCTAGTAACAACTTACCTGAAATCTTGATATTTCAGCTTTTGTTATCTATTTAGTTGCATTTTGTTTTTAATCACTCATGCCATGAGCCAGCTTCCTTGAGGCTTTAAGGAGGAGACTTTCACAACTGACTGTGTGTAATGAAGCTTCCTTGAGAGGCTACATCAAATGTGTACAGAAGTCATCTCATCAGTCACATTAGCTCCTCGCTCTCCCAGCACAAGGATAGGTAGCTGGCATCACAGAGAACTGGAAGAATAACTTATTGGGTGAATCAACAACTTGAGCACACATGGCCTGTCTTCTTGTCCTCCCTGGCAAATAACTGGTTATGGACAATAGCCTGCTGTCTGGTATGGAGCACACCCTATTGGCAGGTTTGATGCCAATCCCTGCTGAAGTTCCAGATACTCCTCCCACTTAACCTATGGGTAACCACCCCCATGTGTGCTTCAGCTCCCTCTTTCAATCAGCTGTAGTTAAAACTGCAGCATTTTCACCTGCTTCATGATTTGCAGTAGTTTAAGAAGGGCCATTCGGTTAAATAGTAGCTGTGTGTGTGTGGCATCTCTTGGGATTTTTGTGAGCTCCTCTTTCAGCCTCCTGAATATACACAGAAATAAGAGATACCCGGAAATGCAGTATGCAATAAAGTGCACTGTACTGCCCACTGGGGAGGAGAAGTATGATTCAGAAGTAAGGAAAGAGGTCCTCAACATGATTTTCAAGTATGGCTGCTATTACTTCTTGGTATAATCAGGTCAAACATATATTTTTAGGACAGTAGAGGAGAAAAAGTCATATGTAGCATACATAAATTATGTTCTAATAAAAACAAAAAGCAGACTTTTAATTTTTTTTTTACTTTTAATATATTTAGAGAATTAACACAGAAAAATGAATACAACAAATGCTGAGTTGTTAGCTTCCATATAAAAGACTTAGTTCAGAGCTTCAGGAAAATTACTTGTAAAATTAAATTGAATGGGCAATGTAAATGCACTGAAAATTCTATTAAAGATCATAAATAAAGCATTATATAGTTGCAGTTTGTCAACTTGAATAGAGTCAGAAATTGGAGTCCAAAAAGAATGACGATTTAAGTAGCCTTATTTAATATTTATATTTAAAGACATAAAATAGAAGACCATAATTTTAGCTGAATTTACATATATGGTACTTAATTTTTACATGTTTTAAAATGAAGAAACATAAATACATAAGTAAAACAAATTAAATTTAGAAAAGAGCTAGCCAATATATACTGCATTTTATCTTTAGTAATTGCCAGGAATCTTTATGGCAAAAGACTATGAAAAGTAAAGAATAAGGAGTACTCAAACCTTAATAATTATTTTAAGTACTAGAAAGTCCAAGACCTCTGTTGTTTGTTTTATATTTAATCTTAATTATTTTATATCTCTGGGACTTTTATCCTCATTCTTAGGAATAACTAATACAGTTTCAAGGTAGTATAAAATTTTGAAAGGCATTTACAGTCATCGATCAATGCACATTCTTCAAATTTTAGCATTTTAGCACAGTGAAAAACTAATTATCTATAATTGTTCATCTGACTAAACTGACTCAATAGTAATCAGATCTAACCATTCAGTTTAGTCAAATTAAGTGATAAACCATCCCCAAAATGTGAACATTACACAAGATGCTGTCCTTGGCCATTTTTATGTTTTCACTTTAAATATTCTCCCTTGTGCAACCCAAGACCATCTTGATCATCTGTATGCTGACAACCATGGATCAGGAACTTGAATTTGGATGTTTTTCCTCTCTGGGGTTTCATACCTCACAACTTCACATTATATCTGACAGATACCTCAAACTGGTCCAAAACAGAGACTGCAAAGGTTGAAAAGATTATTCCATTTTTAATGGCCTTAGAATTTGTGTCAAAATAAATTAGCCATAAATTTTGTGAGTCTATTTCTGAATGTTATATTTCACTGCCTGTATATCATCTTTACACCAAAAGAACACTATACTGATAACTGAAGCTTTATACATCTTGAAATAGTATAGAATAATTCCTCCAACTTTGATCTTTTTTATAAAATGGTGTCACCTATTTCAAGGCCTTTACCTTTCCATTAAATTTTAGAAGCAGTTTGTCAGATTCTATTAAAAATAAATAGCATTCTGGAATTAGACTGGGATTTTGTTTTTTGAATCCATAGATAAAGAGAATTTACATCTTAAGTCCTCTGATTCATAAACATTTGATATTTCTCTATTAACAATTGTCTTAATGTTGCACTGCAGTGTTTTTGGTTTTCAATGTAGAGAATTCTTGGTAAATTCTTCCCTAAATATTTCATATATTTTCACTATAGAAATGGTATTTTTTGTTCATTGCTAGTACATAGGAACAATTGATTTTTGCATGTTAATCTTTATCCTACAGCCTTGAAAAAACTCTCTTACTAGCTCTAGAAACACTTTTGTAGATTTCTTAGTATTTTCTACACAGACAATAATGACATCAATGAATAAAGACAGTTTCATTCTTCCTTTCTAATCTGGATATTATTTATTTCTTTTTTCTGCCTTAGTGCACATGATAGGAAATCCAGATCACTACTTAATAGAGGTGGTAAGAGAGGATATCTTTACTTTTTCCAAATACTAAAGAGAAAGCATTCAGACTTTAATTAAGTTTTAGTGGTGCAAGACATACATTTTTATAGATGCCATATGTTAGATTGAGGAAGTTACGTTCTATTCCTAGATTGCCAAAAGATTCTATCATAAATGGCCATTTAATTCTGGACAAATGAAAACACAGAAAACATTAAGTTTTCATTATCATTATCCCATCTATTTATCTGTTATTTCAAAAAGAGGATATGGGGGAAAAAATCAAAAATAGATGTAATAAAGATGACATTTGTCAAGAGTTATCTGTATCCTAAAAGATATATTCAAGGGATAGTTCTCAGAGATAAAGATACAAGTTTTCATATAAAGGATTCCTTAGTTATCCAGCACAATGAATGACAAAAAAAAACCATACATAATCATCTCTAAAATATAGAGAATAACTAAAATAAAGATAATACCTCAAAAACTCCCATGGTTCAGAAACATGTTGCCCCAAAAGCAGTATGAATCAGAATGATATCAGACACACAGAATGCAAGGATAAAATGGAGCACTATCTTCAAAGCTGTGAGGTAAAGTGATTTTGAAAACATATATAGACAGCAAACTATGAATAAATAGATGAAAAATAAAGTCAGTTTCAGGAAACAAAGAGACTCAATGAAGTTTACATCCCTCATACTTGTTTTCAGAAAAAAGAAAAAAAAAAAAACCTTGAAGATCTGGCCCAGCAAAAACAATAGAGCAGCAGAACAAAGAATATAACTGTATGGAAAAACAGTGATAGTAAACCAGGATTTCAAGGAATACAGGTTCCCAAAAGACAGCTGAACAAGAGTCAATAAGCAGTTGATCTCAATGATTAACAGTTGAAGAACATCTTTAAGAATAAAAGGGATTCCATTTGATAAATAGTGGCAATGATAAAGTGGGGTGATATTATATATATATGCAAAAGAAATTAGAAACTCTAATAGTAAAAATGAATGGAAGCAAACCAAAGCCTACATACCCAACCTCCTAAATATAGTTTCACTTCAAGCCATTGACAGAATGAAAGAAATGAGAATCTATTTGACTGTACAGATTGAAGCAGTGTTTGTTGAATAGCAGATATTTCCTGCAATAGGATTAATTACATTTCTCCCTGTAAAGGTTCAGCTGTGCTGTTGGTTCTATAGTGAATAATATTTCCAAACACTTAACACGGTTTAATTTTTTAACCTTCAGAATACCTATAAGCAATATATAAAAGAAAATTATAATTACAAAAAGACTATAGATATTATAGATTCTGACACTGTAAAAGCAATATTATAGCTGGCAATAGCATAGTTGGGGCTAGGGGTGGAAGAGAGGAGTGCTGGGAAGTCCACTCAGAGAGACAATTATCAAGAGATACTTGGCATTGTTAGAAAGAATTGTAAGAATGGGTTAAAAGCTATTATGACAGCCAATGAAGGAGCTAAAACTAATGTGAATTTTACATTTTTTAAAATGAAATGAGGGTAAATGGAGGTGGTTTAAGTAATCTATTACTCTTTCATAATCAGGACTCACTATCATCTAAATGATAAATTACAAAAAGGAGTACAAAAAAAATTTTTTTTAATGTAGTACAGGCACATTATTTAAAGTGGTAGTAGCCACCAAGTAGACTAAAACCTGAAATTATCTGTTAACTTTTCAAGTGCCTTCTTCAGAGGTTGCAAACTCGAACACCCTCAAGGGGTCAGCTGGTACATGTGAAGGAAAGGAAGCCACCAATAAAGAGAAACCATGGCAAAGAGACTGTGGCTGCCATTTTAACTCCAAGCTCTTGATGCCAAGCAGGAAGCAGGCCCAGTATTGGCAAACATTCTAATCATGCAAAAGAACCTGTATATAAAGATTCTGCATGACTAATTTAAGAAATGTTTCAAGAGTCAATGTTGTACAAGTCAAATAAAATGTGACTCTAGGTCACAGCTTACTTATGGACCACTAGTTTTCCATTCAAGAAACGTAAATGGTTTTATTTTATAGCCAAGGCCTGACGGTATGAATGTATGTTGTGGTTCCCCATTTAGAACATGTTCAGTTACAAATGTGATGATTTAAAATGACTAGACTGGAAAGGATACTTACCATATGCTAATCAGGCAAGTAATTAACTTTTCAAGTGTCTGTCTATCATGGGTATTTTTGTTTTGTTACCATACAGTGGCATTTAATGTACTTAGAAAAAAATGTTTGAATGTGTGTCTATTGACATGGGAAAATATTTAATACTATGCAAAAGAGTTTTGATAAAGCAGTTTATTTATACAATATGATCCTATTTTTTAGGCTCAACAGAAGGATATATATACATATTTAACCAGCATTTTTGAATGTCCACATTTGTGGGCACAGTTCTAAGTGTTTATGAAACATCAATGAGTAAAGATCTCTGTTATCATGAGGTTTACATTCTAGCATGGGAGGGTGAAGACAAGTAATAAATATAACACACAACTTTCTGATTTTAAGGTTGATAATAATAGCTGATTCAGTTATCTTTTGGAATTTTTGTAAAGCTCAAGTAAGACACATTTATTTTAAATAATCAAGCACTATAAAAATGTAAGGCTGTATTAGTAATATAACTATACCCCCTCCCCATCCCACCTCCAAAAGGAATATAATTTCCTGGGGTGCTGTGATGGTTACTTTTATGTCTTGACTTCACTGGGCCAAAAAATGTCCAGACAGATGACAAAACATTATTTCTGGATGCGTATATAAGGGTGTTTTTAGAAGAGATTAGCATTTGAATTGATAAACTTAGTACGGAGATGGCGCTCATCAAAGTGAGAAAGTACCACCCAATCCAGTGAGGGTCCAAATAGAACAAAAAAGGCAGAGAGAGAATGAATTTTCTCTCTTGTAAATATCCATCTTCTCCTACCCTTGGATGGGAACTCCTGCTTCTCAGGCCTTTGGGCACATATTAGGACTTACATCATAGGCTACAGTGGCTCTCAGGCCTTAATGCAGGGACTGGATCTACACCACTGGCTAGGGCTCCAACTTTCAAATAGCATTCATCAAACTTCTCAGCCTGAATAAGTGTGTGAGCCAATCACTCATAATAAATCTTTCAATCTGTCAATCGATTGATCAGTCAGTAGATAGATAGATCCTATTGGTTCTTTTTCTCTAGAAACCCTGATTAACACAGAGGCAGAGACCACTTCTCTGCCTAATCTAACCATGGAGCCCAGGTATTAAAGAAACCATGTTCCATAATCCTACCATCATTATCAGTACCTGCAAAGACAGTATTTCTTTGTAACACTTTACATCAACATATGTCTTTAACCAAAAGAAATAAAGATTTAGTTTACATTCTTAGACTCAATCTTGATTTGAAGAACCAAGGTGAAAAGTATTGCATTTAAAATGGGATTTCCAGTAGGAGAATTTTCAGAATGCAAATCTGTCTCTACTCCTCTCAAAAGTATACTTGAAATTGGGGCAAATGAGTTTTCTTCCTCAGAAATAGAACTGAACTGCATGAAGCAGCCCATATTCTAGGATAATGCATGGATAGTGTACATGGCTCAAAATCCTTCATCTTTCCCAAGAAAGAATTAAAGGAAATAAGCTGTTGTAATGACGAGTGATATGACATTATAAATTCTGTAGAAACAGGAAGGATAAGGAGTGAAGGAAAACCTAAGGAAGAGATGGAGCAGATTTCAAGGGCTGCTCTATAGAACCATTTTTAAGAAAGAACTAAAATTTTCAAATTATCTTTCCTTACTTTGTTGGAAATTCATTCACACTTCAGTCTACACTGGAACTGATCACTTACTCAGCAATATGTAGAGAGGCTATCTTAGTCTTGGAACAGCCCTAAACGTCTGTAAGAGGAAAATAATATTAGCTCTGACTTTCTTGTTAAGCCACCAAGTGCACACCGAGGCTTTTAAAAATGTCATTGTCCAGTGTCTACCCCTCGAGATTCCCTTGGTGCAGTGAGGAAGGAATATGCTATATCATATTCATCATACCTGATTCTATTCAGCCACAGCTAGGTCAGAAAAACCTGAAAACAAATGGCAGGTCCGAGTTGAACATCACAGTAACATAAGCGTCATGGAGAATGCAAGGAAACACACAGAAAGTTGAAAGGTAAACACTCATTTTGTACTTCCAGTGGGTCTAATGACCTTCAATAGTTTTGATTAATGGTATTTTTAAAAATTTTAATCTGGATAGCATTTGCATACAGATTTGAAATCATATAAAATAAAATTTAATTATAATATCTTTATTAGGCACAATTCTATATGTTTTAATGAAGCAAAATATAAATCATTGCTGCCACATGCCTACATACCTCTGGGTAAGTGTGACAGCATGAGTTGGGATAAAAGATATTAGAGTAACACTGAAAAAATGAATTTATTAACAGAAAGAAAAGAAATGTGTCATAAATAGAAAAGTAAATAAATATTTTACTATACACTGAGTACATCAGACCTATTATTAAGTTGCATTTAACCACATCCTCTTCTGTTGTTATTTTTTAAGCACAGCAATTCTTTGGAATCCTGTTTGATGTGCTGGCCTATAACATTTGACCACACTTACGGCACAAGTGTAAAATCAATTTTCTGTTCTCCCATTTATCTCTGTACTGATGTTAGTCGGCTCTCTAATGGAATGACTCTTCTGGAGAAGTAGTTATTTTACTTCAGAGTGGCATTTCAGAAGCCTTAAATGGGCTGAAGAGATGGCATGTGACCTTTAGGAATATTTTAGTTCTACATTTCTTTGAAAAAGAACTATTTAACCCTGTGTATGTTTTACATCATTGACGCCTCTTTTGCTCCTCTTATATTTACTATGCCGTCAGAAAGTTTGGAGTGAATGTCAGAATAATGTTGGGAATTTCAGCATCTGCAAAATTCAATATTTGTGTCTTTGTTGAAAGAGATAATTTTATAATTGAACAATGTGTATTATGATCCATTTTTCTGATTATTGTTTCTTTAAGCACAGTAAATTAATATATATATGTTTTAAATTGATATATACAAATACCAAATATTTGCAATGAAAAGAAAATAAGCTTTTAAATGTTTTATTGTACCAAATCTACTTCTTTTAAGGACATGTTCATTAATCATGTTACTTAAAAAAAAAGCATTTTAAATTTTCATTAGATTTTTTTCATGTATTTTCATTCCTTACATCAATTATGCTTTCCCTCTTAATCAAATAGCTATGTAGTTTTATTTCTAATGGAATATTATTGACAATATCTAAAGGAATAGTATCTTGCATTAGAAATAGTATGCTTACATTAGAAATCTTAAGATATTAAATAATAATTTTAGCAGTCTTTTTCAGTTGGTTTTCTCTCATAATACCTTATCTCTTTAAAAAAAAAAAAAACACTGTATGGATTAAAAAATCTCTTCCAGCAGATGTAATCTCTGAATATTTTTCTTTGGTATAGATAACTACACTTCCTAAATCCTAGTGCATTACACCAATTGGTGACTTTAAAACAAACCTTTCTATATGGGATGAGAGGGTCTTAGTATTAAACTTTAGAATTTAGATAGCATATGTTTTAGTATGTTCACTATACATCACTTTTTTTCTTCAAAACGTAAATAATTCATAATGACAAAGGGCATTGGAAAGGTTTTATTGACAAGAGAAAAGTGAATATATTTGTTAAGTCTTCTTTTTGTGCTCTTCTAGAAAGATTTTATATGTACTTCTGGTAGAAGATCACATAAAGTGGCCCCTATGGTATCTACCAAAAATACACCCAGGGCAGTGAATGTACTTTTGTATGTTTTATAAATATCTGTTGACTACACACCTACTTTCCTAATCAAAAGGAAGAGGTAAATCCTGTCTCTGAAGCTGATCCTTGAAGTGCCTAGCTCCATTTACTGGCATGTTTTTTTTTTCAGTAAATACACACTGTAGTACTTCATGATCTGGAGTTTGTTGTTTCTGCAATATGGTACCATGGAGGAACTTTAAAGTTATACACCAATTTTCCACTATACAGGAGGTGGGCACCCCTAACCCCTGTGTTGTTCAAGGTTTTAATCAAGATTTTGACCCTCTGCCCCTGCCACCACCTCGTCTCCCAACTGAGACTTTTTTTTTTTTTTTGCAAATGATGGTTTGCATTTATTTTCTTTTTTCCTTTTTTCTTTTTGTATATAATGATTTTTATTTTTTCCATTATAGCTGGTTTACAGTGTTCTATCAGTTGGAGAACAGTATGGAGGTACCTTAGAAAACTATACATAGAACTACCATATGGCCCAGCAATCCCATTCTTGGGCAAATAACCAACGAAAACTTTTCTTGACAAAGACACATGCACTGCATGTTCCTGGCAGCACTGTTCACAATAGCCAAGATATGAGAAAGTTTATATAGATAAAAGTTTACCCAAAACTTAAGGAGGAAAAGAAATGACTCAAGCATGGAAACCTGCTCTAGATAATGAGATGGAAGGAAACTGTTCACATGGTAACAGGCAGGTGATTTGTAGTCCTGTATCCTGAATTTCCCCTTTCCCTTGCCTA
Organism: Phacochoerus africanus; assembly: GCF_016906955.1. Lineage (NCBI taxonomy): Eukaryota > Metazoa > Chordata > Mammalia > Artiodactyla > Suidae > Phacochoerus > Phacochoerus africanus. The sequence continues at coordinate 79,541,829 of NC_062554.1, forward strand.
CTTCTGGAAAGACTAAACCCTCTCTCTGTCTCTCTCTCTCTTTAAATTTTATTATAGTATAGTTGACTTAGGTGTATAGCAAAATAAATTTTATATATATATATATATATATATATATATATATATATATACATTTATATCTACATCTATACCTAAAGAGAGAGAGAGGAGAAGGAGGAGGAAAGGAGGAAGAATAGATATACTTTGAAAACCATAATAACCAAGGCAACAGAAATTAAAGCAAAAATAAACCAATGGGACTGAATCAAACTGACAAGCTTTTGCACAGCAAAGGAAACCATAAAAAAAAAAACAACAAAAAGCTAACTATGGAATGGGAGAAAATAGTTTCAAATGATGCAACTGACAAGGGATTAATCTTTAAAATATACAAACAACTTATACAACGCAACCACAAAAAAGCCAACAACCCAATGGAAAATGAGCAAAAGACCCAAATAGGAGTTCCTGTCGTGGCGCAGTGGTTAACGAATCCGACTAGGAACCATGAGGTTGCGGGTTCGGTCCCTGCCCTTGCTCAGTGGGTTAACGATCCGGCATTGCCGTGAGCTGTGGTGTAGGTTGCAGACGCGGCTCGGATCCCGCGTTGCTGTGGCTCTGGTGTAGGCTGGTGGCTACAGCTCCGATTCAACCCCTAGCCTGGGAACCTCCATATGCCACGGGAGCGGCCCAAGAAATAGCAACAACAACAACAACAACAATAACAACAACAAAAGACAAAAAAAAAAAGACCCAAATAGACATTTCTCAAAGGAAGATATACAGATGGCCAACATGCACATGAAAAAATGTTCAACATGACTGATTATTAGAGAAGTGCAAATCAAAACTATTATGAGATACCACCTCACACTAGTCAGAATGGCCATCATTAATAAGTCCACAAGTAACAAATGCTAGGGTATGGAGAAAAGGGAACCCTCCTACACTATAGGTGGGAATGTAAATTGGTACAACCACTGTGGAAAACAGTATGGAGGTGTCTCAGAAAACTAAATATAGAAATACAATATGACCCAAACACCCCACTCTTGGGCATATATCCAGAGAAAACTTTCATTGAAAAAGACACATGCACCTACATGTTCATTGCAGCACTATTCACAATAGCCAATAGTGGAAACAATCTAAATGTCCATCAACAGATGACTGGATTCGGAAGATGTGGTATATATACACGATGGAATACTACTCAGCCATAAAAAGAATAATTTTATGCCATTTGCAGCAACATGGATGGAACTAGAGACTTTCATACTAGGTGAAGTAAGTCAGAAAAAGAAAGAAAAATACCATATGATATCACTTATATCTAGAATCTAATATATATCAAAAATAAAACTCTCCACAGAAAAGAAACTCATAGACTTGGAGAAAAGACTTGTGGTTGCCAAGGGGGAGGGGGAGGGAGTGGGGTAGACTGGGAATCTGGGATTAATTGATGCAAACTATTGCCTTTGGAATGGATAAGCAATGAGAACCTGCAGTATAGCACTGGGAATTATATCTAGTCACTTATGATGGAGCATGATGGAGGATAATGTGAGAAAAATTAAGGATCCAGCATTGCCATGAGCTATGGGCTTGAATCTGTCATTGCTATGGATGTGGCATAGGCCAGCGGCTACAGCTCCAATTCAACCCCTAGCCTGGGAACCTCCATATGTTGCATGTGTGTCCCTAAAAAGACAAAAAGAAAAAAGAAAAGAAAGGAAACTTAGTAGAAATGAGGGCTGGGGCAATGACTATGCACTGAATATGTTATTCCCAGCTTCCAGAAGAGTACCTCATATAAAGCTCAATAAACAGACATCAAATAAATGAATGTACAATCTGACATGACCAACATAAGCTATATCATATTAGTAATAATGGCAAAAATTATTAGATACATTGGATTTGATATAATCTGATAGGAAATTCATGACCTCCTGTAAATATCCAATATATTTTCTTTATTCAAGCTTCATTATAAAGACTTGAAACAATAAAGAACTGTTTCTAATTATAAAAATTTCATGTGGATGAAAATAAACCCTGTGAGAACAAATGCCTTCTGAGAATCACTTTATATACTATCCTACTGAAAGCACTCAAAAACATGCAAATTGTTGCTATTAACAATTTATGTCACATACTTTCTCTTGGTTTCAATGCATTTAAATATAAAAGCATCATAGATATTGTCTGACTTTTCTTTCATTTTTACATTATCCTAAAATATGTGAAAATGTCATTTGGCCAAAGTTGTATTTCCAATCTCATTTTTGTTCTTTATATAACAAAGCCCTCGTGAAGCAAATAAACCCTGTACAGAAAATTGAAAAATGCTTATCAGTTTATCCAAAGCAAAACTTTGATCTACAAAGTCAGAGACATATTTCTTTTCATTGTGAAACAGAGGAAGTCAAGCCTTAACATCATGGAGAAGTTGAGTTTCTGCTATGTAGTTGCTAGAAATCTAGGGAGCCCTATTACAGAGCAATTCTCCCAGATATATCGAGATTTGGATCATTACACTAAACTTGTTTATTGAATCAGCCTAACTGCTCCACTTCTTGTTTTCTATTTTTTCTTTTCTTTTTACAAAGAGCAAATGAATCAGAAATGTACTTACTGGATGCCACATTTGAACTTTTTAGGAATCAAAGCAAAGTCTCAAAATTTGAATATTTACATTTTAATGCAACAATATGAAATTTTGTGCTAAGTTAGATTTTTAAGGCCCTGAACAGTACATATTTATGAAAAGAACACTATCCCAGGTGCCTAACAGTATTAAAAATGTGCTGTGATATTTTCCATTTATTGGACCTAAAGAACTTATTTGATTGAGACATAGATAACTTTCTAAATATTCTCTTCTATGTGTCTATGTAGTTATAAACCTTACAAAATATTTTTTTACTAGCACTTTCCAGAAGATGAAAAGATTCCAGGATTTGGAGTGTCTCCATATGGAACAAACAGGCACACATTGTTAAGGGCAAATCAGACCAAAAAAGCAAAATCTACCCCATGAAATTTTCCTATATTCCCTCAATTGCCAAAGGAGAAAAAGCAATGTTTGTAAGTTTGGGGGCAAGATGGACAGGGAAAGAATAGGTTGCTCTTCACCTATTCTTTGGAGTATAAATTTAGGAACTAAAAAGCAATTAGATATCTGACAACAGGTCAATAGTAGATTCAGCAATTAATTTGTTTAGCAAATATAGGTTTGATATGCTCAGCCTTTGAATTTTGCTGGGTAGCTAATGAGGCTCTCTGAAGAATTTCTTGTACAAAGTTAAAAACACAAACAGGTCCCTTGGGGTTCCTGCACTAGAGCACTTCACATCCATAACTTTCAGGACAGAGCTTTCTACATTATTATTTTTTTTTTGTCAGTCCACTTTTTATTATCACTGTGCATTGACAATTCCAAGCCGTATCACTGATATAATATTCTTCCTCATCTGGATGGACCACTCCCACTGTCACCACTCCTCCGTATGTCACTGTTTATCTGTGTAATCCGTTTTTTTTTTTTATTCAGGGCTATTTCTTTTGATTCATCAAAGGATGAATAGGGTTTTTTTCCTTAGAAAACCTATCATTGTGGTTTTCACCTTTTAGCTTATGTGTCTGGATTCTAATTTGTTGGTCTTTCTACATAATTTATTCCTAGAATGTAAATACAATTTATTTTTCTAACTGACTATCTAATAAGGCAGGGTTTTTCACCCTTGGCACCCTTGACATTTTGGGGGTGGATGATATGTGGGGGACTGTCCTGTGAATGTATAACAGTTAAGCAGCATATCTGCCCTCTACCCATTAAGTGCCAGCAGCAGCAGCCCTCCCCCACCAATTGTGACAACCAAAAATATTTTTAGACATTACCAAAAATGTCTACTGAATCATTAATTGAAGCATGTACTGGAAGACTATTCTTTTTTTTTTTTATGGCCACAGTCACAGCACATGGAGGTTCCCAGGCTAGTGGTGGAATCACAGCTACAACTGCCAGATTATACTACAGCCACAGTAACAGCATAACCAGGCCACACCTATGACCTAGGCTGCAGCTTGTGGCAAGGCTGGATCCTTAACCCACTGAGGAAGGCCAGGGATCATTGGGATCGAACCCGAATCCTCACAGACACTACTATATTGGGTCCTTAACCCACTGAGTAACAAAGGGAACTCCTGGAAAACTCTTCTTTTTATTTATTTATTTATTTATTTATTTATTCATTTATTTATTTATTTATTTATTTTTAGGGCCACACTTGTGGCATATAGAAGTTCCCAGGCTGGGGTTGAATCAGAGCTGCAGGTACTGGCCTACACCACAACCACAGCAATGTGGGGTCCTAGCTGTGTTGGCAACTTACAGCCCAGCTCACAGCAATACCAGGTCTTTAACCCAGTGAGTGAGGCCAGGGATCAAACTCTCATCCTCATGGATACTAGTTGGGTTCATTACTGCTGAGCCACAACAGAAACTCCATGAAAGACTATTCTTAATGCTTATTGGCTGTGTAACTTTGGGTAGAGTGGGAGGTGTAGCATTGTTAGGAGACTAAGTGGTTCCAAAATATCTGTGAATGACCCTGATTTGGTTTAAAACTTTTCTCTTAAATATAATGATAGGTTTTAATTGTGTCAATGTGTCTTTGTGATGAAAGATACATTTCAACAAAGTCAACTAATCAATTAATATACAGTCATACTCCAGTTATAGATAAATAAACACTAGGGATATAATGTACTACATGATAAATATAACAAACATTGCTGTATGTTACATGTGAAAGTTGTTACGAGAATAAATTCTAAGTTCTCATGACAAAGAAAATTTTTTTCTACTTTATTAATTTTGAATCTATAGGAGATAATGGATGCTCGCTAAACTTATTGTGTAATCATTTCATGATGTATGTAAGTAAAATCATCATGCTGTACACCTTAAATGTATAAAGTGCTGTATGTCAATAGCTCAGTAAAACTGGAGGAGGAAAAAAGAGAGTCCATGTTTAAAAAAATATGGTCATACTTTTTCAAGAGCACAGAAAAGTATATAATATAACACTCTCTTTAATAAAGAACACACTGCAGAACCATCAAACATGAGATTTTGTACATCATTTTGTGCAATGAGTACATCTTATTCTAAATTTTACAAAATCCTATAGTTGTGGTGTGCCTTATTGCCAAATAACAACTAAAAATCTACTCCTGTGTTATACCAAATGAAAATCTGTAAGAAATCAGTAGAGTCATTTCTTTAAAACATCCCCAGGGATAAAGAGTTAGAAGAGTTAATGTACTCAATGCATCATTACTCCTCAAAATCCTTCAACAAAAGGAAAGCAGTTACTGGTATACTGACTATATTCAACACAGTGTAGTAAATAAATGCACATTACACATATAATTATAAACATAAATTAACTAAATTTCTTTCTAAAGCAGCAAAAAGAAGCCTCTATCATTCAGTTTAAACACGTATTTTACACAACCCTAGTGGAGAATAAAGCATAAGAGCTTTAACTGTTGTGTGAGGTTACATACTCTCCAGTGAGAACCTTCTAGGGACTGCTGCCACCTGTTGGTCATAGGTTACAATACATAAGCTCAAGGCACCAGCTGCTAAAGAGTCTTGTATATACATTAGGCATTTTACTATGACCATTTGCATCTATCAATATTTATGAATATAATTTTTATCACTTGTAGTATAGTCACGCTTTATTAACTTATGGTGTATATCACTGCACAGTTGTCACATGATTTAACATCTAAGAAGTTGCTCCAAAAATGATTAGAACTTTGAAACAGAGTCAGATCTTGCTTGAGATTAGCTAATTTCAAAAAAAAGCGGTATAGTGGGTCTCAGAATATCTCTGCAATAGGCCTTTGATACTCAATAATAATTTCCACAAAACTTATCTTATTAACCCACACAAGATGATAATATTCTTTCAATGTAGAAAGTTGTGGTTAAACAACTTAACTATGGAAAGAAATATAAGGGTGTAAACAAATTAAAAAACACCAAATGCAACTTTCACTGAAAAAGACCCTTCATATGTAAATAATAGAATAAATATTTTAGTGGGTTATTTCAAAACTGACAAGATGCTAGAATATGATCCCTTTTAAGGAGAGCATGCTAAATGTCAAACATCCCTTTGGACATGTTTCCACCTCTGACCTAAAAGTGGAGAAATTTGCTGAAGTTTAGGCAAGCTCAGTTGTGAGATTGTACCAACAATTACAAAAATGCCACTTTTAATATTATACGATTATTTATCTGATAACTATTTTTAAGCAAATATTGTATCACTAGGTAGGTGCTCTGTTACATACCAGATTCTTAAGGCATAAAATATGAAAAAGGCAATGCTAGTCCATTTTAATAACTGATGATTTTAACAAACCACTTGGGCTTTTTCCAAAAAATAAGTAGCAATTGGAGGAATTGTGAAAGCACTGGAGTTGCTTTACTATAGTTGAAGTCTGCAGAATGAAATGGGAAAGAGTTTCAAAGATTAACGTTGTCCAGAGAAGCAAAGTGATGAATGGTGTGAAAAAATCATGGTAGATCTGATTCTCAACAATGACTTAACCACTTATTAGCTAAGTAATTCTTTCAAGTCTCTTAGCTTTTTGAGGACTGTTTTCCCTTAATTCAACATTAAGAGCATTACAAGAAGAAAGATTAGACTTAACGGATATTTAAGCTCCTTTTCAATCGTAATGCTCCACTATTCTGAAGAAGTCTCAAAAGTATCTTCATACTTAAAAATTACCATAATCAATCTTATCACACTCTCAATAAATCTAACATCTCTCTAAATGCCATTGTCAAGAGGTAGTCTGTGTAGGCCTAGTGATTCATTAGAATTGCCATGGCTCTGTCATTTTGGAAAGGATTAGCTCAAGGTCATTTATACTGATGTATTATTTTTCCTTCCACCTAGTATTCTAATACTTAGAATCACCTGCTGGAGAAATAAAGATGAATAAGAGAAGGTTCTTGCCTTCAAGTAGGTAATAATCTAACATAGAAGCCAAACGGAAACAGATAATAATACTGGGCAACGACAGGAGAATTCACAAGAAACAGACATTAAGAACCACCTAACCCAGTCTTGTGGGGAGTGAGTAAAGAGTCAGAGGAGACTTGCTGAAGGAAGGAATTACTCAACTGGAAAGTCTTTAAACAACCACATCTTTTTCCAGTGGTAACTAAACAACAAGGTATGTAATACTGACTTTAGGGCAAAACCTCAAGAGGTCAATGTCTCAAATGTGGATTTTCTTCACAGAAGAGATTCTCCAGGCATAGTTTAGGCACTGGAACCATAGCCAAAAAAAGAAAAAAAATTCATGGATGTCCAGATCATTAATAAGCTTACATTCTAACCAACAATAGCCAAGTAAGAAAATAAACACTAATTCCATTATTTAACTCTTGATAGTAGGAAATGCCATGAAGAACATAAAATAGGGAAATATGACTGGAGTGACATGGATGCAAAGCTAACTTAGCGAGGGGAGTTAGAAATGAAAATGTTGAGACAATGATAAGCAAAGACAAATGTGGAGGAGGTGGCTTTGGAAAATGTGAGGAAAGACCCTTCTAAGCAGAGAAAATAGCAAATACAAAGACACTCCGATGGGAGATTTAGGATACAGACAGTGTGGCTGTGGCATAGTGGAAAAGGGGTACATATAGGAGATGAGACCACAGAATGAGGAAGGCCATAAGCTGTGGGATGAGAGAGGAAAGGTAAAAGGAGTGAGACAGGGTGAATTGCATTCTAATTGTAATGAAGCCACCGGAGCATCTTAAGTACGGAATGAGTATGATCTGAATGAAACTTAAAAAGATCACTATGGCTACTAAGGGGAGAATAAGAGGAAAGAGTGTGACCAAGGAGACAGCAGAACTGATGGTAGCTAAGAATAAGGTCATTGAGATGGAGATTGTGAATAGCAATCAGATCCAAATAATTGGAGGTAGAGCCAATAAATGCTTCCTGATGGAGTAAGAATGTGTAATAATGTGAGAAATGAATGATACTTGCCTGCAGAACACACATGAAAAAAGTGCTAATACTTATCATGATTGATGCTACACATAAGTTAAACTAGTATCATTTATTTGTAGAAGTATTAAACCACAAGGATCTTTAAGATACAATTAACCTGAAGGCTTCAGAATGCTATTCTAACCACTGAACCTCACTGGCATGAGTTCCAGTTGAAGTCTTTTCCTTGTCTTTTGAAATACTCAATACTTTACAGACTCTGTAATGCAATCTATTACAATACACCACTGGTGCCAAAAATGATTTATTCCTACAGAAATGTATATATAATTACACAGCAAAAGAAGCATTCATGCTTTTATGATAATGTTTATAAGTGTTTCTTCTATTTCAGGGCTATATTTTTATTTTTGCTTTAATTATTAGTTTGTTTATTCATTCACTCTTTGGATAAATGTTTGTTGAGCACCTTAACTGTAGCAAGGAAGGTACTAGGACCTAAAGATAAAAACGGAACAAAGTAAGGGATAAAAGACATTGTCCCTACATCAAGTAGTTTATGATCTAGTTAAGGAAAGATACACACATGCACACTTAGGTGTGCATACAATCACACATATGCACACAAATAGTAATTTTGAAGCCCTAACAGCTTTTAAAATTTCCAACAACTTTCAAAAGTTTTGTGTCAAAAGATTTCTAATACCAGTACATCTAAAAAATGCAAAAGTATAAAATTTTATACTTTTGAATCATGTAATGTTTAGAAATCCATATTAATCTACTATTACTTACCACAGATAAATCAGTTAAATATTTAATACCAAGGACACACATCCTATTGGTTGTTTTAAAACAAATTATTTGGGAGTTCCCATAGTGGCACAGCAGAAACAAATCTGACTAGGAACTATGAGGTTGCTGGTTGAATCCCTGGCCTCACTCAGTAGGTTAAGGATCCAGCGGTCCTGTGAGTTGTGGTGTAGGTCACAGATTCGGCTTGGATCTGGCGTTGCTGTGGCTCTGGCATAGGCCGGCAGCAACAGCTCCAATTAGACCCCTAGCCTGGGAACTTCCTTAAGCCACAAGTGTGGCCCTAAAAAGACAAAAAAGACAAAAAAAAAAGAAAAGAAAACAAATTATTTGTTTAACTAGATCTTACTAGAAATACTTGTGATTGCCTTGCAGGGTCAGAATCATTTCTTATATGCTAAACTAAGTAGGAGAGAGAAAAAATACATAAACTAAACAAATTAAAATGCTTTGAGATGAAAAATGTATTCCTTGAGCATTTGAAAAATATAAATGTCAAAAATGATTATATTTTTGCTGATTTTTGAGCAGTCAAAAATAAGCTCCTTTAATTCTAATGCAGAGAACTTGAGAGAAAAACAAACGTGTTAAACAATTGTTAAAAGCTAAAAACCTCTTTCTTTTTGGTTGCCTTTAATATTTTTGCATACTGTCAGCTGTAGTGCAGTTTCTTGAACACAAAAGCCCAGCAGAGAAAAGTGAGACATCAAAGTTCCTAAGCTAAACTTTTTTTTAAAAAAATAGAGAAAAAAGAAATGGAAATTAAAGCAATTTCATGCCCTCATGGCAAAAAAACTGAAGTAATAGGAGAGTTTTAAAGAAATGGTTTTACAGATACATCTACAATTTGGCTTCCTTCTAGTATTTCAACATTTAAATTTTTAGTTAAAGGGAGCCAGGAGCTCCAAAGTTTTTACAAGGAGAAATGTTTCACCCATGAGGCAATTTAGACAGGGTGCACGCTTGCACTTCCAGTCCCAATCATTCAAAAAAAAGGCATCATCTCCTAATACCAAGGATACTAGTACATGTCAGAGTACATTTGGGAAGGAATTTCTCCCAGGCCCTTAATATCACAAGTGTAGGCAAAATAAATAAATCTATCAGGCTGAACAAATTGCCCACAAAACCTGTTCTCAGGGGCAGCCTTTGTACTCTCACTCAGGCCCTTTGATAATGAGGGATTCTTCCCCACTGACAAAGAGAAGAGGCAGGACGCAGCAGAACAGCGCAGGTGCTGACTGAGTGCACATCGTCAGACAGGCATCTTCCCATGCGTGTTTACCTGGATCTGCTGCCCAGGTCTCTCGCCCTCCTTTTCTGTGACAGCCTGCTCCTCAAATCCCCCCTGAGGACACTATTTGTTGATAAAGTCCTGACAAATGCCTGTCTGAAATACAATAAAGCTGGTGAAGACTCAATTAATTCACTTAAAATAGAAACAATATCTGGATTTCACTCAAATCCACCTGGATGTATATGTCAATGTGGAAGCTATCAAAAAGCTTGTGGGACTCTTCCACTAGAGCTTCAGTAGGTCCTACTCATGTCAGATGCTCAACTTCAAAGTTGGCACTTGTATGCTGAAAGATTCACCCCTTCTTTAATTCATCCCTAAGCCTTGAGAACACTTATTTCTCCCAGATTTTCTCAGCACTCTTTTTTTTTTTTCTCCTTAAAGGCTCTCCAAATATCCTAATAATGTCAACGTATATCACATAGCCCAGTGCTTTGGAGTTTCCCTCTCGACAGTCCATATTAGTGGGATACAAGAGGATACACACAAAGAGACTTGTCATTTTGGTTGTAAGGTACTCTCATAGTTTCCAATATTATGTCATTCTTTCAGTAGGTTTACTTTTCCTTTAGGCTAAAGATGGACTAAGGCAGTTGTAACTCAAATGTTATCTATCTGCTGGGTGAAAAGGTCTATTATTTCTTAGAAGGAGTTTATGGAAGTGGAGAAGAAAGTTTTTCACTTCCCTTTAACCTCTTTTGCCATGCTTTTATTCTTTCTAACCCTCCCTCTCTAACATCTGAAATATAATCTCTGGACCACAAGATATGAAGAAAAGAATAGGATATTTTGATGAAAGCAAATCATTTTGCTACACACTAAGAACACAAATAGCACAATTAATAAAACCACTTGTACATGAAAGAATTATCATGCATCATGCAGGTCATTAAGCAGGGAAAATTCCCCTTGCTAAGTCTTAGGGTTGGCTCAGGCAAACTCCTACATCAACACACAGGGATTTGCCACAGGATCTCTATAAGTTCTTCCCTGCTCCATGACTCCCTTGCTGAGAGAGAAAAAAAATGCAAACATATAGAGATAGTAGCATATATTTGGAGATAATAAAATTGCCTAATTTTTAATGTGTCCAATACAGTATGTTCTTGAGTTAAAGTTATTGAAAATGTTATACGGAGATAATTTTTCTCATTATATGTTGACTCCAAATTATATATGCCATTAAGACAAATCATGCTGAATGCATTCACAACAGTAGATTGCTCATTTTAATCTCTAACACAATTTTGTGCATTGAGTAGTTTTTTTTTTTTTTTTCCGTATTAGGAAGTAAAGGGCCAGATTCTGCCCAACTCCAAGCTAAGTCCCTGGTTGTAAACTGGAAATTCAAGTAGCCCATGAATCTTTCTGAACATTAGAAAAATATTTCATATAATATAAAGAGTGAATTCAAATGAAGAGAATAAGATATTGCCATAGAACACTCTACTACATAACTTAGGTAATGATTTGCAATGATGATTGAATGGCTAAAAATAATCAAAAGAGTCTTTAATTGTTTTTTCCATTATCATGTTTAGGTTCACAGGAACGAACATAATCAAATATACTTAGAATCATGGAACTAAGAAGGAATTCATATATCGAGGTAAGATTAGCTGAAAATGTGAGACAATCTCATCTTCAACATGGTAGCAATTTATTTCTCTCAAGTAAAGAAAATTCACAAGAAGACAATCTAGCATTAATATAGATACTGCATGAAGTTTTCAGGGGCATAGACTCTTTCCATGTCACTAATTTTCCATCTTTAGATATAGTCTTTGAGATTCAATATTGTTTCCAAAGTTACAGCCATTCTATGTACATTCTGAAAAACAATACAAAAAAAAGAAAAGAACTCCCTGTTAGGACTCCCTTGAATTTACTTCTAAAACTACTTCTCACTGGCCCAAATCAAATCATACGTCTATACCTTGCTACAAATATTCAGGAAGAAAGAGAATGGATATGAGGAGGGAATAAAAAGAGCCACATTTGAGAAATAAAATAAAAAATAAAACGTCTTTATCCTTTTGGCTCCCGAGTTTGTATCAAAACCAATCATCTGATCAAACCCGAAGATTTAGCTTTATATGTTTTTCAGGACTGAGTTTCATCTGAGGAAGGGGAGCAGAAAGAACACTACGGTCTCTCACTTCCTCCCTCCCTGGTGTTCTCAGTCTGCCTTAGAGAGGCTGCTGTGTGAACATATGTGGGAATGCACTGACATTCAGTCCCTACACTCAGTGCCAAGCTAGGGATCCCTCAAGGCTATGTCCACCAAGAAGAGTGCCTTTGTTCAAACTCTCACCGGGATCTTACATGAGCCAGCTGCAGCCTTGGCCTTAAAAGATGTTTGTCATCATCAAGGTGGCATTGGCCTTTCTGTTCCCATATGAGATCTGGCTGAACAGATTTACAGGAGTTATTATGAATTATTTCTAAGCTGTAACCTTATCAATAAAATCATAAGTAAAAATTTGTCAGCAATCTAGATATATACAATGGCTTTCCTGTAAGTTATATTCATGTTCTAATGAACTAATTTATCATGTATAATGTAAAACACAAAAACATAATGCCAAAATATCAATATAATGAAATACAAATTAAGAAACAAACAGTAGGTAGCAGTTCTAATCTCTTCTTCCTGAATATCAACAGAAAAGTTACCCTATTTTGGAGGCTACCATTCTAGAATATAAATTTTGGTTCTAAAAATGTCTCCTTAAACAGACTTGTGGCTGCCAAGAGGGTGGGGAGGGAGAAGGAGAGACTGGGAATCTGGGGTTAATAGATGCAAACTATAACCTGTGGAATGGATAGGCAATGGGATCCTGCTGTATAGCTCTAGGAACTATGTCTGGTCACTTGTGATACAGCATGATAATGTGAGAAAAAAGAATGTATACATGTATGTGTGACTGGGTCACCTTGCTGTATAGCAAAAAAAATTGACAGAACACTGTAAATCAGTTATAATGGAAAAAATAAAAATCATTATAAATGCCAAGCAAAAAAAAAAATTAAATTAAAATGTCTCCTTTACCATATGTCCACCCTCTCTGAACACTTCTTCCCCTTGCAATGGCATTCCTCCTAGCTGAATCATCTCTGTTGAATGCACCCAGACAGCTGCAGCTCTCCACAGAAGCTCTCCAGCAGAATTTCAAAAGGAAAGGCTGTTTCTTAAAACATTACAATGTATTTTAAACATACAAAAAGAGTTTTTAAATGTACACTGATTTTCTCACACTGACTTAAATCCCTCCTGGTACAGTTGAAGGTTTCTGTATCCTGATCTGTCAATAGTGGGAGTGGAAAATATCTGCTACTGTTCTATGTGTATAATTTCTTCAAGTGATGTGAATGTTCCTATTATATGAAAACAGCTGCTTGTCTAATTTTAAGGCATCTATTAATTTGCTCTTGGTGTCCTAGTGCATTTTTCTGTTCAGAATGGCAAAATCATTAGGATGTAGACACTGAGGATATATAAACATTTAAGGAAGTGAAATGCTCTTCAGTTGTTTTAGCAATTCAAGATGAAGCCTGAGAATTCAGTCCAAGCACCCAGCAGAGTTTGTAAGGCTGCCATTTAGGCAGGCACATTGCTCCATTCATCTCCACTCCAATCATAATGACACAGGCATGCTAGAGATTCCAGAAAGCTAGAAAAGGTTTGTGAGCTGTCATTTGACTATTCCAACATTATCATCCATCATCCTTGCAATTCTCGGGAGCCTGCATTCTCCAGAAGAGTCTTCGGACACTGGAAATAAACCCCTGCAGGATTAGTGGGCTCAGTCCACCTTGCCTTTGACATGGATGCAAAGCAAGGTTGCTGAATTTTCATACCTCAAGCATGTTGGGGGTGCCCACAATGGGACCAGTAAAGCTCTCTGTCACTAGTTTTGGCACATTCAGCAGCGCATACAATGTTAAAGTTGCTTAGACAAATCTGTATGAACGCAGGCAAAATTCAGAAACATTAAACATCTGAAAAGAATAATTTGTCACACCTTTCTTTAAGAACCAGACCAGGCCACTCTCTCTTTCCAATAATCCAAGATAATCTCCCCATCTCAAGGTCAGTTAATTAGCAAACTTGATTTCATCTGAATCTTAATTCCTCTTTGCATTGTAAACTAATCTATTCACAGTGTCTGGGGATATCTTTGGGGATCATTATTTTGTTTAACACAGGGTTTAATCTTGATTACTCCTGACATTGACTATTTTTACTTGTTTATTGACTATTTGAGTTTCATTTCTATGAATTTCCTTTTTTTTTTTTTTTTTTTTACTGAGGCCTTTCTTTTTCATAAGATTTACTAAACCACTTTGTATTTTTCAGGTTTCTAATATTTTGTAAATTATGTGTATTTCAAATAACATCTCCAAACCTTTGACTTATCTTTTTCCTTTCCTTTGGTGTCTGTAATTCAGAAGCACTATTCTCAATGTTGTTATTGCCTTAATCAAATTTATCACCATCTGGTTTAGAGTTTTGATTGCTCAAGAAAATTTTCCACACCTTGAAGTTACCTTTTTTGTATATTATTACCTAATTGTTTTGTGCTGTTATACAGAATGTAAATGTTTTTGTATAGTAATTTGATTTACAGGGATTTGTTGCTCTCCTTAATAGTTTATATGTAAATTATGTGTAAACAGTTTATATGAAAATTCCTTTGAATTTTCAAGGTAGTTGATTTTATTTCTTCAAAAACAAGAGTTTTTGTTTCTTCCTTCCTAATGCTTGTATATTTTATTTCTTTCATTTTTCTTCCTGTGTTGGCTGGAACTTCAAATACAATATTGAGTAAAATAGTAAGAGTAGGCACTTAAAAGTGCTTCTTTACTTTGAAGAAAGGATTCCTAAAATTTTATTGTTAAATGTACTTCTTCCTGTTAAGTTTTTGGTAGAGAACTTTTACAAAGGAAATTTCCTCAATTCTATTTTGATAAGCATTTTATCATAAATAGCTATTCAATTTTATTAAATATTTATTGATTGATCAATTAATTTTTCTAATATAAAACAATTTTAAAGGTTAAATATAAAGATTAAATAAAGGTTATTTTTTCAATATATCAGCATAATTACATTTTAGCTTACAATGATTATACATTTAAGCATCAAAAAGTAAAAACATATATACATTTATGCTATTGAATGAAATCTTTCTAAAGCATATTCTATATTCCTGTCATCTAAAATAATATATACCAAAAGTTATGACATTGTCTCCTAATTATTCAGGACAATCAACAATACTTAATGAGTTATGCTAATATTTTTAAACTGTCTTTCTTCCTCTTTCCCCAGGTTTGAATCTTATGTCTTCAGTCTACAACACCCAAGAGGTGCCTCACAAAGTCATCTACCAACCACACCCCCCCCACCCCCGCCTCAGGTCACTCCACTTCATTCCTTAAAAATTTTAGTTCCTGGCTTACTGTCATTCTCTTCAATATAACTACTGTCATAATTCTTAGAGATACCAGCAATCACATATGTGATGCTTTTCACACCCAACACTCTTAGTTTCTTAGCTCCTTCTTTATACATAAGAAAATCCTCTTTATCTCAGCAAAGCCCTGACCTTGTCATGATCCAAAGCTAGAGCCTCATCCTACTTTCAGTTTTAAGCACTTCACTCTCCAACAATACCTCCTACTACTCCAACTCACTCCTTTTTGTACTATATATATAACTCCTACAATTTATTTTAACCGGACTAATATAAATTTATTCCATAACAATTTTGTTGCTCTTCTAATGTTCATGTCTTCCGTAAACACCTTGACCCTGACAGGCATGAGCGTTAGCTTGTACACACCTTCAACTCCCTTGTTTCTTTTATTTTCTTTCTTGTTCTTGCTCTAACCTTGGTGAAATTCAGCTCTTTACTCATTTCACACTGTCCTGACAGCTGAAAATTTCAAGAAACAGGTACGTACACACACACTTACATATGTGTAGACACATACACACACACACATTCACACACACACGCTCACTCCCCAAGACTGGACTTACATTAAATTCACAGCCACTAGGAGTTCCCACTGTGGCTCAGGGGCAATGAACCCAACTAGTATCCATGAGGACGAGGGTTCAATCCCTGGCCTTGCTTAGTGGGTTAAGGATCTGGTGTTGCCATGAGCTGTGGTGTGGTCATAGATGCAGCTTGGATCTCATGTTTCTGTGGCTACGGCATCAGCTGGCAGTTACAGTTCCAATTCAACCTCTAGCCTGGGAACTTTCAAATGCCACAGGTGCAGCCATATAAAGACAAAAAGAAAAAAAAAGGAAAAAATTCATAACCCTAACCCTAAGAAAGCCTTGAATGCTATTCACACCAACAATCCTACTATATTTCCCCTGTTCAACCATTCCCCCATTTTGAGAAATAACTACTTCTTTTCATCTGATTTTTTTTTTCTCAGACTTCCAATATCTTCTTTTCATTCTCCCTCATCAACTGATGACTTTGCTTTGTATTTAATTTTGTGAGGGAAAAAAAAAAGTTTTCAAAAGTTCCACTTAGAAAATAGCTTAAGCAATTACATCTGACTGATTCCCCTGCCTTCCTTCCCCTCCCATAGACGAATTATCATTGTTCCTCTTAAGGGTAAAGCCTGTACTTCTCCATTAGATCCCATCACCTCTCCTAATGAAAAATATCATTCAAGCAATTCTCCACTCTATCTTCCTAATCATTACATTTTCTCTTTTTCCAATATTTTCCCCATCAGCATAAATAAAATGACATTTCTTCCATTAATAAAATAAGTGACCCTACCTCCCCTTCCAGCTCCTGCCCCATTGCATCCCATGCCTCTATAAGAAACTCTTTGAAAAATTGCCTATAAACACTGTTTCTAGTTCTACCCTTCTCATTTTCTTAAATATACCATAATCAGTCTTTTGCTCCATGGAACTGTACTCACATCAAAGTTATCAGTAAACTCCATGTTGCTAAATCCAATAGGTTTCATCTCACTTAATCTACTATAGAAGTTGACACTGTAAGCCATTACCTCCTACTTGAGACACAAGCATTACAATGGCAAGGATTTGTGTCAGTTTTGTTCACAACTATATCCCCACTACCAAGAACAATTTCTAGCACAGAGTACTTAGCAAATATTTCTTGAATGAATAATTTCTTTTCTGGTGAGTTTTTAACTGTCATTTGTTTCCACATTCTGAGTGGTTACTACTAACATTCTGACTTTATTTCTTTCTAATATGTTACCTCTAATATATTTTGAAATGGGTAGATGGATAACACTGTTAAAATCTTGCCCAAAAAAAGACATTTGTAGTCAAGAAGTTAGTGGCTGGAGGACTCTAGAGTAGCTAGAACCTAAGAGCCTGAATGAATTGGTTTATCTCTGACCAGAAACTTTTTTTCCTTGACTCTGGTTTAGTTAATTTTACTTGATAAGAGCACTTAAAATCAGCTAAATATAACAATTGTTAGTATTAATAATTTTCCAATATTAATATATAAAGCCCTTGAGTGTTTTTTTTTCCAATAAGACACTTATGTAATTGATGGAATGATGACAACAGGCACAATATTTTGGTGTACAGTTTCATTAATTCCAAGGAACATAAGAGATTTACTGAGAAGCTAAAATGAAATAATCTTCAGGACCTCATAATTGCACAGGACTTTTCTAAGGCCTGGGGAGGTACAAACGATGCATTGACTTGGTTTTTTGTTTTGTTTTGTTTTTAACTTTATTGGAGTATAGTCGACCTACAATGTTGTGTTAGTTTCAGGTGTACAACAAATTGAATCAGTTATACATATACATAATGAATAGATTTCCCTGTGCTATACAGTAGGTAATGTGTATATGTTAATCCCACCCTCCTAATTTATCCCTCCCCCTGACATTTTCCCTTTGGTAACCATAAATTTGGTTTTGAAAGCTTTGAGTCTGTTTCTGTTTCGTGAATAAGTCTTTTATATCATTTTATTAGATTTCATATATTAATTATCTCATATGATATTTGTCTTTCTCTGTCTGACATACTTCACTCATTATGATAATCTCTAGGTCTGACATGATTTTGTTTTTGTATAAAATGCAAAAGCAAAGAATTTTAATCCCAAGTTGTTCAGATCACTGTTACCTCCCTTTCCAACAAGACCAGCTCCTAAAATTTGTGAGCCCTGAGCAAGAACACAAATGGAGTTCCCATTCTGCAGCCTGACCTCAGTTCTACTGCAAAATTGACCCAATAAGGCAAGGGACCTCACTTGCATTGTCATCCCAACCCACACATCTGAGTTCCATCTACATTCTCCTGACCTCCACTCCTGCAAATGTTACCTCCCCCATCAAAGTCTTGGGACTCATACAACTTGAATGCTGAATGAGAGGATGGACCTGGGAGAAATTCTCAGTCATGCCCAGAAGCAGACTTTAGACTCTGTGGGGCAGAGATGGGATTAAGATGGCAGAATAGAAGAACTGGAGCTCAACTTCTCTCCTAAAAACAACAAAATTTACAACCAAATACTGAACAATCTTCAACCAAATGGACCAGAAACTTTCAAAAAGATATCCTACTCCAGAAGACAAAGATGAGGCCACATCAAGAGGTAGGTATGGTGATTATGTGATATAAGCAACCCCATACCTTCCAGAGGGGAACCCCACAGACTGGAAAGTAACTGTATCACAGAGACTCACCTACAGGAGTGAGAGTTATGACCCCACATCAAACTCCCATGTGTGAGGATCTTGCACTGGGAGAAAGAGACCCAGAGGATTTGGCATTGAAGGGCTTCTGTGCAGAAGCTCCATGGGACTGGGGGAAACAGAGACCCCATTCTTAAAAGGCACATATAGACATTCATGTGTGCTGGGTCTCAGGGCAAAGCAAAGTCTTCATAGGAATCTGGGTCAAACCTGACTGCAGTTCTTGGAGGACATCCTGGGAAAACAGGGGTGAATGTGATTTGTTGTGGGGGAAGGACATTGAAAGCAAAGCTCTTGGGAATATTCAGCAGCATGCGTCTTTCTGGAGGTGGCTATTTTGGGAAAATCTGGCCCCACTCATCAGTGCTGAGAAGTCCCAGGCCAAACAACAATCCAGGTGGGATCACAGCCCTGCCCACCAGTAAACAGGCTACCTAAAGACCCCCCCCAGGCACACAGCCACCTCAAATCTCACCAAGAGACAAAGCCCCACCCACCAGAGGGATAGGAATCAGCTCCACCTACCAGTGGGCAGGCATTAGTCCCTCCCATCAGGAAGCCTACAGCAAGCCCCCATACCAACTTCAGCCACAAGGGGGGCACACTCCAGAAGTAAGAGAGGCTACAACTCTATTATCTGTAAAAAGGTCATCACACTAAAAACCTATAAAAAATGAAAAGACAGAGAACTATAACTCAGAGGAGGGAGAAAGAAAAAAAAAACAGAAAAACAGCTAAGTGATCAGGAGATTCTCAGCCTCCAGGAAAAAGACCCTAGACTGTTGATTCTGAAGATGATGCAAGACATTGGAAATAAATTGGAGGCAAAGGTGGATAACTTACAGGAAACACTGAGCAAAGCGATACAATATATAAAACTTAAGCAAGTAGAGATGCAGAATACAATAACTGAAATAAAAAATTCATTAGAAGCAGCCAACAGCAGAATACAGGAGATAGAAGAATGAATAAGTGAGGTGGAGGACAGATCAGTGAAAAACACAGATGCAAAACAGAAAAGAGAAAAAATATTGAAAAGAAATGATGAGAGTCTCAGAGAACTCTGGGACAATGTTAAATGCTCCAACATCCCTATTATATGGGTGCCAGAAGGAGAAGAGAGAGAGAAGGGGACAGAATCAATATTCCAAGCAATAATAGCCAAAAACTTCCCTAACATGAGAAAGGAACCACTCCCTCAAATCCAGGAAGCACAACGAGTACCATATAAAATAAACTCAAGGAGGAACACCCCGAGACACATATTAATCAAACTTACGAACATTAAAGATGAAGAGAAAATCTTGAAAGCAGCTAGGGAAAAGAAACAAATAACATACAAGGGAACCCTGATAAGGTTATCAGCAGATTTTTCAGCAGAAACTCTGCAGGGCAGAGGGAGTGGCATGACATACTTAACGTGATGAAAGGAAAAAACCTCCAACCAAGATTACTTTACCCAGCAAGGCTCTCATTCAGATTTGAAGGAGAAATCAAAAGCTTCACAGATAAGCAAAAGTTAAGAGAATTCAGCAACACTAAACCAGCTTTACAACAAATACTAAAGGAATTTCTCTAGGCAGAAAAGAAAAGACCACAACCAGAAACAAAAATACCACAAATGACAAGGCTCACCAGTAAAGGAATATATATACAGTAAAGACACGAAATCATCCATGCACAATTATGCTACCAAAATCAGAAATCGTGAGAAGAGGAGGGTACAAATGCAGGACACTGGAAATGCACTTGCAATTAAGAGACCACCAATTTAAAACAATCTCGTGTATATATATATATATATATATATATATATATATATATCATATATATATATGAGATAAGAGTCTATATATATATATTCTCAAAACTTCAGAATAACTGCAAACCAAAATCTACAATTGATACACAAACAAATAAGACAAATCAACTCAAATACAACACTAAAGATAGTCATTAAAACACAAGAGGAGAGAACAAGAGAAGGGAAGAAAAAAGAGCAACAAAAACAAATCCAAAGCAATTGATAAAATGGCAATAAGAACATACATATCGATAATTACCTTAAATGTTAAGGGACTAAATGCCCCAACCAAAAGACGTAGACTGGCTGAATGGATACAAAAACAAACCCATATATATGCTGTCTTCAAGAGACCCACTTCACTTCAAGGGACACATACAAATTGAAAGTGAGAGGATGGAAGAACATATTCCATGCAATCGGGAATCAAAGGAACACTGGAGTAGTAATACTCACATCAGAAAAAATAGACTTTAAAATGAAGAATATTTTAAGGGACAAGGACATTCACTATATAATGATCAAAGGCTCAATCCAAGAAGATATAACAATTTTAAATATCTACACACCCAACATAGGTTCACCACAACTGCTAACAACCTTAAAAGGACAAATCAACAATAACTCAACAATAGTGGGGGACTTTAACACCCCACTTACAGCAATGGACAGATCAACCAGACAGAAAATCAATAAGGAAACATAGGCTCTGAATGAAGCATTAGACCAGATGGACTTAATAGATATTTATAGGACATTCCATCCAAAAGAAACAGAATACACATTCTTCTCAAGTGCACATGGAACATTCTCTAAGATTGATCACATCCTGGGCTACAAATCCAGCCTTGGTAACTTTAAAAAAATTGAAATCATATCAAGCATCTTTTCTGACCACAACACTATATGACTGGAAATCAACAAGGAAAAAACTGCAAAAAACACAAACACGTGGAGACTAAACAACGTGCTACTAAACAACCGATGGATCACTGGAGAAATCAAAGAGGAAATTAAAAAATACCTAGAAGCAAATGACAACAAAGATACGACACTCCAAAACCTATGGGATGCAGCAAAAGCCGTTCTCAGAGGAAAGTTTATAGTAATACTAGCCCACCTCAGCAAACAAGAAACAACTCAAATAAACAAGCTAACTTTACATCTAAAGCAGCTAGAGAGAGAAGAACAGACAAGACCTAAAGTTAGCAGAAGGAAAGAAATCATAAAGATCAGAACAGAAATCAATGAAATAGAAATGAAGAAAACCATAGAAAGGATCAATGAAATGAAAAGCTGGTTCTTTGAAAAGATCAACAAAATTGATAAACCCTTGGCCAGACTTATCAAGCAAAAAAGAGAGGGGACTCAAATCAATAAAATGAGAAATGAAAAAGGAGAAATAACAATGGACATCACAGAAATACAAAGGATCATAAGAGACTACTATATGCCAATGAAATGGAAAACCTGGAAGAAATGGACAAATTTTTAGAAAAGTAGACTCTGTGGGGCAGAGAATTCCAGGATCCCAGGTAGTGGACCATAGAGATGGGGGATAAGGGGGATAAAAGTAGGATTCCTCGCAGGCTTGGGGAGGACACATCCTCATGGCCTATTAGAACCTTGTCGCAGATCTAGGAGCATCTCTGAAGTCATTGACTCTGACCTCCTCACTGTCACAATTCCCTTCAAATAAGATGACTGTGGAATGACCGTAGGAATCTGGCTAAGAGTCATTGATTTGAGGATAGAATTTTTTATTTAGTGGAATATATATTTATATGGTTTTTAGTCACTTCCAGGTACAGTTTAATTGGTAATGGCAATTCTGGTACAGAAATTATGTTTAGGAATTCCCCTCTCTGCTCTCTATATTGACACACTCATTGAGGTAATACAAAGGGCGGGGCCAGTGGTCACATCACTGAATGATGCTCCTGTACATAGAGCTGGAATATGTGGGAATAGGGGAGACAAAGATTCAAGGAACACATAGAAAGAAGCTAGGAGAGAAGAAACAAAGTGTGAAATGATACAGCCAGAATAGTATATTTGCAGGATAGTCTTCTAAATTTTATGCTGTGTATGTGAAAGAATCTTGATAGAGATTTTTCCAAATTTGACCAAAACTCCTAAAAAATGTACATAGTATCATTAATAACAAGTCATAAAGCCAAAATAAACTTTCCTAAAAATCATCAGTAAAAAGTCAATCAATATTGTCACAGGAAAAAATAACTTTCTATTCTCGATGGAAACTACTATAAAATCATTACCTCATAAAGAGATCATCAGAGAACATGCAGCCAAAGATATAGGAGGAAAAGTATTGTAATGGTGATATTTCTCTAAGATTCGTGAAGCTTGTAGTATTTATCAGATTTTAAAATATATTTACCATAATATCTTTATCTAATTAGTTTTTTGTATACACTAGTTTACATTATTTTTCATAAAAAGGGCCCCCAATATTACAAAAACTTCAGGCCCCACAAAATTTGGATTCACCCTGCAAAAAATAAGGAAGGGTGTGAAGGTGAATATTCAAAGCAGAATACAGTACAATATGCTCTCAAGCTAGTAAGGCCCTTCCCAAAATTCCAGAGATCTTCTAGAAAAAGCACCACTGTTCTAGATGCCACCTGCATAGGAAGAGGAGTGTATGAGCCATAAGAAGCCCATCTTGACCATTTCCACATCCTCTTCCTCCCACACCCTTCATCAATTCTTCCAGAGACTCTGGCTCCAAGCTTGTCTGCTCACCGGACCCTATTAGCTGGTGCCTATCAACATCCCCACACTTCATACCCAGACACATATTCCTCTATTTTTACTGCAAAACTTAATGAATCAAAGTGCAGTTTTCAGAAGTAACTCTCATCAGGTCCAGACTTCAGGTCAGTCTGAGGACCAAACTTGTTTTCTCTCCAAAGAATTCCATTTAAATGATGAAACGGATGCCATAAGAACAAGACTTTTTAAAATATTAAGTATTTTATGACACTTTCTAAATCCCATTTTTGACCTTACCTTCAACTCTGAAATACAGTAAACAAGAATGAGATTTGGCCTCCATCTAGATATTAGATTAATACAGAAAGCAGATACTTTCAAAGTAAACAAACCATATAGGAGATAACAGCACTGTGGCAATTCCCATCTTTTTTTTTCCTTTCTTTCATTTTTTAAAGTTTTATTGAGGTATAGTTTATTTCCAATACCGTGATAATTACTGCTGTACAACAAAGTGATTCAGTTATACATATACACACATCCAATACTTTTTCAGATTCTTTTCCTATATAGTTATCACAGAATATTGGGTAGAGTTCCTGTGTTATATGGCTATACAGCTATACTCTACCTTGTTGGCTAACCATTCCATATATACTGTATGCTAACATGGCAAGATTTTTAGAGTTGGCGACTAATAAATGACAATACATGTCACCAGTTTATTTCATAGATGAATGGGTAATTCCCCAGGTCACACACATGAACCAGAAGAGGTTAAGCAGAACAAGAAAAGGAAAATAAAAATTTTTTTCCTTTATAAATTCATAGCACCTTAAAGGGTAAGTAAATCAGATCTGAAATCATAGCCACCCTCTCAAGATTTTTTTCATACCAAATAAGACAAGACTTGAGGCCATTACAAAATATGCGTGAAGTTGCTAGTTAGAGGCCAGAAAGGTATTCTGCCCTACTTTTCTATTGGAGCTATCACTGTAACTGACAAGGGCCCTGTACTCTCTTGCCAGGAGGCAAAACCAGCTCAGTGATTGCACATGCTTTCCTTGGAGCTATGACTAGAACTGATCTGTGCTGCCAAGTCCACTTATACAGACCATCACTGTCCTCTTGTTTCTCATAGAATGCTAGAAGCCCTGACTTCTTAAGAGAGTGCCAAAATAAATGTGCTATGTTAAATCAGGATGAGCATAGGTTTATACATTTTATTCCAAGAGCCTAGTCAAGTCATGCCTTAGAGTTTGTCTAGTAAATAATTATAGCATGAATAAACTTCCTGTGAAAAAAATACATGCCAGTGATGCCAAGCTAATCGACTTAAAACAATTATGTAAATTCAATAAATTTGACCTTTCTTTTAGTCTAGCCTTTTAACTCAGACTATAATTTTACTTCTTTTTCCTCCTTTTTTAGCAAGCCTATTAACTAAATTAGCATATTGTCTTACTTAGCTGATTCATCTAAGACTATCAAAAGATCAAGTGAGGAAAACTGGCTGTTCAATGGAGGGCTATCTTAACAGTAAAATGTCACCTGCCAATAACAACAAAGACAAAAGGTACAGAATAAGGCATTCATTATGAGTTTCTGACCTAAAAAGAGAGAATTACTATACAAACCTCATTGTTTAGAAGCCTATATTAGTGCCTTCTGAATATAAATCAATACATCAGAAATTCAATGAAAATTGCCACAGACCTCTTTCATGTTATAAATATTTTTGATTCTTTATAAATAACATTATATTGAAAATGTCATTATCCTTTGATATCAAGGTAAAACCCCTGCATCTAATATTATTTTCACATAAATTTCACTTTCTAGTCATACATACGCAAAGAGATCTAGTATTCCAATTTGATATGTTTGGCCCACTAGCATATAACAAAACACAGGATATAGTATCATGAATCTGTATAATTTTGAAGTTTAATGTATCATTAGGCACATTTCTTTTTTTTTTTAAGATAAGGAAACTAAGGCTGAAAAGTGTTCCATGACTTACCCAACAGCAGTGAAGTCTGTAACCACAGAACTGGAAATGAAGTTTCTCCAACTCTTGGTCCCATGTTCTTCCTCCATTACAACTTGACATACACAGCAAATCCCAAAGAGTGGCTTTAAGAAAGAAAGGTAGATTTAAAAATATAAAACAATCCAGATTTGAAAATTATTAAAGGCATGCTTCTTACCTATTTAGCATTAGATTAAAGTGTGAGCAAAGTAATCAAACAAAATCGTATTAGTAATCAATTTTACTTTTTAGTGAATGGTATTTAACTTTGGACAGACTTCAGAGAAATATGAGTCAGAGCCAGAAATTAGAGCTATAACAAAAGAACTATTGTCAAATTTTTATTTTAAAAGTGTAGAGGAAAACTATTACAAATGAATCTATTAAAAAAAAATAAGTACATCACGTTTGACTCATCACCAGTTAAAATTATTAGTATCTCAATTAGTGATATTTCATATTAATTTTATTTTCTCCATGCTGGAGCTGAGTGTGGTAAATATGGCATGGTAAATAGTATGTGAGAATACACAATTTCTTTTTTTAAAGTGTTATCTGCAATAAATTATGTTAAAATTATGCATTAAGGTAATACTGATATCCTAATTAGCTTGTATGAAGTTAGTCCAATTCAACCACTCAATAAAGTTTGCTTCCTCGATTGAATAATTCATCTTTATATCTAGTTGCAATATATGGCAGCTTTCCACTCTCCTGTCCCCATGTTAATCATTATGCAAACTTATTTACCTCAAAAAACATTATCTCATTCAGCTGCCAAAGAAAAAGTCTACATTTACAAAGGAAATTTTTGCTAGTAGCGTAGAGCTGGTGCTTTTTTAAAAAGCAAGAGTTTTCAATATAAGAAAATTTAAGATTACCCAAAAGTCATTATAAAAGCCAAATAAATGTTAAAACATTACATTTGCTAAATAATCCTAAAAACAGTCATTTTACTTAATAATCAATAACTTTGGAATGTCAAATTATTTTTTTTAAGTTTGAAGTTCAACCTCCCTACTGTAATGAAGATTCCAATTTGTAAAATACTGATTCAGAACTGAACCTCAGTGGTGGGATCAGAATGGCAGAGGCATAAGACATGGCACTCATCT
The DNA here is from genome assembly GCF_016906955.1 of Phacochoerus africanus. Taxonomy (NCBI): domain Eukaryota; kingdom Metazoa; phylum Chordata; class Mammalia; order Artiodactyla; family Suidae; genus Phacochoerus; species Phacochoerus africanus. The sequence goes on from NC_062554.1 coordinate 79,568,422, forward strand.
TCTTCCACAAACATATCAAAACAAAAAAACTAAGTGTAAAGCAATTCACACAGGACATCTACTGAACACTAGCAGAGGACTTCAGACTTCCAGAACATGAAAGAAACTCTCCACATAAACTGGGTAAACAAAAGAAAAAACAGAGGGAGGGGGAGAGGAGGAAAAAAAAGGAATCAGGACAGGATCAGCACTCCAAAAGGAAGCTGCAAAAGAGGAAAATAGAGGAATATGCATCCTGGGAGGCCACCTAAGTGATACAGGGATCAGCCAGGATGGAGGAGGAGCCTCAGGCCTCCAAGAAAAGGGCAGCAGCGGGTCACAGGAGGGCAAAGCTGAGAGAGCCACACAAATCATCAGTACCACCACATGGACACCACCACCTGACACACCCAGGTGGGGGCTGGGTGCTGAGATTAAGGTTTTGGAGGTCAGTTCCCTGCAGAGGACTAGGGTTGACTGTGTGGAGAGAACCTGAGGGGACTAGGGAGCTGTGCGCCACAGCTGAGGGAGCACTGGAGGAGACCTGGCCACAGGAGAAACAAGGTGCCATTGTTGAGGAGAGAGAGAAGAGGAGAGGCAGGAACATCAGAGCAACTTTTTCCTCTGCACATGTGTGGGAGCCTCTTATACAGGCTCCCAAGGGCTGCCGCTGCAGCCAATTCTGAGTCCTGAGGTGGACATGGCCTACACCACTGAGGGTTCTGTGAACAGGCACTGAGTTAGGCCCCAATCACCTCAGGAGTCCCTGCTGCTGGGAGGGCCCTGCAACCTAGTGTCACCCATTGCCCTCATATCTCTGGCAATACACATGCCCTGTGATGCTGCTGCTAAAGGCTCTGGGACCCCAATTCCCTGAGGGTCACTACACTAGCCAGGGTCCCGCAACCCGAAGCAGCCTGCACTCTCACCCCCTTGTGGGTTCCTCCTACTGCTAGGGTCCCAGCAGTCAGGTACCCCTTTACAGTTGCTGCCCATTTTTCCCACCTCCCTGGAAGCACTTGCAGGCCTTACACCTGCACACCCCTATCAATGGGATAACAGCTTGCACACACTGAGGAAAGAGAAAACAAGCTTGCAAATCAAAAGCGGCCCTCACACCAAAAAAAAAAAAAAAAAAATAGCAAGCCCTCACAAGCTACTCAGGGATGCTCCCAAATATAAATAGTCCTCCAAAACTACAGTAGATAATTATTTTCCATAAACTCAAAGACTAAAACAAAAATATAAGCAAAATGAAGAAGCTCAGGAATCATTCCCAGTTAAAAGAACAGGAGAATTCCCCTGAAGGGGCAAACAGTAAAACAGACCCCTGCAGTAACAGACACAGAGTTCAAAAAGAGGTAATGAAAATACTAAAGGAATTAAGGATAGATATCAAAAGTAATGCAGATCATGTTACAAAGGAACTAGAAACTGTAAGGAGGAGCCAAGAAAAACCAGAAAATTCACTTGCAGAGAAGAAAGCTGAGCTAAAGGCATTGAAGAGCAGAATGAATATGATTATGATTTAATAACTGACTTAGAATAATGGAAATCACCCAATTAGAACAGTAGATGGAAAATCAAATCTTTTTTAAAAAATGAAAGCAATATAAGAGATCTATGGGATAATATAAAGCATTCCAATCTTTATATTATCCAGAAGTAGAAGAAAAAGAAAAGGGGATTGAAAATATATTTGAGTATATCCTTCTAGACATGCTTTAAATATTAACAGTGCTTTTCTATGGAGGAAGAGATTATGGTGGGGCTTTCAGTTTCTGCTCGCTACCTGGGCATGCAATTTATAATGTGAAAAAAAAAATCAAGAAAGAAATTATCATTTTGGGAAAATAAATAATTATTTAAAAGCTGACCCACTTTACAGAATTAAAGAAAATCCAAAACACTAAAAAAAAAGAAAATATATTTGAAGAAATTATGGCTGAAAATATTTCCAAATCTAAAGAGGAACCAGATATCAAGATAGAAGAATTACAGAGGCCCCAAACAAGTTGAACCTAAACAGATCTACCCCAAGACATACTAAAAATGGGAAATATTAAAAATAAGGAGAGGATTCAAATGGCAGCAAGAGAAAAATAAAGACTTTCATAACCCATCATAAGGCTATCAGCTGAATTCTCTACAAAAATGGTACAGGCCAGAAAAGAATGATAAGATATACTCAGAAATACAAACAACCATAGGGGAATACTATGAATTTTTAGAACCATACAGCCCACCAAAACTGAATCAAGAAGAAATAGATAATTTGATCAGAAAAATCACTAGAAATAAAATTTAATATATAATAAAAAGAGTCCCAGCAAATCAAAGTCCAGGACTAGATGGCTTCACAGGCAAATTCTACCAAACATGCAAAGAAATTATACCCATTCTTCTTAAACTCTTTCAAAAGACTGAAGAAAGAGGAACAGGCCTAAAGACATTCTATGAATCCACTATCACCTTAATATCAAAAGCAAAGATATTATCAAAAAAAATTATAGGACTATATCTTTGATGAATATGTATGCAAAAATTCTCAAAATTTTAGCCAACTAAATCCAATAACTCACACACACACACACAAAAATCATATACCACGACAAATGGGTGCATCCCAAGTTCACAAGGATTGTTCAACATATGCAAATCAATCAAAGTAATAAATTACATGAACAAAAGAAAAGTCAAAAACCACATGATTATCTCAATAGGTGCAGAAAAACATTTAACAAAATCTAATATCCATTCACGATAAAAAGTCTTACCAAAGTAGGTAGTGAAAGAACATATATCAACATAATAAAAGCCATTTATGACAATCCCACAAAACATACCTTAACAACATTAAATCCATTTATGACAAACCAACAGACAATATAATACTCAACAGAAAAAGCTGAAAACGTTCCTGCTAAAATCTGGAATAAGACAAGGATGCCCACTCTAACCACCTTTATTCAACATAGTACTGGAAGTCCTAGCCATAGCACTCAGACAAACAAAAGAAATAAAAGTATCCACATTGGAAGAGAAGAGGTAAAATTGTCATGATATGCAAATGACATGATATTACATATAGAAAACCTTAAGAACTACACACAAAAACTACTCAAACTAATAAATGAATTCAACAAAGTAGCAGGATACAAGATTAACATCCAGAAATCAATTACATTTCTGTATATTAACAAAGAAATATTAGAAAAGGAATATTTTTTAAAATGCCTTCTAAAATTGTACCAAAATAAAATAAAATAAAATTTTTGGAATAAACATGACCAAAGAGGTAAAAGACTTTTATACTGATATCTATAAAATATTAATCAAGGAAATTAAACATGATTCAAAGAAAGAGAAAGATTCCTATCTTCCTCGATTAGAAGGATTAATATTGTTAAAAAACCCATACTACCCAAAGCAATCTATGGAAAACAGTATGAAGGTTCTTCAGAAAACTAAATATAGAACTACCATATGACCCAGCAATCCCACTCTTGTGCATATATCCAGACAAAACTTTCATTCAAAAAGTACATGTATCCCTATGTTCAGAGCATCACTATTAACAATAGCCAAGACATGGAAACAACCTAAATGTCCATCTACAAATGAATGGATTATGAAGTTGTGGTACATATACACAATGGAATAATACTCACCTAGAAAAAGAACAAAATAATGCCATTTGCAGCAACATGGATGCAACTAGAGATTTCTCATATTAAGTGAAGTAATTCAGAAAGAGAGAGACAGATACATGTGATATCACTTATATGTGGAATCTAAAATATTACACAAATGAACCTATCTGTAGAACAGAAACGAACTCATGAACATAGAGAACAGACTTGTGGTTGCCAAGGGAAGGGGAAGGAAATGGGATGGACTGGGAATTTGGCATTAGTAGATGCAAACTATTGCATTTGGAGTGGATAAGCAATGAGATCCTGCTGTATAGCACAGGGAACTATATCCAATCTCTTCAGATAGAACATGATGGAAGATAATATGAGAAAAAGGATGTGTGTATGTGTACATTTATATGGGTTACTTTGCTGTATATCAGAAATTGGCACAGGATTGTAAATCAACAATGCTTTAATTTAAAAAAAAAACAAAAACAAAAATGAGCCTGTGCTTTTCTGCCCAGTTTCTTCAAATCTGCCTTACCTCCAATATTCCCCAATTTCCTAAATGCAACCGCAAAACATCCATGTTTTCATAGCTAGGAACCACCTGGATTCCTTACACTTTCCCAAAGTTCACCAGCAAATGTTATCAGTTATTCAGTTATCCAAAACAAGCATTACACCCCAATATAAGATTATATTATTTTAAAAATAGCTTCAAAATACTCCTCTGGCTTTTGTCCTTCATCCTCTGCAGTCTGCTTTCCACATAGGAGCAGGAGTGGTACTTTGAAATGTTCACTGAAGTCTGCATGCATCTGACTAAAACCCTCAAAGGTTTTTTTTTTAATTGAATTTGGAAAAAAAAATTGTCAATGAATTGTCACAGCCCTGTAATTAAAGATGTCTGCAATCTTATTGACCTCTTCCTTACACTTGTAAAGCAAAATTCCTCTTATGTCCCAAAAATTTCTCCCTTCCTAACACTTCCATGTGTGGTTTCCTCTTCCAGGAGTGTGTTTTCGTCTTTTCTCTGCATGGCACATTCTGCTCATTGGTCATAACTCAGCTGAAACTTCTTCTCAGAAAGATTTTCAATTTTACGTCTATCTAAAATGAGTTCTCTGAATCTAACCCACCCCACTCCTATTTGTTGCCCATTCAGAACCAGTTGTTCAAGGTAGCAACCTGTCACTGTATTTCTTTGATATGATTGTTTACTTCTTATGGCTTAGCCTTTTCCCCCACCCCACATAACCTCCTGGAGTGAAGAAACCATATCTCCAATTTTGACCAAAGTTTCTTCAATATTTAGCAAATATAAATTGATGAGTAATTGGTAAAGGTGTAGGTAAAATGTTAAAAGTTCTCAGAGTTTTTGATGATTTTCATACTTATAAAAATAAAAGCAAAGAGATTTTAAGCAATATCAAATTAAAGATATTTCATGTAGGTAAAGAATCAAGATGGACCAAAACACATTCTAATATGTGTTTTTTTTTTTTGTCTTTTTGTCTTTTGTCTTTGTTGTTGTTGTTGTTGTTGTTGTTGCTATTTCTTGGGCCGCTCCCGAGGCATATGGAGGTTCCCAGGCTAGGGGTTGAATCGGAGTTGTAGCCACCGGCCTACACCAGAGCCACAGCAACGTGCTAATATGTGCTTTAATGTCTACATATGCCCTAATGACTACTAGGAGTATTTTACTGGAACCTTTTCAAGGCATTAGAAGATAACAAAGAATTCAAGTGAAGTCTTTTTTGAGGTACTGCAAGTCTTTGTCTATTTAACTACAGAAAAAAATTCTTCTTGGACCTGTGTTCTGGAGAACAGCAATTTCAAGATCAAATTATTTCCACTCATAATTGGCAGGTTATTCCTAAATTGTGATGGATTTTTGCTGCTAATGATCAGCTCTTTCGCCCTTTGTTACTTGCATCCACTGCTGTTACAGCTGGTAAGAGTTAGAGCTATCTCAAATTCTCAAGCAGAGGTTTTCCTCAGTGTGAAGCTAATTAAGCCACACAGAGGCTCCAACCCCTGAACTTGCCCTCATTAGCACCATACCATAACCAATGAAACCAACTAGCCAGATAGACTGAATAAAATATTCCTACTGACAGTCCACCTCTCAATTTCAGTTAGAAAAGCAATCAGCTTTTGATATTTACCAGAAAGCCTGGTGATAAATTCCACAACTTAATTAAACAGATATTTCAAATGGGATGCCAAAGTAACAGCTCAAACACCTTTACACTTTGTAGGTAAAGTCTGTTTCATTGTTTTCTAAATTATACCATTTTCCCAAATAATCTGTGCTTCAGAGTTGGACAACTCATGATGGCTGCATAGATGGCTTCACTTAGCATATGAAATATTTTCCTAAACAGTGAATGATCACATACTTGTGTGTATATGTGTACATTGTATGTATGCATAGATATAAAGCATCAATTACAGAATATTGCTAATATGTATTTTCCCCAAACTCTGAATGCCATCATATGCATCAAGGCAACAAGCAAAAGAGTACCATATTGATTTCTTTTGGTAAATGGGCATTCTACTTTGAGTTTTGTGTGCTCTGAAGTCTGCATTGTTCACTCCACTTGCACTCTTCCTACTAATTATTTTGTGTTCAAATGAACAATTTTAATCTTTGATGACTAGCAAAAGAAGTATAAGTGATAGTACTGAGACTATCACAAAGATAAACAATAAAAAATATATCAGGCTGGTGATAACTTTTACAGGTCAAGGAATTAGCACAAAAAATAAGAGGTAGATCATAAAGAACAAATTAGTGGTTACTTATGGGGAAAGGGAACAGAGGGTCAAAAGAAGGGTATGGGATTAAGTACTACAAACTATTAAATATAAAATAAACTACAAGGATATACTGTACAACCCAGGGTTATAATAGCTGTAAATGGAGTATAAATTTTTAAAATTATGAATCACTCTATTCTACACATATAATATCATACATCAAACCATATTTAAATTAAAAAAAAAGAAATATAGAGGTACCCACTGTGCCACAGTGGATTAAGGATGCAGTGTTGCTGCATCTGTGACATAAGATAAGGTGCAGCTGCAGCTCAGATTCAGTCCTTGCCCTGGGAACTTCCATATGCTGCAGGTGAAGCCAAAAAAAAAAAAAAGAAAAGAAAGAAAAAAAGAAAGGAAGGAAGGGAGGAAGGAAGAGAGAAAAGAAATATTTTTAAAAGACCACAAATAACAAATGTTAGTGAGGATGTGGGGAAAAAAGGAACCCTAATACATTGCTGGTTGGAATGCAAATTGGTGCAGCCACTATGGAAAACAGTATGGAGCCATCTCTAAAAACTAAAAATAGAACTACCATATGACCCAGAAATTTCACTCCTTGGTTTACCCAAAAAAATGGTATATCCAAAGAAAATGAAAACATTAATTTAAAAAGATAGATGCACCCCAATGTTCATAGCAACATTATTTAAGATAACCAAGATATGGAAGCAAACTAAGTGTCCATCAATAGATGAATGGATAAAGAAAATGGGGGGGGGGCGGTGATGGAATATTACTCAGCCATAAAAAGAATGAAATTCTGCCATTTGCAGCAATGTGGATGGACCTAGAGAGTGTTATGCTTAGTGAAATAAGTTAGAGAAAGACATTATATGATGCCACTTATAAGTGGAATCTAAAATTAAAACAAATGACTATATATAATAAATCTGAAGCAGCCTTGTCAGACATAGAGAACACAATAGTTATTACCAGTGGGAAGTGGGAAGGGGGAAGGGACAAAGTAGGAGTATGGGATTAAGAAATACAGACTATGTATTAAATATAAAAGCAGCAAGGATATATTGTATAGCATGGGAAAATATATCCATTGCTTATAATTACTTTAAATTATGGATGATCTATAATAATAGTGAATCGCTATGTTATATACCTGAAACTAATATAACTTTGTAAATCTACTATATGTCAATTAAAAATAAACTTCAAAGAGTATTATATTTAATGATAAGAAACTGAGCTACCCATCCCTAAAATTGGAAACAAGTCAAGATCATACAGTTTAATTACTTCTATCCAACACTGTATTGGGAGGACAAGCCAGTGAAATAAGGCAAAAAACCAAAATAAATTTATCCAAAGTAGGAAAAATGAAAACTGCCTTAATTCAGAGATTACATAATTCTATATAGAGAATACTAATAAATTTTAAAAATCAAAAATATGTTAGAACTAATAAGATTTAACAAGGTTGAATTATGAATAAGTAAACTATTCTCTATATCATAAAGATAATTAAAAATGAAATTAAATAGAAAAAAACATAATTAGGGATATATTTAGTAAAAATGTGTAAAACTACAGCCCTAACAATGATAAAATATTGCTCAGAGAAATTAATGAAGACCTTAATTAAATGAAGAAATATACTACATTTATGAAACAGAAGGCTCAATACTAAACTCATTTATCTCAAACAAATAAGCAGACTCAATGCTTTCCAATGAAATGCCCAGTAGATATTGGCAAGTTGATTTTTTATTATATATGGCAATGAAGAAGACCCACAATAACAAAAATAATCTTGAAATATAACAAAGTTGGAAGATTTACAATACTTGACTGAAAGGCTTATAGTAAATCATATCAATCGAGACAGTATAATCCTGGCATAAGAATAGACAAAGATCTCAGAAGAAAAGAAATAAGCACCCGCTCATAGGTCTTTTCAACATACATCAAAGTAGCTTAATGGAGAAAGAAAAGTCTTTTCAACAACAACAAAAAGACCATATAACTTGGGGAAAAAAATCTAGATCTATATCTCATACCCTGTACAAAAATTGGTTCAATATGGACTATAGGCCCCAATATAAAAGCTAAAACTATAAAAGTCCTAAAAAATACTCAGAAGAGTATTTTCATGACCTAGATGTAAACAAGGATTACTTGGTGCCAAGAAAGCAATAATAATGAAGAAAATAGATAAATTAGACTTTATGAAATTCAATAGCTCCTCTTCAAAAGACACCATTAAAAACTGAATTGGTGGAGTTCCTGTTGTGGCTTATTGACTACTAAAACCCGGATAGTATCCATGAGGACATGGGTTTAATCTCTGGCCTCGCTCAATGAGTGAAAGATCCCCCATTGCTGTCAGCTGTGGTGTAGGTTGCAGACGTGGCTCATATCCTGCGTTGCTGTGGCCGTGGCATAGGCTGGCAGCTACAGCTCTGATTTGACCCCGAGCCTAGGAACCCCTATATGCCACATGTGCGGCCCTAAAATTTCCAAAAAAAAATGAATTGGTAAGCCACAGGCTAGAAGGAAAATTTGTGATAAATCTGACAAAGGATTTGTATCTAGAATAAACAAATTTTATAACTCAATGATAAAAAGCCAAACAATTTAAAATGAGCAAAAGGCATACATAGACATTTCGTGAAAGAATATGTACAAATGGCCAATGAACTCATTAAAACCTGCTCAACTTCATTATAAATCAAGAAAGTGTTAAAAATAAAAAACTTTAATAAAGTACAACTACACAACCACCAAAGTGGATAAAATTATAGACCAAAAACATCTTCACACTTTAATGAAAATGTAGAACTTTAAAACATTGTTGATAAGGATGTAAACTGATACATACAATTTAGAAAGTGATTTGTAAATTTCTTATAAAGTTAAATATATACATAACCTATAATTTCATAATTCCATTCTTAACTATTTCCCAAGGTAAATGAAAATCTATGTCCACAAAAAAAAACTTGTATAAGAAGGATTATTATACAAGTTGTAGGATTATTTATACTAGTAAAAAGAAGCAATCCAAATATCTATCAACAAAGAATAATATATTCATACCATGGAATACTACTAAGCAATAAAGAGGAATAAACTGATACAAAAAACAACACACATGAATTTCAAAAATATTATGCTTTAGTGAAAGAAGCTAAATATGTCAACTTAAAATCTATCAGAAGCTTCCTATCACTTATGGGATAAAGTGAAAACGGCTTTGTATAATAGGCAAAAAGCCTCCATAATCAGGTTTCAAATTGGTCTATCTCCTCTTCTCTCAGCACTCCTAAGCCTCAAGCAATACTATATAAAATTCAAGAATCTGCAAACTCCTTTGTAAAGATAATAAATATTTTAGCCTTCATAGGCTGTGTGATTTTTATCACAAATACTTAACCTTGTCACTGAAGTGCACAAGGTGCCATAGACAGTAAGTAAACAAAGGATTATGTGTGTTTCAATAAACTTTATTAACAAAAACAGGCTACTGGCTGCATTTGACCTACAACCCACAGTTTGTGACTTCTCCTGTAGTTCTTACTGATCCCTTGACTTAACATCAAGCTGAAGTGTTCACAAAAGAGTGTCTCTACTCTATGAATCTACATTAGAATAGATAAAACTAATCCCACAGTAAATGACATGAAGACAATGGTTACTCTTGGAGGTTGTCCAAAGGATTGCCTGGGAAAGGACACAAAGGAATTTTCTTGGATGGTGGAAACTTTATGTCTGATATACACGTGGTTACATGGGTGTTTGCATTTTTCAAAGCTCAAATTATACCTCAATTGAAAAAATTCAAAAGCAAAACTGAAAACTGTTTACATCAAAAAATAAAAAGTGTTACTGATACCAATATCTAGAGTTTACAATTAATGTTTATGTATTATGTAACTAAAGTCAGTTATAAGAAATTTAATTATATGCCTTTTTAAAAACTCAGAAATTCTCCTCAGGTTTATACAGTAATGAAAATGTACAGAAATGAAAACATTTAAAAATTTTTAATACTAAGAATATCATGTCACACAATGTAATTTTGTCCCTGTTGTGTAAGCCAAGAAGATTTTATGACGCTAAATCACTATACAGAATTCCCAGGGAGATGCAAGTGTTCACTACTAGAAATGAGGAACTGAATGTAAAAGCTGTATGAAACTAAAGTAATATTGCCACCAGATTTAAATCTATCTTTTAAATGCTCTACATACAAACACATGCATATATATAAATACATATATTACCTACATATTCCATTTATATATATATATTTTTTAAGGGACATTTATCATACTTTTTTTTAATTTTTTTAATAATTTTTTTTATTTTCCCACTGTACAGCAAGGGGGTCAGGTTATCCTTACATGTATACATTACAATTACATTTTTCCCCCACCCTTTCTTCTGTTGCAACATGAGTATCTAGACAAAGTTCTCAATGCTATTCAGCAGGATCTCCTTGTAAATCCATTCTAAGTTGTGTCTAATAAGCCCAAGTTCCCGATCCCTCCCACTCCCTCCCCTCCCATCAGGTTTTTTTTATGTGGAAATACAGTGTGCACCTTAATGGCTAGAGCTTTGAAGCTTGCCTTTGAAAGTGGTTCCACTACTTACAAGCTGTGTGACTGTGGTAAATCACTTAATCTTCTGGTTTCTGAGTCCTTCTTGTATAAAATGTAGAAACTAACAACAATATATAACAAATAGGTTTTTTAATTATTTATTTATTTATTTTTTATTTATTTATTTTTTTTTTAGGGCCACACCTGTGGCACATGGAAGTTCCCAGGCTAGGGGTCCAATCAGAGCTGCAGTTGCTGGCCTATGCCACAGACACATGGATCCAAGCTATGTCTATGATATATACCACAGCTCAGGGCAATGCTGGATCCTTAACCCACTGAGAGAGACCAGGGATCTAATCCACAACCTCATGGATACTAGTCGTAACCCACTGAGCACATTGGGAACCCCTGCAGATAGGTTTTGTGAGGAATCTATGAAACAATGCAAGGAAAAATTTTAAAGCAATACTTTGGACAGACTGTGGTCACAATAAAAGCTAGCTGAATTCTTCTTATTTTAGCAGATACATCCATAGATAAAGATATGAATATTGATACAGAAGTGAATATGAGTATGGATAGAAAAAAGTACTAAACATTTTAATAACATTTTTCCCTGGCCAGTGGGATTATATATGATTTTTCAAGTCCTTGTATGCCTTCTATATTCAATAAAGATTTTTGTAATCAATTTTTTTTTAATCTGGAAAAAAGAAAAGAGTTGTGTCCCAAAAGTTCCAGGCAAACATTCCATTGCCCTCCAAGGTAGTCCAACTGTCCTTCAGATATGCAGACATCATTCTAAGTGAATTCTGCGCTATAACTGTGAAAATATCTCCTCAATAATTAAAGCATTAGCCAGTTGGCCTTTTCCATAAAATCATAACAGAAACGGCTGATCAACACATTATGCAGGAAATTCTGTATCCCATGGCTGGAGATTAATAGAATGGCATATTCCATTGACATTGTCATACTAAGCAACAGTGTTCTCTCCATGCAGCCACAGAAGTGGGTTCGCTGTTCTGAGCCAATCTAAGGTGATTACCATGGAATAGCACTCATTTCACTAACAGCAAGGCATATTATCCTTCATGCATGGAGTAGCATCGAGTTTAATAAGATTCTAAAAGTGAAACTGAGTACATTTGGGAAAAGGACCCTAAACCCTGCAGAAAGTATTTTGTCACCTCCTACTTGTTTATCATTTGTGTGTCAAATAGCCATCTTAATTATCCTAATGAATCAATTTAATAGAAGGGCAAGTGGATACCATAACAGAAAGAAGGCAACGTTGATATTACAGACTTGAAAATTTGATTAAAGGAGTAGAAAAATCATCTCTTGTGCTATAGAGGCATTCCATCTGGGGGAGAGGGGATAAAACAGAAAATCATTTTGTATTAGGATGCCACAGATAAAGAAAGTATCTTTTTAAAATTTAACTTTTGGTGAGAAAAAGCAAGTATTAAAGATTAGGGCTGGCTTGTGTTAAGGAATACTCTGGGGACTGGGATAGCCATGCCAGTCTTCAACTCAGCTCACCCTACTGCCAGCTTTCTAAAAGAGAAATTCTTCAACTTTAAAACCCATCAGAATCTCCACCATTACCTACAGGATAATAGGAAAATGGCTTTCCTTAGCAGCCAAGAATCTCCATAATCAGTCTCCAGTTTTGCCTGCTTCCACTCCTATCAGTACTTCTGAGGCTTCAGAATGCTACTTGCTGAACGCTTAACATAACATCTTGCTTTTCCATACAGCAATGCCACAGCACATGTTGTTTTGCCTAAAATGTCCGTTTCTCCTTTGTTCTTTTGAATTATTCCTGCTCATCCTTTACAATTAAGTTTTTAAATTTCCAATTGCTGAACAGAGTTGATTACATCTCTTTGCTGCTGCTCATACCTTACAACGTGTACCACATTAACATTAGGGATTCTTGACACATGTATTTTTCTTCCTAGAAGACTATGTGTTTCAGGAGAGCAGGGAGGGCAGAGATTGTGTCTTTTTTTTTTTAATTGGAAACATAGTGGATTTACAATATTGTGTAGTTTCAGGTGTACAGCATACTTAATCAGTATTTTGGCAGATTATACTCCATTATAGATTATTACAAGACAATTGGTATAATTCCCTGTGATATACAATATACCATTGTTGCTTACCTATTTTATACATAGTAGTTTGTATCTGTTAATTCTGCATCCATAACTTTTCTCTCCCCCTCTTTATTGTCCCTTTGGTAACCACAAATATGTTTTCTATGCCTGTAAGTCTGTTTCTGTTTTGCACATACATTCATTTGAACTATTTTTTAGTTCCACGTGACCTAAAGTGATAGCATACAGTTTTTGTCTTTCTCTGACTTATTTCACCAATATTCTCTAGGTCTGTGTTCATAGCTACAAATGGCAGTGTTTCATTCTTTTTTATTTTACGGTTTAGTAATATTCGTGTGTGTGTGTGTGTGTGTGTGTGTGTGTGCATGCGCTATATATTGGGACATATTCTTAATCCAGTCATCTATTGATGAGTATTTGGGTTGCTTCCATGACTTGGTTACTGTAAACAGTGCTGCTATGAACACTTGGGTGCATGTATCTTCTCGAATTAGTGTTTTCATTTTTTTCCAGATATATACCCAGGAATAGAATTGCTAGATTATTTGTTAGTTCTACTTATAATTTTTTAATGAACTTACATATTGTCTTCCATAGTGGCTTTACTGATTTACATTCCTACCAGTAGCATACAAGGGTCTCCTTTTCTCCACAGATTGTGTCTTGATTACATTTGTATTCCTCTGCAAGGTAAATAGTAGATATTCTACAAAAACGTCTTAAAGGTGGACTGTTGAATAAATAAACTAGGAAAAAATTATTCAATACTTTTTTTTTAAATCATCATAAGACTAAAATCAGAGGAAAACTATAAATTAATAAAGGGAGGAGCAAAACAAAATTACTCAGTAGTTATTAGCCTTATTTTCCTAATGTTTCATCATATTTATCAACTAACATTTTTTTTCCTTCTCTAACCCTTCAAATTATTCAAATCTGACTTAGAGCAAAATTGCTTTTTTGGCCGAATTGATACCCAATAGCCTAAGAGAATCATAATAGTAGCCAAAGTGTAAAACTTAGGTCAGACAGAACTGTTTCTCACTGGAATGAACTGGAGTTATTGATGTTAAGCTCACTCTATGAACAAATGTTCAGGTTTCCATGTATATCTTGTAAGTACTCCAGGACAGAAGCATCATATGCAGGTTTTCCAGAGGTAATTTAACTTCCAGTAAAGATTAATTTTCCAGTTATTTGGTTTGACTGGCATGGGGTCCACCTAGTCATTCTGAATTTTTAAAATTATAATGGAAAGTTTCATATTTGCCATATTTTCCTCTGTGAGTAGTTTCATATATCTCAATAGCTTTTCCCACAATCCTTTTTCCTACACTTATACCAGCTGATTAGAAGATCCCAGAGGCTAATTAAGCTTTCTCTCTCTCTCCAGTTAATATCAAGTCCCTAGAATAGAACAGTATTTATTAAAATATGTTATGTGCAACACCAATTCCACAGGATGTTAATATTTATTATATGAAAGAATATTCTGTGATCAACTTAGTAAACAGTGAAATGCTTTCTTTCACCAGGACTCCTCAGAGGCTTTAATACATTTGAGTGCATCAAAATTTTCAAATATTAATATATGTGATTATATAAGAATTACTGCATATATGACTATGACCCATTTTTTCCTAGGGTACCTCTCAACATAGTAGTAGTCTGTGAAATATGCTTTGATAGAGGTGCTCTTTCTCTCAAAAGAAAGATATAGAGAATGTGAGATACTTCAAGAGTATCATGGCAGGAGCTCCCGTCATGGTGCAGTGGTTAACAAATCAGACTAGGAACCATGAGGTTTCCGGTTCGATCCCTGGCCTTGCTCAGTGGGTTAATGATCCGACTTTGCCATGAACTGTGGCATAGGTTGCAGATGTGGCTCGGATCCCACATTGTTGCGGCTGTGGCGTAGGCCAGCGGCTACAGCTCCAATTAGACCCCTAGCCTGGGAACCTCCATATGCCACAGAAGGCGGCCCTAGAAAAGGCAAAATGACAAAAAAAAAAAAAAAAAAAGAGTATCATGGCAGTCAATTCTTTAAGACTGACAAGAAAATGACTACAATTAGCAGTGACCATCTCACCAAAGTAAAACATGTCCCCCAAATAAGAAAGATGCATATATGGGAGTTCCTGTCATGGCTCAGTGGTTAACGAATCCGACTAGGAACCATGAGGTTGCGGGATAGATCCCTGCCCTTGCTCAGTGGGTTAACGATCCGGCGTTGCCCTGAGCTCTGGTGTAGATTGCAGATGCGGCTCGGTTCCTGCGTTGCTGTGGCTCTGGCATAGGCTGGTGGCTACAGCTCCGATTCGACTCCTAGCCTGGGAACCTCCATATGCCGCAGGAGCAGCCCAAGAAATAGCAAAAAAGACAAAAAAAAAAAAAGATGCATATATGTGAATAGTTGGATGTCCATTTCTCTTGATGACATTTAAATTTTGTTCAAATGAAAACAAAACGAAGTTACAGATAAAGCAAATATCTATATTAATTAAAACACAAATAGAAGACTTTTGGATTCAGAATTAGGGAGTTGGAGGATGCACTGTCTCGTGTACAATTCTGTCTTAGAATTTTTGTGAGGTAAATGACATACAAAAAAGATTACACTAAATGTTTTTTTGAAGTAGAATATAAACAATAACACAGATGCATCCATGGGTTTCTAATTTGGAATGCTAAATAAATCATATTATACAATTGAAATATATGTGTAGGTGCTCACCGGTATGTGTAAATGGATATGGAAAGATGGCTTGCAAGGGAAGCCAACTGAGGCCAGTAATGATGATTAGGGAGGGCAAGTCATGGAGTGATATCAATTAAGATAGACTTGAGATCAAAAATTAGGTGTTGGGAGCCCAAGACATGGGTGGGCAATGGTTAATACACAAAATTCCAAGGAAATAGTTGGCCCAAGTACGTCTGTGGATCGAGAATATTAATCCAGTAAATAAAGGCTCAGCAGCAAGACATCAGTCTGATCTAAGAGAAAGTGGTTCCATTGTGGCACAGTGGAAATGAATTTGGCTAGTATCCATGAGGTTGTGGGTTCGACCCCTGGTCTCATTCAGTGGGTCAGGGATCGACGTTGTGGTGAACTGTGGTGTAAGTCACAGATGCAGCTCGGATCTGGCGTTGCTGTGACTGGCGTAGGCCAGCAGCTATAGATCCAATTTGACCCCTAGCCTGGGAACTTCCATATGCCATGGGTTCGGCCCTAAAAAGCAAAATAAATAAATAAATAAATAAAATAAAATAGGCTTCACATCTTAGGAACTCGGGATTATCAGAGTCTCTTTGGTACAACTGGTTAGCATGTTTGGCTGTTAAATAAAAAGTTCATAGAGACAGTCCTGGATTTAATTATTATCCTGTCACTTCCTAGCTCTAAGAATTTTGAATACATTATTTGTGAGACACTCAAAGGACTATTGAGACAAGTATATGAAAATATATGTATATAAATTAACTGGAACATCCCTATCACTCAAAAGATGCTTAGTAAATATTAGCTACTACTATTGTTAACAATTTTCCAGGATGGTATTTCAAAATTGGGATAAAGAAGAAATCTACTTATATTAAATACCCAGAGAAGATATGAACTGGGAGTTTACTTTGTAGGGATCTCTTTATCAGAATGAAGGACAAGAGAAAAACCAGGATGCAGTTTCGACGTTCAGGAAAAAATAGTGGACCATTGCCGGAGGCCAGCTCCAGCGGCCAGGGAGCATACGCTTTTTCCCGAAGAAGATGGACGGACGTCAGCTTTTGCATTGTAGACAGCCTCTTTGTCCCTTCTTTCAGGGCGCTGGACTGCTCAAACTTTATTGGCAACAGTGGTTGATTATATAGACAGTTTTTCACTATAGATTACATCCAGTGTTAAAAGTACATTGGTTAACTATTACATGGTATAGCAGCCATGCATCCTGTTTTGTTTTGTTTTTTTTTTTGTCTTTTTTGTTGTTGTTGTTGTTGTTGCTATTTCTTGGGCCGCTCCTGCGGCATATGGAGGTTCCCAGGCTAGAGGTCTAATCGGAGCTGTAGCCACCGGCCTACGCCAGAGCCACAGCAACGCGGGATCCGAGCCGTGTCTGCAGCCTACACCACAGCTCACGGCAACGCCAGATCGTTAACCCCACTGAGCAAGGGCAGGGACCGAACCCGCAACCTCATGGTTCCTAGTCGGATTCGTTAACCACTGCGCCACGATGGTAATTCCCCCATGCATCCTTTTTTAAGATCTCTATCTTAACTAAACTTAGTGAGTACTTTGAAGAGGCCATAAAACAAGAATTTAGCATTTACAAACTTTGTTTGTAGACTGGTGCTTATCTTCAAAGCGTTATGGCAGGGAGACAGTGTAAGTAAATATAAACCAACTTAATTAAACTAGCTATCACTAAAAAGCTTTTAAAATCAAAGACAAAACTCACAGCTAGGTTTTTTAGATAAGATATGGCTAACTTCTATGGACCTCATTAAAATCCTAACTCTAAAGTTTACTATATAACTAGTTAATAGATAAACACTATGTTTTTACTAAGTTGGATGGATGGAAATCCTGTGAAATCAGATTGTTATGATCATTATACAACTACAGATGTGATAAATTCATTTGAGTAATAAAAAATTAAATAAATAAATAAATAAACAGGGGAAAAGTCCTTTAGGATGAAATTTTTATTATACTATTGTTGTAATTTTTAAGTCACAAATCACCACAGGACAGTAATAATGGGAAATAAGAATAATAAGTAAATAATCAGGAAAGACTGAGGAAAACTGAATAACAAATAAAACAGCAGGAAAGACTAGGTCACCCGAGAAACAATCCATGTTCTTCAGTGCAAACATGAAAATTGCTTTCCCAGGAAAGCCTTAATTCTTCCCCATCAACATCAAAGTGAGAGCTGTGTAACCTGAGGCCTGCCCTCGGCTTGTATCATGCAGGCAGGTTTTTATCCTGACCAGAGGCCCACCTTCGGCATGCACCGTTCAGGTGAGCTTTTTTCCTGACCAGAAGCCCACCTTCGGCTTGTACCGTTCAGGTGAGCTCCCTTTCTTGGTTAAGAACCTGCCTTCAGGTTTTTCTGCCATCAGGCAAGGTCCTTGTTTTGAGTCCCTGCATTTTCTCGGCTCCCCGCAGACCATGTCTGAGATCCATTCAGGCCAGCATCTTAGGTTTAATGCCAGGTTCTCAGTGGTCCTTGTGGAGCCACCCCATCACTCTGGTCAACTAGCTGAGGGGGCCAACAGTGCTGCACATTCTATCTCCCTCTCTCTCTGTCTGTCTTTCCTGAAGGTTTACTTAGTATATCCAGGGCTGGCATTCATCAATACATCTTCAGTGAGAGGCACATGTGCAGCACACAGCCTGGAGCTGAACATGACCTGCATCTGAGCCTGCACTTCACCATGAGCAGCTCAGTCACATTCAACAGGCTTAGTAAAATGTCAGTTTTAACTTCTAGATTTCCCAAGATGAGAGAAATACCTGCCTTGGGCTGGACTTGAGCAGGAACTAGGGCAGGACAGAGCCCATAATTGGGAGGTGTCTGGTAATCCAATTGTCTGAGGATGAAGACAGTAGAACTGGAGACAGACAAAAAGGAACTAGGCTTGCTGTTCATTTCCTGTCTCATTAAATCTAGCCCTGACCTTTTTTCAATGACTTTCTGTGTTTGAGGCCCTCTACCAACTTTCCTCAGTACTCTTTTTCTTTTTTCTTTTCTTTCTTTTTTTTTTTTTTGCCTTTTCTAGGGCCGCTCCTGCAGCATATGGAGGTTCCCAGGCTAGGGGTTGAATGGGAACTGTAGCCAATGGCCTACACCAGAGCCACAGCAACGCGGGATCTGAGCTGTGTCTGCGACCCACACCACAGTTCACAGTAACGCCAGGTCCCCAACCCACTGAGCAAGGCAGGGATCGAACCCGCAACCTCATGGTTCCTAGTCAGATTCGTTAACCACTGAGCCACTACGGGAACTCCCTCAGTACTCTTTCTAATCACACTTTTTATTGATCTTCTGGTTCCTATGATTCTTCATGGGGCAGAGAATACTTAAGGCTCACCTACAAAGTCTTCCAAGTTAATCTTGTCCCCATTGCTACTGAGAAAACTGAAGGTTATGTGTTCCTGAATCTGTAGGTGGCAGGCCAATGTCAATGTAGGTGTGACCCAAGTGACTCTGAAACACAGACACACATAAAGACACACATCTTTGAAAACACTGCTCTCACCTTGATGTTTCTATCAGGCAAGGAAAGGTTTAGAAATATACATATACACCCATGTCCGTGCACTTAAATTGTGTCTTGTCATCACTGATCCACATCTCATATTCTGTTCCTACAAACTTCAGCTCAAAATTGGACAATTAAAAATCGAAACTCTATAATTTTGAGTTGTACAAGATAGACAAATAGTGGATGTCTGCTATGCAGTTATCTCCCTTAATATACACGAAGTAAATGGAAGCAAAATATTTGCCCTTTTTACATTCTTCGAAATACAAATGGTTAGAATCACTGAATCACCTAGGAAGCTTATACTTATTTTAAAAATTAGCCTTTGAGTTGTTCTTTCTTTGGTTAGAGTCATCCTTTTGACTGGCATGCCCCATAAAAGCTTTGCAAGTAATGCAAAAAGGTTGTTAAGTGGAAAATATTTCAAGAGCTTTGAAAATATAAGCTTGACAGAATCCTAGCCTTGAAGCCCACAGTTTACAAGAAAATTTATTGTCCACACATGTTGTAGCATTAGAATGCAGTGTGGGGCGTTAAATCAAAAAAGAGCCAGCCAAACACCTACAGTCCTATGCTGAAGTTTAAAAAAAAATAAAAAATAAAAAAACCTATCACCTAGAGAAGAAAAGAAAATTAAGTACCAGGGAAAGACATGACTATAAAAAGCACGAGGGGAATGTTATAAACTATTATTTTCTAGGCTCTGCGTTTTAGCTAGTAAGAGACCATCAGCTTCTTCAAATGGCTTCAACAGATGGAAAATAAAAATTACCAATGAATACACTGGAACCTTGTTTTACAGCTCTATACATTTGAGACACATTACAAACCAAGAAGTAAAACTGAATACCCTCCATAAATATAATTGTAATGGTTATAGAGGTGACAAGCATGAAGCTGGCCAGAGGGGAAAGACAATATAATTTTTGAGTTTTGCAGTATGTCAGTTTGTGCCACCAAGAAGATACCATTTCCAAAGGAAATCACAACAGGTGTGAGCCATTCAACACACTCTGTTTTGCATCCAGTGACACACCTGGCTGTTTCTAGCAATGAGTAAAAGGTCTCAGAAGAATGTACAAGGATCATAATTAGGAGCGACAGTTGGAAAAAAACAACTGTAGTCTATTTAGGGAAAAAATAGTAATTTTTCAAAGGGATATCTTTATTAGTACTGGCTCTTTGTGGCCTAGAAATTTAACAGCTCTCAAGCCTTTCTCTTGGCCCTGAAACTATCTATTCTCACAGATATACCACCGTAACCTCAAACTATTCATTGCAGCCTCAAGTATGAAAGATTACATTATAAGAACAACAATTAAAGATCGTTCTCAGTAACATGTACTCAGTCAGAATCCCAATTTAGTGACCAGAAACACTGGGAGAGAGAAGAAATGGAGATAGAACAGCAGAAAATACTAAACACTCAAAACAGCAAAAAAGCATAACTTGGCTTTTTGCAGTCTTTTTTTTTTTTTAAGTACGGTTGATTTACAATGTTTCAGGTGTACAGTAAAGTGATTCAATGATATGTATGTATATTATTTTTTTCTTTTTCAGATTTTTCCATTATAGGTTATTACAAGAATACTGAATATAGTTCCCTGTGCTATATAGTAGGCCCATATTCATCTTTTTTTACATATAGTAGCACTTATCTGTTAATCTCAAATTCCCGATTTACAGCCCCCCCCACCTTTTTCCTTTGGTAAGCATATTTGTTTTCTATGTTGGTAAGTCTATTTCTGTTTTGTAAATGAGTTCATCTGTATCACAAGAAAATTTTTAAAAATTAAGCAATACGAACATAGTCTTTTAAACGAGAAACATATACAGTAACTAAACCATATATTTCACTGTTACATAACAGAGAGCAACAAAACAAGAATGGTATTGGTGAGTATAATCCAAAGGACACAAGATGTTTTTAACAAGTTGAAGTCAGAAGAGATTGTTTCAAGTGTTCACAAAGTTTAAAAAAAGAATCTAAATGATAAAGGACAAATAAAGTTGTAAAATAAAATGAAAGCTTCAGGTTTTTTCTGAGTTCTAAGTTAGGTGATTACCTTCCCTCTTATGTTTCCTAAATAGTGCAGCTGCTGTATTATTCAATTGCATACATCCTTGCATGAGCTCTTTTGTTGGGCTATATATACGCTTTGAAGAAAAGACTCTGCTAGTGGTGTTTATCCAACAATAGTAGAGCCCTATTCACAACTCCAGCAAACACAAAATGAATAGAACCAAATCAAAATTGTGCCAGCTAGATTGTTATGCTGACCCCGAAGGACAATTATATTCAAAGCAACTATTAGTAACATATGCAAACAAAATATGTGATGGCTTAAATTTTAATTTGGAGTGTGCAGCTGGTTCTATTGTTTACCTTCCATCTGTTAACCGTTGCTCCTTCTTACCAAAATGTGATTTTTTTTTTAGGTATTTATTTATACCTCCTACAAACAGTCCAAATGACTTACAGGACATAGTATTTCTAATGGCCAGTATTTGTTTCTGAAATGTTCACCCAGCCATTATGACATCTAGTGAAATATAGTGAAAAGATAGAGAAATGAATACTTTTGCACATCCTATTCTATTCATCTGGATATTGTCCAAACTTAAGCAGCAAATAAGGCCTTTTATCAAATCCCAATAACATGATTTGTTCTGATATCCACCCATTCATTTCTTCCAAGAGAGTCAAGGCAAAGTCCTATTATGGGCTTTGTTATAAGCAAGATATTTTCATAGTTCAGCCTATGCTTTCTTAGCCTCACCTAAAACTGATCTTCATAAGCCATTGGAACATTGATGATGTTTATATTGCTGATGATGAGTCCAGCCATACCACTCTCCAAGAATAACCATCTATTAGATCAGGCTGGTGTCATTAAACAGATGTTTGATGAAGTTCATTCAATGATAATAAAGTCATTAGATAATTTTATTAACTTTGTGTTTTTCAAAAAAAATACAAACAGGACAATATAAATACAAATTTTCCTTGAAAGTGGTCAACTTTTAAGGTTATGCCACGTGATTCTTTTCTCTCTCTCTCTCTCTCTTTTTTTTTTTTTTGTCTATTAGGGCCATAACCCATGGTATATGTAAGTTCCCAGGCTAGGGGTCAAATCAGAGCTAGGCCTGCCGGCCTCTACCATAGTCATAGCAATGCAGGATACGAGCCACATCTGACTCCTACATCACAGCTCATGGCAATGCCGGATCCTTAACCCACTGAATGAATCCAGGGATTGAACCCAAATTCTCGTGGATACTAGTCAGGTTCGTTACCACTGAGCCATGATGGGAACTCCATGCCACACACTACTTATGAGGCTTCCAATATCTAAATATTTGGGGAATACCTCTAGAGAATTCAGGGTCGATTAGAAGCCAAGGAAAAAGAAATTGTTTTATCACATACCATGTACAAAGTGATAGTAATCAAAACCAAGGTTATGAACACAAATATTGCACCTAGTGGCCACTTCTAAACCATGCCATCTGAATACTACCTAGGATAGAGACACATTTCAAAATGTTGACAATGGTTGAATTTTGACATGAAAATATGTATTTCAGTTGATGATTTAAAAATATATCACCACCAATTAAAAAAGTTTTGAGGTCTTTCATTATGTAGCAATATTTACTGGGATTGATAACAGTAACTTGGACACCTCTCCTAACATGCTTTTATTTTACTCATTTATTTTCTGCCAACAGTACATAAGCTCCCATAAAGCCACGGGTTTTTATTTTAATTCATCCACAGCAGAGAGAATTGTGCCTAAGATATACTAAGCACCCAAGAGACATCTACTGAATGAATGAATAAGTGAACCATTTAGAACATAGGTCATATGCTCTACAAAAGCACACCTAAGTTACAGGCTTCTAAGCATTTACTAGGCATGGTGTTTGGAACAAAAATAAACACACAAATGGTCATAGCACATCACTGGATTGGTAACTTGGCAAAGATTTTTATATTTTCACACCTTAACCACAAGAAGCCTCTTGATACACTGTAACATTAGCATTAATATTAAAAGTTAATCCATCCTGACAAATTGGTAATAACTTGTTGTCTCTGATTTTTGGCTAAGAGTTTCTAGATGTCCTAAGGGAAAAATTTGTGAACAATTGCTTAGTATGACATCATAGCCATCAAATCATTTTATTCATGACACCCAGAGAGCCACTAAAACTAAATTATGTCAAGTGCATCACTTGAAAATAAAAGGCAGAGTGCCTGTGACCTGAAGACATTACTAATAGAGTAAAAACACAGGGCTTGTGAAAAAATGACTGAACTGGTGAAGAATTTTAAAAGGTGAAACTGAGGTCTTCATATAGGCACCAGAATTTATATCCAGAATTGTGCAGTTAAAACAGAATTGGAGAATAAGAACTACATCTTGCAATAAGTACAATACTAAAAATAAATTCTTTTTTTAAATGGTAAAAGTAAGTATGTCAAGAAAGAAGCAAGATGAAAATGCTTAATAAAATCAACCCAGATCTCACTTGATTACTAGGACAAATTCCATGTATTACTTTGTGGTATTTGCACTAACAAGATAAACTTATTTTTGTCAATAAAATTAGCAACCAAGACAATTTTGTTTTTTGACAGTAGCAGCTTGCTTTACAGCTAAAATATTAAAATGAAACAAGAAGGATATACCTTCACCTTCTACTGAACACACTTGAAGAAGATTACTTCTTACCCTTTCCATTAAGATCAGCTACAACACCTAAGCAACTGCCATTCTAGCAGGCATGTTTACAGCATTTTTCATGTGGCTCCTTCATGTACTTTTCAGTGGTTAGTTCATAAGGGCATATATGATTTGGCACCACTCTCACATCCTTTATAGAGATACCTTTGCTCATAGTAAGGTACTGGGGGGGGTCTCTTCCAGTTGACGCTATCCTAGGAAATTTTCTATACCACTCACTGCATTTAAACAAAACAAAAGTGTATTCACCAAAGCTATACTTCATGACAGAGTTAAACTCTTTGGTATGTGTCATTTCATTTTAACTACTCTGCAAGTTAGAGATTAATTGCCAAGTTTCATGAATTTTGAAGCTGAGGAGTCATGACTTGTTGAAGATTAGAGAGCTGGTCCATCAGTTTGGCTGTATGGATCCCAGATCTTTAAAGCTGGAGCTCTTTATACCTTCCACAGCAGCCTTCCTAATGAACTCACTACAGTTGTTCAGTTCTCATGATACACTTTCGCATTCTGAGTCATTGTAGCGATTATTCAATGAAGACACTGGAATAAGTTTTCCCAAGAGTCAAAAACAAATTAAAGACCTAATTCACAAATGACAACATCCATGGCATGAAAAATAAAACTGCTAGGCCACAAGTGTAAAAGACCATTTCTTTCAAAAGACTGCAGCCTGCACACACAGATAAATGATTAGTCTTCCATGATTTGTATGCAGCTGGTAGCTTGTCTGAACCCTTCAGGTTATGACCATGACACTGGGATACTTTTGATTTTCTTCTTAATTGAAAATCACATTGTAACGACGGCCAAGTTCTGTGTAACACAATCTCATCATCTCGCAGGAGCAATCAATGACTTCAAAGCTGTCTGGCACTAATAGAAGTGCACTTGAATAGCTTTCAGGAGAACACAATCACTGTCTTCTAATTTTTCAGCACAATAGTTTGGAGCAATGAGGGAAAAAGTTTGTGACTAGAAAAAAAGGATGTGAATTTTTGTCTTGGTTTTATTTCTTTCTAATTGGGTTAACTTGGTTAAGTCACTTAACCTCTCTGGTCCCCAGTTGTCTGATATATTAGACCTGGAGATCATAATACTTGACTTGCCAACCTCACAGTGCATTTGGGGGAGAATCATTTGACATAAGGTGGGCTGCAAAGTGTTATATAAAGGTAAAAGGTAGGCAAGGAAACCTGGAGATTTTCAATCAAGTGCCTGATTTTTACTTTCCTACACAATTTATTAATTTACTTTAACATTCTATGATGTAGAAGAATGAGAATTTTTTGCAAGAATTGTCTTGGAGTTCCCGTCGTGACTCAGTGGTTAATGAATATGACAAGGAACCATGAGGATGCGGGTTCAATCCCTGGCCTTGCTCAGTGGGTTAAGCATCCCACGTTGCCATGAGCTGCGGTGTAGGCCGGTGGCTATAGTTCTGATTAGACCCCTAGCCTGGGAACCTCCATATGTCATGGGAGCAGCCCAAGAAATGGCAAAAAGAAAAAAAAAAAAGGATTGTCTTAAAAATTTATGAAGATTTTTAACAAGGTTTTTATTTTTCTCAAAGCATTGTGAGGTTTTGGTTTATTTTGGATTGTTTTATTTTTTTGATTTTACAAGGTATACATGCTATTGAAGAAAACAATAATAATATATAAAATATATTATAAATTATATTAATATATTATATATTATATTTGTTTTATATAATATAAAATTTATATAATATAATAATATATAAAACAAATAATATATAAAATAGTGGGGAAAAATAACTCATGATAAATTTCACAGATAATATTTTAACTGATTTGCTTCCAAGCTGTTTCCTTACACAAATATTTATAAATAAATGCATATTGTTAATTGAAATTAGACTCATTTATAAATTATTTTTTTCATTTAACAAGAATTTTATGCAGATTATTAGTCTCTGGAAATGAGATTTTTACATAAAAACCTATATTTCATGGAGTTCCCATCGTGGCTCAGCAGAAACAAATCTGCATAGTATAGAGGACTCAAGCTCGATCCCTGGCCTTGCTCAGTGTGTTAACCATCTGGTGTTGCCATGAGCTGTGGTATAGGTTACAGATGTGGCTCGGATCTGGCATTACTGTGTCTGTGGCGTAGGCTGGCGGCTACAGTTTCTGTTTGGCCTCTAGCCTGGGAACCTCCATATGCCACAGGTTTGGCCCTAAAAAGAAAAAAAAGAAAAAAAAAAACTGTATTTCATGAATAAATGTAACATTTAATTTTTGAACAAATTGAGATATCTTTCAAATGTATATGATTATCAATAATTACATGATAATTATCTTTGTGAATTCTTGACTTTTTTAAGTATTATTTTATGATTGGTGCTTAGAAGTGGGATTTTCAGGTTAAACATTTTGAATTTTTTTTTTTTTTGTCTTTTTAGGGCCACACATGAGGCATATGGAGGTTCCCAGGCTAGGGGTCCAATCAGAGCTACAGCTGTCCGCCTACACCATAGCCATAGCAATGCCAGATCTGAGCCACATCTGCGATCTACATCACAGCTCATGGCAATGCTGGATCCTTAAACCAGTGAGTGAGGCCAGGGATCAAACCTGTGTCCTCGTGGATGCTAGTCAGATTCATTTCCGCTGAGCTACAATGGGAACTCCCATTCTGAAATTTTTTTTTTTTTTGTCTTTTGCCTTTTTAGGGCCACACTCATGGCATATGGAGTTTTCCAGGCTAGTGGTCCAATTGGAGCTGTTGCTGCTGGCCTATGCCAGAGCCACAGCAATGCCAGATCCAAGCTGTGTCTGTGTCTTACACCACAGCTCACAGCAACAATGGATCCTTAACCCACTGAGCGAGGCCAGGGATTGGACCCACAACCTCATGGCTCCTAGTCAGATTTGTTTCCTCTGTGCCACAATAGAAACTTCCCCATTTTGAATATTAAAGCTTTTATTACAGATTTTAAAATGACTTTAATAAATGGTGTCAATTTACCCTCTTACAAGCTATGAATGAAGCTCCCTACCTTACTTCACCTCCACCAGAATAAAATATCTGATCACACACACACACGCATGCACATACACATAGCATAACAAAGAAAATATATATCATCTCTAGAGATGATGAATACCCATCATTTGGTAGTCAAATCTCAAATTGGTAATAAGCACTTTTACATGGCGAATAGACAGATTCCAGTAACCTGTAATGATACTTCTAAAGAGACTAAGGCTATGCATCTTTTTGTCACTGATTATTTACTTAGGATAGATTCTTAAAAATGAATTTATTGGGGCAAAAATTTATGAACGAGTAAAAAAACTTTATATGCATTCTCAAATTGCTTTCCACAATTATCATCTTGGCTGGTTGGTTTATTTATTTATTTAATTATGTGCCTTTTAGGGTGAATCTGCAGTATATGGAGGTTTGCAGGCTAGGGGTCAAATCAGAGCTGCAGCTGCCAGGCTACACCATAGCAACAGAGAATCTAAGTGGCATCTGAGACCACACTGCAGTTCATGGCAGTGCTTGATCCTTAACCCACTGAGCCAGGCCAGGGATCAATCCTGCATCCTCATAGATATTATTCAGGTTCATTACCCCGAGCCACAATAGGAACTCCAGTTATGTTGGTTTAGACTCCCACAAATGACACTTTTCATTCATTCATTCAGCAAACATGTACTGATCACTTACTCTTTATCAGGCATTATTCTAGGCACTAGATATACAACAAAGAACAAAGCAGTTAGAAAGTATAGCCCTCATGGAGCTCATGATCTAGTTGGGAGGAGAAAGAGAAAAAATAGAATTGATATCACTTTCACATCATGGTAAAGTCAAAAATTCGTAAGTTGAACCATTGTAAGTTGGATAGCATCTGTACTAAAATACTTAAGTTAATGAGGAAAAAGATATTTAATCCAGAAAAGGAGACTGGAGAGTGGTCTAAGATCAAAATCCTAGCTTAGAATAAATTTTGTTTATTTGGCTGAATATCCTCTATGTATCACATAAACAATGTATTATTGTCATCCTGGTACGTGACTTTAAAATGCTTAAATACTATATATAAGTTACACTGGGAAAGGAGAAGAGGATTACTTATTATTAGAAGTATCCTCACTCAGAATCTGCTCTCAGGGATAGCAATGTATGTGCTTCAGATTCATCAAAATCTACCTTCAGAACATCTATTAATTAGTATAAGGTAAGTTAGCAATAATCTTCATTGATGAAATAAATATGCTGAAAATATGTGATTAGATAGAAAGATTTTCCAACACTCCCTTGCTTCAATAAATATATAGGAATCCCAAATCTCAGTGATCCCCGTAGTTTACTTGAAATAGCACTTTAGGTTAGGAGCCCCATCTAGGCCTGTGCATCCTTGCTTCATGAAGAACTCTGATTCTAAATTCAGACTAAAAAAAAATTGATTGAGCTTGCCTTCAGAATACTGTTAGGTTCACCTAAGAGGGAAACTCTCAGGCAACATGCTTGCTTGAAAGCCTGAGAGCTTCCTCTATCTTTTTCTCCCTAAGCTTCTAGTTTAGTCTCATGCCTGGAATGCTGCAAACACTTGTGGGCAGGAAAAAGTGAAGTTAGTGTTTCCTGAATCCCCAAAATATGTTTAAATGCTGCACTATCTTCCAAGAGGTTCATACACCATCTTATGCTAACTGGGATAAGCTGGATACCATAAAACCCTCCAATGGTCTTTGAGAAGAATCTCAATCAAGCCTTGCTGTGCCTGTATAACTCTTCTGTGTGAAAATCTGGGCCATCATTTCCTGGATGTGTGAGGATGTGGAAATTTTCAAGAAAAAGGGTGACCACCTAATCAGGTTGCACAGCTTCCTTGGGTGATTATTCCATGAGAGGCTCATTGTCCAGAATGGCAATGGACATCCAGTGTGGGTCTTCTCAGTAAGTCTGCTTTAGCACTTACCCTAAGAGCCTCTTTTTGAAGTTCTTCCAATGCTAGGAAACTTCCTGGCCATTCTCCAAACCTCTTCTAACCACAAGCCAAGTAGAAAGAGTAAGTCTTCTCTATTTCTCCAAACAGCTTAAGCTCAATGTTTTCCTTTACTTTATTTTGTTTTTTATTTACTTATTTCTGAAGTAAAAGCTATGTATTCAAATGTTGACTTTTGCCCATAAATATATAGTTAGATTTTCCCAGGAACCCCTCATTACAAACATGATTGCTATTAGAATATTCTAAGACAGTTCATCTACAGAATCCCTGGACAAATTTCCAATATCTTTTAACAGTCTTTTACCTCCTGCTTCTAGTACATAATCATCTGCCTCTATAGAGATGAATTTTGCCTTAAATAATTGAACTATCCTAAAAGTAATTAGGAATAGTGACATTAGAATCAGGCAGAAGTGGGTTCTACCAGTTGTACCATTTTCAGGCTGTGCAATCATCAGCATGATTTAATCTTTGAAACTCATTCCTATCATTTGTAAGATAGATATAATATCTTTCTTGCAGTGTCATAAGGTTTAGAATAGTATATGTGAAGTGTTTAACAGATTGCCTGGCACATAATTAGTTCTGGATAAATACTGCTACTTTAGTAGCAACATTTTCTTTCCAGAATAAGAATATAAAAACCATAATTCTCAGTACACATGTTTTGGCACTTCCACTTCCCATTCCTTCTTACAACTGATTTTTCATACATGGTTAGACAATATCACCTCTCACCCATATACAAAATGCATTACAAGGAAAGGTATGAATGAACAGCCAGACGGCAAGAAAATTGCTCTACATTCCTCAGAAAGCAACTTGCTAATAGTCAGAGGGTAGCTTTACTTTTAGTTAATAGGTTGATTCAGTATTTTAGAAGCCATGGTTTGTAGAAGAATAGACACTTTCTTCCTGCATAACCAAACTCTCTGAGCTTTGTTAATAAAAATTTCATCTCAGATATGGTAATATAGTTAAGTAATTAATCCTAGTCTAGTAATCTTCATTATTTTCATTTTGTATCTCTTTCTACATTCTGGTTGATCTTTATTCTGCTCTTACCTTTTTGTTTTTTGTCTTATTTTGTTGTTGTTTTGCACTGCATTTTTTCTATTCAGAATCTCAATAACTGCCTGACAACTTTCTTGTTGACCCAGACAGTAGTCCACTAAGCATGCTTTAATGTCCTCTTATAAAAAAATCAGAAATAATATCAAGTATACTGTAAAGATGATGTAGAAATGCTATATCAGCCTATGATCTCCAAATAATAATCTTTTAAAAAAGAAAAAAACTATTCATATGGACTCAACTTATTACTAAATTTATCTTGTTTGCCTTTTCGCAAGATTCTGAAAAACACTTAAAGGTCAATTTGATAACATGCTTTTAACATCACCCCTGCCCCAGTGGACTGCACCATTTTCACTCATATATCTCAGATTGTTCATTCATGTGTCAGTTCAAAAGAAGGCATCACCCACAATTAGAATGAGACACAACAATGAGCACTTGCAAAAATACTGAGGGAAGAGGAGCCTAAAAGTGTTTCAATTATATGTTGTTCCTAAAAGCCAGTGAGGCTCCTCAGGAAAGAGCTCTTCAAGTAAATGAGCTAATGACAAACACATCCTCCCAAAGAAACTGAACAGAACCCTTACAAAAAGTTCAGTACACATCAACGAGCAGGCTATACATGAACACACTCAGCAGTAGAATAAAACTCGGTCAATAAATCTCAAAGCTTTGTATATCATTTTATGTCATGATTGCTTCAACATGCATGTAATAAGACAATTATTTGTAAGGTCTTTTGGGGATACAAAAGGTAAGATACATGGCCCAGGGTTCCAATGAAGTTACACTTGACCCAAGGAGCTTTCAAAAATACTAACAGCAAAAGGAAAAAAACTCAAAATATTGAATATGTTGCCAAATAAATGTTTGACAGAGATAAAGAGTTCAGTGAAAGGCTATAGAAGAGATATTCCCATTAGTTGATAAAGGAGGGAAATCTTCATAGAGGATTTAAGGAGTATTATAAAGGCAAGTAAATTCAAAAATTGTGATGCAAAAGATGGTAGGTATTCCCTGACCAAAAAAAAAAAAAAGTTCTGTTCAAAGAGATAGAAGCAAGTATGCCATGAGTTCATGTATCTAGATATGGTGGAAATTTCGCATAAAAGAATTAATCAGAAAAAAAGGTGTAAGTATTTTGTAGAGGGTTTAAATGAAAAATAAGACAGTCTTTGATGTTCCCTTGTGGCACAGTGGGTTAAAGATCTTCCACTGTCACCACAGTGGCTTGAGTTGCTACTGTGGCATGGGTTTGATCTGTGTCCTAGAAACTTCCACATGCCACAGGTTCAGCCCCAAAAAAGACAGTCTTGTATATCTCTACTTGTCCTTTGCAATTAAAAGAGCAAGTGTTCCGTATCTTAAGAAAAATCCTTCTTACACACACACACACCCCAGAATGAAATGGCAGAATACAAAGTAGAGAAGACATTTAGCCTCTTTTCTTACTCTTTTTAGATTTCTGAATCTTACGGTCTTAAGCCCTGCATCCTCAAGGAAGAAAACCTTCCCTTGAAAGTCCAATTCATAATAATTTCTTCCTTCCTCCCAAATCCTGTGTCGCTTGCTATCTCTATCTCCTATTTGGCAATTCTGTTTGACTTTATTTTGCCCTTTCTCTTTTTATGAATATTATATTTTTAGCCAAATTTTAATATATCTTGAGAGCAGATACCATGTATCATATTTTTATGACTTACACTTATTTTCATTTATTAATCTAGTATTTTTGGTCTTAGTGCCTCTGGGTTATGAGAAAGGTCACTTTATATATTCTGGTAGAAAATAAGAGGAATAAAAAAATACTGCATCCTCACTATCTACTAAATAAAGTAAATTGAAGAATAAAAATATATGGATCTATTTCCACCCGAACCATATAAATACTTTTAAAATAAGCGTTCTTTAAATGTTATCTATCAACTTCTTTAAAGCATACAGACATGTTTTAGCACCAGTATTTAAATTTAATAGACCAGAGCTTTATAATTACTTTGGAGTGGGCCTGAGGAATAATTATACTACCATTTGATGTATTTTCTTCTCAGATGACATCACCCTGAGTATTCAGCCTCAAAGGGCTTTTAATAGAAGGTAGTCATTTCAAGTGTCTATGACAGTTAGCTGTAGAAATTTCATTAGAACAGATTAGACTCCACTATAAATTGGTTTGGAATACCAGAAATTTCTGGACCTAGCATTGACTAAAGAGTTACAAAGCAATTTCATATGAATATCAATTATAAAAGTATGCCATATTTACTTTACTACCATTGGGGTTTAGGGAACACACTAAATAAATTTATTTTTCTTTGACTCATATAAGACCTATTGTATGATAAACGCAAGAATCAGGTATATGGATATCAAATTTCTTTACCTTTAAAATTTTTTCTTAAAGAAAACTGTAAACGAGCACAAAATTAAAGGGAATAATGCCATAAACCTCTATACTCAATCATCAAGCTTCTACACTCATCAATTACTGACCTCATTTGTTTCCTCTATATACCTCCATCCACTTTCCTAACCCCTACTAGATTATTATGAAGCAAATCACAGACTTAATATCATTTTCATCCATAGATATTTAAGTATATATCAATAAAATATAAGATATATTTATAACAAATATCATTAGCATGCATAAAGAAAAATTAATAATAATCCCTTCATATCTGTGATAGGGAGCTTCCTGAGATGATCCTAAAGACCCTAATCTCCTGGTATGTAAGCCTTTGTTGTAATTTTTCCCTTTGATTGTGAGCTGAACCTACTAATGAAAAACAGACTATGGTAAAAGTGATGGGACATCACTCAGATTAGGTTGCAAAGACACTGCGAATTTTCTCTCTCTGTCCCCTTCCTTCTCTCTCTCTCCTTTGTCTTTCTCTCTCTGCCCCTCTCCCTTCCTCCCTCTCTGTATTTCTGTCTCTGTTTATTTTTTTATCTGTCTCTGTCTATCTCATTTTGTCCATGTCCTTCTGAGCCCTAATCTGTAGAAAGCAAGCTCTCTTGCTGTGAGTAGTCCTGTGGAGATACCTGTGCAACAAGGTGATGACCCTGACCATCAGTCAGCTTGGAGCTGAGCGCCGCCAGCAACCACATGGGGGACTGGGAAGTGGATCCTCCTAGTCAAGACTAGCAACAGCTGAAGCCTCAGAGAACAAGCTGACTGTAGCCTATGAGAGACGGTGGGTCAGAGGCACCCAAATAAACTATGCCCAGATTCCTGACCACAGAAACCATTAAGTGATAAATGTTTATTATTTTAAGCCACTAAATTATAGGGTGATTTTTTCACATGGCCATAGATAACTATTATAATATTCATTAAGTATTTAGTAAGTGTTAAAATTCTCTCATTGTCCTATGTATGATTTTTATAGATGGCTTATTTGACACAGTATCCAAATGAGATCCTCACATGGCATTCAGTTATGTCATTTAAGTCTTCTTTTCACTGGATTCCTTTTCCCTAATTTTTTTCTTTGCTGTATTCCACTTATGCTATTGATAAAGGTGATATTGAGGTGCCTGGCATGGTCTTAGTAAAGACAATGGGTCTGCCAACTCTTCCTGTTACTCCTATCTAGACCTAAAAAACAGCTCTCTGGGAGGAAAGTTTAGGTGTTCTGAGCAAGTACACTTCCCCAGAGTCATATCTCAAACTAGTCTGGCATAAACACAGGAGAGAAATACTAATTGCTTTGGCTAATGAAAAATAAATTATTTGTCATAGTAACACCATTTTAGACAGAAATGAAGTGTGAGGGCTACACAAATGTTTAATTCTTTATATCAAAATTACTAAGAAGATCATTTAAAATTTACCTCTCATTCTTATTACTCTTGAATAGATGGAGCTTCAACTAAAGAATGTTTCTCACTGTATCTTTAAAGGGAAGACTTCAAACAGACTGACAATATTCCTATGATCAATGAGTTAATAATTTACTGGGAAAGATAATAAAATGGTCATACACATGTATATGCACATATACATATGCACAAAATGTGGAGATAGATGAATTTTAAAGTGTATTAAATCCTTTGAAAGAAAAACTAAGTTGGGAAGACATAACAAAAATCTAGTCTAAGAGGTTAGGAAGCTTCACTAAAGGCAGAGCATTGTAACTTACATGATAAAAATAAACATGCTATAATGACTTTATTATAGATTTTAATTTTTATCCTAAGATCCTAAGATCAATGACAGGACACTGGATAATTTTTTTTTTCTTTTTGCTTTTTAGGGCCAAACCCATGGCATATGGAGGTTCCCAGGCTAGGGGTCCAATCGGATCTGTAGCTGCCAGCCTACGCCAGAGCCACAGTGATGCAAGATCTGAGCCAAGTCTGAGACCTATACTACAGCTCACAGCAACACCAGATCCTTAATCCACAGAGTGAGGCCAGGGATAAAATCCATGTCCTCATGGATGCTAGTCAGGTTCATTAAACACTGAGCCACGATGGGAACTCCAGGATATTGGATAATTTTAAGCAAGAGAAATATGTGATAGGACCTCAGTTTCAAAGGGCATGGAGAATGATTTAGAGAGGGGCAAGCATGGTGCACTTGGCTCAATATCTATCTTCAACACTTTCCCTCTGATTTCACTATCTACACAGATGATACTTCCAACACCTGGCCATTCATTTCCTTGACTCTCTTCTCCAGGTGATATTCTCATCTACCCTATCTCAACCACCACTGGTCTTACTATGGACCTTGTCGTTACCAACCACTGTCCTCCCTTTATAATCTCAGTATCAAGCATCTCACTCTCTGCTTCTACTACTCATTCCTTCTACTAACCATATTAGTTTCCTGTTGCTGCTTAAATAAATTACCACAAACATGGTAAATTAATACAAATTTATTATCTCATAGTATCGTCACAATTCAATGTAAAATGGATCTCACTAGCTATAATCAAGATGTTAGCAGAGTCCTTTCCATAATTAACCCATCAACAAAGTTTGGGGTAATTGATCACTTCCTTCTTACTGAAAAACTTCATTTGGTTTGCAAGACACCATTCTCTCTTAGGCATCTGCTCCTACCTTATGGCTATGACTTCTCAGTTTTCATCATTGGGCCCTTTTTATCTTTCTAAGCTCAAACATCATCGTATTCTAGGGCCCCATTCTTAGGTATCTTCTCCTATATCTAATCTCACAGTTAAAGTGATCTTTTCTTGCTCCTGGTTTTAATTATCACCATAATGTACACTATCATTTATCACTATACTTCCACTAACATGTGCACTATTCTACATGTGGTACAGTGTAGCGGGCAAAAATCACAAGCTCCAGGAGCAAGTTTATTAGAATCAAGGCCCCACATTGCCACTTATCAACAATGTGGCATTGTGCAAGTTAATACTCTGTACCTCAATCTCCTGATCTATAAAATGAGCTAATAACATTAAGCTCACAGGGATACTGTGAGAACCAAATAAGTGAATAAATATGTAAAGGGTTTATAACAGTGCCCAGCATATTGTAAAGTTCAGTAATTGCATCACTTGAGTTTTTCAAGTCCAGAATCCTGATTTTCCCCAGCAGACTTTTCCTATAGTCTTTTCTAGTTCAGCAAATATCAAGCCTGTTATTCCAGAGGCTTAAGAAAAATAACTGGGAGTTATGCTTTCTTCTTTCTCTTATACCTACAGCCAACCCTATCAGTAAATTTTCAGTTCTACCTTCAAACTATATCTGGAATCTTAGAGCTTCTCACTGTTTTTATTAATAATACCTCATTCTGCTTCTAAATCTTAATCTAAGGTGATTATCTCTTATCCTATTTATCTCATTACTCTAATTACTTTTCTCAGAGATTCTATTCATCCCCTTAAATACAGTTTTCAGTACAGCAGGCAAATGATTATATTAAGTCATAAGTAGAATCACCCTATCTGCCCCAAACCTTCCAAGGGTTTTACATTCAGAGGACACTCCACTCGGAGCACAAGCCAAGGCACTAATAATGGCCTCAAAAGCTGTGTATGAATCTGTCCCATGCTCCATCACAGCACTTAACTCCTACTATTTACTCCATAATTTATTCCTCTGAGGCCACAATGGTCTCCCTGATGTTCTTCAGACATCCCAAGTACAGTCAAAGCCTTTGTACTGATCAAAAAGCCTCTTATTTGTGAAGCTCCATATTTCCTTTACTTTACTTTTTCTCCTCAGCACTTATCACTATTTAGCATATTACATATTTATTAGTTCTCACTTCCTCCAAGTCAACTGTTAACTTCCTGAGGACAGAGTTTGTTGTATCTAATGTATTTCAAATACCTGAAACTGTCTGGCAAATGGTAATCACTAAGTCAATACATGAATCAATCAATCAATCAATAGGTTTTATGTATTATACAACCAGATGAATATTACTGACATTCAAGGAGCTCAGGAAGCCTCCAAAAATAATATGGTTTTGGAGATTTCAAAAATAATACATAAGATAAATTGAGATGTAGGTATAAGTGTGAGGGTCATCTACATGGAGACGATCACTGAAATCATACAGGATAGATGAGAACCCTTAGGGAAAGAGCGCACAGGGAGAAGTGAGAGGAGCATCTACTGGAAACTTGAAGAATCCCAACAGAGAAGTGGAGCCTGGAAAGGGGAATTCCACAGCAAGAGAAAAGAGAAGTAAAGGAAGAGAGGTGAGGGACCACACAGAGTGAGTGGGCAACTCTAAACTATTTTTTTAACATTTGCTGGGAAGGAAATCTCATTATAGGGAATGACACAGGCAATGCTGGAAAGGGCCAGAGCCAGGAGGTTTTGTGTGACTTGTTATGGAGACTAGACTATAGAGTAAGACACCTGAAGGCTCTAAGATAAAAAAACAAAACAAAACAAAAGATGAAAATCATAGATTGGGCTAAATGTATTAGGACCAGGTTTCAAAGAAGCAGTATTTATAAAGATTAAAAAGCAGAGTTTGAAATTCCCTTGTGCACCTGGTTAAGGATCTGGCTTTTCCATTGCAGCAGCCTGGATCACTGCTGAGGCGTAAGTTTGATCCTGACCCAGGAATTTCCAATTCCACAGACATGGCCAAAAGAGAAAAAAAAAAAAAGGAAAGAAAGAAAGGAAAAAAAAAAGAAAAAGTGAAGGCTACTACCTTAGCTTTCAGCATTTTTCATCTTTGCACAATAAAAACATTTTCAGCAAAGGACTTCTATGAGTCTAGCCTCATTAAAATCCTTCAGAAGCATAAAGAGAAATAACTCTTAAAGCAAAGAATCTGTTTTGGTTGATTTACACAGGGTTTGAAGAGTTTACTATCAGGACTTAATTTTTCCATACTACAATTTCTCTTCAGTCAATCATGTAAAAGAAGTCATTTCACAATACACAAACTAAATGAAGGGCTAAATACATTTTATTTGGTTTTCCTCCCTCCAGTTGGCCTTAACGGCTTAGGGAATAAGTGCTATGATTCCTCACGCTTCCAGAAAAAAAGTGGATTTTTAAGCACTTCATATCACACAAGAAATTTACATAGGACTATCAAAGAAAATTAAGCAAAGGAGAGCATTGCCCATCAGGGATTAAGATGACTTAGATATGCAAGATCAAGCAGGGGACATTGTTTATAATCAAATCAGCAACCAGAATATAAAGTGGCAATACCACTGACATAGCCTTAAACCACTTACAGCATTGATTCAATCCACAAATATTTTACTCAGCAAAATGAATGCTGAATTACTGTAGCTTTCTTTAAACATAAATATCATGACCTCTTAAGTTTAGACTTTATCCAGTAAGTACCTGAAGGGTTTTCCCACAGATATCTGACTAGCTACCTTATTCACTTTCTTGAGATATTATCTCCCGTCATGTCTCAGGTGAGCTTTCTCTGACAACCGCATATAAATTGCAATCTCTCTCAATTTTTCTACTTTAACTGTTATTTACTTACCCTCTTTGCTCTCCACCTCCCCACAAATAGAATGTGATATTTTTGAAAGCAGAAATTTTGTTTTCTTTTGTTGTGGATATATTTCCAATGTCTGGTATGCTGTAGGGACTCAAGAAATACTGCTTGTTTGTTTATATGAATGAATGAAACATACTTATTTGAAGGAGAGGCTATGGACAAATTAATTTCACACCACTTTTTACAGCTACCTAACGTTTATAGCTGTTCAGAGAAGTAACATATTACAGAGGAAAGATAGGAGGAAAGTTTGCAGATAAAAGATTTCAAAGTCTTGGCTATTCATCCTAGCTCTGCCATTTCCTAGCTCTGCAACTTGAGTAAATTCTTAATCCTTTATGCATCAAGTTTTTCATTTGCAAGTGTCAACCACTCATTCCTCCAGAAGACCAGCAGTAAAACATACTGATAAAGCAAAGCTAACTGTATTAGATTTAACTGCAGTAGGAGAAACCATGACAAAATGTCCCAGACATAGGAAGTCAGAGAAGAAAAGATTTATAGACTTTTAAGGCCTGTCTGGGTGGTTTAAAGCAAGTCTTTCAAGAATTGAGATAGGGCAGAATTTGTGACATAGTATTTTTGGATTGGTTGGCTCATTGAGGTAAAATTCTTGAAAGGATTCTTGATGAACAAACTGATAGTCTTGATTTAAAAAATGCTGTTTTAGTTCGCTCACAGTTTTATCTTCTTAGATTAAGCATATCCTGGAATAAGTAGTAAGTTATGTTTCACTAGTTCTCAATAGTGGCAAAGTAAAGTATGCCAGTATCCAGTATTTTATAATACAAGGACAAGAAATTATATTGGTTTCAGTCCTTAAATATGAGGGTGATAATCCCTGCTCAGCCTGCATAATGATAAGGATCAAATCAGATAACATGTTTCAAAAGTTATAGAAAGGCATGCTGCTATTATTATAAAGCATAATACAATACCCATTTATTGAACTCTTTTTATGTACAAAAAATAATATTAGTGTCTGGAAATAACGTTGAGAAAAATAAAACATGATCATTATTTTCAGGAAGTTTACAGTTTGGTCAAGTGGTTAAAAACAATAATACAAATAACTGAATGAAAGTCAGAGTAAGGTATGTGCCATTATAAAGGCACAAAAAGAAATGCTACAAATTTCTAAGTAAATAGACCTGTTTTGGTGGTGATTCAAGTACAGATTTATGCAGGAAAAGATATTCGTATTGGTTTGTAACTCTCTAACTTTGAAGAAGAGAAAGGATTTTGTCAGTTGCACAGAGAAACAGTGAGGATGAATTCAGGCCAGATGGAAGGAACAGCATGAATAAAAGCACATGGATTTTTTTTTTTCTTTTTAGGGTTGCACCCACAGCATATGGAGGTTCCCAGGCTGGGGTCTAATCAGAGCTGCAGCTGCGGGCCTAAGCCACAGCCACAGCAACATCAGATCTGAGCCAAGTCTGCAACCTACACCACAGCTCACGGCAACGCCAGATCCCCAACTGAGCAAGGCCAGGGATTGAACCCACAATCTCATGGTTCCTAGTAGGATTCGTTTCTGCTGTGCCATGATGGGAACTCCCAAATGAATTTTTAAGGAATTGTTTGCACTGAAAAGCATTCTATGGTCCAAAAGTTCAGGAAAGCTAGTTAAAAGTTTAAAAAGTTTCTTAATTTCAGGCCACTGCAGGCTCTCATTTGTAATATGCATCCTCTTCCAATAAGAACACACAGGATGCACCCTTCCTGAAGTTATGTAATATGGGGCAACACCTTCCCCTATTTTAGAGTATTTCACTGGACTTGCCGCACCAAGCACATTCTAGTTAACACTGGAGTGGAGAGAGGTAAGAAAGTTCAAGTAGAGTATCAGGAGGAGCAAGGTCATGGAACAGGAAATAGTTCAGTTTTCCTAGAGTCGAAAAAGTTCTTGGGATCCAAAGTTAAAAAATTCTCAAGCACTACAGCAAATGATATATATTTCATTCAGTAGCAATGGGGGAAATTAACAAAGAAGGCAGAAATTATGATTCAACAATGCTTGACAAGGATCCATTTGTAAGCATTATGAAAGATACATGAGCATGGGAAGAAAAAGGAATCAAGACAGCAAGCCACATTGTTCCCCAGTAACCTCAACACAAAACATAGAGGAGCAATATATCTAGGGGAGGGGCAGTAATGATAAAAATGAGATTTAACAAACAATGAGTTAAAATCTCCAGAAGATGGCATACAGTACAATAGAGGAGGTGATTAATAAATCAAAGTTGATACTAAGCTCTTCAACTGGGTTCCTGGGGAGTGCTGGTTCAGTGACAGTCAGAAAATAAGGGAAATATTTGGAAGCAGATGTTTAAAAGTAGATTAAAGCAGGTTTGTTTTTGACATAGTGAATTTCTTATTCTACTTTTTTAAAAAGAACTGTATGTGTACATAATGTTAACACTTCTACATGCATCTCTGTAAGGACAATGCTTCCAAGAAATTTTATGTTTCCAGAATATATAAGTTTCATGATTTCTAAACTTTTTATGAGAAATCTAGTGCTATTAAAATATATTTTATAAGTTAATAAAATATTTATTATGTTTTCCATTATGCAGAATATATCTCATAGTTATGCTTTCTATGTATTAGAAAGTATCTTTAAAATGGATCAAAGCAAATACTTGTCATAATTTATCCAAACTAATTATCTTTGAAAGTTTCAAATCAGTGCTTGGATAATTAGCACTCTTTAAATTACTAAGTATTAGACTGATTAAGAAAGAGAATAAGACTGTAAGTTGAGGGAAAAAAGAACTTATTAAGTGGATACTAAAGTAAATACTGTAAAGGAAGTCTTAAAATCTGCCCAAATGGTTGAGACAGTCTCCCCCAAACTGTCTCGCCTAAAAAATTATCTGTTGTTAATTTAGCCTAAAATGTCTTCATTTCATTTACATAATACAAGCCTTGTCACAGTATGAAGTTACCTAAAATAGTTATTACGTCTTTGGGCAAAAATAGGCAGACAGCATTGGCGAGAAAATCATGTGAGTGCTTGGATCCCCTACAGAGACAGAGATTATATGTCTGGTTTCCTAAATACCAGGAGCAAGAGTGGATTAAAACTATGCCATTGAAAAACTCCCAAATGTGTCTTGTTGCCATCTAAGATTCTTGCTTCCCAAACATATCTGATTCCCAGGAGGAAGGAAGGGAGGAGACCGGAAATATAATTTTCTTTTTTATTCATTCATTATTGAGGAGGCAACCTCATCTGAGTAGATGGCATATGGAAATGGAACATTCTTCCCATGGTTATGAATAAGATGGTTTTCTGTGACCTTGGGAAAGGTTTTCTGTCTCCACATAACCATCTATATGTTATGTGGAGCTTTGGAGGTTTGTTTAGTTGGTAAAATGTTCTGAGGAACTAAATAAAAAGTGCTGGAGGAGAATGATGTGTTTTCCTTTTTGAGTCCATTTGGAAGCCATGGTGAAACAGAGTTAGATCCTTACATCCTGCTAATAACCAGGAAGATGAACTACCTATTTGGGGCAGAGAGTACAAAAAAAAAGAGGGAAAATCTCTAGAAAGGATTTAAAGATACATGCCTTTAAAAAAAAAATCCATCGGAATGGAGAATAAAGGTGGGGGGAGGGATATAAAGATAAAGTGACCATGGACATAATGACCGACTCCTGAAAGGAATAGGTAAAGCACAGGGGGTTTTGGTATGATTCTGCAGTGATGAATACAAGATATTATACATTTCATCAAAAAACCCACAGAACTTTACAGCACAGAGAGTGAAACTTAATGTATGCAAATATTTTCATATAATCATTTAGGAAATCAGGATATCACATGAAGGAATGCAAACAGTGACAAGAAAATTTAACTGTATTAAAAATATATAAAACGACCTCACTGAAAAGGATAGGAAAAGATGCTGATCTATTTAACTGCAGAAAGGAGTGGAGTCTATAAGACTAAAACAAAAAGAACTATACATAAACACTGTAGTCAGTTGATAATATGCTTTCCAGTAGGATTATGGGTTGACGATTTTGATGCTATTATACAAGTAAATTGGAATGGAAAAATTAAGTAGTGTTTCTCACTCTTACCAATCAGCAGGAGTAAGAGTCTAGAACAACCCAGGTGGCCATAAAATATAATTGAAGACAGATTTTGCTTAATACAGGTGGTTATAGAAATATGTATACATATATATACATAAATGTATTAATATAAACACATACTTTTTATATCATCTGAGAAGGCCTAAAAGAATAAACACCCCAATAGCTTGGGCACACCTAACACACAGATCCTGGTTTCTAATACCATTCTTCTATGAAGGAGCATGGATCCTGGAAATATGGCTGATTCTAGAACTGAAGCAGGAAATATATATGATGAAGCTTGTGCATCTTGTAGTACCAAAGAGTAAGAAAGCACTCGAACACAAAACCATACACACACCTATGCACAATGATGGAGTATGTCAAGAGTATAGCAGTCAACTGAAATAGCTCCTGACAGGGCAAAATCTGGAACGATTTGACCAACAAAATTAATTCATTAGTATTACATTACTACCCAATGTATACAATAAAAATCTATGCATCAAAATTACATAAATGCATACATACATGCAAGACAAATATTTTTACAGAGGAATTCCAAATAATCTGTAGATACTCTGCTCGAAAATAGCTATTTATAGTCATCTCTATTCTTCTCCTATGGTAACATATACAGAGAAGAAATCCAATAAGAATTTGTTGAACTTTGGATCTAGAAGTGCCAGAGGAAAAAAGTCTGAAGGTATACATATGCTCAATAGAGGTATTTTATGTATCATGTATGGAAACAATTGTCATTGATCACATCACACATGTAATTCAACTATTTATTTACTTTATCCAATAGTAGAATAAGTTTTTTTATATAATTCAATGAATTTATTACATTTGTAGTTGTACAATGATTTAAATACACTAACAGGGAGCTCCTGTGGTGGCTCAGTGTGTTAAGAATCCAATTAGTATCATGAGGATGGGGTTCGATCCCTGGCCTCACTTAGTGGGTTAAGGATCCAGTGTTGCCATGAGCTGTGGTGTATGTCACAGAGACATGTCAGGGATCTGGCATTTCTGTGGCTGTGGCATAGGCTGGCAGGTGCAACTCTGACTCGACCCCTAGCCTGGGAACTTTCATATGCCACAAGTACGGCCCTAAAAAAAGGAAATAAATAAATAAATACGCTAACAGATAAGTTCTTTGTTCCCAATTAAAACTTGTACTAGAGAGCAAGGCATTCCAAGTCTATTGCCTCAGGAAAGGATCTACATAACCAAAACTAGAGAGCAGAAAACCAATTTGTTGGCTTTCTAAAAAATTGTAGACTTTTGAAATTTATGGAAGAAATAATAATTTAGAAAACTAAAGATTTTTAAATCTCAAAAGTTACACTTTTGGAGAAAGAATAAGGCTTGCATTCCAGAACCTTGAATCGGGATGTCAAATGCGAAATTCTGAGGGAAAAGGAGTAAAAAGTTTAGTACACAAGTAAAGCATCAGATAAAGATGATTGTGTTAATATAGGTTCTCAGTTGGAACAAATGTACCTACCACTCTGGTGAAGCATAGTGTTAACAGGAGAGGCTATGCATGGGTGGAGGCATATGGGAAATCTCTGTACTTTCCCCTCAATTTTGCTGTGAAACTTAAAACTACTCTAGAAGTACACTCTCTTAATTTAAAAAGAAAGAAAGAAAAAGACAATTAAGTCCATGCTAGCCCACTTCCACAGTATGATCCAGGGAGAAAGGATTTGAAAGAGAAGAATTCCTGGGGAAAGGTCACTGCTCCCTAGCCTCTAAAACTAATTGTTGGGGGACAAAAGTC
Organism: Phacochoerus africanus; assembly: GCF_016906955.1. Taxonomy (NCBI): domain Eukaryota; kingdom Metazoa; phylum Chordata; class Mammalia; order Artiodactyla; family Suidae; genus Phacochoerus; species Phacochoerus africanus. Next base: position 79,612,494 of record NC_062554.1, read on the forward strand.
ACAGGAAACAGAGAAGGTTGTACATGATAAAACTGAACAGAATCCTCAGAACATGCTAGAACTACCCATATCCCTAGGTGATAGAAGAGAATGTTTAGATAAATAAAATTGAAGTAGATCCTTAGGTCTTCTGCAAGCTGTGGAGAATTGGAAGAACATCCAGAAGTTTCCCCTACCGTCAAGAGATGTTATAAAAGTGAGGTAAGAAAAGCTTCCAGTCATAAAGGGAAGACAGTGATGTTGGTTAGCCTAAGAAAAACCATATAGTCCAGATGGTATTACTTTAGAAAAGAAAATTAATGTGGTTCCAATGGAGAATGAGTAGACCAAAAAAGTTGTCTCCAGAATTACACTGTGAACTTTATGAAAAGGGACTGAGTCTTAAAACTTTTAGCATAGAGCTATCCCTAGATAGAGAGTGATCAATAATTAGAAAATGATCACAACCTACAAAATATAATTTTTAATATCTAGAGAGTGGAATGGCTATTATTGCTTAGAATTGCTAGGAAAATACATTAGCATCATGGGAAAATTGGTGCCTACCACCTCTCTGACAAAAAATACAATTCATACCTTTAGTCTGTATACCAGCTCTTCTTTTAATGAATCCAGCGTATACCTACTTTAGGCAATACATGCTTGCTGATTCTCCAGCCTGGAATACTCTTCCTCCCCATATCTGCAAGGCTCTCTTCCCTCAAAATTAGATCTCCAATCCAGTATCACCTTATCAGAGAGGCTTTACCAGATAAACTTACCTAAAAAGTAAACATGAATGTATGCACACTCACACACACATTCACACACTTCCAAACTGTCCTCATTCTCATTATTCTGCTTTATTTTTCTCTACAGCTCCCTTTAGTATGGGATAGTTTAAACATATATATATATAGTTTTATTATATGTCTCCTGGTATTACAATATAAGCTCTGAAAGAGGAAATTTTGTCTGATATACACAAAGCTATAGTCCCAATTCCATAACAGTGCCTGGCACATAAGCATTCAATACATATTTGGCACATAAAAGAATAACATTTTCAAGGGATAGCCAAGACTTTGCTGTATTAGAACTTAATTGTATAAATTATTTCTTGAAATAAATCTCATTTCAGCTAGAGCTTTCTAATATATTTCATTATACAGATTTTTATTTTTAATTCTTTGGTTTTAATGGAATGTGACTTGCTGTGGAATAATCTTTCATATTAATTTTTCAACACACCTGGAAATTCACCATTTTCTTATATCTGGGATAACTGCATTATTTTCTGCACATAGTTTTTTCACCAGAACCAGGTTGTATAATAATCACTGCAGTTAAAAAAAAAAAAAATCTTCCAAATTCAGGCTGCAAATAAAGCAGGTATAGACCTAACTTAAAACCAAAGGGGAAAAATTAACAAATATAAACCCTATTGGTCCTTAACCAATTGGTATATTTATGTACCTGTTGGACATCTTAACTGCCATCTTCTGAAGCACTTATCCTATATTGTCAAAAAAGCCTTTTTTTTTCTTTTTTTTGTCGCTTGTATTTTTAGGGCCGCACCATGGCATATGGAGGTTCCCCAGGCTAAGGGTCTAATCGGAACTACAGCTGCCGGCCTATGCCACAGCAACGCCAGATTCGAGCCGCATCTGTGACCTACACCACAGCTCACAGCAACGCCAGATCCTTAACCCACTGATCAAGGCCAGGCATTGAACCCACAACCTCATGGTTCCTAGTCAGATTCGTTTCTGCTGCACTACGACGGAAACTCCAGAGAAGCCTATTTCTTGCGCATTTGTTTTTAACCACTGTATCCATCAGAGCACACAAACTCAGATCCTGTCTGAAGCTGCTCATCATTCTCATAATTAATTCTTTTGATTGTCTTTGGTGTACCACCTGCATACCTGAAAACAGACTTGTCTCAGGCTCTATTGGCCTTCATTAAACTCTATTTAAATTGGAGACTTATAGGCAGGGGAATTGCCCAGCTCATTTAGCACACTCTTGGTTGACTTATTCAGATATTCTTTGAAAGACTGGGTCAATATATTTCCCTAGAGAAGTCAAATTATCTCAAACTAATGGTCTCAAGCAATGAGCTCTTTCAGTTTTCAAGCCCTGGCATAAACAGCAGAAGCAGAACACATAACTCTTTTGAAATAAGTGTTATAAAGGGGTGAAGTTACAAGCTGTTTTATCCAAGAAAAAGTTTAATTGTATAGAGTTATTATTTCTGAAACACTGGGGGATTTTTCCTAATACATTAAGACCCTTCCCATATACTATCTAGTTAGGGAGGGGTGAAAAGGAATTTTTTTAAAAACTATATTGCTAGGTTTAAGGAAAGTGATGGAAACCTCCTATCCTTTCCCATAGCTCCAGCAATCAAAATAAGTAAATAAAATTTCCACTGTGAAAATTCTGATGCAGAGTGATGAATATTAAGATGAGAAGTATAACTATCCTCAAAACACTAACTTGGAGAGATGACATGTTAACCCTCTGGTCAACCATCCCAGGGGAGCTCAGTCTTCCAATCATCCTTGGCAATACACCAAATATGTGACGAAATCATCTTGGATCCTCCAGCCAGTCCATACATCCAGTGATGACATATGAAACAAAAGATTCACTTGGATAACCTTGTTTAAAAGTCTGAGCCACTAAATTCGGTAAGTAAGTGAAAGAGTAATCTTAACTTTCGAAGAATGAAAATTATATAGACCACATTCTCTGATCTCAGTGCAATTAAGCTTTCAGAGAGTGACAGAAAGAAAAATTTAACAATGCCCTTATGTTTAGAAAATTGAAACTAAATAACTTATGAAGAGGAAGAAAAAACATCAAGTTGGAAATTTTAACAGTGTCTACTATTGTTAATTAATTAAAATTATACATATTAACTATAGTGGGATAAAGCAAAAGTGATAATTTAAGGAACATGTATAGCTTTAAGTATTTATATTAGAAAAGAAGAAAAAATGAAATAGTTGAAAAAATGAACTAAGTATGTAATATAAAAATTAATTAAGAAACCTTAGATTAAACCCAAAGATGGCCTACACTTAGCTCAAAACTTCACATATTCAGCCTAAATCACATAACCTATACAATTTTTATTCCACAATTCAGGGTTATTCATCTAAAACCAATCCTTTTATAATTTTAATAAAGTCATGAATTCAAGATGTGTTTTAGTTTATTAAACAGGGTTAACTGGGCCAGTTGGACTAAATTAACCACTGAGCCAGGTTTAGTTCAGTTTGGGATCCCCCTTGAAGAATACTGTGGTCATATGGCATATTGAGGTCTGGAAACTGTTTACTTAAGTGACATTACTTTTAATGTTTTACCAATTCCTTCTCATTTTTCTCCTTGGTTCTCAGTTATTGTCAGATGCTTCTGGTCTTTCCAAGAAGCTGTGAGGTTTTTTCCAAAAAAAACCTACAATGATAGTCTAATATATGACACCAAAATTTACCCTGGGAAATATTTGCCAATACATGCATAAGATTAAAAAAGGTAGTGGATGATGTTATTCTCTTAATATTTTTACACACTATCTTCAGGAAATATGAGTAAATGAATAAATCAATAAATGCTACAATCTAATATGCTTTACCATATTCTCTATTAGCCTGAAGTATTTTCCAGAGTAAAGATTCATTTTTTACCACAGCAATGCACATTTCAATGCTGAGAGTGTTTCACCCAGCATATCCTTCCCCTTTGGTATTGTCTATGAGTAATGCTGTGCCTTCTGAAATTCTTTTCTGTTCTTTCCAGGTGCAAACTTTATTTCCTTCTGTAACATAATAAACTAGTGGTAAGATCTCCATCTGATAAGCACTCCTATTTTAATAAATACTAGTTGATGGTGAGAAAATGGATCACTAAGGCTACACAATATTTGTCAAGAGCTTCCTTTGGTAAATGTTACATTAAGAAATAATTTCCACTATAATTATTACTATTATGTTAAAATATGAGCAGATACTCATAATTGTAAGACTAAACTTCCTATCTCATTGACAAGTCAGGAGTACATTCAGCAATTATTTTATTCTTGTCTCCTAAGACTCCTATTTTCCCCACCTGTTGTGATACCCTAGGATTCCCACTTTGATCAGTATTTATTTCCTGCTTCTTAACTACCTCAAAGAATGATATTGATGATGAGTGAGCACTTCTTACATGATCAGTATTGTTCTAAGAGGTCGACATGTATTCTTTTTTTTTTTTTTTGTCTTTTTTGTTGTTGTTGTTGCTATTTCTTGGGCCGCTCCCGAGGCATATGGAGGTTCCCAGGCTAGGGGTCTAATCGGAGCTGTAGCCACCAGCCTACGCCAGAGCCACAGCAACGCAGGATCCGAGCCGCGTCTGCAACCTACACCACAGCTCACGGCAACGCCGGATCGTTAACCCACTGAGCAAGGGCAGGGACCAAACCCGCAACCTCATGGTTCCTAGTCGGATTTGTTAACCACTGCGCCACGACGGGAACTCCATCGACATGTATTCTTTATTTTACTTCTCGTGATATCACTATAAAGTAGATGTGATTTTCATTCTCAATATTGAAATGGGGAAACTGAGGCACTGAAAGTTTAGGTAACTTGTACATGTTACAGTTAGTAAGTGATGGCACCCAGAATAAAATAAATAGATCAATCCTTTATGTAATTTATTATATCAGGATAAAAAGAGAAAGAAAAAAGGTTCAGAGTTGTGTGCCATGGATGGAGGTTCCCAGGCTAGGAGTCTAATCAGAGCTAGAACCTTAACACACTGAGTGAGGCCAGGGATCATGCCCGCGACCTCATGATTCCTAGTCAGATTCATTTCCACTGAGCCATGACAGGAACTTCCCCCCACCACTTGCTTTCTTATTTGAGCCTAATGCTGAAAGAGCAGCCAACAGCTCCTTTTGAAACAGACTCTGTAATATTCAGACAATCTAATCAGGAAATAAACTTATGCTGAGATTATACAACGAAAGGACTCCTTGTTATTTTTCATGAGATTGAATGTTTCTCCTTATCACTCAATCATCAACTTTGTAATGCTCAGCTAGACATCAAAAGAAAGGGAAAAAAAAAAAAAACCTGACTCTTACTGGCAAAGAGGTACAAAATAATTGGTTACCCACAGCACATAGGCAGGGGAAAAATGACTAGAAATGTTTTCAAAGCAATGCATAAATAGATACAAATGGTTACATTGTGGAGGGAGCAAAACCATGCAACAGAAATGTAAGATGAATTTTCTATCACAATAAAATGGCATCACAATGGAAAGTTTCCTGGAAAGCAGAGTTTAGAAATAGGATTTAAAGTTTGGCAAGGGAGGAGGAGAGAGGGTTACCAGTTGCTTTCTCCTGACAAATGTCAAGGCAGGACTATTTCAGGTGAACCGAGGACAATGGGCTCCCTTCTTTGTAATCTTCCACAGCCCTATCACTGGATATTATTTTCTTCCATATCACATTGCCTGAGGACTGAATGCATAATACATTTTCCATAAGATTAAAACAGAGCTCTTCTTTCTGGAATGACAACTGTTATAAACACATTTCATCCCTAAAACATATAAAATCTGGAGGATTCTTGCAAAGCAAAGCAGAGAAATACAAGTGCCATTCATATTCTGTCTTGGCTCTCCAAACTCTCTTGAAGAAAATTATTTCATTTTGGACTTTCTCAGGAAGAAACTAAAATTCAAAGATTTAGAGTCTTGGGGGTTAGTAGTGGGAACCCAGAGCTGAAGAGTTCAGCAAGAAAATGAAAGTCAGAGAAAGGGGGAAGAATTTCTGATGAAAAGAAGCAGAAAAGAGAGCAAAAAAAGGGCTTACATCAAAAGTTCAAGGAAGAATTCTTCATGCCAAAATTTTTAAACTTTAAGAATTTTATAAACTTTATTTCTTTCAAAGATTCTTTTCATTTAAAGATGTCACAGAAAGCACAATTCCTTTTTAGCCTCCCCAGTTCTGCTCATCTTTCCACTGGACCTTTTGCAAAGTAAAAAGCTGATGGTCAGAATAAGTGGCTTTAGCAGTTGCTGCTCTAAGCTTTGATTTGGGAAGAAGGAAGGCCTGATATCTGGCCTTTGGCCTGGCAGATTGGGTTATATGCAGCAGTTCTGATCTCCTTTGTAGCAGTGGAAAGCTACAGGTTTTCTCCTTCCTTTACTTGGTCAATTTCTGCCTAGTTGTCCTGACATTTCAAGAGGTGGCTGATGGGAAGATGTCAGTAACTAGCAAATGAATCTCTACCAAAATCTACAAAAATAAATGGTTCCAACTTTTCAGAAATTTAAGATATAGATCTATTCTCTTTCTCTCTCCCTCTCTCTCTTTGTCTAAGTAAATCGTGATATCCCTATAAATCACTGAGAAGGTGCAGAATTTCTCAAGTTGGCCTGTTGAAGATACATAAGAAAAATAATGCTCTGATTTTTTTAGCTTCATAGGCAGAAGCAAGAAATCCTTATTACATCAAAAGATTCATCCAAACAAAATCTGTCAAAGGAATTAAATCAGGCTTCCCATATTTGTCACATTCCTGCAATATCTGGTCTCCTAATCACAAATCTAAAGAGGACATAGGCAGTTTTCCAAAGAAAACACTTGAGTATCATCCCACAAACACTAATTCCTACTTCGAATTTTTTTTTTTTTGGTCTTTTTAGCTATTTGTTGGGCCGCTCCCGCGGCATATGGAGGTTCCCAGGCTAGGGGTTGAATCGGAGCTGTAGCCACCAGCCTACGCCAGAGCCACAGCAACGCAGGATCCGAGCCGCGTCTGCAACCTACACCACAGCTCACGGCAACGCCGGATCCTCAACCCACTGAGCAAGGGCAGGGACCGAACCCCCAACCTCATGGTTCCTAGTCGGATTCGTTAACCACTGCGCCACGACGGGAACTCCCTGAATATTATATTTAATTCTGTAGTGCACACAAGGACATCACTCTTTATTCAGGAAATGTCCTTGTTTCATATTTCTTGCCTAAGAGATAAATGAGCTTTATTTTCATAATTTGATCATGAAACAGAAATGAGTTCGATAAAGCCTGCCATTCTGAAATAGAAGGATGGAACTCAGAATTATAGTAGGATCTATCTCTTACTCAAAAATATATCTCAGATCACAAAATAATTTGGTCATCACTATATCATCATCTAATGTGCAAAAAATTATAGTATTAGAAGACAAAATGACAACTCTTGGTGGTAAGTACTCTATTTGATGGTTACAGGACTAAATGAAACAGCCATCACTATATTAAAGGAATCAAAGACAATGACTTCTATTTAGTATGATCTGACTTTATAGCCATTGCAAAATCAATGAGGACTTTGTAAAAAAAAAAAAAAACACATATATTTCTATGAAATTATGGCACTGAAGGCTACCTTAGACATTATCTACTGCCTTCTCATTTACAGATCTGCAGTGCAAAAGACATGTTCATCTCTTCATCCTCTTGTCTCTGCCACTTTATCTCTAAGTTGTAGAAAGATGCATAGTCTTCTGTTGAATTAATTTTTCTTCCAGGATATCAGATTGAAATGTTAACAAATTTAAACTGCCTATAAATAAATTTGGGGAAGTAGGAAGGAGGAAATGCGACACGTAAATTTTTGCCAGCTTTTTTTTTTTTAATCACAATCAGTGATTTTGATACAATTTGATGTTCCAACATGTTCCTCACAGAGAGTCAATTCTATCTACTCTTTCACCTGTGCAGCTTTAAAGGGGAAAAGAAACTACATATATTAAGTCCTTGTTACAACACTATACTAGGTATCTTACATACCTCTTTGTATATGAAAAATTAGGAGAAAAAAAAACCTACCCATAATAAGGACTGTAAATCTTAGGAAGTTCACTTTATAATCACATGAGTCATTGTTTTCTATTGTCTCTTTATAGACTGTTTCTCCCATTTGAGAAAGAATTATTTTTACCATTTCCAACTTATATTTGATTTGAATGATTTACATTGTATTAAGCCTTCTATTAAATATCTGTTGAATGCTTACTTGTGAAGAATTAGAAGTACTATGCTTAGTTTTTCTTTGATAACTGATCAAGATTTAACAAGAAAAATATTGGCTAAAGATAATAAGAGTAAACTGTATTATTGTCAGTTATTCACTCCCTCTTTCACCATAAAAGAACTATAATTCTGCTCCATGAACTTGGACTTGTTTACATGACTTGCCTTGGCCACTGAAATGTTGAGTACATATAACATACACCATGTGCAAGCAGAAAATTGAAATGTAAATTCATGATTTGACATGGTCTGGTGAATAAAGTGACTGAAAATGATACATCTATAATAGTAGTACTCATTGTTTCCTCCTCAAGACAGAAATTACATATCCATCAAACAGAAATTATATATCCATCAAGAACAGGAGCATAGGAAGTTTCCTTGTGGCACAGTGTGTTAAGGATCTGGCATTGCTGCAGCTGTGGCACAGGCAGCAAACACGAAGCAGATTCAATTCCAAGCCCAGGAACTTCCCTGGGTGAGGGTAAGACAAAAATTGAAAAGACAAAAAATAAACAGTACCACAGTAATACCATGATTCTCCACATGGTGGAGCGAGGAGGAATGCTCCTCTTGTGGGGCGTGTCAGATTCCAAAGGATGGCTTGAGTATTGAATAGAGCATTTTTTTTTTTTTGGTCTTTTTAGGGCCACACCTGTGGTATATGTAAGTTCCTAAGCTAGGGGTAGAATCAGAGTCAGCCTATGCCACAGCCAACATCCAAGGCCAGATCCAAGCTGCACCTGTGAGCTACACTGCAGCTCATGGCAATGCCAGATCCTTAACCCACTAAGAAGGGCTGGGGACCGAACCCACATCCTCATGGATGCTAGTCGGGTTCATTATCACTGAGCCATAATGGTAAATCCAAGTAAAGCATCTTCTTATTCTCAAGAGATCTACCCCAAGAGCAGAGTGTGGGAAGTTACCAAATTTGTCATGCTCTTCACCAAATATTCTGATTTTTCTTTTTGTACCAGTCCTCTCTGGGGAAGGAGTATACATCCCCACAGTCGAGACATGTCCAGGTGCCGTGCTTCAGCTAATGAAACATGGACAGAAGTGATATGAAGACATGAACTTTATGTTTGTGGTGTTTCTTGTCTCTTTTATTTACACCACCAAATTTGAAATGCTCAGAATAGACACTGCTCTGTCATACCAGGTTTGGGGCAAAGAAAATGGGAAGCAGGAGTTCCCGTCGTGGCGCAGTGGTTAACGAATCCGACTAGGAACCATGAGGTTGCGGGTTCGGTCCCTGCCCTTGCTCAGTGGGTTAACAATCTGGCGTTGCCGTGAGCTGTGGTGTAGGCTGCAGACGCGGCTCGGATCCCGCATTGCTGTGGCTCCGGTGTAGGCTGGTGGCTACAGCTCCGATTCAACCCCTAGCCTGGGAACCTCCATATGCCACGGGAGCGGCCCAAGAAATAGCAACAACAACAACCAAAAAAAAAAAAAAAGAGAAAGAAAATGGGAAGCAAATTTACAAATGACCTATAATAGACATGTTTCTTGAATGAATGAGAAGTGCATTACTTTAAGCACTGGGAATGGAGGCCCTTTGTTACTGTGACATAGACAAGCTTTCTAATATTATTAATCCGGGAAAATATCATTCTTTCTCAATAATCACTGATTTAGTGAACTTCATAGCATCTAAGCACCCCTCTCTATTTATCTCAGTTGACTTTTTGAAAGGCAATGAACAACAGATAGTCAAGATTACATTACGACAAGCACCTACAGTGCATCTACTCCCAATGTTGATTCGAACATTGATTTTAATTTTAACAATTAGTCAATGTTGAGGGAAGACTTATGTCCTAAGAGGAAAAATAAGGAGGCTAACAGGGATGTTTGCCTCAAGAGAAGAGAAAAGCCAGGTAAATGCTCATATCCATCATTTCCTTAAAAAGTGATCATAGGTGATTTCTGACCAAAGAAGTGGATGATATATAGATGGATAGATAGATAGATAGATAGATAAACAGACAGACAGACAGATACACAGAAAGATATCCAGAATTCTACTTTTAAGTCTCATTTTAACCTGGAGAGAGATTTATGTACTGTAACAGAATATACTTCTAAACCACCAATTTTGTTTTGTTCTATTTTCTTTTCAGTGAAACACCCATAGTTTCAAGTAAAACAAAACAAAACAAAAACCTCTCTATTACAAACTCATTTTTAATATAAAATTATACTTAGAGACAGCTATATGTGAAGTTATTATTTATAAATCAGTAAAAATAAAACACCTATGAGTGTTAATAACTTTGGTTTTAAAGCAGTTGATTTAGATGCTTTCTCTCTTCCAGGATGCAATAGCAGAGTCACTTCTTTATTAAAGCCACTCCTAAGTTAGGATGCTAAAATCATGCTATCTTATTATGAGCAAATGCCTAACTATCTCTACTCTTGAAGATGAATATGCTTCCAGATCATCTGAACATGGACTCAAAGTATAGAGGAAAGACTAAAGACACAGGAAGAGGGATTAAAATGTATCTCCTTTTCAATCTCTTTGGAAATTATTGTCTGAAGTATAAAGAGACAATTCTTACTGGCATCCTTTTAGATGCAATCTAAGAGCTATATTAACAATCAAATATAACAAATTTCTGCCTACAGAGTCAAAGGCCAAAGAAAGGACATTAAAACTGTGATGTCATATTATTATCATGTTATTCCTATATTATCCTTGAACTTTATACAAAAGAATATGCATTGATTATGCATCTCCACTGGAAGAGATAGGCCTCCCTGGGCTCACTAGCTCTGCACATCAAACTCTGATCTAAGAAGTATAACCTTATAATTTATCAACTATAGAAATAACACATTTTATATTGAACAACTTGTATTTCAATGTTTATAATATAGAGAAAATAAAGGGTTGCTCTGGTCCTTGTGAGGCAGTATCCTACTCTTTGAACTGTAAAGGTAAACAAGTCAGCATTTCACAGTTGCCTTTAAATAGTCACGGTGCAACAAGTCTTTCCTGAGTGGGATTTAGGTATTGATAACTTCACTTCACCATCGTGTTGCTTATTTTTAAATGTATTCATTTCAGCGTGACATTTGCTTTATGAACACTTCATTCTCAGAATTAAGAAAACAGCTTAACTAGGAGAACAGATATGCAAAATTAAAGGTTATTTATATAATCACTAACACACCCTTGGAACTGCTGTGAAATTTTAAGATTATGATATCATGCCATCCACTTTGAAAAATTAATTCATATTAGTTTGGAAATGAGCACTTTTATATCCACTGAAAATTCCATTAACAATAGAAATATGAAGTTATAATCAAAGAAATGGTGTTAACACTAGAAAGATGTCCACAGAGATTAAAATTGAGTCTTTTTTTAATATCTTCATTAAAGACCTAAAATTAATAACAAATTGATTATTCAAATGCACAAATATTAAGGAAGAATAAGAAGTCATTAGAAAAGAAATGTAGGTACTTAAATATCAAAATTAGATTAATTTTAAATGGCAAAGATCTAGAAAATAGATACAGATATTAGAAAAAGAGAAAGTAAAGGATATAGAAAGCAATAATATAAATAAATATATCTATGCTATTATGTGAAAATTTTAATATTATTTGGAAAGATGCTCTGTTATAGCTGGCAGAGTTAAATCTTTCTACACCTAACAAGACCTTAGCTATCTGCCCCATTCATTGGACATTACCCTGAATGAGGCAATCTGGGTAATAACTGGTAACAATTATTACATAAACAGGAATATTACAAGGCACTATAAACATACCTTGTTTTTTTTTTTTGATACTGTGGTATCGAAATTAGTCTACATGATTTTAAAAATCTGATGAAAACAAAACCAATTATTCAATACTCTAGGGCAAGAAAATAATCCATAATCAGTCTCCTAGTCCTTATATTACACTCAACCTGTAATTAATCTCTTCCAGTTCAAATCACCCACTTTGTACTAATTATTAGTACTTCTGTGGAAAGCAAAACTATAAACTGTCTTTTCCTCATGTCCCAGCTGAAAAATGAGGCTATCTTAGTACCAAGGCCACTATAATTTAATATATTCCCTCAAAATAGTACTTAGTTTATCAGCTTTCTTATTATCCAAGGTCACTGTCTAGCAGGCAGAGAAAAAAGAAATCAATGGAGACGCTGCTCTGAATATACTAACAGAGAAACACCAGGGCCTTGACGGTAGCAGTTTTGGAACCTGTTTTTGGCAGAGTATTCTAATGTGTAAGTCAGTAGCTATTAATTATAGTGTTAAGTTTACAAAGACGCCAGCATGAAGTAAAACTCCACATATCCAACATGTCCATAAAGTGTCTCTTGGCTAACCCTCAAGAAGGGCCATTGAAGCAGTATTTTTTTTAAATTGGGGAATGAAGATAAATTTCAAAATATATATGTGAGCAGTCGTCTTTGAGGCTAAACAACAGCAAATAAGAAACAACACATTCCATTAACTGGTCCAATGACTTTCTATACTTGAATCTCAGGCAACAGAGAAAGAGAAGCAACTGTAATCGCTGCAGTTGAAAGTCCGAAAGATGGTCAGTCTATGTTCCAACCATTAATAGAGGCAAGAGTCAAGGGTGATAAGGGCAAAAGAGCAAAACTGCAATTCTGCCTGGATAAACCCTTTTCCAGCTTTTCTAGATAACAGAGACAGACAGTCTAAAAAGGTTAATGCTAATGATATTCACTACTGAAAAATGAGGTTAGGTGCCCCCTCTGCCCATCCTCTTTCCTCTTGGATAATCATAATAGATAGCTGTTCCCTGTGGTTAAACAATTGGGAAATTACTAAAACAATTTGCAATAAACAGACATTTATAACATAGAAGCACAAGAAAGGAAATGAACTGACATTTCAAAGGCATTTTACAGAAGGAATCTTGCAGTTTTCAAGTTGAAAAAAGTTGTTTGGGCACAACAAACTAGAACTACAAAGATACTCTAATCTAAGATACATGTTATCTCCCTTTAAAAATATTTCATTAAAGAGATTTCAGTTATGCTCTTTCCATCAGCATGTATTAAAATTAATATTTTAATATGAAATATTCCAATGGCCTAAAACAAATTAGTCAGTGATTATTTATTCTGCAATAAAAATCAGGCAAGGGTTGTAAATAGCCATATTCCAAAAATTTATAAGAAAGTCAAGATGGCTCCATTATTACTCAGAAAGTTATCATGAGTTTTCTTCCTAGAGCTCCATATAACTTCTATAATTTGTTTTTGCACATATTTTTTAATTTGATTGTATGCCACCTTTAGATCGTAACCATTTCTAAATAGCAGATTTTGCCTTTGTATTCTTAATGTCTATCCCAATATTTCTGATATATTTTAGATGTTAAATAAGTGTTTTCTGAATGAACAAACTGGAAGAGTTTTGTGCTCTGAAACACAACCTCTGATATCCTCAAGGACTTTCATTTCTTTATTAACGTTCTCTTTTATGTTACCAATTTCTTATTCATTATTGGATTATGTCTTGTGTCTAAAACTTTTCCAAATCTTCCCTTGATCCTACATGCCACTCCAGCTATTTCTTCTCCTTATTACATAAAAATTTCCCTCCAAATTTCTAGTTCCTGTCATCACTTCATTACCTTCCATTTGTTCTTCCATCCATTCCAAAATGATTTCCTACCTTAACATTGCAAAGACATTTTTATCAGGTCTTTAATAGATTGCATGTTGAAAATTAAATAAGTGCTCCTTTTTTTGTATTTACTCAGGGACTATAAATTCTCATATAATTTTTTCACAGATAAACATTTCCTCCTTATTTATTCACATTTATTTTTCAGAATTCAATCCTTAGTCCTCTTCTCTATCAGTATTCTTTGTCTCAAAAATCCAGTTCATTTCCAAGTTTTAAAATATATCCAAATACTAACTTTTCAATTATCTCCTTTTTTATTATTATCCACATACTCATAACTTTCAAACATTTGTTAACACATACTGATGACCTTTAGATCTTTCTGAGCTCCTTACTCAGATAGCCAATGGCTTCCATGACATCTCTACTTGGATTCCAGCATACAGAAAAGAATCTCTTGATTCCTTCAACTTATTTGCCTAAGTAGTCTTTTCTGCCTTAGTAAATGATACCACCCAATTGCTTAAGCCCAAAACTATACGACTTAATCTTCACTCTTCACTTTCCCTAATAAACCTCCATAAAAATCCATAAGCACACTGTCAGTTCCACCTCCAAAGAAAACCTTAGCTACTTCACCTTATCCTCACTGGTATTTTCCTAGTTCAAGGTGCCACTGTTATGAGAATACTTTTCTATAATGGCTTCCAAACTACAGTAGTCTCCCTACTTCCACTGTTGTTCAACCCACATCTAAATTATTTTCCACTCAGCAGACATGATCTTTTTAAAAGGCAAGTCAAATCACATTGTTTCCCAACTTAAAACTCTCAAAACTTTCCCAAAGCATTTTGAAAAGAATTCAAACTCTCTAGCAAGATTTATAAAGTCCAACCATGTTCAGCCTTCAAATCCCTCTACAATTTTATCTTCTACCCTTCAACCACTCATGCTTTCTTTCCTTCCTTGAAAACACTGAGCTTTTTCCAAATGAAGTGCTTATGCATTTGTTCCTCTTGCATGAAATTGTTCCCTTGGCTCTTTGCATAGCTAGCTCCATTGCATCCTTCAAGACTTACTTCAAAATCTCCTCCTCAGAGAGACTTTCCATGAGCACCCTACCTAAAGTAGACCTCAGCCTGGTTATACAATTTCATATCAAGACATTTATTATAATCTGAAATTATCTTGTTTACTGTCTGTCTGCTCTAACTAAAATATAAAATATTCTTGTTTAGTTGCTTTATTTCTGAAGACCAGAATAATGTCTGGCATATAATAAATACCTGATTCATGTGTTAAAGAATAAATGAATGGGTATACAACAGGTGGGGTAATTTGAGTCATGTACTCTTAAAAATCTTATTATTACATAAAATTCTAAACACCATTAAAGATTCTATTGTTTTGGTATAAGACAAGCATAAAGCATATGAATTAATTCATCAAATCCTTTTACTGGGAGTTTTTCTTTTCTTTTCTTTTCTTTTCTAAGACTGAAGAGGTGTGGGATATTATATCAGAATCCCTGTCTCATTTCTGTACCTTAGGTCAGATTTAATATTTCCATTGGGATCAAAAAGAAGTTGAGTTATGTGGAAAGCAACATAATCTTTTCTATCAAAGGAAACCTTGTTACTCCATTTTGATCCAGTTTCTGCTGAAATGCCCCTGCGACCCCTTTCCTCTTTACCTCTTTTCCCAGCAACAATTTGTTTCAATTAGCCAACCAGGAAGAATGTGCACCCTGACCTGACCAATGGGAAGGGGACAGGTAAATCACCTGCATTAGGGATAAATAGGGGAGGGAGGGTCCTTTGTTCAGTGCACACGCTTTTTGGAGTACCTGTGCCCTTCTGTAGAAGTAAAGAGCCTTGTCGAGAGTTCTCCTTGGATTACTCCTAAATATTCTTGAATTATTCTTGTTCCATTCACTCATTTACTTCCATACCATCTTGAGCAGAATGCATAATACTACAAAGACCTGTAACTCTGTCTTAAGTAGGGAGCTCCCTGGTAAGGACTGGCTTAATTGTCTTTCTCTCTCTTACCAAAGGGGATGGTTGGCAGATCTGGCAAATAAAAATACAAAATTCCTAGTTAAATTTGAATTTAAGATAAGTAATAATCTTTTAAAATAAATATATCCCATATTTGCATGGAATATATTTGCAATACTTGAGAAATACTTGTAAAAAAATATCTATTATATCTGGAATCTTTAGCAGGTGTCCTGAATTTTATCTGGCAACCCTACCAAGGACAAAGATGAGTTTTCTCACACATTGGTCCAAATAAAAAGAGAGGTTCTCCCTCTGGGTCTAAGTTCCCATATATGAAAGTAGAAAGCTCATCCATAAATTCATCAAGTGCTTATTGAGTTTATATTTTATACTCAGCATTGTTGAAATTACTAGATATTCAGTGGCAAAAAAAAAAAAAACAGACATGGCCCAATCCAAGCTTATCATCCAGCAAAATAAAATAAATTTTATTTATTACAAAATAAAATCTTGTAAAGCAGTCTACAAATATTCTCCCCCTCTCTCACACACATACATACATACATACACATACTGCATTCTAAAAGCAAATATCAGTTTTAGCTATTTATAAATTTAACATAGTTCTGTTTTACTTTTCTTGAAACTTAAGCAATAGTCTCCTTTAATAAAGATACAAACCAACATTATTAATTTTCTACCATTAATATTATAGAAAAAAATTAAATGGGACTGATGTTATCATATGCCTTGAAGAATTTTTGTGAGATCTTAATTTGATTTTAAACCTTAAAGCAGAGTAAAACTCACTTTTCAACTAAATAGAAGTGAGTTTATTATGAATGAATTGTTTTAAGATAAGAGGATCTTTTACGATACTTATCATTCAGATCTACCTTATTATTTGTTCTATTAATATGCTCTGCAGCTATCCATTACTTTGGATCGGAAAGATTATTTTGGCTCCAAGAATGAATTAGTTACTGGCAATATGAAGTTAAATCTTATAAATGCCATGGTTTGGAAGAGTCAGGGAAATGTGTTCTAAGGTCCTTTATTGACTTAATATGCTGAAAGTTAAAGAAGTTTGTGTGGGAGAAATGTTAAGATTTTAAAAAATAATATTGAAGCAGAACAAAGATATTCCAAAGATAAAAAGTTGAGGGACTTTGGGGCTGTCCTTTCTAATGCATAGACCTGAGTGAAGAATGATTTATATAAAATTTTTCCCCACCTCTGAATTTCAAAAAGCAAGCGCCAAAATATGAAAAAAGCCTTGTTCTAGCAGCAGGGACTAACACAGTGAAGACCAATGTGGTTGGCAGAACTCTTACCAAAGCCTATTCCTCTTTTTCAGTGTCCTCAATGATTTCAGCCCTCCCCTTCTTCCCAGCCCCTCATTCCTGCCTCCTCTATTCTTATACACCTTAAAAGCCAAGCCATGGTGGCCAAGCTGAAGAACTCCTTTTAAACTCAGCAATTCTTCCTGCATCAACACTCTCCAGCCTAAAGCCAATTGTCCTTAGTACTAAGAAGAGAAATAGGAATGACAACACCATTTATTATTCCAATCACTTAACCCATATTTATGCACTTCAATTTCAAAAGTCTGAATATCAAAAAGTCTCAATTCAATCAACCCCATGTAGGCTAGGTTAAAAATCCTACTGAAAACTCTAACTTTTCATCAGTGCTTAGACTAAGCCTGGGGCCATTCCAAGATACTGGTGAAAAGTTTAAATTAAGAATTGTTATTAAAATGGAGCTTCACTACTTTTCTGCATGTTCAATATCTTAAATTAGGTCAACTCAATCCTACATTGCAGATAACTTACCACAAAAAGTGTAATTAACAATAATTTTATTAATTTGCTCAACAAAAATGTATTCAGTGGCTACTAGATTTTGGGTACTGTGAGAGGTACTAATGGATACAACTATTAAAAAAATAGTTGTTAACTATCTAGTGGTTAACCTACCCACTATATGTAAATGATGCTTTCAAGTATTTAGTATACATGGAAAGTATTATACATTATTTAAAACACTTAAAGATGTTTGAAACAAATGATTAGGGTAATATTTATTCTTCTATCTCTAGATGAGTAGCTAAGCTTTGTGGACTCTTCAAGTCATTTATTTTCTGATGAGAGACAACAAACAATTTACAAAAGCAGTAAACCTGGGAAGCAAGGGTATGGAGAATCATTAATCACTGAGCTTAGACCTAGTCAAGGTTCTATTAAGCATAGGGTTGCTGTGGTCTGAATGTTTGTGTCCTCCAAAATTCATATCACTATGATATGAATCCTAAAGCCAAAAGTGATAGTATTTACCCAAAAGTGTGGAACTTTGGGTAGTGATTAAGTTATCTGGGTAGAGCTCTCAAGAATGGGATTAGCGTCTTTATAAAAGAGGTTCCAGAAAGATCCTTAGCCTGGTATGCCATAAAAGGATAAAATGAGAAGTCTGAGACCCTGAAGAGGTCCATCACCCAAATGGGCTGGCATCAGATTTCTAACCTCCAGAACTATAAGAAATAAATTCCTTTTGTTTATAACCCATCCAGTTTATATTGTTACAACAGTCCAATCAGACTAAGACAAGGATCTAGTCAAAGTTTCACATAGACTACAGACATATCCTCCACTGTCCTGCACTTCTCTTCACTGCACGGCACAAAATTTTGCACAGAATTTTTTTAGAGGTAATTATTTATAGCTTACTGTTGAGAATTCACATGTAAACCAGATGATAAAGTCTCTTCCTTCTGTAGCTTCCAGTCTAGTGCATCCTTATTAGCATCCAGCAGAGGTTATGTATTTATTTCAATAAATATTGGATTACAATCCAGTCAATATACAATTTCTTCTTTTCAATCCTATACAGTGGCTGCCACATCTTTAGTCCTTAGTGAATATTTCTTGAATAAATTATCTCACTTAAGCATCAAAACAGCCTTGTTAGATAACTGTATTATCAAATATTACTTCAAAATGAAAAGCCCAATTTTAAAACAAAGATTTAAAGAAATTGAGATTTGCCCGAGGTTACATACCTAGTATGTAAGTGACCTTTCAGTTTTGTAAAATAATGGGAATTCCCATTGTGGTTCAGAGGTAAAAAATCCAACTCATATCCATGAGGACGTGGGTTCAATCCCTGGCCTCACTCAGTGGGCTAAGCATCTAGCATTGCTGTGAGCTGTGGTGTAGGTCATAGATGCAGCTTGGAACTTGTATTGCTGTGGCTGTGGCATAGGCTGGCAGCTACAGCTCCGGATTTGACCTCTAGCCTGGGAACTTCCATATGCTGCAGGTGTGGCCCTAAAAGGCAAAAAAAAAAAAAAAGAAAGAAAATAATGAAGTGAAGAAGCTCTGTAAACTCAAGATCTAATGTGTTGACCTAAAAAGCACTCACTGGAAACAGCTGGAGCAGGTTTCAGTACTTATAGTTATGATTCATTTTTCAAAAAGTCCCTACAAGATGTCATCCTGGATTTCAACCATGCTGACTTATTCTGCAATTTTTAACATCAGATGTTATTTAAATAAATTAGCTTTTAAGTAACAGCTAAAAAAACAACTAATATTTAAATGTACACAAAACTTAAGGTTTGGGAGAATGGCTGAATCCCCCTAGTAAATAAATTTTTTCTATAAAAGCTTCTAAACTCATAAGGAAATTTGAAGGTGTACCATACATTTAATTAATAATGCCAGTGACCAAGACCAAGACCTATTAACATTTCCCTCAGCTTGATTAAGATTTAGACTGGCTTTTTCCTGAATCTAGGCTCCTGATCTCTCTTTTCTTAGAAAAATTCCTTTAGAAAACTTGTAATTGTAAATTCTTTCTCTGTCTCTTTGAGATGTAAATCTTTTAAAAAGCCTCTTGACAGCTTTACAACCAAGAATGTTTTTCTCAAGGACTTGGGAACCATCTCTTTTAGATATAATCATCAAAGGAGATAGCACCCCTATTTCCCAGTTTCTATGAAGAGATAGAAGCCTAACTTTAGAGGGCATTGCTCTCAGTTACAAAATTATCTCCTGTCAAAAAGATATGAGAAGTTAATTTTTCCCTTGGATAAAACCAATTAGAAAACACAAATGGTATATGACTTATCCCTAATGTTCTCTAGTACTTTTCCACTAGCTCACTCCAGCCCATAAAAAAAACTCTACTCCCCAAGTTTCAGTGGATTTCATACATATTTCTGGCATTGCTCCCCTATTGTAATAGCACTGAATAAAGTCTCTCATCACTGTATAATTTTGTCTGGTACAATTTGGGCCTTGATACCACAATTTTAGAAAAGATTTCCATGGTATAGGGGGATGTCATATATGTAAACAAAACTTAAAACAGAGAGCACTTCATTTACTGTAAAGATACTAAGTCTGAGGCAAAATATAAATTCAACTGGTGAAGTCAAGTTCATAAATTGTTATTTGAGATAAATGTTACTGATATTTAATAAATACATTTATTTTTTCTCATTTAATGCGTCATTTTCATAAGCAAGAAACAGTCATGGAAGCTACCTATGTGAAAGCCATTAAGCTCAATGTTACTTGCAGAAATTCAAGTAACTTAAAAATTAAAATAAAATACAAAATTTGAGTTTAGGAGCATAACTAGATATCTATAATAAGCCAATACTACAAATGGAACCTATACTTGGGAGTCTAGCAGCCAAACGTGATCCACAGTAGCTACAAAGCACTGTACTTCCAATGTAATGCTACACCCTTCCCTTTTCTGCTATGGTAATTAAAAGAACAATAGAAAGAAATCAAGTTACCTGTTTTAGGAAATTGTAAATGAGAAAAGAACCAAGAAGATTGAGTACAACAGGCAACAGAGCATTCAGAAGTAAAATAAGAAGGAGGAAAATCAATCTGAATGTCTAAAACCAATATGCAAATTAACATCACCAAACTTGAAAAGTATCTCTTTAAATTATACAATTTAAATGTAGATATGAATTCAAACATAAGCTAAATGTACTCATAGTAAATTTTCCCTGTCCTCATTGCTTAAAATAGCAGGAACCAATTTTTTGGTTTGTTTTTTAGGGCCACACCCAGCATATGGAAGTTACCAGGCTAGAAGTCAAATTGGAAGTACAGCCACTGGCCTAAGCCACAGCCACAACAACACAGGATCCAAGCCATGTCTGCAAACTACACTGAAGCTCATACCAACACCAGATCCCCCATCAGGGATTGAACCTGTATCCACATGGATACTAGTTGGATCCATTTCCACTGTGCCACAACAGGAACTCCCAAGAACCAGTTTTCAAATGACAGCTTAACCACATGAAACTTCCGAAGAAGATACACAAGTAAATCAAATTCAGAATCTACTTCCTCATAAACTTGGATGACAGCGATAGACTTAGCTATCTATTGCCTAAAGAAAAAAATAAACTGGCAGCTTAAGTATAGAAGACATAGGAAGTTACGGAGCATTTTCGAAAGTGCTCTCTACTGAATTAAGAGAAATTATCTTTTCCTAAAGGATATAATTTTAATATTTACCTCAATCATCCAATAGTCTTGAATGATGAAAGTAGTTTATATTTACTAAGGATGTGAAAACTCAGACATAGAAGGAAATGACTTGCCAAAAAGAGTACATTTTCACAGGAATCAATTTTATATTTGGAAACATTATCTGGCCTTAAAAAATTCCCAAGTAAAAGGAATAGCTACAAATCAGAATCACCTCTATTAAACTGCTGGTGTTATTTCAATTACTTTTACAATAGAAGTTTTGGCTGTCAAGAAATAGAAATAAGAACCATGAAATAGGAAACATGTCCGATCTATTAACTTTCTATGTGATTTATACAGCACAGCACAGTTCAGAAAAATATAATGAAATTCAATTATACAGTTAATTTCATTCAATATTTATCAAATTAATTATATGAAATCAAAAGTAGCAAGTCTGAAATAATTTTTAAGTCACAGAACTATTTATTCAACAGGTGTTATATTGGATCTTAAATCTCCTTATATAAATTCCAATTACTGTGTCAAATTATTTTAAAGACTTTACAACCCAGAAATTACAAAATGTATTTCTAATGAATTTTAGATGCCAATAAAGTGCTCTCAAAGACCTACTAACTCAACAAACACAATCAAAATAACATTATAAACATCATCATTAAGGTATTCATCATATATCTTCTACCACAGAATGATTTAAATTCAGTGCAAGTTCTGTACCAGAAATGAAAAGCAAATTTGTCATTTGCTTTTTCCTTGCCTAGGGTAATATATACCATTAGTCTCAATGTTAGTATCTTATTCATGTTTTCTCTTTTTGTAGCAACATTCAGTGTACCATCAGAAATCAACATACTGATATCTGTAGCTCTATTTCTTCAACCACTACCTTTTCCACTAAGGGGCCAATTAAAAATTCACACTGAAACATGAAGACACTCCATATTAAAAATTATAATTCATGAACATGGAAAAATAAAGAAATTATACATTTTTTTTCTTTTAGTAATAATTTTTCCAGAATAAAGATTCATCTTTGAGGAAGCAGAAAACAAATTCCATGATTTTTTTTTTTACTAATGTTTACATTGCCATCTAGCTCCAGTTAAAAATCAAACACTGATTCAATTGAAATCAACATATCATATAATAATTAATCAGTATTTATTCTCTTACTAAAATTTGAAGCTTGCTATTTGGAGCTTTTATAAAGTGCTGACCTATCTAATGCCACACTTTATTTTTCACCAATTTATAATTTTCTTTTAATTTTATCTACATTCGTTGATTATAAGATGGGAAAAAAAATGGCATTTACTACCTTAAAGTTTACACTCCTAGAACTTAGAAGCTATATTTTTGTTCAGAACATAAATATATGTGGATAAAACTTGAATGTGCTGCTAAACACTTCACAGAAGGGTTAAAATCTATGTGCTAGAGTTTTGAAGAGAGTTTATTTTCTCCACAGAAGAAGGGGAGAGAAATAGAAAACAATGAGAGATGAGAAGGTAAGAGGATGGGAGAAGAAAGCCAGAAGGATAACAAAAAATTATGCGGGCTTGGGAGTTCCTATTGTGACTCAGTGGTAATGAACTTGACTGGTATCTATGAGGACTTGGGCTGGATCCCTGGCCTCGCTCAGTGGGTTAAAGGATCCAGTGCCACCGTGAGGTATAGTGTAGGTTGTAGGCTGGCTTAGATCCCGCATTGCTATGGCTGTGGGGTAGGCTGGCAGCTACAGCTCTGATTTCACCCCTAGCCTGGGAAGTTCTATATGCCATAGGCACAGCCCTAAAAAACAGAAAACAAAACAAACAAACAAAAAAAATGTGGGCCTGATAAAGACTCCCCACTGATCTCACAAATATTTAATAAGGTTTCTAAATTCAAGGACTATTTAACATGTATGAATTTTTCTGAAAACTGGTGAGGTAAGAGATTTTCACATACAGATTAACATAAATGTTAATCTGGGCATATGCCATAGCAAGTGAAGATTCACAAATGAAGGCCTGGGAGTTCCCGGTGTGGTGCAGTGGTTAACAAATCCGACTAGGAACCATGATGTTGCAGGTTTGATCCCTGGCCTTGCTCAGTGGGTTAAGGATCCCACATTGCTGTGGCTGTGGTGTAGGCCAGCGGCTACAGCTCTGATTAGACCCCTAGCCTGGGAACCTCCATATGCTGCGGGAAGCAGCCCTAGAAAAGGCAAAAAAAAAAAAAAAAAGAATGAAGGACTGCTGAGACAGTAAGGCCCCGGTAACTTCAGAAGAATTTTGAAGAGGTTTAAGAGGTGGCATTAGCTTTCAAGGTAATCCTCCCTAGATGTCAAGAGTATAACAAATCCAAGCTGGCAGCCAAGTAAGGGACAACATTTGGGTGAAGGGAGATTTTTAGAGAGGTGCTTGTTGGGCTTCAAGGCCCCTTCAGGAAGATTGAGCTCAAAGCCTCTGGTCAAGACAAGAATTACCACACCCTTATCATTACCTCACCCACCTCATTGTAATGCTCCTTCTGCCACCTTGAGCAACCTGGCCTACTTCTCCCTGGCCCCTCCTAGGAAAGGTATGTGGCCTACTCCTAAACCTACCTCTACAGGGACCTTATATACCCCAACCAACCAGCAAGTATATACCAAGACTCCTCTTTCCCCAACTGATCAGCAGGTCAGCAGGTGTATCCTGAGACCTCCCCTCTCCCCGGGCTATAAAAGCAGACATGAACACCACGCACTCGGGGTCTGCTCTCCCTGATTATCAGGAAGTTGGTCCACTGTTAACAGTGTCTTCTGCCTCAAAGTACTTTGAGCTCCTCAGAAGAAAGGCATAAAATAAAACCAAGTAACTCATTATAATCTTTATTATGCATTACACATGTCAGAATGCTTCAGAAAGGTCGCTCATGGGACTGAATAAACTAGTATTGGAGAGAGTAATACATTAAATCAATTAATAATGAAAAGGGTATATAAGAATCATTGCCCCTCAGGAATTTACCTTTCATTAATTGAATTACTAAATATATAAATATTAAAGCAGTACTCCATGATATCAAAAAATTCAGAGTTCTCAGATAACAATATGAAGACAAAATTTGCCTTCCAGCACATGTAGATTCGTCCTCACGTAAAATACTCCACAACCAGAATATAAAGTATTTACAGCTCCAGGCTTTCCAAGCAACTTCTTAAGTAATCTTATAAGGCACCATCTGAATAATTATTAGGAGTGATATGATACTGCATAAAATCAAATCTGTAGATATAAGCATAGAAGTTCTTAGTAAGTGTCTTTGTGGTCTTAAAAAATGTAAACTGTTCAAGCCAGGAATCTAACCTTTAGCAAAACAGAAATGAGAATTTCAAACGTTTTCAGATAGGCTGTTAGTGCTACTCACTTTGCATACTCATCAGAGACATATATTATGTAAAAGAATCTGTATATTAATTTCAAGGAGGCATTTTGATGCCCTGAAGAACTGGGATGAATCAGGATTCAAAAATATTTGCCTGCTCAATGCACCCAAATGGCCAGCCAACTCAAATGTAGGTGTAAATTCAAATATATGAATTATTGTGCAACTGGACATAGCTAGAGTATTATGTGTCCACAAATATGTCAGTTTTTTATAGAGACTTTTGAGTTATTACTCATCTCTTATGAAATCTGTACATTTCTGTTTACTTTTTATGTATACATATAGTTCACTTAAAAAATAAATAAAAAATAAGAATTTGTTGTTAGTGATCTGCCTTACAAGAAATACTAAAGGAAGTTCCCCAGGATTAAAGTAAATAAACCTAGATAGTAATTTGAATCCATAAGAACAAAGAGCAACAATAAGGGTAATTATTTAATTATACATTTTTTAAAAGAATATAAACTTATTTTCTTCCTTCTCATAATTATTTAAAAAGTGCTTGAATAAAATAATATATGTATGACATAATGTTGGGTATATAACATATAGAAATGTAATATATCTATACTATATTTGCCAATAACAGTATAAAGATGGCAGGTAAGAAAAAAACCATTTTCTCTAAGAAATAACCATAGGTGGTAAAGTAATAATAACAACATTTGTAACATTAATAGATGCACTTTATACAGCAATCATACCACACAAAAGGGGGAAAGGAAATAGAATTACCAAGGATATAATTTATATGTATCATTGAAATTAAGCTAATATATAGCAGAAGATAATTCTGATAAGTTTGTGTTATGCATAGTGAGCCCTGGAGAAACCAGTAAAAAAAAAAAAAATTCTCAAAAATATAGTGAAAAGTTATTTTTAAAAATTAATATACTACATAGAAAGTATTTACTGAATGCAAAAAAAACAGTAAGGGAAAAAGAGAGGGGCAAAAAACACAAGATAAGAAAAATTTAAAAATGATGGATGTAACTATATCTATAGAATAATAACTGAATAGATTAAACAATCTAATCAAAATGAGACTAATTTTTTTTATAAAATTCATATGTTGAAACACTATTGCCCAGTGCAATGATATTAACAGGTAGGACCACTGAGAGTTGCTTAAGCCATGAGGTAGAACCTGCATAAATGGTATTAGTGTTCTCACAGAGACCTCAAGGGATCCCAAGTCCCTTCCATCATGTAAGGATATAGCAAAAAGCTGCTAGCTATGAACCAGCAAAGAGGATCCTCACCCAACCATGCTGGCACCTTGACCTCAGACTTCCAGTCTCCAGAACTGTGAGTGATATATTTTTGATGGTTATAAGCTACCCAGTCTGTGGTGTTTTGCTATGACAACTTGAACAGACCAACGCAGTACAAACACCATGTGCATAGAGTGTATCACCCTGCTTTACGAATACATCAAGGTAATAACACTTTTGAAAAATTAACATGATTGAAGGCATCTGAAATAAGTGAAGAGCTAACCAGTAAATTAATACCTTTTGATTTATTTGGATAAATGATTCTATCATGGATGCTGTTTTAAATAACATTTTTGGATTTCATTCCATATGTCCACAGGTGGTATTTAATTTTCACAAGATATAAAAATAGCAAAACATGGTTATTATATAGTGGACTCAATTCCCAATGTTCAGACTAAGATCAAGGTTACCATTTGTTCTATAGAGAACCTTTGTAACTATAGAAAGATGTTTGCTATGCCTGGGAGATGACATTATGCATAATATTACATATAATGGACACTGCTGTGATATAATGGGCTTTTCTATTATAAAATAAAATATGGAATCAAATGTTAATGAATAGGCTAGATAATAGGTAGCAGACATAGCTAACAGCCAAGATTTTTCACTTGCCAGGAATGACACCCCCAAAATATGGATTTGTATATTCTATGGGTTCAAAGTATTTTGTATGTGGCATTTCATTTGATCCTTACAACGTGAACTGAAATCCAGGATAAAGCAAAATAAAATATCCCTTTACCAATAATATTTTCATTTTTATGGTGAAATATGGCTAAAAGTCATTCTGTATTATGCACTTTATAAAGAAAAATAATGGTTTTTCTTCCACGATTCAAGAGGGTCATCAGATCATATGTTTAACATTTAGCTAGTATAGATTTATGCCTGACCTAGGCTATTATAAATGTATTAACTTTTTTAAAAAGAAATTTCTATTTGCAGTTAATCAAATGAGTTATTTCTTTACGATAGTATCCTAGCAACTTCATACAGAAGGGGAAGTCCTGCTGATGTTAGAAAGAGATTTGTTTATCACATGCCCAGATCTAACTTCTGAATGTGCTTCAAAGTGTTGCTTTGATCAAGCAACTCTCAAAACTTTTCTATTATAGAACTATGAAGGTTGTAAGAATCTCCATTTCACAATTTCTGAATATGAGGTGCTAACAGAGAAAGAACAGTGGTTGTATTAGAATAAACAGCTTTTCTTAAGGAATATTTTAATGAGAATGGATCTCCCAAATAAATCCAAATTATCAATAACCAAATATTTAACTAAATCTTTTCAAATGTTTGGGCTGGTGACTAAGTAGTTAGAAGTTTTCCAACCAACCTTAAAACTTACCTGGCATATTGTCCAACTACATATCTCAGTCAGTGACAGATGAAAAGGGTTTGAGCCACTAAGATCACCTTCAAGCCTACAGAAGTCCATGTTCTTTACTTGCCCATCTTTGCTCTGATTTAAAGCCAGATTAAAAAATAAATAAATAAATACTGGAGTTCCTGTCGTGGCTCAGTGATTAACGAATCCAACTAGGAACCTTGAGGTTGCGGGTTCAATCCCTGGCCTTGCTCAGTGGGTTAAGGATCTGGCGTTGCCATGAGCTATGGTGTAGGCTGCAGACGTGGCTCAGATCCCGCAATGCTGTGGCTCTGGCGTAGGCTGGCGGCTCCAGCCTGGGAACTTCCATATGCTGCGGGAGCGGCCCTAGAAAAGGCAAAGAGACAAAAAGACAAAAAAAAAAATACTAACCCTGCTAAGAAACATCAAGTCCAATTAATTCAAGATATTCTCATCTAAGACTTTGTGTCTCTATTAAACTTCTCTTAGGTAATGTACTATAATAAGAGGAACATTCAATTGAAGATGTAGCCTTGACACTACAATTTAATGCAAAAATGTATGGGTGTTATCCATTGGTCAGATTAAGTCAAGGGAAGGGGCAGGAAACCCAATAACCAAATCCAAATTTGGAGTTACTAATGTTCAGGAAACTATCAGGAAACCACAAAAGAAACAACTGAATGGAAACTGACTTATTCAGGACCTTGAGTCAGGCCTTGAGAATACCTCCAGGTGTGCTGAGAAATTTTCAGTTTCTTCAATCTTATAATTTACAATATTATAAGATTTTATATTTGCAAAATAAAGATATATTTCACCTTTTTTTTTTTTGCCTTTTAGGGCCACACCCACAGCATATGGAGGTTCCCAGGCTAGGGCCTAATAGGAGCCACATCTGCCAGCCTATGCCACAGCCACAGCAACACAGGATCTGAGCCGTGTCTTCGACCTACACCACAGCTCACAGCAATGCCACATCCTTAACTCACTGAGTGAGACCAGGGATCGTACCTACAACCTCATGGTTCCTAGTCAGATTTGTTTCACTTTTCGAATCTTGTAATTCAAGATTCTAGCCTGTAATGTTTAAAGTTTCACTTCTACTAATTTCATTTCTTGAATTCAGTAGCTAGAAAAAATTCCTAAAACCATTAAATATTTCTTATTTGTTACCATCCCCATCACTCCCTATGAATCAATCACTATTAAAGAAAGTAGGTTAGGATAGGAGCAATGGTGAGCATAATGGATACTGGAATTAATAGTGTTAAGAAGCAAGATGTGGAACAATTCAATAAATTAGAAAGGAAAAGAAATCATCTGCCTTTAAATGATAACAAAACAGTGTCAATAATAGCTAATCTTCAATATGTTCTAGGCACTGTGTAATATATAATTTTCACAACAAACTGACAAATTAAAAATTATTATTATGCCCAATTTGTAGATGAATAAAATGAGACTTAAAGAGGTTATATAGCTTCCTCAAAATTATCCAAAAAGTGGCAAATTTTGTATTCAATTCAGGTCCTTATCTTCTCAAGCCTGTAGACTTATGCCTGTTGCTACCCAGTCTTCTAGCAACCTCAACAAAACTGCTATTGTCCCTAGACTATGTGACATGCCTGTTTCTAGGAACCAGCAAATTCTATAATATTGTATTTAGAAATAGAAGCAATGCCATACCTCCCATGAGCCATTTACTCACAACTGTAATTTCAGTGTGGGCATCCATCACAAAGAATTAGTTTTGTCTGCATAAGAGAGAACACCTTGTCCCAAAATAACAAGATTTAAGCAAGACAGATGTTTACTTTTTCTTACAGTAGGGAAAGTTCAGATGTACAGAGTCCAGATTGATCTAGCAATTCCACAGGCATTTGAGACCCAAGTTTAGACTGTCTTTACACACATTAATCTTTAGAACTGGCTTCCATTGACATTTCCTCACAGTCTAGGATAATTGTTTAAGTGTTAGCCATTTAGTTTGAGAAAAGAAAAAGTGAGAGGAGAAAAGGAGAAAGGGGCAGACCCTCCCTCCCAGATGAGTCCACATGCTATTAAAATTAATTAATTAATTAAACAAAATGCTTCTAGAAACACCAACACTACATCTTGCACTCACATCCCATTGACCCTTAATTCCCAGAACATTTGAAAAATGTAGTCCTTTAACTGAGCAAGCTTTTGTTAGTAAAGTTGGGGGTGGGGGAATAGATCTTACATCAGTTTCTACCACTGAGAGTGGCAAAGGAAATCACTAATTAGTCCTTTTAATATCTTCTTAAGAAACTATTTCCAAGGCAAAGTCACTAAATAAAAATTGGCATCCGGTAGAAGGCAGTTCCACGGAAACATGTAAAAGGATACAAATCTTATAATGGGGATTCTATTGTTGATTTAATAAACAAACATTTTTCTAATCATTTACAGTAATTTAAAGCTTGCTAATTCACTATGAACCACAAATGTGGCACAAGTAATAAAGGACTAATAACAAAAATCCTAAACTGCTACATAACACATCTGTCTAATTTATTCTACTTCATTTGGCTCTGTTTCCTGGAAGGATTTCATGAACTTATGGCAAACTCTGGTCTCATGACCATGCCCATAATTAACCTTCCAACTTCATGCTCGGTGTTTCCTTTGTTTTCTTCATCAACATATGTTATCTCAGGTGCAGCATCTTCTCCTCCACTTCCATTAGCCTAAGTAGATCAGAATATAACCTTAGGAAGTATATTTAATCTAATTTGTAATAAAATATCCTTTGTTCTGCTACTTCACTGAGAAAAACAACCACACAATCTACCTCTGCTTCCTCTTCCAAAATCTTACTACATCCTCTTCATTTTCTTTTAAGTAACCACACATGTATTTCTCTTCCTTCATTCATTCTCTTATGAATGGTTATCACATGAAATAAAACGTACTAAAGTAAACATTCAATGTGGCTTAATAGTATAGAATGAGACCTTACTGGTATAAATGATAGGTGAATTTAGCTAATGACCTAGGGTGGCCCTTCATGGATAAAACCATCTCAAAAGAGACAATAAACACCATAAATGGCAAAAGCTAGAGGACAGCTAGCAAGAAATATCTACAAGAGAACTGTTATATTAAGTAGAGGGCCAACTGATTCCCCAACATCCTTTCCCCCTAAAATAGTTCGTAAAAATTCAAATAAGTTGAGATGCACACAATTCTCTAAATGATAGCTAATGAAACCTCATATTTCATTGGATTTTAGCCGAGCTGGTGAAATTACACTCAACCCTCTTGTGGGAGGACATGTGTAAAATATTTAATACTAATTAGACAGTAAATTTCAGATCTAGCATTGACCTAGGGAGGAGAAGCAAAAAGGATTATTAAATAAAGGTGACAATTACACTGATTTTTATTACTTTTAGGAGAACTTAATCACCTCTTCAAGTGTCTCATTATTTACATTAATGACGAAAGATTAAATATTGAGAAAAAAATGCCAAGAGCTCTAAAAAAAAGCTATGTAAAACTATCTCTCCATTATCATCAATAACTGTATTAAATCTAGTTAAGTAATACCAGAAAACAAGGTAAAAATCTGTGAAAATACTACAATTTGATTGTTCAAAACTATTAAGTAAATTAATATAATTTCAAACTGTTTCAAAATAAAACTTTTCTATTTTTACATAAAAATAATTTTGCTTGTAAGATTAATGACTTTTTTTACAGTTTTAATAATATCATCAAGTAGATATGGTCATCCTGAGTTTGGGCTTTCAATCTTCAATAGCTTCACTTCTAAAAAACCATGCACAAAAACAAATACTGCTAAAAACCCATTTAGAGTTAATATTCCACAAAGTACAAAGCAGTATTTGAATGGATAAAGGACACAGGGAGCAGGGTATGTGCTGCATCATATATTTCACTTTTGATCTACCTGTCAATATTGTATCACTTTTAAAAGAAATGAGGTCCTTTCTCATAAAATAACCTGTATTTTCATGTAGCAAGATAGAAGAGTTAAGGCTGAAGAAAATGTGGCTATGGCCTAGAACTCTTGAAAACACTGTTGAAAAAGATGACAACTAGCAAAGAAATTTGCTGAATTTAATTTATGAAGAGACTTAGGAGAACATGAGGCAAAGGGTGCTGACTCAATTTCATCTTCAAATTGGAAAACTGCAATATTAACATAGTTATTAAGAGAAAAATAGCTTGCTCGTATTACTGCAAAGCACTCTAAGAAATAAATTGATATGATGTTTAATATTAAAATGGTCTCCGCTTTGAATTTTTTGGTGATATTTTAAATTAATTGACTTCTAAGATAGTTTTATCTTTACTGCATCAGTTTGCTGTAGAAATCTCTGCACTAATGTCTTGAAAGAAATGTGTTGCAATTATATGCACAATAAGCCAAATCAGTAAAAACTCATAGTCTAGACTTGTAGATATCTATGGTGTGAAAACAGCATTACATAGTGGCGAACACAGCAAGTGTTTTAAGTTAAGGTATGAACTTTGGTGTAACCTGATAGCAAGCGAAACTATCAAAGTAATTAATCTCATAAAATTTCAGTAAACTTGATGGGGAAAATTAAGGTAACAATTAAGTCTAGTTACATATACTCATTCCCCACTTCTGGCATCTAACAAAATGCACAGAATATAGCAGATATTCAGTGCTTTTAACATACGCCCCTCTTCCCTTCTATTACTTCCAATATTAACTAAATAATAATACTTCAATCCTCTTGCAGGCAAGAGGCCACCAAGTGATCATTTCTCAAGAAAATATTTTGAGAAGTACTCAGTCAAGATGATATGAGAAGAACTATTTAAAATTTTTCTTTCCCAAGACACCATTAAAATAATAAAGCTCTTTTATTAAAAAAATATTTAAATGCATAGTATATTTCTTATAAAGAGAATAACATAGAGTGATAAAGCAGGGTGAAGAAAGCCACAGTCTAAGATCCAGGAAGAGGATAACACAGGGGAAGCCCCTTAACTATTTGGACAGAATCACAGAGAATCACCAGGAGGTGCTGTAAAGAAAAAAGTCAGAAATGCTGCTAAGGACAGAGTGTTAGTTGAAGTGTTATATACTAAACATAGTTGAAGTGTTATATACTAAACATTCCTCTATTGCCTATTCTTTGTAATGCCTATGTTTCACAAATATGACTCATTTGTTTTCCTGGCATAACAAAAGTATTACTCTCAAAAATATGATACCTCTAATAAAATATTGCAATGGAAAGTCTAGAATGTAAAGTCAAAATCCCATTCAGTTCATAAGAATTCAAAAAAAATTAAAATGTAGAGAAATATCAACAAAAATGCAAGAAATTTTGAATAGGTGAAGAGAGATTTGAGACATCATATTGAAAGTATCACAAGAGGGTGAAGTAAGATAAATTTTAATCAGTCTTCCCCAGCATGTCATTAAATTCCTGTCCTGGCATAGTGGAAATGAATCCGACTAGGAACCATGAGATTGCCGCTCCCATCCCTGTCCTCGCTCAGTGGGTTAAGGATCTGGCATTGCCGGGAGTTGTGGTGTAGTCTGCAGATGTGGCTCGGATCTGACATTCCTATGGCTGTGGCATAGGTTGGCGGCTCCAGCTCCGATTAGACCCCTAGCCTGGGAACCTCCATATGCCACGGGTGCATTCCTAAAAAGACAAAAAAAAAAAAAAAAAAAGTTAAAGCACCAAGGATAAAAAGGAGATTCTGAAAGATGCTAGAGGAAGGGGAAAAAAAATCATATAGGTCACTTTCAAAACAAAAATTAAAGAGAAGTCTCATTTTTAAATATGAAGAGAAAATTCTTCTACTAAAGTAAATTTAATAAATGCCTACCTCACCTGTGGTTTTTTGCTTTTTTGTTTGTTTGTTTTGTCTTTTTAGGGCTACACCTACAGCATATGGAGGTTCCCAGGCCAGTGGTCCAATCAGAGCTGTAGCTGCTGGACACCACAGTCACAGCCATGCTGGATACCAACCATGTCTTTGACCTACACCACAGCTCACAGTGACACCGGATCCTTAAACCAATGAGCAAGGCCAGGGATCAAACCTGCATCCTCATGGATGCTAGTCAGATTTGTTTCCGCTGAGCCATGACAGGAACTTCCTTCGCCTGTGTTTTAATTATCTCTTCATACTATTATGGGGAGAAAAAGAGTTCTAAAAAATAAAATTAAACAGAAGAAAGCATAAGAAATATATAAAAGGGCATATGTATTGATAGATATACACACATACACACATATATTTTTCTAAAATTTGATTCAATTCATAATGCATACTTCTCTAGCAAAAATACATATAATGAATGAAATTGTAAATATTTTTAATTTATTACCTCATTGACCTTATGCTTACTCTATTTGAGAAGTACCAGCCATAAATATACAATGAATCTTTAAACTTAGACACTGTTCTTCAATTCTAACTGTGGCTAATGCACATTAGAAAGACTTGCCTTGTGCTGAGTTTTCAAGAGATCAGCACTTTCCCCTCATTAAAGTTCTGAACCAGTATGAAAGAGAAAAGGAAGAGATTAATGTTAACATAGGTAAAGTCTAAATTGAAGAAAATGGCTTAACTGTGTTGTTAACAATGGGTTCCTCTTGTAACCACTCGGCCAGAAATGAGGCCTCCAGGGTCTTTAACCCCAGGATATAAGTCAGCTTCCAGCCCACCCAGAGCCAACCAGAATTCTAACTTGGCTAGAAAGCAAACTCCAAAGAGGAGACGGTAGAAAAAAGACTGAGTGAGACTCTTCCTAGCTCACCAGTTAGATAACTCAATCTACTCTTGGCAAAGACAAAATGTAGGAAAAAAAAATGTTAGAAGTGTTTAGAGGTGTTGACTTAAATCAAATAGACTGATAGATACTGCTCCAGAAAAGATGGGCTTATTTGGGATCAGCAGAGAATTGCAATTTAGGGTCTGAAACCACAGAAAGCCAGGTGTAAGTTTCCCAGGGCAGGGGAAAGTGAGCACTTTTATAACGAGAAGAAGTTGAAAAGACCATAGTAAACAAAGAGTCCATAGCTTTTCATTGTCTGAGTCCTTGCCAGGAAAGAAAGCGAAGTTCAGCTATCCTAGCAGGGTGTGAGAGCTCCCCCTTCTGGTCCCTCAACTCTATTTAACTGAGGTTTCTGCCTATTCATTTTTTTACAAGGGAAAAAAGGTCCCTTTTCATGAAAATCTTAGGAAATTGTTTCCCACACTAATATAGAATGTTTTTGTTTATTGTTTTTATTTTCTTGGATACCTACTGGGGCCCAAGTTGCAAGGACCAAATTAAAATCTCTAAGAATTGGGTTTGTGTATACTGAAAAAAAAAAAGATTAAACACCTTAGAAGGAAGAAAAAAAGAGATAAAACCATTCCAGGTTAAATTTAGAGTCATCTAATTCACTTAGTATATGTTTCTAGTTTCAGAGGACAGCTAGGCTGTAGTAAAAGAACTGATTGATTCAACAATGGCTGACTTACTCTGTGCTCCACACTGTGTTCTAGCCCTTGCCTTGCTCAAGAAGAGAAGAGGGAGCCCTGCCTTCATAGAGCATATGCATTCCAACCACAGACAGGAATAAACAATTACCATAATAAATATGTTGTTAAGAAAGCTAAAAGGTGACAAATGTCTACCAAGGAAAACAAAAGAAAAAATCGGCATTACAAAGGGTACTAAGAATGGCTGTCAGCAAGAGCAAATAATGTAAGCCCTTGTAGTCTATCATAGAGCTTCGACTTTTTCTCTAAAATGAGGGCCACTGCTGGTGTTTTAGAAAAGAAGTATCATGATTTTGAGTTTTGTTTTGTTTTTTTCTTTAAATCACTCTGGACTTGCAGTTTTAGCTCTACCATGCAAAGAGCTTAGAAGTTGTCACTCCCATATTTAAAGGAAAAAGCTGAACAAAATGAAAACCAACAGCTTTTCTTTACCTGTTAGAGAACCAAGTTAACTGGGCAAACCGTCACCTTGAATCTCAGTGTCTTATCTGAGATTGTTCCTGGAGAAGAAGATGCTAGAAACATAAACTTTAATGGGCCCATTCCTAGACTGGACATAGCTGAGGAAATAATCAATGGCTTAAAGATATGTCAGTAGAAAATTCCAAATGTGAAATGCAAAGATAAAAAGAACTGAAACACACACACACAGACACCAAACAAAAACTCAGAACATCCAGGAACTATAGGACCATTTCAAAATTTAAAAAAAAAAAAAAAATCATTCTAGGTATAGTACTAAGCAAAAACTATGAGTAGACAAGGGTAGAAGCCCAGAAACCACTTAAAAGTTAATTTCAGGAATCCAGGAGAGATATTATGATCATCTCAGCCAGAATGACAGTTAGTAGAGCTAGTGATAAGTAGTCAGATGCTAGATATATTTTGAAATTCTGTTAGCCCTTCCCTCTAAATATAATAGTTTATTTTTGTGTCATGAGTTATAATTCACATGCATTGTTGAATTTTAGCTTTATAAAATCCCTCAAAATACAAAAAATAGTTTATAGCTGACAAAACTGAGATTTGAGATAGCAAGACAGGTTTTTTGGGGAGGGTTGTTTGTTTTGCTTGGCTTTTTAGGGCCACACCTGCAGCATATGGAAGTTCTCAGGCTAGAGGTTGAATCAGAGCTATAGCTGCTGGCCTACACCATAGCCACAGCAACGTGGGATCCAAGCCACATCTGCAACCTACACCACTGATCATGGCTACACCAGATACTTAACCCACTGAGCGTGGCCAGGGATCGAACCCACATCCTCATGGATACTAGTAGGATTCGTTTCCACTGCACCACAAAGGGAACTCCTGTTTTTTGGTTTTGATTGGTTTTTAGCATTTTTGTTTGTTTTGATACTGTAAATAGTCAGTTTTTGCTGCCTAAACAAGTTTCAAGGGCAAGTATTGTCTTGATAGCTATCAGAGAAAGTACTACTTTTTGGAACCAAATATATAACCATATCACAATCTTATAGGAAAATGAAAACGCTACTACTGACACAGAGGCTAGGACTGACACGGAGGCTAGTACTGACACAGAGGCTTTCTAGTCTATGTTTGAACTGACAAGCCAATTGTGTCTATTTGGAAGCATGACTGACACAGACTTCTAAATAGGAATCATTCTAATTCTTTTGTTCCATTAATGATTATAGTGCATTCATTCAGGAAAACATTAGAGAAAGACAATAATAGGTTTGTTCCTTTGCACATAGACACAGCCTATGAGAAAATTTATTATCTGTGAATTCGTTAACATGAAAACTTTAAATGTGCTCATCATGTTGGATAGTAGCACTGTTATACCTACTAATGGAATAATATTACAATAATAATATTATAATAATACATATTGTTGTCATATTAGTATAATACAAGACAATATGCAGTCACTTCTTATAATAACATCACCTCCCCTTTTCATAACTCTTCTCATCTATGGCTCCTAGACAGTTTTACAAATATTAATTAAGACTTACATCACTTCTGTGAGACTGGGAATTGCCACAGTCCTCATTCTGATATGAGAAGAGAGATAAAGCCG
Organism: Phacochoerus africanus; assembly: GCF_016906955.1. NCBI lineage: Eukaryota > Metazoa > Chordata > Mammalia > Artiodactyla > Suidae > Phacochoerus > Phacochoerus africanus. The sequence goes on from NC_062554.1 coordinate 79,649,354, forward strand.
TGTTAACAGAAGCAATGCTAGGATGAAAGCTCATAATGACATTTCAAATATTTAGAATTTCTAATCAATATAAGAAATACCTATTTCATCATCCTTTATTGTAGCCTAGTCCCAAACTTAGGTATTTTGTAGCATATATTCATATCTTCATGGAAATTGTACATAATGATTGCAAAAGATTTCAAATTAAAGTGTACTTATTTTGCATATATTCATCTTAATATTGTCAAAGACTAAAATTCTTTTAATAGGTCATCTTCATTGGTATAATAAGTTATAATATCTTTCACAGCCATTTAGAGAAGGCAATCATGCTATGTTATTCCCAGCCCCCAAGACTGCATAGCAACTTAGTTAAGGGGTCTGGAATCGAACTTCTTATCCTCTAACTTTTCATCCGACTTGCTCTAGTGAGCCATGCTACATTGCACTAAAACAGAGCATGCTAAGAATTTAAATTTACTTTAGAAGGTCAGCTTTGCTGGAATACTGCTGCTCTTTTCCTCACCATTAAAAAAATAAGTAAAAAATAAAAAGCTATGTTCTGAAAAGTCATCTTGTATTGTGTCCTCCACACTGTAAAGTAAAACTGAGAAAGTTTTCAGTGCTGTTATTGGATTACATTGAAGAAGCTTCCTATTTCCTCATAAATTATCATCTCTTTCACTCAGTGCCCTGTTGAAATACCTAAAAGCTTTACTCTCATTTGCTTTCTCATTTTTTATCACTTCTAAAGTATTGCTATTTAATCTAAGATTCTTTTGGTTGCCTGTAAACATTAGCATAATCATTTGGCTTTATTATGTATGGCTATACATTGTCAGAGGTCCTTTCAAAAGTGGATTTCTATATAAATTCAAAGAAATTGCTTGAGCTCATGGTTTTTTCCCATCTAGTCAAAGCCCTCTAAGCAGTTCTGCACAGGCAGAAGGAAGCAACAAACAATAAAAATTTGTCTTTTAACTACAACTTCTCTATGTGGATAAGGATAAAAGTACTTTTGTTATATATTAAGATGGATGGGACTCATACTTCAAAGACACTGTGGAGCAAATGCTATCCTACACATGCTCAATATTAAATTACGGTCAACAGTTGGGGGCTGCTAAACATGCCATCAAACACAGCATGATCTTTATACAAAGGAAATGTTTGTACTTTCTGGCTTATAATATTGGTATTATGTTTACTTTTTTAGCAAAAGCACCCTACTTGGAAAAACTACAATTCAATAAAATGTAGATTGTGAGTTTCTATATTACACCTTTCTAGGTATTAATTTTTCAGGACTATGTGAGATAAGAGATAACTTCACACTACTTTGAAATGTTTTTTGAAATACAAAGAGGGATCTTTCACTGGAGTTTTTTAAAGAGCTGTTGAATAGCCCCTGGCTAACTTAATAAAAAGGAAAATATATTCAGTGTGTTTGAAATATGCATTTATTTTAATATAAATGTTATAATTATATGGATACAAATATGCCTCTTTTAAAAAGACTGTATTTTTTATATACAGTCTGTATTATTTAATGTTTTTGTGCCATCATTCAACTTGAACATGTCTTTGAAAGGAGAGAAAAATTTAAAGGTATAGTAGAAAAGAGAAGCGTTATCTATTTCATAATAAATGTGTTCCATTGTTCTTTCATTAAAATTTAACAAAATGTTATTTAAATTCCATAAAAAGTCACAAAGGCAAAGAGCTTGATATATTACCTAAATAAGTCATTTACTGCTTTTATTTATTTGAAGAGAACTCATTTCACCTGAAAATTAATATATTAAAATTTACTAAGTTCTGGTTAGCAATTCTGGCATATGTAAAAATACAAAATCATTATTACTATACTAACAGAATTATCAATACTACTGAGGTAGAACATTCTGTTTAAGTTCTTGAGTTATATCTAGACTGAGGTCTCATTTTAACACTGCAGAGCATGGCAGAAATTACTTTACATGTAAAAATTTAGAACAGGTGTAAATACTTGTCTTCTTGATAACAGAAGAATATCCAGCATTATTCGTGTTGCTCTAAATGCTCTTAGCAGTACTGCTTTCCAAACTGCCTGCCTGCAAGATCCATTCCAAAGTAATTAAACAAATTGACCCAAATTGGCAATGAAATGATTTAATATAGTCTTTCTGAATTTTGAAGACTGTCCCCCCCTAGACAACTATAATACTTCGGTTTTGACATACTACATTGATACTGAATTGTTCATTCCTACAATAATTAGACAAAGGGGCCATTTGCTTCTCTATGCTAATTCTAATTCATTTATATCCTCAGTATGAAATTGGTTTCAATTATTTCCCATCATGGTGGAGTATTCATCCATTTCATCTGCTGTATCATCAAGGTATCAGGATATAAACTAAAGAGAGATGGCTTAAGACACATTGTACATCAGCTGGGAGTTATATCTGGTAAGTCAGGAAACAAACCCTAACCACTGATTATCAAAATGTTTAACTTACAAGGATGCTGAACCAATATAACCTGAATTTACACAATACATTCCATAGCTGATTTCTACTAAAGTCCAGTGAAATAAAAGGATGTTGAAAATATTTTTCTAAGCATTTCCAACTTTGTACTCAACATCCCCAGCCACAGAACAGAAGTCTGACTTATCTACTGACAAAGATTCTGTAATAAAAAAATAGGCAATTAATAAAAAGCATTCCGCTTGTTTTAGTCTCTCATCTCTCCCTATTTCCCATCTTTAAGATGGAAATAGTAATGACCATGGTTGTCCTTCTTTGAGGAAATTTTGAGAGCTTAACGCACTTTGAGAACATCAGTTATCTATTATTTGTAAGATTTATTCATCTGACACATGGTATTTTTCTTTTTTTACTTAGTGTACTAGATAGTATCATGACATGAGAATGAAGGTATTTCCCTATTTCATAAAGTATCAGAAATCCCAGTTCTAAAGCTGCTGATGAAACCCTGCTGAGACCAAACATATGTTTATAACATTTCCATGAAACAATCTTTTATAGTCTCACCTTTGTATAACACAATTTTCACTGAAATAAGTTGGATTTTCAAGGTATATCCTCTACCAACTGGCTAAGGAAGTTAGTGATTCTGAAATATCAACACCTACCAACAATTCATCTGTGCACATAAATTAGCTATTTAGATAGGAATAGCAAAAATACTATGAACTCCATATTTCACGTGAGTGATTTTCTTTTTTAAAGTTATTTAAAAATAATACTATAAATGTAAAACTCAAAGATATACATATATGTACTAACACTGAAATATTCGATGAAATAACCTGTGAAGAAAAGCTTTTATGGGAAAAAAAAAGTCTATTGACCATTCTTTTTTAACATATTTGTGAACTGCATTTACTTAAATTTTTAAAAAAATATTCCCCATCAGATATCACACCCATCAGCTTCTTGCTTATGCATACATTCATCAAGATTTCTAACTGCCAGTGTCAACTCTAGAAGTTTCAGAGTCTAAGACATCTGAAGTAGTCTTCTAGGAAAGACTTGATAACAATTGTCCTTACTATTAGCTATTTCTCATCTTTCAGTTTCTCATAAAGGTACTCAACCTCGGTACTATTAACATCTTGGTCTCAACTTCAAAACGATTTCTTGCTGTTTATTTTTTGGTTTTTGGTGTGGGGTGTCTTATGCAATTGTAAAATGTGTAGCAGCATCCCTGGGCTCTACCCATCAGAGGCTAGTACCAACCCCTCCCAGTTGTGACACCCAAAAATCTCTCTAGACATTTCTAAAAGTTGGAAGCAGAGAGTATAAAAATTGCCTGGTTAAGGACCACTCTGATAAAGGCTTTAACACTTCATATTGTCCTATTATTTCTTTTTTTTTCCTTCTGAGTTTAACTGGAGACAGAAAAATTTTTTTTCTTTAACTACGTTTTTTTTTTTTTTCTATTTAGTTTAGGGAAACAGATTTTCCTCACTATTCAAGCCTCCACTCACTGTCTTCTTTCAGAATTATGATAATAAACATTTGTCAATTAGAATAAATTTTGAAGAGTAACTATAAAATGCCTAAAAGTGTGTGTGTAAATATATAAACATTTTAGTCAAGGGATTCTACTTCCTTATTAAAGATATCTTAAGAAAAGAGACAGATGTTTGTTACCAGTGTAAATTTTGATAGGAATAAATTGGAAATAATGCAATTCTCTAAGACTAGGAAAAGAGCTAGATAAACTATGTTCTAGGCCTATTGGATAGTGTCACGTAGTAAATTGTTTAAATGGTAAAGGAGTCATATTTATGGAAAATTTGAAGTAACATTTAAGGAAAGCAATTAGAAACTTTTATGGAAAAAACATAAAGCAGAATTTACATTATAGCACAATTTGGTGAACTATAAATATACACAGAAAAATATCTGTAAGTACAGATACCAAATTATTAACCGCAATATTTCAGGAGTAGAGACATTGAGTGATTTTTCTTATTTTCCTTTGAGGTTTTCTATGTTTTATACATGACTCATCTTGTCGTTTTATAAGAAGGAAAGAGGGCTCTTTAAAAATATTACTCATTTTAGGGTACTGAGGTGACAATTAAAAATTACCAGTAGTTATATGGCTGTGGGTATATTCAAAGTCTTGTATCTGTACACTAAAATAGGTGAATTTTACTGTATGTCAACTATTTGGATGCAAGGATGACTCTTGTGTGCACCATGTCAATTCAGTTTACATTTCTGTACCATAAGACTCTTAATGTAGTAATACACATTGTATTTGCTCTTATACTGTGTTCCACAAAATTTGGTATACATATTTTTACTGCCCTTCTGTCTGGGCCAAAGTAAAAATAATTACTTAGCATCTTTGAAAACACAATAGTATTCAAGATCATATTTTCATGGATTCTAAAACATTTATATATATATATATAATGTTTTACATATATAAATTCTAAAACATTCAATTACAGTAAGCTTCTATCAAAATTAATTTGGCTATTTTTCTACTAATAAGAAATTAGTTTTGAAACAATATAAATGTGTGTGCATATATATATGTATATTCTTAAATGAATAGGAAGATATTTTATATATAGACAAAAATACTAGATCCTTAGCCCATGGTTCCTAACAAATGTGAAAAAAAATAATTATAAACACTTCAGTTGTCCCATTTAGTAATAAAATGGAGTGCTATTTTCAATGAACATGTCTTATAATAAAATTGTATTTGTGAAATGTTACCCTCAAAACTACCACTTAATTATATCTGAAATCTAATCAGGACACTTATTTAAGGAAAGAGATTGTAGGACTCCATTAAATACTAAGCCAAGAAACAACTGAATTCTGGAATTTATTTATTCATCTATCTGTACAGGAAGTTATCTAGAAATATTACTTCAATTAGAGTTTTTTGTATTAGCTTTTCTACTCCTTTCAATGTTTAAATATTTTTATATCTAAATAATTTAAAGAATTTTTTTCCCTAAGGCTAAATAACTGCTATTTTCCTATGGGCTATTTTTCTTGGATTAAAATTTTGTTAGGTCTATTATAAGTAAAATATCAATAAGGAGATAAGAGCTAGCATAAAGCCATCATGCTCCACAGACTGCACAGATTAGATGCAAATTGACTCAGGAGAGGAAAAAAATGAGTTTCCCAATCTTCACATGTTATCTCTCCTCTACCACACCTCCAAAACAACCCTTCCAAGTAACCTCCAATAACCGCTAAGTTTGGTTTTCACAGGCAAAAGTTGTCTTTAAGGAAGTCAATGAAATTCCTCTTTTAAAAATTGTTTTATTTTATTATCTTCACATGATTAGACCATTTGAAAAGAGCACTTCAAGCTTGCTTAAAACAGTACCCTTCAAATCTTGCTCCATCAGTTCTGTGGCAGTTCAATCAATATTAGATAGCATCAAAAATCTATTCCCTGTCCCTGACAAGAGAAGGCGGTCTGGAAGATTATCTGTTCTAAATGGCAAATGCAAGCTCCATACTATCTCAAATTGCCAACTATGCTATTTTTGCCTCTACACATTATTGGAGCCATGGTCAAAGCCAGGTTCTTTTAATTACATAAAAGTTTAATTTTTAATTATGATTGAAAGATAGTAAAAGGTAAGCCACCAAATCACTTCAAAGTCACTGACATGCTGAGATTGTTTCCTGTTGGGTGTTTCACTTGTATTAACTGGTTGAAGCTATAGCCCTTTAGTTTCCCTCAAACGACCATCAAAAATGAAACTAAGGTGCCAGTAAAATTCTCAGAGTGGTATATGCACAAAATTATTGGACATAGTTTATCAGGAAAAGGAGACACAGACCTCAATAACTTTTCATTTCCTTTCAAGAAAAAATTAAAATATAGAACTGAATTAAGTTATTTAGCTGCAACATCCAAAGCAGTAAATACCTAAAACCCACATGCTAAATCAAGATTTCTGCTAGTAATCTTTATTTAACTTTTATAACATCTGTATTTAGAGAAAATACAAAATTATTGTGGAAAGTTTGGGAAAGAAAAGCAGAAAAAAAAAAGAGCAAAAGCTAGCTAACTTATTTAGCACTTATCTGTCAGGCACTACGATAAGTCTGTGAATTCATTTCATACTTAACCCTTCATGATTAGCAATGCATTATTACCTCTATATTTAAGGTGTAGAAACTAATGTAGAAAGTAGCATAAGTGGTATTCAAACCCAGACAGCCTTGCTCCAGAATACATGTGGTACAAAAACATTAAATTTAGCCACAGCTCCACGGGGCAGAGAACAAAATTTGATCTATTCTCACCCATGTTTCTTCCATTGAATTTTCAAACCAATTTATTATGTCAAAACAATACTAAATTAAGAATGTCATTTTTATTGGGAAATCAATGTAAAAAATTAACACCAAACGTTATTTGTTCACTTTATAAATCAATTTATAGTTATTTACTACTGCCTAATTTTGTATAAAAATAAGAGGGTTGAAATTTGCCCTCTCAACTTGGGTATACAAAAATAAATACAGTTTTCTTTACTGTTTTGGACTCTCCAAATTCTACTAAAGGCAGGAAAAAGTGAACTCAATTAGAGGTAACTCCGTATCTTGTTGTTTAAAAACAATGTTTTTTATAAAAATTCATTCAATGCTACGTTCAAATTCTGCGTTGACCTCCTGTTTGTTTCTCCTTCCAGCCTCTTTTCCTTTGCCAAGATGGTGATTTTGCATGGAGAAGCCTCTGTATCCTCAATACAAAAGAACTGAAGGAGGAGTCAGGAGCAAGTGCTGTCTTCTCATGCCCTTTCACCCCAAGCCCCATCTCTGAACTTGGAGCTCTGCCCTGTCTGAAATAACTTTGGTCTGGTCTCCAGGCACAGGTGAGGTACTATGGGTGCTCCTGACTTTGCCTCAGCAAGAACAGTCCCAATAAAACATTTGGGTCTGGCTGCTACTCCCATTCTCTATCTAGTATGGGAGAGCTACCTTTCAACCTCTTCTGAGGGTCTCTTTATCTCTCTCTAAAGCAACATTTCCCACACCAAATCCCACAAGAGACTCTCTTGGCTACTTTGCTGACCACCATAGTGGGTACTGGTAACTTTGGAACGTCCTATGAGGCATACATAGTCTGTAAGGAATTGGGTTATGCTACATCAATTCCATCAATCTCTGCTTATCATCCTGCGCTGTACTAGGTTTTTCTGGAGGTTTAGAAATTCCCTAAGAAGCAGAAGTAATACCTCCTTACTGAGAGTTTTCTATCAAACTCATCTGGTAATCCTATAGTTCCTTACCCGCTTACTCTCTGTCCCTAGAGAGTCACACCTTTTGAAAAAACAGATAATCAAGTCACACACACACACACACACTCAGCTACAAAACAACTTTCTCTGTTCTCTTCCTGTCTAGGTCAATGGTTCTCAATCTTCAGGAGGTATCAAAATCATCTAGAAGGATTATTAAAACACAGATTATTGGACCCCACTCCCAGAGTTCCTAACCAAGTATGTCTGGGGAGAGGCTTGAAAATCTGCATATCTACTTGTGCTGCCATTCTGGTGACCTTACTTAGAGAACCATTGCACTGGGCATTGCTACTCCAGATGTAGCATCTTTAAGGCATGTTTTAGAAATGCAAAAACTCTTAGGACCCAATTAGACTTACAGAAGCGGAAACTGCATTTCAATAAGATCCTTGGGTGAATGCATATTAAAGTTTGAGAAGCACTGCTTTAGGTGCTATCTTCTTTCTTATTGTATGACCTTTGGAACTACCCTCCCTTTTCTGAACAACAAACCTCATGCCTTGCCTATATGTACTCATAGTTACGGAGGCAAGGAGAAAATACATTTCAAGAACAATTCCCAATGTGTAAAATAAACTTATTTTTATAATTCTTGTTACCAATCAAAAGATTGTTTTCTCCACAATTATGATCTTGCTCCCTATTTCAAGTGAGGTAAGTTTTGGTACATATATGGAATTTTCTATATGTTTTTCAGGTTATTAAAGTCTTATTTTACATACCTGAGTAAAGGATTTTTGTTTTCCCTAATTTGTCCAAACTGTGTGTCTATTATTAAGTTTATTCTTAGGTAGTTAATTTTCTAGTTTGCTGATTGAGTGGATCTTTTTTCCATTATGTTTCCTAACATTCATTGCTAATATACAATTATTGTTTTTTACAGCTATTGTTTTTTATTGTTTTGATAGTCATTTTGTAACAAGTAGTTAATGAACAATCTCATACATTCTAATGTATACCATGTCTTATTCATAATCCAGGCATAAAATTCCTAACTGAATTGTATTTGTTTGTTCAAGCTAGTGCAGCTTTTTTTAAAGATAAGAGTGGGGATTTTTTCTTTCAAAGAACTCTAAGATTGAAGAATTTCTATTTTTTTGTTCTTATTTTCTAATTTGTTAATTTCTGATTTTATCTTTATCATTTCCCTCTGCTTTTCTTGGGATTGTTTTGGGGTGATATTTCTTATTTATTTGATACTAATGGTATAATTCTCTTTTTTCATTTACTTGGTAAGTCATTCTTTTTCTTTAATTTTAAACAGTTTATATCCTTTGTTGTAGCTATAGTCAAAGCATTAGCAACACTAATTGTGGGGTTTATCAAATTTGAGATTTTTTTAAAGCTTTTGTTATGGGATTTCAGTCCATTTGCATTTATTATGAAAGGTGCTAAGCTTGATTTTTACTGTCACCTTGTTTTTTGCTTTCTTTTTCAATGGTTACTTAACCAACTTCTTTGTTGTCTTGATTTAAAAAAAAGAAAATACTTCTTGTTTCTCTTCCTTCAGCTATTCCAAAATTGTATTGCGATTATTTTGCATTTTAAAGACCTTACTTGAATCGAAATTTCTCTAATTACCAACGTAAATAATATAATCACATCTATTAATTTATACCCATGTTATAGAAGAAAATTAGCTTTCTTTTTTCAAATTACTTCCTGATTTTGTTGTATAATTGAACATTTTAGAGTGTGCTGAATATAAGTATACATGACTATTTTTTTAATTTAATTTTATTGAAGTATAGTTGATTTACAATGTTGTGTTTATTTCTGCTATATAGAAAAGTGATTCAGCTATAAATATATACATATCCATACAGGTTATTACAGAACATTGAGCAGATTTATTTCCCTGTGCTATATAGTAGGTTCCCATTGATCAAAGCATTACTTTTTGTTTTTATTTTTTTTTAATTGTTATTTCCCCAATACAATTTTTTTTTTCTACTCTACACCATGGTGACCCAGTTACACATACATGTACACATTCTATTTTCTCACATTATCATGCTCCATCATAAGTGACTAGACATAGTTTCCAGTGCTAAACAGCAGGATCTCGTTGCTAATCCATTCCAAAGGCAACAGTTTGCATCTGTTAACCTCAAGCTCCCCATCCATCCCATTCCCTCCCCCTCCCCCTTGGCAACCACAAGTCTCTTCTGCAAGTCCATGATTTTCTTTTCTGTGGAAAGGTTCATTTGTGCCATATATTAGATTCCAGACATAAGTGATATCATACGGTATCTGTCTCTTTCTGACTTACTTTTCTCAGTATGAGAGTCTCTAGTTCCATTCATATTGCAACAAATGGCATTATTTTGTTCTTTTTTATGGCTGAGTAGTATTCAGCCAGTAGGAAGATATACCATATCTTCCTAATCCAATCATCTGTTGATATAAAAATCAAATTAAAATATATATTGCTTAGGTATTGGTACAAAGATACTAAATGGATATTGCCTTCACTATATTCTCTTTCAGAGAGTTTAAATGTTGGCTTTCTTATTAGCTATATAAAACAAATGTTTTCTAAAATTTCTTCCTGCTTTTTATAATAAAATTTTATTACAAAAAATAAAATTTTATTTTATGCCCTGGAATTCCTGTCATGGATCAGTGGTAACGAAACAGACTAGTATCCATGAGGACACTGGTTAGATTCCAGGCCTCGGTCAGTGGGTTAAGGATCTGGAGCTGGCACTGCCAAGCACTGTGGTGTAGGTCACAGATGCAGCTCAGATCCCCCCTTGCTATGGCTGTGGCTGTGGCCAGCCGTTACAGCTCTATTTTGACCCCTAGCCTGGGAATTTCCATATGCTGAGGTTGGTGGTGTGGCCCTAAAAAGAAAAAGAAGAATACCCTTTATCTCCATCTTAAGCATTGTGTTCCCTTTCTTTAACACTGAAATATGTTTCACAAGCATCATAGTATGGTTTATTTGTTTGACTTTTTGCTTAATCACTCTTGAACATAAGTCTCTCCATACCTAGAAACAGAAAAGAGGCAGTGGTGGCTGGCTCTCCTTGATTCCTTTCATCTTCTACTGTGTTGCTTTAGAAATCTCTCGATAGATATTAAGCCAAAACTTTGGCCAGTATAAATTTGTATCATTATTTTAACAACTAGGCAGTCCTTAGGAAGAGGCAAGAACAGGCTCTGGGAATTCCTGGCATTGAAACTTGATTTCCAAAATCTTTCTTCTCTAGGGAAACCATCTTATTGGAGGGCAACTTTCTTCTGGTTTGATGCAGTTTCCATGCTCTGTACAATAAAAATTGTGCTTCTAACTGCACATTTCCTGATGCTGTTACCCACCTTGTTGGAAACAAGTCTCCATCTGCTGTTGACTTTCTTCTTCTTGTGTATCTGGTGTGAAAAACTCATACTTATTACTAACATTTCAGTGTTGTTTATCTAAGGAAGGGATGTGCCAATATTGCCTCCAGATCTCACTTCTGTTGAGTTATGCCTTTTCCCATATTTTTTTTCAAAGCAGAGACAGTAAAGATGAGCTGCTATAAAATCCTCATGAACTTCCTTTAATCAAGGAGGATCTTGAATAAATAAATAAATAATTTATTTAATTGCACACAAGTGTCCCAAAGTCATTGCTAAGGTTTTACAGAGCAAAAATTTTTAAGGTATCACAACTCCCCATTCTCCCCTGGCTTCTCTGAGCCAAAAATTCTTATATTTCAGGGGGGTTCTTGACTTCATTTTGTCATGCAAAATCTGGGTAACAGGTGAAGTGAAGAGAAATGAAAGGAGAAGAACAAAAAGACAAAGTTGATTTATCTCTTTAAGAGGAACAAGTTTGGAGAAAGTCAGAAAACAGCCACATGACTTGTGTGTTAGGAACATTTCCAGGATTGGGATTTTGAGAGGATGAAAGAGTTTCTAAGAATGACTGGCACCACTGGATATAAAAAGTGGCCATTAGGAGAAGGAGGGATTTTACATTAATCATTGTGATGGGTTGTGAATGGTATCCCCCAAAAGATGAATATATCCTAATTCTTGAAGCCTGTGATTATTGCCTTAGTTGTGATTAAAATTCTGACCTATGATTAAATTAAGGGTATTGAGATGGAGAAACTATCCTGAATTATCCAAGTGGGTCCTAAATGCAATCACAAATGTTCTTATAAGAAAGCAGCAGAGAGGTATAAGTTGGAAACACAGAGGAGAAGGCAATATGAAGATGGAGGTAGAGACTGAGGTGATGGGCCACAAGCCAAGAAACACTTGCAGCCACGAGAAGCTGGAAGAGATAAGGAATGGGATCTTCTATAGCCTCCAAAGGGAATAGGGCCCTGCTGACATCTTGATTCTGGACGTGTAGCCTCCAGAACTATGAGAGAAGAAATTTCTGTTGGCTTAAGCTACCCAGAGTTTGGTAATATGATAAGGCATCCCCAGGAAATTAATACAATAATGCATTCCTCTCTTTGACTGTTCTCATGGGATAAGGTTAAAATCTGAAGTGTTTTTAATTATATTTTAGCTACCAAACCATATTTCTTTAAACACTCTTTATGCATGGGGCTGTGTAAAATGTTTCATCAATACTCATTAACAGAGTATTTTCTGAGTGCAAGCATTTGTCTAAGCAGTTTACATACATTAATTCTTTTCATAAAAGAAGAATGTGAGGCTTAAAGAGTTTGAACAGCTTATACAAGATCACAAAGCAACTGGTCAGTGGCAGAGCTGGATTAAAACCAAAGTCTTCTGAACTTGAAAACCAAGCTCTCTAGGGGCTAAAAGACATTACATCACTTCTCATTTTAATTGGCAGCTGATACTTATGTGCCTGTCCCTTGCTTTTTCAAAGTTTCAAATCTTTTTATCAAAGAAATTGAAAAGATATTTTAGTTTTCATGACAATTTCTCTGAAGTCAAACACCATTACTTCACTAGCACAAATTTTGGTAGAAGGGTATCTGCTCCCTGGCATTTCTACAGTTGACATTGGATGTACCCAGTTAAACTCTGTGTATCCAACCACTTGTGTTCACTAAGCATTAGAGGTGCCCCTGCCTCTCCTCTAGATCAGTTAGCTCTTAAATAAAGGAGTGACTTGAGTCTTTCTTGACTGTCTCTCTTAAGCCAGGTTTTATCCTACCATTAACAATTAAATAATCATGTTTTAGTACAGTTGTCTAAACCAAAAAAATTTTGAAATTAAAGGATTGTCCTATTGATAATTATACAAGGAAAAAATGCTCAAAACACCTTGTCCTGGGCAAACAGGTATGCTAGGTATGCTCACTCTAGTTACTTACTTAGTGGGTTGAATATTTCAATTCTGTCTTCCCTTAGGGACTGTAAGTTCTAGAGAACAGGGACCTGATTTATTTCTGTTCATTTTATCCTCAGTGCCTACTAAAATACCTGGCATTTTGTTAATACTCAATAAATACTTGATTAATGAGTAAATATAAGTTGGCGTGTTATTTTATATGGTGGTAAGAGGCATGGCTGGTATTCTTATAGTATACGGTAAAATTCACAAGCAACATTCCTGAAAACCATTGGAATTGTGAAATAATTTAAATTGTAGAAAATAACTCAAGCCAAGGCAAAATTAGCACATCTAAGTAAGAGTAGCACCAATTCACATGGGGCTAATTTTAGCATGATGAGGCAGGTATTTCCTTAGGCACATCACAACCATATACACTTATTATGGCAAGTCAGACTTTCATCTCATTCAATCTGATCTTGTTTCTAGAGCTATAGGCTGAGTCACTTCTAATATGTAGTGCAATTTACTATAGTACTATACACTGAGAACCCTATGGCCCAGAATTTTGTGAGACATTAAAACACATTCTTCACTTATAGAAAAAAATATTTTTGAAATGTTTAGAAGGTCATGGAAATTATCTATAATCTATGATCTTGCTAAAAGACTTAAAACTATTAAATGATTCCAGTAAGTTAGTACATAATTTTAAAACCCTTATCTGTAAAAGCCAGTATTTCCATAGAATGCTTACTCTGCTTATTTTGTTGTCTTCTGAAGGACTTATTCCAATTGTTTTTTTTTATTTTTAATACAAATTGATAATATCCAAGTTTTGCTTTAGAAAAAGAAAATGACTCTAAACGCTCTTACTACTTACCAAACTATGACTTAGAAGCAGAAATAAGTTAACTCTGCTTCCTATTAAATAACTTGCAAATGTTAGTCTTCTTAACTTCTTTGAGCTACTTCAAAGTAAAATGGGCACCAAGCAAATAGATGTAAAGATCTCCTGGCTATAGGCTTGTAATTAGGCTATTAATAAAAACTAAGTGCCTGTGTGCACTTTTCCTGAGAAAATATGATAAGGATGGTGCAGAAAACCTGGCACCCTTACAGTCCCATTATCAGGTTCAGAAAAATCTTGGCTCAATTGAAGCAGAAAAACAATTTACCACATCACCAGTTGATGATGTTCAGCTCATCCAAAGTCTACTTACTGTACATTTGACTCTCTCTTCCAGGAGCCTTGGAAATCATTCACAGTCAGATAACTAGTTATCCAAAGACAGACTGACAAGCACAATGTAGGCAAGGTAGATGCTTGTACTGATTTAGCTCCAGCCTATCACGGTCGAGTTGCTCAAACTCTAAGAGAGTAAAAAAGATAAGGAATAAGGTATATGGACCAGAACTTAGTTATAATTTAGAAGAGACAAAGTCCAAGGCATGAAAAATCCTAATTAAATCAAAGATGTTCTCTCTATATACCTCGCTCTCTTTGACAGTACTGAAAGAGAAATATCTTTTCTCCTAAAATTCAATGTGTTAAAACATCTGTAGCACACACCCCTTGGATGTTGATTATTAGAAATATCTGTTTATGATTTTATGAATTTCAAAACATTTGTATCTGTGTTAGATAGTGTACTTGTTCCTAACAGAACTGAAAGAATGTTAGAGATTAAATATTGAAACAAAAGGAAATAGAATCAAAATACTTGGTCTTTACTTGAAAGGCTTTCTGAAGAGGTTGATCAATGGAAAGATATTCAAATATGGAAATCAATCCAGCTGTCAGGAAAGTTTCACCCCTGTCCTTTAGAAAAGGTTAATAAGAATTTATTATTAATGGGCCTGAACTTATAGCTCCAAATGAAATGTGAGTGATAGTAGTAAGCCAGGTACATAATTTGAGAAGTAAAATAGTGGCCTGAGGTGATTTCCAGGGCAGTAAATGACTATTACCTCATCTTAGTACAACAGAGAACGAGAAAACACTTCCCTTGCTAGATGTAAGACAATCAAACCATAGTTTCTAAAAGAAAGCCCTGAAGTACTCAGCCTCTTTGCACTACCAGTGGGCATCTGGACTCCTGGAGAGCAATTGGCCAGCATCTAAGATACTCCCGTGGTGTAGTCACTTTGATGTGCTAAGGCCATATGATGGGTAAAATTTTTACAGTCTGGTCTTATTCCAAATAACTCAGCTTATTTTTGTTCACAAATTATATTTTTCTGAATACTCCTTACTGACACTAATATGGATTTCTGGGGAAAAAAAAGAGAATATTCTGCTGATATCTAATCTTCTATTACTTCATTGCCATCCAGATCATATACATTCAAAACCACATTACCCTACTGTCATCATATATTATGTAAGATTTTTGTACTACTTAAGTTATATACCTTTTATATTGCTAGTCATGGCTTCTTTGGAGACTAATCAATATGATGGGTGATATAAATGATTGTGGATGAGGGACTTGCTGATAAGTATGAATTTTATCTCTTCTTTCTCCCCCTAACTATAATTTTGTAGAGTTATTCATCACCATCAAAACAGAAGGCTATAGCATTCCAGGAGGGAAACAAAGACTCTCTGGAAGTTCTACATTAAATAATGAACTCTTACAAACTTTTAAGCATTCTCTGCTAGGAGAATTAACATCTACTAATATTAAGTTATATCCTTCTCCAGTGAGCTTCTTTACCACTAAGGGAAAGTTATAATTAAAAAATAACTTTTCCTAAATTAAAAATAAAACTTTCTCCTTAGGACAGAAAGCATGAGTGATTAACCTATTTTTAACTTGGTTCTTCAGAAAGTCAGTAAAGGTTAAAAGTGCTGATGTAAAGAAACCTGGCTTTAAGTAGCAACAGAAACCCTTTGTTGTTGAAACACAAAGCAGCTTCTAAAAACAGATGTGTACATTTAAAAATATTATTTTTCATGGGATATGAACTTACAGGATAAGATTCTCATTTTTGATTTGTCAGAAAGTCAAGGGAGTACAAATAAGTCTAAATTCTGTACATCATGCCAACCCATAATAGAGGGTTTCATGAAGTGTTGACTTCCCAAGATCTCTAAAGCAACAATGGAACTTCCTGCTACCATCTGTAAATGGGACCTCCAAAGTCACACATGTTTTGCTAAGACAGAGCCTCTCCATGCTGCACTGCTGCCTCATTCAGCACTTAACTACCTCAAAGATCTACTGTAAGAAAAAGAATATCTTTTCAAAAGACTAATTTTCCAACTTCTTCAAAAGGACCGTCAAAGCTTGCATCTCATTAAGCCTTACTTCCTAATTTGTTTCAGTCACTGAATGAGAAGAAATCCAAGACTTCCAGCTCATCCCTCATTTTCAAAAAGATCTATACACTTTCCATAGTGAACAGATTCTGCCCTTCCCTATCTTTCAAACTCTACCACTGGGCTACACTTATTCTCAACTTCTTCCCTAAATTTATCTTCACCTTCTTATAACTGAAAACTGGCTATCCATGAAAAATCTATTTGTCCTTCAGCATATAGACTTCAGGGCTTTTTTTTCCACTGACACTCACATACTATAGCACTCAGAAATATCCTCCTAATTCCTCTTTTTCTTCCTGATAATTGGCATTTTAATTCTTCCTTAAAAAAATATCTAGCTTCCTTCAATAACATTCCATCAAACTTTTTATCACTAGTCTTCTTTGTTGAGGTCAATAACCCTAATTTAAAAAAAAAAAAAAACAATTACCACCTGGATTATACTATTACTCTGCTCGTCATCATCCATACAAGATTACTTAGCCAATTCCACCTCTAGCAGTTTAATTCAGGCATACATTTTTCATCAGTAAGTGCACCAAGAGCAAAATATCCATTTCTAGCATACTATTTTCATATCAAAATCTTATATCTTTATAGTTTACTTACTTTAGGACCCTCACACCCATCTTTATCCCCACTGATACCTCTGAACATTTGGCAGTCCTCACCTGTATTAGTTTGCTATTGCTGCTGTAACAAATAATAGCTTGCTTACTTTAGGAACCTCACACCCATCTTTATCCCCACTGATACCTCTGATCATTTGTAAGTCCTCACCTGTATTAGTTTTCTATCACTGCTGTAACAAATAATCACTAATTTAGTGGCCCAAAATAATACCTATTTGTGATCTCAGTTTGGGTAGGTCAGAAATCTGGACACAGTATGGCTCACCTCGTTCTCTCTGCCAGATTCAGTCACACAAGAGCAAAGCAAGGTGCTGATAGTTTTGCTTCCTTGCTGAAAGCTATGGGGATAAGTACACTTCTAAGCTCATTCAGGTTGCAGGTAGAATGCTGTTCCATGAAGTTCTAAAACTGAGATCCCATTTCCTTGCTGGATATTAGCTGGGGTTATTCTCAGTTTTGGGAGGCCACCCACGTTCCCTGCCTTATGGCCAACACTCTCCACCTTCAGAGCCAGCAATGGCAGGTCAAGTTCTTCTCATTCTTCAAATCTCTTAGACTTCCCCTCTGCTTCACTTCAGCCAAAGATGTTTCTAAATTTTTAAGGGCCTATGTGATTAGATCAGGGCCATCAAGATAATCCAGGAAGATCTCTCCATGTCAAGGTTTGTGATCATAATTACATCTGCAAAGTCCCTTTGCTGCATAATGTAACTTTTCCAAAGATTCTGGGGATTACAGTATGGATTCCCCAGAGAGGTTGTTAATATGCCTACTTCACCACTTTTCAATGCCAATAATTGACTTATCTCCTCTCCTTTTCCTTGTTACCTAGTTTAGATTTTATGAAACATTACTATAGTCCACTCCTTTGTAAAACTTCTCCATCACTTTATTCCTTTCCCTTTTATTCACTTAGAAAAATCCTAATTAATCCAACTTTACTCCAATTCCACATCTTTATCCAACAATTTTAATATGACTGGAGGAGAACATACCAGCATTAATAATATATATCTCATTTTTGTTTAATTCTACCAGTCTTCTATGTATTGTAAATTCACTTTTTCAATCTTGAAGACAACTATTTAACATCTTTTCCACTCTCCTCAATCTTTCAGCACTCTCCTAATTCCTTCTCAGTAGATGATCTTGTTTCTAGTTTTACTGAAAAAAAAGAGAAAAATTCTCCCATATTTTCACCACCACATTTAATCTATAAACCATGTGTTTTACTTCCATTAAAGATGATGAATTTTCTCTTTTTGCTCGGTTCTCTTATCTAAGGCCAATAGTGCACTGAATCAAATACTGAATTACTTTATCAAGAAGATAGTTTTTCCAATTATCAACTCTTTCCTCACATCATAAACTCCCCCAGTCATCTATATATACCAGTACAAAAATAAGCATGATATTTAATGTCGTCCCTTAATAACCCCATTTTTTGCTTCTATTTATAGAAAAGTTTATCAAAAGAGTTTTCTGAACCTGCTAGCTCTTCGCTATTCTTCCTCACTTCTTAATTCACTGTAATCAGGTCTCTTTTCTTTCATTGAAAACACTCTTTTCTACACCATCAATGACCTTTATCTTGTTAAAGCCAATGTCAGTTCTCTGTTCACACTATACCAAGTGAGAACTGGTGTTGTCTGGCAACAACTGACACTGGGGACCATTTTCTTCAAATACTTTCTTCCTTTGGCTTCCAGGACACCACAGCCAGTTTTCCTTGTAAAGCACAATT
Source organism: Phacochoerus africanus (assembly GCF_016906955.1). Classification (NCBI taxonomy): domain Eukaryota; kingdom Metazoa; phylum Chordata; class Mammalia; order Artiodactyla; family Suidae; genus Phacochoerus; species Phacochoerus africanus. The sequence continues at coordinate 79,668,104 of NC_062554.1, forward strand.
ACCAGTCCTCTTTAATCCCATAACATGGATACTTCTCTTCTTTTTAACCTCTAACTATTGAAGAGGGCTATATATCAGCAGTTCTGGGTCCTTTTCTCTGCTGTCTATAATTCATTGTCTAATTAAATCATTCACTGCCATGATTTAAAATATACATACACGTGACGACTCAAAAATATTTAGCTTCATACTTTTCTTCATTGACTAATTGACCTCTTCTCCATATATAATTGACATTTCAAACTAATAAAAACAAAACCAAACTTTTTTTATTACTAAATGAATTTATCACATTTATAGTTGTACAATGCTTATCACAATCCAATTTTATAGCATTTACATCCCACAACCCCACGCCATCCCTCCACCCCCCCAACCTGTCTCCATTGGAAACCATAGGTTTTTCAAAGTCTGTGAGTCAGTATCTGTTCTGAAAAGAAGTTCATTCTGTCCTTTTTTCAGATTCCACATGTCAGTGAAAGCATTCGATGTTGGTGTCTGACTTCAGTCAGCATGACAATTTCTAGGTCCATCCATGTTGCTAAAAATGCTGGTATTTCGTTCATTTTAATGGCTGGGTAATATTCCATTGTGTATATGTACCACTTCTTCTTGATCCACTCCTCTGTACCATGGACATTTAGGTTGTTTCCATGTCTTGGCTATTGAAAAGAGTGCTGCAGTGAACATTGGAGTACATGTGTCTTTTTCAGTCGTGGTTTTCTCTGGATAGATGCCCAGGAGTGGGATTGCTGGATCAAATGGTAGTTCTATTTTTCGTTTTCTGAGGAATCTCCATACTGTTTTCCACAGTGCTTGCACCCAATTACAATCCCATCAACAGTGTAAATAGGATTCCTTTTTCTCCACACCCTCTCCAGCACTTTCTCTTTGCAGGCTTTTGGATGATGGCCATTCTGGCTGGTGTAAGGTGGGGTACCTCACAGTGGTTTTGATTTTGCATTTCTCTAATAACGAGTGATGTTGAACATCTTCTCATGTGTTTTTTGGCCATCTGTATGTCTTCTTTGGAGAATTGTCTGTTTAGATCATTCTGCCCAGTTTTTGATGGGGTTGTTTGTTTTTTTGGTATTGAGCAGTAGGTGGGAGGTGTTTATAAATTTTGGAGATTAATCCCTTGCCAGTCGATTCACTTGCAAAGATTTTCTCCCATTCTGTGGGTTGTCTTTGCGTTTTGCTTAGGGTTTCCTTCTCTGTGCAGAAACTTTTAAGTTTAATTAAGTCCTCTTTGTTTATTTTTGTTCTTACCGTCATTACTCTAAGAGGTGGATCTGAGAAGATGTTGCTGTGACTTATGTCGGAGAGTGTGTGGCTTATGTTTTCCTCTGAGAGTTTTATAGTGTCTGGTCTTATATCTAGGTCTTTAATCCATTTGGAGTTTATTTTTGTGTATGGTGTTAGGGAGTGTGCTAATTTCATTCTTTTCCATGTGGCTGTCCACGTTTCCCAGCACCACTTTTTGAACAGGCTGTCTTTTCTCCATTGTATATTCTCGCCTCCTCTGTCGTGGATTAGCTGACTGTAGGTGCGTGGGTTTAATTCTGGACTTTCTATCCTATTCCACTGATCTATAGTTCTGTCTTTGTGCCAGTACCATGCGGTTTTGATGACTGTTGCTTTGTAGTATAAAGTCCGAAGACAGGGAGCCTGACTCCTCCAGCTCCCTTTTTCTTTTTCTGGATGTCTTTGGCTATTCTGGGTCTTTTGTGCCTCCAAACAAACTTTAAAATATTTTAAAGTTCGAGTTCTGTGAAAAATGTCCTTGGTAATTTGACAGGGATTGCAGTGAATCTGTAGATGGCCTTGGGTAGTATAGTTGTTTTGATAATATTGACTCTTCCGATCCAAGAGCATGGTACGTCTTTCCATCTATTTGTGTCATCTGTGGTTTCTTTCATCAGTGCCTTATAGTTTTCAGAGGACAGGTCTTCTGTCTCTTTAGGTAGGTTTACTCCTAGGTATTTTACTCTTTTGGATGCCGTGGTAAACGGGATTGCTTCCCTAATTTCTCTTTCTGATCTTTCGTTGTTAGTATAAAGAAATGCAGTCAATTTCTGTGTATGACTTTTGTATCCTGCGACTTTGCCAAATTCATGGATGAGTTCTAGCAGTTTTCTGGTAGAGTCTTTAGGATTCTCTAGGTATGGTACCATGTCATCAGCAAATAGTGATAGCTTTACTTCTTCCTTTCCAATTTGGATTCCTTTTATTTCTTTTTCTTCTCTGATTGCTGTGGCTAGGACTTCCAAAACTATGTTGAAGAGTAGTGGCGAGAGCAGACATCCTTGTCTTGTTCCTGACCTCAGTGGGAATTCTTTCAGCTCTTCACCATTGAGAATGATGTTCGCTGTGGGTTTGTCATATATGGCCTTTATTATGTGGAGGTAGGTTCCCTCTACGCCCACTTTCTGAAGGGTTTTTCTCAGAAATTGGTGTGGACTTTGTCAAAGGCTTTTTCTGTGTCTATTGAGAGGATCGTGTGCTTCTTATTCTTCAGTTTGTTAATGTGGTGTCTCACACTGATGGATTTGAGGACACTGAAGAATGCTTGCATCCCTGGGATAAAACCCACTTGATCATGATGTACAATCCTTTTAATGCATTATTGGATTAGGTTTGCTAGTATTTTGTTGAGGATTTCTGCATTTATGTTCATCAGTGAAATTGGCCTGTAATTTTCTTTTTTTGTGGTATCTTTCTCTGGTTTTGATATCAGGGTGATGGTGGCCTCATAGAATGAGTTTGGGAGTGTCCCTTCATCTGCAATTTTTTGGAATAGTTTCAGAAGGAAAGGTGCTAGCTCATTTCTAAATGTTTGATAAAAATCACCTGTGAGACCATCTGGTCCTGGACTTTTGTTTGTTGGAAGTTTTTTAATCACAGTTTCAATTTCAGTGTTTGTTATTGGTCTGTTCATCTTTTCTATTTCATCTTGGTTTAATCTTGGAAGATTGTACTTTTCTAAGAATTTCTCCATTTCTTCTAGGTTTTCCATTTTATTGGCATACAGTTGCATATAGTAGTGTATTATGATCCTTTGTATTTCTGTGATGTCCATTGTTATTTCTTTTTCATTTCTCATTTTATTGATTTGAGTCCTCTCTCTTTTTTGCTTGATAAGTCTGGCCAAGGGTGTATCAATTTTGTTGATGTTTTCAAAGAACCAGCTTTTCGTTTCATTGATCTTTTCTATGGTTTTCTTCATTTCTATTACACTGATTTCTGATCTGATCTTTATTTCTTTCCTTCTGCTAACTTTAGGTCTTGTCTGTTCTTCTCTCTCTAGCTGCTTTAGATGTAAAGTTAGCTTGCTGATTTGAGCTTTTTCTTGTTTCCTGAGGTGGGCTTGTACTGCCATAAACTTTCCTCTGATAACTGCTTTTGCTGCATCCCATTGGTTTTGCATTGTCATATCTTTGCTGTCATTTGCTTCTAGGTATTTTTTAATTTCCTCTTTGATTTCTCCAGTGATCCATCAGTTGTTTAGTAGCATGTTGTTGAGTCTCCATATGTTTGTGTTTTTTTTGCTGTTTTTTTTTCTTGTTGATTTCCAGTTGTATAGCATTGTGGTCAGAAAAGATGCTTGATATGATTTCAGTTTTCTTAAAGTTACCAAGGCTGGATTTGTAGCCCAGGATGTGATCAATCTTAGAGAATGTTCCATGTGCACTTGAGAGGAATGTGCATTCTGTTTCTTTTGGATGCAATGTCCTATAAATATCTATTAAGTCTACCTGGTCTAATGCTTCATTCAGGACCTGTGTTTCCTTATTGATTTTCTGTCCATTGCTGTTAAGTTGGGTGTTAAAGTTCCCACTATTATTGTGTTATTGTCAATTTGTCCTTTTAAGGCAAAACCAAATTCTTGACTGTATTACTGGTAACAGAGGCAAATAGCAGTTTCCAAATTCCCATTATCTCTTATTCCTTTCCAGTCATCCCCTAATTTTCAAAAGAGCATATAGATATCTAGAATCAAGACTCTATTTTCCAAGTCTTCCTTGCAGTTGGATGTGGTCATATTGTTAAAGTCAAACCAGTGGAATGCAAGTAAAAATATCTAACTTTTGGAAAATGCCTTGGGTGACTTCTAGAAATTGTCCTTAAAGCGAAGGAGGGTACTTCCTTGCCTCTGGCCATGCCAACCCTCCAAAGACAGCACATTTCTCCCCAAATAGGAACTTTATTACTGGATTATACTGCTACATAGAGATAAAGTTATGTCTGAACGTGGTCTCTTGACTTGAAGAGTCAAGATTTGCTTGACATGGTAAGAGAGGAGTTGACTTATTTTCCATTTAATTATGCCCTTTATCTTTCCTTAACCAGCAATAACCCATTTACCCAGGTTAAATGTATATTACATTCTATTTCTTAAATTCTAAAATCATGAGTTTAACTATAACCATAATCCCACTTTAGTTTAGTGCCCACTCCCTCCTATTAGTCTATCACTCTGTAAACATCTCAAAGAATTCACCAAGTGCAAAGCCCTAGCTGGAGTACAGCAACCCTTTACTTTGGTTAGTATCTTGGAATAGCTAGGCAAGGAATGAGACTTCTTATCTTTAAATTACAAGGGCACACATATCCCTTATACATCTATGGACTTAGTCCTGAGGTAAGAAGCTAAACAACTCCTGGACATTCAAAGAAACTGTCATGTTTTTCTATACATTGAATATTCTACGGTAACTTTTCCATATCTTTGGAGCATAGCTATGAACTGGCTAGCTTTCTTTATGGGCCATATGAAGAATATAACCAGTTGTATTGACTTTTCCCAGTAGGTACTTTAGCAACACTATCAAATTTTGCATGTATATTTCTATGTGTTAATCTTATTTTCCCTTTATTGTTCTTTCCTTTTTATATTGCTCATTCCCTCTATACTTATTATATCTTTTTGCATTGACTGTATTTTTGTGGGCTACCTAAAATTCTTTGTGCAACAGAGCTGAAATGATTATGCTAATAAAATAAAATTCTCATGTCTACAGTGGGTTAACATGTCTCTCAAGTACTCATCAGGAAGTGGAGAGGTGGATTCTGTGCTAAGAGTCTATTTTTAGATGACCACTTGGCTCTTCTTTACCACATAAGATTCTTATTTTAGAAAGGCTCTCCTTTGCTTAAATTTAATTGACTATGCATTCTCATTCTTTTATGTTAATCTCTTCTTTTTAAATGTGTTTTAAGATGACTGACTCATAGCACCATTGAGACAGAGACCTGCTATATGGAATAGGCACTTCATAAACCAATCACTTCTAGACTTTTCAGGCCATCACAGTCATTTTCTCATATAGAAAAGCAAACAAGCCTTACCAAAGCCTTTCATAAGTAAAGGTTGAAATTATTCAGAACAGATGAGGTTCAGCTGGAGCAAGACTAGCATAAACAAAAAAGCCTGAAAGTGTGATGTGGGGAATCAGCAGGAAGAATATGAAGAGGTGCTGTGATGTTATCTGTTGCATAAATAATAAAAATTACTAAAAAGAAAGCTGCAGTAAACGGTAGCATTCTGTTTCTGTCATATGTAGAGCTATTGATGAAAGCAGACATTTTGAATCTTCAAGGGTAGCTTTTAAGCATTATCTGAATGAAAAGGAGCAAAAGCAAATGAAAGGACTACCCAGGACTCCTTTTTCCTCAAACCTAATGTTATCGAGAAGAAAAGAAGAAAAAAATGGAACTGACATCCATCATTCTTTTCCTTTCATCTGGTATATCATATTATCTAGTCAAAATTTCTACACATTTCAAAGATTATGTATTACTATCTTTACACCTTTCAGATATTAGAAAGTCAAGCATGGGTCTACATTTTGTACACACAATGTTAACTGATGTGGCAGAGCAATACAATCATGACCTCATTCATATGGTAATTTTTTACATGATACAGAAGCTTTCCAGGGCAGCTCAAAATCCAATAACTCAAAATAATTATGCAATGAAAATACAACTTCAGGTACATAATTTATTTTGAAAAGAAAGCAGGGTCTCTGAATGAATTTAAATCTTAGGTGGGTGATTTAAAAAATTAACTCTTTAAGTGGAATTTCTCTGCCTGTTATAGACAGCAGTTTAATTTATGTGGCATTTTTCTATCACGTCAATGTACCTAAGTTGAACTACATTTCCTAAAATTCCCTGCTCTGTATGTTTCCTCTTAGGCAAGGCCTCAGAGATTCTTATGGGAGATTTGGATATTGCAAGTAAAGAGCAGCCCTTTTTAACTCATCCACATTACTGCTGATCAGCTGACTCATTTTGGTGTGATGCAACAGCTAGGCCTTCGAGTATTCCACCCGCCCCTGGATCCTCCTTTAGCTTCTACTCCTGGGTCAGCTGTATGTGTTCAGCTCCTTGAAAAAGGGCCCCAACTTCTATAGAACTAGCATACTACCAAAATCAGAGACAACACAAACTGATGTGTTTTAGTCCATCCTCATGGATTCCAGTTCAAGACTGTAGCTTATAGCTCACTCTTGATCTCTTCCATCTTCCCTGCCTTGCAAACTTCAAACTCCACGGTCAGACAAGAAACTTAAAGACAAGGACTTAACCAGGCCTAAAAATTGCATAAGGTCAAATCTCTATAACAAACACGAATCCCTCGATACATATGTATATACACTGCTTAGTGTTTGCACGTCTTTAATTGAGCAGTCACTGACAAATGACAATCTCATGTATGTACTTAACACAAGGGTTCTAATTCTGTAGCCCACTATATATGTGTCAATTAACCTGGAAGGAGAGGTACAGTCTTATCTTCAGATGCAAGCACAAATGCAACTACTATGCAGTTCTGAAATAGTTAATTACCTCATTTTCTCCTTTTAAACCTTACACAGTTCAAATCCAAATGTTTTGGTGACCATTAAACTCCTGTCAACTCCCTGCATAATTCTGAACTGTAAACACTTCCTCAATAGGGATTTTCCTTCTGTGTAGGCCCCAGAGAGATCTCAATGGGACAGCTCCACCATTCCTCCACAAGAAGAAGAGAAATTTATGCAGTTTATCCATGCAATAAGAGTCCATGGTTTGGTTTGAATGTATATAAATATAAATATATACTTGTAGGATTTGTCTACTTTATTGTATCTATACTATATTTCAATTTTAAAAAAGAAACCCCATTATTTATGTTCTAGTTATTGTCTTACCTGTATTTTAACAATTCCCTGAAAGAACAGGGTTGGGCCAAGGTTAGAGTTTGGCATAAATTGGGTCTTCCAGTATGTTTGCTCATCATAACACAATAGGAAGATAATAACTACATCATTTCTTCATCAAAATAATGACTGTATTGAAATTTTATAAAATCAATATAGGTTCATTGTAAAAAGAATAAATAAATTCAAGCAATTCAGGAATATTTTTTTCCTTTTAGGGGTGCACCTGTAGCAAATGTAATTTCCCAGGCTAGGGGCCAAGTCAGAGCTGCAGCTGCTGGCCTATACCACAACCAAGGCAATGTGGGATCTGAGCTGTGTCTGTGACCTATACCACAGCTCATGGCAACACCAGATCCTTAACCCACTGAGCAAGGCCAGAGATCAAACCAAACCCACATCCTCACGGATACTAGTTGGGTTTGTAACCTGCTGAGCCACTATGGGAACTCCAGGAAAATTTTTAAAAGGAGAAAATGCCACTACCCCACAATAATCAACAACTTGGGAAATGTCATTCCGGTTATCTCTCAATGTATACATACATACAGATAGGCAGAAAAGCAGCAACCTAAGCAACTAGTGAGATAGACAAAAGAGTATGCAATAATAGGATCCTACTATAGTTCTACAAAGAGCACTGACTTAACCTGAACACAAATCCTCATATTCGCAAATAAAATGAACAAATTAAATATGCTTTCTCTGTCTTAGTTTTCTCACAAATAAAATTAGGGAAAAAGTAGAACTTTTTCCATAGGGCTGTTTATGGATTAACTATTATAGAACATATATTCAATAAATGTTTAGTATTATTTTAAAGAGAAGGATATTTTAATGTATAAGACTCCAATAGAGGGAAAAGAAACTGAAGAAATGGCTAAATAATGTTTTTTAATACTAGTTCCTAAAGATTTCTATAACCAAGAATAAAATCATTAAAAGATATCAATATGTTATAGTTATTTTTGTACATGTTTCTTTTAATGCAGTATTGATGACAGTTTGTTAACAAGAAAAAGTGTGTGAAGATAAATACAGTTATTATTATGTGTTAGTTACATTATTATAATTGTTTTATTTTTATATTACCTTATATTATTACATTATTTTTCTTTGTCAAGATTTGTATTTTTCTGTTCTGTATTTATAGTTTCCCCAGTTAAATGTGGTCCAAATTTAAGTGGATTCAATAACCATTACCAGTCATTCTACTTCTACTTTTTCATTTCTGAGTTCTTTATTTGGATTTATTTCTTGATGAGTTGAATTCCAGTTTATTCATTTATACAAATAATTTGGGGGTATATATATCCTGAGTTCTTCCATGTTTGAGATGCTTTCTTACTCCGTTAATTTAAAAATAAATACTTAGCTAAATATAAGAAAAATTCCTTGATCATAGTTCTCCTTCTTTAGAAATCTTTAGATATTTCATTTTCTTCTAACATTCAATGTGCTTAGACAAGACTGAGAAAAGTTGTTATACATGGAAATTTTCTTTTAAAATTGTACTTATTTTTTCTGGTTCATTTTCTGACTTCTGTACTTCAGGAATACAAATTAATCTTATATTTTATCTTCTTTGTGTTTCCTTCATAATTGTAAATTGTCTCCATTCTTGCTTGGATAAGTTTTTGAGGTGGTGTTGTTGTGGTTTGGGGTTTTTTTGGTCATGCCCAATGCATGCAAAAATTCCAAGGCCAGGGATCAAACCCAAGCCACAGTAGTGACCATGACAAAATCCTAAAGTGCTAGACCAACGAGGGAATTCTGTGTTTTTGGTTTTTATTCCTTCTCCTTTCACTATGATCATCTACCTCTATGTCAATGATTTCATTTTATCTATTTATTCTACTTTTTTGCTGTTTTTAATTTATTTGTCAGATTTGTAATAGAGTTTGCTGTTGTACATATTTCTGTTATTCTTTGATCTCACTTTTTATTCTGTTGCTTCTCATTATTATTTAATTCTATTGTTCTCATTCTGTTGTGCTAAGTTACAAAATTTACATGTGTATCTTGGAAAGTTTTCTTTTGTTTCTTGAGTTTTGCTATAGATTGGGTTATTTACTGTGACTGTGATCTCTTTTTTTTATAAGTTACTTTGTGAGAGTGTGTTTGCATAGTCTTTCTATATCAATGCTTCAATCAATGTGACTTTGCAGCTTCTCCCAAGAAGAGGTGGAATCTAGTTCCCCACCCCTAACTTTAGACAGGACTTGGGGCTCTTTTAACCAAAGGAATATGGTACATTTGTTCAAAGATTTCTCCAGAAACTTCAAACACTTCTGATTCCTCTCTTTCACCTCTCCCCGGGCATAATGCGAACAAGCCTGGGCTTTCTGCTGAGGGATGAGAAACCACATGGAGTCAAGATGGACAGTCTCAGATGAGCCATCTTGGACCAGTCAGTCCCCAGATAGTCTGGCCGCTGATAACAAACCAAAATCTGAATCTAGCTAAAATCAGAACTGCCCAACTGAGCACAGGTTAATTTTTCCAAACTCCAAAACAGTGAATTAAACAAATGCTTGTTATTTTTAGCCACTGAGTTTTAAGTTATGGAGGTTTGTTGTGGAGCAAAATATAACTGATACAGTCTCAATGGGTTTACATTTTTATCTTGCCGAGACTTAAACGTTGGCATCTTTACCCAGAACTTTGTCTAATACATTATGAGTGAATTATCTTCTTTACCTGGGACATGGTCCCTTCTATACACCATGATTCCACCTCACCCACACATTTGTAGGAGTTCTGGCTCTTACTTCTTATCTACTTTGCTGATGTCCGAGGGGATGAGGAGGGGCTAGCATTCAGTAGGGAGGACATTAAGCATTTTCTAGGTTTCTGGACTTGGTTCAATTCTTCTGATATGTCATAATTGCTGTATATCAAGCCTATCTACTTTGTGAGGTTTTGGTCTCATTCTTATGAGCTTCAGCTCAGTCTCCTCACAGAAAGACCTTTCGGGCCTATGAACATTGATTTTTCAGAGACAGATAGGAGTGTCTACTTCATTTTTTATTTCTCCTTTCAAATATTTTTCCCGTCTCTTTACAAGGTTACTTATTCACCTTAAAAGACCATTTATCTCCAAATTGGGTCATTAGTAAAAATTTTCAGTTTCATTACATAAGTTTCTCATTACATAAGTTTCTTTCTACCACACAGAAAGCAGGTGTTAGGGTTAGGGTCTAGGTTATACCTCACCAGAATTTTCTTTCTTCTTCCTTAGCTGACACTTTTTAAAACTTATGTCCTAATGTAATATCTCTTTTCCTTTATTTTTGGATATTTTAATTTGGATATAATTTCTCCCTACCAATTTTTATTTATTTTAAGAATATTTTTGAGAGAGATTTTATTTTATCCATAAATTGGTCATATATGTATCCCATGACACAAGGTTATACACAATAGCATCACATATCTCTATGATTCTTCAGAGAAGTAAAACCCAGAAGTATAAAACTTTTCATAAGACTGAAAAGGTAAATCTGTCACTTCAATTGTACAGTTACTCCTGCCCTAAAGATTGTTACCACTTACAAGACTGTTGAAAAGCCCTGTGATTCCTAACTATGTGACTGATAACACTTGAAACAAGTGCTCACTGTTGGCGAGGTCTAAAATTCAAAATTAGGGTGAAGCATTCTAGGAAGCCAGCTTGATACATAAGGGATTCATAAAGCTGCCCAGGTCTTTTTCTTTGTTCTTCAGCCAGAACCCTTCAGGATGAATAGCTTGTTCTCTGAGGCCTAATGCTTCCTGTGCTTCTTTTGTCCTCCTGCTTAAAAAGCTTTTATATTGGAGAATCCCTCACATCCTCCCTTTTTTTTTTCCTTCTGAAAGCATAGCTTCTGGAGACATTTACTTTTAGCCGAAGTGGTTTTGTATTTGCAGGCTAGTTTGTGGCTAAGTATATAGTAAATTAGTGACCTCCTTTTCCCTATTGGTTATGTAGAGTTTATTCAATTTAGCTCTTTATTATAAAACTGGTATGAACTAGAAGAGGGTAGAGAAGGGTTAAAGAGTCCTGCTGGGCATCCTCAAGTTAGAATGTCCAAGTGCTTAAGGAACTTCTGCAAAACATGAGGAGAAAGACTTTAAATGGAACCCTGAAGAGAAATATCAAAAACTCCCTTTTTTCTCTCCTTCAGTGATTTTTTTTTTTACTATTATATTTTATAGGTTTCTATAGTACAGGGATAAAATTGGGAGGAGTTTTGGAAAAATATCATAATGTAGACATGAAATAATGTGCAAATTCTCTGTGAAGTTTTCCTTTTCAAATCAGACCACTGCCCATTCTTGTGTTGTCTCAGTTGGACAGCATACAAAGTAGCCTTCAGATCTCAAGGAAACTTTCATTTAAAAAGAGGATGGGGTAACATTAAGATTCAGGGGCTTAAACCTCCATCCCTGCACTCTTTATTTAAAAAAAAAGTCAATGTCACTATTTACTGAAATAGTAGTAACCACCCTAAATGAAGGAAGAAATATATTTCCAAAATAATCATTGAAAAGAGAGAGGAAAAATCTGAAAGCATCATAATGAAAGAGTTTTCCAATTACTCTTCTTTCTTGTTTAATTTATTGCTTGACTGCAAAGGCAATCGTAGATTTCACTCGGTTTTGTATTCCAGCCTCCATTCCTTCTGATTTGGCTTTCCAGAACCATTCTTACCCCTTTACATACAGCATAGTCTACTGTTGTGCAGGATACTTCCCTCTGTCCTGTCTAAGAGGTGGTAGCAACAAAATCCAAGTGTGGACAATGAGGTTCTCCTCTATGCCAAACTCAGAAGTCAAATCTTAAGTATAATGGCATAAAAACCGAAATCAGGTGTCTTTCATCATCCCAAATAAAATTTTAAAACATGTTTGACCTTGGCAGTTTTTAAAACTACCAGTGCCTGTATTCACACAAATTACACCAATTTAATAGGTCTGGAGTGTGGCCTGAGTATCAGGACTTTTAAAATTGCCAAGGTTATTGTGAATTTCAGTGAGAACAGAGAACCACTGCTCTTGGTCACAAGAGACCCACTTTGTTCCTGCTACCTTGATCTGTAAAATACCCTGATTCTGATCTCTTCAAAAGCTGATTATTCACCTTTTTCTTTAACACTGTGAACTACCATATATCATTCCAATAAATATTGCTTACATTAACCAAAGTTAATTTCTGTTACTGGCAATGCAAGAGCCTTAATTGCTATAGAGCTGACGACTTGGGGACATGATGTTAATTTTTAAAAATATCTTCCTAATAACTCTTCCATCCATTTAAAATAAAGCTCTCCTCCGCTATTCATAGGACCACCATAAATGGTTGTACAGAGTATTTACTGCCCAGGGCCTTTAGCCAAGGAGGGAGTGGAGCCTATAATTTACCTACGATCTTCTTGAAAAGCCGTGTATCCTAGCAAGGGACTTCATCTGCCCAGAAGAAAATAAACTCTTTTTAAAAAAATTTATACAAAGGCACTACCTGCTTTTTTTCAGCCATAAGCTGATGGAACAAATCTTCCAAAAGACAGAGTCTTTTTCTAATGTGCACAAAGAAGAAGACATATGAGAGTGGCCCTGACTATCTACTTTCTAACTTAAACAACTTTTTCTCTTATAAACATCAACACTTAGAATGCTTTATCCATTTAAAGACCCTATCTCTCTCACTTTTAAGATCTTCCTCATGATTACTTTTCTTAGGTAAGAAGAGACAACTTTTTATGTTATTCACATATTTACTTCAATATTTGGTTATTAATCATATGTTTTCACCAGTGTCTAGAAAAGATTTTGACTCACATGAGTAAAGTAAGTGTTTCACCTGATGACAGTGTCAGAAGTTGTGGATTCACAAAATAAACAAATTAAAAATCATAACATCTATCTACTGATTTAAAGCAGTGTTGGTTTGTTGGGTATTTCTTTTTTCACCCTACCCTAGGTGAAAAGACTGACAAAGAAAAATGAGGTTTTGATTTACTTTTTCTTTAAAAATATTAAAACGTTTTGCTGAATTCAGTTTTTAAAAGATATCACATTTATTAAAACTAAAATTTTTACTTTCATATGATTTAACATGACCGAATGTTTTCAACATATTTAGCCAACTGGCAGATAAAAGTTTGAATATATTCTCCTGATGAATTTTTCATACCAAATTCCTAAACTGCCTCATAATGAAAATTAACAGAAGATTCTCAACCATAATATGTATGATGCACCCAACCATGATCTGAGGGAGATGTGTCTTTAAGTATTTCAGAGACTGATGACCATCAGCTTCTGTTTGCATGAGATTTAAATCATTGGCACACAGGATTTTACTCATCATTTCTGCAGGGGGGCAATTTTCCTTTTACAGATTAACATGGTCAACTAAAATTTTCCTTTCACTTTCTCTATTTGATTTAAGTTTATACTTTATTCATCTCTCAGTATAAAACTCTAACAGGTCAAACTTGTTTTATAAGATGATTGTAGATTACTAAACAATCAAAAAATTTTTTCATCACACAAATGCACCCAATGTTGTTTGTTATTTGAGCAGATCAGCATGAAATGAAAAGTGTGATCCTTTCAATTTAATGTTAATTAAGTCTTGCACAGAGTTCCTAGGCATATGAGAGAAGGAAACACATCAACCAAAAGAGTAAAAGAATAGTGTTTACATAAAATATATGGGCAATATAAAGTGAAAATAGCTGAATTCATGGATTTAAACCTTAGACTAGCCCAGTGGTTTACAGCATCCCACGGGGAAGTCTTTAAAATAATATGTAGAATGAGAAGAATTGTGATTATTAATAAACTGACATTCAAAAGGCATTGATTAAATTGCTACCATGGAGTCAATGTCTCTGAACTGGAGGATAGTTGGGTTTGATTCAAGTTCATAAATTCTCATTGAGCTCTCATTATATGGAGATTACTTCCTATCAGAAACCAATTGGAGAGAGTTTTTTAGGTCTGATAGGATATTATTTATGATCAGAGAGAAGAAAATTAAAATATCCCACAAAATAATCATTCCCTCACTCCAATAGTTCTAGAATGATCTACTGGAGTTCCCACTGTGGTGCGAGAGGATTGGCAGTGTCTTGGGAGCACTGGAATGCAGATTCAATCCCCAACCAGATGAGGTAGGTTAAGGATCCAGCATTGCGAAAGCTGCGGCTTAGGTAGCAACCATGGCTGGCATCTGATCCCTGGCCCAGGAACTCCACATGCTGCAGGATGGCCAAAAAAAATGATCCGTTTCATAAAGCATGCATTATCTATCTCTTATGGTATTTAGTGAAGACTACTTCTTTGAGATTTCAATAAATCCATAATCTTTACAGCTTCTTTTAAATTTTATATCACTAATATGATTTTTGGACCTAGCGAACTGAATTACATGAATTATGCTGGTTTTTCATGTAGGTAATATTTACATTCATATTAATTTACTAACATTTGGACACCTGTGTTTTGAATGAAACTATGCATGGTAATTGGGTAATCTCTCATTTTGTTCGATTGCCACAGTAATCCCTTATAAGTGCATTATTTGGAAAATTTGAAGAAAACACCAATTATTTTACCATATTTATCCAATTATTTTTATTATATCATATCATATCCTATTGACGATATCCTCCTTGAAATTACCCTTTTCCCTGGGTTCTATCTTAAATACAGAATCCTCATGGCTCAGTCTTTGGTATTGATATATATTTTTTATTCTGGAGTTCTCATAATGGTGCAGTGGAACCATGGTTCCGACTAGGAACCATGAGGCTGTGGGTCTCATCCCTGGCCTCACCCAGTGGGTTAAGGATCCGGCATTGCTGTGAGCTGCAGTATATGTCGCAGACACAGCTCAGATCTGATGTCACTGTGGCTGTGGCGTAGGCTGGCAGTTGTAGCTCCAACTGGACTCCTAGCCTGGGAACCTCCATATGCTGCGAGTGTGGCCTTAAAAAGCAAATATATAAATATTTTTTTTCCAGTCATTCAAAAATTAAAAACACCTCTTGCTAGAAACCAAACACTCTGCATTAGTAATAAATGTTGATTATTTTTTAGGTTACTCAGCTCTGGTTGTCTGTTATTCAGAATTTCTGAGCCAGCGGTTACCTAACCAATACCAGATCCAAGTGGATATATTTAGCAGGCTGTTATCAAGCAATCAAGAGCTCAGGAGAGAGGTTTAGAGTGTAAGCTACCCTTTGCCACTTTGGCTTAAAGTGTTTTCCTTTCCCAGAATTCCTTAACACCATGTACCTAGACAGTTAATGTAATAATAAGCACATTCAATCACATAGTGTGAATTTTTAAATTCATAGATTTTATGTCCTGGCTAGATCATAAAATTTTAACTATGATGTTTTTGTGCTTTGCATATGTAGGCACTGAAGAAAAATTTATTAGATTAGAATTCCCATCGTGGCGCAGCAGAAACAAATCCAACTAGGAACCATGAGGTTACAGGTTGGGTCCCTGGCCTCACTCAGTTGGTTAAGGATCTGGCATTGCTGTGAGCTGTGGTGTAGGTCACAGATGTGACTCAGATCTGATGTTGCTCTGGCTATAGCTGTGGCTGGCACCTGTAACTCCGACTGGACCCCTCGCCTAGGAACGAACCTCCATATGCTGCAGTGTGGCCCTAAAAAGCAAGAAAAAAAATTAGATAGATGGTTAGATAATATCAAAAAAAGTTAGTCTAAATGACATCACTAGTCTGTGAAGCTCTTCCCATTCTGTGTTTCTTTTTAAATGTATTTCCCATTTATTATATCAAAGTAATTCTACCAATAAACACTTGAGTATCTCTTTTTCCTAGAACAAATTGTTTGGTACAGTTGCCCCATTAGAAATAATTAAATATACAAAATGACTTTATTCTTAAAATAGAAGTATTTATTATAAAACATTCCTTAGCTCTTCCTTTAGGAAATGAGAATTTAACTGCCTTAACTATTATCATAAAAATATCATCAAAATCTTATATATTTATAGCCAAATAAACAATGTCAAAGGATCAACTTATCTTTCTGAAAGATTATGGCAGATACTAAGGCAGCCTAACCAGCCACTTTCTTACCCCCTCACCTTACTTTCTTCCTTTCCAGAATTGTGAATTTGTTCAATCTACAAAAGACTACAGACTGAATTTCAAACCAATGCTTTGCCATTATAAGAAATACATTGCAGAAAATAAGCAGAAAAGAGTTCTCCAGCCAGGGGCTGAGAATCTCCACAGCCCATTTTCTGAGGGCATCAAAATTATAGCCTGTCTTTTCTATTGGCACATTCCAAAACTCTTAAATTTCCCTCATGAAGGGAAGGAGAATCCTTGTGCTACTCAGGGAAGATGAAGCCTCAGATGCTTAGTGAGCTAGGGAAAATAAACCTTTAAGACCTAAACTTCAAACCAGCTATTTAAAAGGATACAAGTAAGATATTTGGAAGTCAAAATATTTATTCATGAAAGCACCCAGGAATTATCAAAGAGTTCTATTTGTCTAAAATCCTAGGGGTCTAAAAAGAGATCACAGTGTTCATACTAGGAAATAAAAATTAAGACTTACTTTAACTGAGGTCTTGATTTTTTAAGCACACATGGCATGAAGTTCTGATTATGATGGACAGGCTGATGTTGTTAACATGAGCTATGTCACTGGGAGATAAGGGGAGGCCCCTCCCCAGGCCCCCAACAGTGAAATGATAAGTATGAATTAATCACTATGGACACCCTTACCAGGGATTGGTTTAGGAATGAAGATGTAAATAAATTTAAGTGTTAAATATGAATTTTTTGGTGACTTGAGGGCAATTATTGTGGTCAGAGAATACTATTCATACATTTACTTTGATTTTAAAAAATTAAAATTCATTTTATTTGGGTCACATATTTTTTTAAAAAGATCTGCTCTCCTTAAGCTTTCAGCTTATGGATTTATTGTAATTAGAATAATAATCTAGCAAACTTTAAAAATTAGTTTTTGAGGCCATTTGGTTAATGTTTGGCACAATTTTCAAAATAACATAAGCAACTTCAAACATCTTAATCTGTATTTATAAATTAAACAGATTCAAATTTTAAAATACTTATTATTTTACTTATTTATTTTTAATTTTTAATTACTCAATGAATTTATTACATTTATAGTTGTACAATGCTTATCACAATCCAATTTTATAGGATTTCCATTCCAAAACCCCAGCACATCCTACTACCCTCCGAACAGTCTCCTTTGGAAACCATAGGTTTTTCAAAGTCTGTGAGTCAGTATCTGTTCTGAAAAGAAGTTCATTCTGTCCTTTTTTCAGATTCCACATGTCAGTGAAAGCATTCGATGTTGGTGTCTGACTTCAGTCAGCATGACAATTTCTAGGTCCATCCATGTTGCTAAAAATGCTGGTATTTCATTCATTTTAATGGCTGGGTAATATTCCATTGTGTATATGTACCACTTCTTCTTGATCCACTCCTCTGTCCATGGACATTTAGGTTGTTTCCATGTCTCGGCTATTAAAAATACTGCTGCAGTGAACATTGGAGTACATGTGTCTTTTTCAGTCATGGTTTTCTCTGGATAGATGCCCAGGAGTGGGATTGCTGGATCAAATGGTAGTTCTATTTTTCGTTTTCTGAGGAATCTCCATACTGTTTTCCACAGTGCTTGCACCCAATTACAATCCCATCAACAGTGTAAATAGGGTTCCTTTTTCTCCACACCCTCTCCAGCACTTTCTCTTTGCAGGCTTTTGGATGATGGCCATTCTGGCTGGTGTAAGGTGGGGTACCTCACAGTGGTTTTGATTTTGCATTTCTCTAATAACGAGTGATGTTGAACATCTTCTCATGTGTTTTTTGGCCATCCGTGTGTCTTCTTTGGAGCATGTCTGTTTAGATCTTCTGCCCAGTTTTTGATGGGGTTGTTTGTTTTTTTGGTATTGAGCAGTAGGTGGGAGGTGTTTATAAATTTTGGAGATTAATCCCTTGCCAGTCGATTCACTTGCAAAGATTTTCTCCCATTCTGTGGGTTGTCTTTGCGTTTTGCTTAGGGTTTCCTTCTCTGTGCAGAAACTTTTAAGTTTAATTAAGTCCTCTTTGTTTATTTTTGTTCTTACCGTCATTACTCTAAGAGGTGGATCTGAGAAGATGTTGCTGTGACTTATGTCGGAGAGTGTGTGGCTTATGTTTTCCTCTGAGAGTTTTATAGTGTCTGGTCTTATATCTAGGTCTTTAATCCATTTGGAGTTTATTTTTGTGTATGGTGTTAGGGAGTGTGCTAATTTCATTCTTTTCCATGTGGCTGTCCACGTTTCCCAGCACCACTTTTTGAACAGGCTGTCTTTTCTCCATTGTATATTCTCGCCTCCTCTGTCGTGGATTAGCTGACTGTAGGTGCGTGGGTTTAATTCTGGACTTTCTATCCTATTCCACTGATCTATAGTTCTGTCTTTGTGCCAGTACCATGCGGTTTTGATGACTGTTGCTTTGTAGTATAAAGTCCGAAGACAGGGAGCCTGACTCCTCCAGCTCCTTTTTTCTTTTTCTGGATGTCTTTGGCTATTCTGGGTCTTTTGTGCCTCCAAACAAACTTTAAAATATTTTAAAGTTCGAGTTCTGTGAAAAATGTCCTTGGTAATTTGACAGGGATTGCAGTGAATCTGTAGATGGCCTTGGGTAGTATAGTTGTTTTGATAATATTGACTCTTCCGATCCAAGAGCATGGTACGTCTTTCCATCTATTTGTGTCATCTGTGGTTTCTTTCATCAGTGCCTTATAGTTTTCAGAGGACAGGTCTTCTGTCTCTTTAGGTAGGTTTACTCCTAGGTATTTTACTCTTTTGGATGCCGTGGTAAACGGGATTGCTTCCCTAATTTCTCTTTCTGATCTTTCGTTGTTAGTATAAAGAAATGCAGTCAATTTCTGTGTATGACTTTTGTATCCTGCGACTTTGCCAAATTCATGGATGAGTTCTAGCAGTTTTCTGGTAGAGTCTTTAGGATTCTCTAGGTATGGTACCATGTCATCAGCAAATAGTGATAGCTTTACTTCTTCCTTTCCAATTTGGATTCCTTTTATTTCTTTTTCTTCTCTGATTGCTGTGGCTAGGACTTCCAAAACTATGTTGAAGAGTAGTGGCGAGAGCAGACATCCTTGTCTTGTTCCTGACCTCAGTGGGAATTCTTTCAGCTCTTCACCATTGAGAATGATGTTCGCTGTGGGTTTGTCATATATGGCCTTTATTATGTGGAGGTAGGTTCCCTCTACGCCCACTTTCTGAAGGGTTTTTCTCAGAAATTGGTGTGGACTTTGTCAAAGGCTTTTTCTGTGTCTATTGAGAGGATCGTGTGCTTCTTATTCTTCAGTTTGTTAATGTGGTGTCTCACACTGATGGATTTGAGGACACTGAAGAATGCTTGCATCCCTGGGATAAAACCCACTTGATCATGATGTACAATCCTTTTAATGCATTATTGGATTAGGTTTGCTAGTATTTTGTTGAGGATTTCTGCATTTATGTTCATCAGTGAAATTGGCCTGTAATTTTCTTTTTTTGTGGTATCTTTCTCTGGTTTTGATATCAGGGTGATGGTGGCCTCATAGAATGAGTTTGGGAGTGTCCCTTCATCTGCAATTTTTTGGAATAGTTTCAGAAGGAAAGGTGCTAGCTCATTTCTAAATGTTTGATAGAATTCACCATTATTTTACTTAATATAAACTTTTTAGTTCTACAATAACTCTTTTATATTTAATAAATTAAACTTATTAGAATGATGAATCATATGTCCTCATAAATGTTTCAAAATTATATATAAACCTAGTAAGATTTTAATGTAAAACACAGATCAAAATACGTAACTTTATATTTTAAATCATAAAAACCAAGATGATTTGTAAGTCTCTGTGTACTGGCCCAAGTTTCTTAAAAATTACAGTTATAGAAAATATCAATTCTGTAACAGCATGGTTTGATTATCTTAAGTTTTTTGATACTGAATTCTCTGTCTTCCCAGAATTGTGTGCTTAATTATTTAGGTAGTGCTTAATAACTTTATTTTTCAGCTGTGTTACTTTTTTCTTTTCACACACCCTGATAGGGTATCTTTGGTCCTACTTTATAGTCCAAAACAAGGATTTTTTATAACTCAGAAAGTTGTTTTAATGCCTCAGAGTCAACAGAATCTCTGTTTCCAATTTATACAGCTGTTAATGATATGACTGTATCTTGCATTTTTAGCTCTTAAGATATGAAAATGCTGTCCCTGTCTAACCCTAAAGATAATTAAAATTGACACAATCTGACTTTCTCTTCAAAAGCTCCCTTACTATTAAGAACATATGACTTCTATTATACCCTGGAGATTTCTCATAATAGTGCCTGATTACTCAGGCATTTCCAAGGTCATTAGACTGACACTGACCAGTGGCCTCTGAAGGAAGCCTGTTATGGGCTCCAGCAAAAATAAGAGAGATACACAGGCAAAAAGTCATTTCTGTTTAACTGCATATTTTCCTGTCTGAATATGGTACTTAGAACCTAAGAGTCTTTTTGTGACTTTGAGGAGGCAAGCCTAAACTCAAGCATACACATCATGTTTGACAAAGCCAAACTTGGGGACGTCCTACCCTTAAGGTTTTTATTGAATGAGATAACACATGCCTTTTTGTTCAGCCACTTTGAGCTGAATTTCCTGTCACTTGCAGCTCAAATAACCCTAATAAAATAACACATTGAGACTTCTACTTAATTAATACATTCAAAGTTACAGGGAACCATACTGGCAAACTCAATGTATCAAAGAATGTGACTAGTTTCCCACATATACATAGCAATGTATCCAATGCAAAGGATTTATGAATAATAGATGTCATGCAATAAGGTTTTTGTGGCATTTATCTCTAGCAGTTATGCAAGAGTAATGAAAACAATATAAATAGACAGGAGCTAAATAGCATCTATCAACAGTGTCTCAGCCCAAATACACAAGCAAATGGTTGGTTGGGTTACCGTATGTTCCAGTTATCTATGGCTACATAACTAACCACCCCAAAACTTAATGACCTAAAATGTCAGCAACATTTATTTTACTTATGAAGCTGGAGACAGCTTATCACTCTATTCCATTCAGCATCCACTTGAAGGTAAGAGACTGTAATTAACCAACAGCTCAGCATTCAGGGAGGCCTCAAACATTTGGGGCTAGCATAACTGGGGGTCTCCTGGCATCGCTCTCTTTCTCCACAGGCTCTCTCTCTCTAGAGGCTCTCTCCAGCACAGTAGCTTTGGGGTAGCTGGACATCTTATAAGCTGCATGGGCAGAAGCTATATCACTTTTAGGACCTAGCCTTGGAAATCATGTAGCTACATTTCCACCTCATTCTATTTGTTGAGGTAGTTAGAAGTCTCCTTGAGTTCAAGGACATGGACTCTCCTTGATAGGCTTTACCTTTTGGTATAGGTGTGACAAAAAGTCATGTGATGGGCCCAGAACTATCAACGCAACCATTTATGATACAATCTACCACACCATGACAGATACTTCTCAGTTGAATCAAAGGCAATTTCTTGAAAGAAAAAGAGCTTTAGTCAAATCTTAAAGAATCTGTGAGACCTGGACTACCACATTAAGTCTGTTACAGCAAGATAACTTATTTTAAAGCAGACACTTCTTAAGCACACAGTTTATATCAAGAAGCAACAAAATAGTTCTACTTAGAAGTTCTCAATGGCTTAACTATCTTAATTTCTAAACACCCCAAATCCAGTCCTTGTCCCCCTTATCTACATGTGCAAAATAATCTTAAAAGTAAACATGGTGGAAGCTTTTTATGACACAGAATTTTACTAAACAAATACAAATATCTTCAACCTTTTAAACCTTTCTTTGGGCTTAGAGGAAAATAAGCTATGAAACGCCAATGATTTCTAACACAGAACAAAAATTAGCCTTAAAATTTTTGCTTTGAACTAAACTGCAAGCTCTTTTATGTCCAGGACTTCTGTCACTTATGTTCAGTACTCCATTAGAGTCCCCACCCTGCCTAGAGCACTGCTTTGCATATAATAAAATGAATACATGAATAGATAAAACTAGTATGCACAGGATGCTTTACTGTTTATAAAGCGCTTTCATATATCTTACTTCACAATAACTTATGGCTAAAATTTTATTGTTATTTGTCACATTTAATAAAATAGAAAGGTGAGAAATCAGTAAAGCAAGTGAATTTCCAAAATCACAGCTATAAAAAAGAGTAAGAAAAAAGAGTTGGAACTCACCTTCCTTATTCAAAAACCTGTATACTTTCCACTGATTATTGACAGATTTTACATATTGTCATGACTTTCACTAGAGTATTATTGAGAGAATGGATTTATGCTTTACTTGATCCTCAAAAAATATCCCAAAGTAATCATCCTATGTAAAACCATCATCCTCAGATACTGCAACTCCACTGTTAGGATTATTGTTAATTTTTTCAAATTCCCACATATAACATCTTTTAGGTATTCATCTTCCATTTTACTCATTTATTAACAGTTCTAATATAGCCTTATTGAATGTTTTCAACACTAATATCTAGCATGTAACCAAAACTTCTTTTCAACCAAATATAGCTACAGTGATCAGATTATGCAGACATGCAATATTAAGGTTTAAAAAAAAATGTAAAGATAGGGTCCATTGTAGCATGTTAACTTAACAAAGCAATGATAAATATTTAGCACATGGAAATATCTAATAACAGAAACCAATTCTGTTACAAGGAAGGGCATATTCATGTGTAATACATAGCCATAATTAGGGCACATTTGCATATTTACCTTGGGGAATTTTCTCAGGGAATTTAATTTGCATTTTGACCCAGAATGCTCTGATGAAGAGATATATAAAGAAACACGGAAGAGTGCTTCCAAACTCCTGTAGCAGAGTTTAGACTCTCATTTTTCCCATACATTAAGGAAGGTTAAAAGAATTAAATGAGATAATGTGTTTATAATAAGAAAGAAAACAGTCATCACTCATGGTGAAAGACATTATCCTCTCATCATTGTCAAGAACAGAATGTCTGCTCCACATCCAGGGCTCAGAGGAAGCTACTTTATTGCAGAGACTTCAGAGCAGAGAGGAGAGGGGTAGGAGATCTAGGAGATGGTAAGGTACCATGAGAATTAACACTGAAACAAAGCCTCCCAGATATTTTCTAATTGACACATGAGGATACCAGAATTTACATTTAGAATAACAGGTTCTCTTTCTGGGAAAAACACCCAGGAAGCCAAATGGTTTTACAAATATGAAGCAGCAACTGGTGGGGTATATTGGAACTAGGGTTTAGAAAACACTGTGTATAAGATAACTGCACAGGAACCCTTGGCAAGACTTCTGCTCTGTGCTGCCTTTAGGAATAACTGTTCAGAACCAGGACATATGGCTAAAGGAAACCTGAACCCTGACACTTAGCTTACTCTCCCCCATGTTTGAAGATCAGAGAAAGAAATCTTCACCATGCAAGAAGGAAATGAGCAAGGAAGGACCAGAACACTTGACTGGGTACCAACACAGAGACCCAGGGATGAGGAATGGGTTAGAGAATCAGAAACCGGAACTTGCTATCATCTATGCACAAGGACAGGGAAAGGGGGAATACATGATGAAGTCAAACAAAGTAAGATCTCAGTTTTGTAAACTGGCACAAAACAAGCTTTAGATGATTCTGAGTCATGAAAATACCACTGCCCTAGATTCCTCACTTTTCCTTTCTTCGGACAGCATCTTTCCAAAGCCTGAGGCAGCACACAGCCCGGGGATGAGGGGTGAGTGGTCTTAGCAAGTTGGTTCTGGAGTAATATAAAGGTAAATGCAAGAGGAATCTCTCTAATTGTCCTAAATTGTCTCATAGGTGAAAGACCAGGAAGGCTTGATCAAAACTGCTGCTTGGCTCTACTCCAGCGCACTGAAAGCAAGTACTGGAAACTGATCCCAGTAATGACAGCCACTGTTGGAAAGAATGGTTTCCACCCAGGATCACTGCTGAAGGAGCAACTGCTTCAAGCTGGAATGGGAGTAGCTGCTGAGGGTGACACAACAAGAACCCTTGCCAAGGGGCAGTAATGGTAAGTAGTTTCACCCTGAGCAATTCTGTCCAGTTCAAAGAGCCCCAGCTCACTCTATTTTGGCATACAGATATGTTTGAGAGAAAAAGAAGTTATCCTTCCATCTAAGGGGGAGGAGGTGGAAACTATTGTTTTTCATTTTCTTTCTTATTACACAGAAAAATAAATGTTCATGTCCACGAAAAAGGCCTGAACATCAACTTGACCCTCACATCTTGAGCTAGAAGAAAGATAGCAAAAGGGAGTTACATACATGACATGCTGTAAAGAAAAAGTTAAAAATAAGGAGGCTTTACTATGTATGTATATTTCAAATCATCATGCTGCACATTTTAAATATATGTATTAATTTAAAATATACAAATTTTTTGAAGAATGAGCAGGACTTTAGAAAACCTTTTTTTAAAAGACTGATTTTTTTTTTAGGCCTCTAGACTGAGGTCAGTTGTACCTAATTCTAGAGAACATGAAAATTAATTTTCAACCTTTTCCAAAGGTAATGGTGTTCTTGCTGTTATTACTGTTGTTCTTAAAAGACAATTAATCCTGCCTGTGCTCTTTCTATGAATGGCTGACTTTCTTTTCAGGTTTTTAGATACAGGTCTTTGTTTTCTGGTTTCAATCAGTCCAGATTTTATTAAAATACACCTTAGATAAATACCTAAATTTTTTGAAGGATTAAATGTGTTCCTAGTCCTTACAGACTGTGTCCTCTTTGGTGAATTTTTCTTGAATTTTCAGTTAACAGAGAATGCTTTAGTTCTGCCACAGCCAACAACAAAAAAATCTGACAGCAACACTCAGATCCATCCAAAAATGACCAAACATTTTTAAAGCAAGAAATATAAACAGAAAACTTATTTATAAATATGTTTTTACATTAAGATTAAGAATGAGGATTTACCACACAGCCTCAAAAACTTGCAGCCTAATTCTAAGAAATCAGTTTAATCTGTATTTTCAAATATAAAAAAGTAATAACAGTTCTTTTAGGCAAATTTTATAGAGCTTGTAAAGTGAGACAAGAGCTATATAATTGATATCTATTTTTTTTTTCTCCTCAGTTCAAAGCCTGATTCAAGCCAAAAATTCTCATGGTACTCCAGGTTTATCACTGGGGTTTCTTTCAACTCATTATTCTTCTGCTCACTCCTACCTTCAGTAGTTAATAAAATTTTAGAAGGAAGCACACAAGATCTACTTCTAGTTGCATGGGCAAGGAAATGATGTTTTCCTTATATGCTTAGGAATCTCTGATTTGAGGTATTAAGCTGATTCTTGCTGTAGATCAACCTGGGTAATCATTCTACTATGCTAATATACTCAATAAAATTAAGAGTGTCTATATATAGTTGTTGCATTTAAAAGCCCAGTTTCATTACCTTTAGATGTTATTTGAGATGAGAAACAACTCTATCCTATAGACCCAAGTAACCTTGACAGTATAAAATAGCTTAGATACCCGAACAACCACAGACTATTTAAAGTGGTAAGAGTAAGTATAGCAAAGCATATCAAATTTGAAGTGGTAAGAGCAAGTATGGCAAAATACAGCAAGTGTAGCAAAGTATAGCAAAATATGGCAAAGTATATCAAGTATAGTAAGTATATCAAATTTTTACAAAGTTGCATTTCATATTTTTAATTTCTTGATTTTTTCAATTTTTAAACAATGAACATGAATTATTTTCTGACCCCAAATCACACATTTGTTGAAAACATATAAATGAGTTATATTATCAATCAACTAGATGAAATGACCACTTAGTGAAATTTTACATGTAAATCTAGCCACCAAAAGCAGTATAGAGGGAGAATGTCCATTAGTGCTTTGTATCTCATTGCTTCATCATGTCTCCAGGAAGCTGTGCACTACCCTGACCTGTAGATCCTGCACATAATGGATGGTGCTCGCACAACCTAAGTTAGTTAGGACCCCAAGCTTGAATGGGAAAGGGCTTACACCATCACAATTACAATCTCAACCACTGTACCCTGAAGGGCTTCTAGGCTCAGCGACTGACTGTACTAGAACCAGCTCTCACCCATAACTTACTTTCTGTGCCAGCTCTGGATCCCAGACTTCAATGCACTCCCTTTCCTGCCTCTGGGATTTCGCACTTCACTTTGCAAGGCCTTCCTAGGAACAGAGGTTGAAATAAGGCTCCTAGGTCTTAATTAGAATCAATCTATGCCCTAGTGATCAGAATCACAGTTTCTAAGAGAATAATTACCTTAAGTCAATAAAAACTGAATAATATCTTAATCTCAGGACCCTGGACCCTGGCCGTCTCCAGAATCTGCCTTTGTTTTTAGTTTTTATTTTATTTTACTTTGTCTTTTTAGGGTCACACCCATGGAATAGGAGGTTCCCAGGTTAGGGTGTCAAATCAGAGTGTAGCTACTGGCCTAAACCACAGCCACACCCATGCCATATCCAAGCCGCCTTTGCAGCCTACACTACAGCTCATGGCAACACCAGATCTTTAAACTGCTGTGTGAGGCCAGGGATCAAACCTGAGTCCTCACGGATGCTAGTCCGATCCTTTTCACTGAGCCACAGGGAAAACTCCCAGAATCTGCCTTTGAATAACTATAATGTATCATGCAAGCACTCCTACTTCAACAGCAATGTCTAAGCCTGGTAACTTTAAGCCTACTTCTTAGACCTTGAGGAGAATGACATTCTAGCTGCCTTCAAAGTGAGCAGACTATTTAGCATCAACTTTAGAGATAATTGTATAACATTTACAGTTGACCTTTGAACAACACGAATTTGAAATGTGTGACCCCACAAATACACAGATTGATTTTTTCAGTAATAAACACTACATGATACTGGGTTGTTTGAATTCACAAGGGCAGAACCAACCACCAGTTATGAGGAAGGCTGACTGTAAAGTTATACATGCATTTTTGGACTGAGGGATCATTGCCCCTAACCCTAGCATTGTTTAAGGGACAACTGTACTTGGCAATTAATCAGCAAATGAGTGGCTTAGACTAGAGACAGAACCAAAACTGAAATGTCCTAAATAAGTCTAATGTTTCCCATTAGAAAACATTTTATCTGATTAACTCCTTCAATTTAAAAAATCCCCAAAAGATGAATCTCCCCTCCAACTCCACATGCCCCAAAAGGATAGAGATATAATCCTTTTTAAATAGGACAGTTGAAAGACTCTAGGCACCATTAAATGGAAAATATTTTGAAGGTAAGTGGAACAGACTATCAATCTGAGATCCACATGGTGACTTTGACAAACTATTGATTGTCTTTTAACTGTGTGATAGAGGTTGAAAAAGTGAATAGTCTACTTTGTGTAATGGGAATTGCAGCCAGATGATTTTCCCATAGGAAGAAAAAAACAAGGAAGGAAAATATTTTCTAAACCTTATTAGATGACTTCTGAAATCAGATAAAAACCTCCTTAAGGCACCACTAAGTGCTTCCCGTAGGCACAATAACTTGAAGTATTCTGTTTCTCATGAGCAGTTACTTGAGAGACAATTAAGCATTTCTACAAAAGGGAACAAAGGGGGCAAGTGTTATAAAAATGATAAAGAAAGAATAAGGAAAAGTTCAAGAGGGCCACCCAGGGGATACCTGGAAAATGGGGTAAGAATGATGCCCTGGATTTGCAGCAGGAAGAGGGAGGAATATTAGAAGGCAAAAGTCACTAGAAAGAGCAGGAAGTGGTTTTCTCTGCTTTTTTTCAGAAGGGGAAGACATTGCAAGAAGACAGAGTAATGAAATCATATGTTTCTCTTGTTAAAAGTAAAAACTTGTTTGAGAAAAAGCAACTGCTACATGAATAAGAAAGGAATCAGCCAGAAGCTGACACTGAAGCAGCATCCTACTGAGAATAGAATAACAAGAGCTAACATTTATTGAACACTTGCTAAGTGCCAGGCACAGTTCTAAACACTTTATATGTTAATTCATTTAATCCTCATAATAACTCTATAAGAAACTGAAGCCAAAGAAAGTCTGGGAGCAGAGCACGGGTGGAGGACAGAAAATCTCTCCTGGCTCCTGAGGCTTATGACTGATCTTGGTGTCATATTCAGCATGGGGCTCCATGAGCCTGGACACTGTGGGATTCTTGATCAGCTTCTGCAGGCTGCAAATCCAGTGTTTTGCGTTCAAAACAAAAACAGAAAACTTCTTAATGAAATATTTTAAGCAAAGAGAACTGGAATATCTCGTGTGTTTTCCGGGAACTGACCAAAGTCAACCATGGTGCCAGGGACAGTTGTGACAAAAGTTTATACTGACATACTGAGTGAAATGAGCCAGAAAGACAAAGACAAATACCATATGATATCACTCATAACTGGAATCTAATATCCAGCACAAATGAACATCTCCTCAGAAAAGAAAATCATGGACTTGGAGAAGAGACTTGTGGCTGCCTGATGGGAGAGGGAGGGAGTGGGAGGGATCGGGAGCTTGGGCTTATCAGACACAACTTAGAATAAATTTACAAGGAGATCCTGCTGAATAGCATTGAGAACTTTGTCTAGATACTCATGTTGCAACAGAAGAAAGGCTGGGGGGAAAATGTAATTGTAATGTATACATGTAAGGATAGCTTGACCCCCTTGCTGTACAGTGGGAAAATAAAAAAAAAAATTAAAAAAAAAAAGTTTATACTGATATGCAATAAACACTGACTGCTTCAGCCTTATGTTCAGAAAAAAAAGAAACTGGCCAAAGCAACAAAGTATACAAAGATAGATAGATAGATAGATAGATAGATAGATAGATAGATAGATAGATAGATAGATAGATATTGAGAGAGCTCCACATCTCTGAGAAAGGTATCTAGTGTCTAATGACAGTTTTCTTTGGTCCTTTTTGGATTATATGTTAATGGAAGTATTGACCTCAAAATATTGGGGGCAGGCCTGAGGAATGTATAAAGTATATAAAGAAATGACAATAGAAAATACAAACTAAAGAGATATTGATCATAGTAGTTTTCACCATATCTTGGTGATTTCTGAGTTTCCATTTAGATGATGAAAAAATACTTAAAGCAAATGGTTAACATCCAATTTTTCTAGTTAAAAAAAAAAAAAAGCCTAGCCACTTCATAAAAGGTTCCTTTTCTATTTCAAATTCATGTTTAAATTTCCCCTTGCTCTCTCAGCAGTATCCTTTGCCCCTTTAAAATTTCAGACTCTGTTCGGAAGCTGTTTTAAGATTGTTTTCAAAGACTTTTGGTGAAGTATTGGAGGGTGTGAGTGTGTGTATGTGTGTGTGCGCACACTCTCTCTCACACACACAAGTGCATTCATGTGTGTTTTTAACAGTAAAAATAAGAAACTACCTTTCCATTTGGGTTAGAACTGAGATGAAATGAGGAATGGCCGCCACCAAGCAGAAAATGTGCTCACTTTATGTGTGCCAGTTAATTACGACACTTCAGAGGCGCTTCCGAAAGGATAAGGCAAGCTGCATAAATTTAGCTGTAATCCAGGCAGGCAAAACTAATTTGCAGGGGATGGCCTTATCTAGCGGCTGCAGCTTTCTCAGAAAATTAACCTTGGATATTTGGGCCCAATTCAGAAAGTGTTTGATTTTTTTTCCTTTCCCTTCTCAGCGTAAGAGAATTTTTGAATTCAATACAATACCTGACTTTTAAGAGGCACGATGAATGCTGTAGGCAGTTCAGAGTTATTACTGACAAGCAAAAATATATTTTTTATATATACATATAGATGATTGTCCTTCATGCCCATTATCCTGCCTTCTTACATGTGCATCAGAGGGCTTATCAGTGTAGGTATAGGGGGTTTCTCGGATTAAGAGAAGGGTGCAACTCTTTTTTTTTTAATGTACTTAGAAAAATTCATCAAAGTTCATTGCAGAATAAGTCATGCATACTGACTTGTTCATTCTAGTGGAAATGAAGAAATCCCCATAAAAATAGAAGTTTAATGAAGTGTTGGAGCCAAGTCTTGCCTGTCATTGCAATTATCACTGATTTCGACCCTCCTTGATCTCCCACTATTAATTAATCTCACATAGCACAGTTAAAAGTTTACCTTATTTTTAAATCATGCAATCACTCAGTAAATAGACATTTACTAAAGTCAGTATGCTTTCATATGTTTTCTCATTTAATTCTCATAATATCCCTGTTTATATTTCACTCATTTCGCTAGTATGAGAGGCACAGATTTACTATGCCAGTGATTCCAATGCGTTTTTAAAATTTCTCAAAGCAATAGCAGTATATAAGCATGGAAAGAGTTTTAGTGATTGCATGACAGATTTTAAGGATTTTTTCCTTCAAAATTTTGATGTTGTTTTAATATCTTTAAACTACAAAAATAACTAATTCTACTTTTTCTAAATTTTAAACAGCAAATTGATTTTTATTGACCAGCTTTAGTAATAAATTCATAATAAGTCCCACATGACTATCAACAGTGGCCGAACTGAACTTTAAAGAAAAAGGGTTTTTTTTTTTTTTAATATCCCATCTACAATACAGTTATTGTTTCACTCATTTCAAACCATAGGAGTTACTTATTCTAAAGTGCCATGAACTCAATTGGCAATAATTGCTCTTGAGGATGTCACAATTAAGCAGAAAGGAGCATATTTATAACAATAAAAGAGCCGTTTTAAAACACAGACTGCACACTGAATCATTAAATGTGAAGCAATGACTCCCATTTGGTTCTAAATTTTCCTCATACTTGTTCAATAGCCAGGCCTAAATGTTATGGCTATTTATAGTTACACTCTAGGGTGAAAGGGTGGGGGAATTAGATGTCATAAAGAATTATACATAATACATAAAGACTTAAACTGTATTTTATGAGAACTGAAAAATTTAAGAAACTCCAGTTGCAATATGGAAATGCTGTGCCAAGCAGAACTTCTCCACATACAATAATGTTAGTAAAGATTTAACAGACAAAAACACAGCAAACCCTCAAACCGTCTTGGTCTAATCTGCATTTCTCCCACATATATTTTAATGAAGAATTTAAATAAATATACTGAGGCTAAGTTTGAAGATCACTGGGAAGAAGACATATCATAGATGCCAATACATTAGGTATCTTCTATCTGTGGAGTCAAAATTATAAAAAAACTAAACAGAGATTTTCCACATACTCCCCACCCCCACACAAATAGAACTTCCCTCATTATCAACATTACTTATCAGAATGGAAACTTCTTTTTTTTTTTTTTTCACTTTTGCTTTTTAGGACCACACCCGTGTCATAGGAAAGTTCCCTGGCTAGGGGTTGAATCGGAGCTACAGCTGCTGGCCTATACCACAGCTCACAGCAACTGTGGATCTCCGACTCACTGAG
Organism: Phacochoerus africanus; assembly: GCF_016906955.1. Classification (NCBI taxonomy): domain Eukaryota; kingdom Metazoa; phylum Chordata; class Mammalia; order Artiodactyla; family Suidae; genus Phacochoerus; species Phacochoerus africanus. The sequence goes on from NC_062554.1 coordinate 79,699,795, forward strand.
TGAGGCCAGGGATTGAAACCGTGTCTTCACAGATACTAGTCGGACTGGTTTCTGCTGCACCACAACAGGACCTCCTTTTTTATTTTATTTATTTATTTTCAGATTGGAACATTTTTAACCAAAGACAAACCTACACTGACACATCATAATCATCTAAAATCCACATTTTACTCTAGGGATGTAGGTGACTTGTAAAAGACATTTTATATTTCAATTTTTAAAAATGTGGCTATAAAGTGACCCAATTCACTGCAACAATATAAAAGAGAACAAGTTTCTGTAATCGATCTCACCGTGCAGCAATTACCCACAACATTATAGATCCTTTGAGGTCAGGAGAGTCTACATAATCAATCTGATTCCCCAAGGGTCTAAAACAGAGTCTATAACATAAAATACACAAAATAAATGCTGGCCAAATGAATGTGTGATTGAATGAATGTATGGATGCTGGATAAACAAATGAAAAAAGGGTTAAATCATTTAATTTACAGAATTCTATGCTTTACCATCTCAGTGCTCTGAATAAAATATTCAGTGCTCTGAATAAAAATATTCAGCAAGCTGAATAGGTTGCCTGTTATAGATTAATGTCTTGCATGACACTGGAAGTACAACAGTATCTACTCTCACAGAATGAATGATAGTCACTTTCCAAATCCTGGAGAATTTTTATATATATCATTGTGGAATCATATATATAACATATATATCATTTATGCATAGATACATATAGTAGTATACATTATACATATAGGAGTTCATAAGTTATCTACAATTTTGCAAATATATACATTTTGGGGGGTCTTCTTTTTGTCTTTTGTCCTTTTAGGGCCTCACCAGCAGCATATGGAGATTCCCAGGCTAGGGGTCCAATCAGAGCTGGAGCTGCCGACCTACACCAGAGCCACAGCAATGCCAGATCCAAGCTGCCTCTGCAGCCTTCACCACAGCTCACGGCAATGCCAGATCCTTAACCCACTGAACGAGGTCAGGGATCGAACCAGCAACCTCGTGGTTCCTAGTCGGATTCCTTTCCAATGCACCACAACGGGAGCTCCTGGTCTTTCTTTTTTGTCTTCCTTTTTTTTTAGAGCCTGCAGCATATGTAGGTTCCCAGGCTAGGGGTCCAACTGGAGCTGTAGCCGCAGGCCTACATCACAGCCACAGCAACGCGGGATTCATGCCACATCTTCAACCTACACTGCAGCTCAGGGCAATACCAGACCCTTAACCCACTAAGCAATGCCAGGGATCAAACCCATGTCCTCGTGGATGCTAGTTGGGTTCGCTAACCACTGAGCCATGACAGGAACTCGCAAATATATTTAAAAATCAATTCAGTCATCAAATTTTCATCTGGCCTCACTTATTAAGGACACAGCAAAAGTCACAACTTACTACTGGTTGTAGCAGTGAAAACAAAACTGAGCATTTTAAGAGAAGCACACTAAGAAAGGGAATGATGTATCTATTCAAAAGTGGGGTCCAAAACCTACAAATGTAAGCATTTATGTATTCTGTAAAGAGCCATGCACTTTCAAAAAAAAAAAAAAAAACTTTCACTTATCCCTATGCCTTCTTTCAGGACAAATACATTGTTTTATTTCTTCTAGAACTTCAAGTATTGCCAATAATTATATTGAGGAATATAGTTCCAATGTGTCTGATTCTCTATAACACAGAGGATTAGCCTGAATTTGGGTACACATTCATCCTGACGTGTACAATAGGATTACATCATGGGGGTGAGCAGGAGAACTAAAATTAGTATTTTATGTCTAGTCACTTATGATGGAGAATGATAATGTGAGAAAAAAGAATGTATACATGTATGTGTAACTGGGTCACTATGCTGTAAAAAATAAATAAATAAACTGTAAAAAAAATTCTCAAATAATATTTTAAAAATTAGTATTTTAATGTATATTCATGTTTATCTAAACAAAGTTCACTAACATTAATATACTAATTGACACTGGTATCTTCCTTGGCACATATCAAAAGAAGGATGCTGCCATGTAGGAGGTGAGTATCCTGAGGGAACAATGGGCATCTTGCCATGTGGAGGAAGTAGTAGCCACAGCTTCCCTTTTCCATTCCTCCTTTGCATATCATGACATAGTGCAGTTTACATGCTCTAATACATTAATTTATTGTTTTTGTAACCAAAGCAATCAATCACCACAAAATGGACATATGGATTTAAAGGATTCATACAATCACCCTCAGACGGGGCTAGTGCAATAGCAAGTGAACAGTAAGAGCTGGGCCAGCTACTCCTAGTACACACTCTCTATCAATCACATTACAAAACTAAAACAATGATGATCCCATCTGCCAAAATGTCAGTCTATTACATCCGAAGCAGTAAGACCACTTGAGTAATGGACTTTAATCCAGTGAGATCAACAATGTTCTGCTGAGGAAAACAAAACAATGTCCAAAAGATTAGTTTAGTTCAATTTATCATCTTTTTCACTTTCCATTTTTATGAATTCTGTACATACATAAAGTAGTTCATCCATATGATTTACACAAATACATGAATAGCAGGAGAAAGGCACAGAATATTTCATTAATAGAGTTGTACAATATAAAAACTTTGGAGTCTACCAACCCAGAGGATTGTTCCCTGCTAACAGGGGTCCCAGCAGAGGCCACAAATGCCTCTTCCCATCTTTGTAGCAGCCCCAAAACTCTTTCTGCAGACAGAGGATGATGATTGAAAAAGATAAAGAAAAAGAAAAATATAAAGATTACAAAAATGAGACATTCCACAATTATATCTGATAGCATGCCTCTCATTTGAGCTTCCAGTGACAATGAAATGAGTTCATGGAACAGTCTTTTACCATCCCCCGCCAAAGTACTAGAAAACAGACTCCAAAATAGATAATTTTTAACCCCTTTTATTTAGCCTTATGTTTGATAAAGAAGAAATTTGGTAAGGAAGTAGAGATTTATTTAACTTATTTAAAGCTTTATATAGATAAGTCTTCAGTGCCTAAGCTGAGTAGTAATTAGGATTCCATTATTTAAAGTAATAATGTAATTTCTCTTGGGTTTTGGTTTGGGGGATCTGTGCCATTGTGAGTGGGCATATTCAATAGATGGTCAGGATGAGTCTTTGTGGTCTAAACCTCTAGTCGAGGGAAACCATGTGTCTGTTTATATCAGTAGGCCTTAGAAGACCAAGAGTCTTCAACTGGAATTGAAAATAACTTTCTTTAGTTATTTCCCATGGGGATATTTTTAATTCAGGCTTAAAGTTCACTAGCCAAACATTTCCCTTAACTTGTAATTTTGGTCTCTGTTCTAAATTTCAGATCAGAAGCACAGACATTTTACCATCTGATAGATTTATGTATTCAACACTCATAGAGTATGGATGAGACAGAGTTGTAAACAGAAAAGAAACACTGGTGAGTGACATACTAAAAGAGTGAACACACTGGTATGAAAAAATTTGCTGACTCACTTGGCCTGGATGACTCAGGAAAGCTTAGGGTCATGTTATATTTTAAATATATCTCCAAAGATGACTCACATGGAGAAGGGTGGACTACTGTCCAGGAGAGATGTATCACATATGCAAAAGAAAGAAGGCCTGTGGGTTCATAGGAGAACTGAGAACATATCGAGTGGTTTAGTGTGTCTGGGAATTGCATGGGCAAGGTGGAGGCAAAGAAAAATGGAGAGAAGGTAGAAATACAGCAGCAGAAGACAAGGTCAGTAAAATATATAAAGATCAAATTTTAAGAGGCTTTAACATTTCAGGAGAATTTAGATTTTGTCCTGGGGCACTAGAAAACCATCACGGGTTTTGAATTATGAGAGTGGTTAAATTTTTTTTCTTGGCTCTTCCCATTGTCTGCTTTTTATCTTCTGACTTATATTCACCAGGAGTTTTGACCATGTGTCTCTAACTCTTGGATATTTTAAGTGGTTGACCCTACCACCTCTTATGCAAGAACTTTAGAAGGTTCTCTGGCTATCAATTCTACCTTCCCACATTATCTTCACCATCACTCCAATCGTGACTTTGTCTTACACTACAATATACAAGTATATTTGAGATAAACTTTCAATGATCCAATTAAGGAAATCTTTAAGTATTACATTTTTCAGATTCAAAAATTTGCATTTTAATATTTTAGGGAATTAAAACATTGCAGAAATGACTCCAAAAAAATTGAAACAAAATACAGGTCTTTTCTGATCCTAGTAATGTAAAAAGTAAGTTGAAAACAATGTCTTTAGTCATTTTTTGTTTATTACTTCTATAAGATCATAATGAATCGAATCCCCCTTTCTACTCTTTGGAGGTGAAAGCAGGTACTTTTACAGATAAGGAGGGGAGTTACTCAGCTGCCACTGAACAACTGTAGTGGCAACAAAGTTGTTATGAATTTTTTATGTGGATGTTCAGAATATGGAACTCTGGGCTGCAAGAGGGCATAGAGGTTGGAATCATCACAGCAAAAATAGTTGAATCACTCCTTAACTGTTCATAGTCTTGTCCAGTTCCTTTCTCAGACATCTCCCTTCCAATCCTTCACTTCTATCTCCACTAATGGACCAATGATCAGTTAAAATTGGGCTGGATTAAGAGAGACATCAACTTACAGGTAACACTTGGAGTTCCCACCATCGCTCAGTAGAAACAAATTTGACTAGCATCCATGACACAGATTCAATCGCTGGCCTTGCTCAGTGGGTTAAGGATCCGGTTGCTGTGAGCTGTGGTGTAGGTTGCAGACATGGCTTGGATCTGGCATTGCTGTTGCTGTGGTGTAGGCCAGAGGCTACAGCTCTGATTCGACCCCTAGCCTGGGAACCTCCATATGCTGTGGGGGTGGCCCTAAAAAGAAAAAAAATAAATTTACAGGTAACACTTTATATATCTTTATTTTTCTTTCCTTCAACTTTAATCTTTGCATTTAGTCACAGAAATTATCAAAAACATCATCTACAACTGCTTTTAAAGAAGTAAAAGTACAAACCATGATAACCAAGAAGGCTCTTAAAGTTAACTACTTGTTGTTAGCAAATTCTACACACTCATCTAAAAATATTAATTTTGAGAACACTATTTTCACAAAAGAACATTAGTATTTTTTGCTCTTGTAAGCAAGATTTTGCAGAGGTTGCTTTTGTAGAACTTAGTCATGCTGATATATAGTGAAGGAAGTTTTACTAACGAGACGTCAAAATACCAAGTGATGACTTTTCAATTTAGCCCAAGGTAGAATTCTGTAGTTTAAAATCAGTGATCCAGGAGTTCCCGTCGTGGCGCAGTGGTTAATGAATCCGACTAGGAACCATGAGGTTGCGGGTTCGGTCCCTGCCCTTGCTCAGTGGGTTAACGATCCGGCGTTGCCGTGAGCTGTGGTGTAGGCTGCAGACGCGGCTCGGATCCCGCGTTGCTGTGGCTCTGGGGTAGGCGGGTGGCTACAGCTCCGATTCAACCCCTAGCCTGGGAATCTCCATATGCCGAGGGAGCGGCCCAAGAACTAGCAAAAAGACCAAAAATAAATAAATAAATAAATAAATAAATAAATAAATAAATAAAATAAAATCAGTGATCCATTGTGAAATTCAATTTCCCAATTGCTTAATTAATTTATGTATACAGTTTAATAATATTTAATATGGTATATATATTCAAAATGCAATAAGCTTCCAAATAAAAATCTAGGACAAGATTCTAAATATACCTGAGATTTGTGATTTTTCCAAACATAATCAGTAAGCATTTAAAAAATTAATTTTGTCTTACCATTATGAAGTATATACCATTAAAAGACCAAAAATAGTCTACATTTACATGTGAAATATAGAAATTAATTGACGATATTGCTTTTCCCCACCCAGCTACTACTCATTGAGAATACCAGGGAAAACTAAACTCGTATAGATTCTGTGTAGATTAAAACACAGAAAAGAACGTTCACTTGTCTTTCCCAGTGACAAAGTGAGTTCATCATCTCATTTGTTCATTTTTGTGGGGTGTTACAGGGTACTGAATGATTCCTTACTTTAAAAGTAAAGAAAGGGAACCCTCCTTCACTGTTAGTGGTAATGTAAATTGGTACTACCACTATGGAAAACAGTATGGAGGTTCCTCAGAAAATTAAATATGGAACTACCATAGGATCCAGCAATCCCACTCCTGGGCATATATCCAAACAACTACAATTCAAAAAGATACATTTACCCTTATGTTCATTGCAGCACTCTTCAGAATTGCCAAGACATGAAAACAACCTAAGTGCCCATCAATAGATGAATGGATTAAGAAGATGTATATATATACAATAGAATACTACTCAGGCATTAAAAAAGAATGAAATAATGGCATTTGCACAAACATGTATGCAATGAGAGATTCTCATACTAAGTGAAGTCAGAAAGAGAAAGACAAATACCATATTATATCACTTATATGTGAAGTATAAAATATGGCACAAATGACCCTATTTACAGAACAGAAATAGACTCGTGGACATGGAGTACAAATTGGGGTTTCTGAGGGGGGAGGGGGGAGGAAGTGGGATGGACAGGGAGTTTGGAATTGGTATATGCAAACTGTTACATTTAGAATGGATAAGCAATGAGGGCCTACTGTACAGCAAAGGAAACTATTTCAGTCTCTTGAGTTAGAACTGATGGAACAGTATGAGAAAAATAATACATATATATGTATGACTGGGTCACTATGATGTAAAGCAGAAATTTACACAATACTATAAATCAACTATACGCTAATAAAAAAAAGGTCAAGAGAAAAACTCTACAAAGGTATCTGAGTTAGAGCTCTGACTGAGAGGACAACAAGGTAAAAATAAAAGGAGTAGAGGTAGAGATGAAACATGAACACATTTCACAAATGTTTATCCAAGCAATGGTCTTAAGAATTAGTATCATTCCTATAAGAATAGCTACTATAAAACCTAAACAAAAATGTTGATCAAACATAGTCTTCATCAAAGGCTGAAAATGTACAAATCTTTGGGCAGACTTTTATTTTATTTATTTATTTTGCTTTTTAGAGCCACACCCATGGCATATGGAAGTTCCCAGGCTAGGAGTGGAATCTGAGCTGTAGCCGCTAGCCTTTGCCACAGCCATAGCCACAGCAAGGCCATATCTGAGCCGTGCCTGTGACCTGCACCACAGCTCATGGCAACACCACATCCTTAACCCCTGAGCAGGGTCAGGGATTAAACCCACATCCTTGTGGATGCTCGTCAGGTTCGTTTCTGCTGTGCCACAATAGGAACTCTCCAGATGTTTATTTTTAAAAAATACTTAAGTGAGGGAGTTCCTGTTGTGGTGCAGTGGAAACAAACCTGACTAGCATCCAGGGAGGACACAGGTTTGATCTCTCACCTTACTCAGTGGGTTAAGGATTCAGCATTGCTGTGAGCTGTGGTATAGGTCACAGATGTGGCTCAGATCCCACATTGCTGTGGCTGTGGAGAAGGCCAGCAGCTACAACTTGGATTGGACCCTTACCCTGGGAAACTCCATATGCCACAGGTGCGGCCCTAAAAAGCAAACAACAACAACAACTTAATAGAACCACTAGTTACAAATTAAGAGACAGTTCCATTATATTAAAAATGAACACCCCAAAGTCTCACACAAATTTTTGTACTGTCAGATCAAGATGGTAGAGTAGGAAGATCCTGAGCTCATTTCCTCCCAGAGACACATCAAAACTACAATTGCATATAGAACAATTATTCTGAGAGCAACCTGAAAATGAGTAGAATAGATTTTCTACAACTAAGGGTAAAAAGAAAAAGTCACATCGAGGTGGGTGGGCTAGGCGAAGACAGGGTCCAGTCAGAATTCACACCATGGATGCAGTGACTCATGAAGAGGAGGAAGATCACAAAGACAGGTCCTCATGGGGAGCAGAGGATCCAAACCTCACGTTGGACTCCCCAGCCCTGAAGCCCTGCTTTGGGAATATAAGCCCTCACAAAGCCTGGCTTTGAAAACCAGCAGAGCCTACATCTGAAAGAGGCTGAGGGTTGGGGGAAACCAAGAATCCACTTTTGAAGGGTTTGCGCACAAACTCACTCAGCAACTACTTGGGCAAAGTACTGTGCAAAGCTCTGTGAATACATTATGTGTAAAACACCTGTCCTTTGCCCTCCTAGGAAACAAATATTAGACAGCTAATTACACAAACACATGTTTAATTGCCATTGTGGCAACTCTGAATAAAAGGTGTTTAATAAGGAATCTTGATGTCTCTAATCTAGAGAATCAGAGAGAGCTCCTAGAGGAAGCGATATCTGAAATACAGGAAATATTGAACTATGTCCAGTGGGAAAGATGGGCCTGAAGAGGAAAGGAAATTTACAGCAATGACCCTAGAGCAGACAAATCTCCGCCTCCTCAAAGAACTGGAAGACAGCCAGGTGGATGGAAGTACAGAGAGGGAGGGAGTGATAAGAATGAGGTTGGTGAGAAGGCCAGAGCCTTGGCACATTTGTTAAGTACTTTAGTTTCTATTCTAAGGACTAGAAGGAGAAATTAAAGTGATTTAAGGAAAAAAATGCCTTGAGAGCTTTGACTTAAAAAAAGACAAAACAAAACAAAAAAACAACTCTGGTTTTAGTTAGGAGAAGTCTGGGTAGAAATGCAAGGAAACCAGCTAGAAAACCACTGCAACAGTCCAGGTGAAAGTGATGGTTCTTTGTAGCACAGTGGTGACAGTGGAAATGGAGAGAAGTCAAGAGATTCAGGAAACATGTAAGTTTACATTTAGCAGGACTCTGAAGGAGACTGTATTGTGTATGGGGAGGCTAGAGTTGGTAGGGTCAAAAGTATAAATGCCCATTGAGATGTTGGATATATGGGTGCAGAGCTCTGAGAAGAAGTCATGGCTACAGATGTTAATGTAGATAACAACATTACCTCATAGATTTGCTAGGAAAATTCAATATAAAAGTGCCTAACGATGCAGGCAACTTAGTAGGTTCTCACCCCTCTCCTAAGCAACCTCCTCTTCCACTTGATAAATTTATTCTCAATGCTTAAATAAAGTATCTTAAAATGAAATCCAAATCAATAATGATCATAGGAATAATAAATAGCAATGCCCTGTATTTATGAGTATTATCTACATGACAGTAGCTTCACATACCATACCTTAATCCTCAGCCAGTTTTGCCTGGTAAGAATTATCATCCAATTTAGAGGTGTTACGGCAGGCTCAAAAGAGTTGAATGATTTGGTAACAAAGTCCCACCATAGGCAGGCTTTCTAATATACTGTGTTGTTTTCCACTAGTTGCAAATCACCACTGGTCTTGAACTCAGAGAATGTGTAAGCTCGGATGTAAGGTGAATGGGTCACGCTTTTATTTCAAGTTAAATTTTTCATAAGCGATCATTAAAAATTCCTCACATTATACTGTACGTTTGTGTTCCTCATAATTCTGTGTTTCATAAAAATTTAATTAATTCAATTGTATATGGATTCACTGGAAATCTGCATTTCTTAGTCTGGAAAAAGGGAATAATTTTGATTTGATAAAGCTTCTATCATTGAACATCTATCTGTGCAAAAAATAATTCTGGCTTTAGATTTCAAGGCTTTTTTTTTCCTATGGCATAATTTTGTAACTTCTGAACATAGTCAAAGCACTTTTGTGCTAAATAACCCAATATAGTGTAAGAAAAATAAAGTTTCAACTAATTGCATTTAAAACAATGTATAGGCTGTTACTGGCTGACTTACAAGAATTATATTTCTGAAGATTCTTTCTAAAACTAAAGTGAACAAAGTTTGGACATACGCCACAAATCTGAACATGGATAATATACAGTCACCCACTCAATTTCTTGAGATTAATTATAACCTGCTCTAGGGAGGGAAAAAAAGGAAAGATCTTTGCTTCATCTTGTGCATAGATAGATTTTTATTATTTATAACAGATCTTTCTCTTAGCCAAAGTCTATAAATGTTTTGCTTGGGAAAAGCTTTGTAACTAGAGTTATGGTAAGTAGTATCTTGTTATGGGGACGGATTTTCCTCCAAATGATATGGTTTTTAAAAGGGGTGTGTTCAAACTACAGGTCTAATTAACATGTAAGAATTTCCAGAATGACGAGGAATCCACAAAAGCTGATAAGACAGCACCCAGGCTAAGAAGTGTAACTATTTGTTATGGCAGAAGGTCCTATTGAGAATTTTGGCTTGGTGGTTTGGAATCTGAACACTGATGATTTAACATATGCTTTACCATATGAAACTTTCCCTATAGAAAGCTCAGGGCTATTATTTCCCTGCTCTCTCATGCCCAGTGATTGGGTAGGGCTCTAATACTAATAGTTATGATAATAACCATCTTTATTTAAATGACCTGTGGAATTCTTAAAGTCACCATACAGGTCATTTTAAAGGACCTGAATATTGTGTGGAATTGAATCATTATTCCTGTAATGGCTCAGTCTTAGTTTATAAAACTTTGAATTCCTAAAATGATATTGCTATTTTATGCATGTAAATTTTTTAAAATTTACTATAATTGAAATTATTTTTCAATATTAAAACTATAACATATATACCATATCTATTATAAATATACATTATAAATTTCAGATAAATACCCAGAGATATTTCCTCTACTTTGTCGAAAAAAATATTGATACTGAAAATAATCAAAAAGTAAACAGATATTTCTTTTTTCATACAGATGCTTTGTAACTTTCAGATTGGAAGTTCTGTATTATTTGAGAATAAACATACAAAATCAGGAGGAAAAGAAAGTTAAATATCTTGCTTACCATCACCAAAAAATGTTTAAAAATGACTCAACATTAAGTGAACTAAAAAATTTTGACTTCTGCAAATGGTCATGTATATTCCTTTCTGTTCTTAATTCAACTACACTTAAATTGCCCAATTATAGTTTTTATTTCCTTTTGTTCAATTTGCCAAAATTCCTGCCTCAAAGACTTTTTCCTTTGTTCCCCTTGCCAGTCCAGACCACACACAGACCACAAGGTCATCCATCCTAGATTCCAGATATGCTCATGAACTATCTTGCCAAAGCCATCACTGCCTACAAATACCAGATGTTGTGGCTTTTGTAAACTGAACTTAGAATATCTTTCCTTCCATACCTCTATTTCCTAAAACAGTTTTCTTTTTCCCAAAACTAGTACCTCAAACACTTGCCTAGTTGGACATCTTTCAGAAAGAAAAGAAAATGGGTTGGAAAGAATTGCATGCTAACACCACTCTGAACTTGTCCTAATAACCTCATGAAGGAATTAATAAATTCTATAGTAAAGAAACTTGTGTCCTTTTTTAAATCTAGCATATTAGCATCTTCTTTCTTACCTGACTTCAAAACTAACAGTCACTCTTTTTTTCAAAAATGTCAATGTGTTTTACAGACACACTTTAGGAAATTCTGTTCTTAAATTTACCCTGTGCTCCACGTGAATTGAACCCATGCCTATTCTTGGATTACACTTGTGCTTCGACACTCTGTGCCACCTCTGTCTTGTCTCCTCTACCCACAACCCCTCAGCCTCTCATTGCTGCCAACTGACTTATACATGTATCTTATTTCCCTATTACATTGGAAGCTTTTTGAGGACTAGATTACATCCATTTAATTTTATAAAATCTTTCATAATGTCGTAAATACAGCAGAAATATTCATATATTTTTAAACTTAATAAGTGTACAGCCATAGCTTACTGAGGATAAAGACTTTTAGGAAGGAAAGTTGAGAATTAGGGGACTCTGGAGAACGCATGAAAAATGGCCAGTGAATGATCATGGGGAGACAGACGCTGTCTTAGCATTTATGTAGCCAGGAAAAGAATATTAGATCCCTAACGGTGGAATGAGAACCAAGTAGAGCTTCTTTGTTTACAACATAGAGAAAGAGAGAGAATACTACTTTTTTAAAAAAACTGCAATATGCAACAGAGGTATTCAAATGGGGGATACTATTCTGGAAAGGTAGGAATTTTAAAGAAATAATTTCCAGGTTCTCAATTTCTGTATGTATTCTGTCTGAAACTTAATCTGCCTGTAGAGTCTCTGAAGTTCCGGCTCTTTGTTCCTCCTTTCCTTTCACACTCAACCAGCTTTCCCACTTATGGCTCATTGCCTCCCAAGGTATAAATCTTCCATAGCAGCAAAGGAACAACTTTACTGTTGCTTTAATCAACCCTCTCACCCATCCATATAATTTGACATTTTACATTTAATAATGATATACAAAAATGTGTAAGATGTTTATACTGTTCTAATCAATTGTATGTTAATATTTATAATAACTCAAGGCAGGTAAAAAGTTTAATACTTTAAGCCTTTGGTCATATGAAAAAAATAATTTCAATTTATAAATGATCTCTGTTGCATAGAAGTATGATCAATAAAAGTCTTTCAAGCATAGAAGTATATTATATTAGGATAAAATTCTTTGCAGAAAGTGGAATGGAAATACAAGCTCAAGGAGAAAAAAGAACAATATAAAATTTCCAACTATTAAATTAGATCTGAAAATAATGCATCAGATCTCAGGTATATGTATACATGAAATCTGATACACTACATATACATACACACAGTTGTACACATACATATGTATATGCAGATACATATACATACAATATGTATACATATATATGTTTTTTAATAGATAATGGTAACCAAACTAATGTTTTTTGGTATTGCTTACAATACATTTGAGTGATGAAAACTTATTTTTAATGTCAGTATTTGTCATATACTGGTAATCACATACTTTCTAGCTATTTAAAAACTTTTCAATTGTTTATGAAAAGTTCTGAATATCTACTATTAAATGTGTAAAGGGTATATCTTTTAAATTTTTTAAAAGAGATATGTGGGCAAAAAGGAGACCACAGCTTAATAGAAAAGAGATTTTAGGTGATTGGCTACAACCTTACCTCTAGATTAGGAAAAAAAAAAAAAGAAGGAAAAAAAAGAAACAGCTATTGCTTGTGGTTACACACATATACACACATGCTCCATCCCTCATACCTAACCCCCATCCTTTGCCTGTCTCCTCCACCAGCTCTACCTCTGACATATCTGGTGGCTAAAGCCAAGAGTGTTATTCTCTGGCAACAACCAAAGACTAGGAATCTTAAATTACTCCAAAACAATGTCCTGTGGATGTCAGCCTGCCTCTACCCTAGAAAAAGCCACACTCATGTAGCTAGAGGATATGACAGGCCAAGGAGGCCCCCAAGGAAGTGGCAGCAAGGACATTGACCAGATTGGGATGGCTTCTGGAGGAGTGCACTTGGGTTGAGAGTTCAAAGGTATTTTGAGCAAGCCAGCCACTTCAGAAGTAGAACAGGCCCTGGAGACATGCTGTGACTGGTGGTAGTGAGCAGCTCCACACAAGGCTTGAAAGATGGAGCAGTCAGCTGTGTAGACAGATGGAGTCAAATATTTGTGAGACCTTTTGAGGGCCTTATGAGGAGGGGAGACTTGGTTCAGTGACCCAGGGTTAGGCTCTGAGCCAGAAGACATGATGATATGGCCCTGAGGCCAATGTTCCTTGACCTCATTGTCTCAAGCTGAAGGCCTCCATGATCGTGTGGGCCCCACTCATATTTTTTGTTCTGAAAATCCCCAAGAATCACTTTCACTCTGTCCTCATCAACCCTGGTGTCAAAATCACACAGAGGGCTAAGAAAATATTCACTTTAATTAAATTTTAAATATCTACAGTTGAGGGGAAAAGTAGCTGGAGATCCTAAAATATTTTGGTTGACTTACCACATTAAACAAATTCTGAAGCTAATTACTTGATCTTTCATTTCATTTGCCTGTGCAGACCAGGCAGCCTTTAACTGAGGGGAAAACACACGACCACCATAGATTCGGGGACTTTTGGCAGACCAGAGGGTTGCAGCTTCAGTCCTGCAGAGCCATCATGGGCAGAAACAAGAGGAGGAGGGATCCAAATGTTTAGTATCATCAAAATGGGTCAGAAACAATGCCTCTCTCTTGTCCACACAGAAATACACCCATTATCAGATACTTACCAGGAAGCAAATTCATTTAAGATGGTTGAAGCTTATTTCTCCATACAAAATAATCAAGAAGGAAGCTTTTGAAATTTATTTCTGCACAAAGTTCTCTGGAGTTCCCTTGGATAAATCTTTGTCTATACCCGGGAACCATGTGCTGTGACTTGGAGAAATGAGCACTGCCCCAAAATCAGATGACCTCAATTCCAACCTAAGTATACCATTTATTATCTGGTTACCTTAGCACGTCAGAAGCTTCCTCTGTAAAATGAAGATAGTGTCTGTTTCAAGGGGTTATAAAATTAAAATATAGGTAAAGTTGGAGTCAATGTAAATTTTCTTCCTTTTTTTGACAACTGAAAAATATTATCACGGCATTAAGTGTTTAGATTTGAATTGGTCTCCACCTGAGAGCAAAAGAACAATGAAGTGAAATAGAAATGTAAAAGAATAAGCACATTTTTTGGTTCAGCAAAAAGGCCAACATTAGAAAAAGCAAAAACCTGCAAATTATGTGAATCTAGGTTAATTGTTTGGGAGATTTTTCTGGTTACAGTGAAGACTTAGAAACTTAAGTCATTTTCATTCATGAATACTAAATCAAGTACATCTAAATTAGCCTAATTAATCTCCCAACATAAATAAATGAGTCAAATAATGAGTCACGTAAGAATATTAATTTTTTTAAATGAAAGAATACTAAGAGGTTGATTTGACTTAAGGAACAGAGTTTTATTTTTTAGAAAGCAACTGAAAACTACAGAAATGCCAATGAGAAATATTTTAGGCAAAAATAATAATAATGACAACAGTGATAATTAGCTAAGACTTAGTGATAACTTTTTTTTTAGGGCCACAGGGGCAGCATATGAAAGTTTCCTGGCTAGGGGTTGAAGGAGCCACAGCTGTCAGCTACACCATAGCCACAGCAACCTACACCACAGCTCAGGGCAATGCTGGATCCCCGACCCACTGAGGAAAGCTGGAGAACCAACCTGCATTCTCATGGATACTAGTTGGATTTGTTTCCACCACACCACAACAGAAACTCCAAAACTTAGTGATACTTATGTTCCAGGTACTGAAAGAATTCTAATATGCTATGGGCACTGGTAGGGGGTGTTTATATAAATTAACTCCTCTCAGTCCCACAACAACTCTACAAAACAGGCATTATTGTTGCTGTTATTATTAGTAGTAGCATGACTGTAAGAATGAAGAGCTTGAGACCCAGAAAGTTCCCCAAACTAGAAGGTGGGGGATCTAGAAAGTAACCCCAAAATCGGCTTGCCTAATTGCTAGCCATTAATATATACTACTGGAAATAGTCTACGAGACCTGAAAAAAAATGGAAATAAAAAGTGAATTATCAAAGGGATTTTTCCTTCTGATGAGCTTCCTACTCCATGTCCCTGTGGGGCTGATATAAGCACAGATCTTTTGTTAGAGCTAAGAAAAGAAGCATATTCTGCCTAAGTCAATCGTATTAGTGCCAATTTAGTTACTATTTTAACAGTATAATTTGAAACACTTGTGAACATGAAAACACTGATAAGATTTTCATTGTTTTTGTTTTTACTGGTGAGAAAGACAACATCGTTATAATGCAAATATAATTGGAGCATTTTTAAATATACACCTATTCATTTTATTATGCTAAATAAACCCTTTATCATATTATAAAATACATATTATAATAACAGGTTTCCATTTACGAAGTCAATACACAAAATGGTAACAATTTTCTATATTACTCAAGACATGCAACGGTAGAAAAATGATGAGTAAAGTCCTGGCCTTACGATTATTGTTGTTGTTGTTATTTCTAGTTGCAAATTTGTGGGACTTCTCTCAGGAATTGTTGACTGTTTAAGAAAATGAATCCTATTTGTCTTGAGCAAAATGATCACTTCTTTTTTTTTTTCGTCTTTTTGCCTTTTCTAGGGCAGCTTCCTGCGGCATATGGAGGTTCCCAGGCTAGGGGTCTAATCGGAGCTGTAGCCACCGCGTACGCCAGAGCCACAGCAACGCCAGATCCGAGCCAAGGCTGCGACCTACACCACAGTTCACACCAATGCCGGATACTTAACCCACTGAGCAAGGTCAGGGATCGAACCCAAAACCTCATCGTTCCTAGTCGGATTTGTTAACCACTGCGCCACGACGGGAACTCCAAAATGATCATTTCTAATTTATGTTAAGCTTTCAATGTGATCATCAGATGTTCAGTAAGAATTCAGCTTACATGAGTGTCAAATCTACACTCATGTCTGGGAGCCCTATCTTGTAACACCATTTGTAGGTCTCAAGCAATCATGTATGCTCACCTTCATAGAAACACAGTAACAAAAGTTGATTAGTTTATCTAGAAATAAAAGGAAAGCTCAAAACAACATAAACTTGATTTTGAAGAATCAATTCAAATCTCATAGAAGAATTGCATAGCAATGGTGATAATAAAAGCAACAACCAAATGCACATTATCTAATGTCATAAACATATTTGGACTTGGCCTAAAATTCCTAAAGACAATGTCCATTTTGGTTCTGCAGCAAACTCAAAATTCTTTTAACTGTCAAGCAATTTTTGGTGACTGTCATTTGCCAATGATGAGATAGGTACTAGGGTCAAGGGGATAACTGATAAACAGACACAGTCTCTGACTTATGGCCTATGTCTGTTCACCCAGATGGAGACTGGATTGGGTGAGAGACCAAGAAATGATCATTTAGTGGTAAGATGATGAGGTGAGCTGGAAGAAACAGGAGTAGAAAAAGATAGAAAAGAATAAGAATGACATAATGGAATATGTTTGAAAATGAGAAAAAGTGCCCCAGAGACTAAGAAATCCCATCCCTGCCCTATTCATTGATCTGAGAGAACCCTTCTTGTAACTTTTTTTTTATAATACCAAAACCTTTCATTATTACAGGAATCTTCATAAGGAGCCTAACTTTATATTCTTAGATTAATATTTATACTTTCTAAGGCAAATAGTAAGTTCCCATATTTTATTATATTATCTTTCTTTTTCATTAAAACTAACATGCTACAGAGATCAAGGTCTAACAATGTGGTGATAAAAAGTGAAAAAACTGTAAATGTCAGCTGCTCATGAGGCCATAATAACTTAATGACTGATATTGCACCAACAATATGTGCAGATAGAGTACACACAGCATACATATATTTTAATTAATCTTATACCAAGTGCACTGTATTTTAGGAAATTACTATAAGCAGGAATAAATTAATTTGTGTAACTATAAAAATTATTTCTAAAATGGATTTATTTTACTGTTAAATATGTATATGAGACATGTAGTACATAACTCTGTATATTATATACCTCATATATTTAACAGTGAAAAACCATAATTATTTATAAAAGAACAGTTTTAGTCATTAGATGACTATGTCATTTGATTCACTGAAATTTTCAAGCATCTTTATTTATTTATTTATTTATTTGGGCTGCACCTGTGGCATATGAAGTTCCCAGGCCAGGGATTTAAACTGAAGCACAACTGCAGCAGTGCTGGAGACTTTAACCAACTCCTCTGCGCCAGGGATTAAACCTGTGTCTCTGCAGTGAACCAAGCTGCTTCAGTCAGATTCTTAACCCACTATACCACAGTGGGAACGCCCAAGCATATTTACTGCAATAAAATTATTTTAACATATATAATGTTCCCTCTGTTCCTTCCTTCAATAATTAATTAGAAGAAAATTATTATTTTAAGATAACTATTTTGTGAAAATAATGTTAAATCTCTGTCTTGGAAAAACTTTTTAGTTTTCTCTAACCATAATTATGGAAAGTGTGACCGATACAATATTCTTTATGTAAAGAAAGAAAGACAGGCACAGCATAGGTTCAGTATCTCTAGTGTGGTATGAAAGATGATTTAAATAGGATCCCACAGCAGTGGATAACTTACATAAAATTAGTGTTGGAAATTCAATGGAATGAAGTAGACTTGATCCCTGGTTCATAGAGAGTACAGCTACAGAAAATCAAGAATGGATCTCCACACTTGGGCATTTAAGGGAAAGAACTGAGATGATTATGTGAGAATGACTCAACCTCCAACTTATATGCTACATACAGTTTATGAAACATTTCACATAAGATATAACTTTGGTGCTATAATCTTAAATTACTGTAGAGTTGGTGCCACTCCAAACCCATCTCATTAGGTAGTTGCATATTTATATAAGATGCCAGTGATTATAAGACTACTTTTTTAATGTTCTGCTAAGAATGACAAAACACTTCCAATTAAAGATAACATGCCTTTGTTTGTAAGACACATCTCATTTCCAGAAATACTGAAGTATGAAATATGTGCCTCTTAAAATTTGTGATATCTAATAAAGAAAATTTTACTCATATTGCCCACAGGTCTAGCCTTTTCGTTATTAATGCTTCTCCAGTGCCCTAAGCTAGTTCATACTACATACCCCGCATCAGAATAGTGACTTTCTTGCAGCAAGTCTCCTCTACTAAATTTTGCATAGTCTGCCCCTCTTTTTGCCAACATAGTCACTTCAGAGAGCATTCTTAGTCACATCTCAATGCCTTTTCCGTGAGGGCTCCTAAGGTCTATAGCAAGAAGTGTATAATCTTTGAAATTAAGGCAGCTCTTGCTTTTTTAAAGTGCTTCCCACCAAATGTCTTTTTACAGTATTACCCACAGAGTGAACTGTCACAAAGATAACACAGGAGTGACTGTTTTAAAAGAACAGAAATTACTTTAGTGGAAATAAAGGACATAAGAACATGTCACATGAAGTTAGGGGAGGCAGAGCAGGTTCCCTGTTGACCATGATACAACCTGGTTGGAATAAAGATCCTGTCCTCAGATTTTCAGTACCTTCCTATCCTCCAATTGACCACAGACTATGCTAAAGTTCCCCGGGGATGTGGTAACTGCTAGTTCAAAAGGTGTGATAACCATTACACCTCCAGAACCACATTACGGAGCAATGGCTGCAAGACTACATAAGACAAAGGTCAATTCCCCTAATAGAACTGTGTTTTGAGTTAGAAATGGCTCCTTTATCCCTGTATATATTTTATTTCCAATTCTTCTTTTTTGTAGGAAGAGAACATATTTTATGTGGCATGTCACCCAAAGTCCCTCTCACTGAACAGGCATTCAATATGTTACATCCAGTATGACACATGTGGATACTGCCCTGTCCATGGTGGAACAGAGCATTAATAATTCTATGTCTAACCCCTTCAAGTCTACTTACAAGTGGAAAGCCTGCACAGTTCAAAGTGTGGAACACACTGGCCAAAGGGATTTTGATTCCTTAGGTAAATTTACTGATATTCTAATGGCACTTTATTAAAGCCAGAGAAAAAAAAGCGGCTATCTTGAATCACGGAAAGTTCACTTTCACCACCTGTCCAGAGACATCTGTGAAATGTCTAGTGAGAGGAAAATATGTCTCACAAGGAGTGAATCTTAACTCTGAATTCCTTCAGTCCTGTCCTCACATCAAGAAAACAAATGCATTTGAGATAAATGCCTATGCTGTTTTATTTTTAGCTCTCCTAAGGGGAAACATTATTTCTTTCATTCTCTGTATAGACAGAAAATATTCTCTTGGAGCTTAATAACATAAACTATTCTACTGATTTTAGAAATTGAGGGGAAACACCTATATTTTATTATAAATGGAGGATAGATTGTGAATCATGGAAGTAAAAAATGATTTCTAAAATTCTACTTTGGTTACAGAGGAGACCAAGGACAACCTGATTCAACATGCAGTGACTGTAAATAGTCCTTAGAGGATCCTGGCACAGCTTGGGTTTGGACCCATTTCTGTATATGTCACTGTGGTGGGATGGCAGCTGGGGGTACCGTCATTGACCTCTGTCATCTTTCTACACCTCCGGCCAGGGGAGAGAGTCAGCACCAAATGGACTACATGGAATGCATTTTCCAACAAGAAAGGGGAGAGCAGACACTGGAAAAGTGCTGGCACAGACCTTAACAAGTTTCTGTTTTGGTCACAGGGGTTCATCATCAACCCTGAACCCCCTCTCTAGCTTGGGTGTCTTCCATCGCACTCTCTGACAAGTGCACATGGTAGTACTCCCTTCCAATGTCAGTACGGTGAATGTGATCCCCACACATCTCTTGAGCTAGCTGGTGCATCATAACCCAAATATTCAGGGATCAGCAACCTCCATCTGATTTCACCTACAATGTTGGCTTAATATTTCTAAATGGTATTGACTCCTGATCCATCAAGTAGAAACACAGCAACATGTTAACTGTCATTGACTAATTATTGTTAAATAATAACTGAAAGAAAATGTATTCCCTATGACTTAGATGCTTGTCCTAGATCTATAATAAGTTCAAGTTTTTAGGGTTTTATTTCAAAATAATTTTCTTTCTTTTTTTTTTGGCTTTTTAGGGCTGCACTCACAGCATATGGAACATCCCAGGTTAAGGGTAGAATTGGAGCTGCAGCTGCCAGCTTACGTATGCCACAGCCATAGCAATGCCAGATCTGAGCCAGGTCTGCGACCTACACATGACAACACCAACTCAACCCACTGAGCAAGGCCAGGGATCAAATCTGCATCCTCATGGATCCTAATCATGTTCATCAACCTCTAACCCACAACAGGAACTCCAGAGATGTTATTTTCTTTTCTGAGAAAGCTAGCCTAAATAGTTAAAATGTAGATTAAGTAAGTTTTAACAAAATTTGATTTAGAACTATCACTGGTAAATAATGAGATATAAACAGGAAAACAAGTGGGAGGGGGCGTTATGGCAGTGTCTGGCCTTACTTTATTGCTGGGTAGCCTCCCAGTCACCGCCTGGAGAGCGACAAGTAAGGAACCCAGTCCCAGGGCCAGTGTCGCGGGTGGCATCGCAAAGAGCGTCCAGCAGAGCAGCTGCGCATTTACTGGGCTGCGGGGCTTCTTTGTTCTGTGCACCCCATTCCCCCGCCCCATGCGCCTTTGCTCTGGGCAGGCTCTTCGGTGTCCCCGGCCGTGGGGCGGGGGTCCTGGAGCTGGAAAGTCCCCAGAGCAGGTCCAGACAGTTAGCTCCTTCCTCCAGACCACAGTCTGGGTTCGAAGGAGAAGCAAATGTTTCTGGTCATCCATCGGGGGGCTCACCAGCGCACTGTGTCTGAAGCTCGTGAAAGAAATGGAAAAGTGGGCTCTTTGGCAATGAGAGTCATTCTTTACTTACTTATTTACATTGAAAAGAACTTAACGGCATTTTACAGTATTTTTTTTTTAAGTGAAAAACTGCAGGAATATGGAGAAGTGAGCCAAAGGATCACCTCTACTATGTCATTCTTTGAGGAAAATGAGTTCTCAAGGAGAAAAATCTGAACAAATCAAACAACCCCTTAAGAAGCCGAAGTTACCAGTCGATTGATGCGCCGGAAGATTCCAGTTTAGAGAAAGAACCACTGACAAAATTTCCAGATAACGTTAATCCTATTACCAAGGGAAAAGGTGGACCCAGAGGCCTATAACCTACCCCATATGGAGATTGGAAACAAAAAAGAGGCTGTATTGATTTTTAAGCCATTCTTTAACTTTAATATCTTTTTCTGATTGTGTACATCTGAGTTAACTTATTTCTGATTATTTTCGTTATGTATATCCTTTAAGTCATCCAATTCTAAATGTATTTTAAAATATATATGATAGCTTTGGAAGAAAATGTGCTGCTATAAATTAGGGAAGAAGAAATATTTGTACATTAGCACATTAATTTTAATTTAAATTTATTGGGGTTTTTAAGTGATGATTAGAGCTGCAAACTTTTATCTCATCGTTTCATTTTAAATTAATCAGTTGCTTATAAGACACAAATGTAAATAAAACAACTTTTTAAAATTAAAAAAACAGGAAAACACTGGAAATTAACATAGTTTCTACATAGGATTAGTTATTATTAATAGATTACTCATTTGGAAGCTCAAATCCAATTTATATTACTGCTTAACTATATTCTTTACTTTGATATGATAAGAATATAATTCACTATTTTTTTCACATTGATCTAGCTCTTAGGATTATAGTCTATATTTCAAACAATTAAGAACACCAGACATTTTATCATGTATCTATTTCATATGTCTATCTGTTAGGATGGCTTCAATAGCACAAAAAAAAAAAAAAAAAAAGCCTAACTTAAACTAGCTTAAATATGAAGAATTTACTGACTCACATACCCAAAAGACTAAAGTAGGGTAAGCTTTAGTTTGACTTAAGCAAGAGAGTACCTCACTTTACGCTCTTTTATGGGTCACCATCGCATTCATGCTGCGGCAGTCTGGGTCTCTCATCTCTGTAGGTAAACATGTACAAGAGAAATCATTTCCAAATTTCTCTTAATAGCAATATCATCTTTTCCAGGAGCCTTCAGCAAGCTTTTCTCACATTCTCACCTAAATTGTATCAAAGGTTCATTTCGAAACTGATCATTGATAACATTTTTTTTTTGTCTTTTTTTAGGACTGCACTCAAGACATATGAAGGTTCCCAGGCTAGGGGTCAAATCAGAGCTTCGGCAGATGGCCTGCACCACAGCTCATGGCAACACCAGATCCTTAACCCACTGAGTGAGGCCAGAGATCAAACCTGCATCCTTATGGACACTAGTCAGATTCATTTATGCTGAGGCACGACAGGAACCCTGATTGATAACATACTGAACAAATCATCTTCACCCCTAGAACTTGGTAAAGAATTAGTGACTACTTGTAGTAATGAGCATCAAAAACACTTCTTAAAAAAAGAAAGAAGGAGTTCCCGTGGTGCGCAGTGGTTAACGAATCCGACTAGGAACCATGAGGTTGCAGGTTCAGTCCCTGCCCTTGCTCAGTGGGTTAACGATCCGGCGTTGCCATGAGCTGTGGTGCAGGTTGCAGACGCGGCTCGGATCCCGCATTGCTGTGGCTCTGGCATAGGCCGGTGGCTACAGCTCCGATTCAAGCCCTAGCCTGGGAACCTCCATATGCTGAGGGAGCGGCCCAAGAAATAGCAACAGCAACAACAACAACAACAAAAAAAAAAAAAAAAGAAAAAGAAAAAGAAAGAAGAGGGAAATGGCTATTGAGTAGACAACCAACTTCTGCCCTAGGATGAATTTCAAGCAGTACATTTTGCTAGAGAACATGGAGGGGATTGCATAGTTTAGAAAGCCGTTGATTATGTTGGCTTTCCTAACATTTTGCATGCTGTCATCCTAAGTGACCATAGGAATTTGCTATAGGCATCATCCTTAGAGTCTTGTCAACACCTAGCAGGAATCTTGTGTTTAGGTAGTATGCAGATAAAGGGAGGATAAGCTCAGTCAGTGTTATCTTTGTTTCATCTAAACAAAATATTCTTGATTTGTCCAATTTAATCAGGAATTTCAGAACCATAACCAAGCATTTAGCTTTTTTGAATTGTAGAGGGAATTTTTTCACTATAAGAACAATATCATTTAAGAATAGTGAAAATCAGATATAAAAATCACTAGTAATCTCACTTCTCTAACTCAATTTTTATTAAAATCATGGCCTTACTTTTTCTACCAAGTACATTATGAACATCTTTATATATTTAGATACAGTTTCCATAACTCTATTTTTCATACCTGAATAAAATCTTGACATGGTCATGAACATAATGTAACTGACAACATTTCATTGGAAAATTAAATTTTATTCTAAAATATTTGGCAATTTCCTACATTTGTCATTGTTTTCATGATTTAAGGTGGTCAATTCCTTGTTTTCAGCCTATACTAGAAAAAATGTTATCATTCCCATGAGACAAAAAATGTCAGTATGACTGCCTTTTTCTCCATCTGAATGCCACTTTTAGACAATAAACTCTAGATCCAGATAAAATAAAGAAGCATTTCATGATATGATACAGACAAGAAATACACTACATTGAATGACAGAAAAATCAAGAACATCACTCAGAAGGAAATTGTACTACACAATGAATCAGAAGATGTGCTACAGAGTAATACTTAGGAAGTCTCAAAGAGGCTTCTTAACTTCTTTAAATTTAGCCCATCCGTATAACATGATATGCAAGTATAAAATGAGAAAAACTGTTACTACCCTTACATGATGCCAAGATATAGGGACATTGTTTGATAGTACTTTGTAATTTTGAAATAATATTTATTTTTCTGGTTACAAAAGTTATATATGCTCTGTGGACTTTTCTAAAAACATTCAGCAAAAATATACAAAATCAAGTGTAAGCTGTTTATAAACCTACAATTCAGAAATAACTTTTAATATAAATTTCAATGTTGTTTCTACAATTTGTATTTTTGCAGTGCCCAAAAACTAAAATTTGGGGGGAGGTTTTTTTTCTTTTTTGTTTTTGTGTTTTATTTTGTTTGTTTTAGGGGGTTCTTTTTTGCATTTTTTTTAGGGCTGCACCTGTGGCATATGGAAGTTCCCAAGCTAGGGGTCCAATTACAGCTTTAGCTGCTAGCCTATGCCATAGCCACAGCCTCATAGGATCTGAGCTGTGTCTGTGACCTACACCGCAACCCATGGAAATGCCAGATCCTTAACCCACAGAGTGAGGCCAGGGATCAAACTGGTGTCTTCATGGATGCTAGTCATGTTCATTACCACTGAGCCACAAGGGGAACTCCTACAATTTGTATTTTTAATGGTATAAAATTAGATATGGTTCTGAACCCTTTCTTTGACACTTCATATTCTGAGGGTTGATGTCAAGCAGTCACATACCAATTTAAAGTTGAGTGACATATTATGATAGACTGCACATTATGTCAAGGTAAGAAATCAAAAAATGATCTTCAGTATACCTGCATCAAATATTTATAAAGTAAGCAAAGCAAATTTCTCTGATGTAATCACCAGGCAGCAGTCACAGAACAGTGAATTTCTGAGTTTGTTGCTTTCTTACCCAGAAATACTAAAATGCAGGGCATACAGCAAATCACCAGGGATGGGCTCATGCCCTTCAAATGCCACACATCCCTATACAGGGATAATGTGAGACAGACGATCGTCTATGCATTCTAAGGACCTCTGTTCTAAGTGAAAACCTAGAATCAGAATCCCTAACACCCGGCCACTCACTAAGATTCACCTGAGGGTGTCACATCACCAGCAGGCATCTAGCCTTAGAGGCTCTATCCCCATCACCTGGCTTGAGTCTGAACCCCCAGTGCAGGGGCTAGAGCCACCTATCCCCACTACAGCACTCTGACAAAATGTTTTACATAGTGTTGCCTTAGGAAAACAGGGCAACAGTCCAGAAATCTACTTGTCTGAAAATAAAACTTTCCAGTCTCTTGGGGACACTTCTGCAATTCATGAAGATGATTGGTCCTAGAAAGGCAGTCTGGAGATAAAGTAGAAAATTGAATTTTTATTTGCTTCCACAAAATGGTATAGTCTAAAATCTGGGAAAATATTCTATGATCTGTATGTCATACCTGGGTGTGACAGTTGCCAATGCAAAAATGTATACATGGTTTCCCTTCCCACACGGTAAGAGCAAAGTGGATGCTTCTGTGTGTGAATGGGTTGCTGTTGGAAACATCAATATTACTAACTCTTATCTCTCCCTTGACCTATTTTTTTTGCAATACTTCTATTTCATCCATTTCAGTTGGGCATATGCACATTGTCTGTCCTAATGGATTGGAACTCCCCTTTCATTGAATTTTTACTGTGACCGACCACTCATGAAAGCTTCATGGCAGGATTTGGAATCAAAACCAGAGGCTCAGTCTTCATCCCATTACATTGT
Organism: Phacochoerus africanus; assembly: GCF_016906955.1. Taxonomy (NCBI): domain Eukaryota; kingdom Metazoa; phylum Chordata; class Mammalia; order Artiodactyla; family Suidae; genus Phacochoerus; species Phacochoerus africanus. The sequence goes on from NC_062554.1 coordinate 79,725,649, forward strand.
TGTATGGTTTTAGACAAGTGGATGAATGTCCCTAAGCCTCAGTTTCCTCATATGAAATTGGAGTGAATCTTATCTTACGTCATTTTGAGGTTCCAGTGAGCTAATGTTTATCTGAAAGCTCACTCACTAAAATACAAAAGTAATCATAATTTCCATGCTCAAACCCTTGCATTGGTTCCTCTGTCAATTTAAAGTCCAAAATACTTATGGAGTCCTTCATTATCCTGTCTCATTTCTGTCCAGCCTCATCTCCTGCCTCTCCCTGCTAGCACTCAACATTCCAGACACACTAGCCACTTCATTCAGACATTTCAGTTTCAAAAATAAATTGGGGGGAAAAGTCAATTTGACTATCTTTTCAAAACATCTGCCACTTTAAGGCAAGATCCTCCAGAGTTTTCATCCAAAATGGCCTTTTAGGGTATAAATCACAAACACCAAGCCTCTGATGCTGTTCTGCAGATACTGAGAAAAATCCTTTGAATACTAATATTAACATCAGTGATCTTGGCATTTGACTTTATGTCTGGCCTTCATAAAAGATCATTTACTCATTTCAAAACTGCTTCTAACTCAACAGGTGGTGTGCCCTGTTTAACTAATTCAGAGTGGAGTCAACAGCAGACGGGTAAACAGCTTGGCATCTGGCTTTAGCCCTGCTGCAGAATTGCCAAGAGAAGTCCAAGCATCCTGTATCACCTGCCTTTTCTAAGGTTTCTGTTGTCATATGAGTGGCTCATTTTGTGGCTCCAGCAATGCTTGAAATTGGCTGTCTGGTATCACAGAATGCCTGACCCTGTCCAGGGGGCAAATGTCAAACCATGCCAGAATACACAGCTTGGTTTCAAAATGATTAGGGAAATTCATGTCTTAGGAGAAGGGCATTGTGCTGATTTGATGCCAAGAACTATGAGAAATTATTTCATACTTAATTTAAAAGTTCACTTTTCTGCTTGCTAGTCAGCCATTATAAATGAAGTTATAGATATGCAGTCTCTACTTTTATCCTTTCTTTTCAATCCTTTATTCCCACCCTTTGTAACTTCCATTGAGTTTGTCTTAAACCGGGTTCCCACAAAGCAGCACTTGAAATGGGTATTCTTAGGTGAGTGATCTATTGAGGGAGTGCTTTCAAGAAACTAAAGGAAGCAGGCTGGGCATGGGAAGAGGCTGGACAGCGATAAGCTTCAGAAGTCTAGCCTCAGGAAACTTGAGACCTCACAGTTTAGGGCAACCAGAGGTAAGGGAGCTTGGCTCTCACCTTCCCATGTGGGCCAGTCACTAGCCTCTGGTATTTCTAGGCAAGTTGGCTCTTATTAGCCAAGAACAAACCTCCAGAAGAATGCAAATGCAAGCTCTGAACAACCAAGACTATGTCTTGGGATGGTTGTACCAACCTAGTAAAAGGGATCTGGGCAAGGCACCAAAGACTGTACCCACTCCTCAGGCCTATTATATTCATCCCATAAATCTTTGTCAATATAATTATTATGATTTATTATGAGCACTGTTTTTGGTAAGGAAGCCTAAATACAAGTAAGAATGATCTTGAAGTTTTAAACTGGGCTGTACCTATTCCAATCTCATAAAAAGAGCAAGAAACTGAGAATGTGGAAAAGATGTAATTTACTTTTATCCCAGCAAATCATAGATAACTGATCATGGTCTATAGGAAACTCAAACAAGGGATATATAACAGTTTCCCCCCCCCCAAACTATTCTATTTCCATTCTGCTGTTGTTATTGCAAAGGATTATCCTCAGAAATAACCTGTTATTCGGGACTTATAACCTGTGATGACAAAATAATGATTTATCTTATCAGTTAGAATTTACTAAATTCATCTTTATTTCACAGGAGGTAATCTAGAACTGCAATCCTGAATGCAAACTACAGTGCATTAGATGGCATTTTATTGAAAAATAGTTTTATTATTAAAGTCCAGTGATTTAGACAGCTATTCAGTTTCTTTTATCACCATATTTTCTTAGAAAGTTTTCAAACACCTATAATGAGTGTTTCTAATGTTCTAATATCCAAATACTCAGAAACATTTTTCCTCTCTTTTGCCAGTTTTTTTAAGCTTAAATAAACATTTTTAGATTTTACTTCTCTTCTAACATTTTATGTTGTTTTGTTTTAGCCTGCAGAGTACACAAGGGCACTACCTGGCCAGACCTAAAAAATTTTAAACTGTAGCTGAGCACATAAGCAGCCAATCTTGATATTACATCAGTGCCTCAGGCAACACTATAGACATATTCAAACATTACAGAACACATGTCAGTGAATGAATCAAGAACTTAACATGGGACATAAACTATCAAGAAGTAGAGAAATTGCCTCCATACCTTAACCCTCCCAGGTATGCCAAAAGCAAAGAGAGCTTTACCTCGAAGATAACGAAGCTATAATATCAGTGTCTTTCCCTTGCTCCTATTTTGTTCAAAGCCTGGGAATGATCCCACAATTTTTTTCATATGTTCATCTATTTTTTTAATTTTGTAGAAGAAATATTTAAGATTCATTTTTTTAAAGAGGATCCCCAAATTATAACTTTCATGTTGTATAAAACTTGGATTCTGCCATGCTTATCCATTACCAGGACCACATTTTTCTACCAAAGTAACCAAGTGGGAGGTGATGAAAGCAACTGATTCTTTTGTCACCCAAGGACCACATATCCTCAGGACAAGGCAGAAGATTCAATGCCTTCTTTCATCAACCCTGTGGCTAACGTCTTTATTTAGCAATGCTTATCATGAGTATACCCACCACATCTAATGGAAATAACATCTTGCAAGGAACTAGAATGGACAGCTTTCATGGTCTCTTTTGGTTTCCCAGCCCTGCTTTCCACACATCCTTAAATGACAGTCAGGCAAGGGGCTCCCAAACATTTATCTGAGGATATAAGATTTTCTCTTTATTGGTGTGTCTGTAGCATCTGAGTCTGCATATGCCATTTAAAATTAGAAGGCCACAGCATTTCAGATCCAATCATAAGACTGCCAATTAAAGTATCATTTGTCTTTGAATAAAAATCACTTGGGGCTGATTTTCTTTTATCCCCAGGCTCTTATTTACTGTAAATTTCCAGCAGGCAGTAGAGACCACAGCTGCTCAACCTGTTTCAACACTATCTAGTACAGATTCATTTGCAAATGGACATTGAACAAATACTCGTTGATGATATATGATGATTTGGGAAAGATTTTATTAAAGGTGTTTGAAGGGGATTAAATCTTTATGAAAACACTTCTAGGCCAGGATGACTTTCCTAAAATCATGACTGAGCCACTTCAACAGTTACTAGATATGGAAATCCCTCCTATTTACACCAGCTCTATGAATTATATCATGCCTCTGAAACCTGAATCCATTAATAGAGTCAGAAAATATGTTTTAAAGTATGACAAGAATCCAACACTCATTTCTGATAAAAACCCTTCAGAAAGTGGGCATAACAGGAACCTACCTCAACATGATAAAGGCCATATATGACAAACCCACAGCGAACATCATTCTCAATGATGAAAAGCTGAAAGAATTCCCGCTGAGATCAGGAACAAGACAAGGATGTCCGCTCTCACCACTACTCTTCAATATAGTTCTGGAAGTCCTAGCCACAGCAATCAGAGAGGTAAAAGAAATAAAAGGAATCCAAATTGGAAAGGAAGAAGTAAAGCTATCGCTATTTGCAGATGACATGATACTATACCTAGAAAATCCTAAAGACTCTACCAGAAAACTGTTAGAGCTTATCCATGAATTTGGCAAAGTTGCAGGATACAAAATCAATACACAGAAACCAATAGCGTTTCTATATACTAACAATGAAAAAGCAGAAAAGGAAATTAGGGAAGCAATCCCATTTACCATTGCATCCAAAAGAATAAAATACCTAGGAGTAAACCTACCTAAAGAAACAAAAGACCTGTACTCTGAAAACTACAAGCCACTGATGAAAGAAATCAAAGATGACACAAATAGATGGAAAGACATACCATGCTCGTGGATTGGAAGAGTTAATATTGTCAAAATGACTATACTACCCAAGGCAATCTACAGATTCAATGCAATCCCTATCAAATTACCAAGGACATTTTTCACAGAACTTAAACTAAATATTTTAAAGTTTGTTTGGAGGCACAAAAGGCCCAGAATAGCCAAAGACATCCTGAAAAAGAAAAATGGAGCTGGAGGAATCAGGCTCCTGGATTTCAGACTATACTACAAAGCAACAGTCGTCAAAACTGCATGGTACTGGCACAAAGACAGACATACAGATCAGTGGAACAGGATAGAAAGCCCAGAATTAAACCCATGCACTTACAGCCAACTAATCTATGACAAAGGAAGCAAGACTATACAATGGAGAAAGGACAGCTTGTTCAATAAGTGGTGCTGGGAAAACTGGACAGCCACATGGAAAAGAATGAAATTAGAACACTGCCTAACACCATACACAAAAATAAACTCAAAACGGATTAAAGACCTAGATATAAGACCAGACACTATCAAACTCCTAGAGGAAAACATAGGCCAAACACTCTCTGACATAAACAACAGCAACATCTTCTCAGATCCACCTATCAGAGTATTGACAATAAAAAGAAAAATAAACAAATGGGACCGACTCAAACTTCAAAGTTTCTGCACAGCAAAGGAAACCCTAAACTACACAAAAAGATAACCCACAGAGTGGGAGAAAATATCTGCAAATGAATCGAGTGACAAGGGATTAATCTCCAAAATGTATAAACACCTTCTGCAGCTTCATACCAAAAAAACAAACAACCCCATCCAAAAATGGGCAGAAGATCTAAACAGACAGTTCTCCAAAGAAGACATACGGATGGCCAAGAAATACATGAAAAGATGTTCAGCGTCACTCATTATTAGAGAAATGCAAATCAAAACCATGATGAGGTACCACCTTACACCAGCCAGAATGGCCATCATCCAAAAGTCTACGAACAGTAAGTGCTGGAGAGGGTGTGGAGAAAAAGGAACCCTAGTACACTGTTGGTGGGATTGTAAATTGGTGCAACCACTGTGGAAAGCCGTATGGAGATTTCTCAGAAAACGAAAAATAGAACTACCATTTGATCCAGCAATCCCACTCCTGGGCATCTATCCAGAGAAAACCATGACTCTCAAAGACACATGTACTCCAATGTTCATTGCAGCACTCTTTTCAATAGCCAAGACATGGAAACAACCTAAATGTCCATCGACAGAGGAGTAGATCCAGAAGATGTGGTACATATACACAATGGAATATTACTCAAAAAGAACGAAATACCAGCATTTTTAGCAACATGGATGGACCTAGAAATTATCATGCTAAGTGAAGTCAGCCATACAATGAGACACCAACATCAAATGCTTTCACTGACATGTGGAATCTGAGAAAAGGACAGACTGAACTTCTTTGCAGAACAGATGCTGACTCACAGACATTGAAAAACTTATGGTTTCTGGTTTCAGTTTGAGGGTGGGGGGATGTGCTTGGGCTGTGGGATGGAAATCCTGTGAAATCAGATTGTTATGATCATTATACAACTATAGATGTGATAAATTCATTTGAGTAATAAAAAAAATGAAAAAAAGTATGAGAAGAGCTAAAAGCGGTTTCTTCTCCTCTAAATGAGAACCAGAAATACAAGTTTTGTTCAAAAGAGATCACTTGCCAGCACAAGTGCCTCAGCTTACACACTAAGTTCTAATTTTGACCAGATCTATTCATTGACCATTTCAACAAAATATATCCCAAGTGTTTTAAAGCAAGGAAGTATATGCCAAAACTTAGAATAATAAAGTGACTCTGAAACAGCTGTCCTTCACAGTCAGGCAATGCTAAGCATTTTTCTTTTTCTCAACTCTGTTAAGTTCACATGCCTGAAGCTCCCAAATTTTTTCTGTCCTGTCTCTGCTCCCTGGGGAAAGACTGGTTTCCATTTTTAGGTCACATAATGGAGACAATATAATTTTATAAAATCAAAGGAAAAACCTGAATTTCTTCCCTCTTTTTTCTCCCCCTTTGTTTCTATAGATAAGGGCAGAGGTCTGAGCTACTCTACTTGTACATTCCAAAAAAGTAAGGAAGAGGGCCCTCCTGGCTGCCTCCGTCATGATGGTCCCTTGGTCCCTTTTAGAATTCCAAGGCCCTGGTAACAATTTATTTCTCCATTTCATAGCCCCTACCATCAGAATTCTGCTGTGAATTAAATTCACACACTTGGGAAAAAAAATAGCAAATCTGGTCAGCAGTTGTACATTGTGGTTGTTGAGTCTGATAATCAAAAAAAAAAAGTAGTTTCTCTATTACAACATAATATAAAGATAGGAAATTAAGAATTTTCTTTTCGGTCATGACATCTCAACCTGACCTAAATCATAGTCAATTGTATTAGTAATCAGACTTTTTATTTATAGGAATCACCTGTGTTAGTTAAGGAGGAAAGGCTGCCTCTCCTGCTCCTTTGGGGCAGGTACATGTCACATACTTCCATAGCTTAGCACAGGTCAATTTCCAAAGCAAGTTCCAGCTTAGCACTGTAATCCATACCACTTAACGGGTGCAGAATGACTGTTTGGTTCATGCTCAAAAGAGACTCAACAGAAATATTAGCCTCTTTCCCACAGGTCAGAACTCTGGACAATCACATATGCCACAAATAGTACACAGAAGATGATCAGTCACAGACACACTGGGAAACTTAGTGACTGCTTCGATCCATAATATTGAGAGGACCAAGTGTGTATCTCCTCAAAGACCTCAGACCTAGGTTGACTGTTGACCGACAGATCCAAGAGAGCGGAGCCTGAGAGGAGTCCAATATTTGAGGATTTTGAAGTGGGATCGCCACAGATATACAGAATATCCTCCAACTAAAGGAGCCACCAAAATGTCACAGCAAGGTTGGGAAAGAAGGCTGGTTATTTATCACATTTCTTTGCTGAGGACCCCCAAATACTGTTAATGCTTATATTACCTTGATGGGGCATTATTTATACTATAATTTACCAACTACACCTATGGAGATTTGAATAGTGTTTTTCATGCCCAAATAGTCAGTGTCAATTAACAATGGTAGTGGTAATAATAACTAACATACATTGAGCATGTGATGGGACCTGGTGTAAGGGCTTTCTACATTATTTTACTAGACTGTCATGGCATCCTTATAAAGTAATAGACATGCTATTAAAATAGTATGCTTTATTTATATTGTTAAAATATTTAGTTTGTATGCCCACTCTCCCACTTATATATGGTATGACCTTGCTTAAGTTTGTTTAGCCTAGTTCAAGTGTCTTCATCTCTTAGTCTCAGTTTCCCCATATGAAATTTAAGAACCCCATTACCTATCTTCCATATCCTATAAGATTATTATGAAGATCAAGAAATAATAGATGAAAAGCTTGCTAGAAACTAATAAACCTCAGGTGAAATTATTATCTGCAAAATAAGGTTAAAGTAGACACTTAAAGTGTCTACTTGTAGTCACTGGCTAACTTGAAAATGAAGATGGTTTAAAGGTCTCAGTGTTTGGTTAAATATGGAAATCTTCCTGTTAGTATATGCATGGCAAACCTCTTTTGGTTCACCAAAATGGAGAGAGCACATAATCTAAATAACACATGTTAAGATTTCCATGAAATATGTAAAAGCTTTCACAAAAACCAAGAAAGTTTTGTGAAAGCTGCAGGTGGTGAAATTATTGATTCCATCTAGGTTTTATTTTAATAAGTTCCTTTAAAGATGCTTTTTATTATATGCTACAGCCATTTAAAAGGTGTTTTAATAAACACTTCTCTTTTATGGCTGCCAATCTTTTTCATCATCTCCCTACATCCCTCAGTAGTTCTGAACATCAACATGCCATATCTTAAAAGTCTTCATTAACCAGGGCTAATTATTTGAGAGTTAGGCCTCTCTTTTCCACTTCATGTTCCTAATCAATGATTCTGCAGAGAGTTGCTTCATGGTGTGAGCTTTTGGGGCTAGGTTTCTCCCTCCATTTTGGGTCACGCCAGGGCTACTTCTGTGAAATTCAATTAGAACCTTATAATAGTTCTCTGTAAATTTCATTACTTCAAAAACAAATGGTAAGAAAGGAGACTACAACTGCTGGAGAGAGTTTATTAACACTTTGTCAGAAAATGTGTTTTTTGTCTTGGGCAGATCAATCAAACCCACTTCAATTGGCAAGTCCTTCCACTCTCAATGTGAAAAACACAGACTTGTCTAGTCCCCTCAAAAAATGCTTAAAAAAAATAAACTCTAGTTCTTCACAGCCATAACATTATTGGAAAATTCTCCACCTTTAAACTTGAAAAAAAAAAAGTCAATTTATACTTGGCATAACAATTATCTAGGGACCATAAGTGAGTTAGCAAAAAAATAAATAAATAAATAAAATTTCATTTTAAAGAGCCCATGGAATTCCTGTCATGGCTCAGTGGTTAACAAATCTGACTAGTATCCATGAGGACACAGTATCAATCCCTGGCCTTGCTCAGTGGGTTAAGGATCCAGCATTGCCGTGAGCTATGGTGTAGTATGACTGGGATCCTGAGTGGCTGTGGCTGTGGTGCAGGCCAGCAGCTACAGCTCCGATTTGACCCCTACCCTGGGAACCTACACATGCTGCAGGTATGGCCCTAAAAAGAAAAAAATAAAATAAAATAAAGTGCCTGGAGAGAAAGAAAATTCTCTAATTTTAACAAGATTTAAACTTCATTTGCTATACTCTTTAACAAAAAGCAAAGGGAGGCCAGCTCAGCAAATCAATGCAGTTATGTATGTATGAAAAAATGCACACACACAAGGGAAGTGAACCGATCAAAAATGGCATTTAAAATTTAACCCTGCATTCAACAACCTGCCATTTAATTTTTATCTGATTATGTATCAATAATAAATGAAACTAACTTTTTTAAAGAATGGCTATTTTTTAAGCTATAACTTTAAAATAAGCTTGGTAATGATAACAATAAACAGTAAGTACTCAGAAAAAGCAAAATATTAAGATTGAAAGATAGCACCCTCAGGGCAGGCATAATAATATGTATGGACAAGAAAAGAGGTTAATAAGGAAATCTGACATAGAGGGATTGTGAAATGAATAAAGGAACGTTCAGTTAGTACTGGAATTGGGGGAGTTACAAGCGGCAGTAAGTAGCCTTTGAACAATTTAGAGAATTAAATGCAACATTTTGAACAGCCAGAGGTGGCTTGTATGATTGTTAATACTAGTCATTTATGGCCTTTGTTACCACTTTCTTTTCTTAAACTGTAAGCTATTAAAAGACAAACATAGTGTCAATTTCCATCATTACTAACTCCTTTACAGCACCTGGTTCAGTACTCTTATAGTGTTCTATAAATTATATTAAATTTGTTTGATGGACTATCTGGCTTACCCAAATGACCAAAAAAAAAAGTTTGTATTTACACAGCAATAAAATCAGTAACAATCATGTCAGTTCTATTCACTGTATATATGGCCTCTACATCAGAAAGGTATTTCCTTTACCAGTTAAAGAGTATTGCTTCTGACTGCCTTGAGGTCATGAAAATAATAATCACGCAATCAATTTCTCCTTAACAATCTCTTACCATACATGTTTATGTAATGCTTTACAGTTTATGATGTGCAGTTCTGGGATATTATCCCATTTAATCTCACTTAATCCCAGAACATTTCATTGAGTTTCTATTAATTTTCTGGTAAATGTCTTGCCTGTATCTCTACCTAACTTTAACCTTCAAGCGACAAGGAATTTGCTAAAGGAAAAAAAAAAAAAAAAAAAAAAACAAGAAAACCACTAACAAATGTCTACAATCACTGAACTATAATTTATACTTTGATTCCATCAATTAATTTATAGGTTGTCAGCTAAATTTAAGTTTCTGACCACGTGTACCAAGTTGGGAGATTAAATTCAGTAAGAATTATCATCACAACTAAAAATAACACCTAAGCTATCAGAAAAAAAAAAAGGTCTATAACATCTTTGATGAATTGTTCCCTTTTTTCTTGGTTTTCATTCACAATTGGCCTTTTAGTAAAGTAATCTAATTATAGAAAACAGTGGTAGGTTTATTCTGTTACATTTCTATTTTTGGCATAAAGACCCTGACATCATCATAAGAAAATAAATATACACTATAGGAAATTAGACACTAAGATCACACTTGTGGACTGTGAATCCCAGCTAAGGGTCAAATATTAAAATTGGAGCTGTCCCTTATCAAAATTCTTAATAGGCCATTGGCCTGCATTTGCCTTTCTAAATTTCTCTCCTTCCATATTTTGGTAACTTTAAAGCAGCAAAATTGGCATGTAGGGCCATAGATTTCAGTATCCCATTTGTCTGTCCTTTGAGGCCATTGATCTCATGGTGGTACTCTCTAAAATTTACTCACCCCAAGTTCATCCATTTATCATTGATCTGATAAACCAATCTGAACCACGGTACTACTACATGGAAGAGTGTATTTCATCTGAATAAAAACCTTCAAGAGATCTGATGATATCAATACAAAGAAATGACTTTGGTGATGGTTACTTCAGCTATACAACAATGATTATATGGTAAAACATATAGGAATCATACCAAATCACTTTGCCACTCATTCACCTACTCTGGGTAATCACAAGCTGGTTCTGACTATAACCCCAAATATGTTTACCATCTGTCCATTAAAATGAATAAACTATGGGTCCTGCTCTCAGAGAGTTCATGCTCCAGATCAGTAGGTCTTAATTGATAAGGATTACCTGGGAGGTCCCCTTTATCTTTGGGGGAGGGGACCCTTGCAGCATGTGAAAGTTCTCGGGACAGGGATGCAACCTGAGCCACTGCACTGACAGTGCAGAATCCTTAACCTACTGCACCACAAAGGAACTCCCTACCTCAGCCTCTCCTTTAGGGAGTCTTATGTGCTGTTTGGAGCAAAGATCCTGGGTTATCTGAGCTAAATTTGGAAAATTCTGTTCCAACCAAGAAAGGGTAATACACACATAGAGGAAAATAAATACATGTATTTATAAGTATATATGTGTGTGTGTGTGCATAGTAACTTGAATAAATGCTAAAGAAAAATTTGGAGGATGTGCCAAGAAAAGGGAAAGGTTATTTTCACTAAGGGCACTGAAGAAATCAAAGGGAGCTTTTGAATTTCATTTTAAATGGTTAAATTTCCTTTTAGGTGGAGGAAACACTATGAGTTAGGGCATGGAAGTGGGAACATGCATGACACACTGGGGAAACAGAGAGTAACAGGGTGAGGGGAGTTAGTGTTGAGGTTCATGGCAGAATGTAGTTTTTGCTTTGTTTTGTTTTGTTTTTAGGGCCACATATGCAGTACATGGAAGTTCCCAGTCTAGAGGTCAAATTGGAGCTGCAGCTGCTATAGTATGCCACAGCAGTGAAGGATCCGAGCCACATCTTTGACCTACACCACAGCTCACTGGAATGCTGGATCCTTAACCCACTGAGTGAGGACAGGAATCGAACCGTCATCCTCATGGATACTATTTGGGTTCCTTTCCATTTCTGCTGAGCCACAATGAGAACTCCAAGAATATAGTTTCTTTCTCCCTCATCTATAAGTCCCTAATAACTTGATGAGTTTACAATCCAAGGTACAAAGGAAGGCTTGAAACCTGAAATTAATACAATGCAATTAGAAAGAAGAACAGAAAGTTGAAATCTAGTCAGCTGTAGATGTATGAAAGCAAAAACAGCTTGTCAACCCAATTTTCATGGAACCGAAAATGAGTCTTAGCAATATAGCAATGTAACTGGAATAAAGGTCGATGGTCCTTACAGATTCACATTCTTAATGATTTTAAAGAATTTTCCTATGACCTTGTATATTTCCAAGAATACAGGGGAAAATTAGGATCACTGAATAGCCACATGTGCTTAGAACAAAGGCAGCCAAGCTAAATGAGAGTGAAAGATTATTCATCTCACCCAGTCCTCTGATGGAGTGAATGAGTCAGAAGTAGCTGCAACCCAACAGCATCTTTCTGTGAGCCTAAGAGATGAGGTAGAAGCCAGGCTATCAATGGGTGGGTCAGGAGCAGGTTAGTTTAAAGGTAGAGTCAGCAATGTTTATTAGACTATCTTCAGGGGATGCCAACAGGATGCCAACAGTGTGATATTGGTAAATTCTCCCAAGACAAACTCTTCAGTTTCATAACATAAAAAGACATGAAAAAAGATACCATTAAACTTTGTTTACTACTTGTTTTAATGACAGGGTGAGATGAAGCATTATTATATAGTACTGTCCCAACTAATCAAAAAGCTATTTATTTGTGGTCCTGGAATCCAAGTCTTTTGAAACAAAATTCTTTGCAGAACTGTCCTTAACAGAGCTAGTCATTTTACTGCCTTCACTCAAACTTCTTCCTTCCTAAAACACTGTCTCTTTTAGCTTCTATGTCACTATGTTCTTCTAAATTGCTTCCTACCTCAAATGGCCCTTCTCAAATTCCTCTATAAATTCTCTAATTGTTGGCATGTCCAGACATTTTTCCTCAGCCCTCTTCTCTTTTTTTTCTTAACTCTACCCTTTCTCCTCATCAGTGATTCTCAAATTTGACCCTGGGACAAGTAGTCATAACAGAATCTGGGGAAATAGAGAAATGAAAATTTGGGGTGCCTATCCCAATGCTACTGAAACAAAAACTCTTGAGAGTAACTGTGTTTTAAGAAACCAACCCTGAGTGTGATTCTGACGCATATAAACTTTTGAGAATCACTCTATAGGTTATCTCATCCAATCACAAAGTATCAATATCCATGTATGATTACAACTCCTAAGTTTACAGTTCTAACTTGATCCCTACCCTGGACTCCAGATGGTATTTCCAAATGCTAGCTTGACATATTCAGTTAATGGTCTACCAAGTATCTACAACCTAGCATCATCAAAATGGAATTCTTTTTTTTTTTTTTTTTGGTCTTTTTAGGGCTGCACCCATGGCATATGGAAGTTCCCAGACTAGGGATCGAATTGGAGCTGTAGCTGCCAGCCTACACCACAGCCACAGCAACTTGGGATCCAAGCCATGCCTGTGACCTACACCACAGCTCAAAGCAATGCCATATTCTTAACCCACTGAGCAAGACCAGAGATCCAACCTGCGTCCTCATGGATGCTAGTCTGATTTGCTTCTACCGAGCCACGATGGAAACTCTTAAATAGAATTCTTGATTACTGACTTCTCCCAAGTTTGTCCTCCCACTTCCTTGGTAAATAATATTATCATTCATTCAGTTAAAAACTTAGAATTCATTTTTGATTCTTCTCTTTTGCTCAAACCCTCATCAAATCCACTGGTAAGTCCTGTCAACTCTACATATAAACTATATTTGTGGATCCAATTATTTCTATCGACACCTCTTCACTACTAATACCTTAGTCTAAAGCACCATCCAATGAGACAGGATCAGCAAAAGTCAAAGAAAGAAGTTAGAAAACATTGACCCCTAGCCTAGGAACTTCCAGATGCTGCAGATGCAGCTCTAAAAAGGAAAAAAAAAAGAAAGAAGGAAAACAGAGATTTTAAGATGTTAAGGAATCACAGGCAATGTAATATCACAAAAAAAAAAAAAATTTTAAGAGGTGGGTCTCAGGTCCGAAGCATAATCAATATAAATCTCTAGGATGCCAAGAAAGAGGAAGATTGAGAACAGTTGGTGATGTCTAAGAGATCAAGGTAGAATTTAAAAGACTATCTAGACTGAAATCATATATAGAGAAATATTTTGAGGAAGAAAGGGGAGAAGATAAGGGCTGGGTTTGATCTTCTTAAGAAGTCAGTATGGAGGACATCTGCTACAGTAGGAGAAATGACTGAGGAGTTGAAGAAAGAAGCAAAAGTCTGAACAAATCACTGCAAAGAAAGACAAACAAAATAAGGAAGAGAAATAAGTAACTTAGTTGACCTTAATGTGAACTTGAATTCTGGAGTATCTGACCACCTGTCTAGAAATGTGTTAAACTGGAATATTTGGGATAGTCCTCTCATAGTAGGTCCTCAGATGATTTAAATGTTGATATGGATCATCACATAAATTACTTTATCCATGGATTTTGGCATCAACCTTGAACAAAATGGAAGCATAAAATTTATCCGAGATTATGTCACAAACACATAGCCCTAGCATTTCTAATTACATGAGAGTTTTTTTCACTTCCTTGTTAACTATTTACACTTTTGTTTGGAAAAGACACCTACTCCAACATCAAAGCATATCAGAAAAATAATTTCTAGCTAACGTTAAAATAAATGATAAGAGCAAACTCCGTAAATGAAAAAGATGAACCTCAACCAAAATGAGAGGCATTAAGTTGAACCAATGTAAAGCTAAATCCATATGACCGTATTCAAAATAATAATAGAATTTGATACCAAAAGATTATTTGATTCATTGAACCGGGCAAAGATAAGTACCCCTTTTTAAAGTTTTACTTGTTTTTCTGTTCATTCATTTAACTAACTTCAATTGGATTACTTCCATGTGCCTGGCCCTGTGGTGGGGGTCAGGGCTATGGAATTGGCGTCTGCATCCAGCAGCAAACTGTAGGCTGAAAGGCAGCCCCAGTCAGCACATCCAGAGAATGCTGCAGGCAGCACTTCAGAAACCAAAGAAGGGGCAGCTTGACCAGACTGGAGGAGGCAGAGAAGGCAAAAAGCTCCGTGTGTCTTGAAGTTTTGGTATGAGTTTTCAAGATGAAAGGAGGGGATATTCTGACCCCTCTTACCTCATACAGTGTGAATTCCCCTCATCAGTGCTACACAGAGTATAGCCTAGTGGATGGACCCCTGTGTCAATCTACCATTTCTGATCCAAGATGAAGTAAATATAAAAATTAAGAGTAAGATTTGGAAATGTTTTTATCAATTTCACAGAGTAATTATAAGCTTGTTGAATCTTGTAATAAAAAGGGGTTGCATTTTGAATCTATTTGCTTTTATCTAAGTATGCTAGTAATTCATTTTTATTTTGTTTTTAAAAAGTAATAGACTTCGATGTGTTGGGAATGTTCTTAAAACAGCTGAAAACATGTCCACACAAAAACCTGTACATAGGAGTTCCCATCATGGCTCAGCAGGTTAGAACCTGACTAGTATCCATGAGGATGCGGATTCAACGTCTGGCTTCGCTCAGAGGGTTAAGGCCGGCAGTTGCAGTTCAGATTCTACCCCTAGGCTGGGAACTTCTATTTGCCATGGGTAGAGCCCCGAAAAGAAAAAAAAAATACAAAAATGTTTATAGTGTCTTTATACAAAATTGCCAAAACTTGGAAGCAACCAAGATGCCCTTCAGTAAGTGAATGGATATATAAATTGTGGTACAACCAGACAATGAAACACTATTTAGTGAAAGGCATAAGGAGGAAGGTTAAATGCATATCACTAAGTTAAAGCCAGTCTGAGAGTGTCTGTTGTGGTTTAGCAGAAATGAACTCGACTAGTATGCATGAGGATGCGAGTTAGATCCCTGGCTTCATTCAGTGGGTTAAGGACCCAACATTGCCACCAGTTGTGGTGTAGGTTGCAGAAGTGTCTCAGATCTGGCATTACTGTGGCTGTGGTGTAGGCTGGCAGCTGTAGCTCCAATTCAACCCATAGCCTGGGAACTTCCATATGCTATACCTGTGGCCCTAAAAAAAGAAAAAAAAAAGTCAATCTAAAAAACTATATACTGTATGATTCCAACTATATGGCATTCTGGTAAAGGAAAATTTGGAGACAGTAAAAGGATTAATGGTTGCCAGGGGCAAGAGGAAAAGAGGGATGAACAGGTAGATCACATAGGATTTACAGGGCAGTGACATTACTCTGTATGATACTATAATCATGGATATATGTCACTATACATTTGTCAAAACCCACAGAATTATACCACCAATAACGAACCCTAATATAAACCTTGAACTTTGGGTGGTAAGAATGATGTTTTCTATTTTAATGGATATTTGGATGATTCTGTTTCATTATTATAAATAATGCTACAACATCCTGCACATATCACTTCATTGCTTATATTAGTGTTTCTGTATAATAAATTTTCCTATATATGGAATGTGAGAGCCAAGGGTTAAATACACTTTGATTATAACAGATATTAGCAAATTGTCCTCCAAAATACTAGTATCAATTGATACACACACCAATTATGTATTAGAGTTCTCAGCTATTTATCCCTTACAAACACATACTACCACTTAAACATTTTTATTCCACTTTTAAAACTAAAAATATATTATTATTGTTATAGAATTCTTAAAGCTACACTACGAAGATATAATAGTTCTGGAAACAGTTATACATGGCATCAAATTCTTCTTTCTTATTTCCTCTTCTGCTCCGCCTGGGTAAATAAGAATCAGAGGCCCTGAGACCTCCCTGAGAAGCTCTGGCACTAACTACAACCCAAAGGTTTGGGCAAAACTGGACCAGCTTTTGGAAGGTACAAATTCAACTGTCATCCAACTCGCTGTAGTCAACCACCTGTCAGTCACTCATCATGGGACATGAAGTTCTTGTTCGATAACTCTGCTAAGGGCAACACAGAAAAAAAAAAATCATACAAGACCACACAAGCCAAGCAGTATTCATTGCTTTTCCTCTTCGAAATCATCCACCTTAAGCCCACCAAATAATTCATTTGCATGACATTTCTTCACTAGAGCTGCTATTTGCCCTTTAAATGGCATCTTACCATTTAAGGTCCTCTAGCTGTCTTCTTTCCCTTCTTCCTTTGGCTGACACTTTACCTGGAAGTTTGTGAAAAGGGCTGACATCCACAAAGTCTAATGTCTTCTAGTGATACCAAATGTAACAGGAATGGAAGCATGATTAGCACTGTGCGACATTATATCTCTTTAGCGTGGTTTGGCTCAGGTTATACAGTCTGGGCAGTTACAACACAGACAGAAGCTGTGGCCATTTCCCCTCTATTTTATGATCATTCTATTTCATTACTTTGTGCTTTCACTACATCCTGGCCTAGCAGTCTGTAGCAGCAGGCTAGAGAGATAAGGCCTTCTGGTAATAAATAAAGTAGAAGGTTAAAACCACAAGAAAGGGAATGTGAGAAATTGTGATGACAAGGCCATATGTTTAGCCTTGGATATGTGCTCTAAGAGTAGTTGGAAGCCTTTTTACCCTCTTTTAAGAGGACTTCACATTTACACTCTGCCTATCATCCAAACGTTCATAAAAACATACGCTTCACAGCCAGAGAAAGAGCTTGTTTGACAGCACCAATTTCTTGTTCTAGAAAGTTAAGTACAAACAACGGGCAGAGTGCAAGTGGTTTCCACTCAAAATACGATTCTATAGAATTCGAATTTTACTGAGAAAAGATATTAGGAAAATGTCAATTTACTGATGGTTAGCCACAAAGAGGATGGCCCTTTCTTTTCACCATAGATCTTCCAATGTGTAGATAACAGAGTTGTGCAAAGGGATGGCACACTCAGAGGAAGAGGGCAAATTCAAAGACACTTAATTAATTGACCAATATGTTAAAATAAGTAGGGGGTAGGGAGAAATCCTTACTGGTACCCACCATGTTATCCTTGATACTTACTGGTGGCATACAACTGCAGGAAAAAAAATTCTGTAATATATCGCATCTCATTTTACTTTACATTCAAGTTTCTCAACCTTAAATGTGAACTGAATTCCACTGTTAAGGATTTGTATCCCAATAACTGTTTGGGAAACCAGATAATAGAGAAATTTTAAATCTCTTTCCTATGCACAGAAAAAAATATATTTTCAATACAGATTTAGTAATATTTAATATATCTTGCCTGTGTTGCTCAATTTTTTTCACTTTGTTTTTTTTTTTTTACCTTGACCACCTCAATACACTGCTTTTTGTTTGATCAAGAAAGAAACAAATCAAAGTTGGACAAAAAGCTCCAAATGAAAGGAGCGGCCTGGGAAGCATAACGTGTATTTACCAAAGCACGCAGGCTCCCCCTTGTGATGCATTAAGGACAGCTGAGGCAGCCAGCAGAGAGGCAGCAAGGACTAGGGCTGGATGTCAGGTATGCATTTTAAATACCAGACACTATATCTTATTATTGGTTTTCAATTGATTTGGATCCCTTCTAACATGTGTGATTAACTCAAGAACCCAGGAGTCTAGGTAAAAATCATTAAAAATAGCTATAAGCATTTTATAGAAATCACAATAAATTCCAAATGGATTAAAGATTTAAATGTAATAAGGAACCTAGTGAAATTTTGATCAATATCTTCATGATCTTTAACTGGAGAAGAACTTTTCTAAACAGAACATCAAAGTCATAAGCCCTGAAAGAAAAAGCTGCTAGATTTGATACAAAAAATTCCTAAACTTCACCTAAACTAAATTTCTTAAATTAAAACAAAACTAAAATATACATATACATTTCACACACAAGAGATTGGATTTAATACACTTATGAAAAAGGAGCTTTTACAAAAATTTTAAGAAACACCCTGCTATGGTTAATTAACACACTAAGATATAGCTGGTTTTACTACTAATAAAAAATAAATAAATAAAATTAAGAGACCAATGAGTTAGCTTTTTCTTTTTTCATTTACTTTCCCTTTTGGCCCAGATTTAAAAGAATGATAATACTCAATGCTGAGTTTTTAGAAAGAGACACTTTAATACATAGGTAGGTATATATTCAAGTCTTCTGGGTAATAATTTGGTTATGTATAAGTGAAATGTGCATATTCTTTCAGCCAGAAATGGAATCGCTACAAATTTATCAAATAGACTTTCCTGCCTAAATAAGCAATGAATATTCAAAGCATTGCCTATTATTGCCTAAAGTATTGCAAACAATATTAAATGCTCATGCCTTCAGATTTAATAAATAAATTGATTCGTTTTTTACACTGGAATACTATGCAGCTGTTTAAAATGATGATATAATATTGCAATTTTATTCCATTAAATGTCCAGGATAAAACTGTTAAATTAGGAAGGCAAATATTACATACTCTCATTTTCTATATTTTTATACACACTTTAACTTTCTAGGTAATTCATGATTTAATGTCAAGAATGGTTATTGTGGTGGGAGGGAATTTGTAGAGGAAGAGAAGTTAACTGGTCATTTCCACTTTTTCTTGAAAACTTCCTTTGTTTTCTGAGTTTTATGTAATGGACAAGTACAAATATTATAGTAAAAAATATTTTTCCTTAAAAAGAAATGAAATTCTCATTTTTAGACTTTTCTCTCCACCTTAACTGCTTTTTAAAGACTCTAGATAATGAGTTAAAAACACCCAAAGGCATTTATCATTGATGTGCTAACTACTCTTAACTCTGAAGGAAACTTACTCTAGCAGTTGGTTCTGAATAAAAAAAACCCACAGCTAAACTAAAACTTTTATAATGAAATAGATTTCTGCAATTATTTCCTCCAAATGTTCCATTTTACAAATAAAATAGTTTTAATTAGACAGATGAAATGACTCTCCCAGGTCACAGAGCAACAGGCAGCCAGCCAGAATCAAAATTCAGACTCGCACACCTCATCAACATGTTGTTTGAATCCAAACCCCACTTTTCTAACTTTTATTGCAAATGACTATAGAGACAGAATTTAAGATAATTCTCACAGCATGTTAGTGTTGTCTTGAACAATGATATAGCTAATAATGATTGCAGAAGAACTGCTTTACTTGGAAGATCATATCCAATCCACCCATGCCCTAAATATGCCACAGGTCACAAGGATCACAACAGTGACAATGATGGCATACCACCTCTGAGCTAGTATGATGTGCAAGCACCTGTCTTAAACGTTTCATATGCATTATCTCATTTAATTTTCACTGCTTAAATAGAAATATTTTATTCTCTGCATTTTCTTGTAGAAACTAATGTTTGGAAGAGTGGCTTGCACAGTATCATACAGCCAGTACAACATTTTAGCACCTCCTAGGTATATTTAACTCAAAATTGAAAAATAAAGGACTTCTCATTGTTACCCTAAACTGCCTTTGTGTGTGTGTGTGTGTGTGTGTGTGTGTCTTTTTGCCTTTTCTGGGGCTGCTCTCGCGGCATATGAAGGTTCCCAAGCTAGGGGTCCAATCGGAGCTGTAATTGCTGGCCTACGCCAGAGCCACAGCAATGCAGGATCCGAGCCACGTCTGCAACCCACACCACAGCTCACAGCAATGCCGCATCCCCAACCCACTGAGCAAGGCCAGAGATCGAACCTGCAACCTCATGGTTCCTAGTTGGATTCATTAACCACTGAGCCACGACAGGAACTCCTAAACTGCTTCTTATAGGATGGCCAAAAATTCAAGGCACATCACACATCTTCCTGAGAGTAGGTTAGAACTAAGCACCACTCTCATAATGTCCAGTATGTTATAATGTATTACCAGCCATGTTGCAACATATTTTCATGGCTCCCTTAACAATGGTCTCATAAATAATGTGTTAATCAATAGTCAACCTCTACATTACACTTAGAAGCACTGACCCATCACAGACTCATCAGAAGACAGTGTGTCTTTCTACTAAACTGCCATCAGACAACTTTAGAGAAAGTGGTGAGAATACCAATAAATTATTACATAGCCCATATTCAGTTATATTTGGACACTGGCTTATATTAGGTAGATGTAAATCTTTACTAGATCTGACTTTACTAAATTTTGCTATAAATCTCCTTTCTTCCTCATTCATTTGCTTTTTCTGTTACATTCTTCTCACATGTTTTCTTATCACACTATTTTTAATTTTCCTTTCAATAACTCTGTTAATTCTGGCCTCCTCAGGTCTTAAACTGTACTCACTATTTCTCCATCAACCACATTCTTAGGACCTATGTACCATTCACTCACCAACCCCTCTCAAAAGGCATCCTTGGGAAGCAGCAAGGATGAGCAGTAAAGGTAAGCAAGAAAGAAGAAGCCTAGAGACATGCCAATAGGCTGGAATATAGAGAGTTAACCCAGTGCATCAGCTAGTTGCAAAGAGAAAGTCAAGAGCCTTAGGCCGAGTCATTGCTCTTTCTCCCTGAGGAATTTAGATGTGACAAAGATTCTCTCCTTGACCAAACTCTAGCCAGGCTCCTCTGAACCCTCTTCTCAACTAGCCCTCCACCTAGTTGGCCCATAAAGACTTGAGCAAATACTAACATAGTTTCAACAGCTCAAACCATTTCCCTTTGAAGATGCTAGCCCCTCTCTTTAAAATGTCTGCTTGAAAAAACTCAAGGTTTCCAAAAATTCCAAACAACATTTAAAGACAAGGCCCATGTGCCTCAGTTTCTGTGGGAGGGTAGAAGCCCAACTTCAATTACTGCAAGTTAGAAAATCCAGACAGATTTCACATGGGCCAGCTCCCACTTCTCATTTTCTCTAATTGTTCACTTCTCTGAATCTACTGCACTCCCATTCAAACCTCTCCTACTCCCATGTTCTCCCTTTAAAATGCCCAGTCACCTTGCTATAAATTGAATTTGACTTCATTCACACTAGACTCTTTTCCCTATTGTAATAGCATATTACCAATTAAAACCTATCCTGACATTTTTTTTTGTCTTTTTGCTATTTCTTTGGGCCGCTCCCGCGGCATATGGAGGTTCCCAGGCTAGGGGTCAAATCGGAGTTGTAGCCACTGGCCTACGCCAGAGCCACAGCAACGCAGGATCTGAGCTGCGTCTGCAACCTACACCACAGCTCACGGCAACGCCGGATCGTTAACCCACTGAGCAAGGGCAGGGACCGAACCCGCAACCTCATGGTTCCTAGTCGGATTCGTTAACCACTGCGCCACGACGGGAACGCCTATCCTGACATTTTAACTTTATGTCTGGCTTTTTTATCTTTGGCCTGTTGGGGGGCATCACAGGGGCAGGGATATTTGGCAAAAAGAAAACCAGGAAGAACTGAAGGCATTTCTAGATGTGGTGGACAAGCAACTCCTTCAATTTTCTGAGAATTCTTGCCTTACAGAATACAGTGAGTGAGGCTCAATGAAGAGGAAATGTAGGGTGTCACTTGCCAAAGGCTTGTTTTATGATCAAGAGAGAAGAAGAGGAGGTTTTCAAGTTTTCCTTATACCTCTGCCAATCAACTCACCAGGGTACAAAATGAGAAATGAACTTTTTAGCCACTAAAGAATAAATATTATCCAATTGCACTAAATCAAGTTAACTCCCAGAAGAAAGTCAAAACACATTATAGCCCTGCATTAATGGTGGGAACAAAATGGAACTAATTAGGTAGATATGACCAATGAGAGTGAGAAGTGGCTGTTAATCCAATACATAGAGCAGTGGGTGGGATTGCTGGGCCTGGGCCAGAGTAGAGGAAAGAAAGGATAATAATAGAGTGTGATAACGTGTACATAAGGATGGGTCCAAAACCTCCCCCAGCTCTGACTGGTTGTGTGTTTGTGGGTTCTCTTGGGCATTTCACTAACATTCTCTGAAATTCAATAATTTCCCTTGTATAAAGAGGTAATAGCACCTGCCAGGCAAAACAACACATAAACTAAAATGCTTAGCACAGGGTCTGACGCCTAGAAGTATAATAAGTTATAGAATGATATTTTTATGCTGTCCTACAGCTAGGGTCGTCAGATTTAGCAAATAAAAATATAGGATGCCCTGTTAAATTTCAATTTCAGATAAACCTGGTATAAATTATTTGGTATAAGTATGACCCATGTAATATTTGCCCCTTATTTATCTGAAATTCAGATTTAACTACACATCCTTTTTATTTCATTTTTTTGTTTGTTTTGCTTTTTAAGGCCGCACCCGTGACATTATGGAAGTTCCCAGGCTAGGGGTCGAATCAGAGCTACAGCTGCCAGCCTACACCATAGCCACAGCAAGGCATGATCCAAGCCACATCTGAGACCTACACTACAGCTCACGGCAACACTGGATCCCCAACCCACTGAGAAAAGCCAGAGATTGAACCCACATCCTCATGGATACTAGGCAGATTTGTATCCACTGTGCCACAATGGGAACTCCCTACCTCATCCTATATTTCATCTGGCAATCACACTAGCTGCCTTCAAAGCTGGAGTTAAACAGATCCTGAGTCACCTTTGTAAAGGACTTACAAGCAGTTGAGGGCCAAAAGTCCTTCTTAGGTCCCACAAGGAACTGAACCAAACTGACTCTGCTACTCCCAGTCGTCTCTCACACAGGCCACCCATTCCCATCCCCACTATAGAAAGTTGAAGAAACTTCAGACAGAGATTTGTTGTAATAAGATATTATCAGCCTAGGAAGGGAATAGTTTTTACCACCTCACCCCAAGCCAAGTGGAGGCATCTCCTTCTCTGGGTTGGATGATTTGGTTATGTACCTGAATTATTGACATGCCCTCTGACCTATGAGATAGCAGAGTTTTCTGTCCTGACAAGGATGCTTGCATTTCCCATGAGTTGACTCTTTGAAGGCACAGGGATCTGGAAGGGTCCTGAAGTGTAAAGTCAGAGGAGCCTAACCTCCCTCATGTACAGTGCAGTGATGAGGATCAGGTGGACCTTCCGAAGCATTCACAAGTGAATCTCATATGAGACAACATTTAGATGCCCGTTATGCAGAGAGCAATGATGGTCAGTTAATGAAAACTATAGAAGCCTCAGGAGTCAAAGAGAGATCTACCCCAGTTCCAGGTAAGAGAAAAGACTTAACTTCTCTCAACTCCCACTTCTCAACACATCAGAGTCAGGAGGGAGGAAGGAGGAAAGAACAGACCACAACTCTGCCCCTTGCCAAGTCCCTTAGACTGAATCCTCACAAGTGCTGAAGGAATGAAGATAAGGCCTAAACTAAATAGGAGACACACACTTTAAATTGGAATAGATTGGGCTAAAATTTTTAAACCAGAACACCAGGGATGCACTCAGAATGAAATGAAAGATGACAAGGGGAGTTGCCGTCGTGGCACAGTGGTTAACGAATCAGACTAGGAACCATGAGGTTGCAGGTTCGATCTCTGGCCTTGCTCAGTGGGTTGGGGATGCGGCATTGCTGTGAGCTGTGGTGTGGGTTGCAGACGTGGCTCGGATCCTGCATTGCTGTGGCTCCGGCATAGGCTGGCAGCTACAGCTCCGATTGGACCCCTAGCCTGGGAACCTCCATATGCTGCTGGAGCGGCCCAAGAAATGGCAAAAAGACAAAAAAAAAAAAAAAAGACAAGGAAAAGGAGATCTAACCAGACATGTTTGGAAATAGTAATTGAAGAAAAATAAAATTGTTTCACATTTGGACCTTCACCAAGTTCAGCCTCTTCCTGGCTTGCACTCACTAAGTATGCACAGAAGAAGTACAGTCAAGCCAGATTACATATAGGATCTTCAATCTAAGAACTCCTTAAGTAATGGAATGAGGCTCTGAAGTATAGGCTGGTGAGCTGCATAAAGTAGAGGTAGATTCCAGTTCATAAATATGGGCATCAGTTAAATTATGAGGCAATAAAGATCAGAAGTGTTAGGCCTCAGGAAACAGCTAGAAATAATGAGGTAGAAGCTTGAATCAGCTACCAGGTCCACTGTTGAGTTTTGGAGCTCCCAGGTACCTGGTGAGACAAAATGCCTTACCCGTGCACTTAGATTTGGAATTCTGCCCTTCAAGTTAGTGTCTCTGAAACGTAAGGTCATAGTTTCTTAAGGAAAAAAAAAAGGAGTATTATTAAACCATTTTAAAACTAGTGGATGAGAAAAGTTCTCTATATTATTTGAACTGAGATTCTTTGTAGCAGGTAACAGCAGGGCAGCCAACCACTAGTTTGAGATTTGCTTCTAACAACTGCGTAGACATTCCCTGGAGCATTGAAAACAAAGACTTGGTATGTATGAAGCTCCACAGAAGTACCATGGCCCCCACACTCATGTCACAAAATTACTTTTCTAACCTTGAGGTCCTGATTGTTGAAATTGTTCTTTTGGCTTTAGTCCTGTTTATACTCACAATACAGCCTAGCTTGCTGTTTGTTAGATATTTTTCTGTAGTAGTACCAATATTAGGTGGCGATTATGCCCCAGAAAAAAATATTTGTTTTGTTAAATGAATAAGGAATCATGATCTTTTCTTCTCATTGATTTTATTATTTGATATGTATTTAGAACTAACAATATATGCATCAAAGCACTATATAATGTAAATAAACTAGAATTGTGGTTTCACTGGTTAAGGAAATAAGATTTGCTGATCTTCTGACGGAGTTTCCCAAGTGAAATCAAAACTCAAAATACTAAATAATGCTGAAAATGTCTCTTTAGTGTTGTTGAAGTTTTTTTATTTAAAATGAAAAAAATCAATAAAATACCCAAGTCCCTCTAAATTGCTGACCACAAAGTTAAAACACCAAAAGAAGAAAAACAAAAATTTTATCCTAAGTACAAGATGCAGAAAAACTTGTGCCAATTCTCAGATGTGTTCAGTTGGGGCAGAAGCTAAGATGTGGCTATTTTCATAGTGAGTACACAGGGGGTACAGTAGTATTACCAAGTTCCTGCCACATGGAGCAACCTAAATAAACAAAATATCCATAATCCAATTTGCCAGCACTAATGATTACATGTGCTCCATGTAGTAGACAGAATTCTAAGACAATCCCCAAGATTCCTGTCCCTGGTATACGAGCCTTGTATAATCCCTCCCTTTGAGAGTGGGCCAGGTATAAATATGATGAGACAGACCCTCCAATGATTATGTTATGTCCTATAACACCAGTGTGCTTTAAGAAAGGGAGATTATCCTGGGTAGAACTGACCTAATTAGGGGAGCCCTTACAAGTGACTAAACTCTTCCTAGTGAAAGAGATGAGTAAGAAGGATTAAAGCATAAAAGGGCTTCCATGGCAAGAGAGATTTTCCCACTACTAACCATGAAGGAGGAAGGGGCCAATATGCCAAATAATGCAGGTGGCTACAACTACAGTGAAGGCAATCCTACCAAGAGCTGAATAAACAAGGAAGTGGATTCTTCCCCCAGAGCCTCTATGACACAGAAATGTAATCTAGCCAAAACTGACTTTTAACTTGTGAGACCCTGAACACAGAAGGACTCAACCCTGCTTGGACTTCTGACCTATAGAACTGGAACTGGAAAATGTCTGCTATTTTAAGTCACTGTGTTTGTTAAGTGTGGTGCAGCAATAGAAAATGAATAAAGAAACAACGGTTGGAGTTCCTGCTGTGGCACAAAAGGTTAAGGATCCAGTGTTGTCACAGCTGTGGCGAAGGTCACATCTGTGGCTCAGATTCAATCCATAGTCTGGGAATTTCCACATGCCACAGATGCACCAAAAAAAAAAAAGAGAGGATAACCATTATCACTTAAAATTGGTTTGATAGAAAGGTGACAAATTAATCTCATAAAATTATGAATTAACTTTATAAAGTAAGTAAAAAATAGTATAACCCTAATCCAGTCGTGAGTACATCACACAACTCATACTGAGGTATAGTCTACTAAATACCTGACCAATACTCCTCAATACTGTCAAAATCATGAAAAACAAGGGAAAAAAATCATCACAGACCAGAGGAGACTAAGGAGACATGTAACTAAACACAATGTAGTATCCTGGATGAAATCTTTGTGTGTGTCTTTTTTTTTTTTTTTTTTTGCCATTTCTTGGGCTTCTCCCTTGGCATATGGAGGTTCCCAGGCTAGGGGTCCAATCGGAGCTGTAGCCACCAGCCTACGCCAGAGCCACAGCAACGCAGGATCCGAGCCGCGTCTGCAACCTACACCACAGCTCACGGCAACGCTGGATCGTTAACCCACTGAGCAAGGGCAGGGATCGAACCCGCAACCTCATGATTCCTAGTTGGGTTCGTTAACCACCATGCCACGATGGGAACTCCTGGAGGAAATCTTGTAAGAGAAGTAGGTCATTAGTAGAACAACTGAATAAAGTCTAGAGTTTAGTTTTAAAATAAATAAATAAGCTAGCAAGATCTGCAAAGTATCATTGAAATATCTAATTTAAATGAATTCAGTAATGAGCAAGTGAAGTTTAAATATATTTAATTTCATATACATCAAATGCTATGGTTTTTGTCATGTGCTAATTTAATAAAATATCATAAAAATTATTTAGAGTCACTATTTTTAAAATGTAACACTTCAAAAAAATTTTTTTCAAAAAAGCAAGTATAACATGCAAAAAATATACAGCTCTGGCATACTGATCTTTTCTTCATGGTCTCAGTGCATCCCCAAGGTCAGTCCAAAGCAAAAGTAAGAAGTGTAATATCCTAAGGCTTTTCATTCTGTTCCATTGCTAACATAGGTCAGGCAGTAGTCAGAAGATTAGAAGATGTCATCCTCTAATCTGAGCTTCTGATACTTAAGAGATCACTAGAGAACCCACAAGTTTAAAGATTCTCTTCCAGAATGTTTAATGTGCTTTTTAAAGGTGAACTCAAAGATTTACCTGCAGAGGGGAAAGAGATCATGCCCAGGTCTCGCCACAGCCAGCATGACACTGTTAACATCAAAAGCAGTACATTCCTTATACTGCTTTAATTATCAGTGCTAATAGAAGAAGCACATGGCAATAAATTCAGGATTTAGCTGGTAAAGGAAAGCTAGTTTTCATGTTTCATTTTTAAAAGCATTATATTCCTATTTAACTTTAAGTGTCCTTGCATGTTCTTTCAGACTAGTTCTTGCTATATTCTATAAAGCTCTTATTGAAGCAAAGAAAAGGAGACCACTAGAATTTTCTTTTTTCCCTTCAATTATTTACTGTCAATACTCATCAAAAAAGATCACAGACTGTAGATATACTGCCCTTTTTGCCTTAAGATGATCAAGATTTTATCAGATTTTTGAACTACTATTTATCCATTTGAGAGCATGTGCATATGCTATTATGTTTACAATGCATTTTCAGATACATTATCACATAGTTTTATTCAGAACAAGCTTACCCAAGGGTTAGAAAGGACAGAAATGATTCCCTCTATAAAGAAAAGGAAATCCAGGCTGGAATAGGTAGAGTTGACTACTAATGGATCTGAATGAGATATTTTGCTCCCTAGTCCAATGCCGTTTGCAAATGGGTGTGCCTCTGGCTTCTTTTTCTTGCCCCTTTTTGCCATCCACTGCCATATTCAGTAGGGACTACATGTCACTGCTAAGCTTTGGCTACTGAGTCTCCCCAAATTCCAGGCATTCCTGCTAGCATTTTGACTGTTTGGGGCTCCTTACTAATCTCTCTTCCCTCAACAAAACCTAGAAATCCTGCTCAAGCTCTGTTCCCATAGTGAAGCCTTCTCATTTGTCTCAGGTAAGGACAAACTCATGGATAACTAAAGAGCACTTGGTCCTGGACCTCACGCAAAGAAGTTTAGACTCTGACACTGTCTCAGGATGAGGCTATGTGGACAGTCACAGGAAGAAATATCCTAGAATTTTAAATTTGTATCTAATCCTTAACCATATGACCTACATGTAGTATACCAACACTACTATATTTTTATAAATCCTATAATTGCCATTTGAGTGATATAATGAATTGTGATTTTATTTTTTTTTTAGGGCCTTGCCCAAGGCATATGGAGGTTCCCAGGCTAGGAGTCAAACTGGAGCGGTAGCTACTGGCCTACACTACAGCCACAGCAATGCCAGATCCAAAGCAGGTCTGTGACCTACACCACAGCTCACAGCAACACTGGATCCTTAACCCTCTGAGCAAGGCCAGGAATTGAACGCACATCCTCATGGATACTAGTCAGGTTTGTTAACTATGACTCCCTAATGAATTGTAATTTTAAGTGTTAATTTGTTTAACATAAACATTTGAAAATCACCACAGTTGTTGAAACACTGTTTCTACATTACTTTTTTTCACTGGAAATAGTTTCAATATCTGAAATGAACATGATTTATCTCAAATTTTAGGAGGTCCCCATTTCAAGGAGATTTATATCTTCATTAAAAAAAGATGAACAAAAAATGAATAAATATAGATTCATAAATTTACTTACACCATGTCCTAAGTAACATCATCTTTTTAAAATAAAGAGCTGGAACAGTGCCTAAAGGCTAGTATCTATTTTAACAGATGCATTGTTTGTTAAGAAATCATGACAGAAAATAAGCAACAGAATTTGAAATGAGTTTGGTTGGTTAGTTCAGAGAACTAGCATTTCTCAATCTCAAAGATAACTTGTTTACAGGGAAGAGCAAGAAGCAGAAGAGTTAATAAAGTGACGTTTAAAAGTTCAGTCTCTTCGTGTTTAGAGCAATTCATACAATAATTTTGTATACAGAATAATGTCAGTGCATTTCTAACCCATCTCAAACACCCCTTCCTTAACCACTTCATTAAGTAGTGTCCAGAAGTCCCAACCCTCTTTCCTGTCAATTCATTCTTCAGGTGTTCCACACTATTTTTTCTCATTCCTCTTAGGCTCGTCTTCTCTCAGAAGGGCACTTTCCCAATTTCATTTTAACAAATCTTCAGCTATGTATACAGTACAGAAAAGCACCATAGTCCTAAGACATGTTAAACAACAGAAACTTTTTAAAAATCTTTTATGGTAGTTGATTTACAATGTTCTGTCAATTTCTGCTGTACAGCAAAGTGACCCAGTTATACACATACATACATTCTTTTTCTCACATTATCCTCTATCATGTTCCATCAGAAGTGATTAGATACAGTTCCCTGTGCTATACAGCAGGATCTAATTGCTTACAAAAACTTATACTTGTATCCTAGGAATTGATACATGTTTTATTCGGATACATATTTTGTTATCCACTTCTGCTATCTGTACTTTCATATCCAACACTGCTCTTCTTACTGGAAACCCTTTTCTTGGAAAGTCAACCACAACCATCACAGGTTGAATTTAAGTTGCATTTGTCATGAATAAAGATACATTTTCATTCCTACCCCTATTTTTAACTATAAACAATGTACTGCTTTTAATTCTAAATAATTTGTTTTTCTCTTTTTAATAAAAGAGTCATGCCAACTATCCAGATTTGAAGGGTTTCCTACTTGAGGAGCTACAGCAATAAAGACTGGCACCAGCCCTCATGCCTAGAGACAAAAATATTTACTAGTGCCTGCAACCAAATCCTACTGGCATTTCAAGAAAAAAGTGTACTTTGCCCTCTCTCTCTCTCTCTCTCCCCCTCTCTCTCTGTTTTCACGTGAGTCTTTTTTGTGCAGAAACACAGCATATTTCATTTAGACAGATGTCATTGTTCCTTTAATCTGGGAAGCTGGCTGGGAAGGTTGAAGTCAAAAAGGACAAGATGGCATAGTTACATGTGGCCGAAGGTAATGCATCCTGGGCAGGCCAAAGAGAAATTTTTCTAATGATCCAAAGGACTGATTTAGTAAGCCAAATTCTCCCCAGTGTCTGGATAGAGCTCATGAGAGCCCCATGGAAGCAGTAGGGAAATAATTCTCCACTTCTCAGTGATGAGGAAGTTAATGTCCAGGAAGTTTTATGACTCAAGCAGGAATCTATAACCCCAATCCAGTTTTCTGTATCTTGGACTAACCTGCCATAAGGCAAGAATTCACCATTCTAAGAAGCAATTTAAATACATAAAATATTTAAAATTACCCCCAAATGATTGTTGATTCGGATCATTACCACACTTATTATTGTATTATATTTATCGGTAGTGGAGACCAGAAAAAACAGAGAAACCAAAATGTCAGCCAAACAAAAGAAGGACATACAGTCAATGACTGCATGCCCATCTCATATTTAGGAGCTCAAAAGCTGAGCAAAAAGCAAGCATGTACCTTAGGCAAGAGAGCAGTAGCAAAAACACACATTTACAGATTATGCAAAGGGCAAAAGATTCAGAGTCTGCATTATTCAGCACAAAGAATCCCCAAAAGCTTTGAAGACATGTCCTTTTAATGAGAAACAATAGTTTGCAGCCAGATGCTCCTCGTCATTAGCAACACGTTAGCACCAGAAAGACACACAAAAGCGGGCCATGAGCCCAGTGCTTGGAAAATAAAGGCCTCAGTGGATAAGTGCACCTATTAATGTAAATGGTTCTGAATGGATTCAGCTTCTACTCCAAATTTGTCATTTAACAGCAATAAAAATAATATGTCATTCCAAGAAAAAAAAAAGTTATCCGGTATATCTGGAGATACCTAATTTTTTACTAACTGTGATCAGATTCTGTTGCCTGAATATAAGAACCACAACAATAAAAAATTCTCTTGAAAATACTGGCATCTTTTGTCTTGGTTTTACACTTGTGACAAAATGGCTAACATTATTCCGATTTGCAGCTGTTTTATTGTTGAATGGAAGTAGTCTAAATATATTTCCATTTAATAATAGAAATGAGATAGAAAATGAGCTTCATGGCAAAGTTGCCATGAAAGAAATGTGAGTAAATGAACTAATGATATCATACCATACTGCGATTTCCTCTTTTCATATGACTTGAAGAAAAGGCAGTTTAATTGATATCTGCTTACCTATGAAATTAAAATCAAAATAAGTATATTAAAGTATCATCATATTACAATAATATCTAAGACTTCCTAGCTGCATGACCTTGACCCCACTATGAAACCTCTGTAAACCTCTGATTTTTCATCTGTGAAATGGGAATGGTAAAAGGGTCCACTTTATGGGGGTGTTGTGAAGATTAAAGAAATAATCCATATGCAGCATTACGAAAAGCTCTAGTATTTAAGATATATTTTGATTTTTTTTACTGAGATTTAAAATTTAAAGACATCTTAGGAAAATTTCAAATTTTTTATCCAGGAATTTTATAAGCAATTTTACATTTGGGAATTATGATATGTATTTTAAATATGCCCATAATATCAAATAATAAAAACAAATCAAATTCACCGTCTAAGCTCTTTCTCCATAGAGGTGCATTAATGCAAATTAGACAGAATGACTCTTCCCAGTTATAATTGGGCTGAAATGAGGTGGAAGGAACAGAAAGACAATTAACTTTAGCTTTTTTA
Organism: Phacochoerus africanus; assembly: GCF_016906955.1. Taxonomy (NCBI): domain Eukaryota; kingdom Metazoa; phylum Chordata; class Mammalia; order Artiodactyla; family Suidae; genus Phacochoerus; species Phacochoerus africanus. Next base: position 79,757,688 of record NC_062554.1, read on the forward strand.
TTTTTTTGTTGTAATCTCCAACAGTTCGGAATAGGTTTTAGTGCCTGATGGCTGTAGACTGTCAATTCTGCCAGGCAAAATTATTCAGAGACCTTCAAGGGGCTTTGTTTATCTCATTTTTCAATTAACCTCTGCGTTTTAACTTCCTTATACTGCCTATGCCAATTCACACCAAAGAACAAATAAAATAAAAAAAAAAAATCCCTGTTTGCTGTCATTATGTCTTTGCTTCACAAATCAAGTTTTATTTTTCCTTTTTTAATGCATAAAGAAAATGCATGAAGGATGTATATTTCAGACTTCAGAAGGCCAGCAAAATAGCAAATGATTTAATATAAACTTTTTTGTGTGTTAGTATTTTCCCTTTCTTTTCTTTTACTTGTTTCTCCACGTGAGGTAACAGAAAAGTTTAGCACTACTGAGAGCAAAGATGAAAGTAGGCTTAAAGGCTAGGATTTTTGTTATCATCTTCGCTAGAGATTTCAAGGTCTACATGCTTACCCATGAGACAAGAGATCAGGATCCATTTCTTCTTCCCTGAGAGTCAATGTCACTAAACTTAAATCTAAATCCATGTATCACTTTCAAACATATGTTAATGGTGCTAAAATACCTCCCCCTCATTTTTGATAAATCAGTGCCAGGATAAAGGTAGCTTTTAGATAAGCATGTCCAGATTTTTCTCACATCATTTAAAACAGCATTGAAATTTTAATCCTTAAACTGATAAAGTTCCATTCTGACAATTAAAATCCCATTTTTAAAAAGTGCCAAATGGAGTTCCTGTCGTGGCACAGTGGAAACAAATCCGACTAGGAACCATGAGTTTGGGATTCGATCCCTGGCCTGGATCAGTGGGTTAAGGATCTGGCATTGCCATGAGCTGTGGTGTAGGTCGCAGATGCGCCTCAGATCTGGCATGGCTGTGGCTGTGGTGTAGGCCGGCAGCTGCAGCTCTGATTAGACCCCTAGCCTGGGAACCTCCATATGCCATGGGTGCAGCTTTAGAAAAAACAAAAAAAATAAAAATAAAAAATAAAAAAGTGCCAAATGATGCAAAGAATACACACTATTTTCTGTTTTACTGCTCAGGGACTAAAAATATGAAATTTAGTATGTTTCTTATGTTTAAAAACTTCTTTAAAAGCATACAATAAATGTTTAATGTGAACCAGGTATAATATAACCTACAGGTTATTTAATGGGTAACTGTAAACTTAAGGCTAGCCTGGTTATTTGTGAGCATTAAGAAAAATATACAATCACGGAGTTCCCGTCGTGGCGCAGTGGTTAACGAATCCGACTAGGAACCATGAGGTTGCAGGTTCGGTCCCTGCCCTTGCTCAGTGGGTTAACGATCCGGCGTTGCCGTGAGCTGTGGTGTAGGCTGCAGACGCGGCTCGGATCCCGCGTTGCTGTGGCTCTGGTGTAGGCCGGTGGCTACGGCTCCGATTAGACCCCTAGCCTGGGAACCTCCATATGCCGTGGGAGCGGCCCAAGAAATAGCAACAACAACAACAACAAAGACAAAAGACAAAAAAAAAAAAAGAAAGAAAAACATACAATCAAGAACACCAGCAATCAGGCAAAGGTGTTTTTGAATGGACTGCACGTTTCAACATAAAGAAAATAAGTATTAATGGATATCTTTAAATAATGAGTCAATTTAATGGAAAGTGTATAGAAGCCCTATATATGAGGGGAGGAATATCAATGCCGTCCAATAGGTAAAAATAGAAATATGCATTTCTGAAGTTACCAAGTAAGCATGGACAGACAACTGCCATTATCTTCTTCTGAAAATAAATACTGGTGGGCCCAAGAAATTCCCTAAGTATTTGCGAGGCTCCCTGTAATTAACACTTTCACTTCAGATTAAGAAACAGAATTGTATAGAAAGATTCCATAATGGCTGAATTACAGAATTAATTCATATTTCCACTGAACCAACTCATTAGGTGACCTAAGAGTTCCCTATAAACTAGCCTTAAGCCCTAACCTGAATGAATCACATCTCCATATAAGAAGTAAATTCAATCTAAAGTCATTACAATGTTTTTTTTTTTTCTTTTAAGACATCAATGCTGAAGTTAACATTTCAAAATTCTTGCTTTACCATTGTAGTACCACTAAAGAAAGACCTGGTCTGACCTCACCAATTTTTTTCTTATAAGAAAAAATAGTCAGTAACAGCTTTTGAGAATTACAAGCCTAGCATGGATTTGAACTAGATTTGTAATCCAACAAATATAACTCTCTATATCCTATTCATCCTTATGAATCTGGCAGAAAACAATTTGATACTTTATTCTTTAGAAGAAAAATCAGTCATTGAAAAATCATCATAAGCAAAAAATATGTATCTAATTTCAAGGAAAAAAAAACAAGCAAAAATTAGAAATATAATTTTAATAAAGAAAAACTGAAAACTCAAGTACATTTTTAAAAACAGAAAATGTTGAAAACATAATGCTAATTCAGAGAAATGTTCTATACTCAAAGACAATAAGCCTCCAGATTCTACTCTTCAAAAGAATGGCGAAGTGTAACAGCAATAGCCCCAAAGGAATTAATATAGCACTCTCTTTCATCTTTTTGGTGTTAACAAATTTCTTCCTAACTTGCACAACCTGACTTTTAACTGACAGTCAAAAGGGCCTGCAAACGTCTATGAAAATTTGTCTAAGCAAATTTTGATGCTGTCACCAATTTTCCTTTTTGCTCAAGACAAAGGGGATGCCAAAGGATTATGAACTGTACCCTCATCACTACTAGAGATCTCACTTTTCAGATCACTGGATCCAGAGATATGTCCCACAGAGGCATGCCGAGGGCGAGGAAAACTAACTCAAGAATATTCTTGTTGACATCAGATACCTTAGCATGGATAAAGCCATCACCTCCATCATTTGCAAAAGCAAAGCATAGGAAAGAACACACTAATGTTCATATTATACTTTAGAAATTTAAAACATTAACTAATGACATATTTTGATGTGGCCTTTGGCTTTTAATGGTACATAGAAAGTTGGCCAATCATGAAGAAATGTTTTATGCTTCCCAACATTGGTATGTAAACATTTCAGCTATGTATATACAACAAATGTTCAACGTGTATGCATATGTGCTTATACATCGAGTTAAACAGGTAGTTGAAAAACAAGTAGTGTTCTTTATTCTTTTCCTTATAGAAAACATTTTGTTTTGAACAAAACCAAAATCCTAAATATTTCATAATCCAAATACAATATTCATTGATTTGTAAGGAAGCATTTGTATTGATTATTTATATTTTTCTAATTCTTCCCATATACAAGTTAATATTGAGTTTTCCAAAGACAGCATTTCTATTGATAAATAGTGTCAATCCATTTAAAATTTTGTTTCTTATTCCCTATACAAAACACACTCATTAAAGTAAGTTTAATGTTTCAATCACCCTCATAGGGCACTAGAGAATAAAGTGTGAAATCATAATATTCTAATTGGACTTCCAAAAGGATGATAACAGCACAGTGTACTGTGATCCTATAGGATGGTAGAGGTCTACACAGGATTCTTTAGATCTCAGAGAAGAAACCGAACTCACTCGCAAGGGGGCAAAGCACACTGTAAGACTTATGAAAAAGTGAAAGGAATCCACTCAATAAAAGATGATAAAAGGCTTCTGTCCAGGAAAATTACCATAGTTCATCTAATCTATTATGCTTTCAGGGCTAAGACACACCATTATTTTATGTACAACCAAGAATTCTTTAAATTACCAATCATTAAGTATAAAGCAGCAGGGATTTAATATATATTCCTACTTCATATATACTAAAGTGTGGGAAATATGAATCTCAGAATCATTTATGTTGAGGTATATAAAAGAAACCAATATTTGAAGAGCTTAAAGATACAGGTTTTGTGTTATAAAAAGTGGAAATTACAAACATCAAAGTCTAAGAGGTTGGTGAGGGGTAAGTGTGTGTGCATGCATGTGTGTGTGTCTGTATGTGCTAGAGTGGAGAAGAAAAGACAAATCCAAGATTTTGAAGATGACTGAAAAGAAGAATGGGAAATTAAGGTGATCTTGCATAATGGGAAGCAAAGGATATAAAGCGAAGTAGGCATGGAGGTAATGACGTGACCTGGTTTTCTTATTGGGACTTTGGACCAAAAGTCTTTCTATACCAGGCCAGAATGGAATGTCTGGCCTAAGTATAATAATTTCCACAGTCTTGCAAGAGTCTGAAGTTAGTTGCAAAGCCCATCATAAGCAGAGATGCAGGCAATCACAGCTATGAAGACAGTCTCAATTTGTGTCTGGGCAGCTGCTGTTAGGACTTCAAAGAAAATGTGGGTGATGAGATGCCATAGAAATTGTGTATCCCCAGGTGCAGAGATTCAGACAAACACCAAATTTTTAAGTAAACATTATATTAAAGTGTTAGTAATAAAATCTTTTCTCTTTAATATTCACTCAAAGTACCCACTGACCTTAAAGTAAAATTAAGTACAGCCCAACTGTCCTGAGAGAATTAATCATTTCTTTATCAGCAGTCAGGAATCACTTTCCCAAATGCCAACTCTTGCCCTCTAATAATTCACTCCTACCTTCTGTGGATCCCTGGTTGTGTGCCCAAGCCCTCTCCATGACCTCAGCAGAACAAGTTGGCTGCATTGCAGTCTGTCCTTGAAGACCACCTGGGAGCCTCGGATCGTGCCCAGTGCAGCAGTCTGTTGGAAACGGGCTACTGCCAGCGCGGAGCAGGGAACACCTGTGCCTCACCGTCTGCACTGGCCATTCTTCCACTCCCAAGGATCTTGTACGATTCAGGTCAAGTCTTTCTCCAATGATAATGTGGGTATGGCTAGTCCTCAGTTCAACTTGCCCCCACTACACCATCAGTGCAGAATAATGACTTGGGAAATGTGTGAAAGAAATCAGAAATTAGGGATTGAATCAACTTTCCTTTAAGCTTCCAAGTACCATTTATAAAACTAGGATTTTATTCTCTAACCCTACATCAAGCAGGAGCCAACTTGTTGTAAAGGTACCCCAAACACACACACATACACATTTCACATGGTTTAGCTTGAACCATAACCATACAATTGAATTAAGACTCAACAACCAATCTCATAAATATTTGTGGAGTTTTCAGTTTCCACTTGGCACTGTGCTAGATGCTGGGGCTCCAGGCATTATCCAAGCCTTTAAGTAGCTCAGTCTACTTGCAAAAATATAGTAATTTAATAAAATGTAGAACAGATAAGGAAACACTAAAATCTACAAAATTATGTTCTTTCTCAAAGCATACTTTCAAGATCATTCAAGTTAGACCTATAAACAAAAACAGACTTCATAAATGGAAGATGTTTCTGTTTTTCTAAACCTGGTCCCAAACTCAGCTTCTGCACCTTCTGGGCCCCTCTGCTGTTTGGTTTAATATAAAATTAATATGTCAGTTTTCAAAACATCTGAAAATATGTATTACATTAGAGATATTTTAAGTTTTTCCTTTATATCCTGCTAATGAATTGATTTAAGGAAAATATGTTTGGTTTGGTTTGGTTTTTGGATTCCAAGCACATGAGATCTCAGTAAGTACTACCTGAGCAGTGACTCTACTACATCGGCCTGTTTTACCACCAGTGGCTATCTTTATCTAGTAGTTTCTCCTTCAGAGGTAAGAATGAGCTTTTTAAAATCCTATGCCTTTAACACAGTGCATAGGAAAAGTTTTAATTGGAAATCAGTTTATTGGGGTGCTGGTATTATATGTGGCTGTATACTTGTTTCAAAAATGCGAAGGCACAGCATGTGCTTCATTTTTTGGTTTTTATTACTCAGGTGATATAAATAAATTTCAAGTTTTGAGACTAAACTAAATCTCAGGTTTTGAGACTAAATCACCTTGGAGTTAATAATTTTCTTTTTAATCTATAAGAGAAGAAGTTTGAGTGAGTATAATACTATTTTTTATTTATATATGCATCAAATTTCAATTATATTTTAAAACTCTGACTAGTTAATTTTGAGATATTTGTGAGATCATGATGACAAACTACAGACTTTTATTTTAATATAAACACTCCCCACAAAGCAGTCATTCCACTTTACTACCAAAGTAAGGAAAAGGAGTCTGCTTTTCTTTTCTTTTTTTTTTAAATTGGCTTCTGGTGAACTCTTTAAATACTTATAAAAGTATAATATAAAAATTATCAGTATTCACACAGTAATTCTAGCTCATTTTTTAAATTAGTAGTGAGTACATTAAGATACTGGAACATTTGAAAAACTGAAGTCACAGACCAAAGTTTTGGACTTTAAGGACACTTCGAGGAGACAGAACTCAAGGACTTTGCCCAAGACTAGAATTACCAGATTCTTATCACTGCCTGACCAGTCTCATTGTAATGCCCCTCCCCCCACCTTGAGCAACACAGCCTACTCCTCCCTGCCCCTCCTAGGAAAGGCATGTGGCCCCGCTCCTTACTCCAGCCCTATAGGGCCTTATATGCCCCCAACCAACCAGCAAGTCCATAATAAGACCCCTCTTTCCCCAACCAATCAGCAAATTATCAGGTGTACCTGCAAAACTTCTCCTCTCCACGGGCTATAAAAACAGACCTGATCAAATGCTCGGGGCTGGCTCTCCCTGATTGTCAGGAAGTCACCCCTCTGTTCTTGCAATGCCTCTTATCTAAATAAACTTCTTTCTCTTCACCTTGCCATGCGGGAAAATTCTTCTTTCCTACCAGTGTGACAGACCATGACAAAAAGTTCGAGACTCCAAACCTTGCTCCATCATCTGATGGTGATAACACTTGAATAAGTTACTTAGATCTTTTTGTGGGTCAGTCCCTTCATCCATAGAATGAGACTAGTAGTGCCCCTGAACAAGATCCATGTAAGATTTAAATAATAGAAAACATGTATTAAGTGCTTATTGTGTATTATTAACCTAAGCACTTTACATGTATTAATTGAATCCTGAAAATTATCCCAGTAGTAGATACCATTATTACATCCATTTTATCCATGACAAACTTAAGGCCTTGAAAAGTTAAGTGGCCCACCTCATGGTAACAAGGACTCTATTTGTAGCTCTCTCCCAGAGAATAGGATTACAAGGTCAGAGCCATAAACTCTATTTACAGTGCAAAGTAAGTAGCTGAAAGAACTCAGCCAAAATGGTTACTTGATCATCAATAAAATGAGGTTGGATAAATGGTAGCTTACTTTTCCCTACTTAAAAGTGTTTTCAAAAAGCATAGTTTCCCTCTTCCTGCTGATGAAAGCCACAAAGTAAATGCATGACATGAGGTGCTCTAGGAGATAAAATGTCATTTCCATTATTATTTTAAGAAATGTTCAGTTGGCGGTGAAAAGCCAGAATCTAAGAAAGGTATATTAAGTCCATATTGTAGAAACAATATTTCTTTCATACTCTCTGCTTCATATTTTATGGTTGTAAATAGAAAATTATTAAAATATATAATATGGAAATGGAAAAGCTAAAAGTATAAAAGAATATTATTCATTCTGGGATTAATGAGGTAAATCCTTAGTATATGTTATTTGCAAAAAGATCGGAATTTCAAAAATAAATTGCTCCACCCCAAATATTCTCCTTTCCCCTTTTGGTTATATCAGCTGCTAGGGCTTACATGGAGCATCTCTCTGAAACTGCATATGCTACTCTAGTCTAAGCCAGACAGGATTTGTCTTAAGTCCTTTTAGAGTACACTCAGAAATAATATAAAGTGGGGTAAAAAGCATGTAGCACCTGCCATTGACTAAGAACTTGCCTTGTATTTGCAGTGTTGAACCTGATGACTACTTCTGATCTTCCAAACTGTGAACTCTGCATTCATATCTCTCAAGGTTGGATGTCTGCCTTCCTGAATATACCACCAGTTCTCTTCAGAACACCCTATTTTCCTGCCCCGGCAGCGCAATACATATACAGAGCCTAATAATTTACCCGACTCCATGGAGAAGCATGGATTCATGAGAACTGTTTCAGCTTCAGTGTAAACAATTTAAAAATGCCAGTCCTGGGTCAAATGTGATATAAGAGTCAGAGAGGCACCAGATTTTGGCAAGAGATATTAAATCACAACCAGTGCAGCCAAGATATCATCCCTAAATTATAAGAAAAGAAACAGTAGTTTCTTTAATATATTATCCTGGTATTTTGAGTTTACTTTTGGAAATTCCGGATAAATCCAAAAAAAACACCAAAGATATCACTGTGCTCATTCTATTCCAAGTGACTATTTTTTCCTATCTACTCTGGTTTGTTCTTTGGGTAGAATATACTTAATTCCAAAAAATAAGGTTTATATGCCCAGAGTGTCACTTCAAAATATAAGTAGGAGGATTTAGGCTACTTTTGTCAGCACTGAAATGAAGGAAAAAAAATCATGACCATTAGGCATACACCTGGTCTCTCCTCAAAATGAAGAAATATGGAAATAAAAGAGAAACTGAGAAATAATCATGCACTGGTTTTACCCCAAAAAAAATATATTCTGTATAGTGAGGTAGAGTACTATCATACAGATTGAGAAACTTAGTATCTTCACTGATATATTTTTCCATTCAAAATATTTTCATCAAAAAAGGTAAAACACAATTGTTTATGAATAATTTTAAGAAAAAATACATATTACAAATGATATGAAAATGGATGTGCCTATAGCGTTAATAGTTGTTTCTTGATATGCTTTTTCTTTAAAATAGTCTGATTACGGCAGCTTAAAATTAATCCCCTTTCACTGATCTTGGAAGAGGATTTTTAGCAAGTAATTCTATTTAAATTACTACACAGAATTAATCCTTTTCATTGCTTAAGGCAAAAGGGAAACCAGAGAAAAACAAAGAATATAAAGTGGGGTTGAGATAGTTACATTCAATTCTTTCTTTCTTAATTGAAAAATTGAATGAGGTATTTTGTATTATAAGTAAATCCCTCCTCTGTATTTATTTTGCTTCTTTCTAAGGGAATAAAAGTCATGTCTTACAAAGCAGATACAAAGTACTAGTTGTACATCTGAGTGAAAATTTGTGATCATTTCCATAATACATAAAACTAATATTCCTGTGTCAATCAAAATGAAAGGTAATAGAAAAACAACATGAAGAAATTTTTCTCCTATTCTGAACTCAAAAATCCTAAATTGTGCCTATCTCTCTGAGTTAGGCAAAAATGTATCTTGTCCAAATTTGACAATAAGCTAATCATTGAAGCTTTACATGCTGTATTTTGTTTTTTTTGGTTTTTTTCAATTGTAAGATTTTTTGGAAACAATTTTAAAAAGAAAATGAGGAAAACAATATGTTCTTATGGTCCATGATGGTGATTGTCAACATATAGGGAATAAGCTAGAGAAAAGAATGAAAAAGAGGCAAAGTACATATATGCATTGTCTTTCAGGAAGTTTCATTACAACATATCTACTTAAGTACAATTGGCTTGAACTTAGCCATGTAACATTAAAGTACAGCAAGAAATGAGCTCAGTGTTCTGCTGTGCAGAGCCAAAAAATACGGGTTCTGGCACCATGGAAGAAAGAAGAGATATTACAGGGCAACCAGCAGACTCTGACACACTTTGCCTCTTTAGCCACCCACAGATGATTCCTCCCATATGTGGAACCAACTCTGCCTCTCCACAAGGGACCCGGTGCTAAAGTCCCATCCAGTTTCACCATCCAGCTCGAAGTCCAGGATGCCTGGGTGATATGCTACATCAAGTGTGGATATGGTAAGTCATGGTCTGAGAAGCTATGAAATACAATTTCTTTTCCCCTTCCCAGTATCCAATGACAAAGCAGAAAAAGAGGGAAATTTTAAGTACATAACTATTACTGGTTCTTTGAAATTATCAAAACCAGCTTTGCTGCCATAGCTGGCTTGGAAATTGCTTTATATCTTACTAAAGTTGCTGCCTTGTTTTGGGTAACAGAAGCAGTTGGTTACTCTAACCCTGGAAGGCCTTAAACTCTCAGTTTGCATTCCAGCTAGAGGCAGAGACGGTGATACTTAATAGAGCAATATTTCCTCCATCTCTGCTTTCATCTTGGCCAACTCTATCCTAAGTAAATATCTCACTTCTAAAACGTGTTAAAAGCTACAACAACAACAAAAACAAAATTTGGAGTTATTCTTATCATTGTCCCTATGACTTTCAGGATAAGCAGGAAGATGGACTGCATTCCAAGAGACCTTTGGGGATGGTGTTCCCAAATGTTTGTAATGACATAATTGAGGTCACCAGCCTTCCAACCTGCAATGAGTTCTTGTTACTGGGCAGCTTATACAATCCAACACCACATGTTAATTGTGGCATCTCATTTCTGATAAGAAAATTTGAATTCCTTAAGAATAGGTTAAGTTACAAGTGACAGAAAACCCAAAATAACAGTAGACTGGACAAAGAAAAAGTTTATTTCTCTCTTACTTACACTCTTGGTACATGGTCCACAAGTTCTGGGTCCCAGGCTCCTGCTTTGCTGCCATTGATTATTGGTGTTCTAGATTTTGTTTATTGATATCTGGGGTACATTTCCACCTCTTTTTTCAAAATGTCCAGGAGGCAGATGACCACACTTTGCAGACTCCCTAGCAGGTAGGGTTCCAAAGGTAATGTTAGTTGTGTTGGTGAGATGCATTTGGAAAGTGAAAGTAGGGCAGAGGTTATCTTACAATAGTGGATACAGTGGTGGCTCTCAAAAATTTCCAAGAGATGTGAGTGTTTGCAGAAGCCAAATTCTAGACACTACTCTTTAGTAGAATGGGCAGCCACGGTGATGGCAGAGGGGACAGCAACAGCAGCAGCTGCCAGACCACTGCCTCACAGGTACAATGACATGAACTTCAACTTCCACTCTGCCAACCCTTCTGATAACTGTGCTCAGTCCCTGTCTGCTTTGGATACCTGGAGTGGTTTCTACTTTCTGGCCTGAACTATGGCTAATATACTTCCTATCTTATCCTCATTCCATGTTTGAAGCTGAAGCAGACTCACCCCTTCCATACCTATATTTCCCTCTGAAGAAAGGAACAGAGGGTAGTAGAAGGCAAGCAGCCTCCTCTTAAGGGCATGATCTCAAAGTAGCATTTATCACTTCTACTAAAAAGCATCGAACAGTCACATGGTCACATCAAGCTGCAAAGTAAGCCAGAACAGCAGACAGCAGCCAGACAAACATATGATCAGCTAAAACTTGGAAAATGTAATCAATGAAAGGAAAAAGAGAAGAATTGGGTATTAGGGGACAATTAGCAATCTCCACTATGGATCCCCGCACCACATCACCTACTTTCAGCAACAAAGCCACTGTCATTTTAATTAAGAAAAGGGTAGTTATTGAAAAAATAAGTGACAAGAGTAAAAAACAGACAACTCCGTTTCACCATTTCAGTAGTAGCCAACTACAGGCCAGAAACAGGAAAAGTTCACTTTGTCATAAATTTAACTCTATCAATAAAACAAGTTATTGAATTCCTTTCTTCTCATCCAGTCCTCTGAGATCTACTACAGCCTTCCTCACACACACTCACACATACACGCACTGTCAAGCAGTGCATTTCAGTTTTCTGCTTTGTGTTAGACAAGCTTCCGTTATTGTCTACTAACTCCCCAAGATCTTTGCTGTTTGAGGCACAAAATTCAGTACCATATTTAGTCACATCTTATTTTATTAAGAGATTTTTATTATGACCCTTAGTCATGACCTTTACTATTTCCTTTTTGTGGCCTCTCTTTTCAAATGATACTGTTCTAAAAAGTCAGACCCCAATTAGGAAACATTTTCTTTGCTTCAGAGAAGCTGGTGGCATTTTCAAAGCTCTTAGTTTAGTGCCTTAAAGAGTTTGGACAGAGAGCAGCACTTGAATCCTATAATTATACTGTGTTTGGAGCATGGATTATGACAGGTGTGCAAGCAGGACCAGGTAATGAGAGGGTTGGCAAAACAGTTGGATTTTCACATAATTCACAGGTCAAAATATAATAATTAATAGTAATAACAATAGGTCTTTAGGAGAACTAGAGTTTCAGTTCTGGCTCAAAATCATTTTTTTTCCAATCAGAATTTCAAGTACATTTTAATATACCAGCTGCAATGTTTTAGCTAATCTTTTGGCTTTCAGTTCACCCAGAAAATATATAATGCTGCCACATTTTTTTAACCACAGAAAGGATGATATGGTAGAATCCAAAGACCATCTTGTTCAGCCTCCCATTTAAGAAAAAATTTTACCTAGAGTGACCACTGTCCCACATACCTCATCAACCACCCCCCACAAATGGTGTCTCAGCTTGCCATCTGCAAAACTGGAATGATGGAACCTACTTAAAAATGCTGTCAAAAGGATTCATTAATTAATATTTGCACAACTCTTAGAACAAGGCCTGAAAAATATTGAATTTTAAATAAATATTTGTTAAATCTAAACAAACAATGTAGGAGAAAGAACTCTGGGTCCAAGGGAATGGCACTTGGGATGGGAGTCCCTGTGCCTTATAGGGAGCTCTCCCCAGGAGAACATCCTCTTCCCAGGACTCCAATCTAGAACCTCTTCCTCATCAACAGCACAAGCTTTCCACCCCTTTGATACTTCATGTATCAACCACTGCAGTAATTATTTACTTATATTTTCCCAAGACCAAAATTAAACATTCAAACAACTGTACAAGGAGTTCCCTTGGTGGTACAGTGGTAACAAACCCAACGAGTATCCATGAGGACGCAGGGTCGATCCTTGGCCTTGATCAGTGGATTAAGTCTCCGGCATTGCCATGAGCTGTGGTGTAGATCACAGATGCGGCTCAGAACCTGCATTGTTGTGGCTGTGGTGTAGGCCAGCAGCTGTAGCTCTGATTTGACTCCTAGCCTAGGAACTTCCATATGTCGTGGGTGTGGTCCTAAAAGACAAAAACAAAAACTAACAAAGAAAAAAAAACAGGAGTGTACAAGATAATATCTACAAAGACCGTAAGTAGCTGATGAATTCTCAAACAAATATAGAAAACTGCATATCATTTTGAATACATTTTTCACTGATACTCAACCCACTCTCAGATCATGACATGTCTTTGTTCAAATCCACTCAGGGTAAATACCAAAGTCCTTAAAAAAAATAGGGCCGCTTAAATGGCTCTCTGACTTCTCTTACTAGGCTTCCCTTGTCGTTTCTGCCTCAGCCCATTTCACCCATTCCACTCCTTATTGGGCTCCTTCTGGTGCTCCAACATATTGATTACACTCCCATCTCAAGAATTTTCCTTTTGCCCTTCCCTTGCCTAGACCCTTCCTGTTGTGCATCCTACATATGCATAGCACACTCCTTTGCCTTTTTCAGGACTGAGCTTACAATGAGTCCTTGTCTGACTACCCTATGTAATATAGAACCAACCTTCCCAAACCCTATTTATTCCCAGTTCTCCTTATCCCTCTTACCATACAATATTTTATTCTATAGCAAAGTATCATCAAACTACATATTCAGTTGATTATTTGTTCATTCTCTGAATACCCATCTCCACACTCTGCCTCACAATAGGATGTAAACTCCATGAGCCTAGGAATTCTGGTCACTGGGGTATTCTATCCCCAGCATCTAAATGGATTCCTAGTACATTGTAGGTGCCAACAATATTCATAAAATGAGTAAAGAGATGAATAAATAGCTATATAATTATATATATTTGGAAGATATATAGCATATTTATCTGACTCATTTTTTAACTTCTACTTATCCTGCCATGTGCACAAAGCTGCTAGTTTTCCCAGTTTGGGCAGAAGCCTCCACCATTCAATAAATGAGCCAAAAAATCTTGGTGAACACGATCCTTCCCAGCACTGACCAAGTCACTGTGTCCAAGCTGTTCTCAGACCCCAGTGTGCCTGAAACTTCACCTGACCTCTCTCTTTTATGAAGACTCTGATTCAATAAACAGTTCAAACCACTGTGATAGAATCAAACCGAATCTGTTTCCTTAAAAATAACTAGAAAGTTTTGGGAGGAAACTAATGGCTGTGTTCATACTCAATTTATATCCATTTACTTTAGATACTGAAGCTTTTCTTTTGTCTTAATGAGAATTTAAGGAGTTCCCGTCGTGGCGCAGTGGTTAACAAATCCGACTAGGAACCATGAGGTTGCAGGTTCGATCCCTGCCCTTGCTCAGTGGGTCAAGGTTCTGGCGTTGCCGTGAGCTGTGGTGTAGGTCGCAGACGCGGCTCGGATCCTGCGTTTCTGTGGCTCTGGCGTAGGCCAGTGGCTACAGCTCCGATTCGACCCCTAGCCCAGAACCTCCATATGCCGCAGGAGCGGTTCAAGAAATGGCAAAAAGACAAAAAACAAACAAAAAACAAAAATAAAATAAAATAAAATAAAATGTTACAAGCAAATAAGAGAAACTGACCCTGTCATAAATAGCTTTATAGAAAAAAAGGACTTACTTGAAGGCTATCAAGTATATTAAGTGGCTCTCAGAATTTGTAAGGATATTGGAGAACCAGGCCCAGAAATTTGTCAGGAACCTGATATAGCTAGACCATAGGCACAGAGTAAGAAGACTGAGCTCCTGCCTCTTTGCTGGTCACCTTGGCCTACCCACAGATGCTATTCACTGCTCCATACTGCCCCTGACGGATATTTCTGCCACTGGACATCTAATATGTTGCAATTAAAACTAAAGAATCTCTTCCTTGTATCTCTTGCTCTTGATTGGGATCCCAGACTGAAGTAGTCATTTAGCTAAGCCAGGGTCAGGCAATGGAGAGGGAGTGTTTGACTCCTGGCTTCCAGAGAGGGAGGTAAGACCTGGAGAAAATAAAAGAGAAGACATACCCTTTGTGTCAGTCATAGCTCTCATGTCCTATGAATTCTGTTATGTGCAATTCAGACAAATTCATGTGAAATTCATATGATCAAGGACATTTTTAGGCATTGAATTTTAGATCTACATGAATTGAACCCCATAGAAAGTCTTAAAATGTAAAATAACATCCTAACAACAGATGGATAATAAGTAAAAGTAAGACCAAGAGGTTATATTTCTTTTGGAAAACTAGTAAGCAGGGGAGTATTCTAAACTGTCTTCCTCATTTCCTCAGAAGATACGAATATTTTCTTCCATCATCACATTGACTACTATTTGCATCATAATCAACGAAGCTACCTTTTCCTTAGCACTTTCTATATCCATAATTGTGTTAATGCTTCACAAACATTATAATTATTTTGTCTTTACAAACCACTGTAAGGTAGGTATTTTAATCAACATTTCACAGGTTTGGAAACAGAGGCAAGGAGGCTAAATGACTCACCTAATGTTCACAGGTCTGTCTGACCCATAGCTTCAGTACATCTCTGCTACTCTAAAATCTCATCAAAATGTCTCTTCAAAACCATCTATTCTTTGACCTAATCAGTTTATTCATATAAACACAGGATAATTAATGAACTCATCCTTGCTAAGGATTAATAGCACCTTGTCATTATCAACATCTTTATTCCGAAGATGGAAAAACATTTTTCCAACAGATTTGCTAATGC
Organism: Phacochoerus africanus; assembly: GCF_016906955.1. Taxonomy (NCBI): domain Eukaryota; kingdom Metazoa; phylum Chordata; class Mammalia; order Artiodactyla; family Suidae; genus Phacochoerus; species Phacochoerus africanus. The sequence goes on from NC_062554.1 coordinate 79,773,253, forward strand.
AGAAAACTGCCTTTTAAGGAAGAACTACTCTGTTCCCCATCTAACAGAAACAGAAATGAGTCTAAAGAGAATGAAGTTTTGTGAAAAAAATCTCACAAAGGAAAAGTCTTCTTAACTCATTTGTGTTCTGTCTTGGTATATGCATATCACTAGACCTCACCACTTTTGTGGCCCATTTTAAAACAAGATTATAAATACTGGAACAGAGTGAGTATTGCCCAAAACATCAGTTCCAAATCAAGAAAAGCTCCTGTTCAGCCAACATTTACACTCCACTTCTCTCCACTTCTAGAAATAAAATGCTAAGGATTCTTACTTTCAAGGAAACAAACTGAGTAAACTTTTCCATGAAAAAAATTTCAGTTACACTTATAAAAACAAAAAACAGGTATTTACTGGAAATCTTAGACATATAGGCATCAACTTCAAAAAGACAAAAAGAGGCCACAAAGAATGCTTTGTTAACAGAATGTATCTCTTTGTAGAACAGCACTTCGCCAATTTTGCTAAACAGTGAATATACTGGTTGGATGACAGCTCTTTCTCAAAGCCATCTGCTCCTGTGAGTCAATCCTGTGGGAAATAGTTTATACTAAATTTGTCACATCACACCTTATTTCCAGGTCAACAGAGTGACAGCACTAGAATTTCAACTCTTTTGCTTATTCTAACATAGAGATTAGCATAGCCCAGCAAATAAGTTTTGAAAGTTTAGGAACCACAATATGGTAGTTGGCTTCACAAGCATGTCACCAAGCCAATCTGACCAAAATTCCTACTGTCATTCCCACCAACAGATGTCACTGCTAACAATAAAGCAGTTTCGAATGGCCTACAGTTTTATTTTTCTAGGACAACATTTTGAGTATGCTTTTAGAGAACTCACTTGTCTCTTCCATCTGCAATAGATCAATAGATCAAAAAGAGAAAGTGTTTGATTACAAACATAATACTATCTATGCTATATTATTTATGAGAATTCTTTTAGGTACAAATTACTAAAGCTCAGTGCAATGAAATGCAAATTAGAGCTTCAGTCTCTAGATGAGCATAGATCTACCTTTTACAAGAAGACAGCTCATCTCAGGGAGCTAACACCGGACCAGTCAACTGTACCAGGGAACAAGTTAGAATATGGCATGTCTGAAGGGTACACCTTGGATGAAGTTGTGGAGAAAGGTGGAGAGATGCAGGAATGCTAGGCTGGCAGTCCTACAGAGGACCGTTATGTTTTCTTCTGTGGTTTAACCTTTGGTATTGGCGAAAAAAGATTTCACTTCTGCAACAAGAAAGTGGAAAGCCTAATTCAAAATTCTGGCCATTTTAATGAGCCACTATGTAATCTAATGAAGTAATACAGCATACAATCTAAACATACCAGGATGAGTTCAAAACTCAATGCCTCTATGTGCCAAACTCGGTCTTTCTCCTCCTCTAGATTTTGGTTAGAGTGTGAAGCTATGCCCTACAGTTAATTTTTTTTTTTTTCTTTTTAGGGCTGCACCCATGACATATGGAGGTTCCCAGGCTAGGGGTCCAATTGAAGCTGTAGCTGCCAGCCTACCCACAGCCATAGTAGTGGAATCCAAGCTGAGTCTGGGACCTACACTGTGGCTCACAGCAACACCGGATCCTTAACCCACTAAGCAAAGCCAGGGATGGAACCCTCATCCTCATGGATGCTAGTTGTGTTCACTAACCGCTGAGCCACAACAGTAACTCTCTCTCTTTTTTTTTTTTTTAATACTTACATTCTTCTCTTGGAGGTCCAGTTGTGGCACTACAGAAACAAATCCAACTAGGAACCATGAGGTTGCAGTTTCAATCCCTGGCTCATTCAGTGGGTTAAGGATCTAGCATTGCCATGAGCTGTGGTGTAAGTCTCAGACATAGCTTGGATCCCATGTTGCTGTGGCTGTGGTGTAGGCTGGCAGCTGTAGCTCCAAATGGATCCCTAGACTGAGAACTTCCATATGCTATGGGTGTGGTCCTAAAAAGCAAAATAATAATAATAATGATAATTACATTCTTCTCTGTTGAACTGAATGCTGGATTATATCTTTTATTCAGTTGGAAAGCAGTATATTCTGGACTTATATATCATCATAAAGTATTTAAATTGCAAATATTTTATTAATTTAGTAGTTGAAGTTTTTTCTAAAATATACATTTTAATAGGTAAGTTCTGTTTTGAGTCAACTTTCATTTCAGAAAACATTATTTGATTTGTCTGAATAAGCAAAACACTTTGATTCTTAATTCTTCATCTACTTTTTTAAACTCTTCTGCCAATAACAAGATATAATTGAGCAAATGCAATTTTTGACCATTTTAAATAATTCTAATGTTTATTATGTGAATACAGTTGTGTAATATTTTATTATGATATATTATATATTTATATGTAATATATATGCGATATATGAAATATGTCAAAAATAGATTAAATTATTTCCTAAAGAACAATACGATTTGTGGAAAGTCTTTGTAATGATACATGATTAAGAATTAAAATGAAGCCAAACAGAAAATATGTTCTATAATATCACTATTCTTGTTTTTTATGTTTTCATCTATATTAATTTCTCTGTACCCCATTTCTTCAATTTAACTACAAAATAACACAAAAGCCTGGAATCAGTGCCATCATCTGGTCATCCTATTATTTCTGTAAAGTACACATTTCTTATAAATGATGTTACAGTGGCCTGCAATTCACTTTTTTCATATACAATTCTATTTTTATGAATACTTGTTTTTTAACAGTATAATTTAAAAAAAATAATAGCCAAGAGACCTAAGTTATAAAGTACTTCCACCTGTAACTCATTTTGTGACATTGATCAAATCACTTAACCTTTAAATCATTTTAAAATAAAGATGTTAGACATTCCCTCAATCTCAAAGACTACAATTATCAAAATTTAGATTCGCAAAATTCCAATCATGCTTAGAGATACTCTGTAATGGAAACGCTACATAATAGCTGGGAAAAATTATTGAGGAACTCTTTTTATAATGCCATTCTTTAATACTCTCTGGGGAATGCTGCCTCTTCTATAAAAAATATGGAGAGAAAAAATTATTTTGACCATATAGAAGCAGATATGAAGCCAAAAGTGTCATCACAGGAGTTCCTGTCATGTCTCAGTAGAAACAAATCAGACTAACATCCATGAGGATGCAGGTTCAATCCCTGGCCTCTCTCAGTGAATTAAGGATTTGGTGTTACCATGAGCTGTGGTGTAGGTCAAGGACATGGCTTCGATCTGATGTTGCTGTGGCTTCGGCGTAGACCACCGGCTATAGCTCCAATTCCCCCCTTAGCCTGGGAACATCCATATGCCTCAGGCACAGCCCTAAAAAGACAAAAGAAAGTGTCATCACAGAAATAAGTAGTTCAGGAACCATCTTTTGTAAAGCACTCGAGACTGACCATATATCATCAATTTCCCATATTGGCATTTTACCCAAAATAAAACACGGATAATTTATTTTGAAAACTGAATAATCTTTCAAAAACGTATAAAAGCAAGCAAAAAACTCTGTAATGGCTTTAATAGGCTCACTGATGGTTACTGCTATTGTTTACTTTCTAACACTCTGCTGAATATTTGACCTATATTACCATATTTAGTTTTTACAAATTCTCCATGTGGTAGGTCACTTTATTTCCACTTTACTGAAGCTTGAAGTTCAGCATTTAAGAACTTGGGAAAATAGTTTGAGTTGAAAATCAATACGAGGTCTGTCAGATTCCAGGGCTCATGCTCTTATCATTTCTGCTGTATTATGTCACTTCCCTTTAGAGCAGTGCATATCACTTCCAAACAGCATGCCCAGACGTACAGCAGAAACTATTTGGGAACATTTATTTTTTTTTTTTTTGGAAACATACAAACTTATATTCTAATGGATATAAAAATACATATTACAAAGTGCACCACAAAACCTACAAATTACAGAGACTCTAGGTTTAATTTTTGAATATCCCAAACCTTCAGAAAATAAAGAAAAAGACCCCCATGAATCTACCACCTAGGTTTAACATATAAAAATGTTATCATATTTTCTACAGATTTTTTTAAAGAAATAAGAATGCATCATATTGATGGAAAAGTATTTTAGACAAAGGTTAAGTGTCTGTAGGTAAGTGTCAGTATTGAGTTATTTGCTTAAATTATTACATTCAGAATGTATCAGAAATGTTAAAAGTCTCTTCTCTGACATCTATTTCCCTGAACTGGATTTAAAATCAATGTCGTGGGTTTTTTCTAGAAGCCTATTTTCATTTGAAACCTATTTACTTCTAAAAATGGAATCACAAGAAACTTCTACCTTTGCAAAGTCAAAATATCTGGTGCTTGGTTGGAAATATCTTTTTCCAGGATGTCTAGACTAAAAAACATAACACATTGTCATGTTGCCACAGGATAAGTTGCTTATTGAGAGGGTAAATATTTTTTATTTGGTGACAATATAAGTTTAATGTTTAATTTCTGTGACAGATTCCACTTATCTCCCTCATGAAGTTAGAATGGAGGCAAGCGCAGAAATTATGATGACCAGATCAGTTAAACACCAGTTAAACATCGCCAGATCAGTTAAACATTCTAAGTTTGGGGAAAAGAGTCCAGCTCTGTTACAGAAGACTTTTTATTGCTAACATGAACACATTGTACTGTGTTGCTCACAAATCATTTTATCATACTTCTGCAATATGAACTATGTCACAGCCATTTTTTAGATGTTTAATACTTGATTGTACATGTTTCTTGCTGATTTTTTTAATATAATGATTTTCATTTTTTTTCCATTATAGCTGCTTTTACCATAATTAAAAACTTATTAAAATGTGAAAATTGTGTAAGACTATCGAGTTTACTGTTAGGGGTCATTACTACCTCTGAGCGAAATGACATTCTCAGTTATTATTAATATCCATGTATAAAAAAGTTTAGGTACAGCTAAAGACCCAGTAACTCTGAATCCTTTCTCCCTGGAGGTAATCGCTACCCTAACATTTGTGTTATCAACTCCATGCATAATATTATACTTTTACCACAAATGTACATGTGATATATTAAAATATTTTGTGTATTTTACATATTTTCATAAACATAATAACATTATATGTATCATTTTACAACTTGCTTTTCTCAACTTTATCCTTTTGAAGATATCCATTTTGATACTTGTAATAATATATTTACTTTGTATTAGACTTCTACTCTCCTGCCTTCAATGATTTCCTGATTTTATCTATTTAATAGACTTTTTTAAGTAAGTTGCAGATTACTAATAGGCCACTTAATCTCTTGGGACAGTAATGTTAATTCGTGAAAACATCCTCTAATAGCAGCAAGATAGTTTTGTTTACTCAGTTTGAAAAAAGTTACTTTCTGGGTCCACCTGCCTGGCTGGTAGGGATGAAATCTCTCTTTCAATGACTGTATTTCATTAATAACAGTGGATTCAATTTGAATTATAAAGTAAAAATGTTCTTCCCTGTGAGCTAGAGTTCAGATGTTAGTCCTTCAATTTGTGATAGTTGTATGTGAATTGGAAAATGAAGTCATGAAGGTCAACTGCAGAGTTGCCAGAGGTGGAATAAAAGAGAAAATAAAAGATTAAGAGAAAAAATGCACACAGAGAAAATGATCAGGTTATCCACACTCTGATTAGGGTTCAGCATTGATATCATGTTCATTTTGCTCTGAGCCACTCTCCCTTATCTAAAACTGAGGCATCATTTTAGTTTGCCCAATACTCCCTGTCCTTTATCACTGCAATCAACTGACCAAACACTTCCAGCAAGCTCTTCAAGTTCTCCTTCTACTTAAACTTCATAAAACTTCCTGCGCTACAAACATGAAACATAGTCAACTTCTGTCATTTGTGTTTCATATTTGCACAGGAAGTGAAATCTAAAATAAAGTTAGCTTTACCTTTTATGGGGTTCCTTTAATAGTTTTAGTTTTTTTTCTTTATTTTTTAATAAAATAAGTTCCATTCTGCCTGTAATTTTTAGATTGTATCTTACTTGAAGATGCAATCTAAAAATTGCAGGACTATCTTGTTGCTATTAAAGAGGATGGTTGTGAATAAGAAAACTCCATTTGAGTAAAATGTTCTCATTCCTGAAGCTATATTGTTGCTGAACAAACATAAACAGTCCCATGTACAGGAAAACTGAAATTAATCATTAATTGGGGTGCCATTTTTATTTCAATTGTAAGATGAAAAATTAATGTTTACTATCCTGATGAAGACCCCTGACTTTTCTTAAACTATTATTCTGTGAAGTCACTGACTTGGGTATAGAGAGGGCACATTTACCTAGTCAATATCTCTAATCTTTATATTGTTCTCAATGGTCTACAGTGAGTTTTCAAATCATAACACCATTTGATCCTTAGAATTGTCAGATCATATAATCAGAAAGCAAACTCTTATTAATTTAGAGGTGAGAAAATTGATTTTATCTAATCTGTTATTTGCAGGTCACAGAGCAAGTAAGTGAGAGAAAGCAGTGAAACTCAGGATTGATGACACCTGGTAACAATGTAAAGAATCTTTTTAAAGATTTTTCACATCATTTGTTTCACCATCAGTATTGGTTTGCTACGACTGTTAATATTCCATTTTAGGTTCTTGCAATTACCCCAAAAAATTAAAAAGACATAGTGGTAACTCACATTATGGAGACACTCAATAAATATTGTTTAAATGAGTGAATGAATGAATGAATGCTCATGTAAGTGAGCAGATATTCTTAATTGCTAAAAGAAGCATTAAACATTGTGCATCTTTCTGAAGTTTCTAAGAATTATTATTTGGAAAGTTCCTTAATAAAATAAATGTTTCCATTTATAAGGTGATGGGTATATTAAATTATTTTTTCTCTTGCTAGAATCCAGCAATTCAAAAATATATGATTATCAGGTAAGCTTGTCCTGTAGCATCAGCAACAAGCAAATCATTTTTCCAACCAATTCATTGACATTTCCAAAGGAGATATTATCATTCCTTGGCAAGCAATAAAATCAGCAGACAGTGCAATAGCAGCAGGAGAAGCTCTCAGAGATAATACGTGGTGTCTGATCAAGTGGTACGGCCAAAGACAGATGAAAATTGATTAATTTTAATATTACATTACATCAGTGTGATCAGGGCAGACTTCCCATGAATACTGCTCCTTTGCAAATTTCTCAATTATTCACATTAATTAAGCTTTGAGATAAATATCAGTCTTCATTTTTTGTTTTGAAAATGATCTTATTCCTTAAATGCTAAAAATTTAACATGTAAGGATTAAATAGAAATGTAAAGTCACAATTTTAGGTGCTTTGAGGTGTGCCTCCATACATCATTTAATTCTCACTATAAAATTTCTAGGTGGATGTTATTTTGTCTGTTATGTAAACAAAGGAATTTAAAGTAAAAGATATTAATTCTGCATGTCTGGTTGTTTGAAACAAGGTTGTCACCGTCCAGAGACCACGGTCTTCTAAAATCATGGGCTGGATCCAATTTTTGTGGTGTATTATTAGTCAACCTGTGGATCACATGAGCACTCAGTGTTTTCTCACTTTCAGGATCACAAGTACTCATTATGTCCGAAACCATGAGAACAGGGAAGGCCTCATTGTGGTCAATATTCTCCACTAAAGAGGCCTGAGCTTCTGGGATTCAGGCAAAAGCTTCACGAGTTAGTCCTAAAGAACTCAAGCACCTGCAGACATGTATTCAACATGTGAAACCTGTTCTAATATCTGAAAAGATTGAGATTAGCTACTAAGTTACAAGCTCCCTATCTCCTCTCATTTCCTTCATCTCTCCTCCCTTTTGGCCACTAAAAGCTGCAACTCATATTTACTTTAACTGGATTTTATGTATTACTGAGGAAATCAGAAGAGAAAATCCTTTAAGTTTGATACGCCTGGATTTTCACGTCTGATACTTTGGAGTCACAACCCCTTTTGAGAATGTAAAGAGCTACTAATCTTCTGCCTCCAAAAATGTACACTCACAAATATTCTCACAACTCCAAATGTAATTTCAGAGAGAGCGCTAAAACGATCCCATTTTGCCTCAGACCTTCTATGGACTATGTTTTCATGCTTCTTACAATTATTAAGATATTAATTCTTAGATGTTGAGAAATAAAGAAATTAAGTTTCGAGGGTAAGTGCACACACACTTGGAGAACTCTCCAGACAATTAAGAACTCAGTAAGTAAATTCACTTGTAGAGATATTGTGCTGACAAACCATCAGGAAACTCTTCCAGCAAAAAGATGAATGCATATAATTCTCAGTACTTAAGACTCATGTGAAAAGTAATGTCAAAATACTATTTCAATTGAAATTTTCACTTTCAGCTGGTTTATATGGCACTGTGTAGAAAATCTAAATTGCTAGGTTTTAGGTAAATATAATAAACAAAAACTTGTTTATATATTAATCAGCATAAGGATAATGTTGAAATCCAATATTCTTGAAAATGCAAGTATATCTTAGATTTTAGAAAAATAGAAACATTCACAAATAATCAAGAAAGTGGGTGCTTCACTTATATAATGGATTGTAAAATAAAATAAAAATATAATTCTCAGAAGAAACAAGCCACTATATATACATTTCAATATAAAATTTAGTTCAACATCATTTAGTCTTAAATGAACAGATAGTTCTCTAGTCAAAGTAAATAGTTCTGTTAAGGAAGCATTTTTGTTGAAAATATTACAGGAGAATAAATATACTAGAGAGATGCATTTGGGGATTTAAGCTCCATACAGTAACTTAAATTATTGTGCATGCAGATCCTTACATATGAGGAGTTTTGAACTACTTTTTGCAGTGCAGCCCTCTTTAGAGAAAGTCACTAGAGAAAAAGAAATTTTTAATAGTAGGATAACACTCAATATGAATGTTTAAGAAATAAAGACTACTTCTAGTGAACTCATTAAAAAAAATGACAGAAGGATAAATCATTTGGGGGGGAAAATGTCAGCATAAACAGATTTGGTACTTGTAGAATTGATTTCCCCAGACCTTTGAGAGTCTCATGCTATGTGTCAGAGTTCATTCCTTTAGGCCCATTGTGACTAGCTCTTACATGAGAAGGTGGGTTCTTTCATTTCACTGGAACAAATAACCTTCTTTTTTTAAAGTAGCCTATTCTATGGAAGCAAAGCAGTTTATTGCTTTAGCTCCATAGGTTTTGTTTCAGACAAACTTGAGACACTGCTCTGTCCTTTCACACTCCACTAGAATTCAAGCTTCACAAAATAAGGAACTTACCTGTCTTGTTCACTGATGCATTCCTAGCACCCAGAAGCATGCCAAGGCCAGGAAATAATTGTTGAAAGAATTAAGCATCTCTAAGCATCAATTTCTCTATGTAGAAAATAAATATGCTTCAAAGACAGGACAGAAGGATAAAACTGATAAAATGGGAAAAGTGGAGTTCCCGTTGTGGTTCAGCAGGTTAAGAACCTGACTAGTATCCATGAGGATACAGGTTCCATCCCTGGCCTCACTCCAAGGGTTAAGGATTTGGCATTGCCACAAGCTACGGCGTAGGTCAGAGATGTGACTTGGATCCAGTAATTGCCATGACTGTGACTAGAGCAGCAACTACAACTCTGATCTGACCCCTAGCCTGGGAACTTGCATATGCCACAGGTATGACTATAAAAAGAATTAATTAATTAAATGGAAAAAGTATCTGATCAGTGTAAGCACCCTCTCAGTGCTTATTAATATTATCATTTAACTGAAAATCAAGTCAGTTTTCTTACATATACAGTTAAGTACAAACTCTCTCATATAACTTTAAGGCCTCGTATAGTATGTATAATTTTTCCCCCAATTTCATATCTATTATCATTTTAAGAAGGTTCCACATAGCCTATTTCATCTATTCACTAATAATCCCTGGTCCCTACCTCTGAGTTTTCACTTCTTTAAACCCAAATTCCTCAGTTTTAAGGATACTGCAACCATTATCTCCCCACAAAGCAAAAAGGTCTAGGGTATGAGCATCTATGCACTCTTTACTATATTGCTCTTTTTAACTGAAAGTCTCCCCTCCTAAATTTATCTTTAGAAAGGACTACAGATTTAAATGTAAAGCTAATATTTCACTCTCTGTTAAATAAATCTGTGGCTTTCACAGTTGGTATTGAACATTCTCTAACAATATACACAAAAATAAACTCAAAATGGATTAAAGACTTAAAGGTTTAATCTCTAAATTATACAAGCAACTTATACAACTCAACAGCAAAAAAGCCAACAACCCAATGGAACAATGGGCAAAAGACCTGAGTAGACATTTTTCCAAGGAAGATATACAGATGGCCAACAGGCACATGAAAAAATGCTCAACATCACTGATTATTAGAGAAATGCCAATCAAAACTACTATGAGATATCACCTCACATCAGTCAGAGTGGCCATCATTAATAAGTCCACAATTAACAAATGCTGGAGGGGGTGTGGAGAAAAGGGAGCCCTCCAGCACTGTTGGTGGGAATGTAAGCTGAAACAGCTTAGACCATGGAGAACAGTATGGACATACCTTAGAAAAATATACATAGAACTACCATATGATCCAACCATCCCACTCTTGGGCATATATCTGGACAAAACTTTCTTTAAAAAAGACACATTCACCTGCATGTTCATTGCAGCACTATTCACAACAGCCAAGACATGGAAACACCCCAAATGTCCATCGACAGATGATTGGATTAGGAAGATGTGGTTTATATACACAATGGAATACTACTCAGCCATAAAAAAGAACAAAATAATGCCATTTGCAGCAACATGGATGCAACTAGAGACTCTCGTACTGAGTGAAGTAAGTCAAATAGAGAAAGACAAATACCATATGATATCACTTATATCTGGAATCTAATATGTGGCCCAAATGAACCTTTCCACCGAAGAAAATTATGGACTTGGAGAATACACTTGTGGTTGCCAGGGGGGCAGGGGAGGGTGTGAGATGGATTGGGAGCTTGGGGTCAATGGATGCAGACTGTTGCTTTTGGAATGGATTAGCCATGAGATCCTACTGTGTTGCACTGAGAACTATGCCTAGTCACTAATAATGGAGCATGATAATGGGAGAAAAAAGAATGTATACATGTATGTGTAATTGGATCACCATGCTGTGCAGTAGGAAAAAAAGTTGTACTGGAGAAATACAATAAAAATAAATAAATAAATAAAACAAAATAAATAAATATATAAACAAAATGGATTAAAGCCTTAAATATAAGGCCAGATACTATAAAACACTTAGAGGAAAACCTAGGTAGAACACTCTTTGACATAAATCACAGCAATCTTTTTTTTTTTTGTCTTTTTGCTACTTCTTTGGGCCGCACCCGCGGCATATGGAGGTTCCCAGGCTAGGGGTCGAATCAGAGCTGTAGCCATTTGCCTACGCCAGAGCCACAGCAATGCAGGATCCGAGCCACGTCTGCAACCTACACCACAGCTCACGGCAATGCCGGATCGTTAACCCACTGAGCAAGGGCAGGGACCGAACCCGCAACCTCATGGTTCCTAGTCGGATTCGTTAACCACTGCACCATGACGGGAACTCCCAACAGCAATCTTTTTTGATCCACCTCCTAGAGTAATTAAAATAAAAATTAAAATAAACAAATGGGGCCTAATTAAACTGAAAAGGTTTTGTGCATTGAAGGAAATTATTCTAAAAGCACGAAAAGACAACCCACAGAATGGGAGAAAATCTTTGCAAATGAAGTGACCAACAAGGGATTAATCTCCAATATATACAAACATCTCATTCAGTCTACGTCAAAAAAACAAACAACCCAATTAAAAAATGGGCAGAAATCTAAATAGACATTTCTCCAAAAAGCATATTAAAAGATGCTCAACGTCACTATTTATTAAAAGCAAATCAAAACTACCATGAGGTATCAAGTCATACCAATCAGAAATGCCATGATCGGGGAGTTCCCATCATGGCTCAGTGGTTAATGAATCTGACTAGGAACCATGAGGTTGTAGGTTCGATCCCTGGCCTTGCTCAGTGGGTTAAGGATCTGGCATTACCGTGAGCTGTGGTGTAGGTTGCAGATGCAGCTGGGATCCCACGTTGCTGTGGCTCTGGCGTAGGCTGACAGCTACAGCTCTGATTGGACCCCTAGCCTGGGAACCTCCATATGCTGAGGGAGCAGCCCAAGAAATGGCAAAAAAGACAAAAAAATAAAAAATAAAATAAAAGATAAAGGCCATGATCAAAAAATCTGCAAACAATAAATGCTAGAAATCCATCCTACACTGCAGGTGAGAATGCAAATTATCACAACCACTATGAGAGTCAATAGGGAAGTTACTTAAAAAACTAAATATAGAAGTACCTTATGATCCAGCAAGCCCTCTCCTGGGCATCTATCCAGAGAAAACCATAATTTGAAAAGATACATGCATCCCAATGTTCATTGCAGCACTATTTACAAGACATGGAAGCAACCTAAATGTCCACTGACAAAGGAATTGGTAAAGAAGATGTGGTACACATTAGAATGGAATATTATTCAGCCATAAAAAAGAGGAAATAATGCCATTTGATGCAATGTGGATGGATCTAGAGATTATCACACTAAGTGAAGTAAGTCAGACAGAGACAAACATCATATGGTATTGTATACGTGGAATCTAAAAAATGATATAAAAGAACTTATTTACAAAACAGAAACAGACTCACAGATTTTGAAATCAAACTTCTGGTTACCAAAGGGGGAATAGGGATAAATTAGGATCGGAAATTAACATATAAACACTACTATATATAAAATAGATAACTAACAAGGACCTACTATTAGCACAGGGAAATCTATTCAATATTCTGTAATAACTTATATGGGAAAATAATCCAAAAGGAATTGATACACTTTGATTGATTGATTGATTCACTTTGCTGTAAACCTGGAACTAACATAACATTGTAAGTCAACTATACTCCAATAAAATTTTTTAAAAACAATATAAATATTTCCTAGAAAAAAAATTTTATTTCTTTAAATTTATTTTTTCTTTTTCAGCCATCCCCACAGCATATGGACGTTCCCAGGCCAGAGATCAAATCCGAGCCAGAGCTGTGATCTATGCTACAGCTACAGCAATGCCAGATCCTTAACGCACCACACCAGAGTGGGAACTCCTTCTAGAAAAAAAATTCTTATACTGTTTATATTTGTAACTCTGGTCTTTACAAAGACAAAGTAAATTCCTTGACATAGGGGATATGTAGATAATTCTTTTTTCTATATCCACAGGGCAGTTTCTAATGCTAATAGCATATCCTCCCTACCCCGCTTCCACCACCATGGAGTCAGAGAAGATTCAAAATGTGAGAGATAAGATCATTTGTAGAAATGACTCACAATCAGTCAAAGTGATCCAGGAACAAGCCCTCAGGAAAGCAGAAATGGACTGGACTTATAAGAATATCTATGTCCAGGAGTTCCCATCATGGCTCAGTGGAAACCAATCTGACTAGCACCCATGAGGATGTAGGTTCAGTCCCTCACCTCGCTCAGTGGGTTAAGGATCTGGCATTGCATGAGATCTGGTATAGGTTGCAGACGTGGCTCAGATCTGACATTGCTCTGGCATAGGCTGGCAGCTATAGCTCCAATTTGACCCCTAGCCTGGGAACTTCTGTATGTTGTGGGTGAAGAAAGAGAAGAGAAAGAAAAGAGAAAAGAGAAGGGAAGGGACAGAAAGGAAAAACGAAGGAAGGAAAGAAACAAAATCTATGTCCAAAGAGAGTTACATATTAATCTCTCTGGGAAGAAAAAAAAAGGAGAGAGAGACAGAAACAATGGAGATTTGTCAAGATGGCCTCTTGCAAAGATGATTCAGTATCTGAAGATGGGAGTGCATCTCCAGACTTGGGGGTCTAGTGACCCTAAAGCACAGAGGATCTCAACCCATCAACCAGCTGGTGATTTACACCCAAAGATCATACAACCTACTCTTCTTGGTCCTATTCCAGGTTCACTGAGTAACCTTCTGATCATAATTTGCCCTGGTGAGAAGACTGGCCACAGGGAGAAAATGTACTGATTGATCAGCAAACATTTCTGGAACCTCTCAACACATTCAGTCCTCAACATAAGTTAATAGATTGGCTTCCTGGTTTTTATTCATCAATCTTTATTAGTTTGTTCTGTGCAAGTCTGTCCCCAGAGGCAAATTTGTTCCTGATCCATTGACAAATATTTTTAAGCTTGTCAGGCCAGGGCCAGACTCAGAAGTGAGTAAATTCTCTAAAGTAACTTGATCTAAGTGTGTGCTTTTTCCACTCGGGGAGACAATGGCCCTGTTTGTTTTATGACCACTCTGTTATTTCTTCTGTCTTCTCTCTTTATAACTTTGACTAAGAATATATCTCAACACATGCTTTGGACACACAGCTTTCCAAGCAGTGTGATAAAGCCCAGTGTCACAGTGTATAGGCTACAGATATTGATGCTGTCAGGGTGGACAGCTGGAATACAGTGGGAATGCTTTGATGTTGCCACATGCCACCTCCTTCATTTATCCTAGAATGCTGTGGTATTATTATGATTTTCTACAACACAAACAATATTGGGAGGCAGTTTCTTAAACTAGTCCACTGCTCAGTCACTTAATAGATCCACATTGTTTTCATCATCCAATTAAAAACAAATCATGACTTTCATGTCATTGCACAAGTTTTCTCTTTTCCACGTACCTAATGTTATTTTGTCAAAATTTAGACACATCTCTCACCCTGGTCACTTAAGCCATCTACCACCTAATCTGTTCCTCTTCTCCCTAACTCTCATTCTGACTATAAACAGCCACTCTAATTCTGGGAGCACTTACTTTAAGAAACTGTCCTTAATGAATCTAAACCAGAGGCAAATTGACAGCATAACCAGCCAGACTGATGGCCAGTTTTACTCCTCCACTCATTCTACAATTCTCTCATTGTAATAGAAATTTATATGAGCATATTTCGCCTATTTCAAATCACATATTTCAGTCTTCCTTGCAGTTAGATGTGGCCCTTTGAAGTTTAAGTCCAGGTAGTACTTCCTGAAAATTAAGCACACCCTGGGGATATCACTCTCTTATACAACTTTGCCAAAATTAAAACAACTTCGAAATTCAAGTTTTTCCTTCAAAATATAAACTGCACAGGCAAATATACATTTCTATATCACACTGCAATTAAAGCTGTTCCTTAATAATTTGGCTATATGAACATTGTACCTACATTATCTCAAAATACGAAAATGTCTTACAGTGAATGGTGGCAAGAACTGTGAAAGGTCTGAGATTTTACCCTACTTTCCTGTTAATTAATTAGCCTGATACAGTGTCATAGATGCTGGCAGAAGACATGAGACTCCAGGGTCAGAAACAACTTTATTTGTCCTGGCATAGCAAGCAGCATGAGCTTCATGTTCACCTTAGTTCTTCTACCCTCAGGGCTCGCAAGGTCAGCCTTGGGTCCCAGGTCAATGCTGCAAACACAGTGGATTTCTGTCACTGAATTTAGGAAACCCCTAATCTTATACCATGATCTAAAAGCAAACCTACATTTGGCCCCTATGGGAAACATTATCTTTACTACATAGGTCAGGAAAAAAAAATCTTCCCTTTGCTAAAGAAGGAGACACTACCTCTCTATCTTATTATGCTTTTTATTTGTTATATAAACAACCTTGAAAGGAATTTGAAAACAAAAAGTTGTCAGTGACTCGGTTCTCACCAGTTACAGATGCATGGAGAGTTGTTACGTAAAAAGTGTCAATAGTGAGACCTCAGCATAGGCTCTATGAAGAAAGAAATGAGAATAAGAGTGAAGTAACTTATCTTCCCTTCTTCTTCACCAATCCCTTGCACAGGACAAAAAAAAGAAAAAAGAAAATGAAAAGGGGCAGAATTACGATGTTAAAGGGAAGAACAAACCAAAACAAACTATTTGCACAGCCAACATGAACATAAGCATAAGGTAATTATCAGTAAATTTATCCAGTAAATTTGGGTTAAAAAGTCATTTACCTGTGCTCTGAAAGACCATCTCCAATCCATTACGTCAGTAACCCTATCCTGCATGCCTCAGTGCTGATGAACCAGAGGAAAAGATTTGAAATTGGTGCTGAGAATAAGAGGGCATGTCAGACATTTGAATAGAGCAGGCTAGTGAAAGAAGAGGTCAGATACCAACTCAGGCACCCACAGAAACAAATGATTTGTAAAGAGGATTCTGATTTCTTTCCTTTCTGTGGTGGTTCTCCTTCCCTTTTTTCCCCCTTCTCTTTTCCAATCTCTACATTACTTAAACATAAGTAACCCATAAGCTGACAGCATTCACTAGATGACCACCATAATTTTAAGTGATATCAATACGAACTCATTTAATACAGCAACCCAATGAGGCAGATTCCAGCACTGTCTTAATTTTACAGAAGTGGAAACTGAGACAAAAAAAAATTCAGCATCTAGGAGTATCTTGGAGTGCAGGTCACAAAAACAGCTCAGATCTGACATTGCTATGGCTACGGCGTAAGCCACCTGTGTACCACCATATACCACAGGTGTGACCCTAAAAAAGAAGAAAAAAAAATTCAGTATCTTCTCCAAAGTCACACTGGTAACTGCACTTCATAGTCAGGATTTAAATGTAGAAAGTTTGATGCCAAGGTCCATGCTCATCACTATAGGACATCACCATTCAGTGTTAGCACACTGTTGTGTGGTTTCCACAAATTTCTCCATGCCAAAAGAATAATATAAAAGACATAGACACCCATATAGGGATTTGGGAAATTTTTAATGTTTATTTCTTACAATTGAGAATATCACATGCTCTTATTTATGTTTTCTTGCTCTTTTTATTTAAGAAGGCTTCCGAAAGATGGTGGAATAGAAGGACTGGAGCTCACCTTCTCTCATAAAAACAACAAAACAACAATCAAATGTTGAACAACATTCAACCAAATGAACTGAAAACTTTCAAAAAGATATCCTACTCCAGAAGACAAAGAGGACGCCACATCAAGAGGTAAGAGGAGCGATTATGATATACAAGCAACACCATACATACCAAGTGGGAAGCCCACAGACTGGAAAGTAGCTGTATCACAGAGACTCACCTACAAGAGTGAGAGTTCTCAGCCTCATATCAGGTCACCACATGTGGGGATCTGGCATTGGGAGAAAGAGCCCTGGGAGCATCTGGCATTGAAGTGGGGCTAGTGGGCAGGAGCTCCATGGAACTGGGGAAACTGAGACCCCATTCTTGAAAGGTGCAAACATGCTTTCATGTGCACTTGGTCCCAGGGAAAAGCAGAGGCTCCATAGGAATCTGGGTCAGACCTGACTACAGTTCTTGGAGGATCTCCTGGGAAAACAGGGGGTGACTATGGGTCACTGCAAGGAAAGGACATTGGAGACAAAGCTCTCAGGAATAATCAAAAGCATGTGTTCCTATGGAGGAAGCCTATTGGGAAAATCTGGCCCCACCTATCAGTGCTGAGAAGCCCCAGGGCAAACAATAATCCAGGTGGAATCACAGCCCCCCCCCATCAGTAAACAGGCTTCCTAAAGACCCCCCAGGCACAGAGCCACCTCTAATCTCACCCAGAGACAAAGTCCCACCCACCAAAGGGATAGGAATCAGCCCTACCTGCTGGTGGGCAGGGACCAATCCCTCCCATCAAGAAGCCTACAGCAAGCTCCCAATCAACATCAGCCACAAGGGGGGCAGACACCGGAAGTATGAGAGGCTACCAGAGTATTGCCTGCAAAAAGGACACCACACCAAAAACCTATAAAAATGAAAAGACAGAGAACTATAACTCAGGTAGGGGACAAAGAAAAAACCCCAGAGGCGTTCCTGTCCTGGTTAACAAATCTGACTAGGAACTATGAGGTTTGGGGTTCATTTCCTGGCCTTCCTTAGTGGGTTAAGGATCCAGCGTTGCCATGAGCTGTGGTGTAGGTCACAGACGTGGCTCAGATCCTGCATTGCTGTGGCTTTGGCAGAGGCCGGCAGCTACAGCTCCGATTCGACCCCTAGGCAGGGAACCTATATTTGCCATGAGTGAGGCCCTAGAAAAGACTAAAAAAGACAAGAAAGACAAGTAAGAAAGACAAGAAAGAAAGACAAGAAAGACAGAAAGACAGAAAGACAGAAAGACAGAAAGACAGACAGACAGACAGACAGACAGACAGACAGACAGAAAGAAAGAAAGAAAGAAAGAAAGAAAGAAAGAAAGAAAGAAAGAAAGAAAGAAAGAAAATATTGAAAGCAGCTAGGGAAAAGAAACAATTAACGTACAAGGGAACCCTGATAAAGTTATCAGCAGATTTTTCAGCAGAAACTCTGCAGGCCAGAAGGGACTGGCATGATATACTTAACATGATGAAAGGAAAAAACCTCCAATCAAGATTACTTTACCCAGCAAGGGTCTTAATGAGATTTGTAGGAGAAATCAACAGCTTTACAGATAGGCAAAAGCTAAGAGAGTTCAATAACACTAAACCAGCTTTACAACAAATACTAAAGGAACTTCTATAGGAAGAAAAGAAAAGGCCACAACCAGAAAAAAAAATGCCACAAATAACAAGGCTCACCAGTAACAGCATATATACAATAAAGATAGGAAATCATCCATGCACAATTATGCTATCAAAATCAGAAATTGTGAGAAGAGGAAGGTACAAATGCAGGATACTGAAGATGTACTTCCAATGAAGAGACCAACGACTTAAAACAATATTGTATTTATATAGACTTCTTTATCAAAACTTCAGGGTAATTGCAAACCAAAAATCTACAATTGATACACACACATATAAGAAAAAGCAACTCAAATACAACACTAAAGATAGTCATCAAACCAGAAGAGGAGAGAACAAAAGAAGAGAAGAAAAAAGAGCAACAAAAACAAATCTGAAAGAGTCAATAAAATGGCAATAAGAACATACATATCAATAATTACCTTAAGTGTTAATAGACTAAATGTCCCAACCAAAATACATGGACTGGCTGAATGGCTACAAAAACAAAATCCATGTATATGCTGTCTTCAAGAGACCCACTTCACCTCTAGGACACATACAAATTGAAAGTGAGAGGATGGAAGAAAATATTCCATGCAAATGGGAATCAAAAGAAAGCTGGAGTAGCAATATATATATCAAACAAAATAGACTTTAAAATAAGGAATATCATAAGAGACAAAGAAAGTCATTACATAATGATCAAACCATCAATCCAAGAAGAAGATACAACAATTGTAAATATCTACACACCCAACATAGGATCACATCAATATGTAAGGCAACTGCTAACAACATTAAAATGAGAAATCAACAATGAAACAATAAGAGTGGTGGACTTTAACAGGCCACTTACAGCAATGGACAGATCATCCAGACAGAAAATCAACAAGGAAACACAGGCGCTAAATGAAGCATTAGACCAGATGGACTTAATATATATTTATAGGACAGTCCATCCAAAAGCAACAGAATACACATTCTTCTCAAGTGCATACAGAACATTCTCCATGATTGATTACATTCTGAGCCACAAACCAAACCTCGGTAACTTTAAGAAAATTGAAATTTTATGAAGCATCCTTTCCAACCACAAAGTTATATGACTGTAAATCAAAAACAAGAAAAAAAATTGCAAAAAAAATGTGGAGACTAAACAAAACACTACTAAACAAACAATGGATCACTGAAGATATCAAAGAAGAAATTAAAAAATATCTAGAAGCAAATGAGAACAAAGATACAACACTCCAAAACCTATGGGATGCAGCAAAAGCCGTTCTCAGAGAACAGTTTATAGCAATACAAGCCCACCTCAGAAAACAAGAAAAAGCTCATATAAACAAGCTAACTTTACATCCAAAACAGCTAGATAGAGAAGAATACACATGACCTAAAGTTAGTAGAAGGAAGGAAAGAAATAAAGATCAGAGCAGAAGTCAAAGAAATAGAAATGAAGGAAACCATAGAAAAGATCAATGAAACAAAAAGCTGGTTCTTCAAAAGATCAACAAAAGTGATAAATCCTCAGCCAGACTTATAAAGAAAAAAAGGGAGGACTCAAATTAGTAAAATTGGAAATGAAAAAGGAGAAGTTACAACAGACATCACAGAAATACAAAGGAACATAAGAGACTACTACATCAACTACATGCCAATAAAATGGAAAACTTAGAAGAAATGAACAAATTCTTAGAAAAGTACAATCTTCCAAGACTAAACCAAGATGAAATAGAAAAGATGAATGGACCCATCACAAGAACTGAAATTGAAACTGTGATTAAAAAACTTCCAACAAACAAAAGTCCAGGACCAGATGACTTCAAAGGCTATTTCTATCAAACATTTTGAGAAGAGCTAATACCTATACTCCTGAAATTATTCCAAAAAATTGCAGAGGAAGGGACACTCCCAAACTCATTTTATGAGGCCACTGTCACCCTGAAAACAAAACCAGAGAAAGATACCACAAAAAAAGAAAATTACAGGCCAATTTCACTGATGAACATAGATGCAAAAATTCTCAACAAAATACTAGCAAACCAAATCCAACAATACATTAAAAGGATTGTACATCATGATCGAGTGGGATTTATCCCAGGGATACAAGCATTCTTCAGTGTCCTCAAATCAATCAGTGTGATACACCACATTAACAAACCGAAGAATAAAAATTATAGATGCAGAAAAAGACTTTGACAAAATCCAACACCATTTTCTGGAAAAAAAAAAACTTTCAGAAAGTGGGCATAGAGGGAACATATCCCAACATAATAAAGGCCATATATGACAAACCCACAGAGAACATCATTCTCAATGGTGAAATGCTGAAAGAATTCCCACTGAGGTCAGGAGCAAAACAAGGATGTCCACTCTCGCCACTACTCTTCAACATAGTTCTGGAAGTCCTAGCCACAGCAATCAGAGAAGTAAAAGAAATAAAAGGAATCCAAATTGGAAAGGAAGAAGTAATCTTTCACTATTTGCAGATGACATGATACTATACCTAGAAAATCCTAAAGACACCACCAGAAAACTGTTAGAGCTCTTTGATGAATTTGGCAATGTCACAGGACACAAAATTAATACACAGCAATTGACTGCATTTCTATATACTAACAGAAGATCAGAAAGAGAAATTAGGAAAGCAATCCTGTTTAACTTCACATCAAAAAAGAATAAAATACTTAGGAATAAACCTACCTAAAGAGACAAAAAAACTATACTCTGAAAACTACAAGACACTAATGAAAGAAGTCAAAGGTGACACAAATAGATGGAAAGACATACCATGCTGAAAGAGTCAATATCAAAACGACTATGCTACCCAAGGCCATCTACAGATTCAATGCAATCCCTATCAAATTACCAAAGACATTTTTCACAGAACTTGAACTTTAAAATATTTTAAAGTTTGTTTGGAAGCACAAAAGACCCAGAATAGTCAAAGACATCCTGAAAAAGAAAAATGGAGCAGGAAGAATCAGACTCCCTAACTTCAGACTACACTACAAATCTACACTCATCAAAACCAGATGGTACTGGCACAAAGACAGAAATATAGATTAGTGGAACAGAAAAGAAAGTCCACAATTAAACCCATACACCTACAGTCAACTAATCTATGACAAAGGAGGCAAGAATATACAATGGAGAAAAGACAGCCCCTTCAATAAGGAGTGCTGGGAAAAGTGGACAATCACATGTAACAATGAAATTGAACACACCCTAACAAATATGCACAAAAATTAACTCAAAATGGATTAAAAACCTAAAGACCATATACTATAAAACTCTTAGAGGAAAACATAGGCCAAACACTCTCCCACATAAACCACAGCAACATCTCCTCATATGCACCTGTTGGAATAATGACAATAAAAACAAAATAAAAAAATGGGACTCAGCTAAACTTGGAAGTTTTGGCACAGCAAATGAAACCCTAAACAAAATGAAAAGACAACCCACAGAATGGGAGAAAATCTTTGCAAATAAAGCAACTGACAAGGAATTAATTTTTCCTAAATTTATAAACACCACCAGCAGCTCAATACCAAAAAAAACAAACACCATCAAAAAAGGGCAGAAGATCTAAACAGACAATTCTCCAAAGAAGACATATGGATGGCCAAAAAACACACGAAAAGATGTTCAACATCACTCATTGTCAGAGAAACGCAAATCAAAACCACTATGAGGTACCACCTTACACCAGCCAGAATGGCCATCATCAAAAAGTCTACAAACAATAAGTGCTGGAGAGCATGTGGAGAAAAAGGAACCCTATTACACTGTTGGTAGGAATGTAAAATTGGTGCAACCACTGTGGAAATCAGCATGGAGATTCCTCAGAAAATGAAAAATAGAACTACCATTTGATCCAGCAATTCCACTCCTGGGTGTCTATCCAGAGAAAACCATGACTCAAAGAGATACATGTACTCCAGTGTTCTTTGCAGCACTATTTTCAATAGCCAAGACGTGGAAACAACCTAATGTCCATGGACAGAGGAGTGAATAAAGAAGAAGTGGTACATATACACAATGGAATATTACTCAGCCATTAAAAGGAACAAAATATCCACATCTTTAGCAACATGGATGGACCTAGAAATTATCATGCTAAGTGCGGTCAGACAGTGAGACATCAACATCAAATGCCATCACTTACATGTGGAATCTAAAATAACTACTGACTCACAGACTTTGAAAAACTTACAGTTTCCAAATGAGACAGATTGGGGTTGGGAGATGAAAATGCTATAAAACTGGGTTGTGATAATCACTGTACAACTATAAATGTAATAAAATTTATTGATTGAAAAAAAGATAGAAGAGGCATTCAAAATGCAAGTTCAAAAATCAGGCAGTTTATGATATACTTATCCTAGACAGTTCACTTCTGAAAACAGTTCTTTGTCCCTGACTGAAAAGTTTACTCTGGATTAATTAGAATCTAATTAATTTTCTGCCATGAACAGTGTTGCTGGGAGTGCATCCTCCTCACTGTGGCAAATATATATGCTTAAGAGTAGCCTCTGAGTGGAGTTCCCATTGTGGCGCAGTGGTTAACGAATCCGACTAGGAACCATGAGGTTGCGGGTTCGATCCCTGCCCTTGCTCAGTGGATTAAGGATCTGGCGTTGCCGTGAGCTGTGGTTTAGGTTGCAGACGCGGCTCAGATGCCTCGTTGCTGTGGCCCTGGCGTAGGCCGGTGGCTGCAGCTCTGATTAGACCCCCTAAGCTGGGAACCTCCATATGCCGTGGGAGCGGCCCAAGAAATGGCAAAAAGACCGGAAAAAAAAAAAAAAAAAAAAGAGTAGCCTCTGAGTTTGGATACTTTCCATATCTGTGTTTTAAATAGAGCTAAGCTGGTGGAAAGGCTTGATCTATCCTGTTTCTTGGGGATCCTTAACCTCTCAGCTTTCCCTAAGGAATAGTTGGGCTTTGAGAACACAATAATGAATTCTTTTCAAAACTAGGCTAAAGTTAGTTGAATTCAACTAAAAATGTAAGAGAAGGAACATGTTTTATTGTTCTGTTTATTAGGAGGATAGAACTTTTTTCTTCTGTTCTGTGTCTACTCACTCTGCCATAAAGTGAACTGATCCACCAGTAAATAGGCCAGATCCAGCCAACCCTAGTATAAGTTAGATGATTTATGTGGATAGGCATGTGATAGCCAGAACATCATTGTCATGTTGCAAGGCTGGACATGACCTGCTTGAACTTCTGCTTTCTGGGACTTCAGAGGAATGTCCTTGACATTCTGGGACTTCAGAGGAATGTTCCTGACATTCTTAGTGTTACCTGGAGCACAGTCTTGAAAATTAATAGAGTATATGCCGTATTATAAGCATTTCTCTAAGTGTTGAAAAGATAATGGAATGATACTCTTTAATTCAGGGCTTTATTAAAGAAATATTATATGGATCTAAACTAACTTAAAAAAAAAGTCTTCCCAAGTTAACTGACAGGATCCAATCAACACTTTCTAAGAAATATGATATTTATTGTAAGAATGTACCATCATCTATTCAACCTTTACTATACTCATGGGCATTCACCTTGTTTCTGGTTTGTTTCCATTACAAATATCTCAACAGTAAAATCCTTGTACATAAATTTTTATATACCCATGCTTTTATTTCTATGGGCTCAATTCCCAGAGGTAGGTCTGCTGGTTAAAGGGTATGTGTATCTCTATATTTAGCAGACAGGGCCAGATTGCACTCTGAGTCACATTTTACCAACAACACATGAGAGCACTCTGTCTCCACAACCCCATCAGAGTAGATGTAATTGCTCCTTTTAAATGGTACCAATCTGATGATATAGAGTGGTTTCTTACTGTTTTTTAAGTTGCATTTACCAAGCAGAGAACTTCAGACTCTTAATAAATGTGACTGACCATTTGAATCTATTCTTCTATCAATTATAGTCAAATCTTTTTGTGCACTTTTAATAAGCCTTTTTTTTTAATTGGGTTTAAATTGCTGAATTGCATGTTTTTAATAGCATTGGTTTTTTAATAGGATTTTTTAAATAGGATGCTCTTAGTAAAGAGTTCTATTTATTATTTAAAGCCTCTGTTTATTATGAATATTAGTCAACTTTCTTTCATTTGCATTTTGATTTTTTCCTAAATCTATCACTTGTATTTATAGAAATTTTTATACAAAAAATTTTAATTTATAAATATTTGAGTATATTTCCTTTTTCTTTCATAGATTCTGAGTATCATATCTGATAAGATCTCTCCAAGCTCTAACTTTTATATGAACTAATCTACATTTTCCTGTAAGATTTTTTATGTTTTAAATTTTAATCTATCTGAAGTCTATTTGTATATATGTGAGGTACATTTTAAACTTATTTTCTTCAAAATGGATAATCAATTGTACCAGAATCCTTTATGAAGTATTCCAGAATTGCCTAATGAAATTAAATTTGTGTCACATACTAAATTCTCCTATTTAGTGGGATATATTCTGGACACTATTCTGTTTCATTGGTCTACTTGTATTTTTTTGTTGTTGTTCAAAATAACACTGCAATCAATTATTTAAAGACTAAATTAAAGGAAAAAACACAGCAATTTTGACAAACCAGCAAAAATAAACAGAAATACATAAAACAGAGTAGCACATATAATCAAGCAAAATCAGATAGAAGTCTGTTGTTAGACTGAATCTAAACTTTTTTTTTCATTAAATTTTGTTGTTATTATCTCCACTGTGGCTGGCCCAAGTTGTCAAATCACCTGAAGAACAACACTAAAGTAACTATTTTATATCATTAATAACAAAGTTTTTTATAAGAACATGATTTCTTGCTGTACATAACTATCAGGGCTAATTTTATGTATTTTTGGAAAATCAGTATCACAATAAAGCAAACTTTTTTTTAGACTAGAGATACTGAACCAATCTCATTATTTCTATTATATACCTCAAAGATTTAGTAGTTGACATTATGTTGTTTGAAGAATACTGATGAATGACTGTCAACTCAATGATGCCTGCTAAGATATTTTTGATAATATTATTTAACCTGAGGAATATTGGTGGGTAAAAATCAAATAAATGACAGCTGTTCAGGGTACCATTTTGGCCTTGCTACCTTCTTAGCAGTTTTAACAAAGAGGTGGGTGAATTTCAACTAATGAGAAAAATGATTTAGCATGAAAACATGTTTCCTCTCCTGCTGTTTTGTTCCCTGTTGGATAGCTTACATTCTATATCTGGCATTCATTTTGGGTATGTGAAATACTGTCATATATGAAGGTATTTTTTCATCCTTGTGGATTTGGGTGGTTTTGTCATTATCATTCACCATTTCTATTATTTTAACAGTACTACCTTGGAATGATAGTTTGTTTAGGGTAAAGTTATATAAATAATACTGAAAATAATTCCTATAGAAATCAGGCTTATTAGCTCATCTATACTCACCCTATAACATCTTGGTATTATCAGCCTTATTTAAGTAAAACTTTTCAGAAGGTTCAGTTTCTCAAGTATATGTGCCCTTATTTAGTAAAATTGTTCATTAACAATATGGAGAAAAATGGAATAATAGCCACTGCTGTCATTCCTCAGCATCTAGTCCTGATCCCAGTTGGAGATTAAATTGCCTGATATCCTCACTTTAATAATTGCTGAGGCTGACTTTTATGAGGCTATCACGAAGAATACTTCAAGCTTTCAAAAGAATGTCATTTAAAAGAATGTCATTTAAAATACAGAAAATTAGATGCCGATATGCCTAACTGCTAATAATTAATTAAAATGACTTTCAATTAGTGAGTTGTTTTACATCCAACCCTTTCCTAAAAATGTTAATAAGGTAATCAATAGGCATTATTTTGAGCACTGTGATATTAATACATATTCAAGTAATGATCTTAGTCTATGTTTACTTTAAAAAATAATCAAAAGCATCTACTTCATGCAGAGGAGATGCTATACTTCTATCACCCTAATGGTGTGAAAATGTAATGGTGTTTTCCTATAAAGGAAAACCTCTTTTCTTTGATGTTTTGAGCTTGGCTTCCATTACCACAGCCTCAGAAAGCTGAAAAGAAAACACACATTAACCACACTTTCAAACATGCCACAACTGAGCTGCTGACAAGCATATACTTAATTGCAGGATTTAAAATGATGTCTCTGCTTTTGATTTTCATGGTGACAACTCTTTACCAAAACAATGTAAGCAGTGCTACCTAAAATCAGCAGATGTAGTGTCCCATTACTTCATAGAGATATCAAAAAAAAAATCAGAAATCATAAACATGCTCAATCTAAATGATGAATCACTGCACTCTGTCATTTTTGTGAGTTTACATCACTATGAAGCATTCAATTTGACATAAACATCTTAAACATTTTTGCATATGGATGAAACTCCCATTATTCCAAAGAAACACAAAGTTTAAATGATTACAGACTAAATGTATAAGATATTTTAGTAGATGCTACACTTTTCCAATCCAATTCCAATGGGATAATCCAAATTAAAAAGTAGTCTGTGAAAATCACTTGCATTAAACATGGAGAGAAAGAGAGAAAAGAGATATCATAGCCTGAAAACAAAAATAACTCACATTGCAAGGTTTTATGAGGATAAGTTAGGTAAAACATTGCAAAGTATCTACTTTGAAAATATTGTACTATTTATCAGCTTTATAAATAAAAAAATACAAACTTAAGATATTAATGTTTATAATATTTTATGGAAATAAATGCAGGGTAGGAAAAACAAAAGAAGCAGCAGAGAATAAGAAAAAAAGAGAATAAGGGCTATAGATGAAGAGCTAAATGTGGAGGAAAAGGACAAGAAGGCTGAGTTGAGGTGGTGGAAACACCAAGGATATTTACATCCCGGGGAGGCCTTAGAGTTTGTGACAGTGACTGCCCTCAGACCTTTCTGACAGTGTTCCAAATAGAATTCTTTGTCAAAGAAGTTGAATAAGGCACCATAGGAGATCTGGTTGATTGATATATTCACTGTGCCAGTGCATATTAGAATTCTGGGTGCAGTTCCCATTGTGGTGCAGTGGAAACGAATCTGACTAGAAACCATGAGGTTGCGACTTGATCCCCGGCCTTTCTCAGTGGGTTAAGAATCCGGTGTTGCCATGAGTTGTGGCGTAGGTCGCAGATGCAGCTCAGATCTGGCGTTGCTGTGGTTGGCTGGCAGCTGTATCTCCAATTAGATCCCTAGCCTGGGAACCTCCATATGCCGCAGGCATGGCCCTGAAAAGACAAAAGACAAAAAAAAAAAAAAGAATTCTGGGCACCCCAAATGAATTCTGGCTACTGAAACCCACACTGAATACATTCTGATTAGAGGTGGTGGGCAGAAATAGAAACATTTCATCTGCTCTCTCAGGCTTACTTCACATATTGGACTGTCAGAAGATGGAGATGTTGGCCTGATTCTGGGAGTTGTGCTGTCCTGCTGAGAACCCAGAAGATGAGAACAGCAAAAAATTTTGGACTGCTCTTCTCTTGTGCAGACATAAACCTCTCAGAATCATTTATATTCCTGGGATTCATCAAAATAAAACCAATCCATTAATTGGAGTAGCTCTTCTCCAACTCAGACACATCACATCATGGTCCCAATCTATTCCTATCAGTGAGTTTCAATATACTGAGAGAAGATTTATACATTTGAAGAAGAATTTGAGGTTGAATTAGAGATAAGTACAGAGCAAAATAAGCCTATGAAAAAAACATAGAAATTACCAACTTTAAGAAAACAGAATAGTGCGTTAAAGAGAGAAGTAATCATTTACTGTATGGCTCAGCTATAAATATTTATTAAAAACTATAAATGGGAGTTCCCGATGCGGCTCAGTAGTTAACAAATCCAACTAGGAACCATTAGGTTTTGGGTTCAATCCCTGGCTGCGCTCAGTGGGTTGAGGATCCGGAGTTGCCATGAGCTATGGTGTAGGTTGTAGACAAGGCTCAGATCCCGCATTGCTGTGGCTGTGATGTAGGCCGGCAGCTGTAGCTTCAATTCCACCCCTAGCCTGGGAACCTCCACATGCCATGGGTGCGGCCCTAGAAAAGACAAAAAGACCAAAAAAAAAAAAACCTATAAATGACTTGGTCATTAGTATAAACCTAGAGATTTGATGCTTTAT
Source organism: Phacochoerus africanus (assembly GCF_016906955.1). Classification (NCBI taxonomy): domain Eukaryota; kingdom Metazoa; phylum Chordata; class Mammalia; order Artiodactyla; family Suidae; genus Phacochoerus; species Phacochoerus africanus. The sequence goes on from NC_062554.1 coordinate 79,802,012, forward strand.
TTAGCGTATGATAACCCTTGATTGTGTCCCTAAGTTCAGAATAAATCAAAACAAAGTTTTAAAAGACAATCTCTTAGCATTATATTGAATTGATTTATGGTATTTGTAATATTTTCTTTTAAAACTTCACAACTAGAAATAAATATACATGAACCAAAACATTCAGTATGTTTTAAAGCTTTTCTCTGTCATAATAGTTATTGAAAAACATTGAAAACTGAATCTCAAAACTTTATTTTCTATTATTTTTGACACATATTATATTTTTGTTCATACTGCCAACTTCTTAACTCTTCTATATAGTACAGGAACAGTACAGGTTATTGAGAGCTGTGGGTTAAAAACCAGATTTGAAATATTAATTCACTTTCTAACTTCAATCATGTTAATGGCTAACATTCAGTATTATCTTATTTTGTTGTTGCATTTATGCCTTGTCCTTTTGCTATCATTCATTTACTCAGTTATTGAAGCCCAGGAACTGTGATAAACACTCGAGAATCTCCATGTATTTACTCCTCAAGTAAATTTTTTTTTTCTTTTTGTCTTTTTAAGGCCACACCTGCGGCATACGTAAATTCCCAAGCTAGGGGTTGAACTGGAGCTGTAGCTGCCGGCGTACACCACAATCACACCAACATGGGATCTGAACCACATCTGTGACCTACACCACAGCTCATGGCAACACCTGATCTTAATGCATTTAAGCAAGGGCAAGGATCAAACCCACGTCCTCATGGATACTAGTCAGGTTCATTACCACTGAGCCACAATGGCATCTCCTCAAGTAAATTTTTGTTCCTATGAGACAAAGACCATGGTTTACATTTGTTTAGAACTCCTTCAACATATAATAAATACATAAAATCTTAACAAATGTTCTCTTCTGCTACCAGCATTTAGACAGTATTGGTATATATTATATAATACATTAAAATAAAATATAATAGGGACTGCTTCATATAACTTTATTTCCTTTAAGTAGGCAGTTCTACTGGTCAACTTCAGAGTTAGTGAGATTTCAAATACCCCATGTGGATCAAAACAATTGGCTACACATAAGCAACAATTCTGGTATATCAGAAGATTATGAAAAGTCACAAGTGAAATATTCTTTTCATCACCATTTATTAAATTATGGCCACTGTTGATAGATTGCCATTGTTACCATTTAAAATATTAACCAACCTTCAAACTGTCCTTAAAGGACCATGTACATACATCATCCAAAACACATACATTAAACAAACATAAGTAACCAAACTAAGCTGCATGTAAACAAAATTTGGAATATGATATAAAATATTAATTCAATGTTATAAAGAAAGTAAATTTGAGAGGCTACATAATAGGAATTCCTTATAGGCGTTATTTGTCGTGAAAGAGGAGAATTAAAAAATTAAAACATTCTCGTGGCTGATGGGTGTTCGCAATAGTTTTTCTCTTCCTCACATTTTGGATGTATAAAACACGTAGCTTATGAGATAAAAATATTGATGCCAAATCCTTAAGCTCTAATTTTTTTTTCCAAATACGTGTGACTCACCAAACTCTGTCATCATTTGGGACCACTGAGGACCCCCAAAAAAACGTAAACCAAGAAGGTTCCCACTGACTGATTAAAAGTCATGGACCAAGAGGACCCTCAAAGAGCTAAGTTGTAGCAAGGATCAGATCACAAAATTGAATGAGAACATATATCTACTTAAAAGTTCAAAGTAAATAACCTGGTAATTAAATTTTGTAAATCAATTTGTGTTTACTTTATCTGAGTGGTTGCCCTTCATGCTCACTGCCAATGAAACCTAACCTTTCATTTCTAAAGAAAAAATACTTGTAAAGCATAATGTTGTCACAACTATCCTATAAGTATTTATCATAAACAATATTCTGAGTCAGCCACTGTCAGAAATACAACTATCTATAAAATACAGATCTCCTAAGAGCTCATAATATACAGACTAGGAGACAAACTTCTGGAAGGCAAACAAGAAGCATAAAGGAAAATTATAGAAACCCTCAGATAGTCTGTCTAGGAGTTTCAACCAACAATGAAACTCAGAATTCATGAACTGAACTTTTCTAGGACCTGTTACCTTAGATAATTTATATATTCAAATAGTCTTTTCTTGTAGTTTTTTGACTAAATAAATTAGACAACTTGCAAAAAGAAAGTGACAAACCAAAATCAGATGAAAGGAAGGACTGACTTATTTTCACATCTTATTTTGCCTCACACATTATAGAACAGAAATAGCTTTGATGTGCTTCGTGAAGTCACCTTGAAATACTGTGCTATTTTATTTAACTTTGTTTACCAAAAGAAGGGTAAAAATAATAATTAACAAAATAAAGATATTTTACTTCAATTCAAAGCCCCAAATTTTGTTATTCTAATCAATGACTACATGAAAATGAATATACACTAGAGCTTACAGCTCTGAGAGTTTATTTTGGAAAATAGGTTGGTCTAATACTATGATATTCAAACATTTGAAAGGTTTTTGTTTCCCCTGAATAACATATCATTTGGCATTATTTTCATTCTTTTTATGTGAAATTTGACCCAAATTTGCTTTCTTATTTGTATAAAATTCTTTTGATATCTCACTTGAAAGAAAGAAAATAATGACATAGTAAAGTATAATCCCTTTTCCACAATAAACAAGCTAGAGACTAGTATCTTTTGATTATGTTTTATGATGTGCAAATTCTGATTATACAAAGGTTTTACTTAAATTACAGAGTGCCAAAGCCATGACAGAGAAATTAAAAATAATTACTTAGTTTGCAAACTGACTCAAATAAGAAAACATACAATACTATTCTTTAAATAAGTAGCATGAAGTGCTTTGAAAAAAAAGAAAATAGCTAATTGGCCAGGATTTTATTATAATGCCTCTTAAGGCAACAAAGAGGAAATAATGATCTTCATATACAGAGCTCTAGGGATGCTTAAAATTTAAACTGTTGAGAATGCCATTTCTCCCACCTTGAATAGTGTTCTTAAAATAAAAAATTTCCTTTTCATTTGCTAAGATATGATACTCGTTATGTGCCCTTTAAATTGGCTTCATTAAAATACATTTGCCCTAAAGGTGATTCAATATTAGAAAATCTATTAATATACTACACCACATTAATAGACTAAAAGAAAGTAAAATATGCCTTTATCATTGGATGTCAAATAAAAGCACTTGGAAAACTTCAACATTCACACAGGAAGAATGTCCACTTTTGCCATTATATTTTAATATTTCTCCAGAAGTACAGTCAATGAAAGGAGAGAAATATATATTGAAAAAGAAAAGGTAAAATCCCCATGACTTGAAGATGAAGTTTTATATACCTAAAAAAAAACCTCAATAAATCAATACAAAACTATAATAAATAAGAAATTTCAGGAGTTCCCGTCATGGCGCAGTGGTTAACGAATCCGAATAGAAACCATGAGGTTGCAGGTTCGATCCCTGGCCTTGCTCAGTGGGTTAATGATCCAGCATTGCAGTGAGCTGTGGTGTAGGTTGCAAACGTGGCTCGGATCCCACGTTGCTATGGCTCTGGCGAGGGCCGGAGGCTACATCTCTGATTGGACCCCTAGCCTGGGAACCTCCAAATGCCGTTGGAGCAGCCCAAAAAATAGCAAAAAGACAAAAAAGACCAAAAAAAAGATATTTCAGTAAGAGGCCTGGTTATAAAATTAATACTCAAAAAAAAAAAGTAATTTCTCCATATATAGTCTATGGCTGGGTAGAAAGTATATTGGAAGAAAGAGAACATTTACAAGAGCAAAAAACAAAACAGCTAGAATATTTTTTAAGTATGAAGAATATATTATATCATGAAAATATTTTAGATTTACCAAAATATAAGAGAATTTTATTCATGGATAGTAATAATCAAAATTGAAAAAATTCAATATATGAACAGGATAATTTTTTTCAAATTTTATAAAATAACACCAAACATCTATAAAAATATTTTGTGTATCCATAAAAATCTTGAATAAGTAAGTGGTAACTACTCTTACTATATATTAAAATATATTATGAAGCAACAATAATTAAATTACTTTGGTACTAGAGAAATATTAGACAAGCATACTGAACAAAATAGATATTCAAAATAATATGAAAACATACTTGACATTAAAGGTGGTTTCCAATCAATAGGAGGAAATGGATTTATTCAATAAATGAACTAGAGAAAATTGTTTACTTATTTGGGAAAAAATAAATCTGATTTCCTATTTATTCTATTCACCAAAATAATGTCCAAATGCATTGAAGAATGACTAAAAAGTAAAAATGTTAAATGAAAAATGCATTTGTAATTTTGGCATAGAGTAGGAATTTGTAAATAGGAAACAAAATCAAGAAGACGTGGAGAAATGGATTGATAAATTTGGATAAATTCAACATTTGAGTATGGCAAAAATATAAAATCAAGTGACAAATTAGGGGATATTTTTTGATGCATGACAATTATTCTAAACTTATAAATCCATAAAATAATAACAAATGCTAAGTAATTCCACTTTATAAACTAAACAAAATAAGACAAAAAAAGAAGAAAAGCCAATTACCAATTAGAGGAATCATAAAAAAATAAGTTTGATCTTACTTCTAATTCTAAAAAGCACATGAAAGCTACAATGACATGCTGTTTTATACCTATCCCATCAGCTAATTCAGAAGTTACCTTATACCTTGCTGTAACCAAAGTGTGAGGTAAATGAAAAAAGTGGTAAAATACTTTTGGGAAAAATTTATCAATGCCTTCGAAATTATAAATACATGTACTTTTGACCCAACAATTCTACAGTTGGGAAGCTACCTCATGAAAATTCTGACACAAGTTTCCCAAGATATGTAAAAGGATGCTTATCATCATAAAAATAAATAAAATAAATAAAAATTCTTTAAATGCCCCTGATGAAAGACAGGTTATATAAAAGAGACTGTATGTATTATAAATCAATGTCAGGATTTGAAAGAAATAGTAACATAGAATTATATTCAAATATTTACAGTGAAAAATATAAAGTGCAGGACTATAGCAATATTGGTATAACTTTCCATAAATAAAAAGACACATATATATTTATAAATTTTAATTTTCTGGAAAGATCACGAGCAACATTCTCAGTAGTTTCCTTTGAAGAAAAGTTCTCAGAATGGAGAGAGGTCTTTAAAATTCTATTTACATCTTTCTGTGCTGTTTAACCATGTGGTATATCCATTTTTTTAACTATCAGCACAAACTGACTTTATGGAAATATGGTCTAATGTTGTTTTTTTCCCCTATTAAAAATAATAAATGATTTTACATCATTTTCTTTGTCATACAAATAGATGATAACAAGTATTGGTAAGGATGTAGATAAAGTGCACCCTAATACATTACTGAAGGGAGTATGACTAGATTCAAACTTTTTGTTGTCTGGAAATAGGTATTACCTAGAAATTCTACTTCTAAGAATTTATCCTAGAATTTCTTGAAGATATAGACACTAAAAAACTAGCCCCCAGAGAAAGCAGTGAATAGCAATGTTTATAATAGACAAAAAATGAAATATCCTAAAGTTGCCATTATACTTCAACAGGTTAAGCACTCAACATTGTCACTGTGAGGAGGTAGGTTTGATCACTGGCCCCGCTAAGTGGGTTAAGGATCTGTCATGGCCATAAGCTGCAGTGCAGTTCACAGATGCAGCTCAGATACAGTATTGCTGTGGCTGTGGCATGGGCCTCAGCTGCAGCTCCTATTTGACCCCTGCCCAGAAATTTTCATATACCACAGGTGCAACCATTACAAAAACAAAAAAATGAAATATCCTGAAGTCTGATTAATACTGTTAGCTTCATAAATCATGACAAATCAAAATAATGAATTTTAAAGATAATATATATTTGAGATTATTAAATGAAAAAATCTATGTGCATGGCACACTGGCTTGCAAACACTCCCAAAGAGTGTTATGCATGTATATACATACATATGTGTGTGTGTGCGTGTATACGCCAAAAAATTCAATTTCAAATTTTATAGTCCTTTCTGAAAGATACATAGGAAAAAACAACAGGAAAGGAAAAAGGAGATGAGGGAATCAAGATGGTAGAGGAGGAAGACTTTGCACTCAGATTCTCCTGTAAACGTAACAACAACAACAAAAAAACATCAACGTGTATAATGATTCATACAGAACATCTACTGAATGCTGGCACAAGACCTTCAATCTCCAAAACGGGCAAGAAAACCTCCACATAACTGGGTAGAACAAAAGGAACAAAAAAGAGAGAGAGAGAAAGGAATAAGGATGGGACTAGCACTGCTGAGGAGGAGCTGTGAAAGAGTAAAGTAATCCACATCCTGGGAACCCCCCTAACTGACAGGGAGAGCAGCCTCAAAGCCTCAGAGAAAAGCACAGCTGGACTGAGGAGAGCAAAGCAGAGAGAGCAACACAGCAACACAGTACCACCTCCCAGGACACCACAGCCTGAGGCAATTGAAAGGGGGCTGGACACTGAGACAAAGGCTCCAGAGGTCAGTTCTGGTGAGAGTAGTAGGATGGGCTGTATGGAGACAGCCTGAGGGCCTAGGGAGCTATGTGCCAAGGGGTAGGAGGTGGAGCACCAGAGCTGAGGAACTGTGGGAGAAGGTCTAGGCCTGCAGGAGAAGCAATATGCCATTGTGGGGACAGCAAGAGGGGAAAGGATGGACCACCATAGGAGTATCTTTCTTTGTGCACGCCCAGACTTATAGGGAGGGAAGTACCTCTTGAGTGGGTTAAGGTGATGGGTCTCCCTTGTGTTGGCTCTGGTTGGTGGCACCTCCTGTGTGGACTAAGTGCTATGGGGCAACTCTTGCATGGACTACAGGTGGCAGGGGAAAACCACCATAGTCATCTCAGACTCCAGAGGTGGGCATGGCCCACCACCACCAGGGGTCCATGAACAGACACCACCTGCAATTACAGCCACCTCAGAGGTCAGCACAGAGGAGGGTACTGCAACCAAGCACCACCCATTGTTGCTCTCACTCCCCTGCAAATGCACATGCCCTGCCACTGTCATTGCAAACACTGTGGGCACTGCATACAACTGCCTGAGGGTCACTGCAACTTCCCAGGGCCCTGCAACTAGGAACAGCCAGTGCCATCTTCCTGTGGGTTCTTGCCAATGTCAGGTGCCCAGAAACCAGGCACCAACTACTAGTCCTGCCCATTGCCTCCATCTCCATAGAAGCACAAACAGCAGCCTATCAAAGGGATAACAGCATCCACACACTGAGAAAAGAGACAGCAAGCATCCAAAACAGAAGCAGCCCTCACACCAAAAATAAATAGTAAGCCCTCATAAAATACCCAGAGGCAGTCTTGCATATAAATAGCCCTCCAAAACTACCGTAGTTTTTTTTTTTTTCCCCTAAACTCACAGGATAAAAAAATAAATAAGCAAAATGAAGAACCTCGGGAACCGTTCCCTGTTGAAAGAACAGGATTATTCCCCTGAAGGGGAAAAAAATGAAAGAGACCTCTGCCAACTAACAGACACTGAGTTCAAAAAAGAGATAGTGAAAATACGGAAGGAATTAAGAATGAATATGAAGGAGTTAAGATCAGATATGAACAGCAATGCAGATTACTTTAGAAAGGAAGTAGAAAATATAAGGAGGAGCTAAGAAAAATTTAAAAATTCATTTGCAGAGACACAAACCGAAATGAAAGCAATGAAAAGCAGAACAAATAATGCAGAAGAATGAATTTGTGACTTGGAAGATAGAATAATAGAAATCACCCATTCAGGACAGCAGACAAAAAAACAAGTAGAAAAACATGAAAGCAATGTAAGAGATCTATGGGATGATTTAAAGTGGGCCAATCTATGCATAATAGGTATTCCAGAAGAAGAAGAAAAAGAAAAGGGGAAATATATTTGAAGAAATTATGGCTGAAAACTTTCCAAATCTAAAGAAAACAAATATAGACTGAGAGTTTGGGGTTAGTAGATATAAAGTATTGTATTTGGAGTGGGTGAGCAATGAGATCCTGCTGTATAGTTCAGGGAACTATATCTAGACACTTGTGATGGAACATGATGGAGAATAATTTGAGAAAAATAAAAAGAATATAAGATTGTGTCACTGCTGCAGAGCAGAAATTGACAGAACATTATAAATCAACTATAATAGAAAAAAATAAAAATCTTAAAAATAAATAAATAAATAAAGGAAATAGATATCAAGATACAGGAAGCAAAGAGGGCCTCAAAGAAATGCAATTGAAACAGGCCCACACCAAGACATATTATAATAAAAATGGCAAATTTAAAAGCTAAAGAGAGGATTCTAAAGGTAGGAAGATAAAAACAAAGACTTAATTAATAGGGGAACCTCCATAAGGCTATCAGCTTGTTTCCCTACAGAAACGCCACAGCCAGAAGAGAGTGGCAAGGTATAATTAAAGTCCTAGGAGGGAAAAATTTTCAACCTAGAATACTCTACCCAGCAAGATTATCATTTAAAACAGAAAGAGAAATAAAGAATTTCTCCAACAAACAAAAACTAAAAGAGCACAGCAATACTAAACCCATTCTAAAAGAAATCCTGAAAGGGTTCCTCTAAATAAAACAGAAGAAAAAGGATAGAGGAAATCACAAATGGAAAGTAAACACTTCAATAAGATTGTATAGAGATCTAAAAGAAAATAAAACCTATTGTAAAAAGTGATGATAAACACAAGGAACAGCAAAAAGATAAACATGAATATGTTAAAAAATATATATGATTTTTATATCAAAATCATAAAATGTGCTGAAGAAAATTGAGAAAATCTAGACTATTTTAGTCTTAGAATGTGTTTGAGGGTATGACTATTAGGCTAGAGCAAGCAGATAGAGGAACATGTTAACATACTTGAAAAACAGTGCAACAACAAATTAAAACCCAACAATGCATGCACAAAACTAAAAAGGACACAGCATAAAATAAAAGGAAATCATTCAACCAAAAAAAAAAAAAAAGAAAGAAAAGAAAGAAAAAGAAAAGAGAAACATAGAATCAACCAGAAAACAAAGTTTATAATGGCAATATATACATATCTATCAATAATTACCATAAATGTCAATGGACTGAATGCTCCAGTCAAAAGACACAGAGTGGCAGACTGAAACAAGAACCTACAATATGCCCCCTACCAGCAACTCATCTTAGGGCAAAGGACACATATAATTGAAAATGAGGGGATAGAAAAAGATGTTTCATGGGAATGGAAAGGACAGGAAAGCAGGAGTCACAATACTCATATCAGAAAAAATAAAGGCCATCAAGAAAGATGAAGGACACTAATGATAAAAGGAGCAACTCAAGAAAATAGTACACTCCTTTATGTATAATGTTCTTAATATAGGAGGAGGCAAATACATACAACAAATACTAACAGACATAAAAGGAGAAATTGATGGGAATACAATAATAGCAGAAGACTTTAACATCCCACTCACAGCAATGGACGGATCCTCTAGACAGAAAATATACAAGGCAACAGAGATCCTAAATGAAACAATAGAACAGTTAGACTTCATTGATATATTCAGGACATTAAATCCAAAAAAATAATAATAATATATATTCTTTTCAAGTGTATATGGAACATTCTTAAGGATTGACCACATACTGGGGAACAAAACCAACCTCAACAAATTTAAGAGTACAGAAATCATTTCAAACATCTTCTCTGACCACAATGGCATGAAACTAGAAATCAAACACAAGAAAAGAAATGAGAAAAAACTGACTACATGGACACCCAACAACATGTTACTAAAAAACCAGTGGGTCAACATGGAAATCGAAAGGAAAATTAAAAAATACCTCAAGGATTACCTGTCATGGCTCAGCAGTAATGAACCCAACCAGTATCCATGAGGACACAGGTTCAATCCTGGCACTGCTCAGTTGGCTGAGGATCTGGTGTTGCCATGAGCTGTGGTGTAGGTCACAGATATGGCTCAGATTCAGCATCCCTGGGGCTGTGGTGTAGGCCAGCAGCTACAGCTCTGATTCAAAAACCAGAGCCTGGGAAATTCCATGCCATAGTGGCCCTAAAGAGACAAAAACAAACAAACAAACAAACACCCTCAAGACAATGATAATGAAAACAAAACCAATCAAAATCCATGGGATGCCACAAAACAAGTTCTTAGAGGGAGGTTCATGGAAATACAGGCCCTCCTCAAAAAAGAAGAAAAATCTCAAATCAACAACCACCTACCACTTAAAAAAATTAGAAAAATAACAAACAAAACGTAAAGTTAGCAGAAGGAGTAAAATCATAAAGATCAGAGAGAAAGTGAATAAAATAAAGATTCAAAAAACAATAGGAAAAAAATCAGTAAAACCAAGAGCTGGTTCTTTGAAAGCATAAACAAAATTGACAACCTCTGGCCAAACTCACTAAGAAGAGGAGAGAAAGAACTCAAATAGACAAATAAGAAATGAAAAAGTAGAAATCTCAATGTATACCACAGAAATACATAAATCCATAGAGTATACTATGAACAATTAAACGCCAACAAATTTGACAACCTAGAGGAAATAGACAACTTTCTAGAGACACACAGCCCGCTGAAACTGAATCAAGAAGAAATAGATGAATTGAAGAGACCAATCACTAGAAATGAAATTGAATATTTAATAAAAAGCACTTGCCACAAATCAAAGTCCAGGACCAGATGGCTTCACAGGCAAATTCTACCGAACATACAAACAAGAACTTAAACCCATCCTTCTTAAACTTCTCCAAAATACTGAAGAAGGAGGAATAATCCCAAAGAAATTCTATGAAGCCACCATTACCCTAATACCAAAACCAAAGACAAGACAAAAAGGAAAATCATAGGCCAATATCTTTGATGAATATAGATGAAAATATTCTCAACAAAATTTTAGACAACTGAATCCAAAAACACATAAAAAAGATCATACACTACCACCAGGTGGGATTCTCCCAAGCTCACAAGGATGGTTCAACAAATAAGCAAATTAAATCAATGTCATACACCATGTTAACAAAAGGAGAGTAAAAAACTATATAATCATCCCAATAGATAAATAAACAGGATTTGACAAAATCTAATATCCATTCATGATAATAAAAAAACTCTTACCAAAGTGGGTATAGAGGGAATATATCTCAATATATAAAAGCCATTTATGACAATCCCACAGCCAGTAGAATACTCAGAGAAAATCTGAAAGCCTTCCCACTAAAATCTGGAACAGGACAAGAATGCCCACTCTCACCACTTTTATTCAATATACTATTGGAAGTCCTAGCCACAGCAATCAGATAAACAAAAGAAATAAAATGTATCCAAATTGGAAGAGAAGAGGTAAGACTGTCAGATGTAGATGACATGATATTATATATAGAACACCCTAAGGACTCCACACAAAAACTGCTTGAACTGGTCAACGAATTCAGCAAAGTAACAGAATACAAGATTAACAATCAGAAACAGGTTGCATTTATGTATACTAAAAATTAAATATTAGAAAAGGAACACAAAACTTCAATACCTTTAAAAACACACCCCAAAAAATTAAATACCTGGGAATAAATCTGACCAAGTAGGTGAAAGACTTATATTCTGAGAACTATAAAACATTAATCAAGGACATTAAAGAGGATTCAAAGAAATGGAAAACTATTCCATGCTCCCGGTTGGAAAAATTAATATCATAAAAATGGCCATACTACCCAAATCAATCTACAGATTCAGAGCAATCCCTATCAAATCAGCCATGACATTTTTCACCGAATTAAAACAGACAATCCAAATATTTATATGGACACATAAAGACTCAGAATTGCCAAAGCACTCCTGAGGAACAAAAACTAAACAGGAGGCATAACTCTCACAGACTTCAGACAATATTACAAAGCTGCAGTCATCAAGACAATGTGGTTCCAGTACAATAAAAGATATACAGACCCAATGGAGCAGAATAGAGAACCCAGAAATAAACCCAGACACTTATAGCCCATTAATCTTTGATGAGGGAGGCAAGAATCAAAAATGAGAAAAAAATCTCTTCAGCAAGTGATGCTGGGAAAACTGGATACTTGCATGTAAATCAATGAAACTAGAAGACACACTCACACCATGCACAAAACCAAACTCAAAATGGCTTAAAGACTTAAACATTTAAGACAAGACACGATCAAACTTCTAGAAGAGAACACAGGGAAAACATCCTTTGGTATCAACTGTACAAATTTTTTCTTAGGTCAGTCTCCTAAAGCAACAGAAATAAAAACAAAAATAAGCCAATGGGACCTAATCAAACACGGAAGATTTGCACAGCAGGGGAAATGATAAAAAAAAAAAAAAAAAGACAACCTTGGAGCAGGAGAAAACAGTTTCAAATGATGCAACTGAAAAGGTCCTAATCTCCAAAATATACAAACAACCCATACAACTCAACAATAAAATAACAAACAACCCAACTGGAAAATGGGCAAAAGACCCAAATATACATTTCTCCAAAGAAGGCATAAGGATGGCCAAAAGGCACATGAAAAAATTCTGAACATCACTTATTTTTAGAAAAATTCAGATGAAAACTATAATGAGGTACCACTTCACACAGTTCAGAATGACCATCATTAGTAAGTCTACAAATAACAAATGCTGGAGAGGGTGTGGAGAAAAGAGATCCCTCCTACATTGTTGGTGGGAATGTAAATTGGTACAACCACTACAGAAAACAGTATGGAGGTACCTCAGAAAACTAAATATAGTACCATATGATCCAGCAATCCCACTCCTGAGCATATATCCAGACAAAACTTGCATTGAAAAACATACACGCACCTGTATGTTCACTGCAGCACTATTCACAACAGCCAAGAAATGGAAACAACCTAAATGTCCATCTACAGATGAAAGGATTATGAAGATAATGGTACATTTACACAACGGAAAACTACTCAGACATAAAAGAGAACAAAATAATGCCATTTGCAGCAACATGGGTGGAACTAGAGACTCTTGTACTAAGTGAAGTCAGAAAGAGAAAGATAAATACCATATGATATCACCTATATCTAGAATCTAATATATGGCACAAATGAACCTATACAGAAAAGAAAAAAAAACTCATGGACATGGAGAACAGATTTGTGTTTGCCAAGGGGGAGGGAAAGGAGTAGGATGGACTAGTAGTTTAGGGTTAATAGATGCAACTACTTCCTTTGGAAAGGATAAGCAATGAGATCCTGCTGAATAGCATAGGTAAGTATATCTAGTCACTTGTGATGGAACCTGTTGGAGGATATGAGAAAAAGAATGTACATATATGCATAATTGCATCACTTTGCTGTACAGCAGAAATTGTCAGAACATTGTAATCAACATTGTAAACCAAAAGAATAATTATGGAAACCCTCCAATCCCAAACATTTATCTATAAAATATAATAGCAGTTATTTGGAAAGTTTAAAAAAAGGAAAAAGGAAATAAAAGAATAAAATCTACACAAAATTTTAATTGAAAAGGAGTTTGCAAATTAACATGCATAATATAGTCCCATATGATTAAATTTATTTATGTATTTATATAGTGACAGGGTGTTCACAGAAAAATTAACTGTTATCTATAGGAAGTGGTAAAATTTTTATTCTCTTTTTATACCTGTGTATATTTCCTTAATTTTCTATATCAGTAAATGATATAAATCACAAAATGTATTAGTAGTAAATTTTTAATTATATGCTTTGTTATATGAGTAATGAAAAACATTTCCTCACAAACTGAAACAACATAAAACTATTAATTTTTTCACAGAAGCAATCATATAAAAATGTTACTAAAATATATTAAACTGCCAAAACTAGGATTAGGAGGCTATAATAGCCACCAAAACAAACAAACAAAATCCCCAAATTTGGAATGGTGTTTATTCTATCTGAGGTCTTTACATAATAATTTCATGTGATCTCAAATCTCACTAAGATACAATACCTCTCTACAACATGCACATGAAGTCTAGATGGAGAGCAAAAGATAAATACAAAAGTAACTATTTTGCAGGATAAGGCAGAGTAGACATGCCACTGAAGCAACGAAAAGGGCAAACTTGTTAATATTAGAGAATATAATGTCCTGGTGGGTGAGGGGCCAGAGAGAAAAGCAGGAAATAATCATGGAGGATAAAGAGTTTTAAAGCCCTTTGAACAATTTTTAATCTTTCTCACTTTGAAACTTCTCTAAACTTTTGGGATTACTGATGTGGTGATGTTCTTTTCTTGTCTGGAAAAATATGCAGGGCCATTATCCTAATCAATTGGAAGTAAGAGACATGCAGATTTCCTAAGCAGAACATTACTTGCAGATGTCTCATCTCCTAACTCAACTCATCACATTATTATTCTAAAATAAACTTCTAAAATAAAGAAAAAATTCAATAAATATGGCTAGCCTTGTTGTCTAGATTTTTAACTCATCAAAAAGTTGATAAAATATCAAATTTTTACTGCTACACAGTAAAAATTTTCAAGAAATTATTCTATGGAATACTACTCAGAAACAAAAAAGAACAAATAATGCTATTTATAGTAACATGGATGGAATAAGAGACGCTCATACTAAGTGAAGTAAGTCAGAAAGAGAAAGACAAATACCATATGATATCACTTATATCTGGAACCTAATATACAGCACAAATAAACCTTTCCACAGAAAAGAAACTCATGGACATGGAGACAAGACTTGTGGTTGCCAGGGGGAGGGGGAAGGAGTGGGATGGACTGGAAATCTGGGGTTAATAGGTGTAAATAATTGCCTTTAGAATGGATAAGCAATGACATCCTGCTGTATAGCACTGGGAAATATATCTAGTCACTTATGATGGAAGATAATGTGAGAAAAAGAATGTGTATAGGTATGTGTGACTGGATCACCTTGCTGTACAGTAAAAACTGACAGAACACTATAAACCAACTATAATGGAAAAAGTAAAAATCATTTAATTTTTTAAAAAAGAATTATGGGAGTGGTGTAGGTCGCAGATGCAGGTCAGATCTGGCATTTCTGTGGCTCTGGCATAGGCCAGTGGCAACAGCTCCGATTAGACTCCTCACCTGGGAACCTCTATATGCTGCAGGTGTGGCCCACAAAAGACAAAAGACCAAAAAAAAAAAAAATGCTTAGTTCTACCAATCCCGTATCATCTGAAATTTTCCAAAAAATTTCCATCTATTATTATTTCTATCTGAGAAAGGAAATACAAAAGCAATATCCAAATGAGTATAGATTTCCTTAACTTCTATTATTATCAGTTGCAATTTTAATTTTTCTCTACCTAACTCTAACTTGAACTTCTTCTCATTCTGAGAATTTTCAGATTATGCTAACAGGAAAACAAGTCAATAAATAAGGGGCATTTTAAACAACTGCTTTATTCATATTTTAATATCTTATTTTTAAAAGTTATTTCTAACCAGAAAGTATACTGATCTTAAATCATTCACTATAGGAATTAGAAAAATACATTACAGATTCTCAAAACAGAGGAAAACATTAATTCTAAGATCCAATTCTATTGTTCCTTTTCCATCTGACCTGTATAAGAGCCAGTTAAGAGGAAGCACTTAAACTTAAGGAATGGAAATGCTTCCCTGAAGTCAATACCAGTGACCAAAGGGCAAGAGATCTCTTCTCTGCAATTTCCTTTGGTAAAGGGCTCAAATTAGCACTTTGTCTTCATAACTGGTAAATAGAGAAAACATGCATCTGTCTATAGCACCAATATTTACCTTCAATGTTCCTTCAAGTTGGTTCACTTAATTATGTCGTGGGTTACATTTCCCTTCACTTTCTAGGCCTAGGCCTCCCAAGGGCAAGAGGATTATCCCAGTATTTACACAAATCAGTAGTGCTAAATCTTGCCCAAACAAAGATTTAGAGGGATTTAATAGCCATTTCTTAAGACGCTGGCTCTTTGGAAGCTCAATTCTAGAAAAGTGAGTTGTAAATAACAACATTTAAGATGGTATTAATAAACATGTACTTCAATGATTATTAATGTGATCATGACAGAGCATCTATTTCTCTCTCAGAAAAAGGTTAATCTCATTGGCAAAGCAGCCTAAGAATGGCTCCCGACTTTATATTCCTAAATATACTAGACAGAAATCATTTATATCAGGCTTGCTGTCAAGCTTAAGGGCAAAGGACACAGCAGCTATTTACTCCAGCAACCAAAGATAACGTCTTCCTTGTTAGCATACAATTAGGACAATTAAGGCCACACTTAAAATTCTATCTAAAAATAGGGTAAAGAAAGAATTCATTTCTAAACACATTGGGTGTATTATTCTCAAAGAATTTTCATCACTAAACTAAACACAGGTGTTAAATCATGAATCAGAACCTTCCCTGTTTTGGATTTTACTCATTAACTTCCCATCCTACTATTCCTCCTTGATTTGTCCAAAGTCACTGCTCCCTGTCTCAGCTAAACAGAACCCAGTTCCTCCTTCCCCAATAATGTACTTACAAATCAGTCTACTTTAGCCATCTTCCTTATATACGCCCATCCCAATCATCATTGTTATAAATACTTCTAATACTTCCTTTCTTTCTTGTCTCATCATTTTATAGTCAACCCTGAGACAATTCCTCAAACATGACTTTATCCTCAAAGCCTCAAATGCGTTCTTCCATGTTAGTCATTTCACATTCCATAACAATTGCTAAATTCATTAGAAAATTAAAGAAGCTGAAACCCAGAGCACTAATGGCCTGAACCCAGCCAGAACACAGATTGGGACTTAAACTCACTTGCCAGGACTCAAACCCAGTCTAAAGCCAGATCAGGACTTAAACCCAAAGTTTTAAATTCGAGCTACTCACCCTGTGTGTAGACTCCCTAAGGTTCAGGTTCTTTATGCCTCTGCACAGAAAGAATTCAGCGAGAGACAAAGTGATAGGCAAGAAACAGATTTAACAGGAGATGGAAGCTCTGCCCCAGAATCCGGTGGGCCACAGTTTTATCATCCAAGGGGCATGGGAGTTGGAAAGGCCCACCTCTTCCTTTCCAGGAGTAGTAGCTCCTCCTTAGCATCCAGTAAGGTGTGTATCCAAATCAGCTGAAGGGCAGTCTTAAAACTCTTGCCATTGGTCTGAATCTAAATACAGGCCTCATCCCATCCCCCACCCAATGACCTGAGGCAATTCTCACACCTGCTCTAGCTAAGCAAGCCTACCTTGTTTTGTTTGTTTTCTTTTTTTTGTTTTTTGTTTGTTTGTTTTTTGCTTTTTAGGGCCATCCCTGCAGCATATGGAGGTTCCCAGGCTAGGGGTCCAATGGGAGCTGTAGCTGCCAGCCTACACCACAGCCACAGCAACACAGGATCTGAGCCAAGACTGTGACCTACACCACAGCTCATGGCAATGCTGGATCCTTAACCCACTGAGCGAGGCCAGGGATTGAAACTTCATCTTCTTGGATACTAGTCAGGTTCATTAATTGCTGAGCCATGACAGTAACTCCCTGATGGTTTTCTTAAACTTACAGTGGTCTCCCAACATCTCCCAGGTTTTCCTCTTTATCTATGATCCCCTATTGGGACTTCCACCACCACCTGTGCCTACTCTATCCCTATCAAAACCACTTTTCAGTTGCATAAAATATTATATGCGTTAGGAGTTCCTGTTGTGGCCCAGCGAAAAAGAATCTGACTGGTATTCATGAGCATGCAGTTCTATCCCTGGCCTCTCTCGGTGGGCTAAGTATCTGGCATTGCCAGGAGCTGTGGTGTAGGTCTCAGATGTAGCTCAGATCCTGTGTTGCTGCAGTTGTGGTGTAGGCCAGCAGCTGTAGCTCTGGCTTGACTGGTAGCCTGGAAACTTCCATATGCCATGGATTTGACCCTGAAAAAACAAAAAAAGACTTGAATTTTCAATATGATACCTTCAGGGTGGGTCAAGTATAGGCAGAATGAGCGGTCATTTTACTTAGGATTTTTTAAAAAGAATATTGATGTTGGCTCTCTTTGGTTGTAAATCTCTTTTTAGAACTGGCTAAAACTTCACCAATCAGAGATTTATTTCTATTTAAAGTTTAAATATAAAAAAAATTGACAATAGAAATTTGAAAATATAAATACTCCCAGTAAGATTAGGGGACTATCAGTAATTCATGACAGCATCAACTACTTCAAATAAATTGCCTCCCCATTAAGTGGAGAACATTCCAAGCAGGAAGAAATTATAAAATGACAAAAGAACATTCTCTGGCAAAAACAGGCCTGGATAGCAATCTGAAGTAGTATTTGGGGAAAGTGAGGACCAGAAGGATGAGGGTAGGGTCATTCTTAGCAGGGTGCAAACTTGGTACAACCACACACATTCTGCATCAATGTTCAATGTAAACTAATTATCCCTTCATGAACAAGAACATCAAAAGCAATCTTGAAGGGGAAATGTAATAAAAAAATTGCAGCCTCAGAAGAATATCTATGATAAAGCAGAGAGAGCTCTATCTTCATGTTTGAAGAGGAAATGCTGACATTTTTTTTTACAAATAGATTGCAGAGTAATTTTTTTTTAACCAAGAGATGACAAAATCATCTTTCCCCTATACTGGATAACATCCTGGAGTCTCTATTGAGCATAAATAGTACTGGGTCCAGGGAAATGGTCACAATTCAGTCTCCCAAGATTGACTCAGAATAAAGCTATCAAAAGTAACTTCACAGAGTTTCCATCGTGACTCAGTGGAAACAAATTTGACCAGCATCCATGAGCCTTGCTCAGTGAGCTAAGGATCCTGTGTTGCCTTGAGCTGTGGCATATGACAGCAGCTACAGCTCCAGTTTTACCCCTGGCCTGGGAACCTCCACAGGTGTGGCCCTAAAAATACAAAAAAAAAAAAGGTAACTTCACAATATTTCTAAAGTCCAGTTCTGAATGCCACTAATTTAGGATTTTTAGTTTCAATAATTCAGAAACCTGCACATATAATCAGAGCCAAAAAAGGCTATTATGTTAATCTAAAGAGCCCCTAAAATATTTTTTGAAGAAGGAAGGGTTTATTATTCACAGCAAGTAAAGAGAACACTAGGATAGTTCCCAAGGCAGTATCTCTAAAATATACTTTTAAAAAATACCTCAAACTTTTTGAGCTGCAATCACTATTTACATTCAATTAGCAACCTCATCGGCACTACAGCACCTATTATCATGAGTTTGGGGCATCAGTAGAAATTATTAAAATCTCTAAACTATTTATATTTATAGAATTTCTCTGCCTACTTCCTCCTTTTATTTAAATTCTTGGAGAAGAGCTAGA
This sequence comes from Phacochoerus africanus, assembly GCF_016906955.1. Taxonomy (NCBI): domain Eukaryota; kingdom Metazoa; phylum Chordata; class Mammalia; order Artiodactyla; family Suidae; genus Phacochoerus; species Phacochoerus africanus. The sequence continues at coordinate 79,821,371 of NC_062554.1, forward strand.
AACTTAGGAAGAAAGCTTTTGGATAAAAATTATAAATTGTATATTATGGGGAGAGATTAAAATCTGTTCTAGGGAATAATGTTTATTTCCCCTCTTAGATAACATTAAGTAAAGCCTGGTTCTTTGCAATTAGTGCTGGGGTATTACCTAACTGGAAGTTTAAATGTTGCAAAAGTTATCATCATACAAAGAGTTTCTGGATAGAACATTCCAAGGCTACAACTGAAAAAGTAAAAATGCATGTCATCTGTTAAACAGTAGGTCATATGCTTGTTGTGAGTATAGCCTAAAAGTCAATGGGTCCTTGTAGCTTTTTATTTCTTCCAGTTAGGATGTCTTTTATTTCTTTTTGTTATCTGATTACTGTGGCTAGGACTTCCAGTACTGTATTAAGTAGAAGTAGCTACTTCAATTTAAAAAAAAAATCAATGAGTCATTGGGACAAAAGCTAGTTTCCTGACTTCTGTCTCTGTCCCTCTTATCTACCCAAATAGATCCATTCTTCAAAGTCACTATCAGTATCTTCTCCTCCAGGAAGCTTTCCCTGAGTTCTCCAGCCACTTCCAAATTTGTTGATGTTAAGGTTTTTTCATTAATTTTTTTGAAATTAATCTAAGTTTTAGATGTGTTTATGGCTTGTCATGTTAACCAGAGGATGTTTCTTTAGTACAGTGCCAGGCAAGTACTAGATACGTGGCGAATTTTTGTTTGATTTGTTATCTATTTCAGATCCTTTCTTTCTTGCTAACCCAGAGGTGAACCAGATCAGGTGGGCAGTTTAGCTAGGTTGGTGATTTTCAAACTGTGCTCCAAAGAACCCCTCAGAGGAAGTTGTTGTAGTGGCTCAGCAGAAACTAATCCAACTAGTATCCATGAGGATGCAGGCTTGATCCTTGACCTCACTCAGTGGGCTAGGGATCCAGCATTGCCACGAGCTATGGTGTAAGTCTCAGACGTGGCTTGGATCCCATGTTACTATCTATGGCTGTGGCATAGGCCAGCAGCTACCACTCCAATTTGACCCCTAACTGGGAACCTCCATAGGATACAGTGTGGCCATAAAAATACAAAAATAGAAATAAATAAAAATAAACAAAGAAACCCTCAGAGACAGAAAGGAAAAAAAGAGGACCAAGAAAATAGAGTCCCAGGCCAGCTTCATAGGAACCCCATACTGCCTTTGGGGCAGTAGATGTGGTATACAAGGTAATTAATATGAATTAAACAAATTAACAAAGAACAAACAGAATTTTGTGAATGATTACTTGGGAAGGATTACAATCATCTTTAATTGCTTTTATATTTGGAGGTTTCACTGAAGTTGAATATCAATGAGTATTTGTTGACTGATGATAATTCTTTTCTCCAGTCTAAGAGCCTCTGATTGTTATCCTTCTACTACCAACACATCACAGATTTTTTATGAAATTCATAGACTTACCTAAGAAAAGAAATTAAAATCTGGCCTCAATATCATTTAGTAATTAAACCTCAGACTGCTTAAATTAAAACAAATCAGACAGTACAATCTATAGAATTCCTACGTTCTTATCTAATAATTGTAATTGTCTAAAACTACTCTTGTTAGGTCTAACAAGTTATCATCTACTTTCTTATGCGTTTTTTAATATAAGAGGGTCTACTTGCTGAGCAGCTTCCTACTCTTGGGAACATCACTTGCTAAAACAGGAAACATATGTGCGCTGTTCACCACAGAGGTTAGCACAGTGGCCTGTACATAGTAAACATTCAGTAAATATGGATTTGTTGAATGGATGTAATTTGTTGAGTGGATGTAATTAACACCAGAAAATCATTTTCACTATGTTAATAGCTTCCAATAGTAGACTAGCCACATTCAAATTGCTTCTTTTTAAGCACCTTCTTAAAATTTTCTCCATCATATCTCAGATACCCAATACTACTTTAAGGAAGGCAGAATAATATGCTGGAGAACAGCATGGACTCCACAGTCACACAGCACTGAGTGTGCATCTAGACTCTAACACTGAACTTAAGCAAATTATCAGAGGTCTCCAGTTGATAGGTATAGTCTCCTTACTGGCCTTGCAGAGGCACTGCGTATATTAAATAGGTACTATACGGGAAAGTTCACAGCCTAGAGCTTGGCAGTTGGTAGGCATCAACGAGTGTTCCATTTTCTTCCCTCTCTGCAATACACCCAGCTTTATTTGGGTTTTGGTACCCATAAAATGGTTTTAGAATCCCAGCCCAGAGGACTCTGTTTCTGGAATCCATGTCTCCTCCACTCTAGCCAACAGCCAAGAATCATGCCCTTGCCACCATCCCAAACCAGCATTAGATCTCCTTCATTACATCAGCAAAGGAATTTAAAACTTTTAGATTACAAAAACCATATAATTCTAATCTGTTTCTTTTATTTATTCAAAAATCCTTAAGGGAAAGCCAAGCATGATAGTATCAAGTTTTAAGTTCTTTGTATTTAATCCAAAAATGCACTTCTGGAGGTAATAGAAATTTTGATCTAATGAAAACTGCAACTCTCTCAAAACAGACTTTAAAGGTAATGGCTGAAATTTTCTTCCTTGAGTTTTATCACCTCTAGAAATCAGAGTAATTTGAAATCTTAGTACCCATTATTATTTCATTGAACATTTCCTCAAAATCTTAAGTAACTCAATTTTAACATAAAGTATTAATTAGCAATTTATACCTTCTCAATGTCATAAGTGACCTTTATTCAGAAGTTGTTGAGGCAATTTTGTGATTTAATCAAATTAAATTTCAACCTTAAATAAAGGCAATTATTTTAAATCAGGCCCTTTAATAGTGGCTAAATAGGCACTTGTATTACTTACACTGTAGCTTGTTTCCCCACAGAGAGATAACAACTGTTGTTCCTCTGTGTGGGCATGAGCCTTAAGAGTTTTATGTGAAACCAAGTCAAATATATGTTCATTGTATAGCACAAAGTAGGGGGATAACTGCTTGTTCCCACAACATAACATTTAATTTCTGGTTTTTTTTTTTAAATAGCTCCCATTTGTCCCAGTGAGATGCTCCATACAGCTTTTTCCTTGGCTTTGCTTGCCTCCCTTCCTTTTGCCTCAGGTACTTTTATTCTCCAATCCATATTCTATTACTAACTACAGACTTAGCTCTCAACCTCAGTCACTTTACAATTGAGACTATTCTAGAACAATTTCCTCTAGTCCTCCCATTCATGTTTGTTTCTCAATTACTTTGATTTACTGAAAAGAAAACAAAGGAATAATTTTCACCAAACTAGAACTACCTTGTGAGTACCTGCAGTTTATAAGATCCCATCCATGCCAAATGTTTCACAAAAAGGTTTTACACCACTAAAAATGCTCTAATAATATTCACTGATTCATTTACTCAAAAAATATGTAACATTTTGGAGTTCCTACTGCGGCTCAGTGGTAACAAACCTGGCTGGTATCCATAAGGATGCAGGTTCGATCCCTGGCCTCAATCAGCCAGTTAAGGATCCAGCGTTGCCATGAGCTGTGGTGTAGGTCACAGATATGGCTCAGATCGCGCATTGCTGTGACTATGGCATAGGCTGGTGGCTGTGGCATAGGCTGGCAGCTTCAGCTCCAATCCAACCCCTACCCTTGGAACGTCCATATGCTGCACATGTGCCCCCCCACCCCCCAAAAAAAGAAAAGAAAAAAAGGAACATTTTTAACATTTCAATGAAAAGATTTCCAGATTTGCCTACACTCTATCCAGTCCAGAAAACAATGAAAGCCTTTTTGATTTTCAATAAAATGAGGATGACCCTATATTCCATTCTTATTTAGCTAACTGTGTAATTACTTTTAGAAACCATGACGCCAGATATAACTGGATAAACAGAGCAGAAAAAAAAAAATCCTGTTGCTCAATGTGTCTCAGCCCTTTAAGGATGTGAAGGAGGCAGCAGTTTCAAATGCTACTTCATACAGTTGGATTTCATTCTACCTATTTACTCTACAAACACTTAATGAAAATATATTGTATTCTGTATAAGAACACTGTATAAGATCTGAAAGATGCACTGGTAAAGAATCAGAATAGTTCCTGTTGAACTGAAATAGTTCCTGTAAGCTGAAATCTTACAGTTTTACCAACTGTGATACTGAAATAGAGGAAAAACACAGGATAATTTGAGAGAATGGAACCAAAGGCTGTGGCTTAAATTGGAGTGACAGGGAAGGCATCCATGACTAAGACTCATGGGGATCTAACAAGGTAGTAAGTACAAATGAACAGCCCCAAAATAATGGATAAATACTATTAAATAGCATCAAGTGATTGTTTTCTATTGTTGGGAATGTAAGAAAAAGTAGGGAGTTGATATGGTGTGGGGCAATAGCAAAGCAGGTGTGATAGTGCTAACACAAAGTGTCAACAGGCTGGAAATGGGGCACCCAAGACTACAAAGATGCAGGCTACACCAGGGGTTTAAAATTCCCTCCCCGCACTGCACAGAGTGAACGTCAGTCTACAAAAATGCCAAGGGCTTTTCTTTCCCACCACTTTTTAAGTATAATTTACTTTAAGAACAAGTTCCAAAATCAGGAGCCCATGAATCCAGCTGAAATGTTCACAGTGGTAAGTTGTAGCATAATTGACATGTTTGTCCAACATTCATGAGGGAAGGATTAAGACTAAATGGAGCCACTGAGAGGAAAGTTTAGAAATCCCTCCGTCTACTCCCAGCACCTCGTTAATATTCTCAAACCGTCCTTTTCTGGGTACTAGCTCCGATTATTATAAGATGTAGGATAAACTTGAGGAATGCTGGAGAAGATGCTCATTAGGGAATTCTAAGTTTCAGAAAAAGGTTGCTCTTTGGAAGGAAGGCCAGTGGACAGAATGAATGCCATCAGCTCTTAAATTTCTTCCTGTAGACTCATATTTGCCACCTTTACCTTACCCTAGAATCTAAGTACACTAACATCAATTCATGAGTAAAGGACCTATTAGACTACTGTGCTAACAAGTCCTCCATGTCATTTTGATTTTTACCAAATATAATAAAAATTATCATAGAGAAAGCGAGCCAAATTTATAGAACCCTATTCTAACAAGGTAAATAAAGCATGCCTTTGAAAGCATGAGAAAGTTGTTTCATCTTTATTCAAAGTCTATTAAATAATTTTTTATAAATTGTTAAGAAAATTTGAACTTCAAATATTGAATTCTAAAACTGATGTATTGCTAAAATATTTTGTGGGGACTTAATTTCAACTTATTATTTCATCTATATATTTACTCTTGTGTCAGAATGGTTTCCAGTAATAGACTGCAAATTTTTTTTAAATTAAAGAGCTGCATTCTTTTGAATGCCCCACAACAGTGCCTCCAATAATGTACGTACATAAAATACTTGTTAAATAAATACATGTTAAGACAAATTTAATTACATAATCAGTTGCTATCAATTGCATTTCTTCACACATGTTAAATGTTCCTTGGGGTTCCTGAGAAACCAGTAACCATATTTTTAGTTTCATTTTCACAAAATAATTTACTCTTCTGGCTGTCAAAGTTCATACAATGATAGCCTACCTTCTTCAACTGTATTCTGAAAAACTCTTTACAATTTTTCTTTCTTGCTTCTCTGGGACTTCTCCCAATTTTGTTTTACTTTCTTATCCTTAGTAAAGCATCACTAAACAAAGGACAAAAAAAGGGCAACAAAACAATTGTGTAATGCCTTTTATTTCACAGCTCTGCTCATCTGCTGCACAAATAGCAGAACCCATGGTTAATCACTGCACACTCCTGGTTCCCAGGGCACTCATGGAGCTTTCCATATGGTCTGCTCAAAACGAGGACTCATACATATATCAAATACAAATTATGCAAAGAAATGTGATCATATAGTAGAACCAAGTCGTAAGAGAAAAATACCTGTTCAACAAAAACAGGAACCTACTTAAAAAACACTCCATATTTCTGGTTCCCAAGGCAAAGCAATAATGTGTACATTATATAAATCTTCATCCTAACATTAACTAGGATAATCTCTCAGACATACTCAACTGGAAGCTTTCATTTTCACTCATCCAAGAAAAAGAAAAAAATGTTTAATTGATTTTTTCCATTTTCTTCTCCTTTAATGTTTTAGGCTTTTCAGACCTTGCTGCTTACTCTAGGAGATTTAGTCCCTCTGTGTTTTAAGTGTGTTTTCCCCCAAATTTCATCTTTAAGCTTTATTCTGTCCCTTTTCCTACTGGCTTGAATAGATAATTTTTAGCCTTAGGTTGTGTAAGCCCATGGTTTATGATTTCAACTAGGGTACTTTTGAAAGTAAAAAGAGTACAAAATAAAAAGGACAGTGCAACAGCAAATGAAACAGGTTGTGCTGGGAAAACCAGGAGATACAGTCACCTAGCCTTAGGGTTTGCTTTTTGGTCAACAGAAAGTTTTTTTCCCATAATTTTTAAAGTTGGCTGGAAGAGTTACTTACATACTCAGAAACTGACTCTACTTCCCACGTATTTCACATTCCTAACAGCAGTCAGAGAGGAAGTTAGAAAAATACCAAAGTTTTTTTTTGGCCGGGGCGGGGTGTATCTGTGGCATTTGAAGTTCCCAAGCTAGGAGTTGCAACTGCCAGCCATAGCCACAGCAATGTCAGATCTGAGCTATGTCTGAGACCTACACCACAGCTCATGTCAATGCTAGATCCCACATCCTCATGGATACTAGTTGGGTTTGTTTCTGCTGAGCCACAAGGGGAACTCCTCCAAAATACCATGAGACACATCTAGTAACAAGACACATGAAGAATAAAAGAAGGGGGGATAGTTGCTTTTGTCCAAGTATATGCTAGGTACCAAATCTTTGGAGAAAGGGAATATAAGAGATTAACTGCAACTTCTTAACAATCCTATAATTTAGGTATTAAAATACACATTTCAAGAAATGAGCAACCCATAACTTGACAATGAATGTGTGAATTACTACAAAATTTTGGAAAGTAATCTGACTATAGCTATTGCAAGATTTAAAGTGCCAACCTTTAGATCCAGCAATCTCACTTTGGGATAGCTCTTCTAAAGAAATGAAAGCACAGGGAGTTCCCGTCATGGCGCAGTGGTTAACGAATCCGACTAGGAACCATGAGGTTGCGGGTTCGGTCCCTGCCCTTGCTCAGTGGGTTAACGATCCAGCGTTGCCGTGAGCTGTGGTGTAGGTTGCAGACGCGGCTCGGATCCTGCGTTGCTGTGGCTCTGGCGTAGGCTGGTGGCTACAGCTCCCATTCAACCCCTAGCCTGGGAACCTCCATATGCCGCGGGAGCGGCCCAAGAAATAGCAACAACAACAACAAAAAAGACAAAAAGACAAAAAAAAAAGAAATGAAAGCAGGAGTTCCTATCGTGGCACAGTGGTTAACAAATCCGACTAGGAACCGTGAGGTTGTGGGTTTGGTCCCTGCCCTTGCTCAGTGGGTTAACGATCCAGCCTTGCCCTGAGCTGTGGTGTAGGTTGCAGACATGGCTTGGATCTCCCGTTGCTGTGGCTCTGGGTTAGGCCGGTGGCTACAGCTCCAATTCGACCCCTAGCCTGGGAACCTCCATATGCCACGGGAGCGGCCCAAGAAATAGCAAAAAGACAAAAAAAAAAGAAAAAAAAAAAAGCAACTGTGCATAATGATGTATGTGCAAGTTTATTACAGCATTGCTTTTAGTGACAAAAAAAAAGAACCACTTAGAAAATCATATCTATAAAAGCATATCACAGAATAATGTGTACTGTATGATCTTGTTTTTATAAAAAAAAAAAAGGTCATGGGTTTTGTGAAAAAAATGTACAATGTATATATGATTTATTTTAGTTTATTTACTCAAGAAAGATATTTTGAGCTCTCCATATGTGCTAGGATGTATTCTAGGTGCTACACTGGTGGATACGTGTGGTAGCATAGAGGAAGATTAGTGAGGATTTGCATCTAAATATAAATGACATCATAATAACAGGTCTGACAAGGGAAAAATTAGAATAATAACTCTTCATTCACCTCAGTTTTTTCTGACAGGATATAACAAGTATCACTGGTTTTTTAACTTTTAAGAAACCAATACATAAGGGAATTATACATTTCATTTATGCAGAGACAAAACGTCATTGCTCTTAGGTAACTAAATGAATTGACCTTCCCTGACACAACTAGGAAGTGGTCAACTTGAGCTCAAATCCCTGGCTAACTCCAGATGGTCACCAACTGAGGTTCCAGAAGGACATGTTGCTTTAAAATCAATGTAGTGCTTAATTATTTAGTCGTTCATTCAAGACAAAATAAACCTAAAGGAAATGGAAAGAGATATGAAGTTAAAATAAAAGCTAATTTTTGTTCAAAAGTTTGAAATGCTTTTTTCATTTTACCAACTTTGGTTCTAATTTTCCTAATTTCATAAGCCACTTAAGAGATTTTCTACAACAGATGATAATAGCTCAATAGCTGTGTAAAGGTCAACAAACACAGTTTTCTAAGAGGTGTAAAATCAATCTGATCTCTGGAAGAGGGATGCTTTTTAAGTGAACAGGACAATTAGGATTAGAAAAAAAAAATTTTTTTTGTCTTTTGTCTTTTTAGGGCTGCCCCCACAGCATGTGGATGTTCGCAGGCTAGGGGTCAAATTGGAACTGAAGCCACCCAGCCTATGCCACAGCAATGCAGAATCCAAGCCACATCTGCAACCTATACCACAGCTCATGGCAACGCCTGATCCTTAACCTTCTGAGCAGGGCAGGAATTGAATCCTAGTCTTCATGGATGCTAGTTGGGTTCGCTAACTGCTGAGCCACGACAGACACTCCCAAGAAAAAAATTTTAAAGGAAGATATATATTCCCTCTATTTAAGTCCATGTTTAATCATGGGTACTATGTCAATCACATAATTAACATGCATTCAAAAACTTCACTATCTTTCCACAGGTATCAAAGTTCTATAAAGTAACTCCAGAAAAAGCAGCAGATTGAAGGCTCAACAAAATATAGGGCAGGCACTGCTTGAGTCAAAGTCACAAAGAACAAGGTTGTCAGAGAAGGGGCACAGAGAACAGAAAGAAACCATAAACTCTGGATCCAAGAATAGAATTAAAATGTAGTCAAATCTGGAAATTGTAAAGTCTGAAACTAGGGGGATTTTACTTGACCCTCAGCAGCCACGAAGTCTCCTGCCTGTGCTTCTCTGCACCATCCTCTTCTCTGCCAGCCATCTCCTCAGCCAACTCACCTCCTGCTGGTCCAAGGTGGATACCAGTCCCAGCTCCTTATTATGGCTCTCAGGTTCAGTATACGCCACTAATTAAAAACGGTCTCTCAGTTCAAATTTTTGTGAGGGAAAAAAGCATTCTGGTTTGCTATCACAGCTGGTTTAAAAAAAAAAAAAAAAAGTCTTGTATTACACTGTGCCACAACCCCGGGTCAGCCTGAGGAATGGTTGACCAAGGATGAACAACAAACAGCTCAGTTGGGAGTTCATGAGGACCACACCCAGTCAGTGAGCACTATGGATACAGAAAGACCTAAAGAGAAGTGTGTCTTCTGTATCTCACAAGTTTATTCGTGAGTCACTCATTTGAGATTTGTACAATTTTTTCTCATAGGAAAAACAAAATCAGAAGAAATAATCTTTAAAACAAAATCTAATAATTGCCTACTATGAGCTAAGGATAGTGACAGAAACTTTACATTCATTTTCTAATTTCATTTCATTTCATTTATATACCAATTCTTCAAGCTGGTGGTTTATACATTATGACTGGGCTTGAAAGATAACTATCACTATCTTATTAAAATTAAAATATGTTATTAACCACATCCAAAATAGGATGAATAATAACTGTCATCCAAGGAATTGTCTCTATGGAAAAATGTATCTCAAGTTCCAGCCTGAGCTGTTCACAGCTCATTTTCTCCCACTGGGAGCAAGAACTCCATCTCCTTCCTCTCCCATTGTGTTCCATTCAGTACTGAGGCACATCAGCTCCAAACCATAAGTAATCTTTTGCACTTGATCTGAGAGAGAGGCTCCGGGTAAGACATGGACATGAGAAGCAGGCAACTGGCAAAGGTGAATACATGTTTTATATTTTTTTTATTAAAAATCACTATAAGGGTTGAGGAAGAGGACAAGGCAGTAAGAAATAAAGTTACAATGAATTCTGCACTATATTTTCCCCTAAAGTTTCCTCTTTCTTTTCCCTACACATGACTACTTCTAATGTATGTTAACATTAAGAACCTGTAAGGTACAAAGATAGGGAACAGCAATAAGACATCGACCTCTTTGACAAGCTCTGAAAGTGCTCAACTGATGAATAAGGCAGAAAGGGAAGAAGGTGAGAGAAAGAGAGAATTCTGCTGACCCTCTCGGGAACCCATTTGTAAATGCAAGGACATTCATAAGTCAGGCATATGTAAGTCAGGGACCGTGTGTAATTGGATCATATAATATGACATTCATCCCTGACTTTTCTCCCCTCACCTAGTCTCCTGGTTTTATGTCCTACTTTGATGTAAGATAATATGGTTGTACATGAGCGACTTGAGTTAAAAAATAGACACATAAAATTCTCTCACGCTAGATACTCAGCAATCTAAATTGTGAGGTACTCTTTAGCCAGAGACAATTTCATAGAGAAGAGAAATGTGGCACTGTATTACACAAATGGAAAACAGCCTTTATTCCCTTATTAAATTTTCAAGGAGTTGCATGGAGATTTAACCACAAAACTCACATTATTTAGGGGATTTAATTATTGTTTGTTTCCTTCATTTTCTGTTGCCAAATAAAAGCATATTTCATTACATGGTGAGCGTTAATGCTTTTAAAAAGGTTCAGAAGAAAAAAATCAGCTTTTCACAAAAGCAAAACTATATTCCTTATTATCTACACAAATTAAGAAAAGCCATTCTTGTTGCTAGGATTAGACATAAAAAGAGGGGAAAAAATGTTCAGGCGGTTTCTTCTTAGATTACTCTTCAGTAGCATGCCTTTTTAAATGTTGGTATTTGGCTCTGCCATGGCATGGTCTCACAAAAAGAGGATACTACAAGTCTTAGGAAAGTGGTTTCTAAACATGAGGTGCCCAGACACACTGAGAGAAAATCTAAAAAGCATAGATTTCCTGGGCCCCAATCCAAACACTCTGGAAGCCAACCCATCAACATTTTGAATAAGGCTCCCTGTGAAGCACTTACAGCCTACAGATATGTGTCCAAAAACTGTACATTTGAAAACCATTGCCTTAGAGATTTTCTTTTTCTTCTCAAAGTGTATCCTTGTACTATCTCAAGAAAAATCACTTAGCATGTTTGTTAAAAATTCAGATTTCCAGACTGAATTAGATTCTCTGCGGGGTGGGATCCAGGAATCTTTTCTTTTAATAAGAACATTTAAAAGTAAGTTCAGGAATTCCTGTCATGGTGCAGTGGAAACAAATCCAACTAGGAACCAGGAGGTTGCAGGTTCAATCCCTGGCCTGGTTCAGGATCCAGTATTGCCATGAGCTGTGGTATAGGTTGCAGATGCAGCTCAGACCTGTGTTGCTGTGGCTGTGGCTGTGGCTGTGGCCGGCAGCTATAGCTCTGATTAGACCCCTAGCCTGGGAACCTCCATATGCCATGGGCATGGCCCTAAAAAGACAAAAGACAAAAGAAAAAAAAAGTTCATTTTCCATTGCTAAATAAGGAATTAACACAAACTTAGTGGTTTAAAGTACCATTGATTTATTAGCTCAAAGTTCTGTAGATCAGAGGTCTGATGTGGCTCAACTAGGTTCTCTGCTTAGTATCTCTCAAGATTTCAGCCAGAACTGGGAAGCTCTGGTAAAGATTCCCCTTCTAAACTCATTAGGATGTTGGCAGAATCCAGTTCCTACAGTTGTAGGAAAGGAGGTTCCGTTTGGCTGGCTGTCAGCTGAAGGCTCTCTCAACTTTTAGAAGCTTTTGCCAGCCCTTCTCAGGTGACCCCCTCTGGATTCAAGCCAGCAACAGCTGTCAGATCCCCTCTGTGCTTAGAATCTCTTTGATTTCCTCTTCTGTTATCAGCCAAAGAAAGCACTCTGTTTTTAAGAGCTTATATTAGATCAAGCCCACCAAGATCATCTCTTGAGGTTTCTGTGATATTTAACATAAGATAATTATGGGAGTGGTACCTCATTATATCCACAGTTTCCCTGGATTAGGGTGAGACATCTTTGGGAAGCCATCCAAAAACTCAGCATCTCTTATATTCTGAGAGTCTTGACTGGTGTATTGACTCTTTCTCACCAATAGAAGAGCAGCAGAAATGGAGTGTGTCTCTTCCAGGCCAAGATTTTTAAAATAAGGCATTCCTTCTCCAGTACCTCTTCCCCAACCTGCCAGTTGTCTCTGAGACCTTAATGGATGGTGGAGGCATAGATAAAAGGATCCTGAGTCCCTGAATCACTAGGTTGAAGAAAGCTGCTCATGAGCTAGGTAGATCCACAGAGGATTCTTAATAAGCAATATATATTTTTTATGGGGTCAAACTCCTAAAAACTTGGCATTGATTTACTACAGCAAATAGTGTTATCTTACCAGGTGCATGGTTTCTTCTATTTCTAAATATAGAGTAAGCAAAAGTAATTCCAAATATGCATTTTTATGACAGTTCCCATTGTGACTCCATGGGTTAAGAACTCAACTAGTCTCCATGAGGATGTGGGTTTGATCCCTGGCCTCACTCATTGGGTTAGGGATCTGGCATTGTCATGATCTGTGATGTAGGTCACAGACATGGCTCAGACTCCACATTACTATGGCTCTGGTATAGGCCAGCAGCTGCAGTCCCAATTCAGTTTCTAGCTGGGAACTTCCATATGCTGAAGGTGCAGCCCTTAAAAAAAAAAAATGCATTTTCTGAGTAGAATTGGATAGCTCTCAGTTTGCAGTATAATTCCTTACAGAAGTTATTTCACTTCTTTGACTGTGATCAAGTATTAGCAACCTTCTAAAGCCTAACTAATAAGAATGGAAGGACTGACTTCATCTCCCTTTTTAGCAAAGATCATATTTTTTTCGTCTTTTTTTTTTTGGAGGCGAGGGGGTGCATCTGCAGCATATGGAGGTTCCCAGGCTAGGGGTCAAATCAGAGCTTTAGCTTCTGGCCTACACCACAGCCACAGCAACTCAGGATCCTTAATCCACTCAGTGAGGCCAGGGAGCAAACCTGAGTCCTCATGGATATTAGCCAGGTTCATTAACCACTGAGCCACAATGGTAACTCCGCAAAGATCATATTTATATTAACAGTTAACATGTATTAAATTCAACTCATCAGACTCTTCATCCACGAATCTTTTGACCTTAGAAATGCTGACCCAAACAATTGAAAAAAGTAGTAAGGACCTCATAAGCAATTCAATCATGCCATTAGAGATTATGTTCCTACGTTTGGTGCTTTAACATATACATTCTATGTACCTATAAGTATTATATATCTGCTTCAATAAACAAAAACAGATGTTTCATTAAATATCTGGAATACATAAAAATATCCACTAGCAAACCATAGAAAGTAGAAAATACCTCTTCACTACTATCCCCAAGACACACAAAAATAGATAATATTCAGTTCTAGGAAACAGCAAATACACTTAAAATGACAATTTTGAAATGAAATTTTCATTTCATATATAGGCAGGACTTTTTTTTCTTTGGCAAATCAACATTTATTCTGTAAAACACGATGCTCACTCATAATGTCATGCATCTCACTCACAATAATTCTTTCTTATTAACTGCTTGGGTACAATTTATTTTCCTCTCAGGCTATGAAGGTGCGTGCAAGTGCAGCAGACTCTGGCTGGAGCTGATAAGCCAGCCCATAGCAGCAGCACTGCTGGCCTGATGAGATTTGTAAGAAGACAATATTCCATTGGCTCAGAAAACTATGCTGTATATCAAACTTATCAAAAATAATATCTACAAACAATGCCTTGATGCATTTACTTACTCTCACAGAAAGCTCTCTGGTGTTCTTCTGAAAATATAGCTTGACTTTTTTTTTTCTGGTGTAGTGAAAAAATACAGACCACATTTTTTTTTAAAGATCCTTGTTTTTGTTTACATTTTTTTCACTAAATGTGGTAGTCTAAAAGAATATTTTTAAACCCTGGCTTTCAAATAGACCCTGCTATAGTTCCAGAAAAGGACAGATTACTAGTCTTTTGAGTTAGGACCATTTATTTCATAGAAGAGTAAAAAGAAATCAAGAAATTGTCAAAAGAGAAATATGTTACAATTTTACAAACTAAAATCTCATTACAAGCTTTCCAAAGCTTTTTAAATAAAATACTTATGAGGAAGGCAAATACTCCCCTAAAAAGAAGGTTTCATTCTGCTTAGAATAATTATTTATTTTAGCACCACACAGTTGTCTCAAAAGCACATATAGTATTTCAATCTAGTATATTTTTGAGATTGTTATTCCCAACAAAAATTGATGCTGTTAAGAAAAATATTATTTTAAAGACAAACCACTGTGAGGAATCTAAATAGACGACACATTGGATATATTCACTTTATTAAATATTGCATAATCTAAAGGCAAGTAAGCTACAGAGATGATTTTAGAGAATATAAATACTTTACCATCTACAATGTACTACAAATATTTCCCACAACACTGTAAGGTAAATGTGGCGAGTTTCAAATGCAAATTTACTGTCACTTATTGATTATTATATACTCTATCTTTACATACAATACTTCATTTAATCTTCAAAACAACCAGATGAGATTTCTTAGAAGGCAATATTCTATTAGCTCAGGAAAAAAATCTGTGCTGTACATCCAACCTATCCAAAAATATCTAAAACATGTTCTAATGAATTTTTCCAAATTTCACACACACAAACTATCTCCTGCATGTCTAAAACAGTGTGATTTAAATTTTTTCAATTTTGAAAAAAGAATATGGAACTTGCAGTATAGGGAGAACTGATGATGTACCTAAACCAGAAGTACAGAGACAACTATACGCTTTGAGTACCAACTATGGATGTGCTGAGTACTCTACATATACACATAAAATCACATGATCTCAGTTAATCTTATCAACTGCTCTTGGAAAGGTATTATTATACTCCTTTTTCCCCTGTTAAGTTTTGGTTTTTATTATTTTCCAAGTGTCATGTGGTACATGTAACATTTTATCTCTAGGTCATCTTCTGTGACACTATGTTAGATTCATGTAACCACCACCATAGTCAGATACAGAACAGTTCCATCATCCCCAAAAACTTCCCTAGTGCCACCCCTTCATAGTCACACAAACGAACCTCTCATTCCTAACCTCTGATAATTACTGATCTGTTCTCTATCACTGCAGTTTTGTTTTTTCAAGAATGTCATATAAGGAGTTCCCATCATGGCTCAGCAGAAATGAATCCAATTAGGAACCATGAGGTTGTGGGTTCGATCCCTGGCCTCACTCAGTGAGTTAAGGACCTGGTGTTGTCATGAGCTGCGGTGTAGGTCAAAGGTGAGGCTCGGATCCTGCATTGCTGTGGCTGTGGTGTAGCCAGCAGCTGTAGCTCCGATTCAACCCCTAGCCTGGGAATCTCCATATGCCATGGGTGTTGCCCTAAAAAGCAAAAAAAAAAAAAGTCATATAAACAGAATCATTAGTATGTGCTTTTTGAGACTGGCTTCTCTCACTCAGCCTGATGTCTTTGAAATTCATCTAAGCTTTTGTATGTATTAACGGTTTGTGACTTTTATTGTATTATATCCACTCTAAATAAAAATAACATGACATAAATGTGTTCCTCTTAATATGTATCACAGATATTTGCTAGTTTCATATTCTCCCATATCTACCCCTTTCTCTTCTTTTGTGTATGCCCTTTTAAAACCTAGATTTAGTGTCCACATTACCTTATTAAAATGTTTCCCCTTTTTTCACCTTATTGGAATAAAGAGTGGAGTACTGCTTTCTGACCTTCTTCCCTTCATCCTTCTTGAGTCATCTTTCCTCAAGATTCTCAGAATTTAGATAAATAGTAAAACTAGTTTACAAGGCCAGCTTTTATCAAACTCCCTAGAAAACAAATACCAAAAAATTACTGGGCATGGTGTAGACAGAAGGGATCAAGTATTGATACAGACATGCTGAGCAGGAAAATCTCAGAACTCAAAGACAATTTTTGCTTCTTTTATACATCTTGCTTATTTAGGGAAATTTTTGTTACAATCATCAATACTCTATATGTGAACAAATTAAACATTATTCTAATTGGAACCACCTTTAAAATCATGAAATTAGAACTTAGTGAAGGGAACTGCCTATTCATGCCTCTGTGAGACTGCCTCCACTTGGCCTAGAGCTGGTAGCATTGCTTTGTGAGAAGGCAGCTGATTAAATGACCTATTACCTATCTCTCAGGGGCATTGCCTTCCTTAATGCTCCAGTGGCTCCTTGTGTTTCCAGTGTCATAAAAGAGGAAATTTGTATTCCCAATAACATAATCAACGGATGTCTCCAAAATCCTAAGGCAACTAGGACAGTGGCAGTTGTGGTATTTTCTCATGCCTATGGTCCAATGGATATATCTGTGCAACCACATGTGTTCTTATCTTTTGTCCATGAAATCGTGGTAGAGCTAAATTAAACAATAAAAGGGCTCTAGGAATCAGAAGAATGTCTTATAGCTCCCATCCTTCAGAATAAAAAAAAGAGGTCAGCTTTGAGAACTAAAAAGAATATAATTTATTTGTATTCTTAAACTGTGTTTCCTTTGCTACAAATTAACCGGTATTATTAACAATTTCCTATTGATATTTACATGAAAGAAAAATAATCCACAAGCTGATATTACTCCATGTTCTATCCAAAATAGACTTTTTGATTCTATGTAGTTTTAAGCTGCTTCTTTTGAGCTTGCTCTGATGCTGCCCACCTTGCTACCATGATATATTTCCAGAATACCCTGTGTCACTCTTGTACCAGAATCACAAGCATAACCTCCCACTTTGCTGTCAAAAGCTATGTTGATACGTGTAAATAGATGGTCAGAGCAATACTATCACCTGGAAAAAGGGCTTCCCCCAGGAAGACTGCCATTAGATACAATTGTCCAACAAGGAATATCGATGCTTGGCAGAATCATTAGGGACCCTCCAAGGGAAGAGGGAGTTGAGGAGGCACAAGTCCGTGACCAAGAGGATGCGCATTAGTTTCAAGTTGGGTTTCTCTTGATCAAATTCTCAGGACAGAATGTGAAAGAAGTGGAGTTATCCTGAAGTATTTGTCTAATCCTCACCACACAGTACCTATACTGTGATTACCTGTTAATCAGATATTATGTATGTTATATCATCTCCCATTAGGGTTTTCTTGCTCTTCCTTCTAGGTGAATTTAGCATAAATCATGATGCTTCAGGTTAGATTTCAACTCCAAAATTGCAAAATACTGAAATGTCTCAATTAGTTGTGAAGGATGTCATAATAATTTACTACATATCAGAGTTTCAAGGTTTGGGAAATGATCCATTTGAAAAATTAGATCACATTTAAGATTATCCATATAATCACATCATTCTCATACCTACTAAGTTGTATGCTCCAGGTGGGTAATTCCATTTCTTTTTATTCATCAGAAAACTACCTCACACATAGTAGGCTCTCATCAAATATCTGTTAAATTAATAAATCCACTTTGCATCCCAGTATACTCTCCTGAATTCTAGAGAAAGGATGACAAAATAACTAGCTTGCCAGGAGTTACTTATAACCCATGGAAATATCATTTGCCAATGGGAGTATGTCACCTACATAATTATTATCCATAAGAAGCACTGCAACAGCACGAAAGAAAGGATTACTAGTTTAGAACTCTGGGAGTTTGCTGGTGGTCTAGTGGTTAGGATTTGGTGCTTTCACTGCTGCGGCCCAGGTTCATTCCCTGATCTGGAAACTGAGACCCTACATCAAGCTGCTGCATGCTATGGCCAAAAAAATTAAGAACTAATACAAATTATTTCTCTTTTTATTTTTACTTCAAAAAGAATGACAAGCCAGTATTTGTTATGGACAGAAATTGTTATTAATAATTACAAAAGCAGCAATATTTACTGTATTTTCTGAATAAAACACTCTGCTATGATCATAATACTCCATACAAAATACAGTTCATATGCATCACCTCATTTAGTCCTCACAGCCTCATAATATAGGAGTGCTTCTCTTTATTTAAATACACTAAGTGCTTACACTGGTAGTAAATAGCAAAGTAAGTAGTCAAAGCCCTATCTGCTTGATGCCCAAGTTTTTACCCCAACATGCTGCTTACTGAAAAAGGTGAAAGACAGTCGTAAATGCCCCCAAATTATTAGCTACCTTTTAATTGTAAATTATTTCCAAATATTAAAAATTCAATAGCAAAATATCCAAAAAAGAATTCTGGTAAGTAGAAGACTTCATATTTCATTGTATGTATCATTAAAACAATGTGTGAGAGGATCATTTATATTCAAGATAAGAAAACTTCTTGAAAAAATATTACCTCAAGCTGCACTTTTTATTCCCAGAAGAGAAGTTTTTTGCTTTAATTTTCAAAGTAGGCCTAGCTGTAAGCATCATTTGGCCAGCATATCCAAACAGGAAGGTTGTTTGCTGGGTACAAAAAAAGTTATTCTGTATTCTTCATTGGCTCCTATGCTAATTTTAGCCTCTCACTTAAAAGGCTTTCCTGAACAGTTGTGCCAAATGTGTGGTAATTTTGTAATATAACCTCTAAGCCATATAATACTCAGCCAAAGTTACCAAAATAATTTCATTGAAGAGAATTTGGATTCAGGCCCTTCAAAAATAAAGAACATGTTCTTTTAAATAAGGAAAAAATGCCAAACAAAAAGCATCCAGTATCTAATTTTACAATTTAGTAAAGGTTAGTGCATCTTTTTGCAGGATACTTTAATACCACATAAAGCTTTCTAACTGTGGATACGCCCAATATAGAATGAATCCAGGGGATTGTGTTCTGGCCCCTGCTTTCTCTTTTGCCTTAGCCTCTCTGCTTTTGTGATCACCTGTCAGCTCAATGTAAATAATCCACTGATCTACATCTGAATGATTTAGAAATATTGAATAGCTCAATGCAATCCTAGCAACAATTTAAACTTTAGTATCTAAAGTGACCTCATCCTTTTCCCTTCCAAAACTGTTTCTCCTCTTGCGATCCCATTTTCTTATTTAATGCACCACCAGTTACCCAAGATCACACCTTAGGATGTTGGATCATTTTGAGTTCTTTTTTTATTCTTTACTCACCACAAGGAAACATTGTACTGCATCAGACACACAGAATCTGAATACTTTACCACCTCCGCTGCTGCCACCTAGTCAAAGCCACTGCCCTTTCTCACTTGGGTTATTAAAATGACCTCTTAATAAGCCTTCACTCCTTCCCATATCAGTTATGATTAGGTATTGGTATACATGACAGAACACCCAGAACAATAGGACATTAAATAAGATAGGAACTTATTTTTCTCACGCATGAAACAGTCCTAGTAGAGGGAGTTGGGGCTGGTAGGAAGTTCTATGCTATCGGTGACCCAGGCTTCTGCCTTGCTGCTTCACAATGAAGAAGATTCCCCTCACAGTCTAAGATCCTCACTCAAGCTTGAGTTATCAATCAGATAACTCCATATCTGATTCAGCATGTAGGCAGGAAGGTTGAAGAAGTCTCTCTTTTAAAAGTCAATTTCAGAGTTCCCGTCATGGTGCAGCGGAAACGAATATGACTAGGAAGCATGAGGTTGAGGGTTGGATCCCTGGCCTCGCTCAGTGGGTTAAGGATCTGGCATTGCCATGAGCTGTGGTATAGGTCACAGATGCAGCTTGGCACTGCTGTGGCTGAGGTGTAGACCTGCAGCTATAGCTCCAATGAGACCCCTGGCCAGGGAACCTCCATATGCCGTGGGTGTGGCCCTAAAAAGTAAAATAAATAAATAAATAAAGTCAATTTCTGGGAAGTTCCCATCGTACCTCAGCAGAAATGAACCTGAATAGTAGCCATGAGGGTGCAGGTTTCATCCCTGGCCTCACTCAGTGGGTTAAGGATCTGACGTTGGTGTGTGTTGTGGTGAGCTGTGGTGTGGGCTGCAGACACAGCTCAGATCTGGCATTGCTGTGGCTGTGGTGTAGGCCAGCTGCTACAGCTCCAATTCCACCCTAGCCTGAGAGCATCTGTACGCTGCAGATGCAGCCCTAAAAAGACAAAAAAAGTCGGGGGGGGGGGCAATTTCTGAAAGTTGCCCTTAACATTTCCAATATTCGTTCCTAGGGTTGATTTTGGTTTCACTGCCATACATAACTGCAAGCGAGGCTGGAAAGCATAGTCTTAAATCTGGATAGCCAAGTGATCAGCTAAATATTAATGAAAGAGAGATTAAACATTGGGGAGGGGCAAATAAATAACTCTGCCATTACCCACTAGATGGGTAAATACCCATCCAGCAGCCAGAGGAATCCTTTCAAAACATAAATTCTTGATCGTATCTTCCAAAGCTCTTCAACAGTCCCTAAGGCCCTATATGAAATAGAAAGAAGTAAGAGGATCACCTTTAGACATTGCTGGTCTTAAATTTTAAATGATATGTCTCAGAATGATTTTGTGTCCAACATATTCAGCTATAAAGATATAGGCACAGAGTAGGTAAATTATTGGGCATAAACAAGATTTGGAGGTTGCCAGGCAAGTATGAAAAAATGAAAATGGAGTAGCAGAGTTGAAGGAATAAAAGTGAGTGAACTATGGATTCCAACATGAGTAAAGATAGAAATAAGATTATGAGCAGAATGAGTATTTAGTCCCACTTCTCCAAATTCAGATGCAAAATAGGGTTTAAAATGCAAAAATTTTATTGGGGAGAATGTCTCTGTAAAAGAAAATAATGGAGGCAGATGGGGTCAGAAGAACTGCCAGACCATGGTTCAAGCTATCTGACTTGAATAGAAAAACTGTGCATTCTCACAGCCTCTATATTGAGAGACAATTTTTTAAATTATATAATCAAAAGACTGTAAGTCTCTGCTAGTACAAAGTATTTTCAGAAATCATATATTTGAGGAAGAAAGTGGGTATACAGGAGACAGAGCCCTGAAATGAGGATTTAAGATGAAAAATAGTCAATTGTGGTAGCAAAGTTAAGAGTATGACCATGAGAATAAGTAACTGATATAGGAAGGAGATAAGACCATAGGAGAAGGAAGAATCAAGAAGACAAGGGTATTAAATAGATCTTCTGCTTGGCCTATTGATCCATCAAAACTGTGGCTCAGCAGGTTAAGAATTCTGCTAGCATCCGTGAGGATACAGTTTCGGTCTCTGGGCTTGTTCAGTGGATTAAGGACCTGCCATTGCTGTGGCTGTGACATAGGCTGGCAGCTGCAGCTCCAGGTCGACTCCTAACCTGGGAACTTACACATAATGTGAGTGAAGGCTTTAAAAAAAAAAAAAATGCGAACGGGGTAATCTGGAGACAGTGACAGTAATCCAGATAATGAAATCTTCAAAGAGTTAAGAGAAGCAACTTGGGGTCCAGATGACTGTACAAAGGGGCAGTGGGTGGTATAATCTGATGATATGAGTTTTAAAGCTATGGCTATTTAAGGGCAAGAAGAGTAAAAATTTTGAAAACAACGATGAGGAGCAAGTAGTGTGTCTATACAATTTTCCAGACCACTGGTTCAAAGAGTGTGGGAAAGGAAGCAGTTGCCCATTTGGATGGACAGAGGCAAAATATTATCTTTGGTATTTGACTTCAGTTATGGCAAAAAAAAAAAAAAACTGAAAAGGACAGAGATGTTGCGCTTTAAAACTGAGTATTTTTGCTTATGACCAATGCATTCTAGAGGACAGAAGAGTTTAAAGAAAAGAGAAAAGGGGGCAACAGAAATCCAATTTAGAAGCTGCATAGAGCCATAAGGGAGTGAGGGTCTAAGTAATAAATAGTCCATGTGGGCTTTGGGCTGCTTGTAGTAATTGATATAAACAGAGATACAGGGCTTGAGGCAGTTGATATTGTATTTGGCAGGTTTCAGTTAATGAAGCCTTCCTCTAAAGAGTCCAATCCTATTTTAGAGTGAGATTAGACTACCAAAGTAGACATACTTGAATTGTATTCTTCACACCTAACAAAATCCCCTTTTACAACTTGTATTTGACTTTTTTAAAAGTATGTAACAGCAAGAGTTTGGTTTATCTCAGCTGCTCCTTCCTTTCATGTACCTGTCCATGAAGCCCTGATCAAATGCTATTGACTTCATCATATCTTATTGCTCATTTTACTTTAATTAGTACTAAATCTTCAGGCAGAATGGGAATCAAGGCTCAGGCATCAGCTGTTCTCTGAGGATCCCTTTGATTAATCCATAACCTTTCCAAACATTGTCAGACCTGTTTTCTACCTGGTTATTTTGTGGGACAAGTAACATAAGTTTTCTTCAAGTTCTTTCTATATCTCCTAATGTTATGGAACTATTAGGAATATTCCAATTGGAATATGAGGATAATTCTAATTCATTGTATCAATCCTTATCCATTTTCATAGAAAAAGAAATATATGTCTATATTGCTCAGATATAGATTTAATAAGAGAAAGAGAATACCCACATATGTCTATACAAATGATTTTGCATCCTGATCCCAGAAGGAATTATACACTGTAAGAGTGTAGAATTCCTTTTCTTGGGAAGTAAGATTTTTTTTATAAATGTGTTCCTTCAACGTGATTCTTTTCAGCTACAAAATTGCTAGCAAGCTGTTGTAAATGGATTCACCACAAAAGAAAAATATGGCAAGTTGCCTTCTGCTGTATCCAACAAAAGAGTTTCTAAAAGATAACAATACTCTCTGGGAAGAAGGTGAAATGAATCTCTAAATTCATATTATGAGCCATACCAAATTGTAACAAACTGTTTGGGAAAGAAGAAAAACATCAAAGAGAAGTTATCAGAATAGAATGCTGTCAGATGCTATGTCCAGACTAGAAGATACCCACAAAAGATGAATAAAGTTTAGTTTCTATTTGCTACAATTTCAAAGCAGCGAATTTTACTCTATTATAGACATCAAATGAGATGTCTTAGCCACATTACTAGTTTCAAATCAATGTTGTTTTGAGACCTATGTGTATACGTACACACACACACACACACACACACAAACTGACACACACATGCATATATTTCTCCCTTAAAGGCATAATGTTCTTCATCAGAATATGTATACAATTATCCTTACTTCATTCTCTATCATGTTTTTTTTTTCTTTCTCCACATAGCTTTCCAGAAGAGACAATGAAAATAAGACAAAGTTTTCAAGCTCTATTGTCTGTTAAAGCTTTGTTGGATTTCACCTAAATTTATATCAGTCCCAATATTTCTACCTTGATTTCAGGAAATAAAATGTTTCAAACAGCAATCCATCTTGTTTTAGACATAAAAATACAATTAGAATTAAAGTGGCAATGTCTACAAGAATAAGAAAAAGGACTTTGCCCTTTAAGATTACCTGCTTCGTTGCCAAATCGATTATTTAAAACAAAGATAAGTCTGTGTTAAGGTGAATGATGTAGATTTGGCTATTCAAAATCCATTCGTTTTGGTCACCGTCCTCATTATCTTTACTTGTCCTATAGCAATCTACATTGATCAGGGTTAAATTAATAAATCAACTTGGCTCAAATCTATTTTTTTATCAATACAGCCAAAAGGAATGTAAATGAAAAAATTGAAGAAGATAAAAATAATGGCCTTTGTTTCATCCCTGTGTTTATTTTCCCTTGTGGTAAAGATCCTTGTAAGAAAGTTAAATTTTTCAAAGGCAAAAAAATCCTAAGTGGTTTGAAGTCACAATTCATTCCATATTCTTCAAAGGAAAGCAATCTACTAATAATCAAGATACAGTCTATATGGATTATTACCCTACCCCTTCCTAAACAAAGATACCGTGCCATAATCCACCATCACGTCCATAATAAAATGTCCCTCCAACAAGAAAGAGAAGAATGGTCTTTGGAAACAAATAGAAATTGTTAATACTAGAGGTTCAAGTACTATAAATGTATTGGCTTGCTGGTTTTATTCTTAAACCACAAAAAGAAATAGAATTTCTTACAGAGTTCTTGCATATTTTTCATACTTAAAACACACACACATAGTTCCTGCATATACTTTTAATCCTTAAAACACACACACACACACACACACACAAAGTTCCTACAGATATCTGATCTTTAAGAACACACACCACACACTTATGCCCCAGTGCATACGTATACCTTTCAAGTACTTCACTTGCTCTAAGTGAATATAGGCACATTTCTGCTCTGAAACATTGAGATTTTCACAAAGTAGATTCTCAGCACATCCACTTTTAAGCCACCTTATTTTCATTCATTCTAAAATGTAAAACTTTGTTCAACAAGTATTTCTGAAGTACCTATCATATGGAAGGTATTGGAAAAGGCATTAGAGTCCAATGATGAATGTTTTCTGAGTTTATTCTCTTAGCTATACTCAATGAGATGGTAGGTCCTTCACAATCCCCCTTTTTCTTTGCCATGTAAACTATGTACATAAGACAGATTCACAATTTCGGCTCTCCCCCTCAGCATTCCCTGAACCTATCTTTAGTGCATAATATGCCCAAATAAAACACAAATTCAACATCAAAAGTAAGACTTTAATCAAATTTTCATCAGAAGACAGAAGAAAAGTCATATTATAGTCACGGAGAAAAATGTTCGCACAGCCCCATTAATCCCTGATAACTCTATTTCTTCTCCACAACCCAGCTGACATATCCAAAATCCTCTAGCTAATTACCCTCCTCAGCAAAACTGAATCACAATAGCATTCCAAACAGCCTCCACTAAATAAAGTTTCAGTGGCTAGCCAAACCCCAATAAGTGGTACTCCTATTACCCCACAAATTTGAATTATCTATCTAAATCTGTAAAACTATATTATATCCATCTATCTGTACATCATATATCCCTCCATTTGAACCCTTGCCACTGAACTAATGACTCATGCATTCATCACATCATTTACTTGAGTAAATGTATCCGTGGCCATGAATCCTTAATTTAGAAAAAAAATGTCGCACCTTGACTCTTGAAAGCACAGAGTATGCCCAAGCTAAATATAGTCCTGGTTCTGCTCTACAGCTCAGCCTTAAACCAGCCCCAGAGCAGAAGTCCAGGATGGGACACTGAAATCAAAATTCTTTGGTTCCATAACATAAACACACTGAGACGGCTTATAGGCAACATCCCAAAGACCTGCATGGCCTCCTGTCCACATAATCCCTCCTGCATAAATACACTCATTCTTCTTCCAATCACTGCCTTTTTCTAGTCAAAAGCAATCAGGCTTCCCCAGCTGCATGTTCAAAACACTCTCTGAGTTCTTAGGTACAGAATAAGAAGAAATAAAAGCTGGACAAATGAGGGATATACGGCAAGGGCATGCTACTTACTTACCTACAAAAGCAACTTCTCCTCCCCATTTCAAGAGTCATAAAAATGAGCATATAAAATTGATAAAATGCAGATAAGTAATGATTACCAGCTGAGGGCGAGGAGGAGAAATAGAGGGATGGGGAGTGGGAGGTACAAACTATAGGATGTTATAGGCTCAAGGATATACTCTACAATACGAGGAATATAGCCAGTATTTTTCAAAAACTGTAAATGGAAAGTCACCATTAAGTTGTATAAAAATAAAAACAATTTTTAAAAATCAGATAAGTCCTCAATAAGCATAAGTGCTATTATTGCTGTTGTTGTAAATATTATTTCTATTTGTCCCTCTGTCAACCATGGGAAGAGACAGCCAAAGCAAGATAGTCTTTAAAAACATTTGCACTACAAGCAAAGTGGAGGGAAAAGGAACTACCCTTGCCAAGGACAAGTTTTAATTGATGACGGCTGCAACACTAATGAGGCTGCCTCCCATCGATATGGCTCCTGCTCTTAAGTACCCCTCAGAGGGGCAGCCATAGAGACAGACAGAAACGACCCATTCTGTTGCCAGAACCTCCTCTGTGGCAACATCAATAATCAGAGCAGCACTGACCCTCTGCCTCTAAATCCGTGTTGTCAGCTCACACCACGTTTAGGGAATAAGACTCTCCAAGGAAATACCAGTTAATAAAAGAACTAGAGGGAAACCACATGTTACTCTAGTGTGGCTCTTCTGGTAGGTGCCCATGTGTATTATTAAGAAAGACTAATGACATGTAAAACATTTTTTTCAAGGCTTAAGAAAAATAAAAATTTCAATGGTAAATTTAACTGATTTAAAATATTTCTATAGTTTCAATTTTCCATGTGAGCAAGATATTTTAAAGGCTGATACTCATTTCTGCAAAAGATGTGAATAGACTAAAAGTTTTGAACTTGAGTAGAAGAGCAGAAATTTAAGGAAATTCACCCTCAGTAACCTGAAATATCCAGATATCTGAGATCATCTTTTCTTGTTTCTCAGCTATCTAGATTGGTTCTTTGAAATGCCCATTTTCTAAAAAAGTAATAGCTACAATTGAGTATTTACCTATACCACAGTATACCAAGTACTTTCTATGACCTGCCTCATTTATTTGCCACATTTTTCTGTATAAGTACAATCGCAAATGAGGAAATTGAGGAATAGGGGAAAAAAAGTAATTTTCCCAAGGTCACATAACTAGCTCTGATGGAACTGGGATTCAACCCTTGCAGCCTTATCCCTAAACTTGTTCTTATAACCACTTAACTTTACTGCATTCTTTTAATTTATCTGATCAAATAGAGTTCTCCAAACTAAGTTCATGTCTACTTAAAAGTAGAAGGTCATGGAGTTCCCGTCGTGGCGCAGTGGTTAACGAATCCGACTAGGAACCATGAGGTTGCGGGTTCGGTCCCTGCAAGCTCAGTGGGTTAACGATCAGGCGTTGCCGTGAGTTGTGGTGTAGGTTGCAGACGCGGCTCGGATCCCGCGTTGCTGTGGCTCTGGTGTAGGCCGGTGGCTACAGCTCCGATTCAACCCCTAGCCTTGGAACCTCCATATGCCGCGGGAGCGGCCCAAGAAATAGCAACACAACAACAACAACAAAAAAAAGTAGAAGGTCAAACATTTACAGGCAAAGTCTTTGCAATTTTCTTTCATATTTTCAAATTAAATCTAGATAAGTCAGTGTATGTTTTAATATCACACAAATTCTACTGAATTTTTTATATCACAATTCCTCTTACTTTTCAATATTCACTATCAAGACCTATCAATTGTACCTCTAAAAATATGCTGAATTAGTCCACCATTCGCCAACATCACTGCCATTGCTTTTCTGGATTATTTCAAGAGCCTTCTAATTTATCTTCTTCTTTCCATTTATATTCTCCCCAAATCCCTAACATAGTTCACAATAGTATTATTTCTATAAATTTAAATCAGATTATGCCCTTCTAATGCCTAAATTTGAAATGTGTTAAAAAAAATTTTAGTAGCCTATTGTGACTTTATTCCTCTGCATGCTTTTTTGTTTGTCTGTGTGTGTGTTTGTTTAAAAAAACTAGGTAGACTTAGAAAATATGAGACTAAATAGATTTACAGAGCCACAAATTCCACTTAGTTTTCATACCATTTGGAAAGCAACTTTTCATCACCTCAATCATCTCAACAAATTACAATCGACAGGAAGATGTTTTCAGGATAGGTTGGACATGTGTATACATCTTTGGTTACCTGTTTCAGCAAAAATTTTTCTTTGCCAAGTGGATAAGTTTCTGGGCAAATGGATTGTGTGTCTCAAAGACTGGAAGGTAATTATATTTTGTATGCCAAGAATAAAGACAAAGAATATGCTAAAGTATGAAATATTATTGGAAGAGAGCTTAATGAGAAATGTAAAGCAAACCAGTCTAAGTAATACCCAAATTTCAAGGTCTAATGAGTCTCCTGTGCAAAAACCACCAGTTGCAACTTCTGCCTAAATGATTATTGCCTGCAATCTAAGACTCTTCAGGGTTTCTGTTTAATGCAATACTTACTGATTCTTACTGTGTGCAAAGTGATACATGTGATTGAAAATTGAATAATGTTGAAATATGGCCCCTGCTCTTTAACCGATTATGGCCTACCAAATTATAGAGACTGATGATCAATTCACTCAAATACCTCTTCCTTGTAGGTAGAAGGTCCCAATTGACTTCAGAGGTCTCATACATCAAGACTTTCTTCACAGTGGTGCTATATTTCTGCATTTCCAGTATCTTTTCACTGAAGAAAAATAAAATATGAACACTATAGTTAATTTATTCTATCTATCCTATACATTGCAATTCATTTTAGATATAATCCAGCACAACATCTAACATAAACAATGACAGGTTACATACTGAAGCATGAAAATGAAAAGCAAGTCCTCCAGACCTGATTCCAAGGTCCTGACTCAGCCAAAACTCAGGGGCCTGCAAGCAAGTGCAAGCGACAGATACATGCCCTCAGGAAATGAGTAGTTCAAAGTGCTATATCCAGCTAGCAGTTGCAAATATCATCTATTGCTTATCTGTTGCATTACCTGACATCATGAGATTAACCTGAACAGAATTTCAGTTTTAACACTGATTTAATGGAAAAATGAATGATATCTTAAAAACATTAATGTCAAAAATACTGAAAGATGGATATAGTGAATTTTATTCATTAAAAGATGAATTGAAGTCTACTGTATAATCTGCTTTTAATAGGCAACCTGACTGGTTTTTCTTTAACTACACATCTGAATATCATTTGCTTAAGATATACCCATGCAGGCAAATATATATCAAAGAGGAATGTGCGGTATAAAAAACAATATCCATTTAATAAAACTTTACACCACTCTACAAAGAATGGCTCGAATGCCTTTTATTTTATTTAAAATAAAATTTTCTTATATTGAGTGGAGTACAGTGAAGTGGAGACACAAAGCTCTCCTTTAAATGTAAGAAAATACAGTGTCTGCTACCTTTACCTTTTATGAGTTGCCTGCTCTCCCGTATTTGGCAAGACAAATAGAATTACATACTGTGAGTGACTCAGAACAGAACTTCACTATCAATCATTGCCTGGCTCTGCACAAATCCTGTAGGGCATTCAGGACATTTTGCTGCCTATGAATATTTTAGACAAGAAGTATCCCTGAAAGCTTCCTGATGGATTAATACAAGAAAGGAGGACGTTTTCATGTTTTATAGCCATTTGCTAAAGTACTACGGCCATTACTATACTCCAATGAAAAGATGCCTCTTTAAACAGAAAGAAGCAGCCCTGTGGAAGAGTTCTGGCTCCCTTTATCATAAACTGATTTAAAATAATGATATATAATATATAAATATTGCATGCACTCATCTGCAGAAAATGAAATGCTATAATGGTGCCAACACCTTTATACCTAGCAGTAATTGTGGGGGGAAAAAAGGAAGAAACTCTATGCCAGCTGTTTAAGAAAGAGTATGCTTGCATACTTCTTTAGCTTTGCCAATGAAATAAAAAGCAATTTTATTTAATTGTGGGATTCACACTCATGAATAAACAGCAGAGTACCATTCTCAACAGCACTTCACAGCTTCTCAAACAAAGCTTATACTTTAAAGGTAACAGGAAAATTTAGAAACCACAGGAAAATAAAGAAAAACTTTACTTGTGGGCCCAGTACTATTGATATTTTAAAAGTATTTCCTACCAGTTTTTTTAATGCAGTATTCTATATCTCATTTTTCCACTAATATTTAACATTTCCCCAACTTATTACAAAGTTTTCATAAATATTTTAGTGACTATATAACATTCCATTAGGAATATGTAACCTCAGAATCAAGATGGAAGAGGAGTAAAACGTGGTGCTCAACTTTTCCCACAAACACATTAAAAAAAAAACCCATCTACATGTAGAATGATTCATACAGAACATCTACTTAATGCTGACAGAAGACCTCAGACCTCCAAAAAGAGCAAGAAACCCTCCATATAACTTGGTAGAACAAAAGGGAAAAAAGAGAGAGAAGAGGAAAAAAATGAATCAGGACAGGACTAGCACTCCTGATTAGGAGCTGTGAAAGAGAAAAGGAATCTGCATCCTGGGAGGCCATCTAACTGACAGGGAGATCAGCCAGGATGGAGGGGAAAACTCAAAGCCTCAGAGAAAAGTACAGCAGCCAGACTGAGGAGGGCAAAGCAGAGAGAGAGCTACACAGGCCATCTGTAATTCCTCCTGGACACTACAGGCTGAGATAGTCAGGCAGAGGCTGGGCACTGAGACTCAGGCTTCAGAGGCCAGCTTGGGGGAGAGAACTAGGGTTGGCTGTGTGGAAGCAGTATGAGAGGGCTAGGGAGAGGTGTACCACAGGCTTGGGAGTTGTACACCACAGCAGAGGGTGCACAGGAGGAGGCTTGAGCCTACAGGAAAAGCAAGGTGTCATTGCTGGGGAGGGGGAGAGGAGGACGGATGGGACCTTCATACAAACATCCTTCTCTATACACACCAGGCCCTCAGTGGCTACAAGCCGCCGCATCCTCTTGGACTCCTGAGGTGGGCACAGCACACCACCACTAAAGTTCCCATTAACAGGTACTGCCTGCAGCCCCAATCATCTCAGAGGTCACCACTGTGGAGGGCCCTGCAACAGAGCACTACCAATTGCCCTCACCCCACTGAGAACCTCACCTCCATTGACACTGCCAAAGGCTCTGGGTGCTGCTGCCATCTCCCTGAGAGTCACTGCGACTGCCCAGGGCCCTGCAACCAGGAGCACTCTGCCATCATCACCTCAGCATAGGTCCTCAACACTGCCAAGGGTCCAAAAACCAAGTGCCACTGACAGAAGATGCCCATTTCCCTCACCTCCCTGGAAGAACTCATAGGTCATAAACCTTCAAACCTCCTACCCATGGGATAATAGTCTGCACACACTGAGGAAAGAGACAGCAAACATCCAAACCAAAAGCAACCCTCAGGCCAAAAAAAATAGTTAGCCCTCACAAGCTACCCAGGGATTCTACTTCATATAAACAGCCCTCCAAGACTACAATAGGTAGTTGTTTTCCCTAAACACACAAAATAAGAAAAATATAAGCAAAACAAAGAAACACAGGGACCATTTCTAGTTAAAAAAACAACAGGAGAATCCCACTAAAGGAAAAAAACGATGAGACACACCTATACAGTCTAATAGACACTGTGTTCCAAAAGGAGGTAATGAAAATATGAAGGAATTAAGGATGGATATCAACAATAATGCAATTTACTTTAGAAAGGAACACAAAAATACAAGGAAGCGCCAATAAAAATTAGAAAATTCATTTGCAGAGAAAAAAGCTGAGTTAAAGGCATTGAAGGGCAGAATTAATACTATAGAGGAATGAATAAGTGACTTGGATGATAGAGTAATGGAAATCACCATTATTCTATCAGTCAGTTCAGCAGACAGAAAACCAAATGAAAAAATACAAAAGCCTTGGGTAGTATTGTCATTTTGACTATATTGATTCTTCCAATCCAAGAGCATAGTATATTTTTCCATCTATTTGTCTCTTCTTTGATTTCTTTCATTAGTATCTCATAGTTTTCAGAGCACAGATCTTTTGTCTCTTTAGGTAGCTTTATTCCTAGGTATTTTATTCTCTTTGATGCAATGGTTAATGGGATTGTTTCCCTCATTGCTCTTTCTAATCTTTCAATGTTAGAAAGATGATCTTTCATTGTTTCCCTCATTTCTCTTTCTGATCGTTCATATAGAAATGCAGTCAATTTCTGTGTATTAATTTTGCATCCTGTGACTTTTCCAATTTCATGGATGACCTCTAATAGTTTTCTGTAGTGTCTTTTGGATTTTCTAGGTATAGCATAATTCCATCTACAAACAGTGATAAGTTTTACTTCTTTTTCAATTTGGATTCCTTCTCTTTTTCTTCTCTGATTACCATGGCTAGAACTTCCAAGACTATATTGACTAACACTGGTGAAAGAAGATATCTTTGTCTTGTTCCTAATCTTAGTGGGAATGCTTTCAGTTTTCCACCATTAAGAACAATGTTAACTGTGGTTTTGTCATAAATGGTTCTTATTATATTGCAGTAGTTCCCCTCTATGCTCACTCTCTGGAGAGTTTTTATCAGGAATGGGTGTTGAATTTTGTCAAAAGCTTTTTCTGCACCTATTGAGATGATCATATGATTTTTATTTTTCAGTTTGTTGATGTGGTGTACCACATTGATAGATTTGTGGATACTGAAGAATCCTTGCTTCACTGGGATAAATCCTACTTGATCATGGTGTATGATCATTTTAATGTATATTTGTATGTGGTTTGCTAATATATTGTTGAGGATATTTGCATCTATTTGTCAGTGATATTGGCCTATAATTTTTTTTCTGTGGTATTTTTTCTGGTTTTGGTATCAGGATAATGATGGCTTCATAGAATAAGCTTTGGTGTGTTCCTTCCTCTGCAATTTTCTAGAAAAGTTTCAGGAGAAGAGGTGTTAACTCTTCTCTGAATGTTGGGTAGAACTCAGCTGTGAAGCCATTAGGTCCTGGACTTTTGCTTTTTGGAAGTTTTTTTAGTCACATTTTTCAATTTCAGTACTTGTAATTGGTTTATTCACATTTTCTATTTCTTCCTAGTTCAGTCTTGGTAGGTTGTACCTTTGTAAGGATCTGTCCATTTCTTCTAGGTTGTCCATTTTATTGGCATATAGTTGCTTATAGTAGTCTCTCATGATCCTTTGTATTTCTGCAGTGTCAATTGTAACTTCTCCTTTTTCATTTCTAATTTTATTGATTTGAACCCTATCCCTTTTTTTCCTGATGCGTCTGGCTAATGGTTTATCAATTTGGTTGATCTTTTCAAAGAACCAAGTTTCAGTTTTAGTGATCTTCTCAATTGTTTTCTTTGTTTCTATGTTATTAATTTCTGCTCTAAATTTTATGATTTATTTCCTTCTACTAATTTGGGGCTTTGTCTGTTCTTCCTTCTCGAGGTGTTTAAAGGGTAAGTTTAGGTTGTTTATTTGCATTTTTTCTTCTTTACTGAGATAAGATTGTATTGCTATAAACTTCCCTCTCAAAACTGCTTTTGCTGTGACCAATAGGTTTTGGATTGTTTTATCTTCATTGTAATTTGTCTCTATGTATCTTTTAATTTCCCCTGATTTCTTCAATGATCCATTCATTGTTTAGTAGCATATTGTTTCACTTCCAAGAATTTGTATTTTTTCCTCTTTTCTTCTTTTAGTTTATTTCTAGCCTCATAGCACTGTGATTAAAGAAAATACTTGAAATAATTTAAATTTTTTAAAATTTATCAAGTCTTGATCTATGGCCCAAGATGTGATCTATCCTGGAGAATTTTCTGTGTGCACTTGAAAAGAAACTATATTCTGCTGCAATACTACCCAAGGCAATCTAGGGATTAAGTGCAATCCCTAAAAAATTACCAATGACATTCTTTTTGTTGTTGTTGTTGTTGTTGTTGTTGTTGTTGTTGCCATTTCTTGGGCCGCTCCCGAGGCATATGGAGGTTCCCAGGCTAGGGGTCCAATCGGAGCTGCAGCCACCGGCCTATACCAGAGCCACAGCAACGTGGGATCCGAGCCGCGTCTGCAACCTACACCACAGCTCACGGCAACGCCGGATCGTTAACCCACTGAGCAAGGCCAGGGACCGAACCCGCAACCTCATGGTTCCTAGTCAGATTCGTTAACCACTGTGCCACGATGGGAACTCCTCCAATGACATTCTTTACAGAACTGGAACAAAATATTTTAAAATTTGTATGGAAACACAAAAGAATTCAAATAGCCAAAGCAATATGGAAAAGAAAAAAATGGAACTGGAGGAATCATACTCCCTGACTTCAGATTCTACTAAAAAACTAGTCATCAAGACAGTATGGCACTGGAACAAAAACAGAAATATAGATCAATGGAAGAGGATAGAAAGCCCAAATAAACACAAATACCCATGGTCTATTAATCTATGACGAAGGAGGCAAGGATGTACAGCAGAGGGAAGATAGTCTCTTCAATGAATCATGCTGGGAAAATTGGACAACTGCATGGAAGAGAATGAAATTAGAACATCGTCTAACACCACAAACAAAAATAAACTCAAAATGGATTGAAGACCTAAATGTAAAGCCACACACTATAAAACTCCTAGAGGAAAACAAAGGCAGAATGCTCTTTGACATAAATCACAGCAACACCTTGTTTGATCCACCTCCTAGAATAAAGATGACAAAGACACAAAAAAACTAATGGAACCTAAGTAAACTCAAAAGCTTCTGCACAGCAAAGGAAACCATTAAAAAAACAAAAACACAACCCATAGAATGGCAGAATATTTTTTCAAATGATTCAACCAGCAAAGGATTAATCTGCAAAATACAAAAACAACTCATACAACAACAACAATAACAAAAAACAACTCAATTGAAAAATGGGCAGAAGATGTAAATAGACATTTCACCAAAGAAGACATACAGATGGCCAGCACGCACATGAAAAAATGCTCAACATCACTGATTATTAGAGATATGCAAATCAAAACTACAATGAGGTATCACCTCACACCAATTAGAGTGGCCATCATTAACAACTCAACAAATAACAAATGCTGGAGAGGATGTGGAGAAAAGGGAAACCTCCTACACTGTTGGTGGGAATGTAAATTGGTAAAACCACTATGGAAAACAGTATGGAAATATCTCAGAAAACTAAATATAGAACTACCACATGATCAAGCAATCCCAATCCTGGACATATATCCAGGCAAAAATTTCACTGAAAAATGTACATGCACCTGTACGTTCATTGCAGCACTATTCACAATAGCCAAGACATGGAAGCAACCTAAATGCCCATCAACAGATGAATAGATTAGGAAGATGTGGTACATATATACAATGGAATACTATTCAGCCATAAGAAGGACAAAATAATGCCATTTGCAGCAACATGGATGGAACTAGAGACTCTCATGCTAAGTGAAGTAAGTCAGAAAGAGAAAGACAGATACTATATGATTTCACTTATATATGCAGTCTAAAATATGGCATAAATAATCTGTCAACAAAACAGAAAAGACTGTGAACATATAGGACAGACTTGTGTTTGCTGGGGCGGGGGTCGGGGGGGAAGAGTGGAATGGATTGGATTGGGAATCTGGGGCTCATAGATGAAAACTCTTGCATTTGGAGTGGGCAGGCAATGATATTCTTCTGTATAGCACAGGGAACTATGTATCTAATCATTTGTAATGGAACATGATGGAGGATAATGTGAGGAAAAGACTGTATATGTGTATGACTGGGTCACTTTGCTGTACAACAGAAATTGCCGAACATTGTAAATAAATCATAATAAATTTTTTAAAAGAGAAAAAACATGAAAGCAACATAAGAGGTCTATGGGATAATATAAGGCAGGCCAATCTACACATAATAGAGATTCTAGAAGAAGAAATATAAAAAAGGATTGAAAATATATTTGAAGAAATTATGGATGAAAATTTTCCATATCTAAAGGAAACAGATATCAAGATACAGGAAGCACAGAGGGGCTCAAACAATTTGAGCCAAAACAGACCCACACCAAGACATACTATAATGAAAATGGCAAAACTTAAAGATAAGGAGAAGATTCTAAAGGCAGAAAGAGAAGAAAAAAAAAAGTTAGTTATAAGAAAACCTCCATAAGGCTATCAGCTGATTTCTCTACACAAGAAGAGAGTGGCAAGATATATTCAAATTTTAAAAAGGAAAAAAATTGCAGCCTAAAATACTCTACCCAGCAAGATCATCAATTAAAATAGGAGAAATAAAGAATTTCTCAGACAAATAAAAACTAAAACAGTATAGCAATACTAAACCCCTTCTAAAAGAAATACTTTAAGGTCTCTAAATAGAAAAAAGTAAGAAGATATAGGATGGAGGAAATCACATTTGGAAAGTAATGACTTAAATTAGCCACTATTCAGATAAAAAAAAAAATGTGAAAGTGACAATAAACACAAGCAATAGCAAAAAGATAAACATGAAGACGTTAAAAAAAAGACATCAAAATAAAAAATGTGGGATGGAGAGTAAGACAGTCTAGACTCTTATTTTTAAGAATATGTTTGTGTTTATATGACTATCAGGTTAAAGCAAACAGATATAGGAAGGGATTAACATACTTGAAAAACAGGGCAACCACAAATCAAAACCAAATAATACATTCACAAAAAACTAAAAAGAGGACACAATCATAAAATAAAAGGAAATGATCCAATCAAAAAAAAAGAGAGAGAAACATAGAATTAGCTTGAAAAAAAAAAGGTTTAAAAAGGCAAGAAACATGTATTTATCAATAATTACCTTAAATGTCAATGAACTGACTGCTCCAGTCAAAAGACATAGAGTGGCAGAGTTCCCGTCGTTGCGCAGTGGTTAACGAATCCGACTAGGAACCATGAGGTTGCGGGTTCGGTCCCTGGCCTTGCTCAGTGGGTTAACGATCCGGCGTTGCCGTGAGCTGTGGTGTAGGTTGCAGACGCGGCTCGGATCTGGCGTTGCTGTGGCTCTGGCATAGGCCGGTGGCTACAGCTCCGATTGGACCCCTAGCCTGGGAACCTCCATATGCCGTGAGAGTGGCCCAAGAAATAGCAAAAAGACAAAAAAAAAAAGACATAGAGTGGCAAACTGGGTTAAAAAAACAAGAGCCTTAATTACACTGCCTACAAGAGAATCGCCTTAGGGCAAAGGACACATATAACCTGAACATGAGGGGATGAAAAAGATATTTCTTGTGAATGGAAAGGACAGAAAAGTGGGAGCCACAATACTCATATCAGACAAAATAAAGAAATATAAAGAAGGACACTATTTAATGATAAAGGATCAATTCAATAAGAGGAGAGTACACTCCTCAATATATAATGCCCTTAATATAGGAGTATCCAAATACATACAACAAATACTAACAGACGTAAAAGGAGAAATTAATGGGAATACAATAATAGCAAGAGATTATTACACCCTACTCACATCAATGGATGGATCCTCTATACAGAAAAATCAACAAGGCACTAAATGACACAATAGAAGAGTTAGACTTAATCTATATATTTTTGATATTACATCCAAAAAAACAGAATATACATTCTTTTCAATTGTACATGGAACATTCTCAAGCGTTGACTACATATTGGAGAACAAAACCAACCTCAACAAATTTAAGAGTATAGAAATTATTGCAAGCATTTTCTCTGACCACAATGGCATGAAACTAGAAATCAACAACAGGAAAAGAAATGAAAAAAAAAAAAGGACAACATAGATATTAAGCAACATGCTACTAAAAACTAATGGGTCTATATATCCATTGACAGATTAATGGATTAAGAAGATGTGGTACATATGCACAATAGACTACTACTCAGCCATAAAAAAGGTAAAATAATGCCATTTGCAGCAACATGGATGAAACTAGATATTATCATACTAAGTGAAGTAAGCCAGAAAGAAAAAGACAAATACCACATGATGCCACTTATTTCTGGAATCTGAAATATGGCACAAATGGTCCTATTTACAAGACGGAAACAGATCATGGCCAAGGAGAGCAGAATTGTGGTTTCCAGTGACCAGGGGTAGGGAGTAGGATGGATAAGCAGTTCTGGGTTTTTGGATGCAAACTGTTATATTTGGAGGGATGGACAATGGGGCCCCTCTATATAGCACTGCATGTGATTGGGTCACTTGGACGTACAACAGAAATTGAAGAAACATTATAAATGAACGCTATTTTAATTTTTTTTAAAGAAAAAAAACAAAAGGGTGATTAAGGAGTACCCATCATGGCTCAGCAGAAACAAATCTGGCTAGTATCCATGAGGATGCAGGTATGATCCCTGGCCTCACCCAGTGGGTTAAGGATCCAAAGTTGCCATGAGCTGTGGTGTAGGTCATAGACACAGCTTGGACCCTGTGCTGCTTTGGCTGTGGCATAGGCCAGCAGCTGCAGCTCTGATTCGATCCCTAGCCTAGGAACTTCCATATGCCACAGGTGTGGGCCTAAAAAACAAACGATCAACAAAAAAGCAAAAGTAAATAACTAAAATAAAATAAAAGGGAAATTTAAAAATACCTTGAGACAAATGAGAATAAAAATATAACCATTCAAAATTCTGCGATCTTAGAGGGAAGTTCATGGTGATACAGATACTCCTCAAAAAAGAAAAATCTCAAATCAATAACTTAACCTACCACCTAAAAGAATTTTTTTAAAAAAGAACAGCAACAACAACAACAACAAAAAACCCCTAAAGTCAGCAGAAGGAAGGAAATCATAAAGATAAGAGAGGAAGTCAATAAAAGAGAGGTTCAAAAAAACAGTGGAAAAAAATCAATAAACCAAGAGCTGGTTCTTTGAAAGGGTAAGCAAAATTGACAAACCTCTGGCCACACTCACCAAGAAAAGGAGAAAAAGAACCCCCCAAAAAAACAAATATGAAAAGAAAAAGGAGAAATCTCAATGAATATTGAAGAAATACAAAAGGAGAGAGAGAGAATACTATGCACAGTTATATGTCAACAAATTTGACAACCTAGAAGAAATGGACAAGTTTCTAGAGACATACAGCCTACCAAAACTGAATCAAGAAGAAACAGATGAATTGAACAGACTGATCACAAGAAACAAAATTGAATGTTATAGAAACACTCACTACAGAACAAAAGACCAGGACCAAATGGTTTCACAGGAAAATTCTATCAAACATACCAAAAAAACAAAAACAAAAAAAACAAAAAAAAACTTATACCCATCCTTCTTAAACTTTTCCAAAATGCTGAAGAAGGAACACTCCCAAAGACATTCTATGAAGCCACCATGACTTTAATACCAGACAAAGACACTACCAAAACAGAAAACTATAGGCCAATATCTTTGACGAATATAGATGCAAAAATTCTCAACAAAATTTTAGCCAACTGAATCCAACAACATATAAAAAAGATTATATACCATGACCAAGTGGGATTCATCCCAAGTTCACAGGGATGATTCAAAAAATATGCAAATTAATCAATGTCATACCACATTAACAAAAGGAAAGTAAAAAACCACATGATTATCTCAATAGGTGAAGAAAATGCATCTGACAAAATCCAACATCCATTCATGATAAAAACTCTTACAAAAGTGGGTATAGACGGAACATATCTCAACATAATAAAAGTCATTCATGACAAGCCCACAGCCAATAGAATACTCCATAGAAAAAAAGCTGAAAGCCTTCCTGCTAAAATCTGGAACAAGATGAGGATGCTCACTTTCACCATTTTTATTCAAAATAATATTAGAAGTCCTAGCCATAGCAATCAAAGAAATAAAAGGTATCCAAATTGGAAGAGAAGAGGTAAAATAGTCACTCTATGCAGATGATATGATACTATATATAGAAAACCCTAAGGACTCCACACAAAGACTACTTAAACTGATCAATAAATATATCAAAGTAGCAGGACACAAGTTTAACACTCAGAAACTTGTTGCATTTCTGTATACAAACAATGAAAGATTAGTAAAGGAACAATACATTTTAAAATCACATCCTCAAAAATTAAATACAGGGAGTTCCCTGTCATGGCTCAGCTGTAATTATCCTGACTAGGATCCATGAGGATGCAGGTTCAATCTCTGGCCTCGCTCAGTGGGTTAAGAATCCAGCATTATCATGAGCTGTGGTGTAGGTCCCAGATACAGCTCGGATCTGGCATTGCTATGGCTGTGGCATAGGCCAACAGCTATAGCTCCAATTAGACCCCTGGTCTGGAAACTTCCATGTGCTGCAGGTGTGGTCCTAAAAAGCAAAAAAACAAAACAAAACAAAAAAAAAACCAAACCTAACAAAAAAAATTAAAAACAGAAATAAATCAGACTAAGGAGGCAAAAGACTTACATGCTAAGAACTATAAAACATTAATCAAGGAAATTAATGAGGATTCAAAGAACTGGAAAGATATTCCATGCTCCTGGATTGGAAGAATTACTATTTTTAATATGACCATAATTCCCAAAGCAGCCTTTAGATTTAATACAATCCCTATCAAATTACCCATGACATTTTTCAGAGAACTAGAGCAAACAGTCCAAAAATTTATATGGAACCATAAAAGACACAGAATTGCCACAGCAGTCCTGAGGGGGAAATTTAAAAAAAAAAAAGCAGGCAGCATAACTCTCCCAGACATCAGACAATATTACAAAGCTTCAGTAATGAAGACAGTGTGGTACTGGCACAAAAACAGACATATGGACCAATGGAATAGAACAGAGAGCACAGAAATAAGACCAGACACCAACAGTCAATTAATTTTCAGTAAAGGAGGCAAGAATATTAAATGTGAAAAAAGACAATTTCTTTAGCAAGTTGTGCTGGGAAAACTGGACAGCTGCATATAAAGCAATGAAACTAGAACATACCTTCACACCATGCACAAAAATAAACTCAAGATTGCTTGAAGACAAATACAAGATATCATAAAACTCCTAGAAGAGAACATAAGCAAAACATTCTCTGATACCAACCATACAAATGTTTTCCTAGGTCAGTCTTCCAAAGCAATAGAAATAAAAACAAAAATAAATAAAGGAGATCTAATTAATCTTACAAGATTTTGCACAGCAGAGGAAACAATAAAAAAAAATGAAAAGGCAACCTGCAGAATGGAAGAAAATAGTTGTGATTGATTCAACTGACAGGGCCTTAATCTCCAAAATATACAAACAACTCATACAACTCAAGAACAACAACAGGAGACGGGATTAAGATGGCAGAATAGAAGGACTGGAGCTCAACTTCTCTCCTAAAAACAACAAAATTTACAACTAAAGACTGAGCACACTTCACCAAAATGGACCGGAAACCTTGAAAAAGATACCCAACTCCAGAAGAAAAAGAGGAGGCCACATCAAGAGGTAGGAGGGGAGATTTCATGATATAAACAACCCCATACCTCCTGGGTGGAAAACTCCACAGACTGGAAACTAACTGGTTCACAGAGACTCACCTACAGGAGTGAGAGTTCTGAGCCACACATCAAACTCTCACATGTGGGGATCTGGCACTGGGAGAAAGAGCCCCTGGAGCATGTGGCATTGAAGGCCAGTGGAGCTTCTGCACAGGAGCTCCATGGGACTGGAGGAAACGGAGACCCCATTCTAGAAAGGTGCACACAGACTTTAACGTGCCCTGACTCCCAGGGCAAAGCAAAGTCTCCAAGGGAATCTGGGTCGAACCTTACTGCAGTTCTTGGAGGACATCCTGGGAAAACAGGGGTGAATGTGGCTTGTTGTGAGGGAAGGACATTGAAAGCAAACCTCTCGGGAATATTCAGCAGCAGTGCCTTTCTCTGGAGGTGGCCATTTTGGGAAAATCTGGCCCCACCCGTCAGCCAGCTGCTGAGAAGCCCCAGGGCAAACAACAAGCCAGGTGGGATCACAGCCCCGCCTACCAGTAAACAGGCTACCTAAAGACCCCTCAGGCACACAGCTGCCTCTAATCCCATCCAGAGACTAAGCCCCACCCACCAGAGGGATTAGAATCGGCTCCTCCTACCAGGGAGCAGGCATCAGCCCCTCCCATCAGGAAGCCTACAGCAAGCCCTCATACCGACTTCAGCCACAGGGGGGCAGACATCAGAAGTAAGAGAGGCTACAACTCTATTATCTGTAAGAAGGTCACCACACCAAAAACCTATAAAAATGAAAAGACAGAGAACTATAACTCAGATGAGGGAGAAAGAAAAAAAACCAGAAAAACAGCTAAGCAATGAGGAGATTCTCAGCCTCCAGGAAAAAGACTTTAGATTGTTGATGCTGAAGAAGATGTAAGACATTGGAAATAAACTGGAGGCAAAGATGCATAACTTACAGGAAACACTGACCAAAGAGATACAAGATATAAAACTTAAACAAGAAGAGATGCAAAATACAATCACTGAAATAAAAAATTCACTAGAAGCAGCTAACAGCACAATACAGGAGGCAGAAGAATGAATAAACGAGGTGGAGGACAGATTAGTGGAAATTACGGATGCAGAACAGAAAAGAGAAAAAAGATTGAAAACAAATGAAGAGAGTCTCAGAGAACTCTGGGACAACGTGAAACGCACCAACATCCATATTATAGGGGTGCCAGAAGGAGAAGAGAGAGAGAAGGGGACAGAAAAAATATTCCAAGAGATAATAGCCGAAAACTTCCCTCACATGGGGAAGAAATCATTCACTCAAATCCAGGAAGCACAACGAGTACCATACAAAATAAACCCAAGGAGGAACACCCCGAGACACATATTAATCAAACTGACCAAAATTAAAGACAAAGAGAAAATCTTGAAAGCAGCTAGGGAAAAGAAACAAATAACATACAAGGGAACCCTGATAAGGCTATCGGCAGATTTTTCAACAGAAACTCTGCAGGCCAGAAGGGAGTGGCATGATATACTCAACGTGATAAAAGGAAAAAACCTCCAACCAAGATTACTCTACCAAGCAAGGCTCTCGTTCAGATTTGAAGGAAAAATCAAAACCTTCTCAGATAAGCAAAAGCTGAGAGAATTCAGCAACACTAAACCAGCCTTACAACAAATACTAAAGGAACATCTATAGGCAGAAAAGAACAGAAAAGAAGGAAAGGAAAAAGAGCAGCAAAAACAAATCCAAAGTAATTAATAAAATGGCAATAAGAACATACATATCAATAATTACCTTAAATGTGAATGGACTAAACGCCCCAACCAAAAGACATAGACTGGCTGAATGGATACAAAAACAAGACCCATATATATGCTGTCTTCAAGAGACCCATTTCAATTGTAGGGACACCTACAAATTGAAAGTGAGAGGATGGAAGAAAATATTTCATGCAAACGGGGATCAAAAGAAAGCTGGAGTAGCAATACTCATATCAGACAAAATAGAATTCATTTATTTATTTATTTATTTATTTATTTATTTATTTTGTGTGTGTTGTTAATTCTTTTTTTTTCATTTTTTTTATTACTCAAATGAATTTATCACATCTGTAGTTGTATAATGATCATAACACTCAGATTTCACAGGATTTCCATCCCACAGCCCAAGCACATCGCCCCACCCCCCAAACTCTCTCCTCCAGAGACCATAAGTTTTTCAATGTCTGTGAGTCAGCATCTGTTCTGCAAAGAAGTTCAGTCTGTCCTTTTTTTCAGATTCCACATGTCAGTGAAAGCATTTGATGCTGGTGTCTCATTGTATGGCTGACTTCACTTAGCATGATAGTTTCTAGTCCATCCATGTTGCAAAAAATGCTGGTATTTCATTCTTTTTGATGGCTGAGTAATATTCAATTGACAGAGGAGTGGATCCAGAAGATGTGGTACATATACACAATGGACTATTACTCAGCCATCAAACAGACTTTAAAATGAAGAATATTTTCAGGGACAAAGAAGGACATTACATAATGATCAAAGGAACAATCCAAGAAAATGTTACAGCAATTTTAAATATCTACACACCCAACACAGGTTCACCACAATATATAAGGCAACTGATAACAACCTTAAAAGGAGAAATTGACAATAACACAATCATAGTGGGGGACTTTAACACCCCACTTACCACAATGGACAGATCAACCAGCAGAAAATCAATAAAGAAACACAGGCCATGAATGAAGCATTAAACCAGATGGACTTAATAGATATTTATAGGACATTTCATCCAAAAGCAGCAGAATACACATTCTTCTCAAGTGCACATGGAACATTCTCTAAGATTGACCATATCCTGGTCTACAAATCCAACCTCAGTAACTTTAAGAAAATTGAAATCATATCAAGCATCTTTTCCGACCACAATGCTATACTACTGGAAATCAACAACAAGAAAAAAAATGCAAAAAACACAAAAACGTGGAGACACAACAACATGCTACTAAGCAACCAATGGATCACTGAAGAAGTCAAAGAGGAAATTAAAAAATACCTAGAAGCAAATGACAAGGAAGATACGACACTCCAAAACCTATGGGATGCAGCAAAAGCCATTCTAAGAGGAAAGTTTATAGCAATACAAGCCCACCTCAGGAAACAAGAAAAAGCCCAAATAAACAAGCTAACTTTACATCTAAAGCAGCTTGAGAGAGAAGAACAGACAAGACCTAAAGTTAGTAGAAGGAAAGAAATCATAAAGATCAGAGCAGAAATCAATGAAATAGAAACAAAGAAAACCATAGAAAAGATCAATGAAACGAAAAGCTGGTTCTTTGAAAAGATCAACAAAATTGATAAACCCCTAGCCAGACTTATCAAGCAAAAAAGAGAGAGGACTCAAATCAATAAAATTAGAAATGAAAAAGGAGAAGTAACAACGGACACCACAGAAATACAAAGGATCATAAGACACTACTATATGCAAATATAGGCCAATAAAATGGAAAACCTAGAAGAAATAGACAAATTCTTAGAAAAGTACAATCTTCCAAGACTAAACCAAGATGAAATAGAAAAGATGAATGGACCCATCACAAGAACTGAAATTGAAACTGTGATTTAAAAACTTCCAACAAACAAAAGTCCAGGACCAGATGGCTTCACAGGCGAATTCTATGAAACATTTAGTGAAGAGCTAACACCTCTCCTTCTGAAACTATTTCAAAAAATTGCAGAAGGGACACTCCCAAACTCATTCTATGAGGCCACTGTCACCCTGGTACCAAAACCAGACAAAGACTCCACAAAAAAAAATAAAACTACAGACCAATATCACTGATGAACATCGATGCAAAAATCCTCAACAAAATACTAGCAAACCTCATCCAACAATACATTAAAAGGATTGTACATCATGATCATGTGGGATTT
This sequence comes from Phacochoerus africanus, assembly GCF_016906955.1. Lineage (NCBI taxonomy): Eukaryota > Metazoa > Chordata > Mammalia > Artiodactyla > Suidae > Phacochoerus > Phacochoerus africanus. Next base: position 79,866,334 of record NC_062554.1, read on the forward strand.
ATCCCAGGGATGCAAGGGTTCTTCAACATCCGCAAGTCCATCAGTGTGATACACCACGTTAACAAACTGAAGAATAAAAACTATATGATCCTCTCAATAGACGCGGAAAAAGCCTTTGACAAAGTCCAACACCCATTTCTGATAAAAACCCTTCAGAAAGTGAGCATGACGGGAACCTACCTCAACATGATAAAGGCCATACGTGACAAACCCACAGTGAACATCATTCTCAATGGTGAAAAGCTGAAAGAATTCCTGGAACAAGACAAGGATGTCCGCTCTCACCACTACTCTTCAATATAGTTCTGGAAGTCCTAGCCACAGCAATCAGAGAGGTAAAAGAAATAAAAGGAATCCAAATTGGAAAGGAAGAAGTAAAGCTATCGCTATTTGCAGATGACATGATACTATACCTAGAAAATCCTAAAGACTCTACCAGAAAACTGTTAGAGCTTATCCATGAATTTGGCAAAGTTGCAGGATACAAAATCAATACACAGAAACCAATAGCGTTTCTATATACTAACAATGAAAAAGCAGAAAAGGAAATTAGGGAAGCAATCCCATTTACCATTGCATCCAAAAGAATAAAATACCTAGGAGTAAACCTACCTAAAGAAACAAAAGACCTGTACTCTGAAAACTACAAGCCACTGATGAAAGAAATCAAAGATGACACAAATAGATGGAAAGACATACCATGCTCGTGGATTGGAAGAGTTAATATTGTCAAAATGACTATACTACCCAAGGCAATCTACAGATTCAATGCAATCCCTATCAAATTACCAAGGACATTTTTCACAGAACTTAAACTAAATATTTTAAAAATCCTGAATATCCAAAGACATCCTGAAAAAGAAAAACGGAGCTGGAGGCATTAGGCTCCCTGACTTCAGACTATACTACAAAGCAACAGTCATCAAAACTGCATGGTACTGGAACAAAGACAGACATACAGATCAGTGGAACAGGATAGAAAGCCCAGAATTAAACCCATGCACTTACAGCCAACTAATCTATGACAAAGGAAGCAAGACTATACAATGGAGAAAGGACAGCTTGTTCAATAAGTGGTGCTGGGAAAACTAGACAGCCAAATGGAAAAGAATGAAATTAGAACACTCCCTAACACCATACACAAAAATAAACTCCAAATGGATTAAAGACCTACATATAAGACCAGACACTATCAAACTCCTAGAGGAAAACATAGGCCAAACACTCTCTGACATAAACAACAGCAACATCTTCTCAGATCCACCTATCAGAGTATTGACAATAAAAAGAAAAATAAACAAATGGGACCGACTCAAACTTCAAAGTTTCTGCACAGCAAAGGAAACCCTAAACTACACAAAAAGACAACCCACAGAATGGGAGAAAATCTTTGCAAATGAATCGACTGACAAGGGATTAATCTCCAAAATTTATAAACACCTTCTGCAGCTCCATACCAAAAACACAAACAACACCACCAAAAAAAAATGGGCGGAAGATCTAAACAGTTCTCCAAAGAAGACGTACGGATGGCCAAAAAACACATGAAAAGATGTTCAGCGTCACTCATTATTAGAGAAATGCAAATCAAAACCATGATGAGGTACCACCTTACACCAGCCAGAATGGCCATCATCCAAAAGTCTACAAACAGTAAGTGCTGGAGAGGGTGTGGAGAAAAAGGAACCCTAGTACACTGTTGGTGGGATTGTAAATTGGTGCAACCACTGTGGAAAGCCGTATGGAGATTTCTCAGAAAACGAAAAATAGAACTACCATTTGATCCAGCAATCCCACTCCTGGGCATCTATCCAGAGAAAACCATGACTCTCAAAGACACATGTACTCCAATGTTCATTGCAGCACTCTTTTCAATAGCCAAGACATGGAAACAACCTAAATGTCCATCGACAGAGGAGTGGATCCAGAAGATGTGGTACATATATACAATGGACTATTACTCAGCCATCAAAAAGAATGAAATACCAGCATTTTTAGCAACGTGGATGGACCTAGAAACTATCATGCTAAGTGAAGTCAGCCATACAATGAGACACCAGCATCAAATGCTTTCACTGATATGTGGAATCTGAGAAAAGGACAGACTGAACTTCTTTGCAGAACAGATGCTGACTCACAGACATTGAAAAACTTATGGTCTCTGGAGGAGAGAGTTTGAGGGTGGGGGGATGTGCTTGGTCTGTGGGATGGAAATCTTGTGAAATCAGAGTGTTATGATCATTATACAACTACAGATGTGATAAATTCATTTGAGTAATAAAAAAATGAAAAAAAAGAACAACAACAACAAAACAATCCATACTAATAAAAAAAAATGCTGAGAAAACTAAATAGACATTTCTCCACAAAAGACATACAGATGGCCAGTAGGCACATGAAAAGAGGCTCAACATCCATAACTGTTAGAGAAACGCAAATCAAAATCGCAATGAGTTATTACCTCATATCAATCGGAATGACCATCATTAATAAGTTGAAAAATAACCAATGCCGGCAAGTGTGTGGAGAAAAAAGGACACTCCTACACTTTTGGCTGGAATGTAAACTGGTACAATCACTGTAAAAAATACACACACGCACACACATGCAAACATATATATATATATATATATGCATGGGTCACTTTGCTGTACAGCAGAAACTGCCTCAACATTGTATTTCAACGATACTTTTAAAAAAATAACATGCATATAGATATAATTTTTAAAAAGAATATGTAACTGTTGATTTAACATTCTTCCACGTCAGATGTGTAGAAGGATTACTTTTTTTTTTTTTGTCTTTTTGTCATTTCTTGGGCTGCTCCCTTGGCATATAGAGGTTCTCAGGCTAGGGGATGAATCAGAGCATTAGCCGCCGGCCTACACTAGAGCCACAGCAACATGGGATCTAAGCCATGTCTGCAACCTACACCACAGCTCACGGCAATGCCAGATCCTTAACCCACTGAGCAAGGCCAGGGATCGAACCTGCAACCTTGTGGTTCCTAGTCGGATTCGTTAAACAATGAGCCACAATGGGAACTCCAGAAGGATTACTTTTATAAATACTATTATTTCATATCACTCTTCATATACATTTCACTTATTTTTGATTACTTTAAATTTTTTATTTCTAAATTAAGCAATATATTTTCCATCTAGAAATGGTGGGATAACACACTCAACTTCCCAATGACAAAACACGTTTCACTGCTGTTATTTTAATATATCTTTTATTAATAAGGAGAGTATAGAGAAAGTTTGAATATATCTGGAGAATAAACTAATGACTACCAGGTATAATATGCTTTACAATTTATTAACATTCTCACAACTATGCTGGGATGTGTAATTATCTCACTGTTTCAAGTTAATAAACAGTACACAAATTAGTTCACTGTCCTACTCAAGTGAAGTTAGTAAACTGTAGGGCTGATATTTTACCCTATGCTTTCCTAACTTCAAATGCCATCCTCTTCTCCCCACATTATGTTGGGCAGGGAGTATGTGTAGTTGTTAGGAGCATGAGCCCTCAAGTCCAATAGACTTGGCTCAGAACCTACCTCTGCCACCTACTCTCTTTGTGGTCTCATAAAAATTATTTATTCCCTAGGTCCCTCAGTTTTCTAATCCCTTAAACACTAATGATAATAAAAACATTAAATCGAGCATAGGCTTGTTTTAAGAATTAAATGAGAAAAATCAGTTTATGCAGGACATAATGTCTACATTAGTTTTTACCCATTAGCTTAAGTTTCCATACACTTAATTAATATAAACTTTAATTTGATACATCATCCATATTTTCCTACTTTCAAATAGACAATATATACTTCATCCTCCATTAAAAATAAATATCAATTGGAGTTCCCACAGTGGCACAGCAGAAACGAATCCAACTAGGAACTATGAGGTTATGGGTTTGATCCCTGGCCTCGCACAGTGGGTTGGGGATCCGGCATTGCTGTGAGCTGTGGTGTGGGTTGGAGACATGGCTCGGATCTGGCGTTGCTATGGCTCTGGCATAGGCCAGCAGCTGTAGCTCCAATGGGCCCCTGGCCTGGGACCCTCCGTATGCTGTGGGTGCGGCCCTGAAAAGACAAAAGACAAAAAATAAATAAACATGAATCAAATCCATACCTCAAAACCATCACCCAAGATCTAAGAAAGTATAAAACAGAACACTTAATTGACCATATTCAGACACATTGCTTAATTTGTTAAGGGCTCAAATTAATTAATCTAATTACATCTCCAATAAGTGTTCAATACAAAAACATATTTTATACAGTTCAAATGAGATCATCTGATTACTACCTACTCTGGTACTACATCTGTTCATGACCTTGTACAGTTCTTCAGCATAACCAACTTTAAAAATAACAGTTAAGATATGATTAGAACTTTAGTTATGTTCAAAATGCACCAGAATGAGAACAATGAGTAACTCTAGAAAAATTAACTTAGACTTCTTGTCAATAATGGAAATAAAATTATTTAGGTCAAAAGATAAGTCTTAAATGTGAAAGAAAAAAAAGTAGTTCAAGGACAAACAGGAAAGGAAAAGATATCAGAACAAGTTTCAAGTTTTAGCATGAAGGATTGAATCAGTCAGGGTTCAACCAGAAAACAGACCCAGCAGGAGTTATAGGCCAGAGGAAAAGGTGGTTCAGGAAGGAAGCTGGAGGATCAGAATGCCCATTTAGTGACCACCCAGGCAATATGAAAAGCCAAGTACATCCAATCACTGAAACAGGACTTGAAAGAACAGAAAAGGAAGATCTATGCAAAATATACTTCTGTGTAGCTAACACTTCTCAGAGCCCACTACAGAGAGTGGGAGTGGCCTGGAGCCACTGTGGGTTAGTAGTGTCGACAATCAGAAAGAAAAGTTGGATGCAAACCAAGACTCAGATGGAACCTGCCAGCACCCACTAGCACCTCTGCATCTGTGGGTCACTGCATTTAACCATGTCAGCCTTCTAGGGAAATGGTTATTGCTTCACTTCTGCCTTCCAAATCTTGCATAATGTCCTCTTTTGGCCAATGCTAACTTAAAACTATACAGGGAGGAGAATTCTAACACATATGGTTCTAGCATAAGTTACACAACACAAAACACCACAAGAGTATGGAATAATTGGACAGGTAACGAGCATGATAACACAGCATGCCACTTCTAATGGCAGTTCTTGCTACCACAGAAAGAAAAACTCAGGACACTATTATTGAGGAAAACTGCAACACTGATGAGAGAAAAAAGCAACAGGCTTCTTTTCATACCAAAATATGAGACGTATAGTGAGAATAAGCAAGTAAAACTGTCTGATTTGCATGTCTAATGGAGAAAAGATCTAGTAAGATTACTTTCTCAAATTAGCAAGAAATTGTTTCCTCATTAATCATTACTACCATTAAATAAAACTCAACTAGAAACTTTGTTGCTCATCTATTATAACTTATGAAGAAAATGCAAGGTTTTTCATTTTGTTTTTTAAATTTTTGAAGGGAAAAAATAAAACTTAGAAGACCCAAAACATAAAAAGGAAAAAGGCAAGAGAAGTGCTAAATAATCGCACTCCATCAATCTGAATGGGACTGATGGAATGTGAAATAAATTCTAGGGCAAAAAATATGCCACGGAACAACAGGAAGTGTCAAATATTATTTATTTGGTTAGCATTATAAGGCACAGATAGGAAAGGAGAAATGGAAAAAAAATTTTTCCTTAAATAAAATATCTAAAACATTTTGGGCACTGAAATACATCCTATATCCCTCAAATAAGAAATGTAAGGTCATTGTCATTTTGAAAAAAATACATATTTTTCCAAAGAACAAGGTAAATGATAAGTATGGAATGTCACAGTGAGGCTAGTTTACAAAAACAAATTAAAATGATACATTATAATCTAGTAATAGAAAGACTGCCTAAATGATCATAATGAAGAAGGAAATTTTATCTGAATTACTCTAATTCATTAAAATTTTTCAATTCAAAATCAATTATTTAGGATTTCATATCTGCTACATGAGGTGCTAGGCAAACAAAGATTAATAAGATAAACCTAAGAGGAAATCAGTCACTTGTGTTAGCCATGCAAAATCTGAACCTCTCTCTAGTTTGTATGTCAGGTCCCCATTTTATTATCTTAGTGAAAGAGCAAAAGCTTCTTCCGTTACAGGAGCTGAAAAGGTTAGACACTCATATTCCTACTCACTCTCACAAATAGAGGATAATTTGTGACCTGGGCTCTGGCAATCAAAAGTAAATATATTGAGCGTTCCTATCATGGTTCAGCAGTAATGAACCAGACTAGTGTCCATGAGGGTTCAATCCCTGGCCTCACTCAGTGGGTTAAGGATCTGACATTTCCATGAACTGTGGTGTAGGTCGCAGATACAGCTTGGATCCTGAGTTGCTGTGACTGGGCTATAGATGGACAGCTACAGCACTGATTCAGTCCCTAGCCTGGAAACTTCCATATGCCTCAGGTACGGCCTTTTAAAAAAAAAAAAAAAAAAAAAGGCAAAGAAAAGGCAAATATATCTGGCTGTGAGTCTTCCACACTGTCTTCAAATGGAGTATAGCCCAAAGAAACAGTAAGGTCAGGGCACAGAAATGGCATGCTGTAGCAGCTGTGGCAGAGTTGAGGTGTTGGCACCAAAGGGGCAGCAATACAACTGTGGACTGATGTTCTGCCATGGTTTCCTTGTTGGACCAGTTCTGATATGGAATTTGGAGCTTTGTTCATAGAAACATTTTTCCATACCTAATGTTCTAGCCTCCATTAAGGCTGGCAGTTACCCAATACATTTCAATAAACTCCTTTCTGCTTAATTGGAGCCAGTTATCACTACCTGAAAATAAGAAGTTTGAGTGATGTATGTGTTTCCAGGACTCAGAGTTCACAGTCTTAAGAGAGATACCAAAGAACATCATATAAAATGCATAATCATGATATATCTAATTAACAATCAACATCTCTGCTGTAAGGTCTCAAAGGCACTTCAAACTTAGAAAGTCTGATCCTTAACTCAAACTGGGCCCTTTGTCACTTTTCTGAGTCAGTAATTGTCACCATTCTTTTAGTTGCTGATGACAAAAACTGCCCTCTTCCTCATTCTCAATATCCAATACATCATTAAGTCCTATCAACACTGCCTCCTAAATATCCCTCTAATCATTCACTTCTCCGCAGCAGCATCACCTCCTCCAAAGGCTGTTTCCATGATCTCTCACTGAACTGCCTTTATCAGTTAGCATTCCAACTGACTGATGAACCACACTCTGGCTTCCTTCCAAAGTCTTTTTGACAAACTGATTTTTAAAAATACATATCAAATTATATGATTCAATTACTCAAACTTCTCAATAGTTTCTCAAGGCTCTACATATTCTAGCCCCTGCAAAACTTCCCACTCTCATTTCTGGCTACTTTCTGCCCCTACTATTTGCATCCCAAACACAATAGCATTCTTTCCTATTCTCCTTACTCCCAATGCTTTTCCTTGTTTTGTATCATTAAATCCTACTCACTCCTCAAATTTTTTTTTTTTTTTTTTGTCTTTCGTTGTTGTTGTTATTGTTGTTGTTGCTATTTCTTGGGCCGCTCCCGCGGCATATGGAGGTTCCAAGGCTAGGGGTTGAATCGGAGCTGTAGCCACTGGCCTACGCCAGAGCCACAGCAACGCGGGATCCGAGCCGCGTCTGCAACCTACACCACAGCTCACGGCAACGCCAGATCATTAACCCACTGAGCAAGGGCAGGGACCGAACCCGCAACCTCATGGTTCCTAGTCGGATTCGTTAACCACTGTGCCACGACGGGAACTCCCCCTCAAATTTTATTTTAAATATCACAAACTCAGGGAAGTCCTCGATGGAATGCTGGGCTATGTCCAGTCTTCTTCTTGTAAGCAATCAAAGCTACCTATATTTTTTTGTCTGTTTGTTTGGGTTTTTTATTGTTTTGTTTTGGGGTTTGTTTATTTGGGGGTCTTTTGTTTTGTTTTTTGTTTTTCTATGCCTACAGCATGTGGAAGTTCCTGGGATAGGGATCAAACCTGTGCCATAGTAGTGACAATGGTGGATCCTTAACTCTAAGTGCCACAAGGGAACACCACTCCCTGTATCTTTATTTACAGCACATATCACAGTTTGCAATTGACAACATAGGGCCTATACCTGACAAAATTGTAGTGTATGTTGAAAAATTCATTGAGATTTCAATGAATAAAAGTGTTTATTACCACAAAAAAAAAAGTCAGTATTCTTACTACACACACACACAAAAAAAAAACATAGGGGGCAGAAGGAAACTTTTGGACATGATAGATATGTTCATTATCTCGATTGTGGTCATGGTCCATGGGTATATGCATATTAAAATCCATCCAATTGTATACATTAAATGTGTATAGTTTTTGATATATCAATTATACTTCAGTAATAATGTTAAAATTTTTTTCAATCCTGTGATTGCTCAGACCTACTGCCACTGATATGCTGATAAATGTTTAAAAAACAGCTTTCTGAGGGAGGGGGAAAGATGTATGGATCTTACAATTTTAAATAATTTAATTAAGTAATTTTTACTAAAATGCTTTTCAATAATTTTTCAAGTTTAAAATAATAATAAAATATAAAATATTCTTTATCATAAGTTCTATACAACCTATTGATTTTCATGAACTTTTTTTTTTTTTTTTTTGCTGAACTATTCTATCCATAGCCAACCTGTAATTTCCACTGGCAAACTAGCATAGTTCCAACACAAATACCGGTTGACATTTCCATTTACATTAATAAGTAAGGTAAAATAATGAAGTATGTCAGAACTTCACTCATTCATCAATGATGTGAAGGAGTTATTTAATAATAGTTTTTAATACTGTAAGAGTGTGTCCTCTTTTTTATGCTAGTCACAATTTAATGGCTAATAACAGCACACTTTTTTTTTTTTTTTTTGGCTACACTCACAGTATGCAAAGTTCCCAGGCCAGGGATCAAACTCAAGCCACAGCAGTGACCCAAGCCACTGCAGTGACAACACCAGATCCTTAACCCTCTGCACCACAAGAGAACTCCAAACACAGCACACTTTTAAGCTTAATGTACATTATTAATATTTTCTTCATCACTAGCTTAAAGCTTAATAATCAACAAAACAATAAATCAAAATTTGCTTTGTAGAATTGGCCAATTTCTGTGAGAAAGTACACCCACGATGGCCAACTGCAAACTGCAAACAAGATGTCACTAACAGAGAGTGGGAACTGATGCATACACAGTCTCACGTGCTACATTGTATATCCACCATAAATATGAAATAGACATGGATAAACCAATGAATATAGGTAATAAAAAAATATTTTTCTCCCCCCAGAAAGCTGTTTTTTATACATTTATCATGGATAACCCTATGAGCATAGGTAATAGAAAAATATTTTCCTAGTAGTAAAATAACTAGGAAGTGAGAGGTTTTGAATATTTATTACCTTTGTTTTTAACATAATGCATTTAATTGTAAGTTCATAAAATAAATCTTTTCAACTTTCTATACCTTGATGTGAAAAAAATAAACTATTTTTTCTGTGTAATTCACTATTGTCATTTTGGAAATATTTATTGTAATTTTTAAAACGTCATGTATAACCTAATTTTTAATAATGACTGTGTATAACAACTTACAATATTTCCTGAAAGTTCAACGATTGTTCTTGCAAGACAGTAAAAGCCAACTCTAGCATGTCTTGGGTAGTACCTGAATGGAGCACCTATGTACTTGCGGCTGTCCTAGTTAGAATGACAGTGCCCCATTTCTCTAGTTCTTTTATATCACACTGAACTGCTATTATCAATACTGGTATTTTATTGAATGGGTTCATAATTCATTAAACTTTTAAAATGAGTAAAATAATTTTAACCCACTTCAAGTATTTACTGTATATTTTTTACTATCAGTAAAATGTTAAATATAAGACCCAATATACATTCTCATTCTAATAAAAATTATCAGCAAATAAACTAATAGAAGTAAAATACTATTCAAAAATAACAAAACACATCAATTTAAAGTGAATAAAGTTTAATTATATACAATTGGAGGGAAATATTATTATTTAGCTTAAAAAAACCAAGTGTGTGTGTCAACAGTGGCATTGTCAGTCACGGGGCATTTTTATAGAAATTTTTCCAGCTGCTAAAAAAGTTCTCTCTGACTCAGCCCTGTTCAGAAAAATGTTAGAGGTGGTTATAAGCTATTTTCAGATATTTTCCTCTGATTCCTTTATCTTCAAAGAATTTATCCTTTTAAAACTGGATAAAAATATTGATAACTTTGGAGAGCTTTATTTGAACAGCTCCTGGCTTTTTTACAGGGACTGCACTGTGTTTCATAGCAAGCTACAGTTTTTTATTCAAAGAAAGCACTTCAAATTTTATGCCATCATCTTTAGTTTCAAAATGTATAGATGGAGATACCAGGACTGAGACACTGATAGAAATTTCAATGCTCTCATGTTCATATCCTACTTATTTGGAAAACTTTAAATTGAGTAGGAGTTAGTCTTGCAAAGAAAGCTTTGCTTGGTCAAAATGTCACTTGTATCCTCCTCCTGAGAATTGGAAAAGTTTTTTTTTTAATGTTTTCCAAAAGAATGTATCTTTGTTAGATTTACATTTTTGCTACTGAGTATATCATTTAGGGTTTTTTAAAAAAAGGAAGGTATTGTTCAACAGTTTGTCTTCTCTACTATGATTTGAGTAGCTGTATCATTGGCTGTGATGTCAAACGTGTTATATGTCAGTTATATCTTAGTAAACATGGAAGTAAAAGAAAATGGGAAGTGCATTAGAAAAATACAGATGAGTCCGATTTTATATAATTTTTAAATACTGAAATAATAGGTTCATGAGACATTTCATCCTCATGGCAGCTACTAGCTGTGCTGCCTTTTTGGATGCAGTCTGTTTCAACCTAAGCACCATTCAGAGCTGCCATTCCTGAAGTAGTAGGTGTAGCTTGGGCTTCAACACATCCCTTCCAACTGTAGCTTTCCTGAAAGAAGCTTTGATACTGCCACCTCTGAACAGCTCTTACATTCTAGACAGCACTCTAAGTTCTGATCTATCTCCAGCCAAATGAGAAAGGATAGCCTTAACTTCTCTATTACTTAAATTGTGTCTTGTCTAGCCAATGTTCAATATTTGGTTTGTTTGATTGTTTTATTGATGGCCACTGGGAAGGAGAGATGCAGGAGCTGAGTTGTAAAGAGAGGCTAAGGGAGGTTTTGGTGATGGAGTTAGGATAAGAAAGGGGAGGCAAGAAAGGGAACGTAAAGAAATAGGGAAAACTGTCAATAAGTATGAACAAAGCTGCTGATTAATACTTGAGATAATGAGTTCCTGTCATGGCACAGCTGAAACGAATCTGACTAGGAACCATGAGGTTGTGGGTTTTATCCCTGACTTCACTCAGTGGGTTATGGATCTGGCGTTGCTGTGAGTTGTGGTGTAGGTTGAAGACCCGGCTTGGATCCCACATTGCTGTAACCGTGGCGTAAGACAGAACTGCAGCTATGGTATAGGCCAGAGCTATTGCTCCAATTGGATCCTTAGCCTGGGAAACTCCATAACTACAAGTGCAGCCCTCAAAAGCAGGTGGCCCTCAAAAGCAGGGGAAAAAAAAAAAAAACCTTCAGCTAATAGTATCCAACGAGTAAGATATGCTACTCCCTCAGTACTTAATATTTGTTTAACATATAGGACATTAAAATGCTTAAAAAATACAATGTAACAAACACTACTGGTTCAGTGACTATGATAGCACTGAAATTAGCAAAAGACAATATCCTCAAACTGAAAAAAAATACAATCTTGTTCTGGCTTTAGGGAAATCTATGTAAAAAGAGCTAAAAAGGTAAGTAGGTACAGAGAGAAAAAAATTAATAACTTTTCAGAATGAGCTCAAAAGCACAAAAGAAAAATAACATTTTAAAAAGTCAACAATTTCAAGAATAGAGAGATAAATTCTCTATTTTTTATAAGTATATTTTAAGTGACTTTGATATAAGTATATTGCAGATATTCAAGGGAGTCATCAGGATAGTAACATAGGTCATTCCCAATGTCATCCCTCCTCATAAGAAGACCAACCAGTAACCATCCATCCAGAACCTAGGGCAGTGAAGCTGAAGCACCCTCTGGACGAGATTGGCCAAGAAGGACTGCATTAGAAGGCTGGACATCCCCTCTTATCTTCTCTTGCCCTCGAGTGGCATTTTCACCTTCAGCTCCCCTGGTTTTCAAGCCTTAGACTCAGAGTGAATCACACCACCAGCTTTCCTGGGTCACCAGCTTGTAGACTTCAGATCATGGGACTTTTCAGCCTATGTTATTACATGAGTGAATTCCTCATAATAAATCATATATACTATACATTGGTTCTGTTTCTCTGCAGAAACCTAAGATAGTTACCTATAGGGGAGGTAAGGGAGCAAGCAAAAAGGAACAAGAATAAAGCTGGACTTTTCAGAATATATCTTGCTTTTTGTACTTGAAATTTAAAACATACAAATATTTCACATAATTATAAAATACAAATTTTTAAAGCAATCTCTAAAAACCCAAGAGCAAAAAAATTAATAAATAGCATAACAAGTTAGTAGCATAACTGCACACATCATTATTCCAAATGTTTTCAAAATACAGGAATTTCAGCCTAAATGTCCAGTGGAAAATATATTAAGCTGAAAATATGCAAAAAGAGATGCAAATAATTCTTTAACTGTTTTCAGTATAATCATACCATTAGAAGTAGTGTTGGTATTGCTATTCTGAGTGTATTATTTAAAAAATGAATAATCATATCCATATTGGTGAGAATGCAATTTTTGGCAGAATGCAAAAGAAGTAAATGTAAGATTAAAGGGGTTAAGTAATATCTCTATGTTCTTGAATTTGATTTGAAATTATCAATATGAAATCACGATTTATTTTACCTTTATTTTTAACACACATATAAATTTCTTAGCTCTGTTCAGTACAAATCCGAAAATTGAATGTTTAATACATAGCTGGTTCTTTCTAAATATTATTTTTCCACTAAAAGATTTAGGATTCTTTGACAAATATAGGATTCTGAAATGGAGCAGGAAATGTACAAGATGATTCTATAGAACATTTTGTCAAGCCAGAAACCAATTCACAGATATATATATCATATATATATCTGTGTGTGTATATATATCTATAGATATATAGATATATTTCACAAAGACTATTGAGGAAGATAGAAAGGATTCAAGAGCTAACTTAAAGGTTTTTCTAGCCAAAATATGAGACAGTTTGAGAATCAAAATAAAAAGAATAAAAACTTCAATTGATTGAAAAATTAGAATTCATGAATATATAATGACACTTTTAAAAATCATTGCACATCTTGGGAAAAATACAAAGAAACTGAGTCATCATTTTGAAAATTGATATATACTGACTTTCTCACGTGAATTCAGGATATTTGAGGGTAAATACTTGATTAGAAGATATTTCTCTTTATAAAAATATTTCAGGTAATAAATTTTTAAAAAGAGTCTTCAAATATCATTTTGCACCTTCCAATAAAATAACATATCCAGGCAGTGATCATCAATTGACTGCTAACATCAACAACAACAACAAAAAAACAGATATCCTATGCCCTCTATGAATATCCTCACTAAATTGTCTTGCAAGAAAAAAAAAGAAAAGGAAATCAAACTGAACCTAGTCAAGTCTTTAAATTTAACTACTAATTTATAAAAAAAAAATGAGGGATAAAGAGAAACCTGTTAAAGAAAACCATAGGATGCAATCAGAAAAATCCACTCAGTAGGAAAATTTGCAGAATAAATTGCAGTGGAAATTTTTTAAAAAGAAAGAAGGGGAAAATATAAATTAAAATAGCCCCAAGAAGAGTCTTTTCAACTGCTTGCCATTGTGAATCCTACTGATTACCTATTTGAACACACACACACAAAATTATGAGACCATCAGGAATATTTGAACACTGACTGGATATTTAATGATATTAAGCACTTTTTAGGAGTGATCATGGCATTGTGATTATGTTTTTTTAAGAGTCCTTATCATTAGAAACAAATACGGAAATGGCCACATAAGAAATGGCCACATGAGATGGGGAAAAATAGGTGAAACAAGGTTGACCACTTTTTTATACTGTAATCATCGTTAAAGCCATAATAGGCACAAGAGAATTCATTATACTGGTATTAAAACGTTGCATTCATTTGAAATTTTTCATAACAAAAATTTTTAAGTATTATGTAATTAATGATATTTTTAGAAACTTAAAATCTAGAGTTCCTCAATGAAATATTAGCAAATTTAACATAACTACATAAATTTTATGCCAAAAAAAAATGGTAGAACTCTAGGCATTCTAAGCAATAGAAATGGAAAGAGTGAAAATGCTATCTATAGTTTCCAAAACAGCCAATTTAAAAGTTTAAGAAAAAAGGCACTGAAAGGAATAAACTTTATCATTATTTCAAAAAGTAGGAAACAAGGACAAAAAGTAAGTGAGGTAAACAGAAAACACAAAGTAAGATAACAGAAAGTAGTTCATATATTCAGTAGAAAGCAAGGAGGGGGGAGAAGGGCAGACTGACAGGGAGTTTGGAATTGGTAGATGCAGACTGTTACATTTAGAACAGATGCGTAATGGGGTCCTTCTGCACAGCACAGGGAACTTTGTCCAATGTCCTGGGTTAGGGGAAAAAAAAAGAATGGGTATGTATGAGTGGCTGGGCCACTTTGCTATAAAGCAGAAATTGAAGGAACATTGTAAATCAATCACACTTTAATTTTAAAAAATCTTAAGCATAAACTGACAGACTAACAAGAGAAACTGAGAGATCAAGTAAAATATTGGGAGAGGTCCAAAGGCAAAATGCCTGCATTGCAGCCCTCAGCTCCCTGAAATACCATACACACACACTCACACACTCACAGAGCAAGCCATTGCTCATTCATTTAAACATCTAACGAGAAGCTACTAACTCCTTAGTACGGTCTAGGAACCAGTGACACAACAGTAAACAAGGGAGACCCAATGCTCTCCCTCAGGGAGCTTGAAGTCTAGCAGAAAAGTGCTGTTCCACCCAGAATAAGTTTGTAATATAGTCTTTTTTTTTTAATGAGAAGTATCAAAAATGCAAACCCTAGGGAATGCCAACACCTGTCAAGAAATAATATTCACCATCACATCCTACTCATACACAAAGACGCAGAGCACCCCTGATCCTTATCACTGGAGTCCAAGACAGATCTTCAGTCACACAGATAGAATGACAGTGCCCACTCCATGCTAAAGTTTAGAACAGTTTAGGATGATGCCAGAAAGATACTGACAGTACAGAATCGATAAAGTAAGTCTCTTTAGGGAAACAGAAAATGTGCTAAATAGTTAAAACAGAGAGTATTTATTATAGAGAACCCTTATAAAAAATGACCAAAGGACTGAAGAATCATAAAGGTTTAGGTAAGTGAGGAAAACCAAGAATAAGAACTGGAAGCTGCTACCACCCCTTGGCCTGGAGAAGCAAAAGGGAGGAGAGATTACTAGAACTTAAGCACACTGATGCTAAAACTACTAGGGACCATTGCTACCACTGAAACCTCTGACATCCTTGCCTGAACCACCAAAAGCCACTGGGAACAGTAGTCACCCTTGGCCTCAGTTCTGATGCCACTGAAACCACAGGAGTCACTTGGACCCCTGGTGAAACTACCAAAGGACACTGGATCTTACAGCTGTATTCTCCTGTTGGAAATGCCATCAGAAGCAGAGGCTACTCCTCTCTTCCCATCTGTAGTCTCTCACAGTGTTTCCTTCTAGTTAAATCTAACTGGCATGTGGTGGGCAAAGACTCTGGAAATTGACATTTGCAAGGATTGAGCCTCTTGGTATACAAAGTAAGGCATGGAAAGGTAGGATGGACCTAAGAGCAACCAAAAGACACCTAATACATACTGTCAGCTATTCAGCATCCATACTCCCTTCTATTCAGATTTAACTTCTATATAACAACTTGTTATTTGAAGGAATGTAAGTCAGGAATTCAAAAATTGAGCAGCTGCCACCAGACTCATTGCTGAGCTGACCTCAACAACTTGAATCTCTCTAGCAAAGCAAAGTATGCACCTAAAATAGTAGCTCTATGTCAATTTCAATGAACTCTATTTCAGAATTCCTAGAAGAGGAGTTTCTGTCCCGGTGCAGTACAAATGAATCTGACTAGGAACCATGAGGTTTCAGGTTAGACCCCTGTCCTTGCTCATTGGGTTAAGGATGTGGTATTGCCATGACCTGTGGTGTAGGTTGCTGGCGAGGCTCGGATCCTGCGTTACTGTGGCTGTGGTGCAGACTGGCAGCTGTAGCTCTGATTGGACACCTAGCCTGGGAACCTCCATATGCTGCAAGTGTGGCCCTAAATAGACAAAAAAAAAAAAAGAAAGAAAAAGAATTCCTAGAAGAAAACAACATGTCACCCACTGTTAGTTGATAATTATGATTCTATACTATATGGTTTAGACTTTAGCATAACAATATGGTAGTTTTGTTTCCAACAGAACAACAACAACAAAAATACTTCCAAACTATTTACTTCACTCAGCAATAATTTACAAATAGTTTAAACACTTCTAAATGATGGAAATTATACCACTACATAGCTATTTGTATCTAGCAATTAAACAGCCATTACTAATATACACACGATGGTTCAAAAGTTTTACAATAAGAAATGAATCATCTAAGCAATGAGGTCTTGCTGTATAGCACACGGAACTATATCCAATCACTTGTGATAGAACATGATAGAAGATAATATGACAAAAAGAATGTATAAATACATGTATGACTGGGTCACTTTGCTATAAAGCAGAAATTGACAGAACATTGTAAATCAACTATACTTTAAAGAAATGAATCATCATATTCCCAAAGGTTTATTTTTAATTGGCCCAGCTATTTACTTGTAAGCATATTATAATTTTATTAATCTATTTTTACAATGGTCTTAGCTTTTATATATCCCATATTTAAAATAAAGCCCTATTAGGTATCTACACTGATATCACAATAACTCATAAAATAACCATATATTCTTAAAAAATAATCCAATAATAGTAATAGAAATCTTTTTTCTTTCATGTATGCTAGTACTAAAGTATTCAGTTGATTGAAAAATATCATTATGTTTGATATATCAGGACACCTTCTAATATATAAAATGTCATCTACCAGGTGTAAATGTAAAATGATGTCCTAGTTTCTAAAATTCCCATTCATCCATTGTATAATATATCATGCTTCATACTGTTTTACATTATGTAAAATAAACAATGAATACAGACTCTGGGTTTTAATGCCTGGGGTGTGAAATTAGTTCTCTGTCAAGTGTGTTTTTGATTGTTAGAGATTTAAAAAGTTCAGAAGTATGTCAGTCTGAGACAACAGTTCTTCAGTTCACTTACAAGAAATGAAAAATAATCTAGATACTTAAAAGAAAAGGATGAGACTATGTTATAGAACACACTGTGTAATGGTTTTGCACATAGTCTTTGGTATTCATTGGATTTTATGCACACTACTAACACAGGCAATAAATAATTCACATACACAGTTTCCCTAATTTTTCCTCTGAGGCGCCTTTACACTGCAGTTATCACAAATCCTCCATTAGAACAAGATCATCTTATATACAAAAGTATAATCTCAAAAAACATTTGCATCTCTAATGTAATTAAGTACTTGTTCACATGATAATGTGTCCCACCTAGTCTTCTATTTGCAAATTTCCCTATCTGCACAATGATAGAAATATTTTTCTGGTTTATAAAAATCTTTAGAGACTTCTGAGCTAAGATGGTGTAATAAAACTTATGCACAGAATTTCCTTTCCAAACAATCGATTCAGTGAAATTAAAATAGCAAAGACCAAGAAAAATTCAGCAGCAGCAACTAGGCAATCCAATACCAAGAAGCTCAAAACTGGCAGTCAAAAGGGAAAAAAAAAAAAAAAAGATGAGAATCCGGAGCAGAGTGGTAGGCATTCTATAGTGAGGCACTTGGTCCTTCGCCCAGCCCCATCCCCTAGAAGCCAATGGTGAGTCCTCTCTGAATACCCCCAAATCTTGGGAAAAAATGAACTGAATGATGTTCTGATGGGGAGAAGTGGACAGAACTATAGGAAACAGGTAAAGCTTGGGAAAAGAACAAGGAACCAGGAAGCTGAGTACCTCCAGTAAAAGCGAAGGCTCCAGGCTACACATATAATTGGAAGAGGGCAGATCCATTTCCTTGTTCCCTCAATATAAAGAGGACATGTATTTCAATTAGTTTCAGGAAATCCTAGTATTGGATGTTTAACAAAACATTAGAAGTGAAAATAGACTCTAAATACGCTAACAAACCCTGCACACAAGTCAGCTCTCTTTCCCAACACCCCTCCCCACGGTCCTTCACTATGGAAGGCATAAGTACACAACCATCGATTGTAATTTGTTGAATAAAATTGCCACCTCTCGTTGAATTAAAAGCAAGTCACCTCTGGTTTTATTTATTTGAATCTTTTTTCTTTTTTTCTTAGTAAATCTGACTAGAAGTGTTTCAGTTTTGTTGATCCTTTCAAAAGAAAACAACTCTTAGTTTTGTTGTTTCTTTCCTATTTTTTTCTACTCTCTATTTTGATTATTTCTGCTTATCTGCTAAATTTGGACTTAGTTTGTTCTTCTTTTTCCTAGTTCCTGAGGTGTAAAGTTCAATTGTTTATATGAGATCTTTCTTTTTTAATGTGGGCATTTATTGCTATCTACTTCCCTCAGTAAAGCTTCTGCTGCATCCCATAAGTTCTGAAATGTCACGTTTCCATTTTCATTTGTCACAAGATTTTTCATTTCCCCTTTGATTTCTTCTTTGACTCTTTGGTTGTTCAAGAGTATGTTATTTGATTTCCACATATTTGTGAATTTTCTAGTTTTCCTTCTACTGTCAATTTCTAAAATGGCCAACAGGTATGTAAAAAGATGCTCAATGTTTTTATCATCAGGAAAATGCAAATCAAAATGACAGTATGTTTTTCATACATGTGTCAGGATGACTATTATATAAAAGAGAGAGAGAAAGGAGTTCTTGCTATGGTGCAACAGGATCATGGCATCTTGAGATTGCTGGGACACGGGTTCTATGCCTGACCCGACACAGTGGATTAAGGATCCAGTGTTGCTGCAGCGGTGGCTTAGGTTGTGACTGTGGCTCAGATCTGATCCCTGGCTCAGGAACTCCGTATGCCTCAAGGCAGGCAAAAATGAAAAAAAGAGAGAGAGACAAATGTTAGCAAAGATGTGGAAGAAATTGGTGACCTTGTTCTTTTCTCTTAAAGACTTCAACTGGTTGGATGAGTCCTAACCACATTATGGAAGGTGAACTACTTCACTCAAAAGTCTACTGATTTAACTGTTATTTACATCTTTAAAAATACCTTGATGGCAACTTCTAGATATGTATTTGACCAAACAACTGGGTGGCTTAGCCTTGCTAAGGTGACACACAAAATCATTTGAGACAAAGAAAGATTAGTGGCTGGCAGAATGGGAGAGAAAGAAACAGGTTATAAGTTTAAGGAAATAAATTGAAGCTCAAAGCAACATAATAAAGCTAATAGCTAAATAAGAAACCATAAAATAGCAGAATATTTATAACTAACAATCAAATTACCAACTAAGAGGAAAAGCTTGAGAAAATCAAGGTAATGACAGACTTTAAAATGCAAATGTTTTGAAAAAATAAAAGTAAAGCAAATAATATGAAGAATAAATAAAGATGATCCAAAATACAGTTAATTGATGTTCATTAAATAGAAAACTTAAACAAATACCTATGGGGAAAAAAAGAATTAATCTTCAGATCAAAAAAACATGTTGGATTTCAGAAAAATCCTAGGTACATTACTGAACTTCAGTTAAGACTGGCCTTAGATTTCTACACATAACATTTTATGCCATAAGCATAAGAACAATGTCTATAGAATGCTATCATGGCATGCAGCCTTAATATTAGTCAAGTATAAAAACAACAGGCAATCATTCTAAAACATGAAAGAATTTTGGGACCACAAAATAGGATGAGCCTTTCTTCAAAAACTGCTTTTTAGATGAAAACTATTACATTTAGAATAGATAAGCAATGAGGTCTGACTGTAGAGCACATGGAACTATATCCAGTCTCTTGGGATAGACCATGATGGAAGATAATATAAGCAAGAGAATGTATATATATATATATATATATATGTATGACTGGGTCACATTTATGAATAGCAGAAATGGGCACAACATTGTAAATCAACTGCACTTTAATTTGAGTGTATATATATATTCAAATTTTAAACTACTTCTATAGAATGAATGGAAATAAAAATGGGAGTGGTGAAACAATGTAAAAATCAGTGATGAGTAGTGTTCCCATTTCTTTGTAGAATACAAAGAAAAGTATATAGATTATGTTTATAGAATAGAATGTACATGGCAAAAACCCTGACAGTATGAAAATAATAATGTCACTAACAAATACAGGGCAATTAAAGAAAAGAAGTAAGAGGAAACATTAAAGAACTAAGTCCCCATCATCAAAAAGTAGATCAACACCCTCTTAAATTGAATAAGTAGTTTTAAAAAGGATCTAAACTCTTAATGATTTCCATAATTCTTGTATTTAATCTTTCAATGCTTAAAGAATCTTAAAGATTCTTAAAAGGATCTTTCAAGAAATACTGATTCAAAACATTTGCGTTTCAGCAATTCTTTTCACTTCATATTATTTTCATTTGCTACCTCTAAATTCAAATAAAACTATATGATCTTGTTTCATGAAAAATATTTCTCAAAGCTTTCTTTCTAGCCTCTATTTGCATGCATACCTAGAAAGATAAAGGGATAATGTTTACTTAATGTGAAGATTGTTTGGGGTAATGAGATTGGAAATCACTTTTATCACTTTCTGCAATTTTTTAATTGTTTAAATTCTTCATTACAAAAATAATACACTTTCCTATGAAAAAGAAATTTTGGTATCAAATTACAAGAATGAGATCCAGGGACATAAATAATGATTTCTACATACATCTGAAAGTTACAGGTATTTCCATAACTATTTGCTTTTCAAAGGCATGTGTACCTCGTTCCCAGAATTAGATCATAATTTTTTGGGGGAGAAAAATGAAAGTGTATAGCTGTTAATATGCCCACCAAATAACTAAGCACCTAAAAATTACATGTTTATAATTATACATTTATACACAAAAAGGAAATATTAAGCTTTGGGGTTTTTTGCGTTTTGAACCATGAGGAATTATTCTGTGAGCAATCAAAAATTAATCTAGTATTCAAATATATGTATGCTGTTTTTTAAAACATAGGTAAAAATTTGAAAACATAATACACAGAATAAAGTTATAACATGATTTCTCTGAAGGATAACAGTACAAAGATATGTATATTTGCTTGGATATTTATAAAGAACCTACAGAAGAATAGAGAATAACAATGTTAGTAATATATTAAGTTGTTAATTAAACACACTTCCACTATCACTCCCTATTATTTTTGCCAGCCTTTTAAAAAATATCTAAAGTGACCAAAGCAATTTTTTTAATTGTTACTACTCAAACTTCCATGAATCTAAGCAGCAACTGCAGTAAAGTAAAACTCCCCAACCATTCCTCTTAACCTTACTGTTTCTATTGATAGAAAAAGTGTTGGAAAAAGGATTAGGTCCTCATTTACTCAGGAACCCTCTCCAATTATATTCGACTTAAGGTTTCTGGACTATAGCTGCTGACAATGCCCATAGCAGAGAAGATGCATATGAGAAGAAGGATAGAAAATTATGTACAAGCAAAGTATATGTATACCTACTCTTTGAGTTAAGATGGGAAACATAGAAATGCACACCAAGAAATAAATATTTAAATAAAATTGTTGATTTATTATGCTTGTTAACTCTTCCTTTGACGTCAAGGAGCAGGGTAGCAAAAACACATAGTATCCTGATAGTTTTAATTAATTTGTAACTCGAGAATGGAGTGGAAAGCAAATATTCTTTATGTTTCGTCACTTTGGACTCAGAGCCTCATTTTATAGACCAGGGCTACAAAGTTCAGATCTGGAAGACTTAGTATGAAAAGAAAGCATTTCCCTAGGCGAGGTCTTCTCCCCTGCACTCACTCACTTAACACAACTGATGTGTCTTTGCATGCACAGGAATGAGGACCACTCCAGCTTCGTCCTCAGTCTGAATACTCTTTAAAAGAGAGTTAGATTTTTTTTTTTAATGAATTCATTAAGCAGAGGAACAGTGAGTCACTTGAGTAAAGGTGGGCCTATTCTCAGAAAATGGGGATACCTTAGCAAGGCCATTAATGAAATGACTACAAAGAAATATAGCTAGAATAATTTATTTGGGTCACTAAGGTCAAATTGAACACATCAGTATTTCATGATCCTATTAGTCAAAAATAAACACAGCACTTTAATCAAATGTAATTAAACTATTGCTAAAATCAAAGTCTTAATAACCATAGTCAAAATGCCAGTTGAACCACACACACAAAAAAAAATTTGCTTAAGTCTTTTAAAAAACGGGAGTTCCCATCATGGCTCAGTGGTTAATGAAACTGACTAGTATCCATGAGGACACAAGTTCCATTCCTGGACTTGCTCAGTAGGTAAGGATCTGGCATTGCTTTGAGCTGGGGTGTAGGTTGCGGATGGGGCTCGAATCACGAGTTGCTGTGGTTGTGGCGTAGGCTGTAGGCTGGCAGCCATGGTTCCAATTCGACCCCTAGCCTGGGAATTTCCATACGCCTCAGGTATGGAAGACAAAAGACAAAAAAAAAGACAAAAAAATTAAAAGACAAAAAACAAAAATAAAAACTTCAAAATACTATTCTGTAAATTAATGAAATTCTTTTCATGTTTGTCCCCAAATGTCCACGTCAATATATTTAAGGGTATGGTATATATATATATATATGGAATTAGAGTCTGAAAAATGATGTATGGGTATGGTTTATGAAGATAACATATATATATGATTTAGAAAAACTACATAAAGTCCAAAAATTATTTATAAAAATGTGTTTATAGTCTGAACGCAAAAATGATTTTCTCATTCTTCGATATAACTGAATTCCTTTCTTTATGTTTAATAACTATGCTTATTTCTAATCTTTACAAATAGAAAAATCTACTGTTAAATAGCTTAGTTTTCTATTTTTGTTTAATTAAAGGTAAGCAATAAAAAATCCTTAAGAAAAAAATAAGTGCTAATCAGTTCTTTTATGTACATGACTGATTCCTATTTGTATCCTTCCTACGTAAGTTTTAGAAGCCACTCACCTACAGTGCATTTACCAGGAAGAAGACAAAACATCAGTTACAGATGTTATTATAATGTGGCATTCTGTTTCATGTTTCATATTGTTTGCCTTCTTTTCTCATAATACCTTTCTAGCAGTTGTTAGATGCTAATTAAAAATTTCAAAAACTCCCATTCATCCAGACATGCAGACACTGATCTGTATTAAAATAGAAACCGTGCACTTTAGACTTAAATCATATAAATGTATTAACATGAAGGCTAGTCTATTGATGTTTAAATTGTGTAGATTAATGTGCTCCAACAACTCAAGGGTGTTTTGAAAGCTAACCAAATTGAAAACATCATTGCCACCAAGGCAAGGATGCTTTTGTTATTGCTATCAAACCAGAGTCTTGTCTCCAAATATGTACAACAAAGTAATTTGAAAGAGTTAAAATTCTATGAAATGCAGTGATTAGTAACACATAAGTGACCTTCTAAATCCTTTTTTAGGCCATGCTCCATTGTTTATGAGAAACTGGTAATCAAAATATAGAAAAACAAGCCTACTAAATGGAAAAACCCCACTCTAATGTGTGGATTACACTCCTCCCTGATCTGTACAAACAGATTAGTTTATTCCAAAGAGCTTATAAATTTATTTGAAAAGACTTGAGTTGAAATGAAAACTTGTAGAAGAAAATAATCCTTGTAAAATGAAAGAAGCACTGGCTTGCAAAAAGATGACATAGCATCTATCAGTAAAATGAAACAGCTGCCTCAGAAAACAAAGATAAAAGCTGAATGCCTTCATAAAAGAAAAGGAGATGGAAAACCATGCTATAATATTTGAACTCAGGAGTCATGAAGACAAAGAAAGGTCATTGACAGGTACCTCAGCTGTTGTAGAGCTACCCACATCAAATGCTGAGGTCTAGGGGGTTAGCTTTGTTCTGTATGTGTCAGTCTAAATGACAACTGCTCAGAGATCTTTCCAGGCCACCCTCCCTTATGTAGTCACAACTCATACGCCCAACCCAGCAGCATTATTATTTGTCCCTATACCCTGTTCATTTCCTTCAAGTCACTTAGTAGTTTACTATTTTCCCCACTGCTCCAGAAGGTCAGAGTTCACTTTGAATTTGTTCACTACTGTAATTCCCAGCATTTCACTTAGTGCCTAGAACACATAGTAGGCATGCAAAAAAATAGTTACTGAATAAATTAACAAATGTTCTACTGCCATAGAGAGAACACCTAAGCCCAACTAGTCCTAAAAACGTGAGCTGCAACTCCCTAAAGATGGATTCTAAGATCTTCCACCTCATCATCGCAGTGCTCTTCCCAACTGACTTTACAGTATCACTGAACTTATCACTGTGAAAAATGTTAACAGATTTTTAAAAGATTACTAAAATTCAGCACAAAAATTCTTCTCCATAAAGAAAATGCTGGCCTATGCTTTCAAAGAGAATCTATTAGCCTGTGAGAGAAGTTTGCCTTATGGATCATAGGGTTTTTGTATCATCCATATACTAAAGATACAATTATGTTGTAGAAAGAAATACTCACTTACTGACAATATTTAGGTATTTTATACTTATTTCAGAACAAAAAAAAAAACGAAAGTGGGCTGTGATCTACATACTTCAAAGTCATACAATATTATTTAAATTTGATGTAATGATTATTTCAATTCTAATTAAATGTGATTAATTTCTCAAAAAAATAAGTCTCAACAGAAAACATGAGTTAATATACTTTCCCATTTAAAAAACTGCTGTGCTTTTAGTAAACTACGCAATAATCTACTTAGAATACTTTGTACTAATAGCCAATGCCATAAATGGTAGTAATTATCACGAAATGCAACAATACTATCCACTAGGCCTTTTATATAAATATTGATTCATAGATTCTCACAATTTCATGAGATGACAGTTTATAGCCCTGTTTTATATTCAAGAATCTAGAGGTTCAAATAAGTTGTTAAAAACTCTAAGGCCAAAGTGCCAGAAAATGCTACATAGTTAAGCATGATTTTATAAAATAGTGCACAATGAAATGTTCTGAAGGACTAAACATTAATATAATATCAGAAAAGTATTTGTTAAAAATCATCAGTTATTGGAGTTCCCGTCATGGCGCAGTGGTTAACGTATCCGACTAGGAACCATGAGGTTGCGGGTTCGGTCCCTGCCCTTGCTCAGTGGGTTAACGATCCGGCATTGCCGTGAGCTGTGGTGTAGGTCGCAGACGCGGCTCGGATCCTGCGTTGCTGTGGCTCTGGCGTAGGCTGGTGGCTACAGCTCTGATTTGACCCCTAGCCTGGGAACCTCCATATGCCTCGGGAGCGGCCCAAGAAATAGCAAAAAGACAAAAAAAAATCATCAGTTATTTTTAGATACTGAATATATAGTTTCTGCAAAGTAAAAAACATAATTCTTTCATGCTTTGTGCCTCAGATAACTTTGTTAAACTCAGCCCAAAATCTATCCCATACCTCTCTTCTTTGAAAAAAACTCTTTTCTAAGTTACAAATGTCATGTTTTAAAATGTGGTATTGAAGAAAGATATGAAAGAAAATTGTTACATAATTTTATTATTATCAATAAAACTCCAAATTCCAAAGGTGCACTGTGGACTCCCCTGCTGCTAGAAGGTTCACAGTATGGCTTATTAAAGTTATTGCATCCCACAGATAGACACAATGTTCTGAAGGTAATTCCTAGCAATGGGAACAATTCATAGAAATTTTATTTTCTTTGTCCTTCCTGCTTGCTTGGATTGAATATACAGCTTTTTTTTTTTTTTTTTTTTTACTTATTTCATTATTCCCTTAAACACATCTGCAAATAGATGCTTCATATCCTGAAACCATTATATGTTCACCCAAGTAGCTCTTTCTTAAATCCAACAAAATAGTTTTTTTCATTTATGATGTAATGTGTCTTGAGTGAACATTGACTTTGTGTCCTTCCTAATAGATGACCATGAAGTCTGACACAGGTTGCTTAGCAACTGCCTTATGCCCAGAAATAGAAATAACTCTTTGATATTCTCACTATGTGTATGTCTCCTGACTTATTTCATTTGTGTTTAGCATGGTAGATCAAACAGAATCATTAGAATCCTACTAACACCCCCAAGGGTAGAAGAGTTCCTGGTCCACTTTAAGCTGAAGTACCAAGAGATCAAAACAGCTTATGCGTCATCATAGAACAGTAGTGCAGAGTAAAAGAACAATAAATACACTGTGTCTGCCCATTACCAAGGACAAGGTGCATACATTCTCATCAGTGCTGGCACTACAATGTTCTTTGAGACCTGAAAAGAATTCTCAAAATTGTTATTGTAAGCTTCACTTTTTTTGAAATGATAAAGGACTGTATATTTCCCACCATGTTGTTTGCTAAAAAGTCTTTGATATCCTAAAGGACAATCCATTGTTTTAATGCATGAAATAGTGTAATTCATCACGCAGCAAGAACAATACTAATCACCCCACTTGTTTGCATCAACCATCACTCTTCAACCCTCATTGTATCTGATCCAATCTAAGCTCATTTATATTATTCGTGACTTGTTTATTTAGAAAGAAGTCAACCAAATATGCAGTGGTACTGTATCTCAGAACAATAATCCACACAGAAGGGTACTGGGTCTGAAATTCAAAAATGAAAAACTTCAAAGCTTTTAAAATATAATTTGGGGTGGAAATATGTTGTTAATAATAAGATTTAATGAATATGAAAACTTAAAATACTAGTAAGGATAAAAATTAGAAAGAGGAGTTCCCGTCGTGGCGCAGTGGTTAACGAATCCGACTAGGAACCACGAGGTTGCGGGTTCGGTCCCTGCCCTTGCTCAGTGGGTTAACGATCCGGCATTGCCGTGAGCTGTGGTGTAGGTCGCAGACGCGGCTCGGATCCTGTGTTGCTGTGGCTCTGGCGTAGGCCGGTGGCTACAGCTCCGATTCGACCCCTAGCCTGGGAACCTCCATATGCCGCGGGAGCGGCCCAAGAAATAGCAACAACAACAACAACAAAAAGACAAAAGACAAAAAAAAAAATTAGAAAGAGTTTTAATATGAGAAACCTGCTAGATTTTTTTGTACAGCCTCACCTCCAGCATATGGAAGCTCCCAAGCCAGGGGTCGAATCAGAGCTGCAGGTGCAGCCTATGCCACAGCCACAGCAACGTGGAATCTGAGCCACATCTGCAACCTACACTGCAGCTTTTGGCAACACCAGATCCTTTACTCATTGAGTGAGGCCAGGGATCAAACCTGCATCCTCGCAGACACTATGTCGAATCCTTAGCCCACTGAGACACAACAGAACTCCACAGTAAATTTTTTTAATTTTATTTTATCGATGTACAGTTGACTTACAATGTTGTATTAGTTTCAGGTGTATAGCAAAGTGAAATAGATTTTTTATAAGTTTTTTTTAATAAGTTTTTAGCAGAAGTTTTAAAATTTCAGGGTTCTGGAAACCTGCCAATTTTTTTTTATACCAAACCAAATAACAAGTGAAAAATCTTTGTAAATTGTAAAACATTAATTTTAAAACCTTAAAGTTATTAAAATAATAACATCAAGGCAAGTCACCCAGTCACAAAACTAATACTCAAGGAGTTCTTTTGTTTTCGACAACGATTTAAAAATCACCCAAATGTCTATGAAATGGAGACTAGTTAAATATATTATAATACTCTATATAGTGGAATATAGTTAGATAAATTTAACCATCTATGCAGTGGAATACTTTGCAATAGTTTTTTTTTTCTTTTGTTAATGATGCAGATCTCTACAAACTGATATAGAAATATTCTCAAAATAAGTTTTACAGTGAATAAAGCACTGTGCGGGGGGTAGAACAGTGTGCTATTACAGTTGTTAAATTTGTGTCCAAAAAGGGAAGTTTTATTTGTGCCTATGAGTGTAAATATTACAAATGTATGTGATACATGTTATAAATAATATCTTTAGAAGAATATACAAGGATCTGGTAATAATTTTTACCTTTGGGAACTGGGAAACTTGGTGGCATTTTTCACTGTACATCTAGGCAAAACTTTATTCATCTTTCTGCTCTGTTCATGTAAGATGGAAGAGGTAGAAAAGTGGACAGTTTCTTTTACTTATTGATAGAGAAAGAGCAGGTAACACATAGTGCCCACTAGATCTCAAGAGTAGCACAGGTTTATCAAGACAGATTTAACCACAATAATAAAGCAAACATCCATAAGGGGGAAATCAGATTATCTAGTTCCACTAACCCAAATGCCAGCAAACAGAATTACATGATTTCAGCATATGAAGAATAGTACTTTTCTATGAAATACTGTTTCTCATATCTGAAACCTGACTTTTCAGAATTCTAGCAACAATAGAGACTTTAATAAGGAATTATTCTAAATCAGTGCAAAAGATCAAAATTTCTTTTAGGTAGATTTATAACTATGTCAATGCAGTAGCACCACAAATGTGCTATGCAGAAAAAAAAAGATAATAGTGTATTCCAAAGTACATTCTACAGAACACTACTTGAAGGAGAAGGTGCCACAAGAAAAGTTTCCATTGTCAAATAAGTTTAAGATGTTATACACTGTATTTTTTGCAGAAAAAAAAAAAGCACTGATATGTTGGAGAGTCTGAGTAATTGATGTAATAAAGAAACTTGTTTTAAACTCCTCTGACCACAAAAAATATTTTTATATGTATACAACTATTGAAATTCCCAGGAACTTCATTGATCCCATTTTGGGAAACACAGCTCTAATAATATAAAAGCCAAAGTGATGAACTTCCCAATGGGGAAAATCACATACCAATTAAGAATTAAGACTATTATTTAAAGGCTAATATTAAACTGATTATTCTGCTTTAGTTGGAGTCATATGAAGTTATTTGATAAGGCATTACTATTAATTTTCAAGAATAGGGAGTTCCCATCATGGTTCAGTGGAAATGAATCTAACTAGGAACCATGGGGCTGCAGGTTCGATCCCTGGCCCTGCTCAGTGGGTTAGGCTCTGGCATTACCGTGAGCTGTGGTGTATGTCGCAGATGAGGCTCAGATCCTGTATTGCTGTGGCTGTGGTGTAGGCCGGCAGCTGTAGCTCTGATTTGACCTCTCTCCTGGGAATATCCATATGCAGCAAGTGTGGCCCTAAAAAGCCACACACAAAAAAATTTTCTTTCAAGAATAATTCAACTGCTCTTGGAGTTCCCATTGTGGCAGAGTGGGTTAAAAATCTAACTGTAGCAGCTTGGGTCACTACTGAGATGCGGGAGGGTTTGAAGCCCAGCCCAGCAGAGTAGATTAAAGGATCCAGCACTGCTGCAGCTGTGGTTGAAGCTGAGGCTCAGAAATTCCATGTGCAGGAGCAGCCATTAAAAAAAAAAAAAAAAAAAAAAAAAAAAAAAAAAAAAACAGGGAGTTCCCACAGTGGCGCAGTGGTTAACGAATCCAACTAGGAACCATGAGGTTGTGGGTTCGGTCCCTGCCCTTGCTCAGTGGGTTAAGGATCCAGCGTTGCCGTGAGCTGTGGTGTAGGTTGCAGACGCAGCTCGGATCCCGCGTTGCTGTGGCTCTGGCGTAGGCCAGTGGCTACAGCTCTGATTCAACCCCTAGCCTGGGAACCTCCATATGCCGCGGGAGCGGCCCAAGAAATAGCAAAAAAAAAAAAAAAAAAAAAAAAAAAAAAAAACAATAATTAAGCTACCCTTAAGCCCACACTCTATCAGGCCACTCTACTTTGTTTTCATCACAACATTTATAACTACCTAGTGGGGTTTTTTTGGTTTACTTATCTGTTTATTTGTTATTGTCTATTCTTCCCACTACAATGTAAGCTCTTAAGAATTGAGATTTTGGTGTTCCCTTGTGGCTAAGCAGGTTAAGGATCTGGTGTTGTCATTGTTATGGCTCTGCTTATACCTATGGCACGGGTTCAGTCCCTGGCCAGGGGACTTCCACATGTTGCAGATACAGCCAAAAAAAAAAAAAAGTAATCGAGATTTGTCTGCCTTAATGCTATATCTCTAATACTTTTATTAGCAATTGTTTGTACTAGTTTCTCAATAAATGTTGACAGAAAATTTGAATAGATGCAATATTTTTTTCTTTGTTACCTCAAGTCAAAAGAGTGCTTCGCACTTTTTCTCCTAGGACATGAGCAGTTAAAGGAATACTCTGCAGTGATTTCCTGGCTGTGTCACCTCACATAGGTTACTTCATTTCTCTATGCCTCAGTCTCCTTAGCAATAATAAAATTATTGAGGCAATGAGTTAAAAAATAAAAAGTACTTAGAATAGTGTAGAGTGTACAGGAAGCACTCCATTAAGTATTAGCTGTGATGATGATGGTGGTGGTGGCAATATGTTCTAAGAAAAAAGCCTGAAATGTAAATGAATTTGGAAAGTGCCTGACATAAAATTAAACAGATATTTTACTGCCTTTTTTTTTTTTGTCTTTTTAGGGCTGTACCTTTGGCATATGGAGGTTCCCAGGCTAGGGGTCTAATCGGAGCTGTAGCCGCCAGCCTACGCCACAGCCACAGCCATGCCAGATCTAAGCTGTGTCTGTGAACTACGCCATAGCTCACGGCAATGCCAGATCCTTAACCCACTGAGCAAGGCCAGGGATTGAACCTGCAACCTCATGGTTCATAGGCAGATTCGTTTCTGCTGCGCCACGACTGGAACTCCTATTTTACTGCATTTTTAAGGGCTTTTAACATGCCTTTGTAAATCTTCAAGAAGTAGACACATGTGGAACAATTCCAAAAATGGACCCTTAAACCTTTTTTCACAGAACACATATTAATATCTCCTAGAATACCAGCATTTTCAGAATCATAGTTTTGGGAAGAAATCCGTTAGAAGTATCTAATCACTTGTGATGGAACATGATGAAGAATAATGTGAAAAAAAAAGAATGTATATATGTGTATAACTGGGTCACTTTGCTGTATAGCAGAAATTGATAGAACATTATAAATAAATTATAATTTAAAAAATTAAAAAATAAAAAGAGAAGTTCTCATATAGAGCAAACATATGCAGAAGACCTCACTCCACTCACCCCAGAACACACAGAATTCCCATGAGTGATAAATCAGAAAATGCACGAATGCAAAAGGTACACAATACATGGTCCAATTTAAGTATTAATCTATTTTAAGCTAGGCTCTGGAAGCCAAGTCATGCTTTGGCTGTCAGTGTTGTCTTTCTCTGAGTTCCCTGATAGCATTCCCTTATCACTTTAGCAGTTGGCTGGATGGTTTCACTGAACCTAATATTGGAGCTCCCGCCTTCAGACTTCTCTACCCTTAGTGCAAACTTGAGACTGTTGCTGTTCTTGTCTTCTAGCTACCTTATTTTGCAAAAGATCCAAGTTAACATTCTTTACCACAACCTTTTCAGTCAATGAGACTTCAAAGGATAAAAGAGAATTTTATCATGATCAAAAGACTAAAGTTGTAGTAAAAGGAAGAAAATCTGAAGGTCTTTCACCTAACAAGTCACTACATAAATGAAAGGGATTATGGTTGATTTTTAATGCCGTTTAAAGGAAAAGAATTTTCATTTAAACTTAGATCAAGACAAAATTAGAATCCCAAGGGCCAGTAAAGACACCTCCTAATAGGAAGGATTGGGGAGCAATGGAGATGAATCAAAGCATGGTATTGTATTGTAGGGAAAACATGGGCTCTGGAGCATAATAAATCTGAACTGGAATTTTAACACCATTTCTTCCCAGCTGTGGGCCCTTCCTGAGTTTCCATATCACTACCTACAAAATTATAAAACACTATATAGGTAACACTCTTTGTATGAATACTTGGTGCCAGGCACTATTCTAAGTGCTTTACCTGGATTAACATATTCCTCTAGCTGAAGACCATCAGGAACACACCTGCAGTCAAACAAGGTTGGGTTTATTGACTTGTTACAATGAGGGAAACCATACATCACAAGAATTCTGGGGTACCTTAGCAAGTGAGTGTTAGAAAGGACAAGGATTTAGACTTAGGTAATTTAAGGAGAGTTCAAAGAAGCAGAACATGGCTGTGTATTTGAGACTTTCAGAAAATGGAAGTAATTCAATAATTAGTACCTTAATAGTTCTTACCTAGAAGGCAGGAAGAATAAAGCTAGATTTGTAACTGGTAAAGAAGTTACAGTCATTCACTCTAGCCAAGATAGGGGGACACTTGGTCATTTCTGTGGTTTGGGTAATGTTCTTGTTTTTGTTTGTGTTCAGATATGATTATAGAGTAGTCTTATTTTTCTTTTTGACTCATCACAATCATAGACTGACCTTGTCTGCCTTTGATGGTCTATGAAATTGTTTACATTCAGCAGGCAAGTATCAAGCCAGTTTCTGGAACACCAAGCCCTAGCTAATGGAGCTACATCAGCTTCTGGCTCTCATGCACTGCTCTCCTTTCTTACACTATGATAGGTACTACTTATCTTGATTGTAAAGATGAAGAAATGCTGGTCATTCAGCCATTAAGCGACGAGTGTATCCAGATAGGTACCAGGCACTATTCTATGTGACGCAGAACCAGTGCTTCTAACCTCTGTGCTATTTCACCTCTCAGTTAGCTTTCACCACCTTCCAGGATGGCTGTGAAAATTGAGGCTAATTTATGTAAACACTTGGCTCATGACAAGACTTTGATGGAAAAGTAGTACCTATAATTTTAAACAGAGAAGGTAAAACATTTTAAATTTAGGTTTAGTTTTTCTCAGAAGGCCCTGCTCTGTGAATTGAGCATCTTAAGAAAGCATGAAACTTGACTAGACACTGGATTTTGTCATTAACCAATCATGCAAATATGAGCCACAAGATTATATAAAACCTTACAAAGGTCTGTTACCAAGGAGTTCTAAGGGTTTTTTTTTTAATAGTTTCCATTGAAAAGTTATAAGTATTTTTAGTCAAACTATTAAATTTGTTTCTAAAGATGCTCTTCTGTAAATATTATCCAGATACAAATATAAAATACAAATATAATAGGCTTTTTAATGTATGACTCTTTTTAACTGTTTATCTTTAAATATACATATGTGATTATATATATTTATATAATTTCAATTTAACTCTAATGATGACTGCAATATTAAAAACAAGGTCTAGCAGTGAGGATTCCAATGCTAGATAAGTGTCAAAAACAAGTAAAAAATACGGCATTTTCAAGTAAGTTCTTAAAGCCTTGATTTTCCTCAAAACATGAAATCTATATATAGCACTAACTTAAGCAAAATTACCAGTAAGACAAAATTCAATTATTCTTTAATTCCAACTCCAGGTGGATGGTGCCCTCATAGTAATTCTGGCTGTCATTGTCTATCACTTGAACATTCTAAGTTCCATTGTCCTTAACCTTACCAGTCTTCCATTTGATTTTTCCTATTTCTTATCACTCTTCTCTCTTTGTTAACAAAATAGTTCATGTTGACTTGGTTATGCTGATAACAAATCATTGTCTTAACCCTCAAAAAAAACTGTATATTTTGATTTTAAAAACAGGTTGATACAAACTTCTAGGCATCATGGTAACAAATGGCAAGATAGTTTTGGCTACATATATGGAGGGAGAGAAAAAGAGCTAGAGCTAATTCTATGAGGAGAAGGTATAGGTAACCTATACTTTGGTATCTCAGGAGTACTCAAGATAGCCTTCATTCTCACTTCTAGAAAATTATACATGTGTCACATGTTTATGAAATTGGAAAGGCTGCTTGTGTAACCAGCAAACAAACACACACACAAGCATGAAGGCACAATGTTACTATTTGGCATCAATGAAGTCAGAATTTAAAGATTTTCTATTTTGCCAATAAGTTAGTATCTAAAAAATTTTGAGTAATAAAATGATAGTCACATCAACATGCTGCTAAAAATATATACAGCACTATATGATTTCCTGATATGAAGCCTAAAATCATGTGCAACCAATCTTGCTGAAAGAAACAAAAAGTGGCTAAGTTTGGGGCAGAGAGAATAGATTGGCAGAAAAGAGGCAGGAAAGAGCTTCCTGGAGTGATGAATGTTTTCTAGGTCACATTTTGCACAGTGGCCACATGGATGTACAGGACTGTAAAATCTATCCAACTGAACACTTAACAACTGTGCATACGTACGTAAATGTACATAATTCACATCACAATAAAATAAAATATGTTTTTAAGCTTTAAAAAAAAATGTTGCTGGCACTCCCACTGTGGAGCAACAGGATTGGCAGCATCCTGGGAGCACTGGGACATAGGTTCAATCCCTGGCCTGGCACAATGGGTTAAGGATCCAGCATTGCCACAGCTTCAGCTCAGGTCAAGACTGTGGCTCAGATCTGATCCCTGGCCCAGGAGATCCATATGCTGAGGAGCAGCCAAAAATGAAAAGCAAAACAAAACAAAACAAAACAAAACATGCTGCTAAAACAAACAATCTCTCAACCCTTATTCGTGAAGGATTACAAAAAAAAAAAAAGTAAGTGACAATATCTTAGAACTTATATTGCAGAAAATATCGAGATTTAGTTCCTTGAATCTGCTACCTGAGATGCCTCCTAAACTTAGATTTATTCAATGTAAATGTCATCTAAGAAAAAACAAAACAGAAAAAAATCAACCAACTCAAATTTCTGGATCTACTTTTTTTGTAAGAAGTATGAGATTAACCACAGTCATTACTGCAAACTGGAACAATTAATCCTAAACAAGAGGAAACACCCAGTATTGTAGATAGAGCACTGAACTTATATTAGTGTGTTTCTAAACAACTGACTGAGTTACTTACGGGCAAATTGAGAGAGGTAGGGAAAAGAAATAATTTCCCAGGGTCTACTGGAGTCCTGGAGCTATTTTCAAACTTACAAAACTATAACAGAATTAATGCAAATAAATGCATTTAGTGGGTCTGCACTAAATACTAGAATTTTTTTTTAATTTGGTTGAAATTCATCATCTCAGGATGGTGTCACTGCTGAACTCCTTAATTATCATTTAAGGAGGGTTTTTGGTGAGAAAAAATAGACAAAATATTTCAAAATGTTGAATCACTGGAGAAAAATTAATTAAAAGAGCCTTTGACTGTGAAAAGGTCAAGAACCACTTGTACCAGACAATGTCTTCCTGCTTTAAAAATCAATATAACTATGCATCATTTTTAATAATATTTTTGAATTTTTATATGAAATTAGATGAAAAGAAGATCATATTTTTAAGCAGATTTAAACATGGTTGACATTTTTTAATGTAGTCTAATAACTATAAAACAGATTCCTTAGATTTACCTATTTACTAAATTCTTCCATAAAGGTATGAAATTCAAACAGCAATGGCCCCCTTTCTTTTTTCTTTTTTTTTCTTTCTTTCTTTTTTTTTTTTTTTGGTCTTTTTAGGGTGGCACCTGTGGTGTATGGAATTTCTCAGGCTAGGGGGCAAATCAGAGCTGTACCTGCCAGCCTAGGCCACAGGCACAGCAACATGGTATCCAAGGTGCATCTACAACTTACACCACAGCTTACAGCAATGCTGGATCCTTAACCCAATGAGAAAAGCCAGGGATTGAACCTGCATCCTCATAGATACGGTGGGTTCATTACTGCTAAGCCATGATGGAAACTCCAGTAACAGCTCCCATTTTAAAATAAATTTCCAAATAAATTTTAAAGAAATGTGAAATTAAAAAAGTTTGTAATCTGTATTTCTATATACTAGCAATGAAATATTAGAAAAGGAATATAAAAATATAACACCTTTTAAAATCCCACCCCCCAAAAATTAAATACTTAGGAATAAACCTGACTAAAGTGGGGAATGACTTATATGCTGAGAACTGTAAAACTTTGATCAAGAAAATTAGGAGTTCCTGTCGTGGCGCAGTGGTTAACGAATCTGACTAGGAACCATGAGGTTGCGGGTTTGGTCCCTGCCCTTGCTCAGTGGGTTAAGGATCCGGTGTTGCCGTGAGCTGTGGTGTAGGTCGCAGACGAGGCTCGGATCCTGTGTTGCTGTGGCTCTGGCGTAGGCCGGCGGCTACAGCTCCGATTCAACCCCTAGCCTGGGAACCTCCATATGCCACGGGAGCGGCCCAAGAAATAGCAACAACAACAACAACAAAAAAGACAAAAGACCAAAAAAAAAAAAGAAAATTAAAGAGGATTCAAAGAAATAGAAAGATATTCCATGATCCTGGATTAGAAGAATTAATATCGTTAAAATAGCCATATACCCAAAGCAATCTACAAATTCAATGCAATCCCTATCAAATTTCCCATGGCATTTTTCACAGAACTAGAGCAAACAACCTAAAAATTTATACGGAAACATAAAAGACCCTGAATTGCCAAAACAATCCTTAGGAACAAAAACAAGCAGGAGAATAACTCTCTCAGACTTCAGACAATATTACAAAGCTACAGTCATCAAGACAGTGTGGTTCTGGTACAGAAACAGACATACAGAGCAATGGAACCAGAACAAGGAACCAGAAATAAACCCAGATAGCTATGGTCAATTAAACTTTGACAAAGGAAGCAAGACTATAACATGGGAAAAGTTCTCTTCAGCAAATGGTGCTTGGAAAATTGGGCCACTGCATATAAGTCAATGAAACTGGAAGACACATTCACACCATGCAAAAAAATAACCTCAAACTGCTTAGAGAGTTAAACACAAGACACCATAAAACTCCTAGAAGAGAACAGGCAAAACATTCTCTGACATCAACTGTACAAATATTTTCTTAAGTCAGTTTCCCAAAGCAAAGGAAATAAAAACAAAAATAAACCAATGGGACTTAATCAAACTCATAAGCTTTTGCACAGTAAAGGAAACCATAAAAAGACAACCTGTGTAATGGGAGAAAAAATTTTCAAACAATGCAACGAACAAGGATTTAATCTCCAAAATATGCAAGTAACTCATACAACTCAACAACAAAAGAAAAAACAAGCCAACTGAAAAATGGGCAAAAGGCCTGAATAGATATTTCTCCAAAGAAGACATATGGATGGCCAGTAGGCCATGAAAAAATGTTCAACATCAGTAATTATCAGAGAAATGCAAATCAAAACTACAATGAGGTACCTCCTCATACCTGTCAGAATGGCCATCATCAAAAAGTCTACAAATAACAAATGCTGGAGAGGGTGTGGAGAAAAGGGAACCCCCCTATACTGTTGGTAGGAATGTAAATTTGTACAACCACTATGGAAAAAAGTATGGAGTTACTTCAGAAAACTAAATATAGAGCTACCATATGATCCAGCAATCCCACTCCTGAGCATATATCCAGACAAAACTTTCACTGAAAAAAATACGTGTGTGTGTTCACTTAAGCACTATGCACAATAGCCAGGACATGGAAACAACATAATTGTCCATAAACGGATGAATGATTCAGAAGATGTGGTACATATACACAATGGAATACTACTTTGCCATAAAAAAGAACAAAATAATGTCATTTTCAGCAACATGGATGGAACTAGAGACTCTCATACGAAATGAAACC
Organism: Phacochoerus africanus; assembly: GCF_016906955.1. Taxonomy (NCBI): domain Eukaryota; kingdom Metazoa; phylum Chordata; class Mammalia; order Artiodactyla; family Suidae; genus Phacochoerus; species Phacochoerus africanus. Next base: position 79,904,303 of record NC_062554.1, read on the forward strand.
AGTCAGAAGGAGGAAAGACAAATACCATTTGATATCACTTATATCTCAAATCTAATCTACAGCACAAATGAAGCTATCTATAGAAATATGAACTCATTGACATGGAGAAAAACTTGTGGTTGCCAAGGGGGAAGGGGAAGGGAGAGGGACAGCCTGGGAGTTTGAGGTTAATAGCTGCAACTATTGCATTTAGAATGGATAAGCAATGAGATCCTGCTGTATAGCACAGGGAACTATATCTAGTCACTTGTGATGGAACATCATGGAGGATAATGTGAGGAAAAGAATGTATATATATATATATGTATAACTGGGTCACTTTGCTGTAGAGCAGAAATTGACAGAATATTGCAGATCAACTATAATTAAAATTTTAAAAAAACTACAAAAGGAAATACAAAAAAGTTCGTAATCCTTTAGTAACACTTAGGGAAAATAAAATGATGCATATTTTGACAATGTGTTTATCATTATCTAATACTTTAGAATTCAAAAATATAAGCTCTGATTAGAAAAGTCCAAAATATCTCAAAAGTCCTTTAAAATTAGGACTTCAGAGTTAGGGCAATTTTAAAGGACTAACCTAACTCTAAAGACCTAACTTTAAAGGGGCTTTAAAGTCGCCCTAACAACTAAAGAGCTCCTCTACTACAGCACTGTAAGTCAACTGTACTCCAATAAAATGAAAAATAAACAAACTAAAAATAAATAAATATTTTGAACTACAATATAGAGGTTTTATGCATTCATTTACAACTATTCCTAAAGATTTAACAAAGACACACACCAGTGTTTTTAAACCAGGAACATCAAATCCTGAAAACCTTGTTCCTTCCTCCTGTTGCATTAGTGCAAAATGTGAAACATCAAGTACTCTGGCTTCTGTTCTTCACATAAATACAAATTAGAAAAGGGACTGTAACACTCTGGCTAGCTATCTTAGGACACTGTAGAGATTAAGGAAATATTGATGCTGGACTGCTATCTCACTCTGCACAACGTAACTGGGTGATGGGTTTGATAACTAATCACCAATCAGTCCAGCCGAAAAATTTTAGACATCTCAGGTATCTTAGAATTTATCCAGTCTGACCTCCCAATTTGTCCATGAGAAACCAGAAGCCCAAGGAATGTAGACTACTTGTTCACAGTCATATAACTGGGTGATGGTCAGACTTTAAATCCAACTCTCAGGACTTTTCTGCCCAATGTTTTTTCTACTATCAGAAGTTAGAAAATAGTTCACTAAAATGTTACCTCTTCCTAAAGTTTCCAAATCTCCCAAGGTTCATATGCCTTAACATTTGCTCCCACTAGCTGCCCTCACAGGTAAGCCCCTTCAAAGGAGGGTCTGCTTAAATGACATCATGTTGACTGTGCCCTCCGACATCCCCAGTTCTATACAGACATCTTGCTCCCCTGATACATGTACTTCAAACCTTACTACAGCTTTAACTCTATCCTCTCCTTTGAATGAATAGCCTGATAACCCATGGCTTTTGCCTTAAATTTGGTGATTCTTGCTATCTCCTTTTTTTTTCCCAATCCTCCAAAGGTTTAAGGTAAGTACATGTTAAACACCTAACTGTATTAGCATTCTTGTTATTCCTTTATATTGTTGGTGTCTCAAGTTACTGAAGAGGCCTTTATTGCAGACTTCTTGAACCCAATCTTCTGTCTTAACCCTGAACAGATGGTTCCCCAGGCTTGGGCAGTCTCTTCAGCCTAGTCAAACTAGTGCTTTTCCTGTCAGTTCCTGGGTTCTGCTGCCCTCTAGCAGCCATCAGTAGCATGGCAGGATTCAAAATAAGAAAGTCATATTTTTATTGAATTTAAATACTCAGTGGGTTGTTTCAGCATCATGTAAATACAAGCTTTAAAAAAATGGTGTTTAATTGGTCCCAGTATTCTGTGATTTGATTCCTCCATCTCCAGGCCTGAGTCATAACATGGTTTTAAATTTAGGGCTATAATAGACTAATGACAGTCTCTATACATGCAATAGATGATTTTATATCTCAGCTTATTTTCCTGACTCTTATGTCCATTAATGGTTCCTTTCAAAAGTCCAATTATTTAATACCCTCACATGCTCAACTGAAACTCCAGCAGAGAAACTCATCAGAAAGAAGAAACAAAAAAAAAACAACCTGAAGGTCCAATAATCAGGGATTTCTTAAATACATTTTGGTAACACTTAAGATAGTATATTTTGTGACTATTAAAAATCATGTTTAAAAATTTCCGAGTGTAGATAAATTGTTAATATTAAGTGTACTATCTAAACATTTAAAAAAGAAGAATTACAGTAAGATCCCAATAATAAGAAAGAAAACAAATGGTCTGAAATGTTAGTTGGTGGTTAGTTTTTGTGTTATTTGTAAGCATATGTAACATTTTATAATCATAAAAGCTACATCAGAGTTCCCATTGTGGCTCAGCGAGTTACAGATTTGACATTGTCTCTGTGAGTATGTGGGTTTGATCCCTGTCCTGTCTCAGTGGGTTAAGGATTCCACTTAACAGCTAACAGTGGTTTAGCTTTGCTGCAAGCTGCAGCATAGCTTGCTGACATAGCTCAGATGTGGTGTGACATGACTATGGCGTAGTCCAGCAACTGCCACTCTGATTCAATCCCTGGTCCAGGAACTACCATATACCACAGGTGCAGCCATTAAAAAAAAAAAACTGAACCCATAGATACTAAACTGTGGGTCATTGATGCCTGATCATAAGACTAAAAGAGTAAGATCTGCAAACAGAACTACTGTAGCACATTATCATTGTGCTGATAATGCTAAGAAAATGGATAGTATTAGTGCGGTACTGGTGCAAAGACAGAACTATAGATCAGTGGAAGAGGATAGAAAGCCCAGAATTAAACCCACGCACCTACAGTCAACTAATCTATGACTAAGTAGGCAAGAATATACAATGGAAAAAAGACAGCCTGTTCAATAAGTGGTGCTGGGAAAAGTGGACAGCCACATGTAAAAGAATGAAATTAGCACACTCCCGAACACCATACACATAAATAAACTCAAAATGGATTAAAGACCTAGATGTAAGACCAGATACTATAAAACTCTTAGAGGAAAATATAAGCCAAAAACTCTCCAACATAAATCATAGCAATATCTTCTCAGATTCACCTCCTAGAGTAATGACGATAAAAAAGTAAACAAATAAATTGGACCAAATTAAACTTTCTGCAGGGAGATCCCCTCGTGGCTCAGTGGTTAATGAATCCTACTAGGAACCATGGGGTTGCAGGTTCAATCCCTGGCCTCACTCAGTGGGTTAAGGATCCAGAGTTGCCGTGAGCTATGGTGTAGGCGAGCAGCTGCAGCTCCAATTAGACCCTTAGCCTGGAAACCTCCATATGCTGCAGGTGTGGCCCTAGAAAAGACAAAAAAAAAAAAAAAAGACGATAAAAAAGTTTCTGCATAACAAAGGTAACCCTAAACAAAACAAAAGACAACCCACAGAATGGGTAAAAATCTTTGCAATGAATTGACTGACAAGGGATTCATCTCCAAAATTTATAAACAGGCCCTACCACTCAATACCAAAAAAAAAAAAAAAAAAAAATCAAAAAATGGCAGAAGATCTAAGCAGACGATTCTCCAAAGACATACGATGGCCAAAAAACACACGAAAAGATGTTCAACATCACTCATTGTCAGAGAAACGCAAATCAAAACCACTATGAGGTACCACCTTACATCAGCCAGAATGGCCATCATCAAAAAGTCTACAAACAGTAAGTGCTGGAGAGGGTATGGAGAAAAGGGAACCCTATTACACTGTTGGTGGGAATGTAAATTGGTGCAACCACTGTAGAAAACAGTATGGAGATTCCTCAGAAAACTAAACATAGAATTACCATTTGATCCAGCAATCCCACTCCTGGGCATCTATCCAGAGAAAACCATGACTGAAAAAGACACATGTACTCCAGTGTTCATGGCAGCAATATTTGCAACAGCTAAGACATGGAAACAACCTAAATGTCCATTGATCGAGGCATGGAGAAAGAAGTGGTACATACACACGATGGAATATTACTCAGCCATTAAGAGGAACAAAATAATGGCATTCTTAGCAACATGGATGGACCCAGAAATTATCATGCCAAGTGCAGTCAGTCAGACAATGAGACACCAACATCAAATGCTATCACTTATATGTGGAATCTGAAAAAATGACACAATGAACCTCCTTGCAGAACAGATACTGATGCACAGACTTTGAAAAACTTGTGGTTTCTAAAGGAGACAGTTCAGGGGGTAGGGGAATGTGCTAGGGGTTTGGGATGGAAATGCTATAAAATTGGGTTGTGATGATCACTGTACAAGTATAAATGTAATAAATTCTTTGAGTAATATAAAAAAAAAAAAACATGTTTTCCAAAGTAGACAGATTGGGGGGTGAGGAGAATGGGCTAGGGGTTGGGATGGAAATGCTATAAAATTGGTTTGTGATGATCTAAATTTAAATTTATCATTCAGATATAAACGTAATAAAATTCATTGAGTTAAAAAAATAGGAAAAAAATCAATAAAGCAAGAACGGTTCTTTGAAAGGGTAAACGACACTGACAAACCCCTGGTCAAACAGACTTTATTTGAAAGAAAGAACTCAAATAAACAAAATAAGAAATGAAAAAGGAGAAATCTCAATGGATACTGCAGAAATACAAAAAATAATAATAATAAGAGAATACTATGAACCATTACGTGCCATCAAATTTGACCACCTAGAAGTAATGAGCATGTTTCTAGAGACATACAGCCTACCTAAATTGAATCAAAAAGAAATAGATCAATTGAACAGACTAATCACTAGAAATGAAATTGAATATGTCATAAAAACCCTCCCTACAAACAGAAGGCCCAGACCAGATGGCTTCACAGGTGAATGCTACCAAACATAAAAAGAAGAATTATACCCATCCTTCTTAAACTTTTCCAAAAGGTTGAAGAAGAAAGACTAATCACAAAGACATTCTATAAAGACACCATCAGCCTAATACCAAAACTAGACAAAGATACTACCAAAAAAGAAAATTACAAGCCAATATCTTTGATGAATATAGATACAAAAATTCTCAACAAAATATTAGCCAACCGTATCCAACAACATATTAAAAAGATCATATGCCACAACCAATGGGAATTCATCCCAAGTTCACAAGGATGGATCAACATACACAGATCAATCAACATCATACACCACATTAACAAAAGTCAAGAACCATACAATTATCTCAATAGATGCAGAAAAAGCATTTGGCAAAATCCAACATCCATTCATGATAAAAACTCTTACCAAAGTCAGTATAGCAGTACATACCTTAACACAATAAAAGCCACTTATGTCAAACCTATAGCCAATATAGTACTCACCAGAGAGAAGCTATAATAACTTTAAATGAAGTATAATCTACAAAATATTGAATCACTGTTGCACACTTATATTATAAACCAATTATACTTTAATAAAATAAATAATTCAGTAATTACCTTTTAAAAAAAGAAGCATGGTGTTCTCACTGTGGTACAGTGGGTTAAGAATTTGACTGCAGCAGCTTGGGTCACTGCAGAGATGAGGGTTTAATTCCCAGCCCAGCACAGTGGGTAAACGTTTCTGCAGCTGCAGCGTAGGTTGCAGCATTCTGCAGTCTGCTTCTAAATCAATTCAAGATACCTCTTTTTCAAACCAGATTTAAAACTGATAAAAAAAAAAAAAAAGCTTCTGGGTTTGAATGGACAATTAATTGTTTTCTCCTCTATTAAAAGTATCAAACTTTTCAACATTCTTAGGACAAATTTAAGTCAAAACATCTTGTTAAATCATTTATCAAGATTTTTAAATATACACTGGGAAAAGCCACATAAAATTTCCCTTTGAAAAAGCAGTATTAATCTGATGTAAGTTTTTATTTTATTTGTATTTTCCTTAGTAGTCATAAAGATCTTCAGAATTTAAATTAATATAAATAAACCAATGGGACCTAATCAAACTGACAAGCTTTTGCACAGCAAAGGAAACCATTAAAAAGAAAAACAAAAACAAAAGGCAACTTACAGAATGGAGAAAATATTTTCAAATGATGCAACAGACAAGGACTTAATCTCTAAAATATGCAAACAACTTAGACAACTCAACAGCAAAAAAGCCAACAACCCAATGGAAAAATGGGCAAAAGACCTGAATAGACATTTTTCCATAAAAGATATACAGAGGGCCAACATGCACATGAAAAAATTCTCAACATCCCTGATTATTAGAGAAATGCAAATCAAAAGTACCACAAGATACCACCTCACCCCAGTCAGAATGGCCATCATTCATAAGTCCACGAATAACATGCTGGAGAGGGTGTGGGGAAAATAGAACCCTCTTGCAGTATTGGTGGGAATGTACATTGGCACAACCACTATGGAAAACAGTATGGAGGTACATTAGAAAACTATACAAAGAACTACCATATGACACAGAAATCCCACACTTGGGCATATATCTGGACAAAACTTTCCTTGAAAAAGACACATGCACCCACATGTTCATTGCAGCACTATTCACAACAGCCAAGACATGGAAACAACCTAAATGTCCATTGACAGATGACTGGATTAAGAAGATGTGGTATATATATACAATGGAATACTACTCAGCCATAAAAAAGAACAAAATAATGCCATTTGCAGCAACATGGATGCAACTAGAGACTCTCATACTAAGTAAATCAGAAAGAGAAAGACAAATACCATATGATATCACTTATATCTGAAATCTAATATATGGTGCAAATTAACCTTTCCACAGCAAAGAAAATCATGGACATGGAGAACAGACTTCTGGTTGCCAAGGGGAAGGGGGAGGGAGTGGGATGCATTGGGACTTTGGGGTTAATGGATGCAAACTATTGCCTTTGGAATGGATAAGCAATGAGATTCTGCTGTATAGCACTGGGAACTATGTCTAGTCACTTATGCTGGAGCATGATAATGTTAGAAAAAAGAATGTATACATGTATGTGTAACTCGGTCACATTGTTGTACAATAAAAAATTGACAGAACACTGTAAACCAGCTATAATGGAAAAAATAAAAATCATTATAAAAAATAAATAAAGTTGCTTGATATAAAAAAAGAAATTGAATTAATATGAGAATATTATGGGAGGCAGCATGAGTAAATTAGCATCACTCTTATAAGAATATGAGTCTCAGGAGTTCCCGTCATGGTGCAGTGGTTAATGAATCCGACAAGGAACCATGAGGTTGTGGGTTCGATCCCTGGCCTTGCTCAGTGGGTTAAGCATCAGGCGTTGCCGTGAGCTGTGGTGTAGGTCGAAGACGCGGCTCAGATCGCACATTGCACTGTCTCTGGCTTAGGCCGGTGGCTACAGCTCCAATTAGACCCCTAGCCTGGGAATCTCCATATGCCGCAGGAGTGGCCCCGGAAAACGCAAAAAGACCAAAAAAAAAAAAAAAAAAGAGTCTCACTGCTAGAAAGACAGCATTCATTTCAGCTCCACCAATTATTAGCAGTATAACCGTGGGTATGTTATTTAACTTTTCTGTCCATTTCCTTATTATAAAACTGGTAACATAATGACAGTGTCTACCTTATAGGCTAATTCTAAAGATAAAAAATATGTAAGGCACTTAGCACAAGGCTGGCATATGGTGAGGAATATATAAATGTTGGCTTTTATTTTCTGCAAATGTACTTTAAATGTAAAATCTGTATATAAAATTTAAATATGCAGTAAACTTAACTGAAGCAAAATATATAAACTTGTAGCTTTTTCTTTCTAAATTTCATTCTGGTAAAGTTGTATACAGAAAGACTCAATTTTTGTAACTCACATTGAAAAATATCCTTGAAAAATATCATACTGTGATGTAAAGGTAAAGATGTAGCTTTTACTTTACATTGTTAATATTTATGGGAGGCTCAAATTGTATGTAGAAATTATATTATTTCATCTTGAAACTAATTTACACAATATGACATTTAATTTTCGTTTGTACACATTTTGTCTCTGATTAAGTAATATCCCAAATCAGCTTGAATTTGTCATATCTGGTTTTTTTTGTTTTGTTTTGTTTGTTTTTGTCTTTTTGCGATTTCTTGGGCTGCTCCCACGGCATATGGAGGTTCCCAGGCTAGGGGTCTAATCGGAGCTGTAGCCGCTGGCCTACACCAGAGCCACAGCAACTCGGGATCCGAGCCACGTCTGCGACCTACACTACAGCTCACAACAACACCAGATCCTTAACCCACTGAGCAAGGCCAGGGATCGAACCTGCAACCTCATGGTTCCCAGTCGGATTCATTAACCATTGCACCACGACGGGAACTCCCTGTCCTACCTGTTTATAGCTAAAGGTAACAACCAAATTGTTTTGAGACTAATTTACATAGTAAGTATAGCGGAATCATTATATAAAGTATCAGATATAAATGCTATTTTAATAAAATGCTAAATAAGTTAACAATGTAAATTATGTGATCTGTATACATTTGTATTCAAATCTCATTAAAATCTTAAAACAAGTAAAAAGCAAGTGTTATATGGGCTGCTCTCTTCTCTTTTTTAGTTAATGTGGTTAACTAGCCTCCTATCAAATCTGGTTTTGTAAAGCTAGTACCAATTGCTCCTAATTCACTTAACTCTAAAGTTGAGAAGCAAAATATTTACAATTTTCAGGCACAGTCTTGAGTTTAAATTCTTCTGGTTTATGCCTAACTCAGCTAATGGCAGGAAAGCCTCCATCGATTGATGATGTAATGATGGTAAAGACCTAGGCAGCTACAGCCCACAGTTTCAATGCAATGTCATTTCAACTGTGCCTTAGTTATCCACTAGAGGTTAGTCCTTATTAGAGGAGCAATTAAACTTGTAGTAAAGATTAGAGCAACCTACTTTATACATTCAGACTTTAAAAAAAAAGTTCCATGAAATGCCAAATCAATAACTTTTATACATTCAGGACAGGATAAGTTGTCCTGCAACAACATTATATAGTCCACTGCAGGTGAGTGGTTGGGGCAGGGGTGGGGGCAGGAATACCAATTGGAGCTGTTGTAACACAGAGGCACAGGCTTTTATGGTTTCTATCTAGAAGTGACTTGTATCACTTCTGTTCACATTTCATTATTCAATCCAATTCACCTCAGTGGGAAAATACATGTTATCTGTATCTGGAAATATCTCATGAAAAGAACTAATCACTCTCTTAACTGTTAAAATAAGTTCAATTTATAAAGATATGAGGGCTACCGCATTTAGACATCTTCACTTCACCAGTACCACATCACCCAGGGCTAACTCTAACAGAAGGATTTTCTGCCATCATTCTATATACTTCTTTTTTAAAGCTATCACTTTCTGGAAGAGGAACATTTGTAAGATAAAAGCAAACCCTTCCTTAATCTGTAATAGCTATGTTCTTCTACATGGATCACAATCTACTTTTATGATTCCAATATAATCTGCAAAATATATTGGCTACTTAGCCAAAACAATCCTGGAAGAGAAGAAAAAACTTCCCAAATTTCAAACATGCTATAAAGCAATGGATATCAAGTCAATGTGGTACTAGAAAAAAAAACAGATATATAGATCAATGGAGTAGAATTAAGAATCAAGAAAAAAATATACGGTCAGGTAATTTTTTTTGTCTTTTTGCCTTTTCTAGTGCCACTTCCTGTGGCATATGGAGGTTCCCAGGCTAGGGGGTCTAATCAGAGCTGTAGCCATCAGCCTATGCCAGAGCCACAGCAACGAGGGATCCGAGCCACGTCTGCAACCTACACCACAGCTCAAGGCAACGGTGGATCCCTAACCCACTGAGCAAGGCCAGGGATCGAACCTGCAACCTCATGGTTCATAGTCGGATTTGTTAACCACTGCGCCACAATGGGAACCACATGGTCAGCTAATTTTTGACAAGGGTGCCAAGACCATTCAATGGAGGAGGAGTAATCTCTTCAACAAATGATGCTGAGACAACTGGATGACCAAAGGCAAAAGAATGAAGTTGTTTTCTTTGTATTATAAGGTCTAACATTTCCTGTTAGACTTCTTTGAGCCTCATAGGATCCCAAAGTCTTAAGCATGAGGTCCCTTGGTCTTGCCAAATATGATCCCCACTCAGCAGGAAAGGCTCCGATCTGGCTAGTTCATCTATCAGCTGCGCAAGCTGCAACCAACTCAGTCCTGAGGCTAATGGTTTTTTCTGCCAGTCCATGAAATTCAAACAAGCCAATCACAAACAAGCTAATGACCTCCCACTGGAAACCAGAGATCAACTCGTCCTCTGGTCACTACAAAGTCTAGCTTCCCTAGCCTCTGTTTATTCCTCCTATTCTCAAGTGCAACCCCCATGTGACCTGCATGATACTCTGCATCCTCCCCTGGGGCTGCAACTCTGATTGATTAATAATCTTCTATTTGATTTCATCTGTTCAAAGCTGGATATCATGTGTTCAGCCACCTCATACTATATATGGTAGGGAAGAGTAGGGAATACCTCCCTCATCAACTGGGTAATCTGGAAGTGATCAAAACTCCTTACCTCACAACAAATACCAAACTTAACTCAAAATGGATCAAAGACCTAAATGTAAAAGCAAAAACTATAAAAATCATAGAAAACATAGGATTTGGTGAAAATTCTTAAATATGAAATCATGAGCAGCAAAAGAAAAAATAAATTTGAATTCATTAAAATTAAAAATTTTTGTTGCTTCAGGGGAGTTCCCATCGTGGCTCAGTGGTTACAGAAACCGACTGGGAGCCATGAGGTTGTGGGTTTGATCCCTGGCTTCACTCAGTGGGTTAAGGATCCAGCGTTGCTGTGAGCTGTGGTGTAGGTCACTGACACGGCTTGGATCCTGCGTTGCTGTGGTTGTGGCTGTGGTGTAGGCCGGCGGCCTAGCCTGGGAACCTCCATATGTTCCCAGGATATGTTCTAGGATGGCGGGAGCGGTCCCAGAAAAGGCAAAAAGACAAAAAAAAAAAAATTTGTTGCTTCAAAGGACACCATCAAAAAAGTAAAAAGACAACCCACGCAGTGAGAGAAAATATTTTTAAATTATCTAACTGATAAGGAACTTACATCTAGACTGCAGTCAAATGCTCTACCACTGAGCTATACCCCTTCTAAGAACTTGCATCTAGACAATATAAAGAATTCTTACAACTCAATAAGAGAAAGACAAATAACCCAATTTTTTTTTTTTTTTTGGTCTTTTTAGGGCCAAAACCGTGGCATATGGAAATTCCCAGGCTAAGGGTCGAATTGGAGCTGTAGCCACCAGGCCATGCCTCATCCCAGATCCAAGCCACATCTGCAACGTACACCACAGCTCACCTTCAGTCATCAACATCCTACTCCTTCATAACTTTCTTTGCCCTAAGTAACCACTGATCTAACTGCTGCCTCTATAGATTCCTATATTTCACATGAATAGATGAATAGAATCATATAATATGGGGACCTTTGTGACTGATGTCTTTCACTTAGCATAATGCTTTTCAAGATCGATCTAAACCTTACTATATATCGGTACTTCATTTCTTCTCATGGCCAAATAATATTTCATTGTATGAATATACCACATTTTGTTTCTCCATTTGTCTGCTGATTGTTTTTTTTTCTTGTATTTTAGCTATTATAAATAATGCTGCTATAAATATTCTTCTTTTTTTTTTTTTTTTTGGCTTTCTAGGGCCACACCCGTGGCATATGGAGATTCCCAGGTTACGGGTCAAACCGGAGCTACAACTTCTGGCCTACACCACAGCCACAGCAACGCCAGATTTGAGCTGCATCTGTGAACTACAACACAGCTCACCACAATGGCAGATCCCTAACCCATTGAGAGAGGCCAGGGATTGAACCCACAACCTCATGGTTCCTAGTTGGACTCATTTCTACTGCACCACAATGGGAACTACGATGCTATAAATATTCTTCCACAAACTTCTTGTGTGGGCTTATATTTCATTTCTCTAGGGTGTATATCTAGAAGTGGAATTGCTGGGACTATGTTTAATCACTTGAGGAATCACTAGACTGTTTTCCAAATGGCTGCATCATTTTATATTCTTATCAACAGCATATGAGATTTGCCATACCATATCATGAGGATGTGAGCTCTGATTTCCCCACATCCTCATCTTGCCCTGTTATCTGATCTATTCTAACAACTGTGTAGGTGTGAAGTAGTATCTCATTGTGGTTTTGATTTGCACCTCCCTGTTGACTACTGATACTGAGAATCTGTTCGTGTGTTTATTGGCTATTTGAATAACTTCTTTAGAGAAATGCCCATTTAAAAAATTCTTTCCCCATTTTTTGAGGGGTAAAATAGAAAAGAATAGCTTTATTGCATTGCCAGGCAAAAGGGGACAGAGTGGGCTAATGCCCTCAAAACTGTGTGTCCCCCTTTTATTTTTCCTTTGCCCATTTAAAAAATTGGGTTATTTGGGAGTTCCCATTTCAGCTCAGGGGTAACGTACCTGACTAATATCCATGACGATGTAGGTTCGATCCCTGGCCTCGCTCAGTGGGTTAAGGATCCGGCATTGCTGTGAGCTGTGGTATAGGTGACAGACATGGCTTGGATCCTGCGTTGCTGTGGCTGTGATATAGGCCAGCAGCTACAGCTCTGATTCAACCCCTAGCATGAACCTTCATGTGTCGTGGGTGTGGCCCTAAAAAGCAAAAATAAAAAAGGTTGAATTATATGGTATGTGAATCATATCTTAATAAAGCTGTTTTAAAATATATATTAGCTATTATTAGAAAAGGTTGAATTATATGGTATGTGAATCATATCTTAATAAAGCTGTTTTAAAATATATATTAGCTATTATTAGAAAAGCACTTCTATATTCAAGAAGATTGGCACAAATGCACAGATGACATCTATAGTAGACTATTAAGGAAATTAAGCAAATTTGGTTTTTTCTTTACTTGAAGAGAATTACGTTTTCTAGAAAATATTTTTGGAGCTGGTATACAAAAAGAATAGAGCTGGATGATCCACTGGTCTAAATAAATATGACATTTTGTGTTTTCTGATATATAGACAAAAAGGGGGGGGAGATAGAAAATGTTTTCAGAATTTAAACTCTGAGTGAATGAACCCGTTCTTTTTCCTTCATACGACTTCTCCTAGTTCCTCGAAACCAACATCCCTCTTCTGATTTTAGCTGTCTCTTACAAAACTTAAGCAGAATTCCCTGAAATGATGCTCTCTTTAACCCTGTGGAGGTACAGTGGGGCCTATATCAACCATAGCCCCACTTGGTAACTTCTGGCAGACAGCAACCTCCTCTGGGGCTCCTCAGGTGGCAACCCAAGTGCTGCCCACAGGAAATGATGAGTAACCCTTGGACCTCCAGTTCTGTCAACAATGATGTGCATGGACAAACATGTGTTCTATCTCTTGGATTTCTCAAAATCTGTTTAGCACTTAGTCACTGCCTGTTCCCCAGAAGTGAATGAGGGATCTGTTGAAGGAGTTTGTGCTCCAGGCAACCAGGTAACACAGCCCTTGTTCCAGGATGTTGGGGTGAGGAGGTCAGGCAGAACACTGGGCAGACACATCTGGAGACAACATCCCAAAATTCGTCATCATAAATAAGTCACAGTTAATTTGTCCTGTCAGCAGCCACCAAACTTGCTACAGGATGATTCTCCTAACAATGCACATTCATTTAAATGCTTGGTCTGGAAAAATTTAATTGAAATTGAAATCGCTTTTCACTACCTCAGAGAAGTTCAACATTATATTTGTCAATGATAAAAAAGAAAATAAAGTTTTTAAAAATCTTTTTTGAAACTGATTTCAATTTCTATAAAATTTTATACTAAAAATTTGTTTTAATTTTTCATTATGTATTTCAATATATGTCAATATTGACTATCAATTTAATACATCAATAGTGACGAGCAAGAATTTAACTAGATTGTCATTTAAAACGTCTTGATCAGGAGTTCCCGTCATGGCACAGTGGTTAACGAATCTGACTAGGAACCATGAGGTTGCGGGTTCGGTCCCTGCCCTTGCTTAGTGGGTTAACGATCCGGCGTTGCCGTGAGCTGTGGTGTAGGTTGCAGACCCGGATCGGATCCTGCGTTGCTGTGGCTCTGGTGTAGGCCGGTGGCTACAGCTCCGATTCAACCCCTAGCCTGGGAACCTCCATATGCCGCAAGAGCGGCCCGAGAAATGGCAAAAAGACAAAAAATAAAATAAAATAATGAAAAATAAAACGTCTTGATCAGTAATTGCTTATGGCTATTCTAAGAGGAAAAAAACCATCATATTAAAAATGATATGCTCGGAAAACAAATTCAAGTTTTTCATTAGAACATTTTAAAGGATTTGATTTAGAACTGCAAACAAATTCAATAGCGGTATCTTCTGCAGTATTTACTATTGATTATTCTCATAACGTATGTTACTAAAAAGAAAAATTGATAATATAGACATTTTTCCACCAAAACCCATACAGATGTCTCCAAATGCCACAAAAACTATTATTTCCATGTTATTTTCCTGCCATGACATGAAAAAAGTTAAGAATTTGGCTTACATCCAATGGCCCACTATTTTATTTTATTTTATTTTTATTTTTGCCTTTTCTAGGGCCGCTCCTGTGGCATATGGAGATTCCCAGCCTAGGGGTCTAATCAGAGCTGTAGCCACCGACCTACACCAGAGCCACAGCAACTCGGGATCCGAGCCGCGTCTGCAACCTACACCACAGCTCAAGGCAACGCTGGATCCTCAACCCACTAAGTGAGGCCAGGGATTGAACCCACAACTTCATGGCTCCTAGTCAGATTCGTTAACCACTGCGCCACGACGGGAATTCCAATGGCCCACTATTTTGAGGAAGCCCTCACTAACAATATTTTCTCCATCCCCTCTTCTCCCCCAAATCTTCCAGACTTTCTTCTTTATGTCTACTACTCCAATTCCTAGTCCTGTTTAACCTCTAGCATTTATACAAATTCTCACTCCCAGGCTGCTGTCTTATTTTGGGATGTAATCAAACTGTAATAAATGGGTACCTAATCTTTCCATTTCTTATTGCCTAAAGTCAGCCAAAAATCCATCCTACTTTTTCATTTTTTAGGAAGAGTAAAACCATTTGTTATTAACTGAATAGTGTATCCCTCAAATTCATATGTTGAAGTCCAAACCCCTAGAGAAACTGTATTTGATGGTAGACCCTTAGGTAATACAAGTTAAATGAGATCGTATGAGTGGGGCCCTAATCTGATGGGACTGGTGGGTTTTTTTGGTTGGTTGGTTTTGGTTTTTAGGGCCGCACCTGAGGCATACAGAAGTTCCCAGGCTAGGGGCTGAATTGGAGCTGCAGCTGCCAGCCTACACCACAGCCACAGCAATGCAGAATCCAAGCTGCATCTGTGACCTACATCATGGCTCAGGCAACATCAGATCCTTAACCCACTGAGCAAGGCCAGGGATCGAGACCACATCCTCATGGATATGAGTCAGGTTGGTAATTCATTGAGCCACAACAGGAACTCCGGGGACTGGTGTTCTTATAAGAGAAAAAGACATCAGAGATCTCTCTGTGCACGCGCACACACGGATGCACACATGCAAACACAGGCACACACACAAGAAAGGTCATGTGGGGACACAGAACAAAGGCGGTCTGCAAGCCAAGAGAAGAGGTATCACCAGAAACTGAATTTGACAGCACCTTAATCTTGGCATTCCAACTTCCAGAAGCATGAGAAAATAAATTTCCATTGTTTAAGACATCCAGTCTGCAGTACCCTGCTATGAAAGCCCAAGCTCCACACTTGGTCCATCACTATATATTTTACTGTAACTGACTGCAACCCACCTTCTTTACTTGTTTCTTAGGAAGAAACAAAAAAAAACAAACTTATCTCCAAAATTAATCCTTCCAACCATTCGGCCTTCCATCAAAACTCCTGTTTTTCTTTTCCTTCTCTCTGGTATCAGTTATTCTGAGACACCATTATTAGTGAGAAGGCTGTTTGAGAGGCAAGAAATAGAGTGAACAGAGATATATAGTCTTGAGGAAATTTTCATTCAAATAATAGTGAAATATGAAGAACTCTCCTTTCTCTTCACCAGCGCCAGCTCAATGTGATGAAAACCGTTCTTCTCCCTAGTTTCATTGTCACTCTCTCTCTCAGCCTGTTGGACTAACCGCTGGATTCCTGGACTTTGGCCTCCCTTTTCTAGATACTACACTCACTATCACCTTCTGTTAATTAATTTCCATCTAGTGATAAGTAATGTAATTATGAACTGGTAAATTTTCCATTTACTGTAGTATATTAAGTTGCAATTTAATTATGTTACAGTTGTTTATATTTGATATGATTAGTTTATGCCTGGAGATTTTTATCTGCACTGTCTCCATTTTTCCTCATTTTACACTCATTCCTCAGCCTGTTCCATAGATACTGCTCTTCTTGCAAACTGCATTGCCAAATTTGACAAGTTATTTTCTGTTTTTTCTTACTAAATTTTTCAGCACCAGTAGTATAAGTCACCACCACCACTGTGCCTTCTTTAAAAGCTCTTCTGTTAGTGTCCATTACACTACACTATGTCTCTCTGAGCTGCATCTTCTCAGTTTCATTTCCTGTTCCTCCTTCTCTATAAAATATCTAAATGTTGCAGTGCTTCCAAATCTGCCCAGGATTTCTTCTCTTTAGTATCTGCACATCCTATTTGTTCTTAATGATAACTTACAATATCATCGATATGTTGATGTCTCATAAATGTATACCTCACAGAGCTCCTGTCATGGCTCAGTGGTTAACGAACCTGACTAGTGTCCATGGAGATGCGGGTTTGAGCCCTGGCCCTGCTCAGAGAGTTAAGGATCCAATGTTGCCATGGACTGTGGCTGTGGTGTAAGCCGGCAGCTATAGCTCCAATTTGACCCCTAGCCTGGGAACGCCCATATGCCAGGGGTGCGGCCCTAAAAAGACCAATGCCAAAAAAATAATTTAAAAATGTATATCTTTCCCTGTCGTCAGAACAACATATGCAAGTGCTTACTTGAAAAACCAACTTGGACGTCCAACAAGTAAATCAAACTATCTGTCTAAGCAGAATTCTTGATTTTCCCACTGATCTTGTTTCTTTCCAGCTTAGTCATAGGTCAATAAAGGAAATATCCATACATCAGGTCGTTCAAGCCAAAAACTGAAGAGTCATCCTTGATCCTTCTCTTTCTTTCCCTCCTTACATACATCTCAAGTCCTTCCGCTGCTAGTTTTAGTCCATTATATTTAAAATTCATACTCTCTCCATTCCCATTGCCACCACCCTAGTCCAAAATCCACCATGTCTCACGAAGATAGCAAAAATGATCTCCTAACTATTCTTTCCTTCTTTCTTGCCTTCTTCCATCCATTTGCCAAACAGCAATCATATTATTCTTTGTAAAACAAAAAGCAAATCATATACTTACCGAATAAAAATCTTTCTCTTATCAGAATAAAGCCTCAACTCATTCCCCTGGCCTGGCTCCTGCCTCCTCTTCCATCTCTTTTTGTACCAATCTTCCCATGACTACACTCTGGCCATGTGGGCTTTATTTGTTTCCTCTGTGAAGTCTTAGTGTCTTTGTACTTGCTAACGACCATGGCTATAAAGCTATTCCAGCTCATCCCTTAGCAGCTCACTTCTTCCCTTTAGGTTTCAGCTATATGACTTCCTCACAGAGAAATTCCCTTAAGATCTGGTTTAAAATTCTTCCTACCTCTTATTAACTCTCTCTGTTTTCTACTCTGTCATTCTGTTTATTGCCCTCATAGTACTTATCACAATCCATTACTAACTTATTTACCTATTCATATACCTCCTCCAATAAGAAGATGGGCACTTTATGTCTACATCTTAGTCTCTATCATAGTTTTTGTCATTCAATAAATATTTGTTGAATAAATGATTGAATACTATGAATAAAAGACTGAATACTATTCTGAACCTATACTGATAGACTTGGAAATCCTTAGTTCATTCTTACATCTGCTGAGCTCAGAAAGAGCAATTTCTACAGGTGGCTGATTTGCATTCACTGCCTTTTTATTCCCCAAAATTTTACTCTCAGAGAGTAAAATACTATGCGTATTATTTCCACCACCACATGCATATTTATAAATACTAACTAGAACCAAGAAGGTATTTGTTGCTAAACTTACAGTTCATAAGCAGATATGATATCTTTTAGATCTGATTTACTTTCTGGGTTTCCCTCTAAAGATCTGGTTTTATCATTTTACATTGATTTTATTTGTACAACTCTTTATATGTTTTAATATCTTTTTTTTTCTTTTTTTTTTTTTTGTCTTTTTGCTATTTCTTGGGCCGCTCCCGCGGCATATGGAGGTTCCCAGGCTAGGGGTCGAATCGGAGCTGTAGCCGCCAGCCTACACCACAGCCATAGCAATGTGGGATCCGAGCCGCGTCTGCGACCTATACCACAGCTCATGGCAACGCTGGATCATTAACCCACTGAGCAAGGGCAGGGATCGAACCCACAACCTCATGGTTCCTAGTCGGATTCGTTAACCACTGTGCCACGATAGGAACTCCTATGTTTTAATATCTTAAACCACCACAATTTATTTTACATGCTATGATCTGATCAGCTGCTTATCAAAACATTTTGTCTTCTTCCTGGGCACAGAACAAGTGTGGTAGTTCTTTGTGCTGTTTACTAAATTCCCTGACTCTCTTAGAGACACATGGTCAGTTCCTCTTCTCTGCCCACTTCAAGTCTAGGCAATGCCATCTGACTTACATTGATCAATGAGAAGAAAGAGAAGTGGCAGGTACCATTATTGGGCTGATGCCTTAAGAATCAAATTTCGTTCTCACTACTGTAGTGATTGAGTCAGGTGACCAACTACCCCAAAATTTTCCCAGAACTGAGGGATTTCCTGGGACATAGGAATTTTCAGATTCAAGATCAGAACTGTACCAGACTGGTTTCGTCTGATTTGACTGGGACTAATGGAGGTTTGTGAAAAACAGGATTTTCAGTGCAAAGTCTGGAAAAGATCCAGAAAAATGAGAATGGCTTGGTTACCCTATGATTTTCGGAAGAAAGTGTTTAGACGAATCCTCCACTAGTCTTGATTCCTTAGCAATTATTATGAACAGGTCCCCTTACCCAACCCACACCAAGCATATATATAGCATGAAAGAAAAATAAATTTTGGTTTAGTAAGCCACTGAGGGTTGAGGAGTTCTTATTCTACATCATAATCTGACCTATCTTGAAAATGTAAAAATTATCACTTATCAGTCAGGTGCTGACATAACAATAAAAACTAACAAATGTAACACTGGGTTCAGGCAACCCAATGAAGAAATTCTTTTCGGAGGCTGGAAATATGGTTGCCCAATACCACGCCATGGCAAAACATCAAACAGATCCGCCCACCTGAAATAACAGATGAAGATTATACACCTAATGAATTTGTGACTCTAAAGGAAAAAGTTGGAGGAGTTCCCATGGTGGTGCAGTGGAAATGAATCCGACTAGGAACCACGAGGTTGTGTGTTCCATCCCTCGCCTCGCTCATTGGGTTAAGGATCCAGCACTGCTGTGAGCTATGATGTAGTTTGCAGATGCGGCTTGGATCTGGCATTGCTATAGCCGTGGTGTAGGCCAGCGGCTATAGCTTTGATTAGACCTGGGCCTGGGATCCTTCATATGCTGTGGATGCAGCCCTAAAAAAAGGAAAAAAGACAAAAAAATACAAATAAAGGAAAAAGTTGGAAAGAGACGTTTAGAATCATGTTCTGGTTGATTTCACCTACATTCAATGAGGTATAACAAGAAAATGAGAAGCTCATGAAAAGAATTGGCTGGTAATAAGCAGAAACATACAATTTAGAGAGAATACACAAACTCAGTGATTTATATGGTTAAAAGAGATAATTCTCTTTAAACTCAAATAGTAAAAGACAAAACAGAGAATTAAAACTTATTAAAACTGAGCCTTCTAGCAAAGATCAAAGCTAAGTTTTGTGAATAAATTGAGTTGGCACACAGTACATGCTGTCAGTTGGTAAAATGACCCAAGACAAATAAATTAAAGGTATGCTTCTGCCACCAAAGTCTAATGAGTCCAAGGTACTCCAATTAAGGTGAAACACTGAGGGATAAAATGAGAGTGAGAGACAGAGAGAGAGAAGAAGCAGATGGTGATAAGAAGGAAATGCTATAGAGTAAACCTAAGAATGTCTAGAAAAGAACTACAGGTGTGTGATAGGCATACAAAATTAACTACAATCAGATTAAAATCCTGTTAAGTTTATAAGAGTATTTTTCTGTCAAATAAATCATGAGCCTAGACTAGAAATATCTGTGACTTTTTTTTTCCCACTGTACAGCAAGGGGATCAAATTATCCTTACATGTATACATTACATTTTTTTTCCCCACCCTTTGTTCTGTTGCAACATGAGTATCTAGACAAAGTTCTCAATGCTATTCAGCAGGATCTCCTTGTAAATCTATTCTAAATTCTGTCTGATAAGCCCAAGCTCCCGATCCCTCCCACTCCCTCCCCCTCCCATCAGGTAGCCACAAGTCTTTTCTCCAAGTCCATGATTTTCTTTTCTGAGGAGATGTTCCTTTGTGCTGGATATTAGAGTCCAGTTATAAGTGATATCATATGGTATTTATCTGTGACTTTTTGAGTCTTGGAACAACCCCTGGCCTCCAACTTTCCTCAGACAGAAAATGGGTTGAAAAGAAACTACTCAGCCTCCAGGGAGGGCATATTCTCCAATGTTCATTTTAGTTCATTCCAAGAGGAATACTGGAAAAAATAATCTTCAAAAGGAAAGACCTGAGAGCCACAGAGAACAAAGAACTGAGCAGCACCTCCCAGAAAGTAGAATAATCCAATCCAAGGACATTCCCTACCCTTAGGATAGGTGACCCTTATAACATGGGGAGATTTCAGAATTTTAATGTATCAGAGACTGTTGTGCATTCTCATTCTTCTTTCTGAAGAGGTATGTTTATTTGGGTTATCCTGTATCCTCTGCAACTATATATTATATATTGAGTACATGGGATGCAGATAGTTTGTCTTGTACTTCTTAAGTATCTCAAGCAAGAGGAGCTAAGTCCAGACCTAACTTAGAAATAACTACGTATCAAAAAAAAAAAAAAAAAAAAAAAGAACTATGTATCACTCCCTGATGTAGAAACTATTATGTGTCATGCAGGGTTCAATCTTAACTTTGAATATGACCCATATTGAAAATTTCCTGTCAAGGAACACGTATTGGACTTCACTAAATTCTATTGTGTTAAGCCATGAAAATCAGAATATTATGGACTGAATGTTTATATTCCCCCCCCCCCAATTTATATGTTAAATCCTGAAAACTCTAATGAGATAGACAGTATTGAAATGAAGCCTTTGGGAGGTGATAAAGGGTAGATGAGGTCATGAGGGTGGGGCCCTCAGGATTGCAATAGTGTACCCCTATAAAGACACCAGGTAGTTTGCTGTCTCTCCCTCTGCCATGTGATAACATAGAGAGAAGGCTACAGCCTAGGAAGTGTTCTCACCAGAAACCAGCCCACATGGGCACCTTAATCTCAGACTTCCAGCCTCCAGAGCTGTGAGGAAATAAATTTCTGTCATTTAAGCCACAAAATCTACAGTATTTTGTTATAGCAGCAAGAGATGACTAAGATAGGGTGATTTTTCTGTTTTAACAATTAGTATTACCCTAATAAATACATAAAATGTAAATTATTTTTCAATAGTTTTTCAGTTGGGCTTTCTGATTCCACTTTCTCCTCTGTCAAATCTACCATGTACAACTATGCCAGATTAATCTTCCAAAAGCAAATCTCTGATTATATGCATCATAAATGCCCTTTCTCAACTACCATATAAACTCAAATCTTATCTTTTCTTCCTTTTTTGATCTGTCTTCAACATACATTTCAGTCTTATCTATGATTACCAGCTTGCATACCTCATGCTATAAACCTTCTACCTTATATCCCTGTTTATCACTATCCAAATAAACCTTTTGTTTTCCTGCCTCCCACAACGTATTTCAAAAGCAGGTATGAACCATGAAACAATCACCAGAGTAATTAATTAAAGAACTGCATTTGAGTTCTCTTCTCTCTACACTCCCCTCCCCACTTCACCCACTTTCCTTAGCCCTCTTCCACCAAGCAACATTAATCATAGATAATGTGATAGGGAGAAAGGATTATATTTCCTCCTCCATGAGGCCTGGTATTTTAGCGCAGTAGTTACGTGTGGGCACTCTAGAGTTACCATTCCTGGTTTCAAATCTCATTTAAGCAATTTGTGTTTTGTGTAACCATGGTTTACTTAACCTCAGCATTTGTTTCATTATCTATTAAAATAGGAACAAAAATACTCTAAGGCTGGAGTTCCTATGGAGTTCCCATCGTGGCGCAGTGGTTAACAAATCTGACTAGGAACCATGAGGTTTCGGGTTCATTCCCTGGCCTCTCTCAGTGGGTTAAGGATCCATCGTTGCCGTGAGCTGTGGTGTAGATTATAGACACAGCTCGGATCCCACATTGCTGTGGCTCGGGAGTAGGCCAGTGGCTACAGCTCCAATTAAACCCCTAGCCTGGGAACCTCCATATGCCATGGGGGCAGCTCAAGAAAAGGCAAAATGACAAAAAAAAAAAAAAAGAAAAAGAAAAAGTTGGAGTTCCCTTCATGGCTCAGAGGTTAACAAATCCGACTAGGATCCATGAGGATTCGGGTTCGATCCCTGGCCCCGCTCAGTGGGTTAAGTATCCAGCTTTGCCATGAGCTGTAGTGTAGGTCACAGACACAGCTGGGATCTGGCGTTGCTGTGGCATAGGCTGGCAGCTGTAGCACCGATTCAACTCCTAGTCTGGGAACTTCCATATGTCACGTGTACAGCCCTAAAAAGCAAAAAAAAAAAAAAATTAATTAATTAATTTTAAAAAAATACACAGAGGCAATAGGAAGAGCAAACTACAGTTAAGGCAAGATTAAGCCACTCCCACCAGGTTATAGATGCATAATGCCAGATAATTTTGTCAATAGTGTTAGGACACAAAATTACAGGCGCCCCTTTGACAAGCATAGCTGCAAGTAGAGAGAATCTTCTTGCCAGAGAAGAAGCTAGGTATAGTGGAAGGAAAATGGACTTTGGAGCTATGTAGATCTAGATTCAAATGCTACTCTTATAAATTGGTAGTGTGACTTTGAATCACTTATTCAACCAATCTCCCTGAATTTTATTTTTTCCATATCAAAATGAGTAAAATAATGGCAGCCCTATAGGAGTGATGTGAGGATAAAAAGTTAGATAATCCATGTAAACACCATTGCACATTTAGACAAGAACTCCCTTCTCTTCCCTCCCTATCCATTACAGAAGTAAGAGCAAAATTAATCCTCCTAATTCCTTAAGCTTTACTTTATATCTCTAGCCATCTGATTATTCAGTGTTTCTCAATGTTCTTTGCTTTCTAAGCTTTTCTTTCCTAACATAGTATTTTATTAGGTTTGTGCTTTTAAGAAGCAATATAAATTATTTAAAATGTCTTTCTATTTTCTTTCCAGTAAACTAATTCTCACTGCATTTTAAAAAATAAATAGCCCTGTATTTCTTACAATTTTTTATGATCTGTGATCATATCTACAAACCAATATACCAGCAAGTACCATACTCATTTTCTTCTTGAAGCGACATTTAGTTGAACTCAAAAATTATGCTTATTTGAAAGACAAGTTTAAAACTAGAATTAAAATTATATTTTGTGCCATATTGACAAGTTATATGATCTATTTTGTTTCCTTGTTCATGGAACTAAAAATTATTAATAGACATCTAGTTCTTATGTCTCCATGGAGTAATTTATTCTCATTATCCATTAGGTTCTTTGTTTTATTTGCCTGTAGTAAGGAAACTAAGGGGATATTTCCGCTCATAGTCATTTTGATTCAATATTAAAAACAAGTCCATAAATTCAGCCATGACTGCTAGGCACCATAGGATTCTAGTAAAAAAAGAAGGGGTGTATTACCACATTACAATGATAAACTAAAAATGCCCACATACATTATTTTTCTAGAATAATTCAAATTAATAGCTTCTATCTACAAACATCATATAAGGTGTCTACATGGTAAACTCTCAGTAATTAGGGTTTTTCAATAGCTATTTTATTGCTGTTTTATATATGAACCCTTAGGTGCTTATAAAAATGTATTGCATTCTATTTTCATTTTAATAACCTATAAGCACTTGAGTTTTCACATCTAAACATTCATTCAAAATTCAGCTATCATCTACAAATTAAGTTATACTATCACTCACAAAATGTCTATAACTCAAAAGATTCTGCAATCACATTATGTTCTATATATTCAGTCAGTGAATACTTGCATGTCTATTAAGTGCAGACACTGTCAGATCCTGGAGATACAATGATAAGCAAAACAGGCATGGATACAAAGACAGCCTCACTGCAGCACTCAAGATGTGTGAAATGGGGAAGGAGATTTACTCATAAAGGTTTTGTAGCCATCATAAATATAAAGTCCATGGCCACGTGTTATGAGAGGTGCACAGAGGAAAAGAATCACAGACTGGCTGAGAGTTATTCTAGATTTCTTTTAAACTTCTTTTCTTTTCTTCTCTTCATTTTAATTAATATTTTATTTTTTTGAGCAGATTTAGGTTCACAGAAAAATTGAAGGGAAGGTACAGAGATTTCTCAAATAACACCTGCCCCTACACATGCAAATCCTCCCCCATTATCAATATCCCCCACCAAAGCGGCACATTTTTTACAACTGATGAACCTAAACTGATGTATCACAATCATCCAAAGCCCATAGTTTACATCATGGTTGTTCATACTTGGTGTTCATTTTATACTATGTGTCCATCATTAAGGTACCAAATAGAGTACTTTCAGTGCCTTAAAACTGTATTCCATTTATTTATCCCTTCACCATCTCCTACCCCAATTCCAGCCAACTACTGAACTTTTTAGTTTCCACAATTTTGCCTTTTTCAGAGTGTCATACGGTTGGAACATTTTCAGATGTGCTTCTTTCACCAAGTCAAAGATATTTAAGGTTTCTTCACATCTTTTCTTAGCTTGATAATTCATATCTTCTGAGTGCAGAATAATATTCAATTATCTGGATGTACCACAGGTTATTCATCCATTCACCTACTGAAGGACATCTTGGTTGCTTTCAAGTTCTGACAGTTATTAATACAGCTGCTGTAAACATTTATGTATAGTTCTTCTGTGGGTACAAGTTTACAACTATTTTGGGTAAGTATTAAAGAGAGAAATTGATGGCTCCTATAATGAGAGTATGTTTAGGTATGTAAGAAACCCACCAAGCTGTTTTCCTAAGTGGCTGTACCATCTTTTCCAGATTCCTTATCCTTTTTTATTTATCTGTCTGTTCTTTTCCAGTTTACACACTGTCTTAATTACTGTGGCTTTTTAGGAAGTCTCAAAGTTGGATATTGTCAGTCTTCTAACTTTGTTCTTTTCTTTCAATATTGTGCTGGCTATTCTATATATATATATATACATTTTTTTTTTGCTTCTCCATAAAAACTTTAGAATCAGCTTATTGATATCCACAAAGTTGCTTTGTAATTTAAAATGTTTAAATATACCATAAAACAAGGAAGAATAATTACTCTTCAATCAACCTAAAACAAATTAAGTTTGCAAAGTAACTTCATTAGGATGGACTGATTAACATGGAGTGTGAAAATCTCCATATTAGATGAAGAGTGTAGCATTACCTCTTTTCTTAGAAAAGATTTGGTTAGAAACAAACAGAAAAGCTTATTAGAGTTTACACAAGCTAATACTCTTTAAGATTAAAAAACAATAGCAGGGAAAGAGACCTGAGATAATTTTTTCCATATGCTATTTATCATCCAAATAGCATCAAAAAAATCTTTCAATATTAGGCATGGACTAACTCAGTATCATTTTCAACATAAGAGAGACAATCTACATATCAAGATTTTAATTCACTGAGTCATAATGCATATCAGAGAGGGTGAAACATTATTTTGGCATGCTATGTGGGCAGGCATTGCTTTAGCAAACCTAGAGAGAAACATAAATCACACTTCTCAGCCTCATAGCTCTGGTATAAAAGAGGGTCACCTTGTCTACATATTGAAGTCAATGATATTTGCAGTAAAGGATTATTTGATCGGATTGTTAGTAGATGGATAAACTTTTACTAAACAGTCCCTAAATTTTCCTTAAGTTTTACAAAATAAAGCTTTAAGAAATTTCCCATTCAAGTTTCTGATAGAAGGAGAGAAAGAAATGTATTCCTGGGTTTATTATTGCAATAGCTAATATTTTAAAATATCATTATAAAATAAAAAAGGAATGTTTATTCTAAGGAGAGACACTAAGTTTCTTATGTATATTAGCTTACTTAATAATAAAGACAATAGGTCTAGAGGGTTCAGGGAATAAATTTAAAGTCAAATTGTCTGCATTTAAAGCCTAGCTCCACCTTGAGCATATTTTTATGTCTTAGTTTCCTCATTTGCCTAATAAAGTAGGGGGAGGGAAGTCTACCTTACAATTCTGTAATTATTAGTAAATGAAATAATACATATTGTGCCTGGCTCAATAATATTATCCATTATTGTTATTAGTTTTATCATGATATGAGATGTCTTCTTGTAATCCTTTCTGTCTTTTTTCTTTACCTTCTACCTAATGAAGAATAGTGGAGATTTCCTCCAAAGATGAATTCTACCAACCACCCCAGAGAAAAGGGACAAACTGCTACAATAGAAAACTATAAAGTGTAAGAAATGTAGATATAACTTATATGTATAACATATTTCTACTTGATTTAAAATTTAAATTTCAAATTAAGACAGATGTTATGTTTTGCTCAATGGTAAATGTTATTTGTCACAGCAACAAGGTTTCTGAATGCTATACTTAAACATTTTTGAGAAAATGATAACAGAATAGCATTACAACATATCCTTTATATCACTAAAAGAAAGCCTTGTATATATAAGAATGTTTTGTGAATTATTTCAGTTATGCTGAGCATGCATTGCTTTTACAATTGGAAAGAAAAGATGGAAACAAAAGGAAATGAATAGCTTTTGACAATGTTGACTACAGCATGTGGATTCTGGGAAACACCTTTTTTTTTTAAAATAAAAAGAGGAACTATCTGGTTTTATTTGTACTTTTTTCTTCATTCAGATTCATCCTAACTGAATGTCATAAAATAAGAGCCTTAAAATAGCAGGACAGAAGTTGTTTTACCACAAAAAATGCTCTAGTTGGAAATGAAAGAGATATTTTAGAACTATTCAGAAAAAAAAAAAAAATCCACAGGGGCGGTTATGGAGTATAGCTCAGAGCCCTTTTGCAAGAGGTGTTTCATTAACTCCAATTTTGATTCTTTTCCTCCATCAAGAGCCCCCAGTAGCCAATTAAGATTAGCTACTTCAGACACTTGATGAACTGGTCCTTCATTAATTCATTTAACAAGTATTTTTGAACATCAGTGATGCCCCAGTTACCATTCTAGGTATTAAGGATACAGCAACAAACAAAATGGTCAGAAATTCTCCTTCTGAGAAAGCTTACATTTTAGTGATGGGAGATTTAAAACAAAATAGCTAATTACATATTAGACAATAAGTACTCTGGTGAAAAACAAAGACGGGAAAGGAGATAAAAAGGGATGAGAATGAAGAAGGGTGTGAAATTTTGGATAGGGAAAGTAATTGAAAAGGTGCACTGAAGCAACGACCAAAAAAAAAATGAGAGCAAGCCATGCCAATATATGGAGAAGGGAATCTCAAGCCAGGAAAGGGCAAATGCAAAGTCCTAAAGCACACAGAAGATCTAGGAATCCATTTGGTGCTGTGGGAGTAAAACAAATAGTAAAAAGCATGAGTTAGAAAGTTTTTTTTCCCCCCAAGTACCTAGCTTTTATTGAGTTAAAATAGGGAAATGTTAGTGTTTGGAGCAAAGGAATGTTATTAAAGAACACTGGAGATTTGTATTAAAGATCACTTTGGCTGCTGTATTGAGAACGGATTGTAGACAGGAAGACCAGCTAAGAGGTTATTTTAATAATCCAGTTTAGATGATTGTAGCTTAGAACCAAGGTGATAGTACAGGAATTATAATTGAAAATAGTGAGATTCTGGGATTATTTTCAAGGTAGTGCAAACATGCTTGATATATTGGATGTGGAGTTTTAAAGAGTTAATGAAGATTGGCCTGCTTTATGACCCAGCAATCCCACTCCTGGGCATATATCCAAAGCTTTCATTGAAAAAGATACATGAACCCGTAAGTTCACCACAGCACTATTTACAATAGCTAAGATGTGGAAACAACCGAAATGTCCATCAACAGATGAATGGATTAAGATGTGGTATATATACATAATGGAATACTACTCAACCATAAAAAGAACAAAATAATGCCATTTGCAGCAACATGGATGGAATTAGACTCTGATACTAAGTGAAGTCAGTCAGGATAAATACCACATATCACATATCTGGAATATAATATATGGCACAAATGAACCTATCTACAGAAAAGAAACAAACCCATGGACATGGAGAACAAACTTGTGGTTGCCAAGGCAGAGGGGGAAGGAGTGAGATGGACTGGAAGTTTGGGTGGGTAGATGCAAACTATTGCATTTGGAGTGGATAGGCAATGAGAGCCTGCTGTATAGCACAGGGAAAAATACCTAATCACCTATGATGGAACATGAAGGAGGATAATGTAAAAAATAGAATGAATACATGTATCACTTTTCTGTACAGCAGAAATTGACAGATCATTGTAAATCAACCATAATAAAAAATTAAAAAAAAACTTTTTAAAAAAAGAGTTAATGAAGACTGAGGATGTTGGCCTGAACTACTGCAAGGATGGTGTTCCTACAAAGTGATGTGATTGAAGATAGTGGAATTAAAGATTGTGGATGTGAGTACCAAGATGTTCACAAGTTCAAACTGGACATGTTAAATGTAGGATGCCTATTAGACATCCACATAGAGAGATCAAATGAACAAAAATAAATATACACACAGAGACATTAAGTTCAGTTTCTGACATATAAAATGTGCTATTACTTTGTAAACAATATTTATAATACACACCTATATATTAAAATCCAAAAGTCTCAATAAATTCCTCAAGTTTCTGTTATCATGATTTATATACATCTATGTTAAAACTTGATATTTGGCAGTTATTTCTTCATTAGCTACCACTGAACCAGCAAAATGTTCTGCTCAGTGGATCTGAGACCCAGCTAAAAGGACAGAGCCATGTAACAGGTCACGTAAATATACACATTAAAATTTTCTCTAATCAAATTCCAATTCCATAGTCCATTTTATAAAAGATTAACTCTCTCACTTAAAATTGTTAAACATACTTCATAGCCTTTGAAAATCTGCCAAGACTCAGCATATGTTCTTAAGCTCTCTTTTTCTGGCCACCTGTTTCATGAATAGTGATGGACTCAGATTCAACCACAATCCCCAGCCAGACTACAGCAAATGACAACCTTGCAAATCTTTAGCAAAGAGAATGCCACAGTAAAAACTATCGTTAACAACCACACATACTTCAACATCGGCCAGTAACATAAACCTAGGTTTTCATTTTACTGATGCCAAAAGCTTAAATATCCTTCCCAATCTACTTATTTTTATAACCATGCCCACAACAGTGCCCAGGCCAGGGATCAAACCTACACCACAGCAAAGACAACATAGATCACCACCAAGGAACTGCTTCCCAGTCTACCTTTGACTTTCAGTTCCAGCTTAAAATATGTCCTAGTCTGCACAGCAGAAACAAATCCGACTAGGAACTGAGGTTGCAGGTTCGATCTCTGGCCTTGCTCAGTGGGTTAAGGATCCGGCATTATTGTTAGTGTAGGTTGCAGATGCAATTCACATCTGGCATTGCTATGGCTGTGGCATAGGCGAGCAGCTGTAGCTCTGATTCAATCCCTAGCCTGGGAACCTCCATATGCCGTAGGTGCAACTCTAAAAAGCAAAAAAATAAAATAAAACAAAATAAAAAATAAAAACAAACTATCCCTTAGTCAAGTTATCAGTGGCCTATACACAAAATGGAAGTGTTTTATTAGAGCAGCTTCAAATTACACAAATATACGGTCTTCCCGTTGTGGCGCAATAGTTAACGACTCCGACTAGGAACCATGTTTCAGGTTTGATCCCTGGCCTTGCTCAGGGGGTTAAGGATCTGGTGTTGCCGTGAGCTGTGGTATAGGTTGCAGACGCAACTCAGATCCCGTGTTGCTGTGGCTCTGGCGTAGGCCGACAGCTATAGCTTCAATTAGACCCCTAGCCTGGGAACCTCCATATGCCATGGGAGTGGCCCTAGAAATGGCAAAAAGACAAAAAAAAATTACACAAATATAAATTCAATAATTCCTTAAATTCTAATAGTTTATTTCCTATAACTTAAGTTATAAAGTTTAGATTTTCAAAATTAAATAGTGACACATATCAAGTTTCAGATTATTTATTAATCAGTGTAAACCCCAATACAATACAACATGATTTCGTGCATTTAGAGGGGAAATATTTCCTGGTTAAGTGGAAAATTGTGCGGATGGCTTCTGGAAGACCTTCATTCTAAGCAGCTTTATAGTGAAACATTTCATTTAGAAGTCTGGACCTTCTTTCTTCAGTTTGCTGTAATCTACATTCACCGCAAAGAACTTGGAAAAGAAAAAGATATTTTAGACAATCAAATACACAAAGATGGTCCAAAAGTTTTAGAATTACTTTTTATTCAGCTTTCTATTGTAAAAATTATTAGGAATATTTAACAATATAAAAGTCATTCAAACAAAGACACTAAAATTCCAGGCCTTTAACAATGGTTTTAGTAAGGTAAAAATAATTCAATGCAGCTCAGAAGAGCAGTGTTACTATAATTTGTTAGTTAGAATCTATAAACAATTCTTCCATTTCAAGGTGAGTAAGAATTTCTTCTGATACATGCTTTCAGTTATGTTTTTCTTCCATCTCCACTAAGTACAAGGGTGAATCTCCCACAGAATAGAGAAACACCAATTATCATCCTTCTTTGGTTAGCCAAGTACCATAATTCTTTTTTTTTTTCTTTTGGCCGCACCCACAGCATGTGTAAGTTCCCAGACCAGGAATGAACCCAGGCATCAGCGACAACCTGAGCCACTCAAGTGAAAACATGAGATCCTTAACCTGCTGCAAAACAGGAGAACTCCCAAATCCCAAAGTGCTCTAATTTAGATGGGAGAGATTTATAGTAATAAAGACTGGCGAGTAGTATGAAGTAATATCTTGTTGTGTGGTTTCCATTTTTTAGATACAAACTGGCTTGCTTTAATGACTTTTCTTCCCATTTTTTTTTTCTCTCTCTCTCAGAAGCTTCCTTAATTTCCTAACCCAGAAGGCAAACTCACTCTTGACCCCTCTCTTTTGGTACAAAAGCTTTTAAATAATATTGTATTTCGGAAATTTTGTAATTTCTACGAATTTCCTTATAGAAATACATCATTGCCTTAAAAAACAAACAAAAAACTGGCTTAATGCTCAATAATTTTTTCAAAAGTGATTTATATTTGAAACTGCTCCAAAATTCCTACTGAGGAAATTAGCATTTGTACACAAGCCCAGATAAGGATATAATCTTAAGTTTATTCATTCTTGTGCCAAACAACACTGAAGAGGTTGTGCTATAATTACTTGAAGACTAGATTATTTATTTATTTATTTATTTTGTCTTTTGTCTTTTTTGTTGTTGTCGTTGTTGTTGCTATTTCTTGGGCCGCTCCCACGGCATATGGAGGTTCCCAGGCTAGGGGTTGAATTGGAGCTGTAGCCGCCGGCCTACGCCAGAGCCACAGCAACGCGGGATCCGAGCCACGTCTGCAACCTCCACCACAGCTCACGGCAACGCCGGATTGTTAACCCACTGAGCAAGGGCAGGGACCGAACCCGCAACCTCATGGTTCCTAGTCGGATTCGTTAACCACTGCGCCACGACGGGAACTCCGAAGACTAGATTATTTAATTCCGAAAGAACCAAAACTGCAGAATGATCATTTTCTTCAGAGATTTTTAAGCAAGAAGCTCATAAATCTGTGACAATTACTTCTTGAAACACTTTTATTTCTCCGAACATATACTAACTTCTTTATCGTAATTGAAAAATTCTTTCCACTTTTTAAAAAAGAAAAAAAAAAATCCCAGCTTGTGAAGCTTATCCTTGAGACACATACTTCTACAAATGGAAAAATATGATTAAGTCATAAAGCTTTATTTTTTGTTCTGATAGTGTTTTTCTCTGGGAAAAAAGTGAACTAGAGAATAAAACTTAAAAAGAAACTACCTGTATCATCTCTAATGTATTAACAAAATATTAGAGGAAATATTTATAAAAGAAATTACAGGTTATATTCTAAGGATAAAAAAAAAAGTATTTGCTGGGTTCTTCTAATATATCTTAGGCACTGTGGCCAGAATGCTTTATGTTTATCTTCATTATCAAAAACTTGCTCATTCTTACTTTATAAAAGAGGCCAATGAAGATCAAGTTGTAACTTAACAAACACTAAATAAGAAACAAGGTCAAGCTCCTATACCCATACAGGTGAAAAGGTCACAGTATCTTTGCTGATTTTCTCAAAAGTAAGCAGCTTCTCATGCATTTGCTTCTATTCAGTTCCATGTGCCAATTATCAAAATTCTGCTGAAATAATTTTCAAATCTGCTTGATTTTTCAGCTTCCATGTCCCCATGCCTTTTCTCAATTTAATGGTAGCTACCTTGAAGGTCTCTGGAACAGCTAGTAAGGCTCAACATACTCTGATCTTGGCTTTGGGGGGATTTATTTAGTTGTGCAGTGTTGCTAGGCCTTTGATGCTTAAATCCTATTTTAGTTCCCTCTCTTGTTTTTATTAGTTAGCTTTTGCAGGATTGTAAAGTGGCAAAAAAAAAAACAAAAAAAAAACAAAACAAAAAAAAAACCCCACCAAATCTTAGTGGCTTACAAGAAAGGTTCATTTTTCACTTTCATTACATGCCATTTATAAGCTGACTGCTCTAGGTCCTCTTCATTCTGATCTGGACTGAATGAGTAGCCCTTAACTGTCAGTTTGGTCTCACGACAGATGAAAAAGAACAATGGGAGATATATAGGTTGGCTCAGAGGTGGCAAATATCACCTCCCCTCGTTTGATTTGCCAGAGA
The DNA here is from genome assembly GCF_016906955.1 of Phacochoerus africanus. NCBI lineage: Eukaryota > Metazoa > Chordata > Mammalia > Artiodactyla > Suidae > Phacochoerus > Phacochoerus africanus. Next base: position 79,937,707 of record NC_062554.1, read on the forward strand.
AAGTCACGTGGCCAAATCTGATGTTAATGGGCCAAAAAAATTTTCTCTTAGGTGAGGGGAAATGAATGGTAGAGAGAGAATAATCTAGTCTGTCTCACTGTTTGGCTTTAGAAGCAGTAGTAGGCATCATTCACAAGTTTCTAGACTTGGTTCCCTTTGATTTCTGCTTATAAATCTCCCAATTCTTCCACAAGCTCATCTGTTGGCAAACAGAATCAGCAACAGTCCACTCACACCCTGTTTTCCAAAATCCTTTTCTATAATGAACTCTATAGACTCATGGTCTACTTCCCAAGTTATAGCAGGTGACACTGCACCAAATACTTTGCCATTATGTCATTTATTTTTCCAGTCTCTAATACCAGTATCCTAACTAATCACAGCCCAATCTATGCCACACACATAAGATTTTTGTTGCATCAACATTCCATTTCCAGTTCACATGGCCTCATAATGGCATACATTACCATGTTCCAGAACACTGGTAAATAGCTTCATTATCAGAATCACCTGGGGAGTTTTATGAACTATATACCCAGAGATTTCAATATGCTCTTCAATGGAAGGATCAAGGCCTGGGGTTTTTTTGTTTTCTTTTCTTTTTTAAAGTTTACTGGATGTGGAAACATTTCCTCCAGAATAGACTCAAATTTATAGGAAAGCAAAAATCAATCAGGATGCTTGTGGTTTTTTTTTGTTTGTTTTTTTTGAAGCAAAATGTGACACAGATTAGCTGGCTCACTTCAGCTTTACCAGTGCATTTTTGTTTCTTGTAGCGAGATCTTTTTAAAGATTTGGAAGCCAAATTATAATCAAAAGGTGGAGTGGAAAGCTTGGAATCAGCAAAAGGTAATATTTATCTCAAATGTTTCTGTCACCAGTGATGAGAGCATTCATCTCCTTCAAGGAGGTATATCTACTTAGGGGTCCTGGACACTCCTTAGCCAAAATACCTCTTTTGAGAGTGCTCGAAGAAACTGCTATTTTTCTCTTTTGATGAAGCAGCCTGCTACTGGAAAATACATGGCGAGTTTTACATTTTAAATGGGTAAACTGTGTGGTATGTGAATCATACCCTAATAAAGCTGTACCCCACCCTTTTTGACATTGAAAGGATTTTTCTTTTATACAAAATTTTTACACATAAGTAAAGTTATGTTTGGGGAATCAACTAACAGTCTCAGAACTGTGATACCATAGATGAACCTTGAGGGCATTATGCTAAGTAAGGTGAGACAGAGAAAGACAAATACTGTATATCACTTACAAGGAATCTTAAAAAACTGAACTGAACTTGTAAAAGCAGAAAGCAGAATGGTGGCTTCTAAGGGCTGGGAGATGGGGAAATGGAGAAATGTCAAAGATACAAACTTGCAACTAGTAAATCAATGAGTTCTAGAGATTTAAAGCACAATATAGTGATTATAGTCAACAATATTTTATTATAATCTTCAAAGTTGCTGAGAGACTGTCTTAATTGTTCTCAATGCAAAAAAGTGGTAGTCATGTTATGACAAAGGTGTTAACTTACACTACTGTAGTGATCATACTGTAATACATAAATGCATAAAACCAACAATTTGAACACCTCAAACTTACACTGTTATGTCAATTACACATCAGTAAAATTAATAAATAAAAGTAAATGGCCTAAGTCCATGAAATCATTCCTTGGAAGAGTAGTTTCACAAACTACTTTTCCATAATGATGTTAAAAAATTTACCTACAAGGTTTATAATAAAAATAAAAGTTTTACTTGACTTTCATTTCTTTCTTCTAATTCTCACCTGAAATATTTTAACCACACCAACAAGAAAGAATAGGCAGCCAAAGGAGCTACTAGATTAGTGCTACACAAAGTGTGGTCCATGGACTAACAGTATCAACACCATCTGAAACCTTATTAAAAAGGCAAATTTTCAGTCTCCACAACATATCAACTTAATCACAGTCTCCAGGCGATGGAGGTGCAGAATGTTTTAACAACCTCTCCAGATGATGCCTATGTACAAGGAAGTTTGAGAACCACTGCCCTACACTACCCAAGATCTAAGAAAATGTTAAATAAGAACTAAATTATCTTTCTTGGAGTTCCTGCCGTGGCTCAGTGGTTAATGAACCCGTGGTATCCATGAGGACGATGGTTCAATCCCTGGCATCGCTCAGTGGGTTAAGGATCCAGCATTGACATGAGCTGTGATGTAGACTGCAGATGCGGCCTGGATCCCACATCACCATGGCTGTGGTGTAGGCTGGTGGCTGCAGGTCCAATTGGACTCCTAGCCTGGGAACCTCCGTATGCCCTAAATACACAAAAGAAAAAAAAAGTGAAAAAAATATATATTATCTTTCTTTTCCTTAGTTAAACTAGCAGAATTGAGACATTATCTTCATTTCACATCCATGTCTGAAGGCTAGAAATAAAATACTTAAACCTGTTTCATGACAAAATTTATTAAAATACACTTTCTAGCAATTCTGAAGCAATTTTGTAGCTTACCTTGTATTGATCATTGGGACCCAGTTTATTCCAGGGTTCTGGGTTATTCTTCCTGTCCCAACTAAAATAAAACATTATAACTGTTACAGTAAACACTTTGAAATACATTTTTGTATTCAAGAAACTAGTACTTCAAATAGATCAATCTCATTCCTAGGTAAAGTATGATGCTATTTTCAAAATGGAGTATAGAGTTCAAACAGAGATAGAATCCATAATAAGCAATCTCATATAATTAATTAGAAAAAGAACACAAAACCTCTTAGGGCAGTTGTTCTTGTCCCTACCTCTGTTACAAGAAACTTTACACTTGGCTTTTACTAATATTTTCTATCTCATCAATAAAGTGATATATAGAAAAGTGCACAGAATAACAATGACTCAAACTTTTCCATGTCTATATTGTCTTCCAACTTCAAAAAGAAGCATTCCTTATTGCGGAAAAACATGCAAAAAACATTTAAATGTACAAGCTACCCCAACAAAGTATTTTTTTAAGTTATTATTGTCTCAATTTTCACAACACTACAAGATGGGTATGAGCAGCTCCACTCAAACCATGAGAAAATAAGACTCAAAGAAATCTAGATAATTTCACGAATCAAGAAAAGTAAAAGACACCAGTAGAAGTGGGACCTGAACTTACTGTATGACTACAAAATTCAGGTTCTTTCTACTACTTGATGGTGTCTCCCTAGAAAGACTGTGTGGTTCCTAAACCAGTTTGATGAACCATCAAAGTTCTAAATATTTTTAAGGACTTACCTGACATCTGGATTGAACAATGCCAGGCGTGTGACATACAGTGCTGCTCCAGTACCTCCGGCACCAATAAATACAAAGAGGGGGATCAACTAGAACGAAAAACAAAATAAGACAAAAATTAACAGCCATCTTCAACTACCTACATTCCAATAGAAACGTAAAACTACAGTAGTTTCTACACATTGATTCCCAAGTCTCAAATTACTGATTTTGGATCTTGTCTTAAAATCTAAATGAAGATGGACCTCATACTGAGGTTAAGATTTCTAATAACTACATTCAAAGGAAAGAAATGGAATTTCCAAAGGATGTAAGGAGATTATGGTTTAATGTGGAAAAAACTATATTCAAATTTTAAATTTTTCAAGAAAATACGCTGTCTCCTTCACCACTCTAATATTTATATATCACTCCCATTAAATTTCTCAGTTTCTTTCATCTTAAGGTTTCAAAATCAAGCTCCTGGCAAATTACTTAAGCTTGTTTCAATATAGATGTTATGAAAAACATAATTCTGTTAGAATCTGAATGACCAAACAGAAATACACCTATTACAAATGGAGATTTTACGCATAATATCTGAAAACATACTATCAATGCTTAATGCGTATTTAGGCAACTGGATTTAAGATAAAGATTAAAGCTTGGGTAACTGAGCTCTAGAACCACAGCACGTTAATATGCAAAATTAGAGATATAAAATAATTCAAATGGGATCAAATTCTGTGCTATTAAAATACCCAAAAATGTCCAGACATCAAGACAAACTGAGGATTCCAAGATCAGAGACCTTCACATGTGCCTCAAAGATTGGTAGTCCAATGCAATGAATGTAAAACCCTTAACAGATAGCACAACAAATAGGGTACCTGACCTTTGCTAATCTCTAATCCACACAGCCCTCTTGATCAGACCAACCTGCAAAAGGACTCGGCCACCACTGTTTCAACATATCATCTTCCTGGACAGTATCCCTCACCTTCCGCCTGCCAGTCCCAACTCCACAATGCACAGTGTGGAAGGTCAGAGATCAAGGTCCTGGGGCAACCAGGAGGTTAAGACTGGAGAAACAGTGAGTGGCTGCGAAAGAGGAAGCTCCCTCCCAGGGGTCTGAAGCCGACCCAACCGGACACAGGATGGGCAACTGAAGACACTGGAAAAGGGTTATAGGAACTCACGCTAGGATGCTTCTTGGCCTGCGTGATGATCTGGCGGAGCATGGTAGCCACAAAGGCCTCGAGCCTAGAGGGCAAAGAAAATTAACCTGCAAGGTCGGGGACTAAGCAGGATCTGCGCAGATCAGGAGCGGACGTCCAAAGTCACCCAGGACCTCCTACCTGAAGGACCCCTGGCTTTGGAGGGTAGCTGCGGCAGGAGGGCCCGGATGCAGCTGTCCTAAACAGTGCCTGATTTGATCCAGCGCTGTAACCTGGACAAACCAACTGTGTTCCTCTGCAAAGCGAAACATTCTCATTCCTATGCTATGATGAGTAATTTTTTGCGTCAAAACTAGAATCCTTCGATTGACTAGACAGGCACTTTCTCAGGAGGCCCCTTGTTTAGGGCCGGGGCGGGCAGGAGAACGGACAGGCCTCGCGCTCCCGGAGCGGGGTCCTCTTACTAGGCGCCTGCGAGCCTGGTCCGCGCATGGCGTCACTGGGCGCGCGCGTGCCGGCCGCGCGTCGCCCGCCCTGACCGCCGCAGAGGGAGCTGCGCGGTGGCTCTGGCTGCCGAGTGCCGCGCGCCTGGAGGTCAGGTCGCGTCTCTAGCTGCTAAGGTCAGCGACTGCGGTTTAAAAATACTGCAGCTGCTTTGTGTCCTTGACTGTCGTTTACGGGCAGAAGTTAGAAACTGTTAAATGATTTGAAGATGGCAATAGTCCTGTCAGTTTGACTCTAAACCTTCAGTTTCCATTCCTTGCTTGAGTGTTCAACACCACGAAGACCTTTGCGACCTTGCCACTATCCCCTCTCCCTGGGCCCGAAATTGCATTCTCAAAATATTTTTTATTGGTCGTGTCGTTACACATAATCTTTTCTAGTACCCCAATACAATTTTCCCTTATTTCTTTTTTGGGTTTGTTGTTTTTTTGTTGCGGGGGGGAGGGGGGTGTTTTGTTGTTGTTAAACCTCGAAAGTCTTCCCTGGAGCAGGCTTTAGGGAACGCTGGGGACAACTTGAATACCTTCCAACCTCACAGGTAGTTTAGAGCATTAACCAAATGATCAGAAGTAATTGGGCCTAGAAAGAAGAAAGTCTCCTCTGAAAAGGCAATGTTGGATCTGAAGGAGGAGTAGACAGTAATCCAGTGAAAACAGATGCAAGTGTATACAACAGAGGTAATAGATGTAAAGGTCTGAAAGTAAGGAGACGTTTTGAGAAACTGAGGACAGCCTGCTATGGTTGGAACTTGAAGAGTGAGAATAGGTGAGGGATCAGGTCTGTGGGAGGGACTGGTTAAGGGGCCATTGCAATAGTCTATGTGAGAGATAATGATAGCTTGGACTAGTATAGGAAATGTTATGATGAAGGTAAGATTCAAGAGATATTTAGGGGATAGAATCAATAAGATCTGGTAATTAGTCAGATTTAGCGAACTGAAGTGAGAGGGAAATCCAGGATAATTCCAGAAGTTCAATTTTGACCATTATGGATGTTGATGCCAATTACTGAGATAAAACAATGGAGAATTATGGATATGTGTTTATGTAAAATTCAAGTGGACTTCTGTGAGGCAGAAGAATACATTTAGGACTCAGTTTTTTCTAAGAAATGAGCCATATAACTAAATGAGATGCTTAAGGAGAAAAGGTAGAATGATGAGAGAGACAAAGGACATGGAACTGAGGAATGCCAATATGTAATGCTTAGGAGAGGAGATATGGCTGGTGAGGTAGGGAAAAAAAAATCATGATTATTAAGTGACTTGTTATGAAGCTTAACAAAACGTGTCTTTTTCATTTGTTCAGTAAATTTTTATTAAGTACCTACTGTGCATTGGGCACTGTTCTAACTAGGGAGATAGCAGTAAATAAAAATTGTTCCTCCTTAAAGGGGTTTTACATGGTGATTGGGAAGACAAACCATAAACAAATAATTCAAATAATTAAGATAATTTTAGATAGTAATAAACCAATAAAATAGAACAATGAGAGAGAAAAGGACATGGGGTAGTGGAGGAATTAAATTTACTTTAGTGACGGTAGACATGGAAGCTCCCTCTGAGGAGGTAGTATCTGAGCTGAAACCTAAATGAAAAAGAGTAACCTAGTAAAGATCTGGCAGAAGAACATTGCAGTGGTCAAGGGAAATAGTTTTGAGAATTAAAAAAATATATGTATAAGGGAGTTCCCGTCATGGCTCAGTGGAAACGAATCTGACTGGTATCCATAATGATGCAGGTTCCATACCTGGACTTACTAAGTGGGTTAAGGATCCAGCGTTGTTGTGAGCTGTGGCGTAGTTTGCAGACTCTGCTCGGATCTGGTGTTGCTGTGGCTGTGGCTTAGGCCAGCGGCTACAGCTTTAATAGGACCCCTAGCCTGGGAACCTCCATTTGCCTCAGGTGCAGCCCTCCGTATGCCTCAGGTGTGGCCCTCCCTAAAATGCTCAAGGGAGGCCAGTGTGGCTGATCCCTAAAAAAATGAGATCAGCGAGGCTGTAAAGGTCTCTCTGACATTGATCTTATAGACTATGATAAGGAGTGTGGTTATGTTTTTTAAAAAAAATCAGCACAGAAATTATAGAAAATACTTAGAAGTGAACACAGAAGCCTAACAGCAGTAAGTGTAGATCAACTTTCATTAAAGAAATTAGAAGGGGAACGATCTCTCCTTTCAATATTTTATTTTTAATGATAACAGTTGATATTAAAATAGGTAAATTGACATATAGGGATGCCACTGTTAATTAATAAGAAAGTCAGGAGTTCCCGTCGTGGCGCAGTGGTTAACGAATCCGACTAGGAACCATGAGGTTGCGGGTTCGGTCCCTGCCCTTGCTCAGTGGGTTAATGATCCGGCGTTGCTGAGAGCTGTGGTGTAGGTTGCAGACGCGGCTCGGATCCTGCATTGCTGTGGCTCTGGCGTAGGCCAGAGGCTACAGCTCCGATTCGACCCCTAGCTTGGGAACCTCCATATGCCGTGGGAGCGGCCCAAAGAAATAGCAAAAAGACCAAAAAAAAAAAAAAAAGTAAAACCCATGGCATATTTTTTTGTCATTGACCTAGTTTCTAAAAGTAACAATAATATAGGTAAAGTGATGCCTGTGAAAATGTTAACAAAGCATGGTTACATAATAAAATTTTGTTAAATATTAGCCAAAATGTTAATTGTTTAAATTTTGCCATTAATATTAGGAGAAAAAGTCTGAGACCAATATTTTAAGCAGAGATTGTAAGATTAGAAGTGACAGTCTGGAAAAAGAAGCCATAGTAGAAGATACATGTTGTAAAAACAGATTTTAGCTTCACAGGCAAAATTGGTGGAGTTCCCATTGTGGCTCTGCAGGTTAAGAAGCTGACACAGTGTCCATGAGGACGTGGATTTGATCCCTAGTCTTGCTCAGTGTGTTAAGGATCCAGCATTGCCTCAAGCTGAGGCATAGTTTACAGATACGGCTGGGATCTGGCATATCTGTGGCTGTGATGGAGGCCTGCATCTGCAGCTCCAGTTCAACCCCTGGCCTGGGGACTTCCATATGCCACAGATTCAGCTGTAGAAAGAAAAAAAAAATGGATTGGAATATGTGGTAAATTATATTATGTACAAATACCTGCTGCCTCTCCCTGGGAGGGGATATCACTTATTTACCTCATTAATGTCAGGCTTGATAAGATGACTTGCTGTATTCACAAATGAGATGTGAAAAGCAACATGTGTCATGCACAAGCAAAAGCTTTAAGAGCCAATGTGTGCCATGTTCTTTCTTTTCTTTCTGTCACAAGTACAGCAATGTTGCAGATAGAGTCTTTAGTGTCAGGCTAAAAACTACTTATAGCAGAGACATTGCTAACCTGTGGTGGACAGGTATTGACCAGAAACAAACCTTTGTTGTTGTAAGTCACCAGATTTGAGAAGAGTTTGCTACAGCAGCAGAACCATTCCTACTCTGACTAATACAGAATGTGGTACTGAAATTGTAATGGCATGTTATAATTATAAAAATCCTAAAATATGTGACATTGGATTCAGGATTCAGCAATAGGTGACAAGGTAGCTGTTACCAGAGGCTAGAAGGATCTCAGGCTCTGTTATGGAGTACTGGAATATTTAGTGAAACAGTTCTTAATTAATTGGAAGACAGCATCTCTAATAAATTCATAGCTTTCAGTGAAATGGCAGGCAAAAGGTATGTTACCAACTTGTGTCAATTACTTTGGTAACAGTTGACAAAGTTGTACAATAAAAAGAAGGACTCAGAAAATAATTGGTCACTTTGCAAACCATAATGACAGGAAATGGAGCATCTAAAAATTTGGAGGAAAGCGGGAGGTTTGTCTCCCTATAAAATAGCCTGAACAAGGCAGAAGACATATAAGTTCATAGTGTAAGTGCAAAATGTGTAGAAGGAATTGAGATGAGTACAGTATGATGGGAGCTTAGGTTGTATATAAAGGAGTTACAGGAAATGAAACAGAAAAAGTTAACCCATATTTTTGAGAATTTTAGATGTGGAACTTCATCCTTTAGGCAGTGAAGATTCCTAAGTTTAAATCTCAGCACAGGATAAAACAACTGCAAGGCATGTACTACCTTAATAAATGAATTGGAGCTGTTTTTTACCATTCCACTCTGAGACCTGTGCCCTCTCGATTTCTTGTTCCTTGTTTGATTTAATTTTGTGAACAAGTTTAAAATACCAAAATATTAATTGTTCAAATTAAATGGGCCAGCAAGGGGACCAGGCCCTGGGAGGGGGCAGGAGATTGGCATGCAAGGGGTGTAGTGAGGGTTCTAGGTCAGGGGCACCCCCTGGTCCCGGATGCAGCCCCTGATGAACTTGCAGTATTTTCATTATATGATTGGGCTCCATGGCTGGTAGTCCCTCTGGCCCTGGTCCAGATCCTGAGACAATTGAGAAAATATGACAAGGGAAGTGGGACCAGGGAACCATGGGCAGGGAGGTGAGGGGCAACTAGTTAGGCTAGGGGTGAAGGAGGTTGCAGAGACCTCTGCTGCTGTAACTGAGCCTTGGTCGATAATTATGTGAAAACTGCAATCCGAGTTCTGGGAACCAGATGCTGGAGTGTGTGCTGACAACAGACTGAGACCAGAGATTAAAAATAATAATAATAATTATATATATATAATGCAAATTGTACGGGGAATAGTTCTAAAAAAATCTAGGCAATATATCAATAGCATCCCCCAAAGTTATTTCTTTTGCATGGTTTCTCTGAAGATTCAAACCCAGAAAATTCTGGTAGGGGTAGTGATATTACACACATTGTTATTAATGTGTGACAGTAAAAAAAATGGCTTCTTTAGAGGGGAGTAATTTGGTAAGTGAGCCATGGAGTATGACTATATTAATGCAAATTGAAAGCAGAGACTTACATTTTTTACTTTGTTTCCACTTAGGCATTTAATTATTTCTCTGGCAGATAAATTGACAACCTCAGTTGTTTTTCTGATAATACAAATACAAATTATACCTTCACTTATTAATAAAGATTCTGCAGCTATCCTTAATCTAAAAATAAATTTGTTCTTCCTCTAGTATTGTGGTTACTTAGCATAACCTATGTTTAATTATAAAATTTCTATTAGAAAAATGAAAACATATTTTGGTCTATGAAAGTTTATTTCCACTGTTATAAATCTCAAAGATTTGCATGCTGTCATCAGTTTAAATTAAATACTTGAAGCATTTTATGTACAAAATTCAATGAATACTAAAAAGTAAAGAAATTCTGTCAGTTTAAAATTGCGCTAATTCTTTTCACTGAGCCCTCTGTTAAATAATATTTTAAGAAAACAGTGTATGTATAATTTTTTGGAAAATTATGCAATACACATAGATTTTTAAATTATAGCTTTTTGAGAATAACAGTGTTCTGTTCCTCTTCTGTGTTGCCACTTATTATCATCTCTCTGCAATTTCTATCTTTTATATGAATCCATTCATACAGTCATTTATTAAGTCATATAGTCATTCATTAAACATATATTGAGTGGCTACTATGTATTGTTCATCATGCTAAGTGCTTAGAGTAAGAAGAATAACACAGTTCTTCAACACCTTGTAGTCTAGTGGGGCTGGGACTATAATTATGCCAAAGCTTTATGGGTGCTGCAATAGACACTGATATATAGCTTAGATTACTGGGTGTATAGTGTCCTTACCAAGATCAGGAGTATGAATTCAGTTTTTGGAAATGCTGAGTCTAGGAGAAAGGGCATTTATGTGAGAGTTATGGGAACTGATGAACTTGGCTATAAAGAATGTGTAAGAAGGAAAATGTAAAGAGAGAATGGGATCAGTGCTGAAACTCTAGAAAATGTGAATAAAATGAGGACCAGGTCAAGAAGGAGAAGTCAGAACAGAAAAGATAGAACAAATCAGAAATGTAGGCCGATATACCCATCAGGGTTCATCTAGAGAAATAGAATTTCTAGGATATTTGCATGTGCAATTAAAGTTGTATTATAAGGAATTGACATTATGCAATTGTGGGAGCATTGTTTCCTATTGCAGCCTGAAGTAAGCAGGAAAGGGAGCCAGGAAAGGAGGCATGAAGTGTAGAAGTAAAGACACATTAGAATCTCTGAGGATGGGTGGAACCCATGAGAACAGAGAGACTACAGTGGTCTCTTATTGCTTCCAAACTTTCATTGAACTTTCCAAAGTTTAAGGATGTGGGTGTCCTGCATAAGATACTGAAGACTTTTGTCACAGAACAGGATACAAACCTAGTTCAGGAATACGGAAACTGAAGAGGAATTCAGCAAGAACAGGAATACTAAGAGATGCCCCAGGAGGTCTCCTGTGTTCCTTCTTACCTGCATTGAGCTGTGGTATCTCAGTTTCCTCTTGCTAATCAAAGTCAATTACCCAAGCTATTTAATAGAGTAAACTCCCATATGGTTGTTGACTGACTGGCATGAAGAGCCCCAAATGATTTAAATGATCAGGTGCCAGTCTCAACTTCCACTTTATTAGAATAATTGCCCTTTTTCCTGACAAGACAAAGCATTCTTCTCTTGAAACTAAGACTGCTAGGCCAGCAAAGCTATAGTTGCAGAGGTGGTCAAAATTTCACTAGTGGGTCCCTAGGGAAAATAATAAGAACCACTTCTATATTGTCTTTAACTACTGTCCTTCAGGGTCAATCCAGATGGGACTATAATGCTATATAGCTGTCTCCTTGATATTGATAGAAATTCATACAGAGCCATCTGTAAACCAGGCTCAAATATTTCTTCCTCAATTAACTGATCATAGTGAGTGCTCCATGTAACCACAAATGCAGGTTGAGAGGGGAGGAAGCATTATTGAAGGAGTATAGAACATGGACATCTGTGACTCTTACTCGTACAGTTTACTTATAACTTCAGGACCAACTCAAACCCATCTGGTTTCCATTTGGTGATGGAATGCTGCTCTGCATATTCAGTCTTATGGCTTTGGTGGTCAGGAAAAAAAACAGTCCATTATAGAAACTCAAGTAGCATGGTAATTTGCTTCAAGTACCAACAGATTTGCTAGGTTATTCAAAAGTATAGTTGTTTCACAATGTTGTGTTAGTTTCTGGTGTACAACAAAGTATATGAAAGAACACATACAGACACACACACACACATATATATATATATTGTTTTTCAAATTCTTTTCCATTATAAGTTATTACAAGATATTGAATATATAGTTCCCTGTGCTATATAGTAGCACAAACTACTGTACAAATTAGTGCCAAGCTCCTAATTTATCCCTCCCCATTTTCCCCTTTAGTAACTGTAGGTTTGTTTTTGTCTCTTGAGTGTGTTTCTGTTTTATAAATGTTTATTTGTATCTCTTTTTAGAGTCCACATATAAACAATATGATGTGATATTTTTCTTCATCTGACTTAATTTCATTTAGGACGATAATTTCTATATCCGTCCATGTTGCTACAAATGGTATTATCACATTCTTTTTTATAGCTGAGTAATATTCCGTTGTAGATATATGTTTATACCAAATCTTTATCCATTACTCTGTCAGGGGGCATTTAGTTTCCTTTCATGTCTTGGCTATTGTAAAGAGTGATGCTGTGAACACTGGGGTGCCTATATCTTTTTTAATTAAATTTTCATCGTTTCTGGATATATGCCCAGGAGTGGGATTGCTAGATAATATGGAAATTCTGTTTTTAATTTTTTAAAGAAACTTCATTCTGTTCTCCATGGTGGCTGCCCCAATTTACATCCCCACCAACAGTGTAGGAGGGTTCCCTCTTCTCCCTACCATCTATAGCATTTATTATTAGTAGACATTTCGATGATGGCCATTCTGACCAGTATGAGGTGATACCTGATTGTAGTTTTGATTTGCATTTGTCTAATAATTACTGATGTTGAGCATCTTTTCATGTGCCTGTTGGCCATATGTATGTCTTCTTTGGAGAAATGGCTATTTAGATCTTCTGCCCATTTTTTGATTGGGTTGTTTGGGTTTTTTTGTGGATTGTTTTTGTTGTTGTTGTTGTTATATTGAGCCCATGCCAGTCACATTGTTTGAAAATATCTTCTACCATTCCATAGGATGTCTTTTTGTTTTGCTTCTGGTTTTCTTTGCTGTGAAAAAGCATATAAGTTTGATTAGGTCCTAGTGTTTATTTTTTCCTTTATTTCTATTGCCTTGGGAGACTGACCTAAGAAAACATTTCTGCAGTTTATGTCAGAGAATACTTTGCTTATGTTCTCTTCTAGGAATTTAATGGTGTCAAGTCCTATATTTAAGTTTTCAAGCCATTTTGAGTTTATTTATTTATTTATTGAGTTTATTTTTGTATATGGTATGAGGGAGTATTCTATCTTCACTGATTTACATGCAGCTATATAACTTTCCCAAGACCTCTTGCTGAAGAGACTGTCTTTTCTTGCATCCTTTGTCAAAGATTGATTGACAGTAGGTATGTGGGTTTATTTCTGGACTCTTTATTCTGTTCCATTGCTCTGTGTGTCTGTTTATATGCCAACCCTACTGTTTTCATTACTGTAGCTTTGTAGTATCTTCTGAAGTCTGGGAAGGTTATGTTCTTTTTCCTCAGGATTGCTTTGGCAATTCTGAATCTTTTGTAGTTTAATATAAGTTTTTGTATTATTTGTTACAGTTCCATTAAAAATGTAACTGATAATTTGATAGAGATGGCATTGAATCTGTAGATTTCTTTCAGTTTTGTGGCCATTTTAACAATATTAATTCTTCTAATCCAAGACCATGGGATAACTTTCTGTTTCTTTGAATCATCTTCCTTTATCAGTGTTTTGTAGTTGTTATTATATAAGTCTTACACCTACTTGATCAGATTTATTCCTAGGTATTTTGGTTTTTTGGACACAATTTTAAACAGAATTTTTTTTGCAATTTTTTTATTAATCAATGAATTTATTACACTTATAGTTGTACAATGATCATCAAAATGCAATTTTATAGGATTTCCATCCCACAACTCCAGCACATCCCCCCACCCATTGAACTGTCTCCTTTAGAAACCATAAGATTTTCAAAGTCCTTGAGCCAGTATCTGTTCTGTAAAGAGGTTCATTGTGCCTTTATTTTAGATTCCACACTGTGTCAGTGATAGCATTTGATGCTGGTGTCTCATTGTCTAACTGACTTCACTCAGCACGATAATATCTAGGTCCATCCATGTTGCTGAAGATGATGATGTTTTGTTCCTTTTAATGGCTGAGTAATATTCCATTGTGTATATGAACCACTTCATCTGGATCCACTCTTCTATCCATGGACATGTAAGTTGTTTCCATGTCTTGGCTATTGCATAGAGTCCTGCAATGAACATTGGAGAATGTGTGTCTCTTTGAGTCATGGTTTTCTCTGGATAGATGCCCAGGAGTGGGATTGCTGGATCAAATGGTAGTTCTATTTTTAGTTTTCTGAGGAATCTCCATACTGTTTTCCACAGTGGTTGCACCAATTTACATTCCCACCAACAGTGTAATAAGATTCCTTTTTCTCTACATCCTCTCCAGCACTTATTGTTTGTAGGCTTTTTGATGATGGCCATTCTGGCTGGTGTAAGGTGGTACCTCATCATGGTTTTGATTTGCATTTCTCTAATAATGAGTGATGTTGAACATCTTTTCATGTGTTTCTTGGCCATCTGTATGTCTTCTTTGGAAAATCGTCTGTTTAGATCTTCTGCCCAGTTTTTGATGGGGTCTTTTTTTTTTTTTTTTGGTATTGAGTAATAGGGTGTCTTTATAAATTTTGGAGATTAAACTCTTGTCAGTCAATTCATTTGCAAAGATTTTCTCCCATTCTGTGGGTTGTCTTAATTTTGTTTAGGGTTTCTTTTGCTGTGCAGAAACTTTTAAGTTTAATTAAGTCCCATTTGTTTATTTTTGTTTTTACTGTCATTACTATAAGAGGTGGATCTGAGATGTTGCTGTCATTTATGTCAGCGAGTGTTTGGCCTATGTTTTCCTCTAGGAGTTTGATAGTATCTGGTCTTATATCTAGGTCTTTAATACACTTTGAGTTTATTTTTGTGTATGGTATTAGGGAGTGTTCTAATTTCATTCTTTTCCATGTGGCTGTCCAGTTTTCCCAGCACCACTTATTGAACAAGCTGTCTTTTTTCCATTGTATAGTCTTGCCTCCTTTGTCATAGATTAGTTGACTGTAGGTGCATGGGTTTAATTCTGGGCTTTCTATCCTGTTCCACTGATCTATATGTCTGTTTTTGTGCCAGTACCATACAGTTTTGATGACTGTTGCTTTGTAGTATAGTCTGAAGTCAGGGAGCCTAATGCCTCCAGCTCCGTTTTTCTTTTTCAGGATGTCTTTGGATATTCAGGATTTTTAAAATATTTAGTTCAAGTTCTATGAAAAATGTCCTTGGTAATTTGATAGGGATTGCATTGAATCTGTAGATTGCCTTGGGTAGTATAGTCATTTTGATAATATTAACTCTTCCAATCCACGAGCATGGTATGTCTTTCCATCTATTTGTGTCATCTGTGGTTTCTTTCATCAGTGGCTTATAGTTTTCAGAGTACAAGTCTTTTGTCTCTTTAGGTAGGTTTACTCCTAGGTACTTTATTCTTTTGGATGCAGTGGTAAACGGGACTGCTTCCCTAATTTCTCTTTCTGATCTTTCGTTGTTAGTATAAAGAAATGCAGTTGATTTCTGTGTATTAATTTCGTATCCTGTGATTTTGCCAAATTCATTGATGAGCTCTAACAGTTTTCTGGTGGAGTCTTTAGGATTCTCTAGGTATAATATCAAGTCATCTGCAAACAGTGATAGTTTTACTTCTTCCTTTCCTATTTGGACTCCTTTTATTTCTTTTACTTCTCTGATTGTTGTGGCTAGGACTTCCAAAACTATGTTGAGTAGTAGTGGTGAGAGTGGACATCCTTGTCTTGTTCCTGATCTCAGCGGGGAGTCTTTCAGCTTTTCACCACTGAGAATGACGTTGGCTGTGGGTTTGTCATATATGGCCTTTATTATGTTGAGGTAGGTTCCTGCTATGCCCACTTTCTGAAGGGCTCTTTATCAGAAACGGGTGTTGGATTTTGTCAAAGGCTTTTTTCTGCATCTGTTGAGAGGATCACTTGGTTTTTATTCTTCAGTTTGGTAATGTGGTGTCTCACACTGATTGATTTGTGGATATTGAAGATTTCTCGCATCCCTGGGATAAATCCCACTTGATCATGATGTACAATCCTTTTAATGCATTGTTGGATTAGACTTGCTAGTATTTTGTTGAGGATGTTTGCATCATTGTTCATCAGTGAAATTGGCCTGTAGTTTTCTTTTTTGGTGGTATCTTTATCTGGTTTTGGTCTTAGGGTGATGGTAGCCTCCCAGAATGAGTTTGGGAGTGTCCCTTCCTCTGTAATTTTTTGGAATATTTTCAGGATAGGTGTTAGCTCTTCTCTAAATGTTTGATAGAATTTGACTGTGCAGCCATCTGGTCCTGGACTTTTGTTTGTTGGAAGTTTCTTAATCACAGTTTCAATTTCAGTGCTTGTGATTGGTCTGTTCATCTTTTCTTTTCTTTTTTTTTTGTCTTTTTGCTATTTCTTGGGCCGCCCCTGCGGCATATGGAGGTTCCCAGGCTAGGGGTCGAATCGGAGCTGTAGCCACTGGCCTACGCCAGAGCCACAGCAACGCAGGATCTGAGCCACGTCTGCAACCTACACCACAGCACACGGCGACGCCAGATCGTTAGCCCACTGAGCAAGGGCAGGGACCAAACCCACAACCTCATGGTTCCCAGTCGGATTCGTTAACCACTGCGCCACGCCGGGAACTCCCTGTTCATCTTTTCTATTTCATCTTGGTTTAGTCTTGGAAGATTGTACTTTTCTAAGAATTTGTCCATTTCTTCTAGGTCTTCCATTTTATTGGTATATAGTCACATATAGTAGGCTCTTATGATTCTTTGTATTTCTGTGATGTCCATTGTTACTTCTTCTTTGTCATTTCTAATTTTATTGATTTGAGTCCTCTCTCTTTTTTTCTTGATAAGTCTGGCTAGGGGTTTATCAATTTTGTTGATCTTTTCAAAGAACCACCTTTTCATTTCAATGATTTTTTCCTATGGTTTTCTTTGTTTCTATTTCATTGATTTCTGCTCTGATCTTTATGATTTCCTTCTTTCTACTAACTTTAGGTCTTGTCTGTTCTCTCTTGAGCTGCTTTAGGTGTAAAGTTAGCTTGTTTATTAGAGCTTTTTCTTGTTTCTTGAGGTGGGCTTGTATTGCTATAAACTTTCCTCTTAGAACGGCTTTTGCTGCATCCCATAGGTTTTGGAGTGTTGTATCTTTGCTGTCATTGGCTTCTAAGTATTTTTAAATTTCCTCTTTGATTTCTTCTGTGATCCATAGGTTGTGTAGTAGCATGTTGTTTAGTCTCCATCTGTTTGTGTTTTTTGCAGTTTTTATCTTGTTGATTTCCAGTTGTATAGTGTGGTCGGAAAAGATGCTTGATATGATTTCAATTTTCTTAAAGTTACCAAGGCTGGATCTGTAGCCCAGGATGTGATCAGTCTTAGAGAATGTGCTATGTGCACTTGAGAAGAATGCACATTCTGTTGCTTTGGGATGGAATGTGCTATAAATATCTATTAAGTCCATCTGGTTTAATGCTTCATTCAGGGCCTGTGTTTCTTTATTGATTTTCTGTCTTGATGATCTGTCCATTGCTGTAAGTGGGGTGGTAAAGTCCCCCACTATGATTGTGTTATTGTCAATTTGTCCTTTTAAGGTTGTTAGCAGTTGCCTTATATACTGATGTGATCCTATGTTGGGTTCATAGATATTTAAAATTGTTATATCTTCTTCTTGAATTGATCCTTTGATCATTAGGTAGCGACCTTCCTTGTCTCTTAAAATACTCTTCATTTTAAAGTCTATTTTGTCTGATATGAGTATTGCTACTCCAGTTTTCTTTTGATTCCTGTTTGCATGGAATATTTTCTTCCATCCTCTTACTTTCAATTTGTATATGTCCCTTGAAGTGAAGTGGGTCTCTTGAAGACAGCATATATATATGGGTCTTGTTTTTGTAACCATTCAGCCAGTCTATGTCTTTTGGTTGGGGCATTTAGTCTATTAACACTTAAGGTAATTATTGATATGTATGTTCTTATTGCCATTTTATTAATTGCCTTGGATTTGTTTTTGTTGCTCCTTTTTCTTATCTTCTTCTCTTGTTCTCTCCTCTTTTGGTTTTATGACTATCTTTAGTGTTGTATTTGAGTTGATTTGTCTTATTTGTTTGTGTATCAATTGTAGATTTTCGGTTTGCAGTTACTCTGACGTTTTGATATGAGTCTATATATATATGAAATTGTTTTAAGTTGTTGGTGTCTTAATTGCATGTGCATCTCCAGTGTCCTGCATTTGTACCCTTATCTTGTCACGATTTGTGATTTTAGTGGCATAATTGTGCATGAATGATTTCCTACCTTTACTGTATATATGCCATTACTGGTGAGCCTTGTCATTTGTGGTATTTTTGTTTCTGGTTGCAGCCTTTTCTTCTCTGCCTAGAGAGTTTCCTTTAGTATTTGTTGTACAGCTGGTTTAGTGTTGCTGAATTCTCTTAGCTCTTGTTTATCTGTGAAGGTTTTGATTTCTCCTTCAAACCTGAATGAGAGCCTTGCTGGGTAAAGCAATCTTGGTTGGAGGCTTTCATCACATGAAGTATATCGTGCCACTCCCTTCTGGCCTGCTGAGTTTCTGCTGAAAAACCTGCCAAAAACCTTATCAGGGTTCCCTTGTATGTTATTTGTTTCTTTTTGCTAGCTGCTTTCAATATTTTCTCTTTGTCTTTAATTTTGGTCATTTTGATTTATATGTGTCTTGGGGTGTTCCTTCTTGGGTTTATTTTATATGATACTCATGCTTCCTGGATTTGAGTGAGTGGTTCCTTTCCCATGTTAGGGAAGTTTTCGGCTTCCTAAATATTCCAATCTCTTGGAATATTTTTTCTGTCCCCTTCTCTCTCTCTCTTCTCCTTCTGGCACCTGTATAATATGGATGTTGGTGCATTTAACGTTGTTCCAGATTCTCTGAGACTCTCTTCATTTGTTTTCAATCTTTTTTCTCTTTTCTGTTCCACATCTGTAATTTCCACTAATCTGTCCTCCACCTTGCTTATTTGTTCTTCTGCCTCCTGTATTCTGCTGTTGGTTGCTTCTGGTGAATTTTTTATTTCAGTTATTGTATTTTGCATCTCTTCTTGTTTAAGTTTTATATCTTGTATTTCTTTGCCCAGTGTTTCATGTAAATTATCCATCTTTGCCTCCAGTTTTTTTCCAATGTCTTACATCATCTTCAGCATCAACAGTCTAAAGTCTTTTTCCTGGAGGCTGAGAATTTCCTGATCACTTAGCTGCTTTTTGGGGGTTTTTTCTTTCTCCCTTATCTGAGTTATAGTTCTCTGTCTTTTCATTTTTATAGGTTTTTAGTTAGATGACCTTTTTACAGATAATAGAGTTGTAGCCTCTCTTACTTCTGGTGTATGCTCCCCTTGTGGCTGAAGATGGTACCAGGGCTTGCTGTAGGCTTCCTGATGGGAGGGACTGACACCTGCCCACTGGTAGGTGCAGCTGATTCCTATCCCTCTGGTGGGTGGAGTTTTGTCTCTGGGTGTGATTAGAGGTGGCTGTATGCCTGGGGGGTCTTTAGGCAGCCTGTTTACTGATGGGTGGGTCTGGGGCTTCTCAGCTTTGCCCTGGGGCTTCTCAGCTTTGATGGGTGGGGCCAGATTTTTCCCAAAATGGTCACCTACAGAGAAAGGCACACTGCTGAATATTCCCAAGAGCTTTGCTACCAATGTCCTCCCGCACAGCAAGCCACATTCACCCCTGTTTTCCCAGGAGGTCCTCCAAGAACTGAAGTCAGGTTTGACCCAGATTCCTATAGAGACTTTGCTTTGTCCTGGGACCCAGTGCACATGAAAGTCTGTGCACACCTTTTAAGAATGCAGTCTCCATTTCCCCCAGTCCTGTGGATGTCCTGCACAGAAGCCCCACTGGCCTTTAGTGCCAGATGCTCCAGGGGCCCTTTCTCCCAGTGCCAGATCCCCACATGTGGGAGTTTGATGTGGGGCTCAGAACTCTCACTCCTGTAGGTGAGTCTCTATGAACCAGTTACTTTCCAATCTGTGGGGCCTCCCCTCCCACCCCCAGGAGGTATATGGTTGCTTATATCACGTAATCACCCCTTCTACAGCTTGGTGTGACCTCCTCTTTGTCTTCTGGAGTAGGATATCTTTTTGAAAGTTTCCAGTCCATTTTGTTGAAGATTGCTCAGCATCTAGTTGTAAATTTTGTTGTTTTTAGAAGAGAAGTTGAGCTCCATTCCTTCTATTCTGCCATCTTAATCCCATCCTCCTAAACAGGATTAAAAAAAAAAATTCTTTCTGGGAGTTCCCATCATGGCTTGCAATGGAAGCTAATCTGACTAGGAACCATGAGATTGTGGGTTTAATCCCTGGCCTCAGTCAATGGGTTAGTGATCAGCATGGCTGTGAGCTGAGGTGTAGGTCACAGACTCTTCTTGGATGTGATGTTGCTATGGTTGTGGCATAGGCTGGCAGCCTAGCCCCGATTCAAACCCTAGTCTGGGAACCTCCATATTCTGTGGGCATGGCTCTAAAAAGGGAAAAAAAATAAAATTGTCTTTAATATTTCAATGTTAGTATAAATAAATGCAATAAAGTTCTGTATATTAACCTTGTATCCTGCTACTTTGCTGAATTCATTTTTTTCAGTTCTAATAGTTTTTGTATGGAGTCTTTAAGGTTTTTGTGTATATCATATCATCTCATGTCCATATAATGACAATTTTACCTCTTCCCTTCAATTTGGGTATCTTTTCTTTTTCTTTTTCTGATTGCTGTGGGTAGGATTTCCAATACTATGTTGAAGAGAAGTAGTAAGAGTACTCATCCTTGTCTTGGCCCAAATTTTAGTGGAAGGTTTTCAGTTTTTCATCACTGAGTATTATTTTGGCTGTGGATTTATAATAAATAGCTATTATTATGTTTAGATGTGTTCCCTCTTTACCCACTTTGGTGAGTTTTGATCATGAATGGATGTTGAATTTTGTAATATGCTTTTTCTGTATCTTTTGAAATGATCACATGGTTTTTGTCATTGCTTTTGTTGGTGTCATGTATCACATTGATTTGTGTATGTTGATAATCCTTATGATGCTGGGGTGAATCCAAGTTGATCATGCTGTAGGATCCTTTTAATGTGATGTTGGATTTGGTTTGTTGATATTTTGTTGAGGATTTTTTCATCTATACTCATCAAAGATATTGTCCTCTAATTGTGTCTGCGTGTGTGTGTCTGTGTGTCTTTGTCTGGTATTGGTATCAGAGTAATGGTGGCTTCATAGAATGACTTTGAGAGTGCTCCTTCCTCTTCAGTCTTTTGTAAACGTTTGAGAAGGATCAACATAAGTTTTTCTTTGATGGAATTCCCCCAGGGAATCCATCCAGTCCTGGAGTTTCATTTTCATGGAGGTTTTGTTATTATAGATTCTATTTCAATTTTAGTGCAGGTCAGCTAGGTGATACATCTCAATTGAAGAGTAATTTGCATGGAAGCTGAGACCTTTTGCAAGGCCCTGCCAAAAACTATCAGCTTTTCATGTTGTTTAGTAAATTAGTTATAATAGTACACCCATACAAAGTAAATATTGCCTCCAAAATTGAAAGAGGAGTACACTGTGATATGAATTTTTGTGATAAGAAGAACAAAATTCAGTAACAGATCCCCCATTTTTAAAGGCTATCTTGACATGTCCCAGACTATTGGAACCCAAGAAATTTCACTGGGGTGGCAGAAACCTAATTTTTTCGGTCAAATTTACTTTGCACCATCTAGCCTACAATTATCTTGCTGAAATATTAGAGAAAGTGTTATTTCATTTTTACTAGATGAAATCAGCATGATACCATAAGGATAACTGGCCAGCATGATTTCTTCTGGGGAAAAAAAAAATCTGAGAGAGAGAGAGAGGGGAAGATGATCAAGGATACTACATAAAGTCTGCCAAATTGATATATCCCTGAGGTAATACAGTCAAAATGAATTACTAATCAACAGAGAGAAAACTGTTTTTTATGGTCTTTCATAACAACAGTAAATACAAAATCATTCTCCAGTCCAAAATCAAAGTGCCAGCACTTCCTGGGTTCCTGGTGAGAACCTTATTTTTGGCTTGCAAATGGTGAAAAAAGATAGCTCTTTTTTCTTATAAGTACAGTAATTCCAACATGGGGGCTTCATCATCCTACCCTTTTAATTGCAATTATTTACCAAGAGCCCCATTTACAAGTACTATATATCACACTGGAGGTTAGAGCTTCAACATATGAGTTTTCCAGGGACACAAACATTCATATAGATAGCTTTCCATAACAGCTATAGAACCATCAAGGGAGAGCTAAATCCTATGCTATGAAGTTTAACCCATAACATTGAACAAAGAACATTGAAAAAAGAATCTTCCATTAAAGAGGATTCAAAGAAAT
Source organism: Phacochoerus africanus (assembly GCF_016906955.1). Classification (NCBI taxonomy): domain Eukaryota; kingdom Metazoa; phylum Chordata; class Mammalia; order Artiodactyla; family Suidae; genus Phacochoerus; species Phacochoerus africanus. The sequence goes on from NC_062554.1 coordinate 79,960,204, forward strand.
GGAAAGATGTCTCATGCTCCTGCATTGGAAAAATTAATATCATTAAAATGGCCATACTACCCAAAGCAACCTACAGATTCAATGCAATCCCTATCAAATTTCCCATGACATTTTTCACAGACCTAGAAAAAACAATCCAAAAATTTATACGGAACCATAAAAGACCCAGAATTGCCAAAGCAATCCCAAAGGGGAAAAAAAAAAAAAAAAAAAACAGGAGTCATAACTCTCCCAGACTTCAGACAATGTTGTAAAGCTACAGTAATTGAGACAGTGTGGTACTGTTACAAAAACAGACATATAGACCAATGAAACAGAATAGACACCCCAGAAATAAACCCATACACCTTTGGTCAATTAATCTTCAACAAAGGAGGCAAGAATATAGAATGGGAAAAAGACAGTCTCTTCAGCAAGTGGTGCTGGAAAAATTGGACAGATGCATTTAAATCAGTGAAACTAGAACACACCTTAACACTGTGCAGAAAAATAAACTCAAAATGGCTTAAAGACTTAAATATAAGAAAAGATACCATAAAACTCCTAGAAGAGAACATAGCTAAAACATTCTCTGACATCAACTGCACAAATGTTTTCTTAGGTCAGTCTCTCAAGGCAACAGAAATAAAAGCAAAAAATAAACCAATGGGACCTAATAAAACTGACAAGGTTTTGCATAGCAAAGGAAACTGTAAAAAAAAAAAAAAAAAAAGATAACCTATGGAAAAAATACTTTCAAATGATCCAACTGACAAGGCCCTAATCCCTAAAATACACAAACAACTTATACAGCTCAACAGCAAAAAAAAAAAAAAGCCAAACAACCAAAAAAAAACAAAAAATAACCCTGGAGTTCCTGTCGTGGCTCACTGGTTAATGAAACCAACTAGCATCCGTGAGGACACGAGTTCAATCCCTGGCCTCGCTCAGTGGGTTGAGGATCCAGTGTTGCCATGAGCTGTGGGTGTAGGTCGCAGACATGGCTCGGAGCACATGTTGCTGTCACTGTGGTGTATCCTGGTGGCTACAGCTCCAATTCTACCCCTAGCGTGGGAACCTCCATATGCTACAGGTGTGGCCCTAGAAAGACAAAAAACAAAAAACAAAAAACAACAACAAAAAAAAACCCCACTGAAAAAATCAGCAGAAGACCTAAATAGACATTTCTCCAAAGAAGACATACAGATGGCTAATAGGCATATGAAAAAATGCTTAACATCACTAATTATTAGAGAAATGCAAATCAAAACTATAATTAGGTATCATCTCACACCAGTCAGAATGGCCATCATTAACAAGTCAATAAATAACTAATGCTGGAGAGGGTGTGGAGAAAAGAATATTTTCCTTTACTGTTGGTGGGAATATAAATTGGTAAAACCACTATGGAAAGCAGTATGGAATTCCTCAGATAACTAAATATAGAACTACCACATGATCCAGCAATCCCACTCCCAGGCATATATCTGGACTAAACTTTCACTGAAAAAGAATACATGCACCTGTATGTTCATAGTAGCACTATTCACAACAGCCAAGACATGGAAACATCCATTGACAGACGAATGGATTAAGAAGATGTGGCACATATACGCATGGAATTCTACTCAGCCATAAAAAAGAAAATAATGCCATTTGCAGCAACATGGATGGAAATAGAGATTGATACTATGTGACATAAGTCAAAAAGAGAAAGACAAATACCATATGATATCACTTATATCTGGAATCTAATATATGGTACAAATAAACCTATGGGAATTCCCATCATGGTACAATGGAAACAAAACAGACGAGGAACTATGAAGTTGTGGGTTTGATCCCTCCCTTGCTCAGTGCGTTAAAGATCCGGTGTTGCTATGGCTGTGGCGTAGGCCATCGGCTACAGCTCTGATTCGACCCCTAGCCCAGGAACCTCCATATACCTCAGGTGTGGCCCTAAAAGGACAAAGACATACACCTACCCACTTGTGATGGAACATGATGGAGGATAATATGAGAAAAATGTGTGTGTATATATATGTATGATTTCATTGGGTCACTTTGTTGTACAGCAGAAATTGACAGAACATTGTAATTTGAGTATAATAAAAAAATTTTAATAAGAGAAACTTCCAAATTCATAACATAAAGCAAGCATTAACCTTATATTAAAACTTGACAAAAATCATCTACCCATGCTTTCTTTAATCCCAATTAGACTAATTACAGAAGTTTTATCAAAGAAATATTAGATCCCTCAAAATGTATGTCCCTAGTAAAATGTGTTGAGTTAAAATTACTCCATTTAAAAACTATTCTCAAAGAAATCTACTGAGTGTGTTTTGTTTTTTGTTTATTCCTTGGTTTTGTCAACTGGCGTGCCTGGCAGTGTCTGCAGGTGCGCTGTGGGGCCGCATCCACCTGTGTCCGACCCAGCATCAAGGACCAGGAGGCCTGGCCAGCTGATCTCCCATGCATGTGGCTTCAGGGCATCCCCATTGACCAGTTTGAATAAAGAAAGTGCATTTGGATTAGGAAAAAAAAAAACTATTCACAGACTTGAACTTCCAAGATTGGCAGACTGAGTTATTCAGACAATGCAGACTACAACTTTCAGTTCAAAAACATTGAAGGGTGAATAATGTCCACTGAAAATTCATGAATACCTGAACTCTCAGAATGTGAACTTATTTGGAAATAGGCTCTTTGCAGATATAATTAGTTAAGATCGTAGTGATTAGGGTGGGCCTTGAATTCAATGATTGGTATCCTTATAAGAAGATGTGAGGACACACAGACACAGAGACACATAAAGAAGGCCATGTGAAGATGGAGACAGAAACTGAAGTTATCCTATAATAAGTGCAGGAACACCAGGAATCACTCGGAATTTAAAGAAGCACAGAGAGATTCTCTCGTAGAGCCTCTGCAGGAAATAAAACCCTGTCAACACCTTTACTTCATAGTTCTCCAGAACTTTGAGAAAGTAAATTATTATTTTAAGCCACACAATTTATAGTGTCAGTCCTTGAAAACTGATTTTGGTACCAAGAGAGAGGGCTGCTGTAAAAAAAAAAAAAATACCTAAAAATGAGGAAATGTATTTCAGCAGGGTAATGGTGGAGGCTGGGAGAAATTTGAAGTACATGATAGAAAAAGCCCACATTGTTTTGAAGAGACAGTCGTTAGCAGTATAGATATCAAACGCGGTGCTAGTAAAGGTTCAAATGGAAGTGAGGAGCACAATCGAGAAAGTTTCTGTCGTCTTGGAGGATATATATACTCCATTCTGTCATGAACAGAATATTGGTAGACATATGAACATTAAAGGGGCTTCTGGTTTGGGTGCAGAAAAAGAATACGTTATCGTATATTGGAAGATAGGTGAACTTTGTTATAAGTGGCAGATAATTTGGCTGAATTTTGTTCTGCTGTTGGGTATAAAGCAGAAATTGGATATTTAGCTGAGGAGATTTCCAAGCAAAGTTTTGAAGGTACAGCCTTGTTTTTCCTTACTAATTATAGTAAAGTCAGGACGAAAGAGACGAAGAAGGAAATGCCAAGAGAAATGAAGGCGGTGCAAGACAGTGTCCAATATCTATGAAATTGAAGTCTTGGAGAAGACTAGGAGACTAAAGAAAAAAAGATATTTGGAGGTATATTAACAAATATTATTTCAAATCTGATGTCATATATCGAACTAAAGATTCAATACTTTCTTCAAGTCCTATATAGAAGAAAACGAAAACCACACCTAAATATATTGATGATGAGTGTATAAATTTGTACTACACTTCACAAATCTATTTCCATTGTAGTATTTGAATACTATATGGTCCACTAATTTCAATTCGAGATGTAAGACCTAACAGAAATGTGTGTTTATATCCACTGAGATATTAATAAAAATATGCATAGGATCATTATTTACAGTAGCTTGAGCTGGGAAGAGCCAAAATATTTATCAAGGATAAATAAATAAATAGTTATACGTTTAACTGTGTGCTTCCACTATGCAAATGAATTACAACTACAAACAACAACATAGGTGTTCCTCACAAAAAATATTAGTCAAAGAAACCAGAAACAAAACATATACTGTATAAGTCCATGTACATAAATTTAAAAAAAAATATTTTTTTTGTCCCTTTGTAACTATTATCTCTGAGATTACTCTTTTCAAGTGTCCTATTGGGCCGGTTCTGTATTGTTTTGATTCTCGAGTTGTTTTTTGTTTCCATGGCCACACTTGTGACATATGGAAAGTTCCCAGGTCGGGGTTAGAATCCAAACTGTGGCTGCCACCTATGCCATAGATGTGGCAACACCAGATCCTTAACTCTCTGCACTACAGTGGGAACTCCCTTGAGTTTTTCTGTCCCTTTCTTTTCCTTTCTTCTTTTTTCCCATTCTTGTTTTAGTGTCTCTGTTTTGGATTGTAGCCAAGAACTAAGGCCCATTAGAAGCCCTGTATGGGTGGGAGCAAGGCTTCTTCACTGGTTGTCATTACTTGATGTAATCAGAGGGTGAACCAGCCATGTTGCAGGGAAGCCCCCAGAGATCAATGCTTGGATCTCCTCTTAGAGAGTTTTGTTCATTTCCTCTATAGAATAATCTTCCTGTTTCTTGCCAGGACACATGTATTCCTGGATGCCTGCTCCTGAGAGGGAGGTAGGGGGAGGGTCTGGGGGCCCTACTGTTCAGTATATGGGCCTCCATCTAATCCCCTGTTTTCAGCTTCATTCCAAATCCTTGACTTCTGAGCTGAAGCCTCTGCTTGATCTTCTCCAGAAAATAAACCTCCCATCTCATACAGAGGTGAGGGAATCTGAATGATGCCCAGTTTCCTGGGATGCCTGAGGGGGCTTGGAAGATCATAGATAGGTAAACACAGATCTTCAATAACTTCATGGTTTTCAGCAGCACATTTTACTCTGGTTTCCAGAGTACCCAGTGCTTCGGAGGCCTAGGTCTCTTCATCTGACGGAAGGACAAAACGTTTTGCTTTCCCATCTGTGTAGTTCTTCTGTAGGCACAAAGATTTTACCTCCTCTGTTCCTCTAGAGCAGTCACTCCTTAGCTGTCTGCTTCCTGGCTTCCCAAACCTATTGAAACAGATCCTCCACCACCTCCTTACTTTGTTGTTCTTCTGGACTCTGGTGATTGGTATTTTTATTCCTTTACTTTCACTTAGTGAGTGTGAGGATGAGAAGAGATTGAGATGTGTACTTGGTCCACCATGTTTGACCAGAGCCTAGTCAGCTCATCCTCTCCTTGATCTCTACTCAGTTTGTTTCTGACCCTGCTGGTGGGCAAGGACCCTAGTGGCCAGAATTAAGTGGACCTCAGTTTCAGGGACTCTCCCAATGCTCTGAGCCCTGAGAGCATCCAGGAGGGGAGCCTTGGAACAGGTCAGATTCCTCTGGTGAGCCTACATCTTCTCCCACTTGTGGAGCCTCAGTGCTCAGGTCTAAGGCCAAAACCATCTGGGGGAATATTTGCAGGTGAGCAGAAGAGCTTGGCGGGCAACCTCAGGATGTGTATTCCTCTCCATCAGTGGAATTTCTCCATATCCCTGACCCTACCCAGAGCCGGTGTCTGGATTTACTGAGGTTCAGGTTCTTTGTGCCTCAGCACAGAAATAATTCAGCAAAAGACAAAGTGATCCATGTACATACATTTTTTTTAAAATAGTGTTAGACTCAAGATGATGATTAAATTTATAGGCAGTGGAGGGTATTAATTGAGGGAATTCAAGAGAGGCTTCTTGGTCTTGGCATGGGTGGTGTTTATAAAGGTGTTTGTTTCTTGATCCTTTCATCTGTATTTTTATTTTTTTTCACTTTAATATTTTCCACAAAAATTTCTTCTTCTTTTTTTTTTAACTGAGTTGTGTGAATACTCCTGTGTGGTGAAGCAGCAGGTTAAGGATCTGGCATTGTCACAGCTGTCGCACAGGTCCTAGCCTGGGAACTTCCACATGCCACAAGTGCAGCCAAAAAAAAAAAAAAAAAAGCTGAGTTGTGTAGATTTAGAACAATGTTCAGGAGTTTGCTTATGCACTGTCACTTAAAGATCTGATGGATTATAAAGAACAGAAGGTATCATTTGTGCATTTTTGTTTGTTTGAAAGCTTTGCCACCTTTTGAGTTGATGACATGAAACCTCCTGTCTCTAACTAACCTTATTTGTCTGTCTAACATACAATATTGTAGACTTTATGATGTTGCGCCACTGATGCTGTCTTTGCCCATCTGCTTTGCTTTCTTGGGACTTGCCCCTTGAGAAATTCGGCCCCTAGACTGCCATTCAAATGCACTGAAACATAATTAAATACCTCAGCTTGTCTAAGAGATCTGTTTAATACATAGCTATTATATCAAATATTGAAGTACTCACCTCTCACTTTCATCTTTTCTCCATGCAGAACAAATACTGATATGTCATAGTATAATGTTAGTTTAAAAACAAACTGTAGTGTGGATGAACCATGAAAACACTGTGCTGGATAAAAGAAGCCAGACAGATAAGACCACACATTTTAAAATTCCATTTGTATGAAAAGACTAGAATAGGCAAATCCCAGGAGACAGAAAGTAGATTAGTGATTGCCAGGGGCTGGGAATGGGAAAACAAGGAGTAACTGCTGATGGGTTTGGGCTATCTTTCTGTGATGTTATAAACATTCCAGAATTAGATAGTGGTGAAGATTGTACAGCTTTTGAATGTGCCAAAAAATTTCCATATAGAAGGGTAAATGTTATGGTATATGAATTGTATCTCAATAAAGCGATTATGGAAACTCAGCCCTGAGCTAAGCACCATGTTAAAAAAAGAATCTTGTTAGGTATAGAGAGATGACTGGCTAAGGCACAAAGATGAAGTGAAAATTTATTTTCATAATAGCCTTTTGTACACTTAAAACTTTTGTACTGTGTACAAAAATATTATTTATGAAAAATAAACTTTAAAATGTCAGTATTATTCTTTTTTTATATATGTGGCAAGTTTTTAATACTAGAACAAATCCTGGCTGTCTTGAAGAAAAGTCTGTAGTCAGTATATTTCACATAATTTGAAAAGAGTGATTATCAACGAACCCGATATTTGAAAATATTGAAATGCCTTTAAAAGTTCTCGGCCATCCAAAGTTGTAGTTGAGGAGTTCCGGTTGTGGCACAGCAGAAACTAATCCAACTAGGAATCATGAGGTGGCAGGTTCGATCCCTGGCCTGGCTCAGTGGATTAAGGATCCAGCATTACTGTGAGCTGTGGTGCAGGTTGCAGACGTGGCTTGGATCTGGCATTTCTGGGGCTGTGGCGTAATCCAGCAGCTGTAGCTCCCATTAGATTAGACCCCGAGCCTGGGAACCTCTATATGCCACAGAGACCTTAAAAAGAAAAAAAAAAAAAAAAAGTGCATTTGAGAATTCTGATTAAACCTGACTTCTATTCTTTTGTGGATATTCTGTGTCTTTTCTCTGTGGAAGTATTTAGGATTCTCTGTGAGCTCAGATATTTCATTACAATATTTTTGTACTTTACTAATATTTTTTCTCCTGATTATCTCTGAAAACATTATGCCAAGACAAAATGAGCCAGGGATTCTCTGCAACAAATATCATTAAGAGATCACAAATAATAGCCATTTGGCTAGCTGTTGGCTCCAGCCCAACTCAGTATTTCTTATTTTTATCCTAATGTCCTATCATAGCAAACACTTGTTACCAAAGACTTGCCTTCAATAGGCACTTTATTCCAGGTGATCACATGCAATACCAAAGTAACTGTTTTACCACTGCATGCCTTAGACTACTAGTATCTTATTACCCACTAGTAATGAAGTCATCAATGCCTTTTGACCTACACCAAGTCAAATAATAAATCTTGAACTCCCACTGATGAGAGGTTTTATTTGTTTGTTTTCTAAAGACCTTTTGGGCTCAGCACTGTACCAAACAAGATTTTAGTAGAAGCAATAGAAACCACGCTAAGTGTTTTATGCTGAAAAGAAATTGGGTACATACAAAATCATTTGAAAGGCTGAAGGAGTGAACGTCAGAGATCCAAAGTTTTTAGTTTCAAGATTATACAACTGTAGCTCTGATACAGAAGTCAGAATACAAAGGGCAGCTGTTGCTGCTAACCTTTTCCAGAACTAGTTCTCCACCATGACTTTATATCTTTGAAACTGGTGAGTAGATGCCCGCATATAGATTCTATTTTCATAGATAATAGAGCATTTTGTGGTGCTGCTACAGCTAAAAGAGATGGTCTCTACCTTCTTTGCACGTTTTAAATCTTGTACATGAGAGACCTGATATGTATGTATTATATAATTATCTTAAAGATTAAAAAATTAAAACCTCTCATTTTGGTAGTTTTACTTAAATATTTATTGATTCTTGGTTGCCTATGTGTCTGTATACATAAATTATGTAGTTTTGGTAGCCAGAATTTATATACATTGCCTAAGTCAGTCCTGTTTGCCTGGCAGATAATGAATGTAAGTTCTGTTTATAGATGTTCTTGCTCTGATGGTTGTGGTGGGTGGGAAGAACATCGATATAAGGAGGGTGTACAAAACTAGTCTCTCCTTTATGGTTTATTGGTAATTTTTATGCTGGATTTTCCTGTTTTTTATGGCAGTTCGTGCCACTAGGTTCATTATCTCCTATAAACCTGGTGCCCATTCTGGTAATTTCTGGAATCAGACTTCTCACTTAATAAAAATGAACTTGAAGTTTTTATTCTGGGGAGAAACAGTTTTCAACTCCTCTGAAAATTGATTGTTATGTAGATTCTTTCACTTATAATGAATTACCCAGCCTATTGTCTTAAGTTTCAGCTCATCTCACAGGCCACATTATGTATTACCTGAGGTTATGCAGAGACTTCACAGGAAAAACTCACTTCAGTGACTCATCTCTTTCACCTGGATGAGAAGATCCACTTTTGTTTGTTTGTTTTGTTTTTTGTCTTTTCTAGGGCCGCACCCACAGCCTATGAAGGTTCCCAGGCTAGGAGCTGTAGCCCCAGGCCTACGCCGTAGCCATAGCAACACCAACACCAGATCCAAGCTGCATCTGCAACTTACATCACAGCTCACGGCAACACTGGATTCTTAACCCACTGAGCGAGACCAGGGGTCGAACCTGCAACCTTATGGTTCCTAGTCAAATTCATTAACCACTGATCCATGATGGGAACTCCAATCCACTTTTAATCAGAGGGGTTTTGTTGGCAATCTGAGCCTATCTCCATGACTATAAACATTCTTTGCTAGTCCTCAAAAATTTGTTTGTTACACCCCTCTAAAGTTTATAGCAGTACTGTGGTTTTAAGGTTTATTTCTATTTTTATATTTCTTCTGTGATTTGAGTGAAATTTGGGGAGGGTAGAAAGGTAAATGATATGTTCAATTACCCTTTGTGAGCCAGACCTATTAGCCTTAGGTTTATGACAAACTGATTTCTACTTTTCTGGCTGCTTCAAAAACTAATCGGGATTTACAGGTTCTCCCTCAATTCAGATAATACAATTCAGTTTTTTTCATTTCTCTTATTTTAATTTCCCAAAGCACCCATCTCTTTATTTCCATATTTCTTTGATTTGTTTACAATCATTATGAACTACGACTTTTCTAGTTTTCTTATCCTTGATTATTAATTATATTAAATCCTACAATTTCATTATCAATAGTTATTTACAATTAATTATAATCTTTCATTTTTATGCCTTTTTTTTTGTGTGTGTGTGCGTGTTGCATGACTTCCTATATCTTGGACATTTTCCTATTTTCCTGGAGTAATTTTGAAGATAGGTTACTTTGTCATTTACTTCTAAAAATTTTTATTTAATGAGAGAGGGTATTTTCATAAAATCCAGATTCTAAATGAAGAATCACAGACTCAAAGAATTCAAGTTGATTTTTTTTTTTCTTTTTAGGGCCACACTGGCAGCATATGGAAGTGCCTAGGCAAGGGGTTGAATCAGAGCTGCAGCTGTTGGTCTACACCACAGCCACAAAAACACTGGATCCTTACCCCACTGAGCCAGGCCAGGGATTGAACCTACATCCTCATGGGTGCTACTCAGGTTCGTCACTGCTGAGCTTCAACCGAAACTCCTCAAGTTGGCTTTTTAAAGACACAGAAATTCACTGGTAAAGTTTTGCCTAAAATTCAGGTCTCCCGACTCTTTGTTTACTGTCTTTTGTTTATCTGTTTCTTTCTTTTTCCTGTAGCAAGTGTCCACAGCAACAATATGCTGCTTACATCACTGCCTTTGTAGGACTAGTTTGAAGGGCCATTTCTAAATATATATCTGCTTTTTATAATTATTATTGATGATGCTTGTACAATCACATTCAGCTTACATAGTTGAACAGAATTGTGAATATTAAGCGTATTCTTTGGCAAAAAACTCCATTAAGGCCACTTACAGTTGCAGCTATCAGGAAATAGTTGTTCTTATAATATGTGTAGTAAAGCATGTGTACCTCAAATTTTAATGTAGAACCAAAAAAAGAAACATGATGGATTATAATAAAAATATCTTAACAAGAAGATGGCAGATCATTACAACATATAAATTTTTTTGAGTTAAGAATGCCAATGGTAATTTATCATGTGTGCCTTCAAGATGTACAAAAATTTATAGGAAATTATATAATAGCAGTTTATAAGTAATGAAAACTATTTATATGACATAAAAATAATAGTAATGCACTCATGATTATAGATGCAATAATAATCAAAAAAATACTAGCAAAACTGAATTCAGTAACATATTCACCATGATGAGAAATTTATACCAGTGATGCATGGGTTGGTTCAACATATGAAAATCAATCAATGTATTTTTGTACCATATTGATAAAATAAAGTACAGAAACACAAGATCATCTCAACAGACACAGATGATAATAAAACTCAAAGCTCTTTTATAATAAAAATAATCAACAACCTAGAAACAGAAAGGAAGTTCCTATACCTGATAAAGAGCATCTGTGAAAGCCCATCAGCTAATACAGCTAAATAGTAAAAGACTCCAGAGAGTGTTAAATGTGGCAGCATAGGAAGTTACTGAATTTACTTTCTTCCACAAACACAATAAATCTACAGCTACATCCAGACTGATTCCTTCTTTTTTTTTTTGGACTAATTCCTTCTTAAAGGGACCTAAAAACTGGATGAACAGAGCCTACACAACATAGATTAAAATGACAATATTAAGATGAGGAGAAGAAGAAATGTGGTCCCATCAAGGAAGAAAAAAACCCAAACCTGAGCCATGGTGATCCACAATTAGGAGAGATCACAAAGGTGCAGATCTTTCCCTAAGGAACAAAGGCTTTGAGCTCCCTATCAGGCATCCCAACCCTCAGAGCCTTCATCAAAGAGGTGAGCCTCCAAACACCTAGCTTTTAAAACCAGCAGAGAACACATCCAGAAAACTATAGAACCAGAGATAATGAAAAACATGCTTTAGAGGGCCCACATGCAGGCTCACTTAACCCCAAAACCAGTACAAAAACACCAGATTAAAAAGTGCATGGACCGTAGGTGACGGGGACCCAGTTAGTAATCTTGACGTATTTACTAGAGAAGCAAAAACCAGTTGGGACATTCCCTGAGTACTGAGACGCAAATAGGAGACATTTTGCTAAACTGTAAGCACTAGGGGAAAAATCCCATTAAGAGCCCTACCCAGCCCTGTTCCTTGGCTGGCCTCACAGCTGGCTAGGGAATAGCTTCATCCACCAGTGCTCTGCAGCAGTCATGACACCACCACAGCAGGAGGGTGCATGCAGCCCACCTAGGGGACACTTCTAGAGGATTTGGCTCTGGTAGCCAGGTGGGATTGCTTTTCTGAGTCCAAAAGGACATCTCCTACATGAGGCCACTCTTTGAGTACTGAAAGAGGTAGTTGATTTACCTAGTACAAAGAAATAAACACAGAGAATTAGGCAAAATGAGGAAACAGAGGAATATGTTCCAGTTGAAAGAACAAGGCAAAACCTTAGCAAAAGAACCCAACAAAATGGAGATAGCAATCTACTTGACAGAGAGTTCAAAGTAATGGGCATGGAGATACTCACAAAACTCATGAGGGGAATGGATGAACAAAGTGAGATTTTCAACAGGAGATAGAAAATATAAGAAAGTACCTAATAGAAGTTATAATTGAACTGAAAAATACACTAGAGGAGGCCGACAGCAAACAGAATGAAGTGGAAGAGTGTATCAGTGAACTGGAAGACAAAGCAATGGACTCTACCGTACAGAGTTGCAAAATGAAAAAAGAATTTTAAAAAGTGACGATAGCTTAAGGAACTTCTGAGACAACATCAAGCAAAATAACATTGCCATTATAGGGGTCCCTGAAGTAGAAGAGAGAAAAAGGGTCAGTATGGCAATTCCTCAGAAATTAAAAAAAGAACTATTATATGACCCTGCTAGGCCATTTCTTGGTATTTAATCAAAAACTTAAAAATACTTATTCAAAAAGATGTGCAATCCCATGTTCATTGCAGCATTATTTATAATAGCCAAGATATGGAGCAACTTAAGTGTCCATTGATTGATAAATGTATAAAGAAATTGTAGTATACAGTTGACCCTTGAACAAAATGGGTTTGAACTCTGCATGTTCACTTATACTTGAATTTTTTTTCAGTAAATGTAGTACCTGTAGTTTCTTTTTACAGATCATTAAATTAGCTAAGTGTGGGGAAAAGTTTTTGTGTTTGATTAGAGATCACAACTTGTGGATTCAAATGATCTAAAGTTTCAATCCTGATGCTATCAAAACTGTTTCTGCTTCCTGCCCTTGGGTGAGTCACTTACCCACTTCCCTGTTTTTGATGAGAGATAGCAGTGCTCAGATTTTGACTACGTGGCGGGTCAATGCCCCTAATTTCTGAGTTGTTCAGAGGTTAGCAGTAGATATATACAATGGAATACTATTCAGCCACAAAAAAGAACATATTCCTTCCATTTGCATTAATAAGGATGGGCCTTGAGAGTATTATATATATATATAATAAGTGAAATGAGTCAAACAGAGAAAGACAAAGGCCATATAATTTCACTAATATGTGGATTCTAAAAAGACAAAACAGTACAAATGAACACAGAAAATAAAACAAAAACAAACTTAGAGATAGAGAGAACAGATTATTCGTTAGAGAGGAAGGGGATGGGGTGAAATGGGTGAAGGAGGTCAAGTGTATGGCGATGAATGGTAACTATAGACTCTGGTGGTGATCACTTTGTAGTGTACACAGTTGTCAAATTATAATGCTGTACACCTCTATATATATAATATATGTAAGTTTTCTCAAAAATCTATAAGTTTATCCTCCTATGATCAGAAGACAAGGAAGTCAGCTCTCCTACATTTGTTCAATTGCACACTGGATATTCTAGCAAGGGCAGTTAGGTGAGAGAAAAAAAAAAAAAAAAGGCAACCAGAAAAGGGAGGAGAAAGTTTAACGTCATTTCCTGAAAATTGCACATATTTTTTTCTAACATTGCATTAGTTGGAATTTAATTACATAATTGCACATAACTTCAAGTTAAAGAATGCAGTCTTTATTCTTAGAAAGCTTGTGCCTAGTTAAAGTTTATTTTTGAAGAAGAAGGTGATAAAAGGTATTGGGAGATGATTGTCAGTCTCTTCCACAATTATTAAATGCACATCAAAAAAAGGAATCAGCTATTTTCCATCCTTCCTTCTTTCTTTTCTCTCTTTTCTTTCTTTCTCTTTCTTTTCTTTCTTTCTTTTTCTTTCTCTCTTTATTTCCTTCCTTCTTTCTTCCTTTCCCCTTCCCCTTCCTCCCTCCCTTATTTCCTTACCTTTTTTCTTTTCATATTTAAAATTTTTTTAACACATGAATTGCAAAGTTTAAACAAGTCTAAATGTAATATAATCCCCTGGATTGGCCCTTGGAACAGAAAAAGGATATTAGTGGAAAAACTAGTACAATTTGAATTTTACTTAATTGTATTACTAATGCTATTGTACTATTGTTAATTTTTTAGTTTTATAAATTTCCAGGGTTATGCATGATATTGACATTAAATGGAAGCTATGTGAAGAATACAAAGCAACTGGAGTTCTCTTGTGGCACAGCAGGTTAAGAATCTGGCATTGTCACTTCAGTGACTTGGGTCGCTGCTGTGGCTCAGGTTTGATCCCTGGCCTGGGAACTTCCCACATGCCATGCGTGTGACCAAGAAAATAAAGAGTATAAAGAAATTCAGTACTATCTTTGTACACTTCAATAAATCTAAAATTAATCCAAAACTGAAAGTTAAAAAAATGATTGCTAATAGGCAATGGCCAAGGGTTTGGAAAATAAATATTTTGATTGGAGAAATAACAGCTCTGAAAGCAAGTGGGGAGCATTAAGGATCAGATGCCACCTTTCCATGCCGAGAAAAGGAGGGGCTTTCATTTGAGACGCCTGCAGGGCAATTTTCCATTTTATACAGAGAGGTACAAGAATGATCATTGGAAGGGAAAAGGGTTTTCTAAGTATTAAAATTTCAGAAAGTTTCTTTGGCACAATAGAAAAGTTTGAGTGGGCAGTGGTAGTTTGGGTTAGGGAACTAAAGGTTCAGAGATTGAAGGTTCAGAGAAATTGCATTTTTAGCAGTGATGAGGAACAGAGAAAGATGAGGTTACAGTAACGTTAGGGTGGAAAGTCCTGAGGCATTAGAGGTTGCCCAGGTTTTGAGGAATCTGACTAGTCATGTTCTTAGTCCTTGTCATTTGCACATGTCCTTTCTTTGGTCTAGAAACTGTCTTTTTTTCCTCCCTTTCCCAGTTTAGACGCTATATCTGGATTTAAATGTAACTTTCTGCAGGAAGACTTCTCTTCTCCTAGCATGGGTACTTTTTCCCCTGGCAGCACTTTTCACAATAGCAATTGCTCACTTTTTTTGCTTGTATCTTCAACTATACCTTAATATCTGGCAGGGAAAAGATAACTCTCTTGCTGAAGATTTAGCCACTATGTAATATTTCCATAAATTGTACAACATAAGTACTTAATAATTTTTCAAATTTAGTGTTACAAAATTTTTTTTTTTGTCTTTTTGCTATCACTTTGGGCCGCTCCCAGGGCATATGGAGGTTCCCAGGCTAGGGGTCTAATCGGAGCTGTAGCCACCGGCCTACACCAGAGCCACAGCAACGCGGGATCCGAGCCGCGTCTGCGACCTACACCACAGCTCACGGCAACGCCAGATCGTTAACCCACTTAGCAAGGGCAGGGACCGAACCCGCAACCTCATGGTTCCTAGTCGGATTCGCTAACCACTGCGCCACGACGGGAACTCCTAGTGTTAATAAAATTTAATTCATTCACAAAAGATTTCAACACTTTTATTGGCGGAATAAATGAGTGAATTGAATCAGTTTCATCCAAATTTTTCTCTACCCTTGAAATATAAACATTTAAAAAGAACGAATATTGCTCAGATTTTCAGTGTTTTTTAAAAAATAAACCTGTATGTGAACAAACATGGTGTTTGAAATGGTCGCGAGGACTGACAAATCCAATTGTACATACTTTTCTCATGTTTATACAGATTTAAACATTCACCTCAAAAAATAAATTCCCGAAGTGTATGAAAAGCACTATTCCACATTCATGGGGACACACATCCTGCCGTCTTATCAGAAACAAAAATTGGCTTCCCCCAGATTTGGACTGAAGGCTGAGCCTAAGAGGTTTGCGGACGGAGGGTCTTGGAGACCTCTGGGCTCCGGCTCCGTAATGCGCGGCTTCGCTGGGCTCCGTCTAGGCTTCCATCCGGCTCCGTCCGGCTCCGTTCGGCTCCTCCTCCCGAAGCGAGAGTGGAGGCTAGTCCAGCGCATGCGCTCTCAGGTTGAGCTGATCTTAGGGCTGCTCTCTGGCTTGAGTTTTCACTTCCTTCTCTTCAGAGCTGTATCCGGGTCGTTGCTTTCCCTATTGTCTTAGACAACCGGCCTCGGATTGTGCAAATTCTGGGTCTTTTGTTGCAGGCTAATAAAGTTTTTCTTTATTTTTTTTTTCCTAAGAGTTTTGTCGGGGGAAATTAACCCCCCAGGGCTGCCGGGTTGGCCGCGCTGCCTGGGCCGGAGGGCGCCTCTGGCCGGGGAGAGCCAAGGGAAGCCACCAGAGCTGCCGGGGCCGGTTCTCTGAGCACTAGGGGCCGGGGGGGCGGGAGGGGAACCACGGGGGGGAGCACTTAGGGCGCCCTGGTTTGTCCGCGGCGCCGCCTGTTTTTAAATAGCATCTTTCAGACTTGTTTCCGCGGTCTCAGTCCTCGACCTCGGCGCTACCTGGGCTCTCTAAGCCTCTCCCTAGGTCTCCTTCAAACGACCACCTCGGATTCCTTAGTAAGTGTGTCAGAGGCGTCCGCGGGCAGACAGATCCATTTCAGTCCTTGCAGAAGTCAGGGCCGGCGGGTGTAGGGCAGGGGTGGGAGGATCCTGGGGGAAGTCGGATCTTTCCTGGACGTTCCCCCTCCACGGTCCTTGAGAATGAACATTGCCTTTTATATTCCCTGCGCTTTGCATTTTCTTCATACTGACTGTTAAGATGTCTAAGTGAGAGATTACGAGCGAATCTCGGAAACAAGATTTTTAAAGAGGGTCAGTTTCAATCTTGGTCGGCCTGGGTTCGCATTTGCTGCACCTGAGGGGCTGGTGCTGCCAGTGTGGCTGCCTGACCCTCCCCAGGCCAACCTTCCCATCTCACCTTTTGCTGAGAATTGAATTAAGGCAAAGGTTTGCACCACCTGCAGGAGGTTATCTGAGCCTTCCCTCAGCACCACAGCTTTACCCTGTGCTTGGTGTGATTGTGAATGACGATGACGATGTGATGTTTTTTTTCTTAACAGTGGATCGCAGCTCCAAGAGGAGGCAGGTGAAGCCTTTGGCAGCTTCTCTCCTAGAAGCTCTCGATTATGATAGTTCAGATGACAGTGATTTTAAAGTTGGAGATGCTTCAGGTAAATGTTTCCTTCTTGCTTCCCTTTCCCCAGCTTTCTGGAGTTGAGCTGATTTTCAGACCTTTTTTTAAAAATAATCGATTTTGTTTAAAATGTCAATATAAAGTTAAAGCATTTAAACCTTATTTTGTCCATTTGGTTTCCCACATCTCCCTAAGATCTTATCACTAAATAATATCACTGCTTCTGTTTTAGTTGATAGCTTAGATAATTATTAGGCAGAGAAGGACTTATTCCAAAGATGCAATAATATGTAAATCAGCTATACCTCTATAAAAAACAAAACGATAGAAAAATGGAAAGGCGTTTTTTCTCTTCTTTAAAAATATGTTTGTGCTTATTTTATGGACAGAGGAAAAGAAAATCTAGAGATACCCTGAAATAGAGTAACATCCTGAGCATAATATGAGCTGTAAACAGCTTGGGAGCAGATTCTTCTCTTTTCAGATCACGTGGCACCCTCTGAGGGGGAGTTTTGCCTTTTCTTTTAGCTCCCTTAAGAGAATAAAATGGACTAAATAAAAAGTTGTACTTTGGTAAGTGCTGGACATTGTGGATTGGGCCTTTCAAAAATCGGAGGTACAAAGCATGTGTGCTTGCTCATTATATTTTGTGATTTTAAAAACAATAAACCTTAAGTCATATTCACATTGTGCAAAATTGAAAAACATAGAAAAGTATGGTTTTCCTTTTATCTTCTGTTCTCTAACACATATATGTACATATTGATTGCAGGAATATGAGAAATACATATTACATTTAAATATTTTATGTAAAAAATGTGAATAAATACATGAACAATAAAAATTATTTAATTCTGCCCCTTGGGTGGAAATTTAACTAAAGTGAGAAATTAAAGCCCTTTCAATTTTATCCCTTTAACAGTTTTTTTAAATACTCTTCCAGAGAATTTTCAGTGCTTGGTCTTATCTCCTTTCCTCTGATTTTTCTTTCTTTTTTTTC
Source organism: Phacochoerus africanus (assembly GCF_016906955.1). Lineage (NCBI taxonomy): Eukaryota > Metazoa > Chordata > Mammalia > Artiodactyla > Suidae > Phacochoerus > Phacochoerus africanus. Next base: position 79,978,158 of record NC_062554.1, read on the forward strand.
CTGCTAAGTATGGTAGGAAGGTGAAATTTGGTTGTGTTGTGTTACTGTTTTGCTTTTAATGGCATCAACAAGCAAAATTTGCATTGTAATTTACTGAGACAGTTTGTTTCCATAATCTTATTTAATCTTATTTAATTTTTTATAATAACTCTGTGGAGAAGACACTGTTTTACAGATAACAGAATTTAAAAGAACTTGCATGAGGCCACTTAGGCCCACATGTGTCTAGTCCAGTTCTTTTGGCTTCTTCCAGCATTTATAATCTTTTCACTGCTTAGATCCTAAAAGTAGATAGATGTAATTTTAAATTGTAACTACTCACTTCCTTTATCAAGGTGACTAATTGAGGTTGCTCCCAGCAATCAAAAGTTGATAAGCTTATCTTTATTAATTCTTTTAAACCTTTACTTCTCAGCTCTGTCATCTCTCATTTCATTTACTGTTGTTTGGTAATTCCAGAGAAGGGAAAAGAGGTAAAATCCAAACCAATTTTAGTGCTCTTGGTGAAAATATTGGCAGAAAAGAATATTCTTGGCTGGAATGTAGCTTTGGTTTGTCATGGTTGAGATTGTAAACTAACAAAAATAGTTGGGTGTCAGAATTTATGACTTATTTGAATATCATTATGGGAAAAACTCCAAAGCTTAATTTTTTTTACATATTCCAGAGTTATTATTGTGACAGTAAATCCTGACTTTGTAGATCATTTTTCTTTTTTTTTATTGCGATATATCACTTCTCTTTACAAGGGTTAAAACAATATAATGATACAAATTACTTTCTCAAAATAATTTTTGGTATCAAACCAAGTAGAGATTTCTGGCCTTGTTAAATCTTAATCAGAGTTGATGGGAATTGCCTGTTATTTGTGACAAGTGATAGAATCAGTCTTGTTGATAATTTCTTTTTTTTAAATCTAAAAGCACTCAAAAATGTATTCTGTCTGTTAACTAATCTGCTATACTTGTAATTTACTTCCCTGGCCCCAAAGGATACAAATTTATTTGTGTATTTTTTGGTATGTTATCATAACTGAGTTTGGTAGAAAATGATTTTGTTTGAAATAGTTAATAGTCAGTAGAAATTGAGTCATATTTTCCACTCTTGGTTAAGGTGCATTATTGTGTCCCATAGCTGAGATGTTGGCTTACTGTAGATTACCAATGTTTGAATCTTTTCTGTGTGTGAGATTGTTGGACTCTTCCAGGAGATAAGACATTAAATTTATTATTGTTTCTTTTTTAAATTTTAGTATAATTGATTTACAATGTTCTGTCAATTTCTGCTGTACAGCAAAGTGATGCATTTATACATATGTGTATGTATATTCTTTTTTTTTCACATTATCCTCCATCATGTTCCATCACAAGTGACTAGATATAGTTTCTTGTGCTATACAGCAGGATCTCTTTGCTTATCCACTCCAAATGCAATAGTTTGCATCTACTAACTCGAAACTCCCAGTCTATACCACTCCCTCCCTGTCCATCCTGGCAACCACATATCTGTTCTCCATGTCCGTGAATATGTTTCTTTTCTGTAGATAGGTTCATTTATGCCATATATTCGATTCCAGATATGTGATATCATATGGTATTTGTCTCTCTTTCTGACTTCACTTAGAGTGAGAGTCTCTAGTTCTATCCATGTTGCTGCAAATGGCATTATTTTGTTCTTTTTTATGTCTGAGTAGCATTCCACTGTATACATGTACCACATTTTCTTAATCCATTCATCTGTTGTTGGACATATCAGTTCTTTCCATGTATTGGCTATTGTGAATAATGCTTCAGTGAATTTAGGGGTGCATGTGTCTTTTTCAGTGAAAGCTGTGCCAAGATATATGTCCAGGAGTGGAATTGCTGGATCATATGATAGTTCTGTATTTAGTTTTCTGAGATACCTCCATACTGTTTTCCATAGAGGTTGTACCAATTTACATTCCCAGTGACAGTATAGGAGGGTTCCCTTTTCTCACACCCTTTTCAGCATTTATTTGTAGACTTACTAACAATGGCCATTCTGACTGGTGTGAGGTGTGGTACCTCATTGCAGTTTTGATTTGTATTTCTGACAATTAGTGATGTTGAGCATTTTTTCATGTGCCTGTTGGCCATCCTTATGTCTTCTTTGGAGAAATGTCTATTCAGGTCTTCTTCCCATTTTTCAATTGGGATGCTTGTTTTTATGCTGTTGAGTCGTATGTGTTGTTTGTATATTTTGGAAATTAGGCCCTGTTGGTAGCACTGTTTTTCAAACATGGTGAAGTTGTGGAATCCCAACTCTATTTTGTAATAGGAGATTAAACAGAAGTTGGAGAAATAATAACATCTTTCTGATCATAGTTTCTTTCCAGACAATCTCTAGAAATGACTAAATCAATGAACAACTGACTTCCTTGTAACTTAATGTTAAAATAATTAGATTGGTTGACCTCAATTTTCAACTGGATTCTATGTGTCAGTTTCTTATGATTTTCATTTTGACATCTGAAGTTCTGACTACAAAATTTCATATTTCTGTTTAGCTTTAAGTATAAACATAGACATTTCTGTAAGCTTATTTATTGCCCTTTCAGATAGACATAATTTTATTTATGTGTTTCTCAGATAAAGTAGAGATTACTTAAGAGGTGATAAAATTATGCTCAAAAATGACTTGCTAGTAAGGTTGGCAAATGATTATCAATAGTTAGTAATTCTCAGATTCTGCCTTTAGATAATTATGAACTGAAAATTGATCATCTTTTATTTTATCTCATGTGAAAGTAGAGCTAAATTTCTCATTTTTGATTGAGGACAGTCAATAAATACCTTTTAAAATTAATCCTAAAAATAGTGTATAAGTGTATTAGAGTAACCACCAGAAGAACCATATGTAGAAAAGTTAGCCGGAACCATGTGAAATTATCATTATTACCAAATATTTTATAGGTCTAAGTTGATTATTGGCAATTTCATAGTTTGGCCTAGTTAAAGCAGTTATATTTGAGACTTGGACTTAGAATTGGGCATGGGATAGGAGACAGTTAAGGTAGAATCAATTACATTTAGCAACCTTCTGCATAACTAGAATGTTTTTGAAAATAAGTGCATACATTACTTTTATTAAATAAGACAAAATAGCAATGCTTTATCTCCCTATGCCCTAGCCAGTATATCTTGAGCCATAGTTAGTTTAGTTGGTACAAATTGCCAGAAAACAATTTAATAGGAAGAGTTAGGCTGAGACTTTGCTTTGGTAGTATTTTGTTCTTAATTCTGATTTTGGTTAGGTGAAACAAGATATATAATCATTGACCAAATGTAGTTTCATTTAAAAGTATTTTTGTTGGATGCTTTGGTGAATTCACAAAGGAATAGTGATAATATTGGAATAATTAAATAAAATAGGGGGTAGCTGTAATAAGGCATGATTGATCATTTGTGTAGTTCAAGTCTTTCAAAGGAGATGGGACTGCTTTAGACTGGATTGATTTTGGAGTCCCCGTCCTGGCTCAGTGGCTAACGAATGTGACTAGCATCCATGAGAATGCAGATTCGATCCCCGGCCTCACTCAGTGGGTTAAGGCTCTGGCATTGTGGTGATCTGTTGTGTAGGTTGCAGACGCAGCTCAGACCCAACAATGCTGTGGTTCTTGGATTCCGCATTACTGTGACTGTAGTGTAGGCCAGGGGCTACAGCTCTGATTAGACTCCTAGCCTGGGTACCTTCATATGCTGCAGGTGTAGCCATAAAAAGACAAAAAAGTAAAAAAAAAAAAAATAGACCGGCTTGATTTTGAAACATTAGACCAATTGATTGAGGAGATGAGAGTTGAACCAGGACCTGAAAGAGATGCAACTTAGGCGGGGGGAAAAACCTTAGATGTTAAAAGAATGGAGGCTGGAAAATGTCAATTATATTTGGGGATCAGGATTTAGCAAAAGAGTAGTAAAAGAGATGAGCCTGGGAAAGTAGAATGAGGTCAAATTGAGATTTTGCTAGATCAAGGTTTCTCCATCTCAGCACTGTTGCTGTTTTGTGTTGGTTAATTCTTTATTATGGATGCTTGTCCTTTATATTGTAGGATGTTTAGCAGCATCCCTGTCTTGTACTTATTAAATGCCAGTAGCATCTTCCCTACCTAACCCCTACCCTCTACCCTGCCATTTTGTGACAACCATTGTCTCTAGATATTGTTAAATGTCCTCTGTGGGACAAAATTGTCCCTCTTTGGGAACCACTGGTCTAGATTTACCCAGAGAATGTTAAATGACACAGTTGGAACTAGAGTCATAAGTAGAGGATGAGGTGTGTTGACTGATTGGCTTTTTAAAAAGAGACATACTGAATTAGTTAAAAATGTCCCCAGGGTGATAACTAAATAATTAGTAGATTGGTGATCTGTCTATTATCAGTTATGTACATTAATAATACTAATGGCTGTTGCACTAGATCAGTGAACAAAATAGTTAAATAAGGTCGATGAACAAAGATGATTCTTTATATTGCAAAGCTAACATAAAACTGAATTAAATCATACTGATTTTATTATTTAATACTTATCAAGGGGGAAACAATTTAATATTGTGAAGGGATTCTTGAAGATTGGTTTTTGATTTCTGTAACTGTTAGTTGAAGTAGCTTTTGCTTGCAGAGATTTTGATTGTGTTGAGAAAGGTTACCTTTTATTTAACTGAATAGGAAGAAGAGATTTTAAAGATTTTTTTTTCTAATGTAAAACTTATATTGTAGATTTGTAATTAACTGTTCTTATGCCTAAGATAGATGTATTTGAAGTATCTGGTCTATCTCTCTAGTCTATTTTTTTTTTTTTTAATGGATGTAAGAGTGATGGATTTGGAACATTGTTTGAATTTGTAGGGATAGAAAATTTTTCATTACAGCTTACAGAAATGCAATTATAGAGAGCCAAGGACTCTGATTTTCTCAGTGTCTTTATTACTAAGTAATGCTTATAACTAAATATTGTTTATCTTCATCCCTCAAGTGCACATGTACTAAAAAGAAGTCATGACTAATCAGTTGAAGAAGTTATTTTTCAGAAGTCAAATAAAGATAAAATTTGATATTTTCCTGGTTCCTGCAGTTGGAGTGTGGATAATGTGTTATATTTGAAGGATGAAGGGTTGGGTAAGCTACTAGGATTTAGATTTATGGAAAAAATCTTATATTCTTTTAATGCTAATAGTGTTAACAAATATAAATCATTTAAATCTTTTAAGATTTTGCTTTCTATTCAACTATGACAACAAAACAGAAAGAGAATCAAGAGTACCAGTTTCCCTGTATTTTTAAAAATAATTAATTTGCATTGGCAACAGCAACCAAAACAAAATTGCAGAAATTCCTGAAAGTCTGTAAAATTTCCAGTTAATAGCAAAGTTGGATTGGTCTCAGTTTTGATCAGGAACCCATATTTGTGTCTCAGTGGATCTTTTTTTTGTATCTACCGTTAATGTTTTTATTGGTAAAAATTATTAATAGTACTTTTCAGTTACTTAAGAAAAAAATTCTACAAGATGAATCCAGAAAAGTACCTGTTCTCCATCTCTCAGCTCCCTTAATTATAGCATTGCTTGTGCAATGTTCAATTTTCTTTACTCAGTGTGCTCAGAGATCTATCTTTGTCTTAGACGTGTTTGGTCAGCTCTGCTTATTATTTATTATATCCTTATCTAAAAATATATAGAAATTACTATTTTGTATCAGAGCTATTTTCTTGGTAGGTTGGGCTTAATTACCGTGAGTGGTATAAAAAAATTATTTTTTCCCTAATCATTTGTAGAGCTGTTGGACTGAAAATACATCCTCTATTTGTAAATGATATTGGGTTCACACTCTTTGAAATCCAAGAAACTCACAAATCCAAAAGTGTTTTCTAAGATTGGTGTGAACTTATATGATGGTAAAACCTGACCAGAACTGATAGGAGTTTATCTGTAGTATTTACTTACCATACTTGAAAATATGCATACTTTTCATGGAAGAAGTAATATATTTGGTTACAAGATAGTACCATAGAATTCACTGGAGGTGTTAGTGTAGTATATTATGCACACACCATGCTGCCGTTCTAAAGTCAGAGAAAAATCTAAATTCTGAAACACATGTGGCTCCAAGTTTCAGATAAGGGGTTGTGGGTATACATGATACTGCTCTTGTGTCCTGTGCAAGATTGTTCAGGATGAGATTTTTTTCACAATGGTCATGCGTAAGATGTGGGTGCCTGTATGATAATCTTGAGATTGATTGATTTTATAGGTTCAATCAACATCCACTAAATGTTAGTCTTTATTTTTCATGTGATGTAACTTGCAAGATTTTTTTTTTTTTTTTTCAATCAGGCATTCGTAAAGGCTTTCTGAGGTTATTTAGAAACTGGATACTAATTACAGGCAACTTTCTTTACTTTTAACGCCTGGATAATTACAGAGGCTGTAACACTGGTTGAGTTAACAGAAATTAAAATGGTGTGTAATCATGAATTTTTTCGCCATTTTATTATTACCCTTTTCTTGGTTATAGGTATAAAAATCACCTTACAGATTTTACTATTGATGTTGGCCACGATCTGACTATGACTGGTTTGCTTCTACTTCTTCCTGTTCCCTTTCCTTTTAACTCTTTCTGCACATATTTTAGATTTTTATTTATTTGCTTATGTGTAAGAGGATTAGAATGTTACTGCGTAGTGTTGGTCTAAGAGGGCCTGAATTGCCCTTGTTTGGATTGGAAGGCACTTGCTAGAAAACTTAGGGTCCAGCATAAACTCTTTAATATCCTCAGCCTATCTTTTTAGTGACCTCTGTGCTTTCTTATTTCCAGGATGGGTTAGTTTTTAAAAAAAATTTATCAGTTTATTTCATTCTAGGGGCTGTAGTAGTTACTGCCTAGAATTTTTGGAAATTTAGATGGCTCTTTTTATTGATATGAACAGTATCCTAATCATCAGAAACTTCCATTTTCTGTGCCATTGCTATTGTCTGTTTTTTACTTGTGTACTTGTGCTCTGAAAATTGAATGGTATTATAGGGATGTGGTACATGTTAACTATCATATAGACCTATGTTCATTTTTGCAGGGTAAAGAGTGAGGTCAATGAAACTAAGGTTTTTGGGTCAAATTTTTCTCGTTCTGAGTGTAACTCAGTGCTTGTAGGTCCATGTAATTTATGAAAGGAAGTTGTAAGAGAAGAAGAATTTGGTCCATATTATAGTACCATAAAGTTAAAATCAAGTCTTCAATTTAAAAAGAAGCACATTTACTTTTAGAAAAAAATTGCCTCTAGGGCACTAGATAGAGTGTGAGCTTTATGACATAAAATAGTGGTCCTTGTTTTAAAGTACATTTTGAGTTACAGTTACATATATTCATCTTCATTAGTGCTATATTGAACTAAAACCATTATACCAACTTCATTGAATTATTATTTAATCAGGTTGGGAATGTCTATCATTCTTTGACTTAAATTTGTTTATATTGTTTTTCAAGTTATTCACAAATTTTGGTGGTTTCATTTGTGTCAGCGTTGTGTGTGTGTGTGTGTATGTATATACATATGTGTGGTTTTTTTTTCTCATATTTTCAACAGATTCTGAAGGGAGTGGTAATGGAAGTGAAGATCCTTCAAAGGACAGTGGAGAAGGTTCCTGTAGTGATTCTGAAGAAAATATTTTAGAGGAAGAACTGAATGAAGATATTAAAGTAAAGGAAGAACAACTTAAAAATTCTGCAGAGGAAGAAATTCTGTCATCAGAAAAACAATTAATTAAAGTGGAAAAAAAGGAGGAAGAAGAGAATGGAGAAAGACCTAGAAAGAAAAAGGAAAAAGAGAAGGAAAAAGAAAAGGAAAAAGAGAAGGAGAAAGAAAAAGATAAAGAGAAGGAGAGAGAGAAGGATAAAGAAAAGGCAACAGTATCTGATAATGTGGCTACTTCTGCTGCTTCCACCACACCAGCCACAAGTCCTCCTGGTGTTAATACATCTCCTTCAGTCCCCACCACAGCTACTACAGAGGAACAAGTCAGTGAGCCAAAAAAGTGGAACCTTCGTCGAAACAGACCACTTTTGGATTTTGTGTCCATGGAAGAGTTGAATGACATGGATGACTATGACAGTGAAGATGACAATGATTGGCGACCCACTGTAGTAAAAAGAAAGGGAAGGTCTGCATCTCAGAAGGAAGGAAGTGATGGAGACAATGAGGATGATGAAGATGAAGGAAGTGGGAGTGATGAGGATGAGAATGATGAAGGCAATGATGAAGATCATAGCAGCCCTGCCAGTGAAGGGGGTTGCAAGAAGAAGAAGAGTAAAGTTCTTAGCAGAAACAGTGCTGATGATGAGGAACTGACCAATGATAGCCTGACACTATCTCAGAGCAAGAGTAATGAGGTAGATCAACCCAATTTTTATGATATCTGTCTGTCTGGGGAAAAGGGAATTCTCTAAACCATTCTACTCATTAGATTAAGTGGCTTCCATGAAATCCTGTGTATAGAGAGCTATGGGAGTGAATGAGCACCCTAACTATAACATTTATTCATTTGGTCAACCAGCCTTTATTGAGTATCTGCTCTTTGTCACCGTCCTCAAGGAGCTCACAATCACCGTCCTCAAGGAGCTCACAGTCTGTATACTTAGAGAAATATTTCTATGTCCATACTCTTGGGAAATGGGAGCGTTTTCCTTTCCCTTTTCTATCCTCTCACTCCATTGTTCATAGGACTGCTGAATGGTGCTGAGTGAATTATGAAAACAAATGTCACTTTTCTTTCAACTTATTTATATCTATGTCCACATAAAAGTTTAGGCTTTTAGAATACTTTCAAGCAGGGCAAGAAAAGAACTTAATGATTGTCTCAGACTTTTAGATGTTCATTTTAAAGGTTAATTCCTTTTTCAGTTGTAGCACCTATCTGAATAGTCACCAAATCTTTGCTTTAGATGTGTGGGAATAAATGCAAACTATATACTTACATATATTTAGTGAATGAGTTCTCTCTACAAAGAAATGAAAACAAACAAACATTTCTACCCTAAAACAAACATTACTATCATCAAACTACAGTAATGATTCAGTTCTTCCACTTAAAGTCTACTACTGAAAGTTAGGTTTATCCATTGGGCCCAAGATGCAACATTCAAGACTCTTCAGTCTAACACTTTTGTGTCTCTTCGTCTGTGTGTTTCTGTATATGTTTTTCTTCAAAAGAAAGATTGAGTTGTCGTCTTACATGTAGATGTACCTGTTACATCACATGTAGAACCTTAACAATTAAGTCTGTCATTCCATTAGTGTGTTTATAGTCATGAAATTTCACTTCTTTGATAAGCACTTATTGTTTTTTTCCTATTATTGAAATATGTTAAACTGTTAGAAAGATTTTTCTTCTGTGCTTTACTTTTACATTTCTTCTGCTTACAAATTTTACATAGCAATGATTTTATATTTTAAGTAAGTTTCATTTAAAAATTTGGTGTTTTCTTACCAGAATAGTATGTAGCAGATTAGGAGGAGTTGTATGTTAGTAGAGATGAAACAGCAGTTTTTATTTTAGAGTACAAACATTGGTTAACATCTAGGTTGCCCATTTTCTTAAGAATAATATTGCCTGATTCTCCCTCTATACTAATTCTTATCTTTAGTTAAAGGAAAATTGTCATTTGGACTATAATATGATATTCATAATGATGTAGCACAAATGGTTCTATATTTCTAATCCTATTTAATGAAATAAATGTGGAAAATCCAATTGTTTCTATTTAGGCATGTTTCCAGTTTATTTTATAGCACTTAGTACTCAGTCTGTATCTACTGACCAAGTTTACCTTTGGCATTACCACTTTCTTACTTCATTTTTTATTGGCCTAATAATCACAAAAGTAGGCTGGCTAGTGATAGAGGCAATATGGATTCGATTTATGCTAAGATGTGAGGGAACACCTGCATATTTTTAGAAATTTACAACATAAAATGTATATTAATTTTCCATTTGTTAATACCCTGTAACACCTAATGAATTGCTTAAGAAATTATAGACTATCCTTTAATGATACATTTAAAGGCTGCATGTGCTGTTCAGTTTTTTCCTACCGGAAGAGATTTTTATTTTAGTAAATGATGTGAGTTTATTTTTTTAAGTTAATAGTCCCAAAAGAATGAGATTCCAGAGCATTTCTTGGAAAAGTGCCTTGAAAGAGTTGTCAAGAAAGTTGTTCTTATAGTAGCTAAATAATTCTTTTTGTTTAATTTATGTTAATTTTCCTCTTGCTCTACCAAATGCAGAAATGTAGCAGAATTTAATAGAAGATTACTTTTCCTTCACTAATATTCTATGTGAAAGCTTGATAACCATTTTTTTTCCCCCAAAAAATTATTAATTCATACTCTGGAGTAATTTATGATGGTTCTAGTTCTTTGTGAATGTCACTCAAATTAGATATTAGATTTTAATTAAAAAACTACTCAATTGAGATTCTTTTATATTTCTAAATTTCCTGTTCATATACTCTTGATTTTGTAAGAAGATGACTAAAGGTAATCCTTGTTGTTTTATGGTCAGTGTTTCTAAATCTTCCTGGATATTTAGGTTGTGATACCTTGCCAGGTGTTCATTAGTTAAAATGTATATATTTGATTATTTTTGAACTTTTTTTTCCTGTTTTTAGTTTTTTTCCCATACTACTTTGTAGTATAGATAGTTGAAAATGTGGTTTTAGAATACATAATGGAATTGTATTTAGTTTATAAGCAGCCAAATTTTTTCCTTGTTGCTATGTCAGGTGCTTTTGTAGGGATATGGTGTTGGGTATCATGTAAATGATGCCCAGGAACTTTCAGTTTTGAAATTTCTTAGGGGAATTGATATTTTTTGAATGGAGGCCTTTCATAACTAGTGGCTCACCATGCCTGTGTTGAAGGTCTTGAGATGCTTTAGAGCAGTGGTTCTCAAACTTTTTGGTTCAAGACGCCTATATACTTTTAAAAATTGAGGACTCTATTATTGTTCATATAGGTTATATCTTTCGAAATTTGCAATTTTAAATTAAAACTCAGAAATTTCAAAAAATGAGAAGTATACAGGTTCACAAGTTACTAGATTGATGACACTATCCCATGTCATATAGCTTCTGGAACTCTTCACTCTGTACCCATGAGAGAGAGTGAAAAGGCAAATAACCTTAGTATTTACGTTTTGGAACCCCTGGAAGGGAGTTCCTCAGACCATACTTTGAGAACTACAGTTCTAGAATTGGACATTTGATAACTTGCATTTTGTGCATATGTCAGTGGCATTATGACATTTTTTGAATTGAGTGTAATATGAAAAATCACCTTGGAATATGGTTATATGTCTTTTGCAAACTTTTATTTTGAAGTATTTGAGATTCATTAAGGTTATCTTGCCTTCTAATTTTCTGAAGTAAATTTTGGGGGGAGGGCTGTATAGCATTTTCAGATATGGTTCCCATTTTTCAGGACTTTGAACCTAGAGCTTTGGATCAGATGACATGATAGAAAACTATTTTCAGATGGAAGTTTTTTGGATTTTTTTTTTTCATGAAAGGCTCTGGTATTAAATAGATTAAATGTCTTGCCATATGAAGAAATGACAATTGTCATCTGATTTTTGCTAATTAAAATGTAAACATCTTGCCAAAAATTGAAAATAGCCACTGCTTTTGGGGGCTTCTGATTTTTTAATCATTTATTTTCTTCACATTTCAAAATAGAACAAATTGTTCTAAGGCCTGAAAGAAAATTAGTTGTAACATTGTACAAAAATTACTTGAGATTTTTCAAAATTTAGCCTTCTTTAAAAACTTATTGGAAGAACTATTGGTCAGACTTCTTGGTGTAATATTTTTTTCTCATTTTCAGAGCAATAGGATTTTTTTAAATTCTGATTTTATGTGAAGTGTGCTGGAATTTCCTTCTGTTAAACACACGTATAACTTAGAATTTACCCTGTTACATAAGTTATTTATAATAATCTTTGTGAAATACATATATAAATAAACACCAAGCATATTTTAGAGTCCATGGAAAACATAGAGCAGTATCATTTTTGGTGTAAGTTTTAAATCCCAAGGGTGAATAAACGAAATAATTTACTATAAGGAGTCATTGATTTATTACTGTAGTGCCCCATTTGTTCTTAGGATTACCATTAGATTTCATTAAATTATTCTGTAATATTAAGCTTATAGTCTAGATGTGCCATTCAGTATCTACTTTCCCAATTTCTATTTTATGTAAAAATCATATTTTCAAATGATGTGTTTTGTGGTAAAAAGTTTTATTTCTCCAGAAACTTGAAAAATGATATACATCTTCAGAAATAAGCTAGTAAAAATTGATACTAAATTTGCTTTTATATTCTGATCATAAGCATGCTTAAACCTTATTTGATCTATTAAAGACAACTTAAGAGCATAATGTTTTAAGAGAATGTTACTTAGATTTTCCCAGTGAAACATTGTCAGCCATTTGGTTAGGGTAATATTGTAGAGTTCTAGTTTCCCGCATTTCTATCTCTTTGTGTTTAATTTCTAATAAGTGTTTCAAGTGATGAGGGTCAGAAGGCCAGAATTACCAGTTGATTTTGTTTTCTCTGCCTCTAAAGGATACTATGTGTAGAGAGAAAGTGAAGTAGAGATATAATTTAGGCATTTACTATTTTTCTGAGCAAAATGGAAAAAATAGGAAAATAATGCAATTGGAGCTACTTTTTTTTTTTTTTTCTTTTTAGTGCAGCACCTGAGGCATACGCAAGTTCCCAGACTACAGGGTTGAATCGGAGTTAGAGTTGCTAACCTGCGCCACAGGCAATGCCAGATCCGAGCCACCTCTGTGAGCTATACCACAGCTCATGGCAACACCGGATCCTTAACCCACTGAGCAGAGAAAGGGATTGAACCTGTGTCCTCATGGATACTAGTCGGTTTCATTAACTGCTGAGCCACAATGGGAACTGGAGCTACATGTTGATACTAGTTTTTCTGATCTATAGACATAAATTTATTGTTTCTTACATGTAATTTTTTCCTACTTTTTTCAAGGGCTAATCAGCTGCTGTAATTTCACCAGAGAAGTATTGATAGAGCCCATAAACATGAGTAGCCTCTCAGTCATCAAACTGGTTTTTTGCTAGGACTTTTTTTGGTTGTGATTTAACCTAGATGTGGCATTCCAATAAAAAAGTCTTTTGTGGATTTAAAATTACTTTAATATTTAAATAAAAATATTAAAAGTAGTAATGCTCAATGAGCCTTACAAATTTTCTTTTCGTGTTCCAGGGAAGATTCCCCAGTGTAATAAATGGTCAGCTCATGTTTCTCATCTTGGATGACCTATGAGAAGTACAGAGGAAAGGAAGATGGTAGTGAACATTTATTCAGTGTCTAGTGTGTCTTAGGAACATTCTTGCCATATGTGACCTTGTTAATTCTCACAATAGCCTGATGCAGCACTAGGTATTGTTTTTATCATTCAGTTTTACAGATTAGAAAACTTCAGTTTTGAGGTTCAACAGCTACTGAGAGCTGAGAATGAAACTCAAGAACATTTGACTTTAAGGCAAATGCTGTTATATATGAAGCATGGCTAGTGGGATGAAAATCTGGGCAAATTTTTGTTTTGCTCACTGTACCAAAGCACTGTAAAACATGATTTTCTTTTTAAGAAGTTTTTACATTTATTTGCTAGCCATTTCCAAAGCCTCAAACTACTTTTTCTGATTTTATAACAAGGAGGAGCAGAATATAGAATTTTAAAGTGTTAGAACTCTCAATAAAATTGACATCGCTTCCTTGTTAACTTTTGCATTCTTGTTTTTCAGATCAGCTGCAAGTTTAGATTTATTACACAGAAAATATATTCAAAGAATATTATTAATTGGGAAAGTCATATGTCTTTCACATGTCATTTATTTATTTATTATTTATTATTATTATTTTTTGTCTTCTTTTGCTATTTCTTGGGCTGCTTCCGCGGCATATGGAGATTCCCAGGCTAGGGGTCTAATGGGAGCCGTAGCCACCGGCCTACGCCAGAGCCACAGCAACACAGGATTCGAGCTGCGTCTGCAACCTACACCACAGCTCAAGGCAACGCCGTTATCGTTAACCCACTGAGCAAGGGCAGGGACCGAACCTGCAACCTCATGGTTCCTAGTCGGATTCGTTAACCACTGCGCCACGACGGGAACTCCACACATGTCATTTACAGATTGTTATTGAAATGATGTAATCTAAATGTTACTTTTGGATATTGGTCAGTTTACAAGAATATAAAAATATGGAAAACATGAAACACTATATTAATGTGTAGTATGGAACTAATTTTTTTCTGACTATAGTTAGTTTTTTAAATGAAAATATATAGACTCAAATGCCATTTTATTGTATGTAATGCTAAGCCCAGTCTGTTAAATATTACAAGAATCATTATCTTGTTAATTTGTCTTTAAAGTTTAAGTCCATAATGCAGAAGGTTTAAATTAAATGGAACACACTCTCCCCTTTATTTATTTTTCTATTAAGACATCTTCCTTTGTCCTTTTATATTACATTTAACTTGGTATCTTTATTACCAGTTTTTACTAGATAATTCTTGATATTAACCTAATTGAATAGTCTGACTATTCTAGCAACTGGTGAGTCTGAATTCTTTTGTAGATGATTTTTTTGTACCTGTATACACAGATTTCCTATACAAGGTCTCATGGAACGGTCCCATCCAGTGGTTTGATGACCCTGGAAATTCTGGATTCCCCAGCAGTAAAGGAGTAGAGTCTGTAACTATGCCATCATGTACATATTTGCTTATATTTTATCTTGAATTGATTTTTTTTCCTGTTTAATATGTGTCTGTCTTGTCTATCCTAGGTAGAATTACAGGCTTCCTAAGTGTAGGAACCATATCTTATACTTGTAAAACCCACATATAGGATTAGTAATTACCTGAGTTGATTTTTTTCTTTCTTCTAGTTTTAGGAGTCAGACTATATGCAGAATGGCAAGGCAGATGAAGAGTTTTGGTTACAAGCTTGCTATTACATTTCCTAGAGCGGAGAGAATGTGGGACTTGCAGAGAAGGGAAAAATTAGAGAGAGGGTGCTTAGAGGGTCCTTTGACAAAAAGATATACTTTTCAAATATAGCACACTTTGCAGTTACTGAAATATGGAGGAGTTGCCCTTGTGGCTCATTGCGTTAGGAACCCAACTAATATCCATGAGGATGTGGGTTCTATCCCTGGCCTCACTCAGTGGATTAAGCGTGAATTACAGAAATGGCTTGAATCTGGTGTTGCTATGGCTGTGGCATTGCCAATTTAACTCTTATCCTGGGAACATCCTTATGCTGTAGTTGCTCTCCTAAATACAAAAACACTAAAATAATGGATTCTACAACATAATTTTGGAAATGCATGAAATGATTTAAAGTGAGAATTTTATTTAATAAAATTACCTTTTAAATATGTCATTTTCTGATGTTTTAATATTAGGACTCGCTGATTCTTGAGAAGAGTCAAAACTGGAGTTCCCAAAAAATGGACCATATTCTGATTTGCTGTGTTTGTCTTGGAGATAATAGCGAGGATGCTGATGAAATAATTCAGTGCGACAATTGTGGCATTACAGTCCATGAAGGTAATCTTGCTTTGTTTTGTTTCCTTTTAGAAATGGCTGGTTGACACTGCGTTTAAATAAATAAAATCAGCTATTTTATGTATGTACTGTACTATAGTATTTCATGATGTTTCAGTTGAGGTGACATACTGATTTTTCAAAGTGTGATGGGTGTTATTTTTTTAGATTATGTTCAATTTAAAATATATTTTTTAAAATAAAGTAGATAATTACTATATGGAAATCAGTAATCTTTGAAGGATAGTGTTATGCTATTTTCCTTCATGGCATTATGTATTTCTAGTTTTCAGCTGAAATTTAGGTGGAGGAGAATATCTAGTATGTTAGTCCAGTATAATGTATAATTTAAAAAGTCTAGTGATATTATAGATATATAGTTAAATTTTGTAGTTTTGAATTTGAAAGGAGTATTTGTAGAGATAATCTTTTAAAATGTGAAATAGGAGCCACTGTAATATATTGAAAGTGCTTTTGCTAATACGATTTTTGAACCTTTTTTTTTTTTTTTTTTTGAGTAGGGAGGTGCCCTGAATCACATGGAGTTCCCAGGCCAGGGATCAGATCTGAGCCCCAGTTGCGAGCTAAGCTATAGCTGCAGCAACGCTGGATCCTTACCCACTATCCTGGGCCAGGGGTTGAACCTGCATCCCAGTGTTCCCAAGATGCCACCAATCCTTTTGTGCCACAGTGAGAACTCTGATTTTTGAACATTTTTAATGTATTTTTTTGTTTTACTTAAAAAGTTATATTTTGACATAATTTCTGACTTGCAGAAAGGTTATAAGAGTAATACAAAGATGGAGTTCCCATTGTGGCACAGTGGTTAATGAATCCCACTAGGAACCATGAGGTTGCAGGTTTGATCCCTGGCCTTGCTCCGTGGGTTAAGGATCTGGTGTTGCCGTGAGCTGTGGTTTAGGTCGCAGACGCGGCTCGGATCCCGCGTTACTGTGGCTCTGGCATAGGTCAGTGGCTACAGCTCCGATTAGACCCCTAGCCTGGGAACCTCCATATGCCACGGTAGTGCCCTGGAAAAGGCAAAAAGACAGGGGAAAAAAAAAATGAGTAATACAAAGAATTTCCCAGATGGTGATATTTTGCTGTATTTGTTCTCTCTCACATAGCAATTTTTTTTCTCACTTCTCTAAGAATAAAATGTAGGCATGATGTTCAGCTCTACCCCTAAATACTTCAGTGTATATTTCTTAAGAACTCATAACAGGGGCATTTTCTTATACAACCACATAATTATCAAACTCAGGAAATCAGCATTGATAGAATACTATCAGTCTACTGACTATATTCACATTTTACCAATTATCCCAATAATGTTAATTCTAGCAAAATAAAAATCCAGGATTATGAATTGCATTTACTTGTCATGTCTAGTTTAGTCACCTTTATTCTAGAATGTATTTTGAGTCTTTGTGTTTCATGTCATTGGTGTTTTTGAAGAATATAGGCAAATTCTTCTATAGAATGTCCTCAACATTGAGTTTTCTTATATTTTCTCATGATTAGATTCAGGTTATTTGCTTTTGGCAGGAGTGCCACAGAAGTTAACTTGTGTTCTCATTGTATTATATTAGGAGGCATATAATGTTTGTCTAGTTCCTGGTGATATTATTTTGATCTCTTGGTTGAGAGGGTATCTTCTAGATTTCTCTGGTAAAGTTACTCTTTTTTCCTATCGGTAATTTTTTTTTTTTTTTTTAATCAAGGTAGTGACTACCACAAAGCAGTATTTCTGTGTTTTTGCCCTTGCCTGCCTTACTGGTAGATAAAAGTAGACATAGCAACTGGATAGAAAAGAGGGTACATAGGTATAGATGTGGGTAGGATGTTAGATGTGGTAGTCAGAGCACGTGGAAGCTATTTTTTGAATACTTCTTATTTTCCCAGTGAAATAGGAGGCACAGTCATTAGCAGAGAGTAGAGATGGAGAGGTGTTGGAAATTTGAGGAGAGAAAGGTTGGTATAAAATAATTATTTGGGAGAATAAATAACACCACCAATGTTTACAAATATGTTGCCTCTGCTTGAATTTGTGACTGCCATTGCTGATGTGTAATGCAGGCATGACCAATATTATTAGTGTTAACTTGTCATTATGCTGAGACAGCTGTCTCTACTTCATAGGTCATGGATTTGACCACAGATGTGATTTTTAAAGGCTAACACAACTGTTTTAAGAAATTGAATTTATTGCTAACATTTAAAAACTGGGAGATTTTATTTTACAAATTTTGGAATTCGCTATTCTCTTGAAGGTCTAGCAGTGGTAGGTTTTCACTCTCTTATGGCAACAATCTGCTGGAGCTGAATAGGGCTGCCCTCCTATTGTAGATGAAGCCTACAATCATCAGATTACCTACTTTCTTCTCTCAAATCCTTCACTCATTTCTGTTAGTTACCTGATCCCTGGAGTTGTTTCAATGTATAGTTCCTCATCTACTTTGAGGATGATGTCTGTTGCTACTAGAGGTCAGGATGCTAAGATTTCAGTGTCCCACCACTATGATAGTAAAGCAACTATTTTACTATAGTTCCTCTCTTTTGGACTCAGGCCTGAATCTACTGAGGACTAGCACCATATACAAATCCAGAATAAACCCTCTCCTCTGACCTATTGTTTTATTTATTTTTTGAAGTGTAGTTGATTTACAGTATTAATTTCAGATGTGCAAAATATTTAGTATTTTTGTAGACTATAGTTCATATATTTTTATTTTTATTTATTTATTTATTTTAGGGCTGCACCTGTGGCATATGGAAGTTCCCAGTTAGGGGTTGAATTGGAGCTTTGGCTGCTGGCCTATTCCACAGCCATAGCAATGCCAGATCTGAGCTGTGTTTGCAACCTACACCACAGCTCATGGCAATGTCAGATTCCTTAAGCCGCTTAGCAAGGCCAGGGCTTGAACTCGTGTCCTCATGGATTCTAGTCAGGTGTATTACTGCTGAGCCACAATGGGAACTCCTATAGTCCATTTAAAGTTATTACACAATAATGGCTATATTTCCCT
This sequence comes from Phacochoerus africanus, assembly GCF_016906955.1. Taxonomy (NCBI): domain Eukaryota; kingdom Metazoa; phylum Chordata; class Mammalia; order Artiodactyla; family Suidae; genus Phacochoerus; species Phacochoerus africanus. The sequence continues at coordinate 79,996,848 of NC_062554.1, forward strand.
ATGCTGTGTGATATATCTTTGTTGCTTATTTATTGTATGCATAATAGTTGTATCTCTTAATCCTGTATCCCTATCTTGCCCCTCCCTACTTTCCCTTTCCTCATGGTAACTACTAGTTTGTTCTTTATATTAAGAACAAATATGAATCTGTTTCTATTTTGTTGTATATATTTGTTTTATTTTTTAGATTCCACATATAAGTGGTAACATAGAGTGTCTTGCTGCTGTAAACATTGGGGTGCATGTATCTTTTCAAATTAGTGTTGTTTTCTTTTTTCCTTTTTTTTTTTTGGTCTTTTTGCTATTTCTTGGGGTGCTCCTGCGGCATATGGAGGTTCCCAGGCTAGGGGTCTAATCGGAGCTGTAGCTGCCGGCCTACACCAGAGCCACAGCAACACGGGATCCAAGCCGTGTCTGCAACCTACACCACAGTTCACGGCAATGCTGCATCGTTGACCCATTGAGCAAGGGCAGGGATCGAACGCGCAACCTCATGGTTCCTAGTCGGATTCGTTAACCACTGCGCCACGACGGGAACTCCAGTGTTGTTTTCTTTGGATATATACCCAGCAGTAGAATTGCAGGATCATATGGAAGTTCTATTTGAGCTTTTTGTTTTCCATGGTGGCTGCATCAATTTACAATCCCATCAACAGTATACCAGGGTTCCCTTTTTATCCACAATCTTGCCAACATTGTCTTTGTCTTTGATATAGACTTGTACCTCTTGGATTCTTGGTATGAATTCTTTGAATAGATTCTTCTTCAAATGCTTGTAGATTTCTGGAAGGGCACCCCATTAATTTTCCTGACATGTCTAGAGATGTGCTTTAGACGAATAGTCTCAGTCATAGCAAATCTACCTTCTTTCTTAGGTAGCTTTGATTTTTTTAGAAACAGCCAAAAAATCTTTCTGAGTCAAGGCAGAGAAATAAGATTATCACACTGAGTGGTAATTTCATTTAAGTCAAAAAGCAAGTTGTGTCTGTAGAGTCATGTAGCGTATTTTCTTTTGTAATTCATTTAATTGGCTCTGTCATTTTAAGCATTTGCTAATGATTGCTCTTTTTTCTCCCCAGAATAGCTCAGAATCAGGGAACTATTTTTATTATGGGAGAAGGAAGAGAAAGATAAGGAAAGGGAAATTAACATTCCTGAGTGTGATGTTTTATTGGCTTTTTTGGGAGTGTGCTAATAATATGGAATAAATAAATGGGGAAAGCTGAATAAATAGAGAAATGAATAGTTTTCAACATATATGTCCATCTATATGTTGTGGTACGATTGCTTTTTTGGTCACAGTGTGACTTGTTTGAACTTCAGATATGTTCAAAGTTAGAAATGCAAATTGTTAAAGTAAAATATCTTGAGTTTTTAAAATATTACTACTTTCTTTCTCTAGTATGAGTAATTTCCCCTTTTCCCTCATTAACTTTGGAATTTCTGTTCTGCGATTGCAATTATATAACTCTCTTTCCCTCTCTAAGTAGCTATTCTTGCTTTTCTCAGTAGTAGCGTTAGAACTAAAAGCTTGAAATATTCTTAGTTTTGAAATTAAAAAATATATATTTTTTAAATTTTTTGGCTGCATCCATGTCATGTGGAAGTTCCTGGGCCAGGGATTAAACCTGGGCCATAGTAGTGACAATGTTGGATCCTGAACCACTAGGCCATCAGGGAACTCCTAGTTTTAGAGATTTAAAATAATCTGTTTTGGTTTAGGAGACAGTTGTTATTAAATACTGATGTATTTTTTTTTTTTTTGTAAATGTGATAAAGTTATGATTAACATAGTGTCTTAATAAAATTGTTAATTGCATGTTTGTTAGAAACATACCAAATATATTTGGGGTCCTTTTAATATAATTTTCTGTAAGTCATTTTTGCCTGATTACTGGTCTAAAAGATTCCTTTACCAATTATCACTGTTTGTTTGAGAAGGGGTTGTTTTGATATGAATATACTCCTGACTTTCCATTTGAGTTTTTTTAAGTAACATTTGGATGGTGTCAGCAAGAAATTGTACTGATTAGTAGATCTTTGAAGACATTTTCATCTTCTACCAACTTTTTATCAGTTGTGTCTACTAAATAGAAAAGAAAAACACACACACACAGACATACACAAAAACCCTGCTAAGTAATCTTTGGTTAGATTTTTGAATTTCCGTTTTGGGGAAATAGTCCTCAATATAGTAATGTATGTAATATACATACATATAGATATGTATCCTGGAGCCATTTGGGGTCATCAGGTCTTACCGACACTGTTATGCACAGCTGCCACACCATATTAATTAGAACCCGGGTTGAAAAAATAGGTAAATGACATATGACCTGTTCCAAATAACTTAGATTTTTTTTTTGTCTCTTTCTAGGACCATGTTCTCAATCGTTTTTAATGTTCAATTTTGTCTTTCTTCCTCTAAAACAGGGTCAGCAGCCTTTTATAAGTAAAGTTTCAGTCCTTCACTTGTTTATCCAAATAGGAGCTTTTATGACTACTTAATTATTTTAGTTTTTAAGGTCTTCCTCACTATATATATGAACTATTGTTGCATTTAAAGTAAATAAGGTTTAAAAATGTTCTGGACCTCCTTTAACTTTCAGGTTAAAATGTTGCTCTTACCTATTTCAGTAGTTTTTTAAAAAAAATTTTTTAAATTTTTTCTTGTTATGGCTGCCCTGTGGCATAAGGAAGTTCCCAGGTAGGAGTAGAATCTGAGCTGCAGCTGCTGACCTATGGCACAGCCAGAGCAAGATGAGATCAAAGCCGAATCTGCAGCTTACACTGCCAGATCCTTAACCCATTGAGCAAGGCCTGTATCCTCATGAACATGATGTTGGGTTCTTAACCCTTTGAGCCACAACAGGAACTCCTCAGTAGTTTTTTTCTTTTTTTAAACTTATCTACTCAAAAGTGTGGGCCATGGTTTCATAGCATCAAGTGGTAACATCTTTATCACCTGGAAACTTGTTAGAAAAGCAGAATCACAGGCCAAGTCCTTGATCTTCTAAATCAGAATCTGTGTTATAACAAAGACTCCAAGGGTGTTTCATGGGGACATTGGAGCATTAGCTCCATTGATACTATGAAGGAGTGGCTCTGCAATGCTTACCAGGCTATCTACACTTTAAGTTTTTCAAGACTGTCATTGGCCACATTTGGTACCAGCTTATTCAGAAAGATAGAGAAGAAAAAATACATCTTGCCAGCAAGGCAACAATATGCCATCCTCTTTTGTGAGCAGCTTACATAGTTATGTGGGAACTAACATTTCATAACATAACATCACATGAACATATTTTTAAAAATTAAAAAAATCTAATGTTCAGTAAAATGTACACTCCTCTGGTAACTTCTCTGCCTATTGTTACTATGGTTCAGTCCTCTACATCCCCCTCTCCCACCACCCAGGATACATTCACAAATCATGTGTTGCATTTTGTCATATCTCTTAGTCTCCTTTAAAAGTTTCACTCTGTAAGGATAACCTGACCCCCTTGCTGTACAGTGGGAAAATAAAAAAAATTATTAAAAAAAAAAGTTTCACTCTTTTTGTGTCATTTCTGTCACTGATGTGTTGAAGAATCTAAGCCAGTTTTTAGAGTGTTTTAACAAAATAACCCTCAATCTGAATTTTTCTTACTGTTTTCTTATAATTAGATTCATTTTAAACCGTCTCCCCCTTTCTTTGAAAAGTACTGTCTTCGTGATGTTGTTTACTCATACTCCATCATATCAAAAGATATAATGCCAGTTTAAAATAAATAAATAAAAATAAAGATATAATACCAATTTATTGCATTATTGGTGATAGGTTAAGGTGGTGTCATCCAAACCTCTCCATTTTAAAGATATATTTTTCTTTTTATAATTAATGAGTAATAGTGGGTTAATAACCTTGAGACTCTATAGTATCATATTCCCTAACATCCTTCTACTTAGTGGTTTTAGCATACTTACCAGAATCAATTCTTGTATATGTGGCTGCAAGATGGGGATTTCTAATTCTGTCATTCCTTCTACATTTATTTTGTAAAGAACCTTTCCTCTTTTTTCCTTTCAGTATTACTGTGGTCTCATACATTATTGTCTAGTCTGATTACTCTTTCTGATGCTTAAATTGTCCAAATTTGACCAGTGAGAGCCACTTCAGGCAGGCTGTTCCTTACACACACATGTGCACAGGTATATGTGGCTTGCACAGTCCCCACTTCGTAATAAATAAACAAATAAATAAGATACATTTCATGGATACCCCCAATAAATTACTTTCTTTATTTCATCTCTTAATCTTGAGATTATTTGTATATGAGTACATTTGGGATATTTTTTTAACGGTATGTAGTTAGCTATAGGATGACTCAATCTTAATGTATTTACTTTTTTTCTATTTTTTCACTTATATATGGTGCTAACAAATGTGTCATATATATTCATGTAATAATTTCTGTGAGATTGCTGAATCAAAAGATTCAGTGCATTCAAACTTTTTATAAACTTTGCCAGATCGACCTTCAAAAAGGCTGTTTTGTGTGTGTGTGTGTGTGTGTGCGCGTGCGCGCGCTTTTCTCAGGGCCGCATCAGCACCACATGGAGGTTCCCAGGCTAGAGGTCCATTCGGAGCTGTAGCCACTGGCCTACAGCATTGCCGCAGCAGTGTGGGATCCGAGCCATGTCTGAGACCTACATCACAGTTCATGGCAATGCCAGATCCTTAACCCACTGAGCGAGGCCAGGGATCAAAACTGCATTCTCATGGATGCTAGTTGGGTTCATTAACCGCTGAGCCACAACGAAAACTCCTGGAGATTATTTCTTAATTGAAGTATGTGTACACTTTATTATTGAGGTTTGATATCTGTGGCCATTTCTTTTTATTTTTTCTGTTACTTGCTGTACATTTTTCTTATTTCTTAAATGGGTTCTACTAGTCTTTTTCTCATTTACTTACTGAAATTCTGGAATTCCTTTTTTTAAAAAAATCTTTTGTCTTGTATATGTGTTACAAAGAGTTTTTAATCTTTGCAAATATTTTTTCCACCCTATCCTATACATATAATAAAATATAAGTAATAATAATATCTTTCCTAACTTTTTTACTTTGTGGTATTTTTGTGGAATATCATTCTAAATAATGAACACACATATCACATATGCAGATCTTTCTCTGGTACTTTTAAAGTTCCAAAGTGAGTTTTTATCTAAAATTAATGAATCCAGAGAAAGGGAAATTTCCTAAAGCGTGATAGGAAACTAGTATTGCTAGGTTTTGTGTTTTATTTTTTTTTTTTAATAATGTGATAGACTTCCACATTGTAATTCTGCCTTGCAGCTTTTCCTTAACCTTTCATGGTTAAACATAAACTTCTTAAATGTCTTATTTTAGAGAAAACTAGTTGTTTATCATAATATATTGCATGAATAATAAATATAATGTGGGAACTATAGAACAGGAGGAAGATAAAACTTTTCTAACTTTCTTTTCTAAACTTTTCTAGTCCTAATATCCAGACAGCCATAGTTAGTGCTTTGGTGTATTTCCTTTATGTTTTCTTTTTATTTTTTAAATGTAGTTTTGCTTAAGTAATTATAATTTATAGAGGGTTTTAGGTTGAGAATTTGCAAAAAGATAATTTTCCAAATATTGCTTTTTAACTGATTACTTTTCAGAATCTTATTTCATCTAAATGGAGTCAAATTTCTTTTGGGGTTTCAGCTTTTCACTTGCCTTGAGCACCTTTGTGGTAAGATCTTACAACTGGCTTGTAATAGTAGGGTGCCCCCGACTGTGATGTTGGTTTTCCTGATATATTGATTGCACTGTGTCTGAAGAAAAATGTCTTGTATGTGTCATAGTACATGATAGAGCATTAGGGAGTGCACTTGCCGGCAATTATCCTTAGGTTTGATTGTTAAGGGTTATTATTTTTTTTATTTTTGGCCACAGCATGGCATATGGAAGTTTCCAGGCCAGGAATCAAATCTGAGCCACAGCTGTGACCTATGCCACAGCTGTGGCAATGCCAGATCCTTAATCCCCTGTGCCACAGTGGGAACTCCAAGTTGCTATAAATTAAATATGATCTACTAAGAGATGTTTTTCCCCTGTTTATTTTTCAGTCTGCTATTAGCGTAGTTCTAGACCATTTTCATTTCTTAATGTATGCAAAAATATATTCTATGAGTGCTTACTGGATAGTAAGGCATATTCAAGTTATAACCATTTGGACTTTATGTATTAGCAGGTAGTTTGACTCATTTATTCTTTAGGATATACTTGTGGCAGGTATCATGCATATTATATGTTCTTTTCTCATAAACAACAATATTACTCTAAAGTCTTTTAGTGGGTTTTGTAATCACAGGAGTAGTGGTGGGATTTTTTTGTGTGTGATAGGATATTAAGTACATAAAAAATGTTTTACGTTTTTAAGTGGCAAATTTTGTGTTCCTGTTTTTTTTTTTTCTAGATTGAGAAATAGTTAGGAAAGATATTATTAAATACTTATTGCAGAAGAGGTAACTCAGCCTCAGAGATGTGGTTTTCCAAAGTTAACGTAGCTAGAAATCAGAGGACTGTAGGTCTTCTGGTCTTCCATGACAAGGTGAATGGGGAAAATTTCTGCTAATTTGGATTATCCATACTCTTGTACAACTCAAAACAATTATAAACACATTTTATATTATTTTTCGTTATATACAATTATGTAGGTTGCATGTGTTACTTGTAATTAGATGTACAAACATGTTTTGTTTACCCATTTGAAAACACGAATTTTCTGTGTGAATACTTTTTTTTTAGTTTCATACATTTATTTTTTTAATAATGATTTTTATTTTTTCCATATACCTGGCTTACAGTGTTCTGTCAACTTTGTACTGCATGGCAAGGTGACCTAGTTACACATACATGTATACATTCTTTTTTCTCACATTATCATGCTCCAACATAAGTGACTAGACATAGTTCCCAGTTGCTATACAGTAGAATCTCATTGCTTATCCATTCCAAAGGCAATAGTCTGCATCTATTAACCCCAAAGTCCCAATCCATCCCACTCCTTCCCCCTCCCTCTTGGCAACCAGAAGTCTGTTCTCCATGTCCATGATTTTCTTTGCTGTGGAAAGGTTAATTTGTGCCGTATATTAGATTTCAGATATAAGTGATATCATATGGTATTTGTCTTTCTCTTTCTGATTTACTTCACTTAGTATGAGAGTCTCTAGTTGCATCCATGTTGCTGCAAATGACATTATTTTGTTCTTTTTTATGGCTGAGTAGTATTCCATTGTATGTATGTATATATAGATATATATATACATATATATATATGTATATATATATATCACATCTTCTTAATCCAATCATCTGTTGATGGACATTTAGGTTGTTTCCATGTCTTGGCTATTGTGAATAGTGCTGCAATGAACATGTGGGTGCATGTGTCTTTTTCAAGGAAAGTTTTGTCCAGATATATGCCCAAGAGTGGGATTGCTGGGTCATATGGTAGTTCTTTGTATAGTTTTCTAATGTACCTCCACACTGTTCTCCATGGTCTAAGCTGCACCAATTTACATCCCCACCAACAGTGCAGGAGGATTCTCTTTTCTCTACACTCTCTCCAGCATTTGTTATTCGTGGACTTATTAATGATGGCCATTCTGACTGGTGTGAGGTGGTCCCTCACAGTAGTTTTGATATGCACTTTTCTAATAATCAGTGATGTTGAGCATTTTTTCATGTGCTTGTTTGCTATCTGTATATCTTCTTTGGAGAAATGTCTGTTCAGGTCTTTTGCCTATTTTTCAATTGGGTTGTTGGCTTTTTTGCGGTTGAGTTGTCTAAGTTGTTTGCATATTTTAGAAATTAAGCCCTTGTCATTTGCATCATTTGAAACTATTTTCTCCCAGTCTGTAAGTTGGCTTTTTGGTTTTTTTTTTATGGTTTCCTTTGCTGCGCAAAAGCTTTTCAGTTTGATTAGGTCCCATTGGTTTATTTTAGCTTTTATTTTATTTTATTTTTTTTGTCTTTTTTGTTGTTGTTGTTGTTGCTATTTCTTGGGCTGCTCCCGCGGCATATGGAGGTTCCCAGGCTAGGGGTTGAATCGGAGCTGTAGCCACTGGCCTACGCCAGAGCCACAGCAACGCGGGATCCGAGCCGCATCTGCAACCTACACCACAGCTCACGGCAACGCCGGATCGTTAACCCACTGAGCAAGGGCAGGGACTGAACCCGCAACCTCATGGTTCCTAGTCGGATTCGTTAACCACTGCGCCACTACGGGAACTCCTATTTTAGCTTTTATTTCTGTTGTTTTGGAAGCCTGACCTGAGAAAATATTTGTAAGGTTGATGTCAGAGAATGTTTTGCCTGTGTCCTCTTCTAGGAGTTTAATGGTGTCTTGTCTTACATTTAAGTCTTTAAACCATTGGAGTTTATTTTTGTTCATGGTATGAGGGTGTGTTCCAGTTTCATTGATTTACATGCATGTCTATACTTTTTTAATTTTAAATGTTTATCCACATAAAGACTTTTTCACATAATTATATCAAAGGTGTATTTTTTGCATCTTCTACTCAGAAATAGATAGGTAGAAGAGAATAAGCCTTGTTTTTTGGTAGTTTAAATTCAGTTTTGTATAGAAGAAAGAAAAAGATTTTAAAATGTATTTAGTCATTAATTAAAATGGATTAGAGTGGATATAAATGCTAGACATTTGGCCTAGAACTCAGTAAACCCAACAGGTATGGCAGAGAAATATGGGAAAAATGGCAGGAGAAAGTGGCAGGTTAAGAACTCTGTAAAGGTAGCAGTGTAGAACATCTTTCAAGGGCAGTGAAACTGAAGAAGAAATATTTACCCACTTGCTGGTTGTTCTTTGAGTTTGTATGATACCATTAATCTTCAAGCTTATAAAGTAAGAATTCCTAGGAGAGGCCCTCAGAAGTCATTTCTGAAATTATTTTAGTTGATTTAATCTCTGTGCAGACATTTGCCAGATGTGTGGTATATTCTTTAAAAATTGGAATTGAGGAGTTCCCATCGTGGCTCAGTGTTTAACGAATCTGACTAGGAGCCATGAGGTTGCGGGTTCGATCCCTGGCCTTGCTCAGTGGGTTAGGGATCTGGCGTGGCCGTGAGCTGTGGTGTAGGTTGCAGACACGGCTTGGATCCTGTGTTGCTGTGGCTGTGGCGTAGGCCAGTGGCTATAGCTCCGTTGGACCCCTAGCCTGGCAACCTCCATAAGCCGTGGGAGCGCCCCCCCCAAAAAAAAATTGGAATTGAAATCTTGCTTTATTCTGAAAGAGTAAACTGCTGTGGTTTACCATGATTTTGGCGTATGAGGTGAATAAAATGAATAGCTCCGTGGGCTTTATTTTCTTGGTAGTTCCCTACTTTATGGAAACACAGATGAAAAAATCTGCCTCAAAAGAACATTATTTTGTGAAGATGATAGATTTTTTTGCTTGTAGTATTGCATAACCTTTGAGAAATAAAATTGACTATTTTTATTATTTTCTGATTTTTCTTTGAATAAAATATTTTGTTTACTGTTGCCTTTACCTAAAAATTTATTATTGGTGACAACCAAAAAAAAATTATTCCCATGAAGAAAAAATTTTTTTTTCATTTTTATGATTTATCAATTAGAATGTGCATCTAAATGGAAGTGATGGATATCATGATTACTACCAATCACCAATTAATGATATTAAATAAATTAATGTTTTAATTCCTTTGTTTATCTTATGCACAGTAGTCTAGCCCATTTAAAATCTTTTCTTTGAGAGTCCCCATCGTGATGCAGTGGTTAATAAACCGCATCAGTATCCATAGGACGTGGGTTCCATCCCTGGTCTTGCTCAGTGGGTTAAGGAATCTGTTTCCATGAGCTGTGGTGTAGATTGCAGATGCAGCTCAGATCCTGCGTGGCTATGGCTGTGGTATAGGCCGGTGACTACATTTCCGATTAGACCCCTAGCCTGGGAACTTCCATATGCCACAGGTGTGGCCCTAAAAAGCAAATAAAAAAAAAAATTTTTTTTGCGTTTTTTTCATATGACTTTCAGATTATGTTAAGGTTCACTACTATAAAATACTTAAATAACATTATATTGACATAACAGAAGGATTTGCTTTTGGCAGCTTATTTAAGTCATAGTTGCAAACTTTTCAGTTTTCTGCCTACCAGGCTATTTTAATTAATCTATATTGAGTGGTATTACTGTGTGAATAAAATACTGACATATGACTGTTGACCTATCAATGACATCCAGTAAATTAATGTTGATACTTTAAAATTATTTACTAGTGTGTTTCTTTCTGGGTGATTTGTTTGACACATATTTATTTACATACTATTTGTTTTAACTTGGGTGTCTTTGGTTGTTGTGAGAAGATGCTCTTCAGCAGGCTCCTGTTGTGTGTGCAGTGTATAACCATATAATCTCACATTGGGTACATATAAGCTTACCTACATGGTGAAGCCTTTTGAGAGATGATTGTTACTTATATGTTTCTCCTGGTGGTTTTTTCAATGACTTCAGTTTATTGGAGGTTGCTTTGGGTGCCCTTTAGAATTTGGTGCTAAGACTACCCTCTTAGAATAAACCTGGTCAAAAATATCCTGGGATTGCTGATAATAGGCTTACTATAGAAGTGACCTATTTTGATGTAATTAATGTGTCTTAGGAGATCAGAGAAATGCCCAAGCTTAAAGATGACAGGCAACATTGGGACTATGACTAAGCTGTAATCTATATAATTACTATATATTCATTAAGTTATCTCTTTTAAGTATGATTTGTCATGAGGGCAGTGTCTTCCTGTCTAGAAAGAGAGAGAGAATATAAATTCTATGGTATATCTAGCACCATTTAGGCAAAAGAAAATTATTTAGGAGTCATGACTATTATAGTCACTGGCAGGTAGTCTTTATTATAAGCTACCAATAATAATTTCCTACTCTAAAATGTAAGATCTGTGCTACATTGTCTCATTATCTTCTTTCTTTGATGTATTCATGTGGATCTTTAGATTTATTTTTAGAACATTAACTACTTAAATAATTTAACCCTCAGAATATCGAGTTATCAATGAATGAAAAGAGGAAAAAGAGTAATCTCTTCTTTTCATTTCAGTTATGGATAAATTTTTACAGAAGATTGAAGAGTTATAAATGTTTAAAAAGCTCAAATACCTTGTATAGCTCAAGATTGGCTCAATTGTGAATGGAACTCACCTGCCTAACTTTAGTCTAAACTATTCAAATTGTTCTATAGCCTTAATTTATATGTGTGCATATTTCTGTATTATTTTCCTTTTGCTAATATTTACTTTGCGTTTATGGATATATGAATTTATGTTTTAATCTGCCAGTTCTATATATATATTTTATATATATTTAAGTATTCAGTGCATAGGAGCTCAGAAATATTTACTAATTAATAGTTTCTAGACTCTGTAGTTATTATTTTTAATGAAACTTCATATTTTTAATTAAAAAATTTTTTTTAAAAGAACCGTAAAATTTTACTTCTCTAATGCTTTTCCAGTAGGTCTGTAATACACTATGATAGGTGAAAAAATATTTTTATGAAATGATTTTACTTCTGTTTTGACTTTAATATCATTCTTATAAACCATTAATTTTTCTGAATTTTTCTCTATTTCCCTTCCCTTTTTCTTTTGTGACTTTATAAATGTAAGTTTAAGAAATAAACTCTGTTTAATCATACTATTTATTTATTTATTTTTTAGGTTGCTATGGAGTTGACGGAGAGAGCGACTCTATTATGAGTTCAGCTTCTGAAAACTCCACTGAACCTTGGTTTTGTGATGCCTGTAAATGTGGTGTTTCCCCTAGCTGTGAACTATGCCCCAATCAGGATGGAATTTTCAAGGAGACAGATGCTGGAAGGTTGATGTCATAATCCTGTTGGGTTAATATACTTGCTTTATAATATGTCTACTTCTCTTTTTCTATTTATGATTTTTTGAGTTTCACACTTTCACTTGATTGCTGCTTTGTAATTTCTGGCACAGAGTAAATGGACAGTAGCCTATAGATCAGGGCAAGGAGGAGAAAAGACCCTTGGTTGAGTATCTCCATTTGCCTCTATAGCTCATAATCCCATTTAATCTTAGTAATTACTGTAAATTAAGACCATTGGTAAACTAAGTTGGAAGGAAGACCCCTTCCCCAAGAGAGGTGTTCAGGCCTTGTTAGAGAAAGTGTAGTTACAGCCTACTTGATGGCAGAGAATTTGGCTGCTTTGCCTGGGCCAAAACTTGGTCTGCAGTTCTTTGCAAGAGGGTGGCTGTGCAGTGGTTCAAAGCCTGGAGTGTGTTGTATCTGTGTTGACAGGGCCACGGAATGACCTCCAGTCTTGGCCTGCCAGGTGACTGAGGGATGAAGCATGTTGTTGGGGCAGAGCACTGGCAGATGTCCTCTTCCTATCCTGTGAGAAGCCCTTCCTCCCACAGTGCCTTCTGCCACTCTACTGAGGCAGCTGGGTACCATGATGCTGTAGAGGAGAAAAGCTGAAAGAGGTTTTGTGCATTATTGCAAAGCAAATACTGAAGGGTGGATTTGGAGCTGAGAGACAATAAATTGATTAACTTGCGCAGACACCTCTGTTGTTTTCACTACATTCACACTCATCTTTATTATCACATTTGAACAGTTGTCATCATAATAGCATTGGCATCTTTCATGTTTTTTTCCCAGGAGACTACTAACTGGGATGGGTGACTGGTACATAAGAGTAGTTCCTAACCTTTTACATTTTATGGACCACTACTTACTGTCCTCCTCCACATAAGAGGGGATGCTCAGTTTTTCATTTTGCCACATAAGGATATTTTAGTATTTTTACTGAACAATATTTTAACAACAAAATAACCTATACAAATTATCACCATCATTTCTCATATCTTAACATTTTGAAAAGGATAGCATGCATTTTATACCAAAATAAAGGATAGTCTTTTGAATTTAATATGGTCTGCTTTAGTAAAGTAAAAGATATTTTTCTTAGTTTTCTCATTTTCACCTCAATTGGTGGATAGGTTCTTGAGAAGTATTGCCATACAAGAATGTTGGGATACCATAGAGTCTACTATGGAATTTTGGAGAACCCTGTATGTTGAAGTCTAGGAAAAATAACTTAAAGTCTAACCTCTCGTTTTTCATTGCCTCTCCCCCAAATAAAATAAATATATAACAAATGATTTGATGTATTAACATGAGTCTGTGGTCTGTATCCTGTGATACATGAGCATTGTTTTAAGTTCAGACTGACTTTGGCTTAGAATTAGAGAATTTAATGCAACATTAAAAGGGTGTGCTTTCAAGTGGGACCACCTATTTTTGGATTCCGTGTGATTTTAGTCAGGTCATTAAACCATTTTATACCTTGGTTCCCTAGCACTTTTGAAAGTATTAAATGGGGTTATTTCTGTAAACAATATAGTTTTTGGAACATAGTAAATATTTCATAAATATTACCTTAGTTCTATTGCTACTGCTACTACTAGTTCTTTCTATTACCACTATTCTAATTACTTAAGGTAGTCATAGAATATTTGGTGCATAAAGTCTTTCTAGTAACTCTTTAGTCTTAAGAGTTGAAGTTTATGGTGATAAAATTGTGAGGAATAAGCATGGCAGCTTTGGAAAACACAGCTCCTTTTTAAGGAAGAGCATTTGTTTTACATTTTTCTTGTCAATAATATGAAATTTCTATTGAAAAACTAAAGTAGCTGCCTCATTACACTAATACGTAATACATACTAAAACAATCTGCAAAATAACTTGTAAAGTTGTTTCTAAATAAAGAAAAGGGAGTCATCTTTAACCATTTAGTTTTACTGAGAGATACCTGTATTGACTCCTGTGGATCTTTTATATATGTGTATGGATAAAGACACCTCCCTTGATGGTCTAGCCTGGCAAATTTCTTTATAATATTTAAACACTTTGCTTCTGTTCATGTCCACAGTCACCTGTAGGCTGCTATGGAGATTATAGGTCTTGATACAATTTGAAGGATGTAATACTAGCTTGAATCAAGGCAAAAAAAAAAAAAAAAAGCCAAGAAGCTTTGACAAACTGTTTAGCATTCTAGCTTCAAATGGAAAACAGGGGAAAAGGAAAAAACAATGTATAGAAAGAATCAAAAAGTTTTGAAATTGACTTTTATTACATAGGCTAATTAACTCCCTCCCCCATTTGTGATGGGAACCACAAATTCTGCACTAAGAAGGAAATGTTGTGATTTAGTGTGAGAAGACCATCAGCATTCCAAAGTCAAATTTGATGAATATCGTTGCCAATCAGAAATGAGTTTTTTGAGCAATATCTTTCTACTTAGGGTGCTTTATTAAAACATGTAAATTTAAGATAATCTATTAATAGTTTCTATGCTAGAATGACAATTCTGACTCTTATTTTTGGTGATTTTTATGTCGTAATTGTTTTCTGCTCCTTTCCCTAATCAACATCTGTCTTCATAGCTCCAAGCAAAATGGATGGTAAAGTAACAAGGAAGATTATTCCTTTTGGATTTCTCAACTTTTATTAATAAAGGTTTTAAAGTATGTGCAGCTAAACTAATGAACAAAAAACTGTATACAGTAGATAGCACAAAGAACCAAAATTGTCTCAACTGTTAGATATGTATTTTAATGAAGACTGTAGTTGGCATCCTCCCAGGGATGGTTGTGGGAAGTGATACTTTGTGTGCAAATCACACTGAAATGGCAGTTTAAATCTGTAGTACTTGTGTGACTTGTACTGAAACATTTTAAGAAGGTCAGTATGAAGCAAGCAGCCAGCTATTGGGTTTATCAAAGACAAACTCCTACAGAGTACAGTGGCATTTACTACACCAGTGGAGCATGAAAAAACTGCAGATTAAATTGAGAAAACAGCTGCTTGTTGAAGATGTGTATCTTTACATTAAACTCCACAGGACGTGTATGGGAGGTTGGATTAAAATATTTTATCAAGAATATCTCAAAACCTTGGGTTTTCTTCCACTAAAAAAGATAATTTTTAAAGTATTTGTAACTATTTTCCCCGGTGTCTCTATAAAATGATTCTTAGTCTTATTTCTTTAAAACTCATAGTGTATCACAAAACAGAACCAGATAGCGACCATAGCCTCTCAAGCTTGATAAAGTAGAATTTAATACTTCTTTTTGTTAAATATATTCTTGTTTCTATTCTGTGAATATATCCACAAGGTTAAGAGAGATTTGCCATCTCATTTTTACCTTCTTTCTTACACAAATGTTATAGATCTGTTTACATTTCAAAATCCAGTGATTCCCTATTTTATTTGGTTGTAAGGAAGCAGGAGGGGTGCTACTATATTTAAAAAGTTTCAGAGCAGTTTTAAAAAACTGGAATTAGAATCAACTCCTATTTGCTTTTTCTTTTTAGTACACTGAGACTGAACATTCTTTGTTTAGTGCTGTAGCATTATCCAGACTTTAAAAAATGTTTTATGTGGGGCACATAGTTTTAGTACATAGGTTGTGTGGTGAACAGATTGAGTTGAATGAAATAGTGACTTCCTTATATTACTACAGCTGTTCTGTACAGTCTCCTAGCAATCACTTTCAACCTGGAAAGAAAAAAAGTTAAGATACATACCAAAAATTGTTTTAAAATTTTAAAATATGTCCTTAAGGATCCAACAGCTTTTTAAAAAAAAAGTAACAAGAAAGAGCACTTTTATGTAATTTATGCAAATTTACTATGCAGTTCTTAAGTTAGAACCCTTAATTCTCACAGTGTTTAAAATAATGAATGTGAATACCTTCTATGAATATGAAAATGCTGTTTTGTTTCATATATTCAATATGAATGCAAATATTTAAGAATCACTGATAAGCGCAAACTGCAGTGAATTTGAAGTGAAAGGCAGTTACAGTTAACTCTCAGCTTTGGCTAAACTGATAGGAAAGTAGTGCTTGTTCCAGTCCCTTTTCTTGTAACTAAATGATCTCATTCTATAGGTGTTCCATATTCTTTAGTTGTATATCTGAGATTTTTGAAATCTGACCAAGAAATTCTTGAAGTAGCTATTTGAAATGGCACATATTTTATACATGGGTATTTATCAGAAGGTTTGCTAGTAAAATCTGATGTTTTCTCCTTATAGATGGGTTCACATTGTTTGTGCCCTTTATGTTCCTGGCGTAGCCTTTGGCGATATTGACAAATTACGACCAGTAACACTAACAGAAATGAACTATTCCAAATATGGTGCTAAGGTGAGACAAAGTATTTTTGATTGTCTAAAAGAGAAAGCTTTTACTTGTTAGTTTACGTAACTTTTTACTAATATCATTGTTGACTACAGAAATGCTTATTCCTCAGTATGTTATTGGAGAGCAGTTTGCACTAAATTATTTATTATTGATAGTAATTTTCCCCAAAAGCCAATAATATATAAATTCTTCTATGTATTTGTAATTTACCTGCAGGGTGAAATAGTAGTCAATACCACTGCTGTTTCTCTGGTATTTAGCACATTGCCTGGTACATAATTAATTTTCAGACCAAATCCTTATTTTTAACTAGTTGAATCAAATATTTATCTTCTGACTTTACTTTTGAAGTGGAACTTATTAAAATTATGAAAAGAGTTCAAGATGCACCTCCTATTTTACTCAGATTTCAGGGACTGGTTTTGTCTTTATGACTAGATAACCTGCCTAGCAATTGATTCTTGGCTACCATAGTTTATAAATTGGTTTTTAACTGTGAGCAGGTTTATAAGTGATAAAATTACCCACTTATTAATTTAAAATATGTGTATAATTACTGCAAACATTTTTAGAATACTAGAATTGATTAGACATTGATACATTCTCTTTCCATTCTCTCTTGGGTAGTTGAGAAGGAAGACTGTTGAATAGTACCAGTGACATGTTAAAGGTGGAGTGGAGACCTTATAGGTGGTTGGAAAATTCTTATAATGAAAACTTTAAAATTTGACAGTTTCTGTTGTGTTCGTATATCCCACTTGGGCTCTAACCACCACCCCATCCCTTACCCTCTACCCTCTGCCTTCCAATAATCTTATGCTTTAGTTTGGGTAATTGCTGCTTCCTTCTCCAGAATTAGTTAAAGCTTCCAGGCCCTAGTATTGAACTTACTTACCTGGTTCTCTGGTAATTCAACACTATTTTATTATCTCACTAATACCTTTAAGCTCTAGTTAAAAAAATAATAATTTGTCTGCATTTTCTAGTTGAGTAGTATTAATACAAATTACCTAGTCCACCAGTGTTGGAAATTACTACTTTTTGACCAAGAAAGCTTTGGTAGCTTCGTAATTCACAAGCACAGAACCTAGAAGGGACTAGCTTATATCATTTTCAATAGACATGTGTTATTACCACAAATATAAATCCAGAAACAGTTAAAAAAAATAGTAACCATGTATTACTTCATATAACAGGCCAGCAGTGACCTCCAGACTGAAAAGAAAGGTCATGAAATGTATAATTGTCTGCTGATTTTTTTCATTATCACCTGCTTTTGTTTAGAAGTATTACTGGGAAATGGAGTCAAAACATGTCCCGTCTAGTACATCTGCAAAATCAAACCAGTGCTGTGAATTATTTCTGGGACAGCTCTCTAGACTACACTGTGCTCCATTTCCTAATCCTGATATACTTTCTCCCTTGAGTCCTCAGTTGCTTGGTTCCCTAGCATTTTAAATGATTCAAGCAATTGATGAAGTTTCTAGTTTCCATATTAGATTGTTCTGTAGTCTTATAAGATTTCATTGTCAGAATGTTCTTCCTTGCATGCACGCTGAAATCCCATGCCCAGTTTCATTATATTACATTAAATTACTCAGGGAACTATCCTAAACAATTTGTTTCTGTTCATGGTATTGACTTACTTTAAATAGTTTAATTTCTTCATTTCTCGCTTTTCATTCCTCTCACCTTCTCTCTCTTTCTCTTTTTCTTAGTTTTTTTTTTTTTTGTAATTTAGATTACTATTTGCTGGTACTTTACACTGTACATATACTACTGTTAGTGGAAAAAGACCCTTAACTGTGCAGTAAAGTGTTAAGATTTGGAAATATTTTCACTTCTGTACTCAGGGTCTCATTCTAGTTTTTTTTTTTTTTTTAATTCAGGTTTTTTTTTTTTTCTTTCTTTCATTTTCAGCTGCACTAGCAGCATGTGGAAGTTCCTGGGCCAGGGATCAAATATGAGCCAAATCTGCGACCTGTGCCACATCTAAGGCAATGCTGGATCCTTAACCCACTGCACAGGGCCAGGTATCAAACCAGCAGTGCTGCAGAGACAAGTCAGATCACTGAACCACTGTGCCTCACCAGGAACTCCTATTCTTGCTGTTTTTATTCATTTCTTATTTATCAGTTTGGTGCTGTCTACCAAGTACAAGAAGCACCCATTATTTTACTCAGATTTCAGGGACTGGTTTTATCATAGTCCCTAATTGGTAGTGTTGTTGATGTTTTTAGTGTCTACTGAAACTTGTTTATTATTTTTTATATGTTTCCCTCATATTTAATTTACATAGAGTACATTTTTACTCAGCAGTCTTCCTCAGTTGTCTACTGGCAGTTTTTCACAATTTTAGCAAATTTTTTTATGTGAAAATTGCTATTCTTAAAGTAGTGTATATTTTGAGGCTAGGCTTATTTTCTCTGTGGTTTAGTTAAAAGTGTAAAAAAAAAAAACTAGGGGTGGTAGCACTTAGGTAAATTTTAACAGTTTACGCTTTTAGTTTTGTAATTTTCCCCTTTGTATAGAGAAAGAATGTAAATAATTGGCTGTATTGTGTATTATTACCAATTTCACAGAATTGTTTAAGATCACTCTTAAAGATCTTTTAAAAATGTGTGATTTCATTCGTTGAAATGCCTAGATATTTTGGTGAATTTTCTCTTATTTTAAAAAATTTCTCCAAGTAGTACTGTATTGTTCAAATCAGTGTAGCTTAATGTTTATTGCAAGCACGGACTTTAAAGTGAGATTACCCTCTCTCCCAATTATTTTTTGTGCTATTTTGAGCAGACTTTTTAGTCTTTCTATACCTCAATTTTCTCATGTGTAGAATGGAAATAATTATAGTACCTCTTCCAGGTATTTTTCTGAAATAGAGTATCAAATGATTATGTATATTAGTATATGTAAAGCACTTAGAATAGTACCTAGCATACAGTAAACCCTCAAATAATATTGTCATCATATATATATATATCAGTGGAATTTTGGTTTATTAGAACAATACAGAGAATTACTTTTTTCACATTTAAACTCTTGGCTTGCCTCCAGTTATTGTTTGTATTGATATACTTTTGGCCCAGTATTTGTATTTTTTAGCTTTGTATGAAGTACAGTTTTTGTTCTTGAAATATTTTACTCTGAGACTTTTCCTGTTATCCTATTGCAGGAGTGTAGCTTCTGTGAAGACCCTCGTTTTGCTAGAACTGGCGTTTGCATTAGCTGTGATGCAGGAATGTGCAGAGCCTATTTCCATGTGACCTGTGCTCAGAAGGAAGGTCTACTTTCAGAGGCAGCAGCAGAAGAGGTAAGTTTCTTTAAATCCATTGTTGGTGAATATGTTCTTAAGGCTTCTCATGACTCTCTTATATCATACAACAGGTATGCATCATAAAATAAATTTACAAGTTTAATGTCTTTGCTTGGATCACTGGCTTAAAACTTAAAGAGTAAACGATATATATGAGTTTTTTCAGTCTTAAAGCTATTCAGACAAAAACGTGATGAAACAATTCAAGGTGTTTCAAAGCATTAAATGTTAGCATTTGTAGGAGAATCTTAAATTTGCTCTGTTACTCTTTAAATAAAATTGTTACCATCTTCAGTATCTGCATTTCTTTTTCTTTTCTTTTCTTTTTTTTTTTTTCCCGTTTTTTGGCCACAACTACAGCATATGGGAAGTTCCCAGGTAGGGGTTGAATCAGAGCTGTACCTACTGGCCTATGCCACAGCCATAGCAGCATGTGATCTGATTTGCTTCTGTGACCTACGTCACAGCTCATGGCAATGTCAGATCTTTAACCCACTGAACAAGGCCAGGAATTGAACTTGTACTCTCATGGATACTAGTCAGATTCTTAACCTGCTGAGCCGCAACAGGAACTCCCTGCATTTCTGTTTCTTGACAGTTATTTTCAATGCTGTAATTTTCATACTGGGTTAATTGGCTTTAAGCAATCCGTTGTTTTCAAAGTATATTTTGGGGACTCTCCAGTATTCTTTCAAGGGTTCTATGAGGTTAAAATTGTCTTCATAACAATATGAAAATGATATGTACTACTTTACTCTTAATTTTCTCACAATAGTGAAGATTTCCAGAAACTATATAGCATATAACAGTATAACATTTGAATGTGGAAACAGTTTTGAGAATCTAGCTATCTTCTTTCATGTCAGCTATCTTTTTATTAAAGAGATTTGCAAAAGTATGAAACAGTGCCACTCTTTCCACTAAACTTTTTTTGTGTAAATTATGGTATTTTTCTTTCTTTCTTTTTTTTCTTTTTTTGTCTTTTTGCCTTTTCTAGGCCTGCTCCCGTGGCATATGGAGGTTCCTAGGCTAGGGGTCTATTCGAAGCTATAGCTTCCAGCCTACACCACAGCTCACGGCAATGCCAGATCCTTAACCCACTGAGCAAGGCCAGGGATCAAACCTGCACCCTCATGGTTCCTAGTCAGATTCATTAACCACTGAGCCATGACGGAAACTCCGTATTTTTCTTTAAAATGGCTTTTTTTGTTAGCATCTATTGGTTTCACAGTTATTTTTAAATAAATGAATATTTTAAAAATTTCTCAGTTTTAACTTCTGATATGGTAACTATATATAAATATAACTCACATAAGCTCTTTGGGGTCTTCAAAAATTGCTAATACTGTTAAGGAATCCTGAAACCAAATTTTGTTGATTCTTTAAGCTCTTTATATAGGCAGGTAACAGCAATTTTTACTGTATATTTGGGTATATAGATTTATGGTATTATCCAAACCTCTTCTTTTATTGGGTATATTTTCAGTGTCATGTAAAAATGTTTATTATGTTGGGCTTTATTTCATTTATTTCATAGACAGGATACAAGTAAAAATGATAATCTGATGAAGAAAATTTGTTGAGCAAATTTTGAGGGAGATATTTTATGAATAAATGGGTCCTATTGAAGTTGTATTTTGGGTGCATATATCTGTTTTTGTGCCGGTGTCTGACTCAGATGAATTGTACTTTGATTAATTAAAGAAGGGTACTGGATGGACATTGAGCTTTTCCACAGCTATTTGGTAGACAGATCTTATTAGCATTGAATCTTGGGTAAACAAGTTAACTTCTTGTTTTCAGTTTTCTGTCCATAAAATTGTTATTAAAATAATGGAACCCACCTCATGTGGTATGATTAAGGATAAATTTATGAAAAGCTTGGGTCACTGCTGTGGTGCGGGTTCGATCCCTGGCCTAGGAATTTCTGCATGCTGAGAGCGTGGCCAAAGTATAAATACATACATACATACATACATACATAAATAAGAGGTCAGTTTCCTTTTAAGGGTGTGGTCAGGAAATTTCACAAACCTTACTTACTGGAACTTATCACAGGGCCATATCCAGCTGCTGAGGGTCTGGAGCAGAGAGTTTCTAGCAAGGTAGTCAAGTACCCAGTAGAAACTTGAAACATTCTAGTACTGAAGAAGGGGAGAATAGATGTTAGAAGACAGTGGTTTCTACCACAGTTAATATTTGCTTGGTATATCTGTTCCATTCTTTAAACAAGGTTACCCCCTTGGTCATTCCAGCTTTAGAATTAGGATTTATCCCCCCCCCCCAAAATAATGAAAACAAAACAAAATTACTTGGATTACCTTTTCCCTTTCAGAAATATTTTTGACCAGAGATGACTTTTTCCCCCCTAAGTCAGAGTCTTGGTCCTAATACTGAACTCATCTATGCAAGCATGAATCCTCTCTGATAACCCAACCTTACCTGCTGCTTTAAAACAATGGAATAGTACTCCAAATCAGGGCATTTTGACTGAGGTTCCATATATTTATTTCAACTTAGCTTTGTCTGTCACCAGGATGTATGTAGCACATGTTCTGAGAAAGCAGTTATGTGTGTATGTGTGTGTGTGTTAATGTAATCTCCTGCTCACATTTTTTGAGTTTATTTTTGTACCTATGTGAAGAAGTTGTTATTAAATCCATTTTACTAATGAGTTAACAGAGGCCCATAGATATTTAGCAGCTTGTTTGAAGCCACAATAACCAGTAAATGGTGGAACCAAGGTTTATATCCAGATTTTTATATTTCCAAATTCTGTGATCTTATCCACAGTACTATACTGTGACATCTGTGGATATTATCGTACAGAATTGCATCATAAGCTTTTTTTTTTTTTTTAATGTTAAGAACACCTTAGTTTTATTATTACAATGATGATTTCTTTTTTATTCTATTTCATCTTTTTTAGTGTCATCATTTTCTTTGGGTTTTAAAACCCTACCTTACTAAGAGACCTTTTAAAATATAACTTAAGGTTAAAAACTACATGGATACCTTACCTTTATTTTTCCTCCTTGGGACAGACCTAAAGAATGAACAATCTGGCATTTCGCTGGCAATCACATTGAAGATTACCTTTTTTGGCTACAAATTTACAAATTATTTCTGTTTTTGATAGTAAATTTTTTTGGAGACACCTTACTATTAATAAAATTGGTACCTGGAGTTCCTGTTGTGGCTCAGCAGGTTAAGAACCCAACATAGTAGATGAACTCCAGGTACATTTTGATTGCCATTAAATCCATGAGGATGCAAGTTCGATCCCTGGCCTTACTCAGTGGATTATAGATCTGACGCTGCTGCAAGCTGCAATGTGGGCCACAAATGCAGCTCAGATCTGACGTTGCTGTGGCTGTGGTATAGACCTGCAGCTGCAGCTCAGTTTCAACCCCTAGCCTGGGAACTTCCATATGCCACAGGTGCAGCTATAAAATGGAAAAAAAAAAAAAAATGAACCCACTAATATAGTACCATGAAATATGACTGTGAAAGAGCTTTATTTCCATTTGAGGTTTTAGGTATGTGTAAAGAGTTAAAGGGAATATATAAAGTGTTTTGACAAGATTGTCCTAATCCATTTTTGTCCCTGGTAGAATCTGTCTGTACATTGCTAGTCAGTTAGAAAGGCCCCACTTTGCTGTGTTGGCTAGTTTTATATTTTCTAGACATATTGTTGTTTTGTAATATTAATTATGTCTGCACACTTTAATATTTAATGATAGTATCTATTAAATAATCTAAGATTATTTTAATCCTTTTTGTTTTAAATAATGATTATTTTTAAGGTAATAAGAATAACTAAATATAATACCTAAGACTTGACTTCAATTTTTTTTTTCTTTTTTGGCAACACCCAGCATATGGAAGTTCCCAGGCCAGAGATCAAATCCAAGCCATAGCTGCAACCTACACCATAACTGCTGCAACACCAGATCCTTAACCCACTATGTCACAGTGGGAGCACCATTGATTTCAGTATTTTTAAACCCATAAAGCCCTTTAAAGAAAAAAATAATTGTTAGTTTGAAGTTGATACACAGGATTAAGTTTCTAAAGCAGCAATTTTTATCATTATGTATGTAAACTACTTTTGTAGTTTATTTTAGGAATAACCAACACTGTAGGAAATTCTTCAAAAAGGAAATATTGTTGTTTATGGTTATGTTTTTTATGACCCTTTGTAATAAAAATGTTTAACCCCCCCCTCATTTTTTGACATAGGATATAGCGGATCCATTTTTTGCATATTGTAAGCAACATGCAGATAGGTTAGACAGAAAATGGAAGAGGAAAAACTACTTGGCTCTACAATCCTATTGTAAAATGTCTTTACAAGAGAGAGAGAAGCAGCTTTCACCAGAAGCACAGGTATGGGATTCATGCCAAAACTAATGTTTTTTCTTTCAACGTTGTATAGATTTCAGACCTCATGTGTGTTTACCAATGGCCTGTGAAGTATAATTATGAAATTTGGTTAGTTACCTAAGAAGTAGATTGTCATTAAGGTAAATGATGAGTATAGTTTGTGGTTGAACACATTACTGATCATATAGTCAACAGAGCAGCCATTTATAAAGCATGTTTTCAGTACATTGAAGAATTTGGCTTAGAGAAAATTAATTCCATCAATGCAATATGTTGAACCTTCTTTTTTCACTCTGTTCTGATGTTCACTTATGCAAAGCATTTGATTAGTTTGTCCATAATTTAAAATCTATTTTTACATAAATTAAGTAAATCATGGCTACTAATGCAAGACTAGTTAATAAGAGAATCTTCAGCTTAATTATATTAATTTTTGACAACTCTAATCATAGACTATGGTAGTTGTCACCATGGGTAGATACAGCTTATTGTAAACCAAGAATTCTACAATATACCTAAGGACTGTGGGTAGTATAAATTGCCTTGATACAGGAAGTTCTAGTTGTCTACTTTTTCTAAGTGTGGAAGTAAAAATCATAAGGAGTATGTTCCATTTTAATATCTTTTATATGCATTTCTTTTATAGGCAAGAATCAACGCCCGGCTTCAGCAATATCGTGCCAAAGCAGAACTGGCTCGATCCACCAGACCCCAGGCCTGGGTTCCAAGGGAAAAATTGCCCAGGCCACTCACTAGCAGTGCTTCAGCCATACGTAAACTGATGCGGAAAGCAGAACTGATGGGGATCAGTACAGATATCTTCCCAGTGGATAATTCAGATACTAGTTCTAGTGTGGATGGAAGGAGAAAGCATAAACAACCTGCTCTCACTGCTGATTTTGTGAATTACTATTTTGGTTAGTATAGACACTAATACATGCACATTTTCTTTTCTTTCTTTCTTTTTCTTTTTGTTGTTGTCGTTTTGCCTTTTCTAGGGCCACACCCGCAGCACATGGGGGTTCCCAGGCTAGGGGTCCAATCGGAGTTGTAGCCGCCGGCCTATACCACAGCCACAGCAACGCCAGATCCGAGCTGTGTCTGTGACCTACACCACAGCTCATGGCAACGCCAGATCCTTAACCCACTGACCAATGCTAGGGATCGAACCCACAACCTCATGGTTCCTAGTTGGATTCGTTAACCACTGAGCCACGATGGGTACTTCACATGCACATTTTTAATGACAGTTTGCCATTGAAAATATTTGATATGCTGTCAGTTTTTAGAAATTGACTAGCCATGCTACATATATCAAGTAAAAGCATGTTTATTTTCCCAATAAGTTGTGGTGGTTGTAAAATGCTTAGTTAATATATTTGTGAGTAGAGTTAAAAGTGTTCTAAATAATGTAGGTTTTTCCATGTGGCCATCTCTGGCTAGCTTCTTCCATTGTGTATTTTGTATGTCAGCTTTCATTTTCTACTGAAGTAAAATTGGATATTTAATTTAAATAGAGAGAAATATGCGCATGATTCAAATTCAGGAAAATATGGCTGAACAAAAGAATATAAAGGATAAATTAGAGAATGAACAAGAAAAGCTTCATGTGGAATATAATAAGGTAAGTTGGCTGTAAGACAAACAACATAATATATTAAATCTTATTGATGATTTCTTTTGTGATTTTATAGCATTTCTCTTTATGTTTTGAAATTCCTCTGAAATTTTACAACTTGCCTGCAGTTCCAACACCTCATTATCTTCATCACCATCGCTAATACTTATCTAGTACTTTCTATGTGCCAGGCACAATTTTGAGCACTTTTACATGTATTTACTCATTTAATTCTCAGTTCAATTTTATAATGTGGTTTATGATTATTGCTCCCGTTTTCAGAGGATTCAACTAAGTCTTAAACAGGTGAAATTATTTCCCCAGGCCTACATAGGTAGTCAAGTTATCACAGAGCTGGGGTTTAAGGCTCGGAAGTCTGATTCCTTTTCTTACTCCTACCCCACTCTACTACAGAACTTGTCTCTCTCTCTTTTTCTTTTTTCTCCTTTTTATAGCTGTACCTGTGGCATGTGGAAATTCCCAGGATAGGGGTCAAATCAAACCTGCAGCTGCAGGCCTACAGCACAGCCACAGCAATACCACATTTGCAACCCACTCCACAGCTTGCAGCAACATGGGATCTATAACCCACTGAGCGAGGCAAGAGTTCAAACCCTTATCCTCACAGATGTAATGTTGGGTTCTTAACCTATTGAGCCACAATGAGTACTCCAGAACTTCTCTAAGTTGTAGAAAACTTCAAAAACTCATTTTGAAATTACTGGGTTTTTTTTTGAATTGTTATGTTACTTTTGATTAAAAAGTGAACTCCCAATTTATTTATTTATTTATTTTTGTCTTTTTGCCTTTTTTAGGGCCGTTCCGGCAGCATATGGAGGTTCCCAGGCTAGGGGTCTAATCGGAGCTGTAGCCACTGGCCTACACCAGAGCCACAGCAACGCGGGATCCAAGCCGCGTGTACGACCTACATCACAGCTCACGGCAACGCCAGATCCTTAACCCACTGAGCAAGGCCAGGGACTGAACCCGCAACCTCATGGTTCCCAGTCAGATTTGTTAACCACTGTGCCACAATGGGAACTCCTGAACTCCCAATTTAAATTTATTTTCTACCTCTTCATTCTAAAGATGAGGACGTTCCCATCATGGCGCAGCAGAAATGAATCCAACTAGGTACCAGGAGGTTGCTGGTTCAATCCCTGACCTCGCTCAGTGGGTTAAGGATCCCTTGTTGCTGTGAGCTGTGGTGTAGGTTGCAGATATGGCTTGGATCTGGCATTGCCTTGTCTGTGGTATAGGCTGGAAGCTGTAGCTCCAATTATACCTCTAGCCTGGGAACCTCCATATGCCACGGGTGCAGCCCTAAAAAAAAAAAAAAAAAAAGAAAGTTATGACTACATGTTAGGTAATAAGTAACATTAACATATATACTGGGATTAACTTATTGTTAGCTTTTTAAATGATAAAAAAAATTAGGAGAAGTTAAATTTCCAATAATTAGCCACACCGAAGTGAAAAGAGTACTGGGATTTGATTCAGAAAACTTGGGAATTCTTACTAGTTTTATGATTTTGGCCTAGTCACAAAAACCTTAGTTTTCTCATTGGGAAAATGACAGTAGTGCATCTTGATGGACTCATAGGATTAATTAGGAGAATGTCTGTGAAATTATTTAGTAATCTGTACTAGAATATGTAAATGTGAATGGCATGATTATTATTAGTATAAATGCTAACTTAAAATGTTGTTACGGTTTATTGCCACTGCTTAAATAATTGGAGAGCTCAACTTTTGGTGTATTGTGACTTGAATGTGTTAAAATACAGATATTTTTATGCATTTATCGATAAATTATTTGCATTTTCATATATTTTACTACATGTTTTAATGATGTACTGATTTGAATTGTTTTCTTGTAGCTATGTGAATCTTTAGAAGAACTGCAAAACCTGAATGGAAAACTCCGAAGTGAAGGGCAAGGAATATGGGCCTTACTAGGCAGAATCACAGGGCAGGTTAGTTTCTTTCCAATTTCTGTCTCCTCTTCTTACTCTGTTTAGGTTTTCAAAAATCAGATCTCTAATATAACTTTCACTTCACTAACTGAAGAATTCTGTTTAAGGCAAACGAATGTTCTGGGATAATTTCTGCCTGAATGATATCTAAAACTTTGCTAGCTGCCCACCTGTAGGTTGTTTCAATAGCTGTCTTGTTTACAAAATTTTTTTATTTGGTCTACCTGTCATTTGTGATGAAGCTAAGATTTGAAGCATGAATTAACTCCTATAGCATTCTTCTGTCTTCTAATGTAGCAGTTTTAGATTCTGTACCGCATTTCTTCTGTTCTATTTTTGTACTATAATTGTTTCTTTTTGGGGGATGGGTAAAATTTTAAAGGCGCACTGGAGAAATTGATTTTAACGTTGATTTGGCTTTGAGTTGTGTAAGAAATGGTTTTTGATAATTTAATGTTAAAGTGTACATTTCTCCCTTTATTAGCTATTATTGAAGTTATGAAAAAAAATTACTTTATCCTTGAACATTTCTAGCCTGTTAAAGTTATTGGTGTTGAAAAGAAGAATTATTGCCAAATGGATTTCTTTGAATGCTTTTTTTAGTACTGTGTTTATAATTCTTAAATTAATTTATTTGAATAATTTCAGTCATTTTTTTTAAGGATGATGAAGGCTCACTGTGGTCCTTTCACTATGAAAGTAGTTTTATTTGTGAATGATGCTTTTCAAAGGATAGGTATTTTTCATTCTGCTTGTTTTAAAGGTTTACAAAGAGTCAAATTCATCGTATAATTTATGTAGACATTATTTTAGGAAGTAATACATACTGATGTACTGTGTCATGTTAGCTTTGAAGATGCTTCTTTTGTGAACAAGGTATATGTGGCTTATATTATAATGACTAATGTAACATAAAAGGTGAGGATGAATAGTTGCCTATGGAGAACTGACCTTTGTTTCTATTGATAGGTTGTTGATGAGTTTTTGGAAGATTATGTTATTTTATATTTAGAGAAGTTAATATTGAATGCAAGCCTGTATTAGTTTTCTGCCAAGCTAGCATTATCTTTTGGCTTTATTTGCAAGTTTGTCTCATAAGAATATCCTGTTTAGTATAAAACATTACCTACTATAAAAGGACATTTTCATTTATTAAATCACTTGTAACAGAAGCACACATGTTTCCTTTTGCCAATGTAAAACACATAGCAAAAGTAGAATTCATTTGTACTGCTTCTAGGATGCTTTTTCCAGTTGGTTGAACAGATGCTGGCCCACTGGGCCACTAAGAAATGACTTTGATAGATGGTTGCTGTCTGAGAAGCCACTATACTACAGATTAGTAGAAACCCAAAGAGAATCTAATTCGTTTTGTGGAGAGTTTGGTCCAATAAGATAATTTTTCTAATTAACCCGCAGAGCTCCAGTGTAGCTAGGATGTTAAGGAAAATAAGCGGCCTCAATATTCTTTTTGTCAAGAGTACTTTTTAAGAAAATTTCTTGAATTCGTGTCCTTGTCTTTTACTTTTAAAAAGAAAGTAGAAGTATAATTTTCATAATGTTTTAGTTTGATGAAAGTATGTAATTATAGGCTTCTAATGGCAGTAACTATGAGACAAAAACTTATTTTTATCCTTTTTGCCAGTGTAAAAGCTGGTAAACCATACCTCCTCACAATCCTAGCGTATTAGTTGACTTGAGTGCCATATAAAGGAAAATGTTGCTTTATATTTTTCCTTTAAAACAAAATAAACTGCATTTGTTCAAATCAATAGAAGTTGAACATACCGGCAATTTTGCGAGCACCCAAGGAGAGAAAACCAAGTAAAAAAGAAGGAGGCACACAAAAGACATCCACTCTTCCTGCAGTACTTTATAGGCAAGTAATGAAATTATGACACATTAATATTGTGTATTTTTAAACAAATACTTTTTTAGTAACAAGATGCTTCGAATTTTTGAGAACGAATTATGTTTAATTTGGAACTTAAATTAAATGCACTTTTGAATGATGGTATGAGATTTTTATTCTTCTTTTACTATCCTTTAAGTAACTGAGAATTGGAAAGTGACTTTAAATAATGTAGATGATTCTTCTCTTAAATAATAAAAACAAAGTATTAGATAAATGGGCATTTACATTTTATTTGAATTGAGTGAGTTTTAGAGTTTTACATGTGTTTTTATGTAGTAATGGGTATCATAATACAATCTGAATTACTGCCTTTGCAGAGTGGTGGATAATGAAAATAAGTTTTAGATTTGAATCTGTCTACATTTTTTTCTATGTTCAGTTGTAATAATTTCATTCCCCCAGATATTTTTTTTGGCTCAATATTTTACCGTTATAGCAATTTTACACAGTTAATATCTATTTCCATACTTCAGTAGTTTTGTTTGGATCTTAGTTTTTTTCACATATGCTATTAAGTGAGAAAAGTTTAAAAGATGCTAGTATGGGAGTTCCCGTCGTGGCGCAGTGGTTAACGAATCCGACTAGGAACCATGAGGTTGTGGGTTTGGTCCCTGCCCTTGCTCAGTGGGTTAATGATCCGGCGTTGCCGTGAGCTGTGGTGGAGGTTGCAGACGCGGCTCGGATCCCGCGTTGCTGTGGCTCTGGCGTAGGCTGGTGGCTACAGCTCCCATTCAACCCCTAGCCTGGGAACCTCCATATGCCGCGGGAGCGGCCCAAGAAATAGCAACAACAACAACAACAACAACAACAAAAGATGCTAGTATGTTTGTATGTACATAAACAAATGTATCTCTTTACATACACAAGTATATATGCTTATATAAATTTATAAATATTCTCATCTCATCTCATCCTATTCCTTTTTCAGAAATAGCAGCAATAGCTACATTATCAGTCTCTAAAATTTATTTATGTTCTTGGTTGGAGGCTCCCTCCATAGACAATAGCAAATAACTTTGAAATTTGGGAAAAGCCCACTAGTATCTTAGTGTGTAGTGAAAGACTAGCACATTCTCAGTCCAGCCTTTTAAAATAAAATTGGTTTATTTGTAATCAGCAGGCATATCACTATGTTTCTTTTTATCACTACAGCTCATTTTTGTTTCAGAATATGGCTTAAGTAATTTTCCATTTTTCTTCTGAGCAACTTTTGAGAATAGTTACTGTTCATTATGTTGTCGTTATGTATGTGTGTATATGTTTTTCCTATGACTATTTAAAAATTCAAACATCATTGCTGCTTCTGTACATGTTGGCTCTTTTAGGTTCTCAGAAACCTTTTCCTTACTCTTCACTTTCTTAATATAAATATACCCTAGATTTTCAGGTCATGGTGTTTGTGCTTTCAAGAGTAAAGTTGTTTTTTTTGGCAAGAAAAATTGTATTCCTTAAAAACAAACCCAAATACAAAATAACAGTAACCACAGTAGTAAAACTTCCCATTCTTTATGATAAATATTAATTGGTATACTTTTAAAACTCAAAGTCTAGTTTTGTAAAGAGACCTATATATGTATGTAGTTTATTTACATGGTGAAGGCTCTTTGAGAGGTTTATAATTAATGGTAAAAAATAAACTGGATTTTTTTAAAGTAACTTATAGTTTTAGAGAGGTAGAAAATTGAAAAATTCTTTTGTTTAATAATTTGTTTCTAGAGAAAAATTGGTCTAATGTTAAATGGGTTTTCAGTGATATTAAAATTAAGGCAAAGATGATATTAGAATGAGCATCTAAAATATCCCCTTCTCTGGAAGTTTTGACTCTAGCAATATTTAAATATATGCTAGATTCAAGCTACTTTTCTATATTCTCAAAAATATTTAGAGGAGTTTTCTTGTGACTCAGCAGGTTAAGGATCTGATGTTGTTACTGCAGTGGCTTGGGTCGCTACTGTGGTGTGGATTTGATCTCTGGCCAAGGAACTTCCCCATGCTGCAGTCGTGTCTAAAACAAAAAAAGTGTTTAAAGCTAATAGTTACTGACATTATAAAAAGACATAAGTTACAGAAAAATACTTGATTTTAATATGATATTAAATTAGTCAAGGTAAAATTTTGAAATTTAAAAAATATCCTATAAATTAACTCTTTTACTATGGTAATTATCATTCTAATCCTTTATTTGCTGCCTTCATTCAAAGTTGTGGAATTTGTAAGAAGAACCATGATCAGCATCTTCTTTTATTGTGTGATACCTGTAAACTCCATTATCATCTTGGATGTCTGGACCCTCCTCTTACAAGAATGCCAAGAAAGACCAAAAACAGTTACTGGTAAGTAAACTGGAGAGGATTTAGACCTTAATTTCAACAATGTAAATTTTCTTTTCTTTTTTTTTTCTTTTGTCCTTTTAGGTTCACAGGCTAGGCATCTAATCGGAGCTATAGCTGCCAGCCTGTGCCACAGCCACAGCAACCCCATATCCAAGCTGTGTCTGCAACCTACACCACAGCTCATGGCAATGCCAGATCCTTAACCCACTGAGCAAGGCCAGGGATTGAACCGTAACGTCATGGTTCCTAGTCGGACTTGTTTGCACCACGATGGGAACTCCTCAACAGTGTAGACGATGTGTTTTATCATATTGCTTTATAATGAAAGTTTTCAGCACATTTTAAATTGACATTCTTATAATTTTTCCAATTTTGAGATATAATTGACAATTTAAAATTATACGTATTTAAGATTTACAACTTAATGATTTGATATATGAATGCATTTGAAATAAGCACCACGATCAAAGCTAATTAGCATATGTGGGAGTTACTGTTGTGGCTCAGTGGGTTAAGAACCCAATATAATTTCCATGAGGATGCAGATTCAATCCCTGCCCTTGCTCAGTGGGTTAAGGATCTGGTGTTGCTGCAAGCTGTGGTATAGGTTGAATATGCAGTTCAATTCTGGTGTTATGGCTGTGGCATAGGCCTCAGCTGTACCTCTGATTCTACCCTTAGCCTGGAAACTTCCATACGCCACAGGTATGGCCATAAAAAAAGCCAAAACAAAACAAACATGTTTTTCACCTCACATAGTTACCCCTTTTTTTTTTCTCCTGTGGTGAGAACATTTCAGACATAAATATTTATTATCGCATTTTGTGAATAAAGCTGTAACAGTTTTTTTGGTAAATTAATTTTAAGTTAGTTGAGGCTATTTTGGTAGCTTAGCAATGGTTCTTAAGGCATGAATTCTGTTTAATGTGTTTATAATTCTCTTGCTCTATTATAAAATGTTTTCAAGTGCTTTATTTTTATTTTGAAATTGAATGACTTAATCAAGAATTTGCCTCTATGTTCATGCTTTTGTTTGTAATTTAATATTTTATTTCTTAATTAGTGTCACTGTAGCTTTACTTCTGGCACTTGTCATTCGTGCTATATATGTAAGTTCAGCCATTCTTTGCAAACCTGGAAACATTTGATATATGTTTCTGGTTGTTTTTTGCTAAGGCATATTGTTTGATAAAAGTTTATGGTATTTATGTTGTATTCTTTCCTTAATTTTAATCCAAGAGAGAGACAGATGTTCAAATTCCAATAGATTAATTCTATATAGGAAGAATATAGGTCACGGAAAGCTTTGGAATGAACATGACTATTCTTTTTATAAAGATTTTATACAAATTCTAGTTTTAGAAAAGAGTGAATCCCAGATTCTTAAATAGTAATCTATACAAAAATGTGTGTATGTTCCTCAAACACATTAAAGCATGTTTTCCAACCTCATTGTTTTATGTCATAAAGCTACCTCTTTTCATTTTATTAGGAAGCTTATACTTTTTCACCATTTTCATGTAATTGCTTTTTCGTAGTGTTATCTGTTTATCTTGAGACATTCATAAATGTCTCAAGACAAGTAGAGAGTACTTGTCTACTTTGTCTCAAGACAAGTAGAGGGTACTTGTCTACTCTCTTCAAATATGCTGAAGTTTATTTATTTTGATATTTATGTGCTTTCGAAGCCAGACTTTAGTGGAAACTGCTATCACTTATTAGAATGCTAGCAGTGTTAATAAGCACCCTAGGTGGGTTTCTAAATTGAAAGCCAATTTGGTAATCTCTAGAGCCAGGGTGTTTTGTCATGATCTTGGGCATGGAGATGTGCACTTCTCTTCTGAAATGAGGTTATAGTACTTCTCTCCTTGCATAACTGTGTTTTTGAGAGTGTAAGAGTTTCTGGAAGAATATCTGATGAAACGGCATAAGCCTGCGATATTTTGGTGAAAGATTTCTCCAGAAGGCCTAAATTACTTAGTTTTTGCCTCTAAAATCAACTTAGCTTTGCTTAGCCATTAATTGGATGCATTAATTTTGGAGAATTTTTTTTTCTTCAGTGCTCTCAAATGTGTGAGGCAGTTTATAGTTTTTGCTTTTTAATATTTCTAGTTTATTTTTGAAATTCTACTAAAGATAATATTAAAAACAATTTCACCTCAAATATTTTACTGTTATCTATGTTCTTTAGTTTAAGTCTCTTGTGTGTATATATATATATGATAGAAAAACTGTGTAATGTGTGCTACTGCATATTTTCCCCATTCTGTGCATTCTCTGATGCCATGCTAATAGCTTGAAATTGACCATGATTAGGAGTATTCATATCACAGAAATTGGCAAATGCTATAAAGTAGGACTTTTGCCCATAGAGAGCCAAGTGTTAAATGTTTACTATCACACCACTGCCTAATTTCTGCTTTAGTCACTACTTAGTTTTCCATCTTTTTTAGGGAATGAGGTCCTTAACTGGACCCTCAACTCATGACTGGGCCCTATTTTTTGGCTTAAATTTCTGCAGAGCCCACTGGTATACATTTTTTGACTGTCACAATTTCTGCTTTTGCTGTCTTTATGCTTGGCAAGCCTGTGTTAACACACTACCATATCCCTCTTATGTGTTAACACACTACCATATCCCCCTTATGTTCACTGCTAGCTAGAATTACTGTTCAATCTGTAGCTTTACTTCTCAGAAACCATTTTCTGCTTGATAGACTATTCTAAGCAACTGCTATCTAGGTCTTTCTCCAATATTAGCACTGCTTTTGTGGAAATGCAGTTCTAGATCTGGATGCTTTCTCTTTGGTCCATTCCATCCACAATAGTACATTGGGCTGTGATGGACTGATTTAAGACATGTGGCAGGAAAGAAAAGATGGATAAAGATACAGAAGGTATTATTGATGGAGAGTATAGAAGTTCGAGTGAGTTCATGTTAGATAGATTTCTCAATGAAGTAGAAGTAATCTGTTG
Source organism: Phacochoerus africanus (assembly GCF_016906955.1). NCBI lineage: Eukaryota > Metazoa > Chordata > Mammalia > Artiodactyla > Suidae > Phacochoerus > Phacochoerus africanus. The sequence goes on from NC_062554.1 coordinate 80,031,656, forward strand.
AGAGGGAAAGTACTTGGGATGATAATGGGGTCTTTACAAGAGAGATAGTCTACAATAGCTACTGTGGGAAAAAAATCTGAAATAACTAACTTGCTCAGACTATATAGCAGGAATGTTCAGTGAATTAGTTTAGCAAGTGTGATTAATTGATTTTTCTTAAGTAATGCTGAGCCGCCCAGGAGCAGGAGAGGGGAAAATTGAGGAACTTCTTAGGCTGGATTATAGACAGACAAACCAGATCAAGAAGAATATTAGGTGGATGAGGCATTTGGCAAAAGATAGAGGGACTAGCAAAGATGTAATCTAGGCTCATTTTGTTAGTAACTACTCCCAGTATTTGAGATGTCTTTTGTCTCACTTAGGTTGTGTTACCTTTTTTTTAATATATATATATATATATTATTTTGAATACTGCCTTACATTCTTTCTAAGAGCCTGGTAGGGTATAAATAAATAGTAAGTTTTTTTTTTATTAGAGTGGTTCAAATAGTAAATAATTTTAGGGTACCAATCTTATGTTTCCACCACCCATCTGATCAGAATTTGTCTTGTTTTTTTTTTGTTTTTTTTTTTTTTTTTTTTTTTTTTTTTTTGGTCTTTTTCCCTTTTCTAGGGCCACTCCCGCAGCATATGGAGGCTCCCAGGCTAAGGGTTGAATCAGAGGTGTAGCTGCCAGCCTACGCCAGAGCCACAGCAATGCAGGATCCGAGTCGCGTCTGCTACCTACACCACAGCTCACAGCAACACCAGATCCTTAACCCACTGAGCAAGGCCAGGGACTGAACCTGCAACCTCATGGTTCCCAGTCGGATGCGTTAACCACTGTGCCACGAAGGGAACTCCTGCATTTTTTAATTATTTAAAAAATATTGTGAATTACTTGACTGAGTAGTATTTATTATATCCTTTTATTCTTTGGATATACTTCTGTTTATTTATTATTTATTTATTTATTTATTTTTTGCTTTTTTAGGGCCGCACTTGTGGCATATGGAGATTCCTCGTCTAAGGGTCAATCAGAGCTGTCGCTGCCATCCACAGCTATAACCACAGCAACGCAGGATCCAAGCCGTGTCTGCAACCTACACCACAGCTCATGGCAACAGGGGGTCCTTAACCCACTGAGCAAGGCCAGGGATCAAATCTGCATCCTCCTGGATGCTAGTCAGATTCCTTAATCGCTGAGCCATAATGGGAACTCCCACTTCTCTTTATCCTTTTAAGATGAAAAGAAAATACATGACACAAACCCTTCGGTGAAGAATTTACAGGTGGTTTTTTTTCCCCCTATATTTGTCTTGATAATTTGTTTTCCCCTTCTCCCGTTAACTTTTTTTTAAAAAATTAAGATATAATTGACATTTAACATTATATTAGTTTTAGGTATACAGCATAACACTTTGATAGATGAATATTTTAAAATAACTACCATAGTAAGTTTAGTTGACATCCATCACCACACACAGATATAAATTTTTTTCTTTGATGACTTTTAAGATCTACTCTCTTAGCAGCTTTCAAATATGCAGTAGAGTATTCTTAACTCTGGTCACCATATTGTGTGTTACATATGAGGACTTAATTTATAACTGGAAGTTTATGACCACTTTTACCCATTTTGCCCCTATCCCCACCCCTTGCCTCTGGCAACCACTATCAGTTCTCTGTATCTCTGAGTTTGTTTTTAATGGTTCATGTACAAGTGAGATCATACAGTATTTGCCTTTGACTTATTTTATTCAGTGTTATATCCTCAAGGTCCATCCATTGTTGCAAGTAACAAGATTTTCTTCTTCTTTATGGCTGAATAATGTTCCATTGTATGTTTAGACCACATTTTCTTTATCCATTTATCTATTGATGGACACAGGTTGTTTCCATGTCCTGGTTGTTGTCAGTAATGATGCAGTAAAAAAATATCTTTTCAAGAGAGTGATTTTATTTGCTTTAGATAAATACCCAGAAGTAAAATTGCTGCAATTTATGTTAGTTCTACTTTTAGTTTTTTGAGGAGTCTCTTTACTGTTTTCCATGGTAGCTGTACCAATTTACATTTCCACCAACAGTGTACGAGAATTTCCTTTTCTCCATATCCTCACCAACACTTGTTATCTCTTGTCCTTTTTTTTACTGACAGCCATTTTAACAGGTTTGAGGTGATACCTCACTATAGTTTTGATTTGTATTTCCCTGATGTAGTTTTATATAGGGACCTTTGAAGATTCCCCTCTAAAAAGAGGTGAAAGAGTGGGAAAAGGCTTAGAAATAATAATAATTTAAAAAACCTATGGTGTGAAATCTTTTAAGACTTGAAAGAGGTAATTGGTAAAGGAATAAAAAATAAGTCATGAATTATTTATAAGTATTTGGGAAACAGTATTACTGGATTTATTATGTTTAAAAATTCATAAAAACCTTTTTTTCTTTGACTTAGGAAAATAAAATTCTCTATAAAAATTAAATTAGTACGTGTAAGTGGGTCACCATGCTGTATAGTAGAAAAAAATTGTATTGGGGAAATAACAAAAAATAAATTAAAAAAATTAAATTAGTATTCTTCCTGTTTTAGCATTATTATACAATAAAATTATTTTTCTTTAGTAATTAAGGTTTTTTAAAACCTTCAGTAATTATTCTGAACATGAATTGTAGTGTATGGTGCTGGAGATGGCGGTATAGCAAATTGAGAAAAATCTCTTGATATTTCAGTATGAAGGTAGTACTTTTACATAAATTCCTGACATGAATTTTCATTATCTGTACTTTAAAAATCCATTTTTACTTAATTGAATGTCTTCATTACTTAAGGTTATTGTTAGTACTGTGGATGAGAATTACAAATTTTTAGAATTCTCTAATAGAATATATTAAGTAAATATATACAGAATTAAGGTGAATTTATTTAAATTGATAGATAATAGCAATTTAGTGGCTTATTAAAAGAAGGCAGATATGTAGTTTGCATTATAAAAGATAATTATGCCTTTTCCCCAAATATACTTAATTCCATTGAATTGGACAGGCCACAGCATTATCCTGGGTTACTATTTCTTAGGATTTCGTGTACCAGTTAATGTAGTAAAGATGCTTTTTCATATCTTAAAGGATATTTATAAGGTGAGGACTATAGTGTTTAATAGATGGTTGAAAAAATTGCAGATGTTTCCATCTGTGTTGGTTTTATGTATTACAAGTATCATGCAGCAGTTGTCTTGAAATAGGAAAAGATAAATTTTTGCATTGGTGGTTACATTTTGTTTAGATTTGTCAGAGTTGTTCAGTGTTTTGTTTTTCAGGGTATAACGTTTCTATGATCTAAATGCTCTGAAGCAAATTTGACACCTAAATGTATTTTGGTGGGGATGAGAATCAGCATGAGAAGTTAGAGAATGATCTGATAAGGATTCTAGTTACACAATGAGAAACAAAAGGGGAACTGATTCACTTAAAAAACAATAACAAAGTCTTTCATCCTAAAAAGGTACTTGTTTCTAAATCCCAGAAATTCATGTATGTTAAAAGCGAACTGGAACTAAGAAACTGACTCCATTTCGCTCCAGCTGGTAGAAATGATCACTTAGTGTTACAAGTATAAGCTGTAATGGCCAGGAACTGATCCTTTTCTGTGATGTATTTGCTATCTTTCTGTAGGCGATTCTGTTTTGATGGTAGTCTTGTTTATTGTTTTTTTATGGAAAACATCTAACATTTGTGGGCTTTTCACAATTTAGAACTGACAGTTATTTCAAAATATACTCACCATTTCAATTAGGTTATTCAGTAAGTGTTTACTTCTCATACCAACTTTTAATCTTTGCATATGGGACAAAACAGGAGGGAGCAATTTAGTGTACTGGCATACCTTGGTGGTGTTAAGGGTTCAGTTCCATCATCCACGACTACAATAGAGTCAATATCACCATAAAGCAAGTCACACGAATTTTTTGGTTTCCCAGGGCTTTTAAAAGTTAGTTTACACCTAACTGTAGTCTACGAAGTGTGGTGTGCAAGAGCATTGTCTTAAAAAACAATGTACATATCTTGATTAAAAAGGTACTTTATTGCCAAAAAAAAAAAAAAAATGCTATCCATTATCTGAGCCTTCAGCAAGATTTTTTTTTGTTTTTGTTTTTCTCCTTCAGCAAGTATTAATCTTTTTGCCATGATAAATCTTGCCTCATGTTGATGGCTGTTGGCTGATCAGGATGGGGATGTCGCTAAAGGTTGGGGTGGCTGTGGTAATTTCTTAAGACAGACAGCAATTAAGTTAGCTGCATTGATTGACTCTTCCTTTCACAAATGATTTTTCTACAACAGGCAATGCCATCTAATAGCATTTTACCTACAGTAGAACTTCTTTGAAAATCTGAGTCAGTCCTCTCAAACCCCGCACTGCTTTATCAACTAAGTTTATATAATATTCTAAATCCTTTGTTGTCATTTCAACAGTCTTTATAGCGTCTTCACCAGGAATAGGCTGTCTCAAGAAGCAACTCCTTATCCATTAAAGTTTTATGAGATTACAGCAATTCAGTCACATCTTCAGGCTCCACTTTTAATTCTAGTTCTCTTTCTGTTTCCACCACATCTGCAGTTACTTCTTCCATTGAAGTCTTGAGCCCCTCAGAGTCATTTGTGAGCTTTGGAATCAACTTCCTCCAAACTCCTGTTAGTATTTTGACATCTTTCCATGAATCACAAATGGTTTTAATGGCATCTAGAATGGTGAATGCTTCCCAGAGGGTTTCTTCTCCCCCAGAAGAATTACTTTCCATGGCAACTTATAACTTTATGAAATATATTTCTTAATGACTTGAAAGCTGAGTTATTCCTTGATCCATGGGCTACAGAATGGATGTTGTATTAGCAGGCATGAATACAGTAGTAATCCCATTGTACATCTCCTTCAGAGCTCTTTGATAACCAGGTAGAATAATAGATTTAGCATAAGGACCCTAGGATTTTCAGAATGTTAAATGAGCATTGGCCTCAACTTAAAATCAACAGCTGCATTAGCAGATAAAAAGAGAGTCAGCCTTTCCTTTGAAGCTTTGAAATCAGGCATTAATTTCTCCTCTTTAACTATGGAAGCCCTAGGTGACATCTTTTTCCAAAGTAGTGTTTTTTTTCTGTATTGAGAATCTTTTGTTTAGATTAATTACCTTAGCTAGATCTTCTGGATAACTTACTGTAGCTTCTTCATTAGCTTGCAGTTTTTTATGTTATAGAGGTAGCTTCTTTCCTTAAATTTCATAAACCAGTCTCTTCTAGTTTCAGACTTCTCCAGCTTCCTTACCTCTCTCAGCCTTCACAGACTGGAAGAGTTAAGGCCTTGTTCTGGAATTCAGCTTTAGCTTAAGGAAATGATGTAGCTGTAGCTGGTTTGGTGTTCTGTTCCAGACCACTAAAACTTTCTCCATAAGACCGTTTTATTTTCTTATCACTTGTGTGTTCACTGAGGTAGCACTTTTAAATTTCCTTCAGGAATTTTTCCTTCGAATTCACAACTTGGCACACAGCAAGGGGCCTAGCTTTCAGCCTGTTTTGGCTTTTGACATATCTTCTCAACTAAGCTTACTCATTTATAGGTTTTTTTTTTTTTTTTCTTTTCAGGGTCACACCCACATCATATCGAAGTTCCTAGGCTAGGGATCAGATCAGAGCTGCAGCGTCTGCCCTGCACCTCAGCCACAGCAACGCCAGATCTGAGCCTCGTCTGTGACCTACACCGTAGCTCACGGCAATGCTGGATCCTTAACCCACTGAGCGAGGCCAGGGATCGAACCCGCAACCTCATGGTTCCTAGTTGGATTCATTAACTACTAAGCCACGTCAGGAACTCCTGTCTGAGGTTTTAAAGTATACAAAGGATGTGGCATAGGTAGCTACTGCAGTACTAAGACCTGAAATTGATGAAAATTAGTTGTATAATTTACCTGTGCAAGTCTTTCCCTGGAGTTTCAAGCCTTCAGCAGAATCCAGAGTTCCAGTGTAGGTAAGAAACAGATTCTGCTAGTGCAGTTGTTTTCTAGATGGCGATTCAGATTCCCATTGCTTTCTATTCTGCCATCTTTCCCCCATATTTTAAAAAATGCTACTATGACAGATTACTTCTATAGATAAATTTACACTTTTTTCTTTTACATGTAGTATGAGTCACCAACCAAAATGACCTGTTTTTTTTTCCCAACACTTCTTACAGTCTTTTTCTACTGAGTTTTCTTAGTCTATTCAGTACAGCTTGCTGTTAACTGAGATTAAGAGATATTATAGTTATGACAAGGAGTAGAGTCAGGGTCAGTGCATGACTTCGTTTTTTTTGGTGCCACAGTGTATGTCACTTAAGGAAAAAATGATCTTTAAAAGGAAACTATTTTTTTAATCAGTACTGTGTCTCTTATGTTGGTTCACTTAAACATGTGGAATTATTGCTTGTGTTTTTATGATACTTATAGGGATACACGGAATTGCTTTACATGTTATATTTATTGTCGTGTATGTGCTTCTCTGTGTATATAGTCATTGTATACCCTGTGGTCACATGGACCTGTGTGGTTTTTTTATATGTTCTAAACATATACCTGAATTTTTATATTTACAGAAACCATAGCTAATGCCAGCAGGTAAAAATAAATGTGTTAACTCATGTTCTTTTTCTTTATGTAGGCAGTGTTCAGAATGTGACCAGGCAGGGAGCAGTGACATGGAAGCAGACATGGCCATGGAAACCTTACCAGATGGGACAAAACGATCAAGGAGGCAAATTAAGGAACCTGTGAAATTTGTTCCACAGGATATGCCTCCAGAACCCAAGAAGATTCCGATAAGAAACACGGTAATTGATTCTCTGGTTATCATAATTATCATACAGTTCTGAGGCCAAAATTTAAGAGACAAAGAGAAACATATGCTTAATAGCCAATTAAAGAAACATGTATATTAAAAAAATGTTATGTCACTATTGGTTATTCATAAGAGTTTATTGTTTTATATTATGCAAATACTAATCATACATGAGAATTTATAGTTTATATAATCAATATAAAGCATAGTAATAGTGAAGACCCATTGTATTCACAAACCTACTTCAAAAGGAGAACAATACCAAATCCTTTGATGTCCCCTTTAAATCCCTCCACACTCACCTCCCCATCCATCTAGCCTAGAGGTCACCTCCTTAACTTTATATTTCTCATTCTCTGTTTTTTTTTGTGTGTGTATATGTTTTCATAAATAATACATATTGTGCAGATTTTGAGTTTTGTATAAATGGAGTCAAACTTTTTCCACATTATTAGATATTTTGACCAACATTATATTGATTTGATTAATATACCTGATCTATGTAGTTGTAGTTGATTTATTTTCACTAATGGGTAGTTTTTATTGAAAGAAAAGGTAATTATTTATCTTCCATAGTTTGGCAGTTTTGCTGTTTGCACCTTTTTTCCTTTATAAACAGCCCTGTTGTAAATATTTTTCTAAATATCTCTTGTAGCATGCTAACAAGGAATTAGGGTATATAGCAGGGCATGGATTTGCTTAGTTACAGAGTATCTGCATCTTTATTTTTGCTAAGTAATTCCAGTGTTTTCCAAACCTGTTTACACTCATACCAACAAAGGATAATGTTACTTTTGTTTCCAAACTTGTTTGTCAAATGTTTTAATGCTTTCCAGTGTGATACGTGTAAAATATTTTCACTTTATTTTGCATTTCCCTCAATACTTAGATGACTTAGAGCATCTATTTATATATTTTTGGTCAGTTGTATTTCCTATTTTAGGAACCATAAATGCAAGTGTTATTAAGATTTTCTGTCAGGTTGTTAGCCTATTTCTCATTGAAAATTCTGTGAGGTCAGAGTTTAAAAAATTACTTCCCGAAAGCATTCATGTTTGTTATTACCATATGCCTGGGAGCTCTACCAACCTAAGACCATTTTAAATATAAGTTTGGCCTGTGGGTGTCTCTTCCATTCATTAGTAATGTTGATTTTTGTTCCAGACCCGTGAGGGTTGGCTTACAGTTATGAATTCTTAGGGGAGACATTTTTCACTTTCTTTCCTTGAGCCAATGCAGGCACATTTTTAAAAATCTGCCTCCCCCTGAAGGAGATGTAAATATATTTTGGGGGCTAGTTGTCATCATTTGTTCTATTACCTATTTTGTTTTAGAGAGTCTTTTCCTTAAAGTAACAGTTTTCTCAAAAGTTTTTAAAATCTGGAGTAACTCTCTATATTATAATCACTTAAAGAATTTTATTTAAAAGAAATCACCTAGATTATTTCATTCAGCTTTGTGTTATGGACCCACTTGAAATTGATAAGGCAAATCTGGGAATTACCATCTTTTAGGTAATTGAAATAGGTTTGGATGCTCTAAATTGGTCAACTTGAAATAGTTTTATTTATAATTTCCACTAGTTTAAAACATTTTTTGACTTCACAAATATATTTTGTTTACAAATGAACTGAAGAGGAGTTCCATTGTGATGCAGTGGGTTAAGGATCCAGCATTGTCACTGCAGCGGCTGTGAGTTGCTGCTGTGGTATGGGCTTGATTCCCGGCCTGGACACTTGTACATGTTGATGTGTGGTCAGAAAAACTCAAATTGAACTGAAGAGAGTTTTCCTCCTTTAGATAAGTCTGATTATTTCTGTTTGTAAAATATTTTATGTAACTGTTTGATGCTATTATCTGCAGTTATTCTTAAGATCTTAAAGAAAAGCTGTTATTACTTCTTATGTCTCTGTCTACAAGGATTTTCCTCTTATGAAACATTTTTTTCTAGTTACTTTATTGTTTAAAGAAATCCTTAGGACCATTTATTATCATCTTTAATTTTGGAATTATCCTATAGAGAAACATTTTGTACATTTTATAGTGATATTTATGTGCCCATAGTTTGGTATTACTTAAGAGAAAAAAGGACCCTATTTTTCTTTTTTTCCCTAATTTACTGTCTGCTTTTCCAGCCTGGAATTATAAGGAAGCTTTTACATTTTCTAATTTAGTTCAATTCCTTTCCTCTTACTCTTTGTTTCTAGTTTTCTTGTGTAAAAGTTTTAGTCTTCTTGTAGATCTTGGTAAAACCCAAGAAAGGATTCTGTGGTCAGTAATTTTAGGAAATATAGTATGGTTATTTTTTCTTTGGGGGGAATTCAAATGTATAGTAAAGCTTTGAGAAATACTAATGTTGAGAAAAATGTTTCCTTTTCCTTATTTATCCTTTTTCCTAACTTATTTTTATACAAGAGCACTTTTTTTAAATAAATATTTTTTGGTGGGCTGCACCCATGACATGTGGAAATTCCTGGGCCAGGGATTGAATTCATGCCACAGCACCAAATATTTAACCCACTTCGCCACAAGGGAACTCCCTCAAGACACATTTTTTATTGCAACATAGAGTATGGTGGTACCAGCTTTAGACATGGTATTTTAGAGGCCATGGATTCTTTGCATCAGGATTATCCCAGGGTGTTTATTGAAATGTAACTTTGGATTCATCCTGTAGCTAGTGAATTAGAATTAGAGGGGTGAGCTAAGCAGATTGCTTGGATGTTGGTCTTATGTAGATTAAACGTTGAAAATAACTTTTTAGATAACATTTATGATTATTATTCTTACTCTTTTCCTTCCTTCGTCTTTGCCTTCCCTCCATCAATCCATACAACAATTCAGAAAACCTATGATGAGCATGTTCAGTTGGTCAGGTAACAGATTGAGGCATTTAAGAAAGATATGTGGAAGAAGATGATCTATTTCTTGACTTTGATCTTGACTGAATTCCTCTTGTTATCTTAATTTTTTTATCTGTCATTTCTGTTTCAGAGTTGTATTAATATTTTAAACTATGAGATGGTATAATTAAAATGGAGGGATTCCAGTTTCTTAGCACATTGTTAATTATGGGAATTCAGGTATATTACTTTCTGCTAGTTTGACTAACCAACTACCTTTCACAATAAATAACTGATTTCTCTCTCCCTATGTCTAATTGTAATTTTAATTTTTTATTTTTTTTCTTTTTAGGGCCACACCGGTGGCACCTTTGTTTAATTTTTAAATTGTTGTTCCTGGCATCATCTACTTAAACCATTTATTTTAGTACATAAATTACATTTTGCAACGTTACATCTTTAAATTCTTTCTAATAATATTTTTGTTTTTGTTAGTTTTTATTTTCTGTCATTACTGATTAAAATATAATTCATTTCATAATTATCACATTAGTCTATGAAAATTTTGAAGAAAATTTAACCTTAGTGACATAGGGGATTCATGACAGAATTTAAGCTTCAATTTCTCCTTTCAAAATAATATATCACTCAATAAAACTGTTAAAATGGGAATTCTCTTATGATGTAGTGGGTTAAGGATCTAGTGTTGTCATTGGAATGACCTGGGTCACTGCTGTGGCACGGGTTTGATCCCTGGTGCAGAAACTTCCACATGCCACAGTTGCAGCCAAAAAAAAAGGTTAGTCTTTAACTGTTATGGCTCCTCTGTAACTCAAAATAAAACTGAGGCATAGGAAGCTTGAGTAACTTACCTGTGATCTTACAAATAGTAAGATGCATAGTAATTGAACTGAGATGCTGGAATTAAGAACTTACCTGAGGTCTGTAGAAGAGCATTTCGTTGAAATACAGTTGAAGTAGTTGTAAAAACATTTGCTTATTAGATAGCATAGTTGCGAATGTGATACTCTGATCTGCTACCAGAATGTTCATGTGTCTTTTCTGTAGTATAGTGTTATCTATAGGAAGCCAGGCACATACCCATTCACTAACATAACTGAGTTCACTCACATTAAATATTACATTCAACATTCCTTTTCTTTGTACTTTCAATTGAGTGTGAAGTTTTCCTTTTCAAGCTTGTGCAAGAATATTGTCATTCACTCTTGTCACTCATTGCAATAGTGTATAAGTTAATAAAATTTTCGAGGTTGCTTTACCTTGAGGAAGTTGATATTTAAAAAAAAAACCCAAAAAGGAAAAACATTAGAATTAGCAAATCAGTAATTACATGGTCAGGATATATGTGTATGAGCCACCAGTATATGTTTATCTTGCTGTTCTCTATTTTGGTTTGCTTTTTTTCCTACCAAATTGAGTGCTATGAAACTTGCTGTGGGAAAAAAAGAGTATATAGTCTATATTGAGAGAAAATATGGAGAAGTACGTGATGATTTTCTTTTTTGTTTTTCTTTCGTAGTCACTCCAGATCTACCTAAAACATTTGGCTTACTGCCTCTCAGCTTTTTTGATTATGCAACAGATATCTTTTTGTTTTGTTCACTTGGTTTGATCATTATTAAGAGAGCTAGGCCTGTAGACTCCTCCGTCTTTGTGCTCACGTGCCTGTTTTGTGCCAGACAGGGCCGCTGTTAGAAAAATGGCATCCACTTTTTCTTGCTGACAGACAGTTTCTATTTATCGTGGCCAAAGAGTGCAACGGGGAATAGAACACTCTGTCAGACCTCACTTTATTTTTATTATTTGGATACTGAGGAAAATCATTTCTTTTTTCATCCTACTCTGATTTCCTTAATAAGGATTTATAGAAATCTGAAGGAATACAGTATATTTGAGACAGTAGAGTTAATAAGATATAGATACTTTTCAAAGTGAGCATTCTCAATATTACTTTTTTCTCCTATACTATTTTCTACCCAAAGATGAGAGAAAAAAATTAACCAGAAATTTACTTGAAAGAAACTATAGCAGTAAAGATTTTGTATTTTAAGAAAAATCGGTTACAAGAGGTATTTCTAAGTATAAGAATGAAAACACTGTACTTTCAGAAAACACCCTTCATATACAAATGTGGAGATTCTCTCTGACTTATTAATTTTATTGTTATATTTGTTAGATTACCATCAATTTTTGAAAATCTATCATTCTGAATATTAAAATTATTTTAAAAAATAAAATAAAATTTAAGTTTTAAGCATAAAAGTAATAGGTGAATACTTTTTGTCGAAAGAAGCTAAACAATATAATTAAAGTCTCCTTTGACTTTTCTCCCAACATCCCCTTTCCCCAACCCAACTTACATGCTTTGAATCTACCTTTATTAAAAGGGTGCATGTTTTGAACTTTGATGATCTAAAATTTCTATTGGTGTATCTTTCCAAAAAAAATAAGAAAAAAATGATCAATGTGATCAGTGAGTCATATGGAGAAGTAGTATAAGGACAGTTCAAGAAACATGGAAATATTCAAGTATCAAAATGAAAAAGAAATGATCTAATTTTAGAAAATTCTTCACATACTGTTTTCTTTTCCACAAATAAGGCTTTGTATCATCTTCTTAGATTGGCTTGTAAATAGCCCATCTTCAGCATTTCAGCATCTCAGTAGACATTATTCTCTTCTTACTAGGTATAACTAGGAAGACTATGAGTAAAGAAGAAAAAGGGATGAAAAGCATATTTTTTATTTAACTTTGTCAGTTACTATGTGTTTTATACTTTCTCAGCTGTCATAGCTACCCCATGAAGTAGTTGCTGGTATCATTGCTATTTACAAATAAGAAACTGAAACAGCTTAAGTAACCTATTTAAGGCCATAAGGCTTTGAAGTGGTAGAGCCAGGAATCACATTTCACTACCTCTTGAGCCCATATTATTACCACTTTATTAAGCTGCCTTTCAGACAAGATTTCTAGTCATCATTCCTGGCATTTCTTTGGCTAGAATTACAGGATCTTCTTGCTGCCAGCAGCTTAGGGACTAAGGGTTTGGTCAGGGAAATGGATGTCACTCTATGGAGGAATTATGGCTTTAGACCACTGTTGATGTAGCTGAGGACATGGATATCAAGAAAGCTATCCTCATACATCTGAAGAACTCTGCTGAACATCATAGAAATTGTTGATGAAATGTCTATCGTGAAGCACTGAGCAGGTGGTAGGAGCTGACATTAGGTCAGAGCACTTAACAGCGACAATTTCAAGCTGAACAGCACTGTTGAGTGGGTGGGAATATGAAAGTTTGTGGGGAAGTCTGATGGAAAGACCTGTAAGGCTGCAGCTTCTGAAAGAGCCAAGCCTCTGACTCCCATGACTCCTGAGAAAAAAATGGTCTTCACCTTACTTAGCTGTTTCAAATCTGAGGTTGCTAACATGGAACTATACAGGGGAGGGAATGATGGGAAATGTGGTTTTCAGCTTAGACAGAACAAGCAGGTGAGGCGGGATGATGGTGGTGAGGGAGGAAAGTGCCAGATTGACCAGATAGTCTAGCATAGACTGACAATGAAGTTTAAAAAATGACTAATGTAATGCTTACTTGGCACGTGTTGGGTGCCCTTAAAAATAATATTTCCAGACTCCTTTCCCCGCCCCCACTTCCCTTTCTTCTTTGAGGCCTGTGATACCCTCTTTTTTATCCATATTTTTCCAGCTCTGAGCCTTATGCAAGGAAAGCACAAAGTTCTTAATAAAATAGTTGCATAAGTCACTGACAGTGTAGATACAGACAATGATCTGAAGAGTTATAAAATACCAAAAGGATAACCTCAGTGAAAGCCAAAGAGGATGAACCTGGGCTTTCACAAGCTTAGCAGTATTTAAAAGAGAGAGAAGATAACTCCTTCCCTAGCTTGCTCAGTATCTAGCTGAACCCTCACAATGTTTGCCATTGATTTATGGGTGAGTGACAGGGTTTTCCTATGCCTCATATTTCTTTTTTTTTTTCCTTTCTTTTTTTTAGTTAATTAAAAGGAAATAACATGAGTGAAGCAGAGAATCTTAAAAAATAAAGGTCCTTGTGATAGATGCTACGTCAGCCTTATTAACCCAGTGACTCTCTTTATTCTTTTATTTATAGAAGTTGCACAAATGAGTATAGGGCTTTTCTCATTAGAGACTTTGGTAAAGAGAGCCTCTTTTATTTTGATTACATTAAGCAGTTCTTTCCTTCAGGAATCCTCCAGTTTACACCATCCATTGCCAGTGTATATTTCAAAAGTTGGCTTTGATATAATTAATTTTTTTAGTTGTTGAACCTATGCTTTGGATCCATGTATTCAACATTAATGGTATGATGCCACCTTATAAAATAATAATTGTCATATGTCTAATTATACATTCTGGGGAAAACTAGCAGTTTTTCTAGTAGTTTTAACTTCTGCATTGATAGCCAATAATAAAAATTGGGGGTAATTTTAAAGTATAGTTTTCATTTATTGTAAGAATAAAAATGTTTGGTTTCGGAGACTGGGATCAGCTTCTTCTGCACTGGGAGGATTATTTTTCTTTTCCTTCATGAAGGCCTTTTAATAGGTACATAGTTTCATATGCCTAGCACACCTTTAAATGTAAAATGACCATATTTCTTATAATAGTGTTTTCCTTCAATTCCTATATTAGATTAAAAAATTTTTTTTCTCCAACTTCTTAAAATGTTATATGGATCATGGGAATTCCTTTGCGATGCAGTGAGTTAAGGATCTGGTGATGTCACTATTGCTGCTCTATTGAGGGTTTGATTCCTGGCCTAGGAACTGTGTACCTTAGGTCCAGTCAAAAAAAATGTTATGTGGTTCTAATCTTTCTAATCTTACTTTTACTATAGTACCTTCTTTCTACTAGTTTCAAATAGTATCTATTTCTTTCTACCTTTCTAGTTCGTTTCTTTGACATTGAGCCAAAGCAATTGTAATCCCATTGACTTTGTAGGTTGCTGTTTTACTGATGTTTGATGCATTCACTGTCTAGTATCACACCATACATTTTATGATTTTGTAATATTTCTAGTTTTAAGAATTGTTTTTCACACCTTTAGAGATCCCAGTAATTCTGTTGTTATTTCATCTCACAGCACTTCTAATGCATGCAACACAGTTCTCAGCCTCAGTGGTTTAATCTTTATTTTGTCATCTTTGGGAAACCTTCAGAATCCAGTAAAGAGAAGACAGTATTTTTTTTTTTTGTCTTTTTGTCATTTTTTGTGCCGCTCCCGTGGCATATGGAGGTTCCCAGGCTAGGGGTCTAATCGGAGCTGTAGCCACCGGCCTTCACCAGAGCCACAGCAATGCGGAATCCAAGCCGTGTCTGCAACCTACACCATAACTCACGGCAATGCCGGATTGTTAACCCACTGAGCAAGGCCAGGGACCGAACCCGCAACCTCATGGTTCCTAGTCGGATTCGTTAACCACTGCACCACGACGGGAACTCCAGAAGACAGTATTTTAAGATGAACTTTTGTTTTTAATGCATAGAAACATGAATTGATGTTTTATCTTCTTCACAATTGTCAAAATTGTAGGTAATTATCTTTTATGTGAGTGCTTTGGTCATGTTTATTCCTTAGTTGAATAGTTCTCTACATTAGGCAGTAAAAGTTGGCTACTTGGGAATCCAGGTATTTCCATACTAGTCTTTATAATTTCCTTGTCCAACTCTTGAGCCATGATCAGGTTAATTTTTTTCCAACATACATGTTTTGAGCAACTGATGATAGAAGGCACTAAGCAATAGATGCTGAAGGGAATACTAAAATGAAAACGTGGTCTATAACCTCAAAGAATTGTGCTGATAGAAAACTGACCCGTCAAATAATGTAATATAAATTAGAAGGCACATTGTCCATATGAAAGGTACATTAAATTGACCTAGCAGATAACATGATGACTGTGAAATGGAAAAGGAAGGACAGAAGATTGAGGTGAGCAACAAAGACTACAAGTTGATTATTACTACTAGTAGGAAAGTATTCTACTAGCTGCAAAATTCTTTATTTTCCATTGCCGAAAACCTTGATATTATTAAGTTGAAATTTTTAAAGTTAACAGCAAGCTGAACACTTTAAAAAAAAATTGGAGCCCTAAAAAAAATTTGAACCACATTTAGATATCATATAGCACCTTTATTTGTTATTTAATTAATTTAATTAAATAATTTAATTAAATAATTAATTAATTTAATTATTACATGTTTTGATGATAGGAATCTTGATGGCAACAGCTTCTTTAATAACTTGGCAAAATTTTAAAGAAGTCGATTGGATCAAATCTTAATAACTTAGTGTTGATATAGACTTACTTATCAATTAAGATTATTGATGATTAGTGAGAGCTAGAGCACCTTCAGCAAGAAAAGTTGCTTAATATTTCAGCCATTTAATTTTTTCAGATAAATAGGTGTAAACATTTTCTTAGAATAGCTCATTTCTCTTTAGATTATCTCTGTATTAAGGAAATTCTGATCATTAGTGTATTGATTGATTTAAGAGATTTTTTTAAATTTAAATAACATATTTAGTAGTGTCTTGTGTATGGTTGTGACTTTTAATTATACTTGAGAAAATAACTATCAAAAAAGTAATATTTTTCTCTCCAGGACAATTCCTTTGTAGCATTAGTCTTTCTGTCTTTTTTTTTTTTTTTTTTCCCAATTTAAGACTGTATCCGTGGCATATGGTTCCCAGGCTAGGGGTCAGATTGGGGCTTCAGCTGCCAGCCTACACCACATTCATACCACTGTCAGATCTGAGCTCTGTCTGCAACCTACACTGCAGCTCATGGCACCGCCAGATCCTTAACCCACTGAGTGGGGCCAGGGATCAAACCCTCAAACTCATGGATACTAGTCAGCGTCGTTACCACTAAACCATAATGGGAACTCTAGCATTAGTCTCTTTAAAAGATAAATGGTACAAAATCAAATTCTTGAGTGTTTTAAATATCATCAAAACCTGTAAGATAGTTTTGTGTGTGGTACAAAGAAGCTGGACTAGCACATGTTATAGTTATAGAATCCTAGTCCATACTCTGCCAATAACCCTTATGTGGCCTTGGATAAATAATTTATCATATTTGTACTCAGTATGCTCATTTATTAAAATAAATTAGATGATCTACCATCTTTTCTTGAATCAAAGTCTCTAAATTTCACAATTGTCTTATTTTTTTAATCCCTAAGACTGTTTATGGGAAAGTTGAAATATACACATTAATATTCAAATCATCTGAAATGTACACTTTGTAATTAGACTTTAGCATTTTTATTTTATTTTTAAAGATGACATTTGTTGGTAACCTTTACTTTTTTCCTTTCTGGCAGTTGCTTTTATTATAATCATTGTCGTCTTCTGAAAAAATTGTATGAATAGTTCCAGGAGACACCTGTCGTCAAGTGGGGCACCAGATGTGTATCATCACCACAGGATGACTTACTTGAAAGATTTTTTAAAAATTTTCCTTTTGCTTCATTTACATAGTGACATTTGATTATTTTACTTAGCCAATATTATACTGACTTTTTTGGTGATAGTAACTTCCCAAAGATAAAATATTGTTTAATAATAACAGAAATGTGCTTTCTGAACACTTTATGAGCTTTTAAACAATAGCTCATTTTTTACCCTATCACTGTTCTAAAGCTGGCAGGGGTGAAGTGCATGCTAAAGGAAAGTATGCAATCAGACTACCTCAGTAATTAAATTTCGAGGATTCTTATTCATTCAGTTTCTTTTTCTTTTTCTTTTTTTTTTTTTTTGCTGCACTTGGGGCATACAAAAGTTCCTGGGCCAAGGACTGAACCTCTGCCACATCAGTGGCTAGAACCGCTACAGTGATAATGCTGGATCCTTTACTCACTGCACCACAAGAGAACTCTGACATTGTTTATTTTTAAAGAAAGGAACTTAATAGTTTTAAAAATAAACTGTTTGTGGGAATTCCCGTCGTGGCTCAGCTGAAACGAATCTGAGTACCACCTGGTATCCATGAGGATGCAGGTTGTTCCTGGCCTTGCTCAGTAAGTTAAGGATCGGTGTTGCCATGAGCTGCGGTGTAGGTCGCAGATGCGGCTTAGATCCAGCGTAGCTGTGTGGCTGTGTTCTAGGCTGACAGCTATAGCCTGGATTGGACCCCTACCCTGGGACCTTCCATATGTTTTGGGTGCAGCCCTAAAAAGCAGTTATATAAAAAAAAAATTTTGCTCTTCATTGTTTTTTTCATTTGTTTAGTTTCTTTGAATCTGAGACTAACCTTAAACTACTTGTAATATATTTCTCTTCTACAGTTTTCCATATGGTTAGACTGTGTCAGATAGTTTCTTTGATATTTTCTGAGCCCCCTCTCATCCAGCTCTAATGTGAATTGCTTTTTTTTTTTCTTTTTTTGTCTTTTTTGCTATTTCTTGGGCCGCTACCACAGCATATGGAGGTTCCCAGGCTAGGGGTCAAATTGGAGCTGTAGCCACCAGCCTACGCCAGAGCCACAGCAACGGGAGATCCAAGCCATGTCTGCAACCTACACCACAGCTCACAGCAACACCGGATCGTTAACCCACTGAGCAAGGGCAGGGACGGAACCCGCAACCTCATGGTTCCTAGTGGGATTCGTTAACCACTGCACCACGTCGGGAACTCCTGAATTGCTTTTTTATGTTATCCTTGAACTTTGTTTCATCATCATTCTAGGAATTCCTTTTAACTTTTGATAGGTGGAATTTCCTGTTGCTTGTATTCATTTTTTTTTTTTTTTTTTGCTTTTAGTCCCTTATCTTGATGCGGCAAATCTTTCACTGACTTATTAAATAAAATTAAATGTAACGAGAAGTAAATTTTTTGAGATCTCGTGTAAAATTTTTAAATTTTTTAAATACTCCATTACTTACTTGACTGTATATAAAATACCACAATTTTTTTTTTTTTAAATCACTTGACTAACACCTTGCTTCCAGTATTGCTTTCTGTGTTTGTAACTTTTTTTTCTTCTTTCTCTTTTTTTTAAGGGCTGCACCTGCAGCATATGGAAGTTCCTGGGCTGGGGGTCTAACTAGAGCTGTCAGCCTATGCCACAGCCACAGCAGTGCAGAATCTGAGCTGTAACTTGTGGCAACACGGGATCCTTAACCCACTAATTGAGGCCAGTTATCAAACCTACATCCTTATTGACACCATGCTGGTTTTTTAACCTGCTGAGCCACAACGAGAATTCCAATGTAACTTTTTTTAAACTCTTAGGATTTTCTCTTTCTGAGTTGGGATGAGTACATACTTTCATTGTTTCTTTTTATAGCAAATGTTCTTATTTCATAATTGTAAAGATTTCTTTCATATCTTTAGGAATATTAATTATAAACAGTTTAAAGTTTTTTCCTGTATCCTAAATTGTTTGTGTTGCCTCTAGGTTCTTTATTTCTATTGATACTTAATCTCTTTCATGTTGAAGCTTTCAGATACCTAGAAATCTTTGGATGTCCACTTACATTTTGTTTTAAAAAAGGTAATTAAGTCTGTATAGGGCTGATAAACCCATTGTTTTTCCTATAGGGTGACTTTATAATTGGGGGCTTTTTCTTTGGGAATCCCCTAATGTCAGTATCAGTAGATTTTTTCCCACATTAATTCAGTAGATGTATTCTCTTACCTCCTAAGGGTATTGAGATATGATTCACTCTAAAATTTAAGAACAGTTTAACTTAGAGTGAGATTTTGAAAGATCTGAGCAGTGTATGACTTTATTTTTATCCTTCACCTTAGTTGCACTTAACCATATTTATACTAATTATCCATTTAATTGTTTGGTATACATAGACTTATGGACCTGAACTCCAAGTGGATAGGTATACTGTTCACCACTATATGGTTACTAATACCACAGTAGGTACTTAGTGTGTATTTCACAAATGAGTTCTTTCCCTCTTCTACTGTGGCTCTACATCTGAAGCCAGTGTGCTTTGGAAAAATCTTTTTTCCAGTCTTTTATTAGGTAATTAATTTCTTTCTCCTTGCATATTCATCCTATTTCACTGATGAAACTAGAGAATTACTCTAAATGCAGCCTGGGATACTTCTACTTAAATACCTTGTTATTTAGATCTTTTCTCTGCATTATTTTTTATGTGGAAACTTTTCACTGCTTTTAGGCAAGAAAATTACTTTTGAGGAAAGTATAAATTAGCTTACTCATGTTCCTTTTGAAGTTACTTTAAAATTGATGTTTGTACTTTTTGGTGTATTTTCTAATAACTTTAATGTAACTTGAAAGCCTTCAGATTTTCTTTTCATTTTCTTTACACTCTGTGTCATCTAAGTGACTTTTCATCTTTTACACAAGTGCCAAAGGACTTGTTGGGACTATCTTTCCATAGTCTTTTACACATAGTACATCATCTCCTGCTCTCTTTGAAGTTGTCAGATCTTCTTTTCTGGCTCATACATTTTTATACTGTCTTATGTATCTCCTTTTTTTGGGGAAAATAAATGCAATAGTAAGTCAACATACTTTTTAGCAGTTTTGACTTAAACCATATTGTTTTTCAGGATGCGCCTTTTCTTATAGATATTATTTTTGAAATAAACACATTGTTAACCTGTTTTCCATTTTACTTAATATTGTAAATCAGTAATTTGTTATAAGTTGCAGTCTTAATTTGAGAGGTAATCAAATACTAGAGTCTGCTTTCATTACATTTGTTTTTTAAAATAGTTTTACACATATGCAAAGTAATATCCTCTTTAACAAAGTTAAAGCTTAAGTGAGAATTTGAGAATCTGGAATGTATTTTAGATATGTATGTAATTTTTTAGATGCTAGTTTAGTAGAAATAAAGGAACATTTGTATCTAGCCTATTGAAATGGCTGAAGATTAACAGGCATTCCTTGTGCCCATGTCTTAATTTATTTGTTATCTTTATACTCACTATTTTGATTAAATTATTACAGTTCTAGAAAAAAGGGGTTATGTATGGGGACTTCTGATATCAGAGTTATTAAATTTATTACCAGATCTGAGTTGACCTCTGAGGTGCTAAACAGATTATGTAACCTCTATCTGTCATAGATGCTTAGAAGAAACTGACAAAAACTTGGGGAATAATCTAAATCATACTTAACTCATTTTGGCTCAGAAATCCACTGTGGGTACTTAGCTCAAGTAATCTTACTCAGAACCCAGAGGCTCCTGCTTTACTTTTTACCTCTTCAAAATTCATTGTTTTTATTTTATTTCCGGGGATATGAAATAAAGAGAACAAGGAGTAGTCAGAGATTCAGGATTTTACTTATTTTGAAAATTATCTATGAAATGAGTTTTATAGCATTTATTATGTGAAATGTATTATATTTTTAGGCTTATGGTTATAATGTTAAGTGAAATTGGTCATGATCTTCTTTTTATTCTTCCAGCTATTTTCCTAACCCTGTTAATATAAATTAAATTAGGTTAGATAAAAATAAACTCTAAGACCAATTGACAAGAAGGAAAAACACTCATTTTTATGGTCACCATTCTGTCTGTTGTATGTTGATAGCCAACAAAAACAGATGGTGCTTTGTTCACACCTTGTTTATATATGTAACATTTTTCATTTGAATATTTTATGAGCTTTAATATATTATTGTTTAAGTATGTTTTATTATTGAAAAACATACTTATTTTTTAAGAAATATATGTATTTATATTGAAATACGTATGTATTATATACACATATGTATTATATTGAAGCATTTTGAATGACTGCCAGATAGCTCTGACATTTATTCCTAAACATAAGTCTGAAGATATTTTAGCTTGACAGAGGTCTTCACAGTTTGACTTAACTGTCCTAATTAACACTAAATTTGGAATTTTACTCATGAATAAGCATTTTTCTTTTTATATGTAAATTACAGAGGAAGACATTCTTTATGTTTCATCTAAACACATATGGCTTATTTATTGTCACTTGTATAAATGTTGATTTGTCATCCAAAAGATGTATTGAATTTAGAGATTTAGACAGAATAGTGCACAAATGAATATGTGAAATTAATCTTAGTGATATTAAAGAGGTTGAGAAACTGTCTTCTAGTTTTAAATTTAGTTCATTTGTTAAATGTATCATTCTAGCCTTGGGAAAATCATCATGCTTCTGACTTAATTACTAATTAAAATAACCCCAGCTATAAAGAATTAATTAAAATTTGTTACATGTTTTCTAGACCCCTTGCTCAGTAGGTCGGGAATATGGCGTTGCTGTGAGCTGTGGTGTACTTTGCAGATGGCTCGGCTCTGATGTTGCTGTGGCTGTGGCGTAGGCTCAGCTCCAATTAGACCCCTAGCCTGGGAACTTCCATATGCTGCAAGTGTGGCCCTAAAAATAAAAAAAATAAAAAAACAGAAAACAAGCAAACAGAAAAATATGGATGAGTCAAGATTTGGAGTAATTTTCAAACTTTCATTTACTTTCAATAGTTTAATAATTGAAAACACAGGCAGGTTTGGAAATAACCCTCAGTCGATTATTATTATTATTATTTTTTGCATTTGAAAGTTTAGATTATATATATGTGATAAATTCTAAAGCACACACTTTTTAAATGGAATTTTTCCTTCTTCCACATGCTGTTTTCTGCCTCCTGCTTTATTTATGTTGTTTCTAAAATAGTGTCAGCCTCAATGTTTATCAGGAAATGACCACCTGGTTATGAATACTTCTGTACATCTAAGATCAGGCAAGCTCTTTGATTATTGAAATTTGTTGTTTGAACCAAACATGTTTTGATTTTTTTTGCCTGTTGCTTTTTCTTTTTTTTTTTTTCCATCACTTCTCCCCCTTTTTAAATTCCCTTTAAGTTTTCTGATTAACTCAAGTATACTATGTTTAAGGTATGGTGTCTGTTAGGATTGTAGGTAGTTATGAGCTACAGTGGTTACAGTTTCTGCCACTTCATTAAAACTAGGGGAAAAAAAAAAACCCCACAGCTCTCAGTGGGCATTTGGTATTGTGAAGAGTTATATTTGAATTAAATACTCTAATTTTTAATTTTTGGAAATATTAATTGTGTGATAAATGCTAAAGAAGCTTGCTATAATTTACTTTGGTTGTGGATCATTTTGGTCATTTGTACGTATAGGGTAGCAAATTTGGGTAGAATATAGTTTCATTTTGAAGTACTGAGGTCTCCACTGAGTATAATTTTTCATTTACTTATTTCAAAATGTAAGAATTTTTCATGTAGGCATCACACAGTTACAGTTTATTTAAATATTCAAGTGAAATGAAAATAAGAGATTTGCTTTCTTATTGTAATTTTGCTCATCTCATTTAGGATTAAATTATTAATCTTGAATTTGTCATACAAAAAAAAAAATCACTAACTTGAGAGAGGAGAGACCTGGGTTTGAGGTTGACCTCTGTCAGTTATGAGTTCTGTGATTAAGTCAGTTCCTTGATGGCTTTCTCAGAGCTTAAGATGGTATAATTTCACATTGTTTGTAACAGCTCTTTTTCTGGCTGGAAATTGTTTATGTTGCTTATAATATTTAAAACTACTGCAAGAATACATTAATGATTATATTTTGGTAATATATGCATTTAATTTAAAATGACTATTTTAGATAATTATAAATACACTTATTCACTTTAAAAATAGCACTGAGATAAATATAATAAAAGGGAATTTATAACTTTAGAGAAATGTAACTGTGCCACTATGTAATAGGATCATTGTATGGCGTTATGCTTTATGATGCTAGTAGGTATGAATAACTTACAATTGATGCAATCATACCAGATGTTCAGAGATTTAAAGTATTAATCAGAAATGGTAAATAATTGTATATCTTCTTAAGAATTGAAAACATGAATGTGGAGCTTTCACATAAATACTTCAAAAAAATTGAGTGTTCAGATTATTGAGTTAATAGATGACTTATTTGCTATTTCATTACCGAAAATATGAGTTGAATGAAGAGAAATTTGGAAATGTGTGAGGACCTTTTGAGCATTCTTAGATGTTTATAGCAACTAAAATGAATAATTTGAATATTTTACCTTTGACATTGGTTATTAATTTTATCACCTTAATGAAGTGCTATATGCATAAGTTATGCAAATTGAAATATAGATTAGTAGAGAAGAGTTAAGAATAGCTTAACTTTTTTTTTCTTTTGGTCTTTTTAGGGCTGCACCTGTGGCATATGGAGGCTAGGGGTTGAATTGGAGCTGCAGCTGCTGGCCTATGCCATAGCCACAGCAGCATGGAATCTGAGCTGTGTCTGCAATGTAACACTACAACTCTCAACTCCGTAACCCACTGAATGAGGCCAGGGATCGAACCTGTATCCTCATGGATGCTAGTCAGGTTTGCTTTTGCTGAGCCATGACAGGAATTACTAGTTTAACCTTTTTTGTCAATTATTTTATCATGTGTATTATTTAGCATTCTCATTTATGAGTTTAAACCTAACCATTTATGATTTATTATATTAAAACAAATTTATTGAGGTTTTATGTAACATATAACATACTGTATTAAGTTTAACTGGGTCTAGAAAGATGAAATAACATGGTCGTTACCGGCTTTGGCATAAATTGTGTTAGGGGACAGAAATTGAAACATAAAGCAAAGGAATGTCACAGAATGGAAGGATGAATATACAAAGGGCTAGAATTTAGATAAGTGTTTTCAATATAAAGGGCTCTTCTGTTCTGATGCTGTCAATCTTATTGTGTGTGTGACTTACTTGGGATCTTGCTAAAAGGCAGATTCTAGATTCTAATTCAGTATGTTGCAGAGAGCATGAGATTCTACAGTTCTAACAAACTCCCAGGAGATGCCAGTGCTTATGAGCCATGATTGATATTTTGAAGAGCAAGGCACAAGTTCTTTGGAAATAAGAGTAGACATAGGGCCTGAATTTAAAACCTTTTTTTCCTAATTTCTTCCGTAATGTAATTAAAACATACTGATTGGCAGTATACATGTAAATGAATGCATAGTCTATACATTTATTTACTTTGAATGACTAATTTAGGAAACTCTTGCTTATCTGGGGCAGATTATAAAGAGTGTTCAGTTAACCATGGTATTAAATAAAAAGTGGCTTAGTATTGTAGAGAATTGAAATGACAGTAAATTAGAAAAACATCAATGTATTTATGCTTGACAGTGATTCTGTTTAGAATTATTTGGTACCTCCTCTAACTTGGGAATATTCCTTTATCTCAGTAGTCAGAAAAAGTAATTTTGGGGAGTGATATCTCCTTTCTCTTTCAGTCTCTCTAAAGAGCAATGATGTTCACATGGGGTTTATGTCTTGAGAGGCTGTGTACATTAGAGATTTTGAACACAATGGCTACAAGAACTGTTGTACTTATATTACTTTTAAACATGGATGTTATCTTCCAAATGGTAAATGTGTTCTGAAATATAGGACATTAACTTTAACTAAATAAGTTTGAGTCATCTATATCATATTTAGCTTTATTTTAACTAGGATTTGGAGACATCTGAAACCTTTTCCTCCCACTTTTTTTTAAGGTTGTCAAAAATTGATTTTGTTACAAAAACATGTATGTGTGAGTGCATACATACACACTAAACACACAGAGCTACACACAGGCAGACAGTAGATGTAGTGTGAGTCCAGGTTTAGCATTTCAGCTCTTATAAGGCATATATGATAACTCATGAAAATTTATATGCTCTCAATAAATCATTACTGTGTGACATGTATGAGATGAAGTATTAAAAAATCTTTAGCCTAATTTTATAGAACTTAAAGATACTTGTTTTATTTAAAAGTAAAGCACCATCAAGCATCTTTTCATGTGTTTTTTGGCCATCTTTGTAGAAATGTCTGTTTAGA
This sequence comes from Phacochoerus africanus, assembly GCF_016906955.1. Classification (NCBI taxonomy): domain Eukaryota; kingdom Metazoa; phylum Chordata; class Mammalia; order Artiodactyla; family Suidae; genus Phacochoerus; species Phacochoerus africanus. The sequence continues at coordinate 80,057,261 of NC_062554.1, forward strand.
TCTGTCCATTTTTTGGTTGGGGTGTTTTCTTTTCTTTTTTTCTTTTTGATATAAAGTTGTGTGAGATATTTATGTATTTTGGAGATGAATCCCTTGTTGGTTACTTCATTTGCAGAGAATTTTTCCTATTCTGTAGGTTGCCTTTTTTTTTTTTTTAAATAGTTTCCTTTGCTGTGCAGAAGCTTTTAAGTTTAATTAGGTTCCATTTATTTATTTTTGTCTTTATTTTCCTTAGGTGAATCAAAAAAGATATTGCTGTGATTTATGTCAAAGAGTGTTCTGCCTATGTTTTCCTTTAGCAGTTTTATAGTATCCAGCCTTACATTTAGGTCCTTAATCCATTTTGAGCTTATTTTTGTGTATGGTGTTAGAAAATATTCTATTTTCATTTTTTTACATGTAGCTGTCCAGTTTTCCCAGCACTACCTATTGAAGAAACTGTCTTTTTTTTCATTGTATATTCTTGTCTCCTTTGTCATAGATTAGATGAACATACATGTGTGAGTTTCTCTTGGTTTTCTATGCTGTTGTACTGACCTATGTTTCTGTTTTTGTACCAATACTGTACTGTTTTGATGACTGTAGCTTTGTAGTATAGTCTGAAGTCTGGAAGCTTAATTCCTTTAGTTCTCTTGTTGGGAATGTTAATTGGTACAACCACAGTGCAGAAACAGTATGGAGGTTCCTTAAAAAAATAAATATGGAAGTACTCTGACCTAGCATATATCCAGAGAAAAACATAATAGGAAAAGAAACATGCACCCAAATGTTCATTTCAACACTGTTTGCCGTAGCTAAGACATGGAAATAACCTAAATGGCCATTGACAGAGGACTAGATAAAGAACATGTGGTACATATATTACAATGAAATATTATTCAGCCATAAAAAAGAATGAAATAATGCCATTTGCACCAACATGGATAGACCTAGAGGTTATTATATTAAGTGAAGTAAGCTGAACAGAGAAAGGTAAATATCATATGATATCACTTATATGTGGAATCTAATAAAAGTGATAGAAAAGAACTTATTTATGAAACAGAAACAAACTCAAAAGATTTTGAAATTAAATTTGGGCTTTCCAAAGGGGAAACTATGGAGGCATAAACTGGAAGGGTGGGTTAACACATACGCACTACTATATGTAAAATAGGTAACTAACAAGGACTTACTGTGTAGCAAAGGGAGGTCTACTTAATGTTCTGTGATAACCTATATGGGAAAAAAAAGAATGGGTTCACGTATATGTATAACTGATGCAATTTGCTATAAACCTGAAGCTATTACAACATTGTAAATCAACTATACCCCCAATAAATAGAAGTAAAGCCTTGTCACTGTAGAGTGTATTTGTCATGTTTTTATTTCCTGTGACATAAGTTATAACAATGTGCAATAAAACAGTACAGTATTAATTAGAAATACTGATTTTCCAAGTGTTTAATTTAAGCAGTAACATTTAACAGAGAAAATTTATTTCTATTATTAGTAAAACATTTCATATTTTTGTGGATTTTTTTCTTTTTTTAGAGAACCAGAGGACGAAAACGAAGCTTCATTCCTGAGGAAGAAAAACATGAGGTTGGAATAAGTTAAGCATATTGTACACAATCTAAACTTTGAGAAACTTTCTCTTTTAAAATAATATGTTTTCCTCATGCCCTGATTTTATGTTTGCTTTGTTATCTCTTGTATGGTAGGAAAGAGTTCCTAGAGAGAGAAGACAAAGGCAGTCTGTATTACAAAAGAAACCCAAGGCTGAAGATTTACGAACTGAATGTGCAACTTGCAAGGGAACTGGAGACAATGAAAATCTTGTCAGGTAAGTTGAATGCTGAGACTTTGTCTTTAGGGGATTAAAGTTCCATCTGCATCATTTTCTCATCACAGATATAATGAGAAAAAAAAATCACAGTATAAGACCTTTTTAAAAATCTTATTTAATGGATGCAGTACTTTAGAAACAGATTTCATCCACTTATTAACCTACCATGCATGGTTCTTCTCTGGAATTAAATTATAATTAAGAGTGATAATCTGGGATTTTGAACACAAGAGAATTAATTTTCCCTTGACAAAAGAAGGTAGCAGTGCTCTGAATATAGGGGCCACAAAAATAATTTGATCCAAAAACTTTGAGCTAAGATTATTATGTTTTATCTCATCAAACAATAAAACTACCAGTTCTCTTAGCATATTATGGAAGTTAAAATTTATTAGCAATAATGATAAGACATTGCTTTTTACTGACAAGAGCTTTGTTAGTACTTCCTTACCATTTTTCAAAACAATGTGTTAAATGCTTCTCTCATGAAATAAAGAAAGGTGAAAAGATGGCCTAGATAGAAAATTTTTGTTTTTTGTTTTGTTTTCTTCTTTGTTTCTTTGTTTTGTTTTGGTACTTTTAAAAAATTGAGACAAATGCTAATTAGAAATCTCAGCTGATGTGGCACAGTGGCTGTTCCTGAGGGTACAGAGGCTACTAATTTTAGCCATTTGCTTCTCTTGCTAAGATGAAGAAATTTTTCAAAGCCCTGGATGAGAGGAAGGAGTGGGTGGGTAAACAAAAGGAGACTTCATTTAAATGAAGTATCACTCTTTCAGAGGACAGTGACAGAAAGAATATTTTAGTATATTACAGGAACCCTTTCTGATTTCTTTCAAAAATTCTTTTGATAAAGCCCTAATACATTTATTTAGGGCACAAAAATTAAATGTTTCAAAAAGAGTAAGTTGATAAAATGTGTATTAGTCTTGCTATAAGATTTTAAATATTTGCTTCCAAAATAATGTAATTTATTTGCCATTAAAATATAATTTGTTTTAATTCCTCAAAGATACGTTGTTTTAAATGCAGTGAGATTTTTATACTATCATTTAAGAAGATAATGAGAAAGTAAAATCCTGGTGAAGAATTTACAAAACACTTCAACAAAGTTGAGAAAGTTTGTAATATTAGCCCACTCTTTTTTGAAGTAGTTTGCGTAGAATGTCGGGAGAGCTCTCCTAGAGGTTAAAAATCATTTAAGCCAAATTAGTTCTAATATCAAAATATATGCATGAATAATTCTGTTTGCAATATAATTTTCTAGTATATGTTAAAAAAGAAATCCCAAGCCTTTAGTATAATGGAGTGCATAAAACAGTAAGACAATAAAAATTAAAAAAATCATAAAAAGTCTTATTAATGAACAAAAATTGAGTACAGAATAAAATTTCTTTGGAGTTGAGGGCAGCATTGTGGGACATGATCATTTTGAAACAGTAGTTAAAAAATTAAGAGAGCTAGTTACCCTCTTTATACATACTTGAACCTATCTAAACATTTAATGTGTAATTTTTTTAAGATGGTAGGTTGATTTAGGCCCTTTTGCTATAGGACCTATGTATTTTTGCCAGTTTATTTATTTATTTTATTTATTTGGCCATGTATTTGAGAAGGACCATAGGAAATAAATACAATTTTTATTTTAAAAACCATTTTATTATAAGGGCATCTCCAAGACATTTATTGTAGTTGTTTTTTAAAAAATAGGTATCATCTTTCTTTGATCCTTGACAAGATTTTTAATTATTATTAGCATTTTCTATCATTTATTTAACTAGTTTCTCTAATGAAATATTTATTCTTAATTACAATATTATCACATTGCCAGTGTCTGGGATTTTTGTGAAAGTCTTGTGGAGGTAAAGATATTTTTGTGACTCTAGAAATGATGGATATACAACATCTTCATTGGTTTTGCCTTGTTAAGAAGGTAACATCACAGATTTTCTGCAAAGGTTTTGAAGAGGTAATGAAGAGGGAATTAAGTGTTTTCTAAATATTATATATTAATGTTTCTGAGGACAAAATAAGCTGGATATAAAGTAGTGCCATACAATGTTTTTTGGTTATATTGCGATTTTTAAAAAATATATATATTTATATATATGTGTATACATACATATATACATATATGTTTGTATGTGTAAGTACACATTGTGTTTAAACTCTTGGATTAAAGAAGAACTTTATTTTATATAGAATTTCATGTATTTAAAAAGGTAATTTTATAAGCTAATATCTGCTTTTTCCCCAAACATCTCATTTATTTTGTAATTGGCACCATCATTGTTTGCTAATACCCTCCCTAAAGCCCTTACTTTTATGATTAATTTGCATCTTAACTATTATGTACACATGCTATTTTTTTTTTAAACTTTAATTTTAAGGCATTTTAAATTAGATTTCATTTTCCCTAAAGATATATTTCAGTGCTTGGCCAGAGATACATTATACTTATTATGTATGTCTATTATATTCTCTTACAAAATTAAACTTCTTAAGTCATAATTTAATAATCTTTTATTGAATTTCCTCAAGTTTCTTTGAATTAATGTACATGACTCACTAGAATCAGCTGTTTGGCAGCGTTGATTTGAAACCACACTTCTCTATGTAATTCAGGCTATATAAAAAATTCTTATTGTTTTCCTTGCTTTTTCAGTTATTTGTATATGTGTATATGTTAATTTATATGTATAATTTTTCATATCACTGCAAAATTACATTCTATTTATCAGTTAACTATAGTAGTGTGTTGCAACTGTTATTCTCTGTTTTTCCTCAGTTTTTGTCAGGCCTCTGGCAAGTAATTTAGCATTTCTGAGCCTTGGTTTTTGCCTCTGCTGTACATGATCAGAATCATACTGTGTTCCATTACTAAAGGCTTTGTGTATAATTCCTGGGTGAGAGTACATTCTTTTCTTTATAAAATAGTAGGGCAGCAGTATTATTTGATAATTCAAAGAACGCATATATGTGGGCTCTGAACTGTGGGTTCCAATTGGTAAATATGTTATAGTAATAATAAATGCTTATGCTTTATCTTTCAGAGAATGTACATTTCCTGTTTTTGTACATAATTATTCCTGCAGTGTGGGCTACAAAAACTTGAATTTGTTGAAACATGTTTTCTAAAATGATTAGACTAAACTATTTCCATTCAAAATGGGAAATAGGAAAATTATCAAGGTCTTAAAGAGACCTTGGTTTATGGTTTATGGTATCTTAGGGGTTTTTTAAAAAATATTGCTTCCTTTTCTGCCATCGACTTTTTAAACTTACTTTAAATTTATCCATGAAATTACAATTGAATATATATTCCTTTATGTTATTTAGTACAATTAGACGCCAAAGGCCAAATTGAAACCATCTTGGAATTTTAAGGTCTTTGGGGCATTTATCTCTCTGTATAGATGTTCTTTGTTGGAGGTACGTTTGAGCCCTTTGTGATATCTTACGTGATTTTGCTTCCACAGTTCCTGGGACATTTAATACTCAGTAAATGCTTGATAAATGAATGACTATGCCACATAAGTCATGACTGATTATTCTTTGCTGAATTAATTAGAAAATTTACTACTATAACTTATTCTTAGAATAAATTTGTCAGTCTCTATAAGTATTTGACAAAAATGTTTGAGGCTTAATAAAGGAGGATTACTTTTATGTCACTAAAGAATAGCAGATGAGTTTTTTCTGTGTATTTGATAAAGAAGTAGGAATCACAGATTCAAGATTAGTTGATGCATGTATATGAAAATGGAAATGAAGTGATTTCTTGAACATATTTAATTTTCAAGAGATAGACTTTAGAGTTAGGTGGGCCTTTGTTCTCTACAAGTCTTCATCAAACTGTCAAATTAAAAATTAAACTAAACTTTTAGGCCTCACTTTTTATCTTAACTGTGTAAACTCAATGTGACATCCTTTGGTACTTTATGGGAGATAGGAGAGACAGAAGTTTTCCTAAAACTAAGAGCCTTAGACTCCATTGGTCCACTTAAATAGCATCTTTAATTTTATTTTGTATTGTGGCGCTACTTAGAAACATTAAGGGTAGGAAATGATCTGTGAAGCTATTTTATTTTATAGCCAAGGCATTACCATTAAATGCTTGCATATTCCCCTCTCATTTGAGTGTATGGCAAATTATGTAAGTATTTAACCATTTTGGTTACAAGATTAGGATGTTTGTTTGGTCTGTTAACAATGTTGTTAGAACTTTTATTTATTTCACATTTTAAACATTAGCTTCTCAGTGCCTCCCTCCAAACCAATTTTGATGGTATCATAAATTATTAGGAGCACCATCAAGAATTCATATTTATCAGATTTTATTTTAAATATTGGTCTCTTTGGTAATTCAGATTTTTAAATTTTTAATTGCCTTTTGTTTTAACTAGTATAGAGGCTTATAAATTGCTTGGGTCATAGTTGAAGGGGTGTTTTCTCTCAAATTTGAATAGACAAAGAGAGAAAGGCTTAATTGTAACTTTAGTTACTATATTCATAGAACATAAGATCACTTTAAGTGGCTTGTTTTAAATTAAAAAAATGAAACCTAGTTTTATTTCTTTTAAGGACAATTAAGACTTCATTTGATAGATTGCCAAAAACAGATAGAACAAGTTATTTTGGTTGTGCACTTCCTAGTTTACTGTTTCTTATGCAGTTGATGACATAATAAACAATCTTAATGATAAAATTTGCCTATTCGTGTAGGAATGTCATATGATTATAAAGTGATGGTACAAATGTATGTTATTTGGATACTTATAAATTAAAATTTAGGGAGTTCCCATTGTGGCTCAGTAGGTTAAGGATCCTGTGTTGTTTCTGTGAGGATGCGGGTTTGATCCCTGGCCTCACTCAGTGAGGCCTCAGCTGAGCCCCAGTTCGACTCCTAGCCTGGAAACTTCTATATGCCACAGGTGTGGCCATAAAAAGAAAAAAAAATTAAAACTTAGAAACAAATAGAAATTTTAAATGATGTGTCTTCTTATTAAATTTCAAATTGTCGGAGTTCCCGTCATGGCGCAGTGGTTAACGAATCCGACTAGGAACCAGGAGGTTGCTGGTTCCGTCCCTGCCCTTGCTCAGTGGGTTAACGATCCGGCGTTGCCTTGAGCTGTGGTGTAGGTTGCAGACGCGGCTCGGATCCTGCGTTGCTGTGGCTCTGACGTAGGCCAGTGGCTACAGCTCCAATTAGACCCCTAGCCTGGGAACCTCCATATGCCGCAGGAGCGGCCCAAAGACAAAAAAAAAAAAAAAAAAAAATTCAAATTGTCAAAAATATTTACTGCAGAGAGACATTTCTGAATAATCATTTGTTTCTATCCCGTACTTCTTCTAACAATCTCAAGGATAGGTTTTTAGGTTTTGTTTTGTCTTGTCTTGTAACCCTGAGTCAGTGATTAGCATAGTACAAATTGCTGTATTTTTAAGGATTGTTTCCAAAGCTTGAATTTCTGATGTTTCTTTCAGTTATATGTGGCAAAGTATATCCCCTCATGTCACCCTGATGTCCTGTGTGGTATGCCTCTTCTTCAAGTTTTTTATTTTTTTAAATGATTTTTATTTTTTCCATTAAAGCTGGTTTACAGTGTTCTGTCAGTTTTCAGTACAGTAAAGAGACTCAGTCATACATACATATATGCATTCTTTTTCTCACATTATCCTCCATTATGCTCCATCGGAAGTGACTAGATATAGTTCCCAGTGCTATACAGTGGGATCTCATTGCTTACCCATTCCAAAGGCAATTGTTTGCATCTGTTAACCCCAGATTTCCAGTCCATCCCACTCCCTCCCCCTTGGCAACAACAAGTCTGTTCTCCAAGTCCATGAGATTTTTTTCCTGCGGAAAGGTTCATTTGTGCTGTATATTAGATTCCAGATATAAGTGATATCATATGATACTGTCTTTCTCCTTCTGACCTACTACCCTTAGTATGAGAGACTCTAGTTGCATCCATGTTGCTGCAAATGGCATTATTTTGTTCTTATTTATGACTGAATAGTATTCCATTATGTATATATACAACATCTTCTTAATCTAATCATCTGTCGATGGACATTGAGGTTGTTTCCATGTCTTGGCTATTGAGAATAGTGCTGCAGTGAAGATAGGAGTACATTTATCTTTTTCAAGGAAACTTTTGTCTGGATATATGCCCAAGAATGGGATTGCTGGGTCAGATGGTAGTTCTGTATTTAGTTTTCTGTGGTACCTCAATACTGTTATACCAGTTTACATTCCCACCAACAGTATAGGGGGGTTCCCTTTTCTCCACACCCTCTCTAGCATTTGTTATTTGTGGACTTATGAATGATGGCCATTCTGACTGGTGTGAGGTGGTATCTCATAGTAGTTTTGATTTGCATTTCTCTAAAAATCAGTGATGTTGAGCATTTTTTCATGTGCCTCCATCTGTATATCTTCTTTGGAGAAATGTCTATTCTGTTCTTTTGCCCATTTTTCACTTGGGTTGTTGGCTTTTTTGCTGTTGAGTTATATAAGTTGTTTGAATATTTTAGAGATTAAGCCCTTATCAATTACATCGTTTGAAACTATTTTCTCCCAATCTGTAACTTGTCTTTTTTTTTTTTTATGGTTTCCTTTGCTATGCAGAAGCTTGTCAGTTTGATTAGATCCCATTAGTTTATTTTTGCTTTTATTTCTGTTGCCTTGGGAGACTGACCTGAGAAAACGTTTGTAATATTGATGTCAGAGAATTTTTCCTATGTTCTCTTCTAGGAGTTTGATGGTGTCTTGTCTTACATTTAAGTCTTTAAGCCATTTTGAGTTTATTTTTGTGCATGGTGTCAGGGTGTGTTCCAGTTTCATTGATTTACATGCAGCTGTCCAGTTTTCCCAGCACCACTGTAACCGAGCACCAGCCATTGTTACTCTCACTCCCCTGGGAACACACCCGCCCTGCTCCTGCCACTGCCAGATGCTCTGGGCAATGCCCAGATGCTTGATCACTGTCCCTTCCCAGGACCCTACAACTAGGAGCAGCCTTTGCAGCACCTCCTGTGTGGGTTAAGCAGAACAGGGTGCTTCTTGCATGTTCTACAGGTGATGGGGGCAAACCACCGCAGTTATCTCTGACTACAAAGGCGGGCGTGACCTGCCACCACTAGCGGTCGTTGAAGAGGCACCACTTGTGGCCCCAGTCAACTCAGAGGGCACCACAGAGGAGGGCATTGTCACTGAATACCACCTGTTGTTGTTTTATTTATCCTTGTACAGCTCTCAGTTTCTTGCTCCAAGTCATTGAGCAAGGAACGCCCCCTCATAGTGATTAGTGCCTTGCACACATCATACAAGGAATCATTGGCCATATATTAAATCTTCCTAATTTTTATATTTAATATAAAATATATTTTAATAAACATCTCATCTGAAATAGATGTAATATAAAAGACAAAGTAGCACATCAAGATGTCTCAGAAGGATAAACTTCCTATAACTTGTAACCTGAAGTAATAGGCTACCTAATTCTTTTAAGAGAGTTCACATCTAAAGGGAAGATAAGCGTGGCATTCTAAATCAAAATTGATGAATTAGTAGGAATTATTTGGACATTTAAACAAAGGAATAGAAGTTCCCTTCTTGGCTTAGTGGGTAATAGACCCGACTAGTATCCATGAAGATACGGTTTAAGTGTGGCATTCTAAATGAAAATTGATGAATTATTAGAAATTATTTGGATATTTAAACAAAGCAATAGGAGTTCCCTTGGTGGCTCAGCGGTTAACAAACCTGCCTAGTATCCATGAGGATGCAGTTTCAATCCCTGGCCTCTCTCAGTGGGTTAAAGATCTGGCACTGCCATCAGCTGTGGTGTAGGTCATAGACGTGACTTGGATCTCGCATTGCTGTGGCTGTGGAGTAGGCCTGCAGCTGTAGCTCCTATTTGATAACAAGCTTGGGAACTTCCATATGCTGTGAGTACAGCCCTAAAAATAAATGAATATAATTATGACATGAAACTTTATTTTCTTAGATTTTTTAACCGTTTAAAAAGTTTTTCTATTTACTTAATTTTTAAAGTAACTGTATAAGAAAGAGTTTATAGAAACAACTTTTCAAGGAACTGTGATACGAATACCAAATAATATCATCATCTAATATTTAGCTAAAATTAAAATTCAGTGTAATTAGGAACACTTACTTCTTTCATATTCTGGAGTGTTTAACATAATGATGTCTCCATTTTGAGAAAATATTTTTAAATTTTCACTTCGTTTAATAGTTGACTTTTAAGCTTTTTGATATCTTTTAAAAAACAAATTACCTTATTAAATCTACTATTGGAAGTTTATTATAGGTTTTTGGAAAACCTGGTCATTTAATTAATATTAACTTCAAAAAGTCCTACTTAATTGAATCAGCTTAATACTAGAAGTAAAATTCTTTAAGAATACCAATATCTAATATATGAATAATGCTAGAAGGTTTAAAGAAAATTGATTGACAAAGATATTTTTCTTTCATTTTTTTATCAAACACAAGTAGTACAAAAAGAGCAAATGTAACTATTTAAAGTTTTGTAATGTATAGTCTTTGCCAATATGTTTTTTTTAAATAGGTATTTTGATGAAATACAATTTTAGTAATTTTGATGTCAACAAAAAAATCAAAAATCCAGTTAAAAAAGTGGCTGTACCTACATAAAAACTTAATCACCTGTGCTTTGTTTTAATGTTTTAAAATCCAGAATGTGTAAACTACATGGAGAAACAACAATTCAGCTTCCCAAAAGAAATTCTAAATTAATGATGAAACAAAAGCTGGAATATTTTCATGGAAATTTTTTTCCATTTATTAAAATCTATTTATAAATTATCCAATAATTTTCTTTTAAGTTTCAGGACACTATATTTACTTGTTTGTTCAAGCTTAGAATATGTGCAAAGTAGTTTCAGAATTGCCAACCCAAACCACTGCAAAAAGTAAATCTACTTAGTTGTTTGAGTTTGGGGGATATGGGTAGGGGTGTAATGTACAATGAAATGTATAAATGATAAGTGGATAAATTGGTGAGTTTTAATGAATGCAGGTACTCATGTAACCCCCATTTCTATCAAGATATAGAACATTTTCATCATTACCAAAAAGCCGTGCCCTTTCCTAATCAGTACCTCTTCTCAAAGACAACCAACTGCTTTTCTCTTTTCTTCCCTATGTTGACTGAAAAAAAAAGCTCAACCTGAAAGTTGATAATTAAGTTTTATTTAGCCTACCAAAACTAAGGACTTAAGCTCAGGACATAGCCTCTCATCTCTGAGATACTGCTCGGAAGAGCTAAGAGAAGAGCCAGGATCTGTATATAGGAGTTTGGTAACAAAAACCAGGCAGTCAGAACATCAAAAGATTACTGTGGGTTAAAGAAAACCGGACTCTCAAGTTAATGGATTTGGCTCTTTTCTAAGTATGGGAAAATGCATGAGTCTAGGCTCATTGAAGTCATTCCTTTGATGTGCACCTGAGCTATTGTAGGGTCAGTATCCAGTTCCTTCCCATCTTGAGTCCCCTTAGGGTTCACTGTTGGAAGTGACTGTTGTGGCCCAAGGGCCTGGCAGCAGGGCAGGAAGCCCATTTCTCTCCTTAATGAGTTTTCTCAGAGTCCACCCTTCAGGTGCTGCAGTGGCTTGAGAGCTGTGTTAACCTGATATAGCAGGCAAAATTTTTTCGTTCACATCTATAAGTTGGCTCTTACAGAATTTCAGACAAATGGTATGTTTAGTTCTGATGACAGTCATTTTAATGAGTGTGTGAGGGAACTCTACTATGGGATTTTCAGGTGCTCATTGTTTGTATGCCTTCCTTTATGAACTAATTCTTTTGCTCATTTAAAAAAATATATGGTACCACTTATATGCAGAACCAAAAGAAGATACAAATGAATGTATTTATAAAACAGAAATAGACTCACAACATAGAAAGTAAACTTATGGTTGTGAAAGGGGAAAGATGATAGGGAAGAATAAATTAGGAGTTTGAGATTAACATATACAAACTATTATATATGAAATAGATAATAAGGACCTACTAAGCACAGGAAACTACTCAGTATTCTGTATATGGGAAAAGAATCTGAAAAAATGGATATGTGTATATGTATAATTGAATTGCTTTGCAGTGCATGTGAAACTAACACAATATATATATTTTTTCTTTTTTTAGGGCCATGCCTGCAACATATTAAGTTCCCAGGCTAGATAGAGGTCAGATCGGAGCTGCAGCTGCTGGTCTGTGCAACAGACACAACAGTGTGTGATCTGAGCTGTCTGAGACATACATCACAGCTCATGGCAATGCCAGATCCTTAACCCACTGAGCGAGGCTAGGGATTGAACCCACATGCTCAGGGTTCATAACCCACTAAGCCACAAGGGGAACTCCCCTAACAATATTTTAAATCAAGTATATCCCAATATAAAATAAAAATTAAATTGAAAAAAAATTGAGTTGTATGTTTAGTATTGAGTTATAGGAGTGTTTAATGTATTCTGGATTTAAATCCTTTTACAAATATATGTTCTTCAAACATATTCTCCTTATCTATGGCCTGCCTGTTCATTTTCTTATTTATTCTTAATAAATAATAATTTTCTATATTATTTACTTGTTTTATTGAAGTATAGTTGATTTACAAGTTTGTGATAATTTTTTAAGTACAACAAAGTGATTGAGATATACATGTACATAAATCCATTCTCTTTCAGATTGTTTTTCCACATAGATTATCACAGATATTGGCTAGCATTCTCTGTGCTATACAGAAGGTCCCTGTTTTCCAATCATTTCAAATACCTCAATGTGCATATGTTAATCCCAAACCCCCAGTCCATCTCCCCACCCCCACCTGTCCCCTTCGGTAACCATGTTTCTCAAAGCTTGTGAGTCTGTTTCTGTTCTGCAGATAAGCTCATTTGTATCCTTTTTTAGGATTCCACAAATATGTTTGTCTTTCACTGTCTGACTAACTTCACTTAGTATGATAATTTCCAGGTCCATCCATGTTGCTGCAAATGGCATTATTTCATTCTTTTTTATGTTTAATATTCCATTGTATACACATACCGCATCTTTATCCATTCCCTTGTTGATAGACATTTACATTGCTTCCTTGTCTTGGCAGTGTAAAAAGATTCCCTTTTCTCTGCACCCTCTCCAGAATTTATTGTTTGCAGATTTTTTGATGGTGTAAGGTGATACCTTATAGTAATTTTGATTTGTGTTTCTCTTATAATTAGTGATGTTGAGCATCTTTTCATGTGTTTTTTGACCATCTGTTTATCTTCTTTGGAGAAATGTCTATTTAGGTCTTCTGTCCATTTTTTTATTAGGTTGTTTGGTTTCTTAATATTGAGCTGCAGGACGTTTTTGTATATTTTGGAGATTAATCCCTTGTTAGGTAGTTACTTCACTTGCAAATATTTTTTCCCATTCTGTGGGTTGTCTTTTCATTTGTTTGTGGTTTCCTTTGCTCTGTGAAAGTTTAATTTGGTCACATTTGTTTATTTTTTGTCTTAATTTTCATTGCTCTAACTTTACACCTAAAGCAAGTAGAGAAAGAAGAACTAACAAAAGCAGTGTGAGCAGAAGTGAGCAGAAGGATAAGAAATCATGAAGATCAGAGCAGAAATAAATGAACTAGAAATGAAGAAAACTGTAGGAAAGATCAATAAAACTAAAAGCTGCTTCATTAAAAAGATCAACAAAATTGATAAACCCTTAGCCAGATTCAAGAGAGGACTCAAATCAATAAAATTATAAATGCAAAAGAAGTTACAGTGGACATCACAGAAACACAAAGGATCATAAGAGACTACTACAAGCAATTTTATGCCAATAAAATGGACAATCTAGATGAAATGGACAAATTCTTAGAAAGATGCAATCTTTCAAGACTAAATCAGGAAGAAATAGAAAAGACGAACAGACCAATCACAAATACTGAAATTGAAACTGTGATTAAAAAACTTCAAACAAATGTCCAGGACGATATGGCTTCTTTAGAGGAGAGTTAACACTTATCCTTCTGAAATCCTAACAAAAAACTGCAGAGGAAGAAATACTCCCAAGTTCATTCTATGAGGCTACTATCACCCTGATACCAAAACTAGACGAAGTTGCCACAAAAAAAGAAAACTACAGGCCAGTATCACTGCTGAACATAGATGCAGAAATCCTCAACACAATACTAGCAAACTGAATCCAGCATTACATTAAAAGGATCATATACCATGATCAAGGGAAATTTATTCCATTGATGCAAGGATTTTTTTTTCAATATCTGCTAATCTAGCAATGTGATACGCCACATTAGTAAATTGAACAATAAAAACTGTATGCTCATCTAAATAGATGCAGGAAAAGCTTTTGACAAAATCCAGTACTGATTTCTGATAAAAGTAAATAAATAAACCCTCCAGAAGATGGGTGTAGGTGGAACCTACCTCAGCATAATAAAAGCCATATATAACAGATCCACAGCTAACATCATTCTCAGTGGTGAAAAGCTGAAAGAATTCCTCATAAGATCAGGAATAAGACAAAGATGTCCATTCTTGCCACTTTTATTCAATATAATTTTGGAAGTTCTAGCCACAGAAATTAGAGAAGAAAATGAAATAAATAGAATCCAAATTGGAAAGGAAAATGTAAAACTATAACTTTTTGCAGATGATATGATACTATACCTGGAAAATCTTAGAGAAGCTACCAGAAAACTGTTGGAGCTTATCAATGAATTGGGTAAAGTTACAGGGTACAAAATTAATAACACAAAAATGATTGGATTTCTATGTAATAATAATGAAAAATTAGAAAGAGAAATTAGGGAAACAACCCCATTTACCGTCACATCAGAAAGAATAAAATACCTAGGAATAAACCTTCCTAAAGAGACACAAGATCTGTGCCCTGAAAAGTGTAAGATGCTGATAAAAGAAATTAAAGGTGTCACAAACAGGTGGAAAGATATACCATGCTCTTGGGTAGGAAGAATCAATATCGTCAAAATGGAGTATGCTGCCTAAAGCAGTCTATGCATTCAGTGCAATCCCTATCAAATTATCAATGGCATTTTTCACAGAACTAGAATGAAATATTTTAAAATTTGTATGGAAACACAAAAGATGCTAAATAGCCAAAGCAATTCTGAGAAAGAAAAATGTAGGTGGAGGAATCAGGCTCCTGGACTTCAGACTATACTACAAAGTTGACATCATCAAAACATTAAGGTACTGGCATTAGACAGAAATATAGATCAGTGAAACAAGATGGATAGCCCAGAGACAAACCCACACACCTGTGGTCAACTAATCTGAGAGAGAGACAAGGATATTCAATGGTGAAAACAGAGTGTCTTCATTAAGTCATGCTGGGAAAACTGGACAGCTACATGTAAAAGAATGAAATGAGAACATTCTCTAATACCATACACAAAAATAAACTCAAAATGGGTTAAAAATCTAAATATAAGACCAGACACTATAAAATCCTTAGAATAAAACATAGGACAAACACACTCTTTCATAAACTGCAGTAATGGTGTTACAAAGGGCAGAAGTTTTGGAGTTCCCTCAGTGGTGCAGTGGGTTAAGAATCAGACTGCAGCTGCTTACTATGGAGGTACAAGTTCGATTCCTGGCCTACACTTCAGTGGGTTGGAGGATCCTATGTTGCTGCTGCTGTAGCATAGGTTGCAGCTTTGGCCTTGATTCAATGCCATGGGTATAGCCATAAAATAAAAAAATTTTTTGAAAAGCAGAATTTACTAATTTTACTAAGTCCACTTCAGCAAGTTTTTATTTTATGATTATTGCTTTTGTTCCCTATTAAGAGTTTTCGCCTAGGTCCAGGTTACAAAGATTATCTTTTTTGTTTTCTTCTAGAAGCTTTATGATTTATCTTTGATATTAAGATTCATAACCCATCTGAAATTAATTTTTGTTTATGGTCTCAGGTAGAGTTAAGGCAGTCATTTGTATATTATCCCATGTGCGTTTGCAGTTTTCTAGTTCCATTTGTTGCAAATACTTGCCTTTCCACATTAAGTTGCTTTGGTGCCACTGTTAAATATCATTTTACTTTTTTATTTCTAGACCTTTTATTCTATTTCATCAAACAGTGTATTTATTTTTATGCCAGTACCAATTGTCTTTATTGTTAAGGCCTTATGATAAGCTCTTTTGTTATTCTGGATCCTTTGTGTTTTTATATGAGTGTCTGAAAGAGCTTTCCATATTCATTAGAAAGAAAGCCTGAATATGATTCTTCCCCTCAAAAGAAAAACACAGCCAGCAACAACAGCAGTAAAAACATGTAAGTTGGACTTTATTTTAAATTAAAAATGTGTAGGAAAGGAAAGTATCAACAGTGAAAAGGCAACCCACAAAATGGGAGAAAATATTTTCAAATCGTACATGTTATGAAGGATCATTATCAAGGGTATTAAAAGAACTACAATTCATCCACAACAACATGCAAAAAAAAAAGCCTGATTAAAAGTGAGCTAAGGACTTGAGTAGATATTTCTCCAAAGATAAACAAATGGCTAATAAACATATGAAAATGTATTCAACATCATTAATCACTAGTGAAACTTCTTCAGATCCATTAGAATGACTGTTATTTAAAATAAAAAACAAGAACAGAAAATAACAAGTTTTGTGAGGATGTGGAAAAAAGGGAAACCTTGTACACTGTTGGTGGGAATGTAAAAATGGTAGTACCCCCACTATGGAAAACAGTATGGTAGTTCTTCAAAAATTTTAAAATAGAATTACTAAATAATCTAGCAATTCAACTTCTGGATATATACCCAAAAGAACTGAAGGTAGGAACTCACAAGAGATACTGTAAATTCATATTCATGGCAGTGTTATTGGAAGTAGCCAAAAGATAGGCGCAATCTAAATATCCATCAACGAATGAATGGATAGACAAAATGTGATATGTGTATACAGTGGGATATTATCCAACCATAAAAAGGAAGGAAATTTTGACACATTCTGTTACGTGGATGAAACTTGAAGATCTTATGTTGAGTGAAATAAGCCAATCGCAAAAGGACAAAAACAAATGTTGTATGATATTACTTAATGTGGGGTACCTAGGGTAGTCAAATTCACAGAGACACAAAGTAAAATGGTGGTTGCCAGAAGCAAGGTGAGGTGGGGAGTTAGTGCTTAATGCATATAGTGTTTCAGTTGAGTAAAATGAGGAAGTTCTAGAGATGGCTGGTGATGATGATTGCACCACAGTGTGAATATACTTACTGCCTCAGAACTGTACATTTAAAAATTGTTAAAATGATAAATGTTATGTGTATTTAACTACAATTTTTCAAAAACAAGTCATACTGGAATTTTGTTTAATATTGTGTTGAATATGTAAATGAATTTCAGGAATATTGACATCTCAGCAGTATTGTCTTCTGATCCTTGAACTTGGTATATCTATACAGTTATTCACATACTTGTTTTTTCTCATCGATGTTTTTGTAGTTTTTATTGCACAAGTCTTGCATATATTACTGAATGTATTCCTAAATATTTAATGTTTTTGATGCTATTATGTAGGACATTTTTAAATATGATTTTTAAAACCAGCAAATATTGAGAGCTGGTAGGTGTTGAGGTAGTCAATTAGGACCATAGGCCAAGGTGAAGGGTACAGTTTATTTATTTATTTGTTGCGGTAGCATAGCAACAAATAGGTTCTGATTCCTCAAATGTTCCATTTTCCCCCACTGAATAGCACTGGATAAGGGTCGTATGATCAAGGCAGATGTGGGGTTGGAGTGGGGCATTAATGTCACTACTGATGAAGCCCTGGACAGAAGGCTCTTGCTTGTTTAATGGATCCAGGGGCTGGAGAGGAGGTACTGAGTCAGTAGAGAAAAGTGTCTTTAAGTCCCCCCAGTAGGGCGATCTTGGCAGGGGTGCATGAGCAAGAGTTTCAGTCTAGCTTTTCCATCCTCCATGTAAAGAGGCCTCAAAAGTTGCACCAACCTTGGAATCCTAGGATCAACACTCCAAGTCATTAGGTATTGTCTCTTTTGAAAAAATAAATAAATAAAGTGAGTGTGTGTGTGTGTGTGTGTGTGTGTGTGTGTGTATTTGCATTTCATTTGTTAATATTATGAAGGCTCCCCCCCCCCAAGAGGAAGGCAATTGAATTGAAAGAGTTACTGTAAAAGATTGATAACATTGTTTTTTTAGTGAGATTTCTCTTTTTAACTAGTGGGTTTTTTTTAATTTTTTTTTTTTTAATTCAAGTAAAGGTTTTGTGCCTGTTCTTGAAAGTATCATTCTGTTCATTTCTTGTTAAGTCTTTATCAGGTTTTGTTACTGGGTTATACTGGCTCTTGAAAAGTTTTTATTTTTTCAAAGCATTTATTTAAGATAGGTATTATTTCTTCATTGAATTTTTGTTGAATTCCTCAATGAAACCACCTGGTCCAGAGTTTTCTTTGTTAGAAGTTTTGGTAATTCAGCTTTTAAAATAGATAATAATGCTATTGAAACTTTTTTATTTCTTCCTGTGTCAGTTTTGGTAAGCTGTGTTTTTCAAGCAATGTATTTATTTCTTATCAGTTGTCAATCACTTCTTTTTCTTTAGTCAGGTTTATCTTTTGAATATACACTTACAGGTATTTACTGCTATTTACTGACTTTTCTGCTTCCTATAATATTTTGGATCATATTCACTTCTTTCTTCTAAGAATAGGTCAGTGTTTACCTCTTTCATGTATCCTTTCTGACTCATGTGATCCCCTAATGACCTTTTTCTTACTTTGATAGTTCTTGGGACCCACATAAAATTCCATACCATGCTGTTATCTACTTGTCCAGAAATTGTCTATCAGTTTTTACTTTTTTCACTCAATAAAGTCAGGACTTGACCTCCCATTTATTCATAATGATTCATATAGTCTAATATATTAATATGACAAGGCAGTTAATTCAGAATAAATGCTTATTAAATTACTTACTGATAAATTGCTAAATCTTTATGCATTGCAGCTTTATACACTGAAATACTATCTAATCTCTGAGGGCAGGGACATTTCTTTAAATAGTTCTTGGTTTATTTGTTTTATTAATTTTTAATTATTAGAGACAAACTTAAAGTAGTATCTACATGTTGCAAACAATAACAAAAAAGAGTAAGTAAATAGTGGTTCCTGACTGACTAAGGATTACTTCACTGAGAGTTGGGAGATCTTAAGTAGTACTACCTTGTCACTTGCTAATTCTGTAATTTTAGACAAGTTACTTAATCTCCATGGATCTTTCTTTTCCTATATTAATGAAGAAGACTTAGGCTATATTGTCTCCAAAGTGTAACATACCAGCTCTGATATTTAAAGGTTATGTGATATTCCAGGTTCCCCATACTGCTTAATTTGTTTATATTCTGTCATAAGCTCTCCATAAACACATACTTTCAGAATCTCTAGACTACTTTGTAACTGTGTAGAATGTGGATTAATATTTTTTTAATTAGTATCTTAGAGTGGAAGCCATTTTTGTTGCCCTTTCTCTCATTTCGCTAAAGTAGAAAATAAGTCAATTTAAAACACCTTCTTCCTTTGATATATAGCAAATATTTCTTTTGTTTTTTAAAATAACTACATTGAGGAGCTTCTGTCATGGCTCATTGGTAGCAAACCCAACTAGGATCCATGAAGTTTGATCCCTAGCCTTGCTCAGTGGTTTAAGGATCCAGCCTTGGCTGTGAGCTGCTCTGTAGGGTCGCAGATGTGGCTCGGATCTGGCATGGCTGTGGTGTAGGCTGGCGGCTACAGCTCCACTTTGACACCTAGCATGGAAACTTCCATATGCCCTGGGTGCAGCCTTGGGGGGGGAAAAAAAAGGCAAAAAACTCCCACTATATTGAGATCTAATTGTCATACCACAAAAATTCAGCCATTGTAAGTGTAGAGTGTAATAATTTTTAATAAATTCATGGAATTATTCGGCCATCACAAGCCAACTTCAGATAATTTGCATAACCTCAAAAAGTGCTTGAGGTTGACAGTGATTGTTTACTGTCAATCCTAGCTCCTAGCCTCAGTCCCCGACAACCACTGCAAATGTTCTCCTGTCATTGGTTCCTTATAGCTTATTCCTTTCCTGAGCCCCCCTTTTTTTATCTTAATATTACTATTATGCATGTTTCTGGTTGAATAAAATTAAATTTTGTTTTGAAAAAAATTTTAATGCACCAAAGGCAACTTAGATTCTTTGCTGGACTAAGCTTTGGTCAGGTTTCTGAACTTTTTCCTAGGCTCATCTGTGTATTTCCTTATAAAATCTAGTTTTAGTGTGGATCACCCAAGATACCTAATAAAGTTCCTTATCCCCTGTCATCCCTTAGGTGATATCTGATCGCCTTGGACTGTGTTAAGAAAAAATCCTTTTAGGTCAGTTTCACCTGAACTCTTCTTATTAATTTTCTATCCACTGATTCCCCACTGTGCTCTTTGGCTATAAATTCCCACTTGCTCATGGTGTATTCAGAGTTGGGTCCAGTTCCTCTTCCCCACCGTAAAATCTCATTGCAGTGGTTCTTAAATTGATCTGATGGTCCTGACTTACAGTCTTAAATAATTGGCGTTAAATATTTTTTTATTTAACAAAGGAACTTTCTTAATTAAAGAGGTACTTATAATAAAGTGAGTCTTGAAATGAGAAAAAATTATCCCATTTCATTTTCTCCAACTTGATATTTTACATTAGATGTTTTAAAAAGAAACTTGCTGAATTTATGTGAAGAGCCTAAATTTTATTAAATGGTAAAGTGTTTCTATGTTTTGGAGGACAGTATTATATATTGAGTGATTAAGTGTGAGGATTTATAGCCACTCAGCTGAGTTTGAAACCTGCTTCTATAGTTTGTGAGCTCTGCCTTTTTCTGTGGCTTAGTTTCCTTATCTGTAAAATAGCCATAATCAATACTACCTAACCCATAGGTTGTTGGAGGATTAAAAGAGATGAGTACAAGTAAAGGGCTTGACCAGTAGTTAGGGAGTTGTAAATGCCTTATATATGCAAACAACAACTCTAATAAACCATTTATATAATGCTTACTATGTACCAAGTACCTCATAAATACATACTGAATCATTTAATCCTTATAACTACCTTGTAAAGTGAGCATTAGTATTGCCTCCATTGAAGTGATGTGGAAATAAGGCATAGAGATCTCAGGTAACTTCCCAAAAGAAAATAGTGGAACTGGTATTCAAATTCAGTCGGTTTGGCTCCAGAGCCTATGCTATTAATCCTATTCAGTCTCAACATAAATTGACATTTTAGCTCCCAGGTAGAATAAAACTTGCCTTTGATAAATTAACTTGTAGGCTAAATGTTGACATCCCCTTCAAGATAATGTCTGGTGTTTTGTTTTCTTTATTTTGTGGTTTTTAAAACTATGTTGGATGTTCTATGAGACTTTAGCGTTATAATCTTTATTGTTCTAAATATGCTTTTTGATTTCCTTTGATACTAAAAGGATTTATTTAAATATTCTAACCTCTTTTCCTTTTTAATTTTAAATGTTATTAAATTATTCTTTGTATTTTATTAAATTAGAATCATAGCACTCATAATAGATCTGACTTTTCTAGATGTTTATTTCTGGGATATTTGTTTTTAAGGAAATAAACTCAGTCCTTTTTTAAGGGCAAATTATATCTTTTACAAATAAATTTAAGATGTTAGTATCTGAAGGGTATATGAATATGTTTACATTGTACTTATGTTGTATATGTATACACATATTAAAATGGCATGTATGTACATACTTAATCGACACATAATGCAAACATAATACCATATATATTAATTGAAATTGATCTTTTGTGAAAATTTATGATACCATCTATTTTTACTTTTTTGGTTATTAGTAATTTTAATTGTGGTCATCGATTTACTAAACGCTTTTGCAGTCTCTCTGTCTTATCTGGAAAAGATATACATCATTGTTCTGATTGTAGATTGAAGGAATTGAATGTATAGGCACAATGATGTAAAATTTTAGAGAGGTGAGTATGTGTATTAACCACCAGTTATGCCAAAAAAAAAAGAGCAAGATCACAAGCACATATATTTGCATTGAAGGATTAATTTGGAAAATAGATATACCTTGAATATAGTCAACCTCTTGATTACCTGTGATCTGAGAGGTTCCATTTTTGTTTTTGAGAAGAGGGGTCCTTTAAATGAGTAGAACAATACAAGATTATAGACAAAGAATTGCAGTACTTTGAAATTTAGTGAGTTTATAGCAAATAAGAACATTGTCATTTCAGAATCTTCATAAACTAAATGTCAATTTGTTCCTTAGACGAGAAGTTTGCATCATTGAATTGATTCTTTAGCATACATGAAACTGAGCCTTAAATCTCAGAAGTACATAATCTCGGAATTACATAACTTTGGGGTTATCCTGTTCAGGTTTTCAAATGTGCATATGTCTTTGTATGCTATATTTTAGTTAACATTGTTGTATTTGAACAGAAATTCTTTTATATTTCTGTCTTTTATGATTAAGGAGAGAAATCATATCAAGCCTCATTTTTCCCTTCATTTCATCCCATTCACCTTATCCTGTAGATGTGGTATATGTCATTAGTATAACTCTAATTTTCTACTTAATGTTGTTGACATATATGGAGAGATTGTTAATTAGGAAAACCAAGACAATAATTTTCTTGCTTTTAAAGACAGTCTCTCTTTTAGCAATGATAGTACATTTAATACTTATATTAATAGGCTCAAAAAATGAACCTTACTTGAAAACGTAATTAGATAACCAGGAAGAATAGTGGGGAGGGTATAGAGCTAAAATTGAGACGTTGGAGGCTATGTCACAATGAGGATGCAGATAACTTCCCTGGGAACTAGTTAGCTCATTCGTAAAATGAGTAATGTGTTAGATTGACTTGAGAATCCTCTTTAGTTTTCACATGGTGTGATTTTATTAGACCCTGGGATTGAAGAAAAAGAGAAGGAAATTCAGAAATGAGAAATATCCAGGTGTAAGAAATTCTAAATAATTTATAGTATAGACCTCCTACCAATAGAGCTTTTTTATTGTATTATCAATCCGTAGTATTTTTCTAATTTTGATTCCAGTTGTATATTTTATAGATCATAGCTTACCAAAAATATATGAGCTAATTATAAGGCAGGCACTTTTCATTTTTTAGTAATTGAGATGCAGGTTTGTGAGGAATGGTTTATAGTAGAAAATATTTTCTTTTAATCCGAAAAGTTTTTTGTCTTCTTAATTCTCTCAAACAATATTATAGATTGAGCTTATTTAAATAGATTAAAATATATTTGTAGATAAAAATGACATATTACCTGGGTATGTATAGCATATCTCATATTTACTCTAGCTTTATAGCTCTTAATTGTTTTACATATATGCTATCTGGTTTCTTTTCATTTTTATTGTGAGTAATTTTTCTTTTAATTCTTCATTTTAATCCTTTTCGTGAAACATTTTCAAGGAGCAATTACATTTATCGTAAACTAGAAAGAAGATTATCAATTTCTGAATTAGTTTTCTGTTACAATGTAGTTAATAAGATTTAAACCTAAATATAGTATAACTGTATACAGCAGGCTCCCATTTAAAAGGAGTTGCCTTTAGTTCTGGGCTCACTTTCTTACTGACCTCATGTGTTATTAAGAAAATACACAATCAAGAATTAGGTTGACATTGTGAGATGACTTGGTAGCTGACTTTTACCATTGCACATAAACAGTGTAGTTATTCCGAGTCACAGTATCACTTTGAGCCAGATAACCACTAAAATCACTGCACTGTGGTTTCCTGAAAATGCCATAATCCTTCAAATGCCACATTAAACCAAGAGAGAAAACCATCAGTAGTGGCTGCATAGTTACGTAGAAGGATGAGCCATGAACCAAGTGAAAAGATATTCTCGAAGAACAGTAACCTTTCCCTTGATGTGTGCATTTCCCATTACAGTCTTGACACAAAATGTTCAAAATGATTTAATGGTGGCATTTTGTTTTGCTGACTCCTTTTTTTCATTAAAAAGAATCCAAAGTTAGGATAGGAATGTAGAGGAAGAGTGACCAAGCACTGAATTCTATTATAAGAATCTGTTTTCAATATAAGTAAGTTAAATTTTTTTATAACATGACTTTTATCCCTACATTTTATGTTAACTGTGATGTACAAATCATTTAGTTCTGTTATATCTTCAAAACAATGTTGTTTGCTCTTCACTTTTTTTCTCCATTGTCCTCTCTTTTTTCTTCCTAGTAACTCTAGATCGGAAATGACATGTCAGTAAATCAGAAAAGCTTAATTTAGTAATTACATAGGCCTCACCAATTATACTATACGTAACCAGAAAACATCCTAGACTTTATTGTCACTTCAGAAGTATATTTACTAGAGCTGATTTTACAAGTAAACAAAGTACAGAAGGATTCACTCACTAGTCTAAAATATCAATGCCTATTAACTTTGAGATGACACATTTCTATTGGGAATGAAGTCACAAAGTTGTTCCACATAAAGCTAGTAGAAAGCTTATTTGAGCCTATGAAAACCTGCTGAGAAAGAGAAAGTAAGCTGTCAAAAAATATTTTGTATGACCTTTGCAGCATTGGACTTAAAGTTTTAGGGTTGACATGTGAGTGCCTAGATATGGGTGCGAGTCCCACAATTATTTAAAAAAAAACTTGAGAATTTATTTTGCAAATAACGTATTTCTTACTGTCTCACTTTCAGGGAAAAAAAATGCATCAGATAGTGTTTGACTCAACACTGCTTGGTTCCCTCCATCCCCAAGAGTATGGAGGCGTCTGTGGCATATAGAGGTTCTCAGACTAGGGGTCGAATTGGAGCCTTAGCTGTTGGCCTACACCACGGCTACAGCAACGCAGGACCCGAGCCACCTCTGTGACTTATACCACAGCTCACAGCTTCATCAGATCTCCAACCCACTGAGAGACCAGGGATCAAACTTGGGTCCTCATGGATACTACTCAGGTTCAATACTGCTGAACCAGGAAGAACTCCTGTAGTATTTTCTTATAAATGGAAATTTATGTTTTTTCTTTTTGATTTCTATCCCAAAGTGAGTTTGCTAGATCTAAGTATATGCATATTTTACATTTTAGTAGTTTGCATTACTTCATTTCCCAATAGACGTGAATATATGAAGATTTTAATCATACAAATTTTTGGACACCTGGCAGCTAGAAATGGGACAGTTTGATTATATTTTTTGACACTGCAGCTGAGCATTTATTCATATATTGATTAGCCATTTGGATTTTCTCATCCATGTATTTTCTTTCCATACATCTCCCATGCCTCTTTATCTATTGAGATGTTTTTGCTTCTTTAAAAGTGAGTTTGTCATATATGTATCTTTGTATAAGTTGTAGATGTTTTCTTTCAAGTATTTTGTGTATGTGATTTGCTTGCTAATGGTAGTTTTTTGAAAACTAATTTTAATTTTTATGTGTTGTGATATTTATGTCTGAAAAAAATAATCTGATATGTTATATGAAATAGCCAACGAATATTTCATACATTACTTGGGCAGGCAGTGCATATTATTTGTCTTTGCCCTTTAGACGATCTATGTGCAGTTTTGCTTGAAAAAAATTTTTTTTTCAGTCTTTTTGCCATTTCTTGGGGTGCTCCCACGGCATATGGAGGTTCCCAGGCTAGGGGTCTAATTGGAGCTATAGCTGCCAGCCTGCGCCAGAGCCACAGCAACTCAGGATCCGAGCCACGTCTGCGACCTACACCACAGCTCACGGCAACGCCGGATCGTTAACCCACTGAGCAAGGGCAGGGATCGAACCCCCAACCTCATGGTTCCTAGTCGGATTCGTTAACCACTGTGCCGCAACGGGAACTCCTGAAATATTTTTAAAGATCTGCTGTGGTGCTATGTTATTTAAAAATAATTTTTATTGGAGTTCCCGTCGTGGCACAGCAGAAATGAATCCGACTAGGAACCACGAGGTTGTGATTTGATCCCTGGCCTCGCTCAGTGGGTTAAGGATCCAGCATTGCCATGAGCTATGGTGTGTAAAAAAAAAAATTTTTATTTTACATTTTGGTATTAGCCTAATATAAAATCACTATTTTACTTTATAATTACTTTATAATTATACTTCATAATAATTACTTTATTTTACTTTATATTTTATTTTACATTTACTAATATGTCATATTCTTCTGTAGATTTAAAAACATTTATTTTTTCAGAGACTCTGTTAATTTATACACATTGAGACTGCACATTTTAAAGCATGTTAAAGCTAACTTGATGTTGTAACATTTTGTATAGTGTTTTGGACTTTGTTGACGTTAAATACATGGTTGGTGATTGGACCTTGGGGAACTTGAAAATGTTTGGTGATTGATTACAAATGCAAAAATTGTTTCCATTTAAGAAGTCACTGGTGAACGTTGAATTGCTAGATTCAATAGTCTTTTAATTTTCTAAGTACTCTTCATATTTGGTCTCATTTCAGCATTTAATATGGATGACCAGTGTTCTCTTAAAACTTTTGGTTTTCATAGTTTCAGTGTTTTGTTTTAGTTCTTATCAGTAACAAAACAGTAGTTAAAATACTTGAACTTGTGGACCAAATTATTTAGGTTCAAACTGTCAGCCAACACTTGTTAGTTTTGACTTCAAATTGGTTATATAAATCTCTGTGCCTTAGTTTCCCCATTAATAAACTGGAAACAGTGTTCTTCATAGAATTGCTGTGAGGATTAAATGGTTAGAAATATATAGAGGTTATATGCCTTCATCAATTCCCTCTTGTAACCTAGTCCTTTCTAAAACTTGCCTGTCCCCTTTCATGCCGTCTTGCTTTAACTTTATATTAAACCCTCTTACCTAAAATGATCTCCCATTTTCCGCTGGAATGAGGACTTCTCAATCATTTAGTCTGTGTGTCTTGTTCCATCCATGATTCTTAGTGTATTAGCACTGTATCTTAATAATCAAGTTAAATTTAATATTCCCAGTCTCAGATTCAATGCTTACCGTATAGTCTGCCCTTTACATATCTGAAAAGAGTAAAGAATCTATAGATGTAAAAAAATACTTTTTTTGCTTTTTTTTTAGGGCCGCACCTCAGGCATATGGAATTTCCTGGGCTAGGGGTTGAATCAGAGCTGCAGCTGCCAGCCTACACCACAGCTACAGCAATAAAAGAGCCAAGCCACATCTGCAACCTACACCAGAGATCACGGCAACCCTGGATCCTTAACCCACTGAGCGAGGCCAGGGTTCGAACCCATATCCTCATGGATCCTAGTTGGGTTTGTTAACTGCTGAGCTATGATGGAAACTCCTAAAAAATTTTTTTGTTATTATTGAAGTATGGTTGATTTACAGTGCTGCGCCAATTTCTGCCATAAAGCAAAATGACTCATTTATACATGTATATCCCAGGAGATTGGATATAGTTCCCTGTGTTTACAGTAGCACCTTATTGCTTATCCACTCTAAATGTAATAGTTTGCATTTGCTAACCTCAGACTCCGACTCCAACTCCATTCTTCTCCTACCCTCTCCTGCCTTGGCAACCAGAAGTCTGTACTCTATGTCTGTGAGTCTATTTTTGTTTTGTAGATAGGTTCATTTGTGTTATATTTAATTAATTAATTTAGTCAGTTTTTTTAGGGCCACATCCATGGCATATGGAAGTTCCCAGGCTAAGGGTTGAATTGGAGCTGCAGCTGCCAGCTTACACCACAGCCACAGCAATGCCAGATCCAAGTGGTGTCTATGGCTTACATTGCAACTCACGGCAACACTGGATCCTTAACCCACGGAATGATACCAGGGATTAAACCCAAGTTCTCATGGATACTGGTTGGGTTCGTTACCACTGAGCCACAGTGGGAACTCCCATGCTATATTTTACATTCGACATACAAGTGATATCACATGGCATTTGTCTTTCTCTTTCTGACTTACTTCACTTAGTATGAGAATCTCTAGTTGCTTCCATGTTGCATGTATCTTTTTCAATTGTAGTTTTGTCTGGGTATATTCCCAGGAGTGGGATTGTGGATCATGAAGTGGCTCTGTATTTAGTTTTCTGAGGAATGTCCAGATTATTTTCCATAGTGGTTGTACCTAAGGAACTCCCTGGTGGTACAGCAGGTTAAGAATCAATAGATTTTAATTAAAAACATTCTTATTAAATATTTTAAGAGTAACAGTCATCAGATATTAATGAGAACTTGGTTTAGGTCATTTTTATATAAAAATGTTGAAGTCTTGTTTAGATTGGGATGGTAGTTTTTGTCTTACTTTAATATAATTTGTATTTAATTGAGTTCATTTTTTTTTTGGATCTGTTGTTTTGTGTGTTAAGATGCATTTAAATTCTTAAAAGAGTTTTATTACCCTTAACATTCCTCATGTTTCTAAGAGTAGTAACTTCATTGAAATCTGAATAATCTTTAATCTGAGAATATATATGCTGACTGTTTTTGCTAATTTTATCTGCTTGTTTAACACACAGTCAAGTTAGATGACTATATCATAATCTAATTTTAGACTAGAGGAAATAAGGCAATACTTTATTTTGTAATTTGTAATAATCTAGGTCTTCTTTTTGTTATGTTCTGAAAGAAATTTTAACAATTTGAGAATTTCTAATTTGGCTCCCTGAAGTAAATACATGACAGTAGAAAGACACTATGTTTCTTTTTTACCAATTTATTTATTTGTTTATTTTTGCTTCTTTGCTGGTTTGTGTGTGTGTGTTTAATAAAGGTACTTCGATTTGATGTGGTGCCATCTTCTTTTGCCTCACTCCAGTCATTGGTATCTAAGATGTCTTCACCCATACAATTATTTCTTTCAGTGGCTCTTGCTGACATGAATTATGTGTATGAGCTACCTCTTTGGCCCTTAATACCCTCCTCACTTCTAGATTATTTAATTCTATATTATTTCATTCATGTTCATAGCTTCCTGTGTATATGTATGTACATGTCTGTGTGTGTGTGTATGACATGCATAAATACATGTATATGACTAATTCTAGCACTCTTTTCTGGTATTGGGTAAGCATTTAAAATATTTAATAAGAAAATCAAATAGAATAATTTAGGGAAATTACGATTTCTAGAATTGAATAGAAACAAAAAGAAAAAAAAATAAAATAAAATATACATCTTTAAACTAAAAGTCAGCCAGGGTAGTTACTGTTTGCAGGAATAATTTTACAAGTTTTAACTTCTGGTAGAATACTTTTTACTTTATTTTCTTCAATATAAAATGTAACTTCGCAAAGTTATCATTATTATCTTCAGATAGAAATTTGCTTTGGTCACACACATAATACATGCAAACATATGCACAATAACCTATTTCCTAACATTACTATTTCACAAATTATCAAATGATTCAAACACTAATGATTAATGAAAATAACAGTATTTTTGATTTTCAGTTATTTAAAAGTATAAATTCATAAGTATTGTATATTTTATATGTAACCCTACATTTTTATTTTAAAGAAAATTATTATTTTTTTACTATTTGGTTGTGTTCTATTTGTATTCTTTATCATAATAATCTTCCTTCTTGGAATTTATTACAAGGAAATAGTCAAAGAAAAAAGCGATTTAAAGAACATTTATAGCTATTTATGGTAGGAAAATTATCCATACCAAAAACACACAAATCCCACAGTAAAAACAGCTTAAACATTGTATAGTAGGGGGATGATAAACTATAGAAAATCAATAGAACCAAAAATGTTAAGTATCTTTTATAGATTACAAGATAATTACAAGGACTGAAGAAACCTATTTTAGAATATAAGTATATGCTACTAAATTATTACATAACATAGCTAGAGATTGGAAAGGAATAAGAAATGACCATGTTGTTTTTTTAGTATGGTAGGATTATGAGTAAAATGTTAAATTTTTTTGCAAAATTTTATGTTAATTACATGGATTTAATCTTTAGAGTCCTAATTGACCACACATACAAAAAGGTTAATTGAATGAATATTAAAAAAATGGCTATGAAGTTCTTATCGTGGCTCGGTGGTTAACAAACCTGGCTAGTATCCATGAGGACTCGGTTTGATGCCTGGCCTCGCTCAGTGGGTTAAGGATCCAGCACTGCAATGCACTGTGGTGTAGGTTGCAGACATGGCTTGGATCCCGCATTGTTGTGGCTGTGCCCTAGCCTGGCAGCTGTACCTCTGATTGTACCCCTAGCCTGGGAACCTCCATATGCTGCAGGTGTAGCCCTAAGAAGACAAAAAAAAAAAAAAAAAGTCCATGATCAGCTCGCTGCAGCCTGTAAAAACCTAATACAAACTTTGCCAGAAACTGCCATTTCCTCAGGAAAATGTATTCAAATTAAATAGACAAAATTACTCCTTAAAAAAAACAGTAAAAGTAGCCTAAGTTTTTGTGTACTTCTTCATGTCAGTTAAGCAACAAAATACTAAACAGGGTCAAAGGGCCAAAGGATATATATATATATTTTTTAACATACCTAATTATTATAAATTAGGCCCCCAGTGTTGTCTGGCAATCCTTCCATATTTCCTTAGTCAACTTGAACTTTCATGATGGTACCTATTTCTAGTCACCTTAGGTTTCCCATCTCATCAACTCTTCCTCCTTTATATTAACAAATTGACCTTGTCTCCTACTTCACATAGAAAACAGAAGTTGTCAGACAGAAATGCCTAAACTTTGTAACATGGAACATGTGACTTACATATAAACTTATGGATATCCATAAGCATCTCTCTTCCACCACCCTTTCTCTTCTCCTTTCATAACAGTACAGTAGAAGAGGTGTTCCCTTTTCTTTCTGAAGCTAATATTTCTTCCAGTGCCCTGGATCCCATCCTCCTTGACTCTGATCATTGCCTGTTATTCTATAGATATTTTCAACTTCTTCTCAATTGATTCCTTTCTCTCTTGATAGTCCTTTTATAGACTTCTTTACCTCTGCCTTTACCTCTGCACATAATACTGTTCCTGAACCTTTTGTCCAAGGTCTTTTTTCATTCTACACAATCCCTGGTGATCTCATCTTTAACGTGTCTTCAGTTTCTCATTATTGCATAATACTCCCAAGTTTTTGATTCTAGCCAGACTCTCTCCACTTAGTGTCTGACTGCTAAAGCCAAATGCCTGGTAAGATATCTCCAATTGAGACTGCACAGGCATTTCAGATTTAATGTATAAATTATTGACTCAGTTCCTCACACTTTATATCAATCTGTACCTTCTGTCTGCGTCTTCACTTCTCCTGCCTCAGTTTTGGCCTTTCTGATATCTTGTTTGAGCTTTTATAGAAAACCTTCTAAAATTTCTGTCTTTATAAGCTCCCATTTTCTCCAGTTAATGCATTCATAGCCCTCTTACTCTATGACATACTTAATGTTATCTGTTTGCTTAAGTCCTTTCAGAAGATCTCCAGGAAACTCTCAAAACCTTGCACTTATTTACAAGTACTCTTTACCTATACCAAACTATGTGGATTTTCTGAACTACTCGTTTTAAAAATTCCTCTGTACTTTTCTTCTGCTTCAAAATTTTTTTACATATATTCTCTCCTTAATAAATTCCTACTTATCACTTAAAAATTTTTTAATCCTCTGTTAGTCTTCCTCCTCCTCCTCTTCTTCTTTTGTTAATCCTTTCTTTAACCTTTTCTCTCCTACTAATCAAGCAAAGATAGTCTGTCTACCTGATGTGCTTCATTGGGAGTTTATGCAGACTGCCATGCTGGTAATTCTTGTCACTCTGTATTGAATCTCTCCTATTTAGGGTTGTAGGCTTTTGTTACTTGACCCCTTCATCAGACTCTGAATTTAATCAAAGAGGTATACTTACCTTAATATCTCAAGCAGCAGGATAAAACTTGTTATGCTATAATCTTTCAGTAATTTGGATAGGTAGTTTGTAAAAGATCACTTGGTTGTTGTGAGTTAGGCTTGGAACCCAGACCTCTTGACTTCAGTGTTCATTATCACACTGTTTCTGCAGGTTCTGTGTTACTAAGTTCTTATGATAATTCTACTCTTTTTAAAGAGCCTTCTATTATAGTACACAGTTGTGTCTTTATATGCCTTATTAACAGTATTACTATTATTTTAATGAAATGTGTGTACTTTTTAACTTTGATTCTAGTATCATCTTAGTTGTCATTTTAGAGAATATGGTTCCTTCTTCTGGATTAACTGTACAGGTTTTTTCATTGTTTAAATACTGAAATACTAGATCTTTTGCAGTGTCATGAGTTTCCATATTTCCCTTTGTGCTAGCAGCTATGTTTATTGTGACACTTTATTCATTTAGTCTGATTGTTTCCATGTAATTGGTACACAGAATTTAATGCTTCATACATTTCTTGAGCTTTATTCTTCACAGTCAGATCTTTCTAAAGTCTGCACCCATTGTGGTAGTGGTATTATATCCCATAGATAAAATTGTTCACTTTATAAAGTTCCTAGATCTTCTTGTTCTGATCTTTGGCTGTCTTAAATCCCTGGAAACAGTTTTTTGGTAACCATGTGTAAGTTATTTTAATATTTAATGCTATCCTAGGCTAATCTAACCAAAGTTTGTTTTATTATGCCCTTATTTTAATTCTTTGGTGAATGAAAATGATAGAAATTTAGAAAAAAATTAAAACGTGAATAACCAGTTTCTTCAGCCTTTCTTTCATAGATACTACATCAGTTGTATAGTTCTTTATGGTTTTTCTTTGAACCTTATCTGAATACTGCCTAGTTTCTTTAAAAGTTAAAATTCAATGTGCCACAGATGCGGCCCTTGGAAAGACAAAAGACAAAAAAAAAAAAAAAAAGGAGTTCCCTTTGTGGCGCAGTGGAAACGAATCCGACTAGGAAGCATGAAGTTGCGGGTTTGATCCCTGCCCTCGTTCAGTGGGTTAAGGACCCAGCGTTGTTGTGAGCTGTGGTTTAGATCACAGACGTTGCTCGGATCTGGTGTTGATGTGGCTGTGGCATAGGCCAGTGGCTACAGCTCCGATTAGACCCTCAGCCTGGGAAACTCCATATTCCGTGGGTGCAGCCCTCAAAAAGACAGAAGGAAAAAACAAAAAAATTCAGAACACCGGAAACATTTTTTAAAGAGGTACTTAAAAAGACATTAGTATGTCTGTATTGCTAAAATACTTAGGCAAATTAGAGAAAAGTGCTGTGGGTAAAGGTAATTGATTATTACCTCATGATTATATCATTAAGGAAGTGATTGTAAGCTGTGACTTTAGTTTAAAATTGTTCTTGCCTTCTATGTGTGTATGTACATGTGTCATTTTTGGTACAAAGATAATACATGAAACCCAAGGCCCTAAATGTGATTTAGCTAGTTGAGCACTGTGAGAATTGATAGATTGAAGTACATAAAATTAACTTTTTAAATATGTTCTCTCCAAATAATATCAAGTAGAGTAGGAGTTCTGCTTTGAATGCAATTTTTAGGCACTCCCTGTAATTGCTCAGTAAATCAAATAGACACAGATAGCTGCACAAGGAAGCTAGACCTAGGAAAGACTAAATCAGTGGGATTCCGTCACATCCGAGTGAAATTTTATCAGTCAATAACTTTCTTTTTAAATAACTGAAAATGTCTAGACCAGTCTCTCTTACCAGTTTACACATTTGTGTCAATTATTAAAGGACCTTTTTGCAACATAACCTATAAATGTAGATACTTTTAATAGGAAAGTAGAGGTTCATATAATGCATTGAGCACTCTAACCAAAGATTTCTTTGCGCTTTTGACATGTTCATTTGTAAAGAAAATATGGAATCTGTTTTTCCTTTATTCTTTTGAAAATAAGATTCCTGTGTTTATTTTCATTCAATTTATTTCCTAGTCTATTTAATTTTTATTAAGGGTATTAAAATTCATTAATTCACCCATCAAATTGTTACAAGGATATGTAAGAAATGTAAGAATTTAGGAAATGGTAGGAATATTCCTAAAAGAATGAGGGAGAAATCTTCACATAAACTAAGGTGGCATTTGAGTTGGATCTTGAAGTATGAGCAGGTTTCAGAAGATTGAGCTAGGAGGTAACAAATTCTTCAAGAGAATGAATGAATGTGAATAAACCCATAGGATGGGATCTTTGGAGTGATGTGTGATATAGGTTAAAAGTATATTGGGGCCTGGATTCTCAGGCTGAAGATTTTAAAAGTCCTAATAGGGATTCATTGAAGGTAAGATAGGATAAGGAGAATAGTACTTTATGACATTGGTATTGCAGTGGCCTGTGTGATAAACAAAGGGGCACCTGGAGATAGAAAAGTTTGGAAGCCTGGAACTTAAGACAGTTGGAAAAATAAATGGAAATGATTAGGTAGATTCAGGAGACATAAATTCACACTAGACAGTACAGCAGATAATTAGCTAAAAATGAGGCAGGAAAGAAATGGGGGGGAAGAAACACCTATTACTCAACCGTACTAGTTGTCTTTAAGATAACTAATTTAAAAGAATGGTGATATCAGTAACAAAGATTAGTGGCTGTTTATTTTTTGAAAATACAGTAGGTGAGTGGCATCACAGGGAATTGTGAGGTTTCTTTGTAGGAGTTGTTAAATTAGAAATTTTCAGAATGCATTTAAAGTTATGTGGTTATAAATATGGAGAGGAATCCAAATTCTGGAAATAGATCTGGTAAATGTTACAGATTTGTTTTGTATAACTCAATCCCAACTTTTCTCCCTTTAGATAAATGACTGAGTGCATAATGAAGGTCTGGTAGGAAATCCTGTTCCATAAGAATAGAGGAACTTAAAGGATTGGGTAGATGTCCTTGCTTTAGTTGGGTGACAGGCTGAGTCCACAGAAATTTAATTATCTCATAGGAGATCCTCAAGATGAGATTGTTTAATATTCTGTGGGGGTTTGTTTTGGTGACCAAAGTATCTCTTTGTCTAAATAATACTTGTCTGTGCTTAGTTGAATGTCACCTTAATGCGCCACCTTAAGTAAAGTTGTGGAATGGTTGTAATTTGCCTTCTACCTCCCTTTATTTTTTTCAGCTTTTGTTTCCACACCTCTTTCTTTGTGGTTTCTTTATACCAGTTGAATTTCATCTACTTTAAGATTCATAATCTTTAGGGTGCATTGAAGTTATCTGAAAGGCTTATTAAACCACAGAATGGACACTCTGGGGTGGTGCCCAAGAATTTATATTCCTAATGAATTCTCAACTAATGCTGATTCTGATGGTTTGGGAGCTACACTTTGAGAACCACTGCTTTATTCCAGAAGACCTTTACCTGAAGTCCAAAGATAGTAGTTCTCATCTTGGCTAGAGATGCAAGTCACTTGTAGAAAGAATTACAGACAACAGCAAAAATAAACCTCACTCTTGGAGATTGAGAATCAGTAGATTCTAAATCTTCGGGGTACAACTTGGCAAAGGCAGAATTAAGGCTCTTTGAATGAAAAGGTTCCCTTCCCTTCACATTCTCAAGTTCATTGTTTATCCCCATTGCATCAAATTCAGCATCTTGTTCAATATCATCACACTTGAGTAAGAAATCAGTAAATGTGCACACTCCCAAATCTTGGCATATTTGTCTGTTCCTCTGTTTCTGCCTATCTGGCATTCTTCTCCTTTATTTTTCTCTAACCCTGGACAATCAAAGGTGCCATGATATAAAAATAAAAACTTAACCTTTAAATTTAAAAGGAGATTGAGGGGTGGAGGGGGGTGTTTGTGAATCTTTGTATAGCTACTCAGTTTTTCTGTAAACCTTAAAACTGTTCTCAAAAACAGGTCCGTTAATTAAAATTTAAAGGCAGGTAAATGAAACTTTCTTACATATTTTAAAAATTTTGTTCAGTATAAAAATATACTTATAAAAATCAAAAATATAAAGAGTTTAGATCCCTGTGATCTTAGAGTATCTTTTTTATTTTTACTTTTATTTATATTATTTTAATGATTTTATTAAATTTTTTTAAAGTGTAGCTACTGTGCATTATTTTGAACACTAAGAATATCAGAATAATTTGGGAACCATTTTCAATCATTTCTTGATCTCCATTTCCTTCCTTTCCCATTTTTTTTTTGTTTGTTTTGGGGGGGGCATCCTTAAGACCTTTTTCAGTGTCTACTTCACTCTTCTCTTCTGTGTTACTCTGTACACCTTCCTACTTCACTGTTTCCTCCTGCCTTCTTTCTGTGTTTCTTACTTCTGAAGGCCTCCTTGGATCCTCCTCTATTTGCCTTGGCTGTCCACATTTTTATTGCTAGTGTATAGCTACATTCTGTGGCTCCATTCTATCTTGATTCCTCCAGTCTTCTGGAGTTTTCTCTTGCCTGATTAAATAAATGGCCTGAACCATTGAAGAAAGTCTACCAAAATCCTCCCTAACTTTCAGAGTAGGCCATATGCTTCTTCATTTTCTACTTAACCCGGATGTTCTTTACTTTATTCTCCAAATGGCATTTTTCCAAGGATGTCCTGAACATTTACTGAATCACTTAAAGAGTCTAAAATTTAAAATTGAATTATTTTTATCACTGTTCTTAGCAGTTACTTGGCCATTCCTAACACTAAGAATGTTGCCTTTTTGCCTTCTGGCTTTGTAAAAAACAATGGTCAATGATTTAAGATAATGTTTTTAGACCTAAATTGTTGCCCTATTGTATATAATTAAGAGATTAGATTCTAAAGAGGAAATTAGAAAATTTGTGAAGGAAACTTTACTTAAAAGTTGTATTTTAAGAATGCTGTTCTGGAGTTTCCATCGTGGCTCAGTGGTAATGAACCTGAGGAGGATCCATGAGGATATGGGTTCCATCCTTCACTCAGTGGGTTGGGGATCCCGCATTGCTGTGAGCTATGGTGAGGTCTCAGACGCGGCGCAGATCCTGCGTTGCTGTGGCTGTGGTATAGGCCTGCACCTGTAGCTCAGATTCGACCCCAGCCTGCGAACTTAAATATGCCACAGATGCAGCCCTAAAAAAGCAAAAAAAATGTTTAATATTAAGAATATTTGATTTTGAATAATGAAACTCAGCCCAGCTGAGTTTTTCTTATTAAGGTGGTATTCTGATAAAATTTGGATTGAAAAGAAAATGTTTATTCAGTGTATTTTTTTGCTTTATAATTAAGTTGATTTGATGATTCTGTTAGACATATGGAATGGCTAACCTGCCTCACACATTTAATATTCAGTGCATGATGTTCTTTGATTTTCAAGTCTGTATTGAAACATTAAACCTTTCAATAACTTAGTATGATTTATAAATCTTTTTGTTTTGTTATCAGTGTTTTTAATTTTAAAATTTTCTTTTTCTTTTAAAATAAATGCATTATAGACAAGTAAATTGTGTTTAAAGAAAACAGAAGCCTGAAAATGGTAACCATTAATTACATAGTGAAGTGTGGTATTTCTGGACGATGCAACTTTAGGGTAGTAAACATGATACTTTTTAGCTTATATAGCAATGAAATATTTCTCATTTCACACTTTTATTTTTCAGTAAAATTTATTTTCTATTTAAGTTTGTTAATATTGTTAACTTATACAAAAGTGATTATCTATGATAAATTCAGTTGTTTAGAAAGATTGGGGGGTTCCCGTTGTGGCGCAGTGGTTAATAAATCCGACTGGGAACCATGAGGTTGCAGGTTCAATCCCTGGCCTTGCTCAGTGGGTTGAGGATCCGGCATTGCCGTGAGCTGTGGTATAGCTCGCAGATGTGGCTCGGATCCCCGCGTTGCTGTAGCTCTGGCGTAGGCCGGTGGCTACAGCTCCAATTAGACCCCTGGCCTGGGAACCTCTATATGCCGTGGGAGCAGGCCTAGAAAAGACAAAAAGACCAAAAAAAAAAAAAAGGAAAAAAAGAAAGATTGGGACTCAACCCATAGTTTTGGTACTGGATATATGAATTAAGTTACATTAGTCATCTCTCATCTACAAAATGAAGGCATTAGCCTCATTTTTTCTCAGATTTTGTAACTTTTGTAACTTGAAGCAATTTCAAAACAAATATTCCACAGTCCTGAAAATGATCTCACCATCTGTCTCCATCCATCCATTTGTATCATCTGCTTAGTATCACTGCTAAGTGACAGGGAAAGAGCTACTGCTGGGGATAGAATGTTTAAGTAACCTGTTACCTTTTGAGGCAGATCTGATTATTGACAATATCTTTCTCCAAGTGAGCTAATGTATCTCTTCTTAATGACCTGAGTCCTTGGCATCATATTGAATAAGTGCAGTCCAACATCTAGTATTAGAAACCAGTGATATTGTTTTCTGGGTTTTCTTTCATTTTGAAATCAAACATCCTGTTTCATCTGTTCCTCCTATAACAAGGTTTCAATTTGTCTTGGTTTTGTATATTTTCTGACATATGAAACAGACATATTAATGAAGTTGGGGTGAAATGAATCCATAAATAAATTGGATATAAATTTTGGAGTTGATGGATTTTGATATCTAGGTAATAATATATAAGAATCTTGTATTTTTAACTTTTTAATTGAACCCCATGGAAATGTTAAAGTCTTTGGAACTGGGAATTAAAATAATACTAATGTTAGATGCTTACTATATCTAGTAAGTTCTAGTCTCTGCTCTCTAAATGTATTATCACATTCAGTTTTTAACAAGATTCCTATGAGGTATGCACTTCTCCATTTTGGATATTAAGTAACTGAGGTACAGAAGCACGCTAAGCATCATGATATAGAAATTATTTCCATTACACACTGAAATTGTGTTATATAAATTATGTATTAGAATATAGTTTCTTTCCATCTAATAAACATTACTGTGGTGTTTGATAATCTACCGTTATTCACATTAGTTGCTGAGATTTATAGAGTACTTATTAAGAGCCAGTCAGTATGCTAGTGCTTTCCGTATTTTATGTCATGTAATCCTCAAGGCAACTTCATTAGACAGATACTGATTTTATCCCTATTTTAATGGGTAAGGAAACTGAGAAGTATTACTTGTTCAAGATCACACAACTAGGAAGTAGGAAAATTAGAATTTTCAGTCTAGGCAGTCCTGACTATGTAGCTAATGCTTTAATCATTAGGCGTACTCGCTTATTAGTCTACGGTGCTTGAGTATATGTATTTAACTTTGTTGGGACAAAAGTAGATGCTTCTTGACAGGCAGTTCCAACTACACAAGATACAGAACACTGGTATTTGTATCAGGGAGCCCCTTTGAAAATAGTTAATTCCCTTTTTCTACATTCATTTGTAAGTAAGCTTATTAGGAGCATATGGAATAATACAAAAGCCAAGACTTGATCTCTGATATAAAAGACCACGTAGGCTTTTATCTTACCTAGTAATAGCTGCCAAGACAAGTTATATTGCTTATTTTGGATTTTAAGTGAAATTTTAAGATGGAGGAATATTAGTGATAGGTTTTCAGTTTTTTTTAAAGTTAAATTTAAATTTAAGATTTGAAGAAGACTTCTGTGATATCTGATATATTTATATTCATATTCCTATCAAAGTTAAATACAGATATATCTTTGGGTTGTCTGCTAGTCCCTGTCCTTTGTGCATGTAATTAAAAGTTAAATGCACTTCTGTGATAAATAATGTGGTTGCTTCCTCTTGCATTATGCTTATCTAATGCTTCACCTTCAGACAAAGCACGTCTTAAAATATCAGATTCCGAATATGCTTAAAGCTCATCACTTGGAGACTGAAGCACTGAGAAAAGTTAGCACATGTGACTGTGTTCAGCACAGGAATTTGGCTCTTCATGTTTCCCTGTTACTCAACAAGGGAATTCTGCTCCTCTGTTTACTTCTCATATGTTAATAAGTACATTTCTCTGAAAACTATGTTTCATGTTATATTCTTTTTTTCTTGTACAGTTTTGTTTTTCCTTTCTTTGAAGGCTCCTCAGTTTGGGATGGTAGCTCTTCTCAGTAGTGCTTTATTTGTCTGTGATTGTGCCACTTTTCACTTTCTTTTTCTCAGTGGAACTTAGAAGCATTAAACACATCTCTCTAAAAGTTAAATATTGAAACAAACTTTTTCTGTGATGTGTGATTAGTTGACAGTTTCACTTCATCTACACATATACAAATATCTGAAGGAAATGAAAAATTTTTGTTTACCGCAATCAAAAAAAAAAGTTACTTCTAATAAACTAGGCATCTAAAAGTTCTCCTCTGAAAATGTGATGACAGGGAAATAAATACAAAAAGTACTAAAAATGTTTTGAAAAATAAATACAAGTGAATGAGTTTTGAGTATTTGGCCAAAATTAGTGTATTTATAATCAGTGACCAGGTCTTTACAGTAAGGTATATTCTTTATTGTTTTTATTGCACAAAATCACTAAAATAGTAGTTAGGGATTTACTTTTCATACTTGTAACCAAACATTTTAATATAGCCTTTAAATAAGAAGGCAGTGTAAGCCCAGGGGATGAGAATCATCTGAAAATTTCCTCCCTGAGACTCTACTTAAGTAGAACCAGCTTTGTAGTATACTGACTAGGTGTATTTGGTTTTAGCACAATTGCATGCTTTCTCAAGCATTGTTACATTGCCATATTTGATTTTAAAAAATAGCAAACTGCTATTTTTAAAACATATTAATCAAATTACATGTTTGCCTATGTAAATACAAACCTTCATTTTCACATTTTCTTTCTTTGTTTTAGTAAGGTAGATTTATTTCAACAACTGAAAGTAATAATAATACAAGAGGAGGCAACTCAAGGTTTCAAATGATAAAATAGTTCCATTTTAACTAGTAAGAATCTTTGCAAGATCATGGCATTTAGGTTTAGGGCATCTATCTCTTTGGACCAGATCATATGTTATTTGAATCTACTGTGGTATTGTTAGTATGTTTCATAAGACATAGTGCAGAGCTGCTGTGATCTTTAAATGTTAATGTTCTTTTCTTATCACTTTACTGTGTAGATACCCTTCATGAGACCCAACTCTGCCACAGCTCATCCTCGGAGGCAATCCTGGAAACCTCTTTTATAAGTGTGATTTTAAAAATGTGGATAACACTCTCAATAGAGTACATAAAATAAAGGAGAACAGCTATCTTGTCCTTCCCATAAGCTTATCACTGCAGAAAGTTGCCTTTGCTTGTCAGGTTTGGATAGAATGTAATTGATTGGTTTGTTACTTGGACTGACAAGGCAGTTAATTTGCCTGTGTGGATTTTTTTTTCTATTTTTTTTCTTCGTCTACTTTTTTTTTTGGCACTAATCAGAAACATATGATATGTGCATTGTTGAAAAATACTAGATAATGTCTTGTCAGAATTGTCCTATTAAGTAATGTCTTCCCCTCTTGCTTCTTTGGCAAATGATGTACAGTGTTTGGACTTAATGAAGAGCTATAGAAGCCTGTGGGACTTAACATGCAATGCGCTGCTCATTGTTGTTGAACAAATCTAGTAACAAATAAGAAAGACAATGCATTCCATTAGTCTGGTATTCTGTTCATCCAACTTAATACATCTATTAATATATGAAATGCTGCACCAGGAAACAATTATAGACTCTATATTAAGTATTCTATTTATAATATTCAGCAAGAGTGAAAGTCTTGTGAAAGCATATTCCATTTTAGTTTTGACTCATTAGTCCTAGTGTAAAAGCACTAATATTATTAGCATGCAATTTTTACAACTTCAGATGTTAAGCTCGTAAATAAGAATATATCTGAATATATTTGTGTTGATATCTAGATATTTTTAGTAATGGTCAAATTTATTCAGTCTTTATTGATTTAATACAAACTTTCTGTGATCAGTATAATTTTTTCTCAACCTTAAATATGAAGTAACAAAATAAGGAGAGAGATACAAAGCTTATTGACTATACAGCCTGCCAACTGAAAGATCATCAACATCTGTATCTTTCCAAAGGTTTACAGAATTAAAATTTGGTCTTCAAGCTTAAATGATCCAGTTTTAAGTCAACGACAGAAATATGTTGAATATTTCATCATTTCATCTTGAACTGATTTAAAAGAGACTCTTTGCTGAAATTGAAACGCACATATACATGTAAATTGTCAATATGTCTCTTGGAATTTCCTGATGTATAAATGTGGTTTGAGATATCTTTTTAGATATAGTGGCGATTGAAAAATAGCTTAAACATTAGGGATAGAGTAGGAAATGTTATAGATACTCAAAAGCAAGTGTAAATAAAAAGTTACTGTATGCTAGTAATCTATAGTAAGAATATATTATTGGATGTTTAATAAAAGTAATATGTATAGACTATGTATAAACTGAGGTTATTAACTCATCAAAAGATCTGATAACGGGAAAAAATTTTAGTACTTGTAGCAAAACATGTAGCTTTTTTTTTTTTTTTAGAAAGAGGACTCATTATTTATTATTGTGTAAACTTGAGAAAAAGTTGGTAATTATTACTGTTGCTGAACTCCAGTTGATTTTCAGAAAAAATGGTAGATTGCCATTTCCTTAAAAAAAAAATATGCTAATGCTTTGGGACTTGACCCTCCTTTGATATATGGTGAGAAATTACTAGTGGTCATTTTATTTAAAAATTTTTGAAAAGTCATGAAGCCTTGTGGTTCTGGTGTTACTATTAATCAAAATCCTTTCCACTTGGTTCTGTTTAGAATACCACATTGTCATCATTCTCCATCTTAAACTTCAGTGATGGATATACTGTTCCATATTTGGTGCTAGTCCTAAGAAATCTTTGTCACACATTGCAGACATAAACCACATAATTCATAAGATCATTGGTCCTGCAAATGTATTATTTGGAGCAGAACTTTTGAAGAGAATAGAATAAAATACTTTCTCCTAATAATCTCAGACATTCTCATACTTCATGGTATAAAAATTAACACTTTTCCATAATTGAACCAGTTGCTGTTCATAAAAATACACTTAATAATTCATATTTCGTAGACATATATAATAGAAAACAGCTCAACAAGTAAAATGATAGTTATTTGTCATGTAATAGAAAAATAAAAAAATGAAATATCAAGAAGGAAATTAAACAACTTTAAAATACAAGAAGAATAACACGGCAGCATATGGCAGTGATTCTCTAACTTGGTAGCGCATCAGAACCCTAGGAAGGACTTGTTAAAAAGCAGATTGCTGTCCTACTCCCTTCCTTATTTTACTCCTCCCATTTTGCTTCCTCTCACTTTTCCCTGCGGTTTCTGATTCGGTGGGTTTGGAATGCCTGAAAATTTGCATTTCTAGCAAGTTCCCCGAGTGATGCTGATGCTGCTGGCTAGGGACACCACTTTGAGAACCATATGTATATAATATTTTTAAAAGAATCATGGTCTTGTTGACATTGATTGATTGATTGAAAGTGGCTTTAGTTTCCTTGAAGGTGCCCTTAAATTTTCAAAAATATTTGTTTCTAGATAAAAGAGTTTATAGAGGTTTCATCTGCAGTACATACAGTATAACTTCTTTATTATATATAAATTCAGTCAAACAGATGTTTATTTTATACCTATTATAGGGAGCATCACTATTTTAGGTACAGAAATGAATCAAGGAACATAGCCTTTGACCATAATTCACTAATTCCTTTGTTAAGAAAGGTTTGAAATTAGGGTTATGTTTAACAGGAAAACAAAATTTAGCTATGAACTTTATCTCTAAGTTTGTAAATTATATTTATTTAACATTTATGTATCATTGTTATTCATGTTTCTTGAATGTTTATCTGACTTTACATTTATAATGTTAACAGATCCCTGACCAATAAATAATAAGAGTATTCACACATTATTCTACTTCCCTGTTTTTATATCCCATTACTTAATGAAATCACTCTTTTTAAACACTTAATAGTCCTTATTTGACAAAACTCACCACCGCTTTACTTGATTCACAGTGTAGGACTATTACTATTTCACCAAAATCTATTCAAGGAATTCAGAAGGACTCTGTAGCAAAATGGGATATTAACATTATTAATTTTTTTAATTTTCTGAAATCATTTTGACAGTTGAAACTTGTCTAAGAGACTCAGCTTTAGAGTTGCATAGCATAGGAAGGCAGAAAATTTTTCCTACCTGTCTGTGTCAACTCTTTGTCAAAATACATAATACTAAGGATTGTGATTAAAAATACTGCTGAGCTGGACATGCCTTGCCAATACTTTCTTTATAAAAACGTTGGCCTTTTTTACCCATTACTCTTAAGACTTTCTGCAGGCCTGCTGATAAGATTCACCACTATTCAGGTACATAAGATATAATGAAATTGGATGCTCATGCTGGGCTTTGTAAATAAAATTAGATTGACCCCCCAGCCATTATCTCATTTATCTGATTTATGCTGTAAAAATCAAGATCTACACTATTGATTAGAACATAATTAGTTAATTATGAATAGGGAAATACAAAGTTATATGGGGCTTGAGCACAGCAGGTTATACTGCTGAAAAATTTCCAAGGGCATGAGCAGATGGAGATCAGTTTATTAAAGAACAAAGCAGACATGTTTCAGGTATGGAAATGTCTAATCATTCTCTGATGCTGTGAAGAGGTACCTGACCTTATTGTGTATTTTTATATGAATTATTTTATTTCATGTTTTATTTTTTTTCATTTCACTTTTTATCTTCTAATTTGGCTGT
The DNA here is from genome assembly GCF_016906955.1 of Phacochoerus africanus. Taxonomy (NCBI): domain Eukaryota; kingdom Metazoa; phylum Chordata; class Mammalia; order Artiodactyla; family Suidae; genus Phacochoerus; species Phacochoerus africanus. Next base: position 80,101,804 of record NC_062554.1, read on the forward strand.
TGTAGATGTAGCTAATTGAATTGATTTCATCATTTAAGTGATCATTAAATGTGAATTTGGGTTTCAATAATTATCTGAATATTTTTCAGATTAATACACTTTAATATGTAGAGAATATTTTTGTCCTTATTCATTCATTACTGCACATGATTTAAAAGTCTATATTGACATTAATGAAAAAAATATGTTCAAGACCTCCACATTAGTCTTTATTTGTGATATATGATATAAAAGACATTTTCTAATTATTTTATTTAGAAAATGCTCATATAGGTGATTTACACTAAAAGTGCTGTGAAATATAAGGAATAAAGTTTCCCGTTATTGCTACCTAATATTGGTAGAATGAAGAATTTTGTGCAATCTTGTATTAAAAGTGATTTAACTCATGGGCCACAAACCTGCATTTTTCTCCATCTATTAAAATGAGTTATTGAAATAATTGGCTACTTACTGTTCAGTGAAAGAGTCTATCACTGCTGGTTAATACATTTGTGTAGGTGTTTCAGCTGCTAGCAAGATTTTGTGTAAGTAATGTTAATATTCAAGACCAATTCTTTTCATCTTTCTTACATAGAATTTTTACATAGAAATGATGAAAAAGTAAGAAAATCCAACCCATCAATTCTCTTGGCATTTAGTTGTGTTTTGTTTTGTTTTATAAGTGAACAGATGTATGAGTATATTCTGAGAGTCACTTCTTTAGTCTATATAGACTTAGAAGGGATCTAAATCATGTTTATTGACATAAAAAATAGCTGTGATTATGAATCAACCTGTATGTCATGTTTCAAGTCCCATATTGTGGATTTCTTCCAAAATTTAGCTCATCATCTAGCTATAAATTTTATATATGGGAGATGCACTTAATTTCTTGATTAGTTTGAAAAAGTTATCTAGTGTACTCTCCTGGGAAAATTATCAATTGGAAATAAAGTGAATTTAAGAAAGCTTTGGGAGGAGTTTCCATTTTGGCTCAGTGGTAACAAACCCAACTAGTATCCATGAGAATGTGGGTTCGATTCCTGGCCTCACTCAGTAGGTTGAGGACCCAGCATTGGCCGTGAGCTGTGATGTAGGTGTAGGTAGTAGACGCAGCTCGGATCTGGTGTTGCTGCGGCTATGTAGGCCGGCAGCTGCAGCTCTATCCCTAGCCTGGGAACCTCCCCATGCTGCAGGTGTGGCACTAAAAAGCTAAAAAAAAAGAAAGAAACCAACCCTTTGGAACACTGGCCTGTCTCTGAGGCATAGACAGAAATAAATCATTTGTTTTGTTTTACTTGTATGCATATTCTCAGTAATTCAGGTAAACGTATGACTGATTGCTTCTATGGATCATAGGACATATGAACATGAATCATTTTCTTCCTCTTCTTTGTCTAGGGTGCTATACTTAACCTTAAGCTAAGTAAGTATTTTAAATACGTATAGAATTACGTTTATTTGGTGACTGGATTTTACTGAATCAGTGTGTGTAAGACCATATAACATAGCTGCTTTATTATTTACATCTGTGTCCTTTATGAATCTGATGCCTAGGAGGTTGTATTTAGTAAGAATCTACTTAAAAAATCAGGTTTCCTTTTCTTATCAATGGTCTCGATTTTATTTCACTTAAATTTGTAATTGTAGGATGTCCTTTAATGTTAATGTGTACAATCTTATTAGATGTTTAAAGAATACTTCTTTAAGCATCTAGTTTGCATTTTTTAAAAAAGACAGTGTTTAGTCATAGGTTAGTTTATATTATCTTTTAATATTTTAAGACATTGCCTTCCTATGTAATATATGTGATACTGGTATATTATAAAAGTCTGTTTTTATTACATAGACATTTGTGTTATTTAATAAAGTATATTGTGTTATATCACTGTGCCTGGGTCAATGACTGCTTTTGCACAATATTCTTAAAATATTCATTAGTTAGATAAATATGTGCTATGTTATGTGTTACAGTTATGTGTTTAGAAGTACATATAAGAAGTAGAGGTGGAGATCATTAATACTTTGATAAATAATTACTTCAACTCTATTTCAGCTTTTAGGTAGCAGAATGATTGCAGATCTTTATGAGTTTCTTATTTGAGTTTTAAAAATGGTCTAAATTTGTAACCTAGCCATAATTTGTTGGCTAACACAATTTGCTAAAGTTTACACAGTGGTGTATGTGTGCATAAAATAAGTAATCCACTATTTTTACCATCTAAATTGTTTGATTCCTAGGATTCTTAGTGATATCTCTTACATTTGTCTATGGTGTATTAAATCTTGCAAATTCTGATGGAGTTCACTATTATCACTCAGGACATTTTTTTGTTATCAGCACATAAAGCTATAGATTTCTTCAATTAAATGTTCTAGCGTAGAAACAACTATGTTTTTCCACATGGGAATAATTTTAGTCATTGTATAAAGGGCTTATATTTATATTAATTTATTAACATAGCTATTGATTTCAAGATTGAGTTCTTTTTGTTTTTTTCTTTCCTGGATTTTGACAGTTCCTACGTATATTAACTATTCCTTTTTGCTGCTTCGTCTTGGAATTAACAGTTTTTATTTACTAGTGAGGGACCCTATAACTTGATAGAACTCCCATATCACCCACTGATTTTAACAAGCAAATTCTGCTATTCCTCTCCGACCCATCACTAACACATGAGAATCATGTGTAAACTAAGTGATTCTGAAAGGTGTCACTAATGAAGGAATCAGTAAGGATTAGATCATTTCCAAACATCGTATACCTCAATATTATTTTCTAGCAGATCTAGCATATAAAATCTTTCTTTTCCCTTTTGCATTTATTATTGAGCTAAAAGATAACTTGAGTTTACAGTTAATTGAAATCAACTACAAACTTGAACAGTAGCAATATAGCGAACTTTATTTGCTTGAAATACATATACATACCAACAAGAACCACCTTAGTACATGAAGGTGAAAGGTAAGAAGTTATGATTTACCTTTATAGTCATCATAGTGTTTGATTCTAGTTATACACCAGAAGTCTTAGTTTACAAGTTATTATGGGACAGACTTATATATGCAGTAATTATGTGGTAATTTGATGTGAACTAGGAAAACATTAATACCATAATGTTTTACCTATTAAACACCCAAATCGAACTTGGGCATTTAATAGGTAAAACAAGTTTAGGGAAACTGAACTTGCTGAAAAACCATAAGTTAAGCAAAAACGATTTAACCAAAATTGAGTCCAGGTACTTAGTTTTCATTTTCTTTCCTTTTTTTAACTGTCAATTTGCACATTTTTAAGTTCATTGATCTAGAACCCACAACAAGTTTTTATTGGGGAAAGCTGCCTAGATGAATACACTGAAGTATCACCTAGAAAGTATTAGCTGATGTTTTTCAAGCAAATGATGACCTATAAAGGTTGAATACAAGAATTTAAACAGAACAGCAAACTGGTGGTACGCATTTCCAAACAAAAGGCTGCCGCATCTGTTACTCGTACTTTGTGACCCTGAGATGACAAAGATAGAGTAAAATTATATTGAATGGATCTTCTTGTTGAAGCAAAAAATGTGATTCTTTTTAAATTTTCCAGTAAAAGATGATTTAAATACTTCTTTCTGTGCTCAAAGGAATATGCCCTTAGCTATCTAGAAATCTCAACTTTCTCATAACTCATAAATACTTATACTTTGAAGGTTCCTATAACTATGTGTTTAATGAAATTGGAGTTTTAACTATTGAAAAATAAATTGAAGAAGAAAGAACATAAAAGTGTGTGGGCTTGCCACTTAGGTTGTTTGATATTAGCTCTGTATTATCTATTATTCTTAATGCCAGAAAAATAGGTATTTAAACATTTTAACTGCTTTAAATATATTTTAGGATAGTTTATAATATTGGCACATAAAGTACTGTTACTACTTTTTCATTTTTTCCTATACCTGGAATTATTACAGTAAACATTTTTATTCAAATCCATCTCTTAATTCTAAATGAAAGATTTTGGAGAAGTTTGTAAGTTTATTTGGTTGATAAAATTGTAGAGGAAGAAGTGTATAAACTTATGACACAATTGTGTTTTAAATTTCTTTATACTTCAATAACTTAGCCAAGTTGCTAAATTTTCTGAAACTTTTGATTCCCAGAATGGGTCTTTGGGAGATAGAGTTTTGTAGCATGTTACAATTTTTTTTTACTATAAATGTAGGTTTATAGTTCCTTTTATCCATGAAAATAAATTTTTTCTTTGCATGTTGTTTACTATAGTAACTCTTTCTCCTTTTTTTCTCATAAAGGTTATTGAGTAGTAATTTGTACTTTATTCAAGTAATATATGTCCTATAAAATATCCTCCTTGGTTTCTTCATTATGGATTTCTCAACTTTTTAAGTTTTAAATCACTAAGAGTATATATATACAGAGAATGTAACAGAGAATGTAACAGATTGGTTAAGTATTTTTTAACTTAAAAAACCACAAGGAAAATGAGGAATATAATCCTTTCTATAAAATGTGTATATCTTTGTTATTTGTTGTTAAATTTTGGTCTTGTTATTCCAACTGATGCAAAATTCTTTCACAAAACACTGAAATAATACAGATCTTTCTTCATTGTCAGCAGGATGAGATTGTCTGAAACGAAGAATAGGTATGATAGTTTTCTTAGACTTTGTACATCATAGGTGGCAAAATACTATCAAAACAGTGGTTCATAAGCTTTAAAATGTACTAGGAGGTTCTTTGAAAAACTAAATAACTGAAAATGACAGGTAAATTTTGAGAAAATTTATGTTTTAGAAAACAGTGTCAAATTCTTTGAATGGTTTTTATTTGCTCTGGATTATGTTAGCATGCTATAAACATTAGAAAGTTTATTGCTGTCCAACTTAGAGAAAGAGAGTTATGAGGTATATAAATTTTATAGAATGAAGTATAGTGTAGCCTAGTAGAATTCACTAGATTTCTGAAATTTTAAAAATAATCACAATGTAATAAATTGAAGTAATCTTAAATTGTATGTATCTAAGTCTAATGGGAAAATGATTACTGAAGTTCAAATTTGAAATTATTAATATTTGTTAGTTTTGAAGACATATGGCTATACACATACATTTATTCATATGCTCTTACCATTTCTACTCTCAAAATGTTCTGAATGATACTTTGTTAATTTTATTGTTTTTGAATTTTGTTTTTCCTAAAAAACTTACTTCAGGTGTACATTGTCTTTTTCATAAACATTCACTTAACTTAATAATCTTGTCAGCTAAGGATAGAAGAAAATAGTATTATAGTTGAAATATATAATAGTTTGCTATTTTTATCTGAAAAAAAAGTATATTTTTTTTAAATTGTATTTAGATATTCCATTTATCTCTTTACCCTGCAGGTGTGATGAATGCAGACTGTGCTACCATTTTGGTTGTTTGGATCCTCCTTTGAAAAAGTCTCCTAAACAAACAGGCTATGGATGGATATGTCAAGAGTGTGATTCTTCATCTTCTAAGGTAAGGGGGGAAACCTGTAAGAAAAAGTGTTGTTTCTCTTATCTTGATAGCTTTTTTTCTATCTCATCATCACCTTCCTAACTTTTAAGAGGACTGGAATACAAAGGACCAACATTTTAATCTAATGCTCTTTAAGAATATATTGCCATGGTGATATTATTGCACTTAAATTAAGGAATAAAGAGCTCTATGAAATATTTTAGCTGTTTTGTGTATTCTCTATATTACTGTGTCATGTTAAATAGTTCTCTAGTAGCCAAAAAAAGTCATCCTCTACTAATTTACTACAACTAAGGAATAACCAATAAAATCAATTTAATTTTATAGTTGACTCATCTTAAGATATAAATATATTGTGAATGTTTGATAAGGTCTGTTCTTTGAGCAGACTAGTTTTTATATCCCAAATTTTTTTCCAATAATTATTTTAGATATGTAGAAAGGATGAAATTTCTTATAGTTCACCTCTAAAAATAAACTATTGAAATCATGTCTTTTGATCATCAATATTATAACCTTAAATTGTGATCTACATTTTGAGATTATTGTGTGTTTTTTAAAATGTGTGAGTGAATAGCAGTACTCCTAATGCTCTGACTCTTGACAGAAATATTGAATATATTTTAACTAAGACAGTATGGTCAACTAAGACAATATTAACCAATATTAATATGGGTTAATCAAATTGTTCTTCCTTAAATAGACAACAGAAGTTAACTGTTTCTTGTAATATGGTCCTCAAGCCATCTTTTCTAAATGCCATTTAAATGCATTTGTTTTTACTAGAGTGAATAAAAATTGATACTGAAATCCTATCTGATCATGGAATCAAATCAGTTAAAATTACTTACTTCAACTTACCACAAAAACCGTCTGTAAAAATTTACAAAAGCTACGCAAAAGCATTTGACTATATAAAAAAAAATTGAAATATTTTTTAAATAAACCAACTTACTAAAAATTTTATATACTTATATAATGATTATTACATAGAATATACTATGTATTTTATTTAATAATAAAAATTTTTGTTCAAGGTTTTTTTTTGGGGGGGGGCTTTTTTTGTCTTTTCTAGGGCCACACCCACGGCACATGGAGGTCCCCAGGCAAGGGGATCTAATCAGAGCTGAAGCGTCCAGCCTACGCCAGAGCCATGGCAACGCTGGATCCGAGCCACATCTGTGACCTACACCACAGCTCACAGCAATGCTGGATCCTTAACCCACTGAGCGAGGCCAGGGATTGAACCCGCAACCTCATGGTTCCTAGTTGGATTCGTTAACCACTGAGCCACCACGGGAACTCCTCTCTAAGGTTTTAAAATATATAACATCAAGAATTATTTTCCAGTTTTTTATTAAGACCTAGATTTAAGAGGAGCATATTTAATATCAGAAAGTTTTATTATATAATTTAAAAATGCTTTCAGAAATTATATTTAAATGAAAAAAAAATAGTGGCACACTTTAGATTTTAAATAGTTGCCTTAAACCAACTATAATGGAAAAAGTAAAAATCATTAAAAAAATAAAAGTGCTCTGCTAAAAAAAATTAAATGGTTGTCTTATAAGATGCTTTGTGGCATAATACAATTTTTTTGAGTGCGTTTTCTATTTGGGGCTTTCTCCTACCCTCAAAAAGCAATTAGGAAAATAATTTTTTGCGTTTTATAAGTAAGCATTTTTCTATGCATGCTTTTGAGAAGGCTGTATACTACTGTAAATATGTAGCATTATATTAAGTGCAGAATGGCTTTGTTATATAGTAAATTTGTTAATGAGTATTGAAAATGCAAGAGGACATATTTCACATATGTTGGGAGTATACAGAATTAATACTTTGCAAATGCAATAGGTGGATGCCAGTAGCCATTAGAAGAGTAAGATGTTCTTGTTTCTGTTTCTCCCTTAACCAGATAGTAAGGTCTTTGGACTCTGAATGGAAATCCATTAGGAAGGCACATTGTTAGAAAACTTGCATCATATTTGCTGTACCCTGACCTGTATTTGAGTGAATACCAGATGTAAAAGCTAACATTTTCAAAATTTTTTGATACAGATAACAGTATCTACTTGCTGATGTCACAGCAGTTTATTGTAAGGATTACAGCAGTGAAATGGATTTATATTTTATCATACCAACATGAATATTACATACTTTTACTTTTTTCCAATGAAAAATTAAATTTAATGTAATAGTTACATTGAAAGTTAAGGAAACTTAATTCATTCCCTTGAATATATGTGTTGCATCAACTCTGTTTTGCTTACTTGGAAGACTTCCATTCTGGACCAGCAGTTAGTAAATTTCTGTTTACATTTTCTCTTTAAGGTGTTTACTAGTATTGGGTCCCAAGAGGAAAAAAATTGATAGATAATATCATGCTTTATAAGTCAGTAAATTGCTGCAGAAGCTTTTAAATTAAGAAAGCAGTATATTATTAACATCCGAGTCAAGAAAATTAGTATTATTTTAGGGCCTAAAAGAAATCCAGAATAAAATTTAGTGTATTTTGCTTGTCCTTTATTTTTTTTTTTTTCTGTTTGCTTTGGTAGAATGATATTTGTTAGATAATCCTGGATATATTTTCTATATGTTCTAATATTTTAATGATGTGAAAAACCAGGGTAGAAGTAATTATTGTCAGGAGAAAGGAAATGAATCAGTTGCCAATAAATTTAGGTGGCGGAAAGTGAGTATAAAATTGTTATAGCCATAAAATATATATCCAATTCTTTTCTCTATGGTAGTAAGGATTATTAAGTCCAATAAATCTTAAGTTTTTATTATAAAAATTTGACTCCCAAGTAAGAAATCTTTTAATTTGCTTAGAATTTTAGATTATACAAGGTGAGGGTGTGTAATTGAAAATGTGCCTGATAATGCATTGGACTTTAAACATTATTTAAATGTTAATTTTGCCTCCAAATTTTGCATACCAGGGGAAACTCTAAATTATTGCCATGTATACTCTGAGTAGCATAATGTATTTTTATATGATTTTATCTTTAAAGTAATGGTTTTTTTGCTGTAGGCTTTATGAGGAGCAAAAATATTGTGCCACTAGTCCTGCCTATTGCTTTTAATTATGGAATTATAGAAATGGAATTACAGAAATTCCACAAAAGTCTAACAAGATTTATCATATCTCAATCCATAATTTTAAGCTTTATATCATGAAAAATATACCTAAGTATATTAAATTAATAATATATACTGACAGTAAATTAGTATTGATTTAATAACAGTTTAACATTAGAATGATTTTTTGAGATGTAATTGACTTATAACTTTATGTTTAGTTGCAAATACACAACATAATGATTTGATATTTGTATATAGAATGACTGTTATTCTACCCACACCTGCCTTATCAATCCTTAATAACCCTAGGTAGTCACTTTAGGTTTCATGAAAAATGACCAACTACATGGACACAGATATATACATATACATGTACACAGATCTATGCACATACAAACACATATGCATAAAACATACCTTCTACCATAGGCTATGTTTCAAAGACATTTGACAAAGGCAGCACCCATCCAGACAGTGTGCCTTGTTTATACTCGGTGGGACTAGTTTATTGATACTGATCACCATGCATTAAGGTTTTTTTTTTTCCTTGCTCTTTACTATGTTGTGAAAATACTGTTGCTAATGAATGCCATATGCTTGGGAAAGCAGTTTATTTTGTTCTTCAGCACCCACCTCAGCCATCTTTAATTTTTTCTACTGTGTCCGCTTCCATCCATTCTCCCAGGCCACATACCTGGAAACATCCTCTTTCATCCTGTCCCAATTAGAAAATCACTTGCTAAGTCCTATAAAAGTGTTCTTTCTTAAATGTTTCTCTAGTTTGCTCTTTGTTCCTTTTCTCCACTGTTACTTTCTTAATTCAGTGCCTCACTTTTTCCTTGTTCTATCAGTTCCTCCTCTTTTAGAGGCTGTCTAAATAAATCTGCCACAGGAGTTCCCTTCATGGCTCAGTGTTTAACAAACCTGACTAGTATCCGTGAGGACACGGGCTCGATCCCTGGCTTCGCTCAGTGGGTCAGTGGGTTAAGAATCCGGCATTGCCGTGAGCTGTGGTATATAGGTCACAGTTGCAGCTCGGATCCCATATTGCTCTGGCTGTGGTGTAGACCAGCAGCTGTAGCTCTGATTTGACCCCCTAGCCTGGGAACTTCCATATACCACAGGTGTGGCCCTAAAAAAATCAATCAATCAATCTGTCAGACTCATCTCCTCTTTTATTCATTCTCTTCATTAGAGTTCTTCTAATGAACTGATTGCATCCCAGGGCATAGACAACATGACTAATTAACTTAATCCTGTATAGCATCCTAATTAATTTCTATGTCTGAGTGTGTTTTCAAAATAAATAATACTACTGTAGAAGTGTGTATAACTTTGCATGTATGTACTTACTAAGGTACGTATTTTAATATTTTAGTATTGAGGTACATCAACAGCATTTGGAGACCATAGTCCTACATGCTACTAGAGAAATTTTCTTGAGCGTATATTTGACAAACCATTGCTTTGCACCTGTCAGTGTTTTCTCATCCTCCTACATATCCAGAATATAACTGACAAGATCAGGAAATTAGCATTGTTACATTATTACCATCAAGCCCTCAGGTCTCATTAAACTTTGCAGTTTGTCCCAGTAATGTCCTTTATAGCAAAAGGATCCAGTACAGAGTCATTCATTCCATTTAGTTTTCATGTTTCTTTAATCTTAATCTGTAAAGACCCTTAGTTTTTTCCTGACTTAAATTATCTCGCCAATTAAAAACTACAGGGGAGTTATTTTGTAGAATGTCTTTTACTTTGCATTTCTGATCTTTTCTTGCAGTTAGATTCATTTAATGCACTTCTGACAAAAATACCACAGATATGACGCAGTATACATTCTATCAGGTGACACATAATTTCAATTTGAACCATAAATGGTGATGTTAACTTCAATCACTTGACTGAGGAATTATCTGCAAATCTTCTCCATTTTCTTTTCCCTACTCCTGGGGCTGCCATTTCTCTAAGAGCTCTACTTCCTTTTAATGGAGGGTGGTATTTAGAAACCAAGTTGTTGGTAGTAGATGTGCTTATTGTTATGGATGTTGCACTTCCTATGTCTTTTCAGTAGGCAGAACCAAGAATTAGGTTTATGTATGTACATTCATAGGCATACTCATTTACATTTATATTTCTTTGTCTTCATAGATCTGAGAAACCATTCTAGTTTTCTCTCTTTTCATGTTTGTAACTCTCTTACTGAAAACTGCTTCCCATAATCCTTAATATATATGATTAATCCCCTGATATAAAACAAATCTGCTCTCACCTTCCACCCCCACTGCATGTAGACACTTACTTTGCTTACCATAACCTTATGACTTTTAGATTGAATTGTTCAGGAAGAGGAGAGCAGACTTTTATTTATTTATTTTTTTAATAAGCTTCTACAGTTATGTTAATAAGCAGTCAGGTATAAGAACCATTGTTTTATGCATTTTATAAATTCTTCAGTTGTTAAAAAAGCTTATAAGCTAAAAATTAACCTTTTGCAATTTTATTTTATTTATTTATTTATCTTTTCTAGGGCCGCTCCTGTGGCATATGGAGATTCCCAGACTAGGGGGTCTAATTGGAGCTGTAGCTGCCAGCCTATGCCAGAGCCACAGCAGCACAGCATCCGAGCCACATCAGCCACCTACACCACAGCTCAAGGCAACACCAGATCCTTAACCCACTGAGCAAGTCCAGGGAGTGAACCTGCAACCTCATGGTTCCTAGTCGGATTTGTTAACCACAATGGGAACACCTAACCTTTTGCAATTTTAAAACAAAAAATGCACAAGGCATATAACCCAAGTCGAACTTCAGCAAACACTTTAAAATTATGTTGAATACTTACATGTAAGATATAAAGTAGACTTAATATTGCATTTTTATTAAGATAGGGCACAGTTCAATATTCTCTTTTTTCTGAGGTTGTATTTCATAGAGATCTCAACAAATTCTTGTGCTGAAACACTCCAAAATGAAGATACCTTATTTTGACATTGTTAAATGAACATGTATAAATATTTCTTTAAAAAGGACTTCATCCAAGTTATATATATTCACAAGTGCCACTGAGAATTTAACTACACATCATATGTTTTACAGTGACCATGCCAGTTATGATTCTAGCTTTTCATCCTTGTTTATACTTTGTTTTGTGAAAAGTCGAAGAGTATATATGACAGGTCATTATCTGAATACTATAAGATGAGCTGCCTTAGCTTGGAGACCTCCATTTGGTTCACTCTTATTTGATCTTTCTAGTATACTACTCTTTTTGAGTCATAATAAGTTGAATTCATATGCTTAAAAATCTCATCTAAATCCCTATGGAAGATTTTCTGGAACTACAAATGCATGACTTACCTGAAGCTCAGGTGAGTGGTACTTTTTGAAAATCATTTTGTATTAGAAATCCATGAGTAGGGAAGTAAGATTTTTTTTTCTAAAGTTTTGTTTTATTTTCCAATTCTTTTTACATTGAGCAATTAGAATTCTGTAATTAATATGCTTATGTCAAAATGACATACATAAATATTTGTTATCAAGTAAAACAGTCATTGAGAATTTTGCCCCTTTAAGAACTGAACAGAATAATATCTCCAAGGAATATCTTGCCACAATACATTAAACAAGCACATTTAATGGAACCTGGTGATATTGGAAATTGAATGTCTGAGTTTTATGTATTATGAAGATTTATGAAAAATATAAAATTAAAGTGAATTATCCTTTAAAGTTCTTCTAAATTTAAAGCATATAACTGACCCATAAAACAGGACTTTTTAATGTTTTAACTATTCATATGACCTCTGAGATTTTATGTGGCATTAGGTTAGATTTGAAGTTTCTAAATTTAGCATGTTTAACAGATAAGTTATTTTCAGGTAGAACTTAAAACTACATATCCATCTTAATTCAGTATTCTTCTAGGACCTGTGTGACATTGGAGGTTATAACAATATGTTTTACCAAGCTTTCCTGAGTTTTGATATGCCTTGTTTCTGATACAGTTATGTAAAGTCTAGAGAAAAGTTGTTTATACAGTATCCTAAGTTAGAATCCTATAGAACAAATTTGCGATAGTTTATAGATTTACTAAAGTTTGAGAATTAAAACTGATGTGGTTATCCTTGATGATGGCTATAGTAAAATATTTAAACTTAAGATTTCCTCTTTGCTAGTGTGTGGGGTAAAGCCCACAAACTTCCAATTGATCTTGTAACTTATCCTAGGATAAGTGCTAAGTTCAGGCTGCTGTGGGTTACTTTAGCATTTTCCCTGGCAGGCAAAATTATTTTTATGTCTTTTAAGTCTTTAGTTTCTAATAGAGTATAGGACTTTGAGACTAGTAACAATGTTTTGTGAATTCAATAAAAAAATAATAGTCATTAACAATTCTACTAACTATAGCGGGCACTGTGCTTTAAAAAAAAAATAGAATGTGTTACTTATTTAAATTGAATGTTTATGTACTGAACTTAACTTTATCATTGTTGCCTGCTCAAAAATGTTGTTTAATTGATTGTCCAAGACATGTTTCTGAAACCTATCCCTAGGTAATATTTTTACCAACTAACAATTTTCAGCAAGACAAAAATTGTTTATGGTTGTTCTTTACAATAGAATTGGAGTCTATACTACTCTGTTAGCTCTGTAACCTAAGATCATTTGCATGGGGACTGTGCAGTGCACATTAAGTGCATTGGAATGCTTTAGTAATTCATGGTCAGGTTTTCCTTAAGAATCTTTTCAAAAATAGGACTTCTTTCCTTCAGGTAAAATTTGTCAATGTTTATGACATACACTTTTATATATTCCTGTTTAAACAGGAAGTAAATCATTGGAACCGCTAAAATTACTTAAATGTTTTCTGTATTTTTTTTTTTTGGAAACACTGAAAAACTAAATCACCTTTTAAGTTACACTTACTAAAAACTAGGAAAACCAAGCCATTTTCTAATTCACATGTTATGTGGACTTGATGTGTTTACATAGCATGCTGTGGATACCATGTGTGATGAGAAACTGATTAATTAAAGTACAGTAAGGTGCCATGCATAGGAATGCCTTTCAGTGCACACCAACTTCATACTATTCTTTGATTTAAAAAAAAAAAAATTATTTTGGAGGAAAAGTAACCTACTAAAAATCTGATAGCTAAGGATGTTTCATTATAGCTTTTAAGTTAAAAAGAGGGAGTTCCCGTCATGGCTCAGCGGTCTGCGAATCCGACTAGGAACCATGAGGTTGAGGGTTCAATCCCTGGCCTTGCTCAGTGGGTTAAGGATCCGGCATTGCTGTGAGCTGTGGTGTGGGTCACAGACGCGGCTTGGATCCCAAGTTGCTGTGGCTCTGGCATAAGCCAGTGGCTACAGCTCTGATTTTACCACTAGCCTGGGAACCTCCTTATGCCACTGGAGCGGACTTAGAAAAGGCAAAAGACAAAAAAAAAAAAAAGAAGTTAAAAAGAATATTTTTACCTTATTAGCCCCACATATGAAATACTGAGTTTATAATATCCCAAGAATAAATGAAGAATATATTAATTACATAAAGTTACTATTCCAGTATTTATATATAATGTGAGTGTGAGAGAGATGGTTCATTGCAGAGTCCTAGATGAATTAAGCTAGCTCATTCTCAGAGTTATGAAAGTAACACCTGAAAAGCCTTTTATTCCTACTATTCCAAAAAATAGAGTGCGCTTTCATGTGTTCTAGATAAAAGTAGTTATATAGTTACTTCACTCTAATTTAAGCATGTTTCACTATTTCATCAGTTTGTAGAGTTACTTATCTGATAAAAAATTGTCTTTCTAACCTAGGTATTGTGGTTTAAGCCATAGCCTTTTGTCTACACTAATATAGACTTCTTTAGATCTAAGCTAAGAAAATGCAGAGTATGAACTCTGATAGTCAGTGGAATTGAGTTCTGAAATCAAGTGTATTTAAGCATTCTAATCTTGATTTTCTGATAGAATCCTTATCAAGATTAATAAACTACAGATTAGGGGTTAGTGTGTTATGCCGTGTACGTACATTTTAACAGACTCATTTTTGACACCTCTGAAATTAGGATGTATATCTATAAGTAGATATTATAAGATATCTTTAAGTGCTGATACTGCTTTTTTTCCATAAAAAAAAATCTGTTAAATTTATGGAGTTATAATCTGAGGCATTGTTGAATAAGCAAATAGAGTAATTTTAATACACAGAAGGTCAAAATATGCAATGTGATATAGAAGAGAGAGATTTATGAACTTTGAAAAGAAGCAAACTGAGATCAGATAATAACTATGTACAATGTTTGTGATCTTCAGCAAGTTACTTCACTTCATTGAGCTTCACGTTGCTGTTTTGTGGAAGATTTGTTGGCAGTATTTATAATAATAGAGGCACCAAGTAAATGACACATCTTCTTATTCTTAAAAATAAGCAAGCATTTTAGCCAGGGAGAGAAGAGTTCAAAAACAATGACACCATTAGAATTTTCACATATGAAAAGTGTTTTTAAAGAGTAATCTGAGAGCAGTTTTCTGTGTTTATCTTTTTCATCTTCACGCAGTTTTCCACATGGTTAAATACTCTTTTCTAACCAAACTTTTAAGTACTGCACAGTATTTTTTGGCTTACATACACTCAGTATAATTTCTGGGCCCCAAAAATGAACATTTTAGAAATAAGAAAGTACCATAATGGTAGTAATAATAGCAGTTAGCATTTATTGACTACCACTAATATGCCTAGCATTTTCTAAGCACTTAAAATGTATAATGCCTTTTAATCCTCACCATGGTCTTTAACGTAGTTACTGTTTTTCATCTCTGTGTGGGTAACAAAAAATGAGGGCAAGGAATTAAAGATTGTACAGCTGATAAGTGTATAATTAAGTGTACAATAATTTGAGTGATTCAAACTCAGATCTGCCTGATTCTAGAGCCTGTGTTTAGAAACTTGTTTTTACATATTGAGAGAGGTATTTGCTATTCCTTGTTGCAAGAGATTCTCAAATTAGGATTTTGTCCTAAAGCCATTTTAGATTTGCATAATGTAGAAACTCTGATTATTTTTTCTATTATAAATAAACACTCCTAGTAATAGGAAAAGGAAAAATACTTATATTTTAAAGTGGGTTCTATTTTGGTCTTTTTAATGAATAGGAAAATAAAGCTTGGAGGTATCTTAAAACAAATGGGTTGATTAAAGATTGTCCTTTGGTAAGATGTTTGAAGATAGACTAAAACTGAAGGCTCTTTCTTTCTGAAATTCAGTGAAATAAGTGTCTTGTGTTAAAGGAGATACCGCTTGACAAGATAGATGATTTATATGGACCCAGGAGAATCTAATCTTTTGTACTTGGAGGAAGGTGAGGGAAGGGGATCTAAAAGTGAATTTTTTTTAATTGGGCGCTAAGCACTGTATTTTAGCTGAGTCAAATATTACTGCCTAATGTTTGTCATGAGTTGTGAAGTTTGAAAACTTGTACTGTAAAAAGAAACTAAAACCAACCACATTCAGTCTCTTTGCAAAGATAGTTTAAGAATATTCTGATTTATGCAGTGTCAGCCACTTTTTGTGTAAACTGAAAGATTTCATATTATTTTTCAATGTTAGCATTTTTTGCAGTAAAAAACCCTCTTATTCAGAAACAATACCCTGTTTGTCAGTGGATAAAATACTAAGTATAAAGCAGTATTAAGCTCATTTGGGTTAATTCTTCTGCTAATTCTTTTGTTAACCAAAGAGTATGAAATTATTACTCCATCTATAAAAAGTTAAAAAATGCTTCGCTCCTTCTTGGCAGATAAAGATCCATATATGTCCCTTTTTATTCCACTGTATTTCCACCTGTGAACCTAGCTTAGCATCTCTGTTCTTTTGTGATTTCAGACTTCTACAACATATTTTAGTTAGCTTTAATACATTGTTCTCCTTTTTCCTCTGGACTCTATTCATATGCTAAATTTAAACTCTGGTCACCTAAGATACAATCTATTTTAATGTTTTCTCTGAAGGTATCTTAAAGGTTTATGTTGTAGTGTTATATTGCCATTGAAGTTAAGTTGGTTTTTTGTTAAATGTACCTTCAATAATGGCTGCAAATGATTATCTGCTTCGCTGGTTTGAAAACTCTTTAAACTATGCTTATAGAGGTTAAAATTTTTAAGAATCACTTTGAAAAGTTCAAGCTGCATCAAAGCATTTTTATCAGTTCACTTTTGTGTTCCTGAGGGACCGGACTGTTTTCTCAACTTCTAAAGACAAATAGCATTCTGTAAATTTTATTTCTAAAGTCAGATTTTTACATTTAGATTAGCAGATATTTGTGAACCATTTTCCAAAGCAGAGATATGTAAATAGTCTAAAGCAAATCATGAGCATAGGATAGTTCACCATTATTTTTAAATTTTATTTTATTATATTTTAATTTTAATATACCAGTTTCAACATAAACACCAAAGACAAAAAAATCATAACTTAGTAAGTTATGATTAACTTTTATCATAGTTATTCTCAATTCAAACTTTATTCCAACAGCTATTCCTTAGCTTAGTTATTATTAATTTTCCCTACTTTATTTTAGGAGTGTGAATGAAGTAGATATTTTAGGATTGTGAATGAAGTAGATATTTTTATAAATCTTTCTTTTAAGGTTAAGGATCTGGCTTTGTCACTGCTGTGGCTCAGGCACAGTTGTGGCACTGGTTGGATCCCTGACCCAGGAACTTCCGCATATCATGGGTGCAGCCAAAAAAAAAAAAAAGGCAAAGCGGCATATAATTTAGTGATAGATACTGCATAAACTTTAACCTATTTACAGCATAAATAACTATATTAAGCACCATCTTATCCTCCATTTCTTTTTGTGTGCTCCTTTTTGAATTCTATTCATGAATGTAGTTTCTGCTGAGATAAACTTTCTTCATGATTAAGCTATTTCCAAATCCCCATATTTCCTCTTTTTTTCCTACTCTTTCTTCCCTACTCATGTTCCCCAGACTTAGTGAAAGTAGCATTTGGAAATATGACAGTCTATATATTTATCGAAGATATCTGTGTTCTAGAGTTCTCATTGTGGCTCAGTGAAACAAATCTGGCTAGTATCAATGGGGATGCAGGTTTAATCCCTGGCTTCACTCAGTGGGTTAAAGATCCAGCATTGCTATGAGCTGTGGTGTAGGTTGCAGACATGGCTTGGATCTGGCATGGCTGTAGCTGTAGGGTAGGCCAGTTGCTACAGCTCTGATTCAGCCCCTACCCTGGATACCTCCATATGCCGGGGGTGCAGCCCTCAAAAGACCAAAAAAAAAAAAAAAAAGAAAAGAAAAGAAAAAGAAAATCTGTGTTCCTTCCTCAGTAAAAAAGCTTCCCTAAGAGAGGAACTTCCCTAGTAGGGCCAAATCCAATTAGTTGGCCTTTATTTTTTTTTTACTCACTATGACAATTTGAGGGGGGGAAAAAAATCCTGCAGTCTGAAATTGATACCTTTATACTAAATTTATTTTATTTTTTTAATATAATGATTTTTTTCCATTATAGATGGTTTACAGTGTTCTGTCAGTTTTCTACTGTACAGCATAGTGAACCAGTTACACATACATGTATACATTCTTTTTTCTCACATTATCAGGCTCCATCATGACTAGACATAGTTCCCAGTGCTACACAGCAGGATCTCATTGCTAATCCATTGCAAAGGCAATAGTCTGCAGCTATTAACTCCAAGCTCCCAATCCATCCCACTCCCTCCCCCTCCCCCTCCTCCTCCCCCTTGGAAACCACAAGTAAATAAAGAGTATAAAAGGAGAAAACAGAAATGGTCTTATGTGTTCTGTATATTAAATGCTTTAAGGACTATCCAGATTCCTATTTTTAAATGAGTAGTTTTCCCTTTTTATTCCTATCTAAATAAATTTTGCTCCTGAATTCAGGACAAGATGCAAATAGAATGTAACTTAATTCTTTCATCTCAATGCCTTTAAACAAAGCTCTGTTGGATTTTCTTTTTTTTTTTTTTCCAGTTACTCTAGGGCATATCTCATGGCTTTTCCAGTCTCTAAAGCATTAATAGTCTTCTTTTTTTTATATCAAAAATTGAGTCCAATTTAATGTCAAACTTCAGTCTTTTAACCAGTTCTCCTCTCCAGCTCAGGCCTGCCTCAAACTGGGAAATGTGTACTTTGGGAGGGAACCATACTGGACTTTGACTCGTGTCCCTGCTTCCTTTTGTAGGTTTTTAGTGTGATTTCTCATTGCTAGGGCTTTCCTACCTGCTGTTCTTGAAATGAGCTATGTGTTTTCCTGTGGATTATTTATAACTCATTTTTAGAACTCAAGTCCCTTTTGTCTCCTCTTTGGTTGGCATCACCCCACTCTGTCCTCTTTGGCTAGATCCCTTTCTGGACAACCGGAGTCCTGCTCTCTTTCACAGGTCATCATTTGTCCTAAGGTAAGCTCATGTAGACTCTTGCTCTGCACGGTCAGAAAAAGTCATTCCCCCTGCAGTCCTGCAGCTTTGCTGCTCTGCCACTACAACTAGACAGATGAATCACCAGACAGGCTCTGTATCCCTCAAACTCCTGGGGGACAAGCACTCTGAGTACTTTTCAGAAAAGGCTTTCTTAAATAGGGACTTCCTTTAGAGTACTTCTTTTAAAGAAATCCTTGCCTTTCCTCATTCTTCAGGACTTCTCCTTTGATGAATTATCATACCAAACTTTTTGTATGTGAGACTTTGAAGAAAATTTTTTCTGAAGTATTTCATCAGTATATATCTTTTAAAAATGAAATTTTAGACGTTTGAGAGATTATCACCTACCCCTTGAGTCCTTTACTGTGAAAATGTCAAATATCTGATCATCGTGACTCAGATCATCTTTATTCTGAGTTCTTCCACTTCTTCTTCTACCAGTTCTTCAACTCCTCTCAAGACCTCTAGGCCATGTCTTATTTCTGATTTTATCTGCCTCCCCCCTTTTAAACTGATTTGGCATTTTAATGTATACTTTTTGAAAATATTTGACCACTCTATTGTAATTTCTCAACTTTCTCTGGGTCCACTGTATTATCTCATTTTTTTTTTCTGGCTAGAAATAACTGGAAGAATTTGTGCACTTAGATTCATTACAAGTTTATGCCTCCTAAGTTAAACCAAGCCTCACTGTGGTCTTTTGTGAGTTCCTTTTCAGATTTCTTATAGAAGTTATTTCAGATATTTGCTACACATCTCAAGGCTCAGTTTTATTTATAGCACTCTCATTTTTTTCTAGATGAATCTGTCTTCTACTTCACTGAGGAAAAGGGGGCCATATCTTTACCCAACCTTAGAAGTAGCCTTTATTACTTTTCCAACTTCTACCTTTGTTACTTTCAAAAATACTTAAATCTCTCATTTCTTTTCTCAGGAAAAAAAAAAAATACTTTTGTTCTTTAGTCCCCAAATCTTTCTCTTCAGAATCTAAGTTTCTATTCTCATTAAGCCATCCTACAAACTTTTTCCAAATCAGTCTTTCTGAAAGATCACTTTTCATATGTCCTTCCAGGTTAGAAATTCAAAGAAGGAGCTCTTCATTGTCCATTACTATAACACAGACATTAGAGTTTTATCCCTGCCTTTCAAGGCCATTTATAATATGGCCCCATGCTGATATTCTAGATAGCTCTTTCTTTCTTTTTTTTTTTTTTGTCTTTTTGACATTTCTTAGGCCGCTCCTGCAGCATATAGAGGTTCCCAGGCTAAGGGTTGAATCAGAGCTGTAGCCACCGGCCTACACCAGAGCCACAGCAACACAGGATATGAGCTGCGTCTGCAACCTACACCACAGCTCACGGCAACACCAGATCCTTAACCCACTGAGCAAGGCCAGGAATCAAACCTGCAACCTCATGGTTCCTAGCCGGATTCGTTAACCACTGAGCCATGATGGGAACTCCTAGATAGCTCTTTCTCTTTCTTCCCCATCCCTCCTTCCTTCTCTCTCCCTTTTAAAAATATCATCAGGGTGTCATGCCTATTTTTTTGCTTGTTGGTTTGTTTAATTAAATGAGCAGCTTAAATCCTAGTTTTCCCAACAGTCTTTGGGACTAGACTAAATTTCTCATGCATTTTGCTAGATGGGTCATTTGCCATTCAGTAGATGTTTGTTTTTTATCTTTTTAAGTTGAGGCTCTTTTTTACCAGCTAGATTGCAGACTCTTAAGACAGAGAATATATTTTCATAATTCTTTAATGACAAGGAATCTGAATGTTACATGTAATTTTTTCTAAGATAAATTCAAAATTGCTCCTGATAGTTCTTCACTGCTAGCCTATTTCCTACTAGTTGTTATTGAAATTATTATTATTATTATTACTATTTACTGAATGGTAGTAGAAATGATACAGATTCTAGCTTTTGCCTTAGATGCCCAAGGCTATTTGTTGAACTACAAATGGATGTCTAAAACATAAATTTCTGCCAGCCATGACCCAAGTATGCAGAAAAGACCAAGAATAGAGAGACATAAGAAAATATCTATTCTTCAAGTTTAAAATAATACCGTTTCTTAGAATAGTTTCTGTTTCTCTCTAGTTCACTCAGTATTTCTATTAACATTTGGAAGTATCTATTGATTAGAGTAAATTTCTCTGGAATAGAGATAGAATTTTAAATTAAGAAGAAAATGTCTCCCCCAGAATGAAGATCACTGGGGTTGTCTACGAGTTTAAAACTCATCTGAAGAAAAATGTATATTTCATAATTTTTGTATACAATGTTTTATAAGAAACATATTTAATAAGAAACATGAACTCTTCAACTTATACAGATTTTTTTTTTGTCTTGATGGACCTACCAATATGTCTGAAATTGGAGCCTCATTTTATAGAATAAAAATCTATAGCATTTAAAAGGTATGCTATATACTCTACTAGATGCTTGAAAAAGACTAAAACAATCAGACATGAGTCTGGCCCTTAAAAAGTTATGTTCTAGTGGGGTAGATAAGGTAGGTATGGATATAATTATAATACAAGACTTAGTGTTAAATGCCATTAGGAGGTAAGATAAGCTGCTGGAAATTGGAAGACAAGGTACATTGCTTTCAGATCCAACAATTGAAAAGAGATTGTGGATATGTCATTTGAATAGAATTATGAAAATTAGCTTGGATTTGTTAGGAATATAAGTCAGGCTAGGTTATGCAGTACACACAAAATCCCAAATTTTTAGTGAACTAACACAAGTTGATTTCTCAGGCAAGTAGCATGTCAATGCAGGTTGACAGAGCAACTCTGTACATCATAGTCACTTGAGGACCCAATCTGACAATAGTTTTATTTCAACATATGTTGTCCGAGGCACTGTGGCAGGAAATGAGGCAAATTAGAGAATAGCTTTTAAAAATCATATGTGGAAATAGATGCATTTCACTCCATCTTACATCCACAGATTACATAGTTAAACCTATATACCATCAGGGACATGTAATGTAACCAGATGCTACCAGACTTTAGAGGCCTTTCTGGTAATTGAAGCAGCATAGGGAAATCCTTAGAGAGAAAGCATATATGTGCAATTTGAATGGGGGGAAATATGTAATAATTTGAAAAGTAGTAATTATATTAATAATAACTGTTAATGTGTTTAAATTTTTGTTCTTTTTGCTTTTCTTAATAGGCTTTTTTTGGAGCAGTTTTAAGTTTACAGGAAAATTGAGGGGAAAGTACAGAGAGCTCCCCATATGTCTCCTCATTCCTGCCACTCCTTCTATAATATCTAAAACTATAATAATAGTTTCATATTATTAACATCTTGCATTAGTGTGTACATTTGTTACAACTAATGAGCCAATATTGATACATTATTACAAGCTAAAAGTTCATAGTTTACATTAGGATTCACTCTTTGTGTTGTATATTCTATAGATTTTGAAAAATATATGATGACATATATTGACCATTACGGTATTATACAGGATAGTTTCAGTGCCCTAAACATCCTCTGTGCTCCACCTGTTCACCCCTCCTTCCCTTCCCCTAAACTCCTGGAAACCACAGATCTTTTTACTGTCTCCATATTTTTGCCTTTTCCAGAATGTTATGTAATTGAAATTACATAGTACATAGCATTTTCACATTGGCTTCTCTCACTTGGTAATATACTTTACATTTTCTCCATGTTTTTTCATGGCTTGATAGCTCATTTCTTTCTTTCTTCCTTCTTTATTTTTTCTTCACATTTTAGGTTCATGGCAAAATTAAGTGAACAGTACAGAGAGTTTCCATATATCTGCATTCCCACAGATGCACAGCCAACTCTCCCCACTTATTTTATTCCATACCTCAGTGGTACATTTGTTGCTACCAATGAACCTGCACTGACACATAGTTTGTCCTAAGTCCATAGTTTACTTTAAGGTTCATTCTTGGTGTTGTACACTCTGTAGGTTTTGATATACATATAATGAATTACATCCACCCATACAGTATCATGCTCCGTTGTGTTCTACCTACTTACTCCTCCCTCTATTTCCCAAACCCCTGGTAACCACAGATCCCTTTATTGTTTACATAGTTTTGCCTTTTCCAGAATATCATACAGTTGAAATCATACAGTATGTTTGGAAATACTACAGGTGATTTATCCATTCATCTATTGAAGGTGAAAGAGAAAGTATGAGTACAGTTATTTTGTTGTATACACAACAGTCTTGATTGCTTCCACTTTTAGCAATTATGAATAAATCTGCTATGAACATACATGAATAGGTTTCTGTGTGTACATAAAGGAATTTTCAATTCCTTTGGGAAAAACCAGGGAGCATGGTTACCTGATCTGAAGCTAAAAGTATAGTTTTTGCAAGAAACCGCCAAATTGTCTTCCCAAATAACTGTGCCATTCTGCATTCCCATCAGCAATAAATGACAGTTCTTTTTGCTTCACATCCTCGTCAACATTTCTGTTCAGTGTTTTGGCTTTTAGCAATTCTAATCGGTGTGTATGATATCTCATTAATGTTTTTAATTTGCAGCTCCCTATGACATATGATGTTGAGCATTTTTTCATGTGCGTCTTTTCAATCTATATGTCTACCTTGGTGACCTGTCTATCCAGATCTTTTGTTTGTTAATTTTGTTGTTCTCTTAGTGTTGCGTTTTAAGAATTCTTTTATATTTTGGATGCCCATTCTTTATCAGATCTGATAGTAATCTGATTCCTCTATCTATGAATTAATTTTGTTCACTTTTTTTAAGATTCCACATATAAGTGAAAACACGTTTGTCTTTCTCCATCTGATTTATTTCACTTAATATAATATCTTCAAGATCCAACCATGTCACATATGGCAGGATTTCATTCTTTTTTATGGCTGAGTAGCACTACATTTTGTACATATATCACATCTTCCTTAACCATTCGTCCATTGATAGACACATAATGGATGTTTTTAATTTTAATGATGTTCAACTTAATTTTTTTCTCTCATGAATAATGCTTTGGTATCATATCTAAAAAGTCACAGTCAACCTCATGGTCACCTAAATCTTTTCCTGTTTTCTTGTATGAATTTTATAGTTTTGCATTTTACATTTAATTCTCTGAACTATTTTGAGTCAATTTTTATGAAAAGTGTAACATCTGTATGTAGATTCTTTTTTTTCCTTTTTTTTTACACATGGATGTGTACCAATGCCAGTTTCTAATAATCGGAAGTCAAATATTTGGAGTTCCCATTGTGGCTCAGCAGAAGTGAACCTAATTAGTATCCATAAGGATGTAGGTTTGATCCCTGGCCTTGATCAGTGGGGTAGGGACCCAGCATTGCCGTGAGCTGCGGTGTAGGTCACAGACGCAGCTCAGATCTGGCATTGCTGTGGTGTAGGCCAGCAGCTGCAGTTGCAATTTAGCTCTTAGCCTGGGAACTTCCATATGCCATAGGTGCAGCCTAAAAAAGAAAAAAAAAAAAGTCAAATACTTTCTTATATCCAGCAATAAACAGTTGAAAATTCAAAATTAAGAACACAATACCAGTTTCCTTAGTACCAAAAAGAAAAAAAAATCAAGTACTTATGTATAAATCCAACAAAATATGTACAAGATCCATCTGAGGAAAACTATAAAATTCTATCAGAAGAACCCAAAATCAAATAGAGAAATATTTCATGTACACAGATAGAAAGACTCAATATTGTTAAGGTAACAGTTCTTCCCAACAGCTATAGATTCAGTGCAATCCCAGTCAGAATCCCAGCAAGTTATTTTATTGATATTGACAAACCGATCTAACGTTTATATGGAAAGACATAAATCCCTGGATAGCTAACATGATATTGAAGGAGAAGGACAAAGTTGGAGGACTGAAACTACTTAACTTCACAACTTACTGTAAAGCTACATTAACCAAGACAGTGTGGTTTTGGCAAAATAGACATAGATCAGTGGAACAAAAAGTATTTTCTGTTGTCATTAAATCTATTCAGTTCTTAAAAACAAGTTTAGTGCTACAATATAGATGTCTGAAATCATTTTGCAGAATCATGATCTAACTCAGACTATAGAAGGGTACAGTGATTTACTAGGTAGAACAATACATACTTCCTCTAAATAAACTTTGTAAAGACCAAAAGCATTCTTGTGTTATATGAATACTTGTACATAAACATGTTTATTTGTCTGTTGACTGGAACCCACCTCTTTCTTCATTTGACATGCTCTTTTAAGCCTCTGAACTTGTTTTATTCCTCCCTTCATAAGTATTCCTTATTCTTCTGGTACATAAAATTTCCTGAAAAATTAGTCTCTTAGATGTACTTGGTATCCCTGAACTTTTAGTCAGTCTCCTTTAAGAAGAAATTTGGGGAGTTCCCGTTGTGGCACAGTGGAAATGAATCCGACTAGGAACCACGAGGTTGCGGGTTCAATTCCTGGCGTCAACTGAGTAGTTGCTTGTTAAGGATCTGGCATTGCCATGAGCTGTGGTTAGGTCGCAGACGTGGCTCAGATCCAGTATTGCTGTGGCTCTGGCATAGGCTGCAGCAACAGCTCCTATTAGACTCCTGACCTGGGAACTTCCGTATGCCGCGGATGCAACCCTACAAGGACAAAAAGACAAAAAATAAAAATAAAAATAAATAAATTTGCAATCAAATTGTCTAGCTAAAATGTAAACTTGGCCAAGTGACTTAACGTCTCTGTGCCTCATCCCCTCACTTTAAAATGAAGACAGCAATAAATACTCCTTAAGGCTTTTATTTTTTCATCTAGTTGCACAGCAAAAAGAAATGGTTTTCATTAAGATAAAGATGAAATACACATTTGTGTCTAGTACTTCTGAAACACTGAGAATAGCACATCCGTTGTGTTTTTATTTTTTTCCTTTTATCTGAGAACCATTTAAAATCATTTTAATAAGATGATAGCTTTAATTATATTTCTTTACTAACTCTATAACACTTGATTTTAATCTTGTTAATTTTTTGTATGCTTTTCACAGTAAGAAACATCTTTTAATTTTCCTTTGAAACTCCAACTTGGTTAAGGAGCAGCAATTTCTTGCATTGGTAATGTTAAATGTAACTTTAGCTTTCAGTTCATTGCTGAGGTTATGTTTCCAAAGCCTGCTTTAAGAGATAAACCCATTGCAAATGAAGACAGCGTTCATTTCCTTCCACCTCAGGCTACACAGAATTGATTGAGGTAATAAACTGACAGCACCTTGTAATATACTGAAGGCTCTTTAATTTGAAAACCAGTTCTAGCCTGATTCAAAGCTTGTTTAAAGCTAATTTATAGCTTGCATAATTTTCAGCTGGCCGACCAAGGTAAAGGATGATATATGAATACTGATAAAGAATTAACTTATGATACATTCAGACCTGTCTTGTTAAAGTCAACCAGTATTAAAAAACAGGGAGGGAGGTGGAAAAAATAGTTGGTAAGCCTTTGTTACATATAAGTAACATGGTTGACAACAGTTTAAATTTCCCATCATCTTATTTCAAACCTAGCTTCTTGTCCTTTCTTTGTAAAATCAGTTCTGTTTATATTTCTTATATTTTGAATTCCTTTATTTTTCTTCATATATTAAGGTCAGTTGTGAGACTGAATAGAGTTATTAGCAGCTGTTGTGATTTCTACAGTGTCAAATCTATTGGATGGGTGGCATTGCTGCTGCTAAATAGTTCTGTCCGTCAGCGTTTTAATTACAAATAATCTTTTACAAGGCGCATGCTGAAAGGAGTTAGAGCTCTTCATTTTTATTGGGGCTGAAAAATCAGGACTAGTCTTTTTGCCTTTGTGGGCTATTTTTATCTCTATATTCTAGCATGCGTATTCCTTTTTGCCCCACAAATAATACAACTACCATAATAAAGTATTTTGTACTATGAATGAAGCCAGATTTTCAGAAATTTAATGTCTGCATTTTCAAGTAAAAAATGTATTACATTTTCCTTTTTAATGTTTAAATCTTTTGCGTGGTTTTTACCTTTTTTCCTTAAAAATAGTCAGCAGTGGAGGATGGTCATATCTTTGCCATATTCTGTTATTATAAGATCCTAGGAGGTGTTGAAACTTCAGAAGTGCATTTGCCATTTTTAACCATGTCTATCACATTGGTACATTGCATAAGTTTTGGATATCTAAGTTTAAAACATGGATAAATATATATAAATATATTGGAGTTCCCATGGTGGCTCAGCAGTTAACAAACCTGACTAGTATCCATAAGGACACGGGTTCGATCCTTGCTCAGTAAGTTAATGATTCGGCATTGCCGTGAGCTGTGGTGTAGGTCGCAGACGCAGCTCGGATCCCCCGTTGCTGTGGCTGTGGCTGTGGCCTAGGCTGGGGGCTATAGTTCTGATTGGACCCCTAGCCTGAGAATTTCCATATGCCGTGGGCATGGCCCTAAAAAGACTATATATGTATGTATGTATGTACACACACACACACACACACACACATATATATATATATATGAGAAATTCTTTTGTTTCTTCAGTGAAACTTGTCCAGATATTTAAGTTAGGTATTAAGATGAAAAGATTTTGGTTTGTGTAATTATATCTATGGTAATGGTCATAATTTTAATTCCTTTTTTGAAAGTTATAGCCTATATGCTTACTGTAGGATAATTCATAAAGGTGAAAATAAAAATTACCCAGGGAATAACCGCTGCTAACATTTGTTATCTTTTCTTTGTGTATTTTTTAAGATCTTAATATCATATGACATACACTGTATTTCTAGTGAGGGCAGTATCACTCCAGCATGGCAAAAATTGGTTCTTGCAGGAATAAAAAATTAAAATTGGTTAGTTTGGGACCCTCTAGAGCTTAATGATTTCTGAAAAAAGTCTTATTTTGAATATGTAATTTTTCTCAGGTTTTCTTGGGAATCACAGTAGTAGTGACATTGAGTTCATAGAAAATACACAAAATGTGTACATGATTAGTGCTATAAAACAATGACAAATAGATGGTTATGATCAGATGACTTTCAATCACTTGCTTGGTCTTGAAGTTATTTTATACAAAGTGGTCTACATATGCCTACTGACTGCCATTGGCTGTCTTGTGAGATGTTTATGCCTGATCTTCAGTCCTGTTGTGTATAACTTAGGTTTTGAGAATTAAATAAAAACAGATTATATTATTTATTATCACAGAAAAATTTTAACCTATCATTAAAATAGGTGCTGGAATGAGAAAATGTTGACAATATATGAACAATTATTTAGCTGCTATATACTTTCTTTTATCAAACAAAAGTTAAAAATGATTTTTAAGATTTAATTTTTTCAATTACTTTTTCTGGACATACAATAGTTTGACCTAGTAAGACTTGATCTTACATTGTTATTCTTACTGTTTATGTAAATTATAATTTGCATGTATAACGACATAATTTGTAGAAGATTACTTAGCAAATGTAGTTATAAAGTTGTTACATATTAGTAGCTTTTAATTTTTAAGTTAAAGATTGTATTTACTCATTCATAATTTTGTATCAAATAAAAAGAGTTAAGGAGTTCCCATTGTGGCACAGCAGAAACGAATCCAACTATGAATCTTGAGGTTGTGGGTTCAATCCCTGGCCTCACTCAGTGGGTTAAGGATCTGGCGTTACGAGCTGTGGTGTAGGACACAGGCACAGCTCGGATCTGGCATAGCTGTAGCATAGGCTGGCAGCTGTAGCTCCAATTCGACCCCTAGCCTGGGAACCTTCATATGCCATGGGTGTGGCCCTAAAAATAATATATTAATTTAAAAAATTAAAAAATAAAAATAGTTAAGCTTTATGTGTACTCTTGTATAATATACAGCTATACATATAGTTCATAGATGTATAATGTATCTGTGGCATTATAATTTCATGAGGAAACAGGAAAACATTTTCTAAAAAGACTTTAGTGAGAATGATAATTAAAAGAGTTGAGCAACACTGGCATCAACACTTTTAGCTTTTTCCCTTAATATTACATAAAAGCATTAAAAATTAATTTTAACCAAAGCAAGTTTTGTGTCCTGCACACCGTGGACATGTTATTAATTTAAGGAGTACAGATTCACCTGCGTTAATAGGATGTCATTATAATCAGTTATATTTGAGATTACATTTTAAATGATAGTCCATAAGTGCTAATACTCCACAGATATCCATAAAGTACTAGATCACTTTGTGATTCTTGTGACAGAGAATCGTAAATAGCTCTTGAAACCTTACCAATCTCTTTAAGTCTCAACAGAATTCCTTTGTAACATTTTTTATGTGTTACTGTTTGAGGTCTTTCAGATGATTTGACCTTTGTATTTACTACGGTCCTTCCAGTATGTATATTTTACTTTCTCTCATATAATTCTACGGTATCATTTGTGTGTCTACTCATTCGCAAATATCATCCCTTTATGCTGGCCACTACTGTGCCATGAAGATTCAAAAATGAGTGAGATAGAATTTATTCTCTGTCACCCCATCTCATTAGGAAAATAGGCATGTAATTTGAAAAACTAGATTTAACTACTCCTTTAAAAATCCTAGATAAGAGTTCTGCTGTGGTGCAGCAGGGATAAGATCCAGCACTGTCCAGTTTTGGTTGCTTCTGTGGTTTGGGTTTGATCCCTGGCCCTGGAAATTGCATGTGCTGCAGGTGTGGCCAAAAAAAAAAAAAAAAAAATTCCCAGATAAATGATAGTATTAGACGTATATAAATAATTTATTATTTTATGGAGCCAAGCAAGCAAATGTTTGTCAGAATAAAGTATAACAATAACAAATTATATTTGTTATTTAAATCATATCTATTATACTGAATAAGCAGATATTTTAATTTCTAAAACTTAACTCATTTATATATAATATTTTCCATTTATATGAGTTATCTTAAGAGAAAAAAGATTGTGAAAGACCAATACAATACTCTAAGAATAAGGATGGTATATTTTTTATTGTTTTCCTTCTTATTTTTATAAATTGAAGACTTCTTTTTTGTCTTTTTTTAGATAGAAGCCCCATTTTCATTTGGTTCATTGTTACAGAAATTTCAACTCCTTGACTTGAACCATAAAATGTACTCAAAAACTGTACTCCTGTTTAAGTGAATTTGGAGCCTGTTTAACAAGTGATTTGGGGACCCTAGTAATACAATCAAACAGGAACATAAAATTTTAATATTTCTCCAGCTTTTGTAGTTTGGGGAGAATGTTGTTTGTATTAAAAAAATGTTTTATTTCCCTTCCATATGAGTTTTTAAAAATCTAATGAAATCAAAACTCTTGGAGATATTCTTATTACCAGAATTCAGGGAGTAGAGATATCCGTGAAGAAGTATTATTCTTGTTTTCATATTCACAATATGTATGCCTAGGAAAAATTGTGGTTTACAGCAGAAAGTTTTTTTCGATGTGTTCTTTCAGTCCCAATAGATTGATAAAAGAAAGCTTTTAGTTTTGAGTAATTTGAAGAAAAATTTGTTCTTAGTGGAGAATTAATTTATTTTAAAATTGACAGGTTTATTAACAAGAGACATATTAAAACGTCTAAGTAATTTGTGTTGTTACAGTTATTAAAAATTGGGTATTTATCCATATTTAACTTTTTAGAGTCCCTGTATTTATTTCAGGATATGCTCACTTATTTCTTCTGATATTGAGCTATTTAATACATGACATAGCATCACTTTCATTATATAGAAAGATTAATTTTATAAGCTCTGCTCTCTATTTGAGTAACTTTATGTATAGATATAGGGGTGAACATGATTAAGATAGCCTTATTAGGTTAACCAATCATCAGCACTTTTGTGAACTTCATATTGAGATGAAATTCAAGACAGAGAAATCATCAGCCTTTGGTTTGAAATCAAATTTAAAGGATTTTATGAAGTTGTATTATTTTTAAATGAGAATATATATATTTTAAACTAACCTGAAAGTATAGGTAATTTAAAATGTTAAAAGGCCAATGTCTGGAGCATGCCAGATGTTTAGCTTAGTTTCCAAAGAAATGAAAAATAAATTACAAAAAGTGAAAAATATGACAAGTACTGTTGCATAATTATTTTCAACAGAGGATTGTATGAATACTGTATTTTCTAAACATCTCAATTTTTGTGTGTTTTTTTTGTTTTTTTTTTTATTCTTTTTAGGGCCGCACCCGTGGCATATGTAGGTTCCCAGGCTAGAGGTCGAATCAGAGCTGTAGCCATTGCTCTGTACCACAATGACAGCAACACAGGATCCAAGCCACGTCTGCGACCTACACCACAGCTCATGGCAACGCCAAATCCTTAACACAATGAGCAAGGCCAGCGATAGAACCTGTGTCCTCATGGATGCTAGTCAGATTCATTAACCGCTGAGCCATGATGGGAACTCCTACTAAACATCAAAATTTTTAATTCAGGCTCTTAGTGTTGAGTTTCATATGATATTAAATCATTGCTAATAAGAGAGGCTAGTAGAAACTGCAGTTGTTGTCAGACTTACCTGAACAAGTAATTCCTGCTTTAGAAATTCAGTTTCTTTAAATTATAAAGCATTTACCCAGGGAGAGAATTGGCTCCCCAAGGTTATCTGAGGAAAACTCGTTTCACCTTGAGTGTTATTCACAGTAGTTTACTTTTCATTCATTTAAAATAGTGGAATCTTAGAATTTAAATCTAGAAGTGACCTTATAAATTTCTTTTAGACCTCTCTTCCTTCAGGGTTATCTCTTATTAAGAAATCTGGAGTTCCAAGAGATGTGTGAATGAATTGTTCAAGACCCATGATAGGTAGAAGGGGCCCCATAAGGACTTTGACTTTCTATCTCCAAGTCCTTTGGTCTTCTTCTTCTTCTTATATATAGTCCTAATGTCCAGTCCTCTGTTGTATACAGTTATGGCAAAACTCTTACAGTGCCTATATGATTCCCAAGTATTATATAATTTCCATGATTATCTAATTGGGCTTATTGTTTGGCACATGCAAATGAAATTAAAATATTTTCTTATTTTGACACAAAATAAGTTATTTACAGATCTTCCATGCATTGTGTTATATAATAGTCTGACTTTCAACGAGAGCATAATTTGATATATGGTTCTCACAAAGAGGTTTAATATAGGTGCAGATTTCATTTGTATCAATGTAGTATGTGAATCTCTGATTATATCTTTGTGTTTTATTTTTAAACGTAGTTTTAAATTGTTTCTAGAATCTGTGTTTTTATGCTTGTATTACTTTATTAATGATACTACTTGATACCTCCTTTCCCTTTCTGTGTAGTGTCCCAAAATTTAAAACTACTCTTAATTAAAAAAAAAAAAGTAGCATATTTTCCTCAAATTATCAGACTGAGAATTACTTGCTTATAAAATTGTAGGTGGCTATCTTTTAAATATTCTGATATCATAAATGGTAAAGTACAGGAATAATTTATTTTAGCAAATAGCTTCACTATTTATTATTTTTACATTAGAATTTCTTAAACTTTTTTTTGCAGGGGGAAGTATGTGTAGGGGGCTTGGTTTGCTGATCTAGATGCTTCTTAATTAAAGCAAAGTTTCTGGGGTGTTTTTGGTTGCACTTGCCACATATCGAAGTTCCTGGGCCAGGGATCAAATCTGAGCCACAGCTGTAGCCTATGCCATAGCTGCGGCAACACTGGATCCCTAACCCACTGTCCCCCACCAGGAATCAAAGCGCCGTCACCACCAGGAAGACAATGCTGGATCCTCAACCAGTTGCATTACAGTAGAAACTCCAAAGCAAAGTTTGAGTTTTCTCCAAAGTATGCTATAGACAGCAATATTAAATTTACTATTAATGCAAAACCATGAGCCACAAACACATATCCCAGACACATAAAATTGCAGATTTTTTATTTTCTCAGTAACCTTAGTTATCCTTAAATTTAGAGCTGTAGAAATACTTGATGCCCTTTTCTGTTCTTATAGTGATACAAATAGCAATTATTCACTGCTCCATAATGGATCATTTTTATCTACATCTAGTGTCTGTTCTGTTTATATAGAATAAATATTTATGTTTTCTCATTTTTCTGAACTAAGAGATACAGATAAAATATGTTTGAAGTATCAGCCAAAATTCATTGCTTGAAAAGAAAGGCCTTATACTGATATTGTATGGAAGAGAAAACTATCTAGATCGTGTCAGCAGCAGGCTTATAACCAAGATAACATCAGCATTTTCCTTCTTGAAAATATATCTTCTATATACTAAAGTAGGGAAGCAGTATTTTATTAAAAATTGTGACAAGCTTAACCTGTCATCACAAACATAGCTTAAAGAAGATCCTGTTATGTTCAATAGGGAAGAAGTAATGGTAAGATTTTGTTTTAGTCACATGTTCACCTATACAAGATTATCAGAAAACTCCTAAAATGCAAAAAATAAAGTGTAACAGTTTTATGATAATAGTTTATAATTTTCTACTTTAAGTTCTCAAAAACAAATTATTATCCTACATAAAGATATAGTGATAAAACAACATTAAGGACTTAATGGCTAGATGGCTAATTGATCATAAAGGTAATCAATTTGAAAAATCTAGAATTTTATTTTCTGCTTATATACACAAAGTAGCCCTGTAATTTAGTACTGTTTGCATTTTATGTAGTTAACTATTTGCCTAGGATAAGAACCAAGCTATATACCACTTGATCTGCATTACTTAAAAATGAGAAATTAAAAGGTATTAGTTATGTTAGAAACATGTGACGTGCTTTTGTAAATTCAGATTTCATTTCTTGACTTTGAGTTCATTTTGCCTTTTTCTAAGGAAAAATAAGATTTATTGAACTATGGTCTATATACTAACATATGTCCTCAGATAATTTTTGGAAGATGGTGTGCTACACTAATTTATAAATAAATAAAATACATAAACTTCATTTAGCATAAATGTTTTCTATAAATAACCATGTAGCTTTATTTTAATTGTTATTTTTTCATATTGCTGCTTGTTGTGTAAGGAATTAAGTGACAGATTAAGAGCTGCATTTTTAAATGTGTTAATTCTTTTGTTCTCATTATCCAAGTACTACATGTTCATTATAGATCATTTGGAAAAGCAGAAAAATGGATAAAGAAAACAAAAGTCATAACCTACTTCCCAGGGATTGGAAATATTGCCACTATTAGCATATTGGTGTATTTCTTTCTAGCTTTTCTTCTTGCCTTCATTTTACAGATATTTTCTGAGCATCTTAGAAGTGTAAGCCTCAGTATAATAGTTGCTACAAGTATCATGGTATCCATGAAGGACATAACCCCTGTCCTCTTGATACTTACAGCCTAACAGAATATAGACAAATGAGATGAAAATTACAGAACTCAAGGTACTGTTAAAACCAGTAGCTAAATCTTGCTACTGGTTTTAACAGTACCTTGAGTTCTTCCATATATATAAAATCATATTTCATATTAATTTTTTTTAATAAACAGTAGAAAGTAAGCTCTTTCATGTGTTGGACTAAATTCTTTATATAACCTTACTAAATTCTAATATTATTTTAGAATGTTTCATTAGAAAATCTAGGCTTATGACAGTATGTTTATGACATAGTTTCTAGTACTTTACAGTCAAAATGTGAGAATTCCTCTAATAGAATATTTATTTACATATTACAGAATTATGTTTTGAACACAAATAATTTTGGTCTTATATAAGACTTTATTTTTGAAACTAATACCAGAGGAATAATCAGGTAGAAAACATCTAGTTCCTTCAAGAACAATCTCTTCATTTCTATAATCTTTTGACATGTTTTGACATTTCCCACTCTTTCAGATATTCTGTTATTGACTTCATCCCTTTTTCAGTTATTGCCTATTCCTGTGCTAAGCAAAATTTCTAAACAGTTGTCTGTACAAGTACCTCCATTTTTTCCTCCAAAAGTGAAAGAGTAAAAATAATACATACCTCCTGATTAGAGTCACAGAGTAAATTTTCAGAATACTAAATTGAAATTGTGATGATCTGATGTGACTGTTTATTTGTTTATTTATGGTCGAGGATATAAAGCAACACATATGCACTTAAAAAAAAAAAGCATTTGTAAAACACTGCTACATGTGGACGTGCTCCTTTCATACATACATTTAGCTCCGTATGGTCTTTTCCAGCATAACAAGGACATGCATACTTAGAAGGGGATACTGAAAAGTTATTATATTAATTGCAGTAGACTCACTCTCTGTGCAACTCAGTGCTGCAGTTGTGTTTTGATTTTCATTTAGGCAGAGAGTCTTAGAGATGGGAGGAGAGAACATACCATATGCTGTTTTTAGGGAGGGGATAGTTTTATGTTGCAGGAAAGTTTTGATTAACATAGGAGATATTGGAGTTCCCGTCGTGGCGCAGTGGTTAACGAATCCGACTAGGAACCGTGAGGTTGCGGGTTTGATCCCTGCCCTTGCTCAGTGGGTTAAGAATCCGGCGTTGCCATGAGCTGTGGTGTGGGTTGCAGACGTGGCTCGGATCCCGCGTTGCTGTGGCTCTGGTGTAGGCCGGTGGCTACAGCTCTGATTCAACCCCTATCCTGGGAACCTCCATATGCTGTGGGAGCGGCCCAAGAAATGGCAAAAAGACCAAAAAAAAAAAAAAGGAGATATTAAATATAACACTTAAACACTTAACAAAGAGCCCAAAGAAGCAGCATTGTGAGCAGCCCAGGCTCTCAGGAGTAAATTTATCATGATTCTTTTGGTCTTTCCATCATAGTTCAAAGCTGGCTGCTATAGCTCCAGTCATTACATTCATATTTTTGAAATTAAAGAACAAAGTACAAAATGGCATCATCTCCCTCTTTAAACTATTTCATCCAGGCTTTAATCTCTACTACTCCACTAAGATGGCTCTTGTTAAGATCATTTACTCTTTCTTTTCAAACTCAATAATCATGCCTCTCTTAAATCTTATTTCAACGCTCAACATTATTTGACAACGTTGACCATTCTTTTCCCAAGATCTAAATTCACATATACTAATGTTTGCGTGGCATTCCCAGTGTAAAAGTTATTTTAAATAAGGTATATAGATTTATTTTGTGTATTAGATGCCTACATTTTTTGTAAATACAATGTTAACAAGTTTTCCATATAGCTTTCCAGAAATTAGCATATTAATACATACTTATTGTGCTGCTTGTGATATGTAAAACACGTACCACAAACTAATTATGGGGTATACTACTTGTGCGCCAAATCATAGCAATGATTCATACATACTGCCTAAATTCAGAGGTTGCAAAATGGTATCACAGTCTCAAATGCCTACTTTTACTCCATAATGTTCCTGCCTTATTATCCCTTTGAAATTGAATATATCATATATCAACAAGGCATTTCAAACTGTGGTGAAATCCAGAGTATACAGTTTATTTTTTATTTTAAACAAAAATTAGAATAAACAGGCCACATTCTATTTGTCTTCTACTTCTATTAAAGTAGATTTACAACATTGTGCCAATTTCTGCTGTAAAGTGACTCAGTCATACACACACACACACACACACACACACACACACATTCCCTTTCTTATATTATCCTCCACCATGGTCTGTCCCAAGAGACTGGAGATAGACCCCTGTGCTATACAATAGGACCCCATTGCTTATCCATTCCCCATTGCTATTCCATTCTAAATGTAATTGTTTGAACAGTAATTTTAAAAGTTAAGAAAAGTAACAAAATAATTTTTTAAAAACCCTTCTGTAATACATTGGAGAATTATAAATTTATATTTCCTGGGTAATTGTTGAACACTTGTATTCTGAAAATTAGCATTTTCCAAATATTTAACGAATTTTGATTGAACAGTTTGGTTGCCACATAATGTGGCTATGAAATCATTAGCTTTTATTTTCTCATTTTTGTATATTCATGTTTATAATTTCATTTTCATTAACTGTTGCATTTTTTCAGTTTTATATTCAATTTAATAGTACCCCAGGATTTTCTTTTGAGACCTTTCAGTTTGATCTCTCAATATTACCAAGAGCTTCCAAGAGTCTTTCATGGACCTACCTCTTTAGGGGCTTGTGATTCTTCTTAAAAATAGAGGCTATTTTTTTCTTCTCAGAAAATAAGCTTTTGTGTTAATAGTTGTCAAAGAACTGAGAAAGCCATTGACTTTGATAATAAATCCTCCTTACATAAACTTATTTGAAGACAAAAGAATAGCCATCCCAAGGTACTGGCAAAATTTTACATTTCTCAGAAATTTATCCTTGTAACATTTTCCCAATACCCTTTGTTTTCAACTATTTCTGTATTCTTATGAGATTTAGGAAATAATAGCACAGGAAATCTTAAGTATTGTCACAATGCTTGAAAAAATGAAAAGGCACCTGTATGTTTATCAGGATTTATATAAATAATCTTCAGGGAGCAGAATTGCTGAACTGCTTTGAATTTAAAGGTTGCTTTTCAATCGTTGCTGCAAGACAGAATCTTTTCCTATAACTGAGTAATTAATATGGTCATTATCTGTTGGGCAAAAATTGAGTTATTTTAGAAAAGTGTGTGAGATTTAAAATTTATTGATCTTCTTGTCCATATGGTATATGGAAAGAGAATGCAGAGCTGAGTTTGAATCCCAGCTCCTCTTATATTTTTAGGTGTGTAACCAAGAGCAATACCTTCATGTCTTCAATTCTCAGTTTTCTAGATGAGGATTGGGAATGGGAATGATAATACTAATCTTTCCTGCCAGTTGTGAGTATTATATATAATATATGTAAATACTCTGTGTTTAATAGGCACTCAAAAAGTCAAAACTGCTATCTATTTATTTCCTATGCGCTGATATAGTAGGGAATGTATACATATACATAATACAAGAAATATTAATTGAGAAGCTTTGATATGATGAAATGACACCTAGCTTCTGAGTCAAGCCAGACGGAGAAAATTTGCTGTCATGAGCTTATACTCCAGTGAAGGAAGACAGACAATATATAAAATAAGCAAGTAAATGATGACTTCATTATGATAAAGGTATGAAGAAAAATCTGGTTGGTGGAGGAAGGGCTGGTTCCATGCATGAAATCAGAGAACTCATTAAGATTGTATGACAGAAAAACAAACTAGGCATAAAAAATTGCAAGGAGAGGAAATAGCTAATGCTGTTTGATCAAGAATCAGAGGGAAAACTAGAATGTTTGGAGCTGGTTAAGCAAGTTGGAGAACTTTTCAAGATGAAGCCAGAAAGGTGGGAGG
The DNA here is from genome assembly GCF_016906955.1 of Phacochoerus africanus. Classification (NCBI taxonomy): domain Eukaryota; kingdom Metazoa; phylum Chordata; class Mammalia; order Artiodactyla; family Suidae; genus Phacochoerus; species Phacochoerus africanus. The sequence goes on from NC_062554.1 coordinate 80,140,083, forward strand.
GGCCATCATTTATAGGCTGTGGCAGGCATTTGTATTTTACTCTAAAAACTGCGCTATTAGAGGGTTTCAAGCAAAGGTGGGATGTGATGTCCTCTGGGTCTTAGAAGATTGCTGCCTACTAAATGGAGAATAAGTTGCACAGGTATAAAATGGAAGCAGGAAAATTGAATAGGGAGTGATCAGAGTAATCCAGGTAAGAAATGTGATAGCATGGACTAAGATGTCAACAGTGGAGATGGAAAGCACCAGACAGATTTTAGATACCCTTTGGTGATAGACACAACAGGAGGTGGCTATGGGGTGTGAGAGAAAGAAAATCAGGGAATGACTCCTAAAGTTTGCATTTGAGTGGTTGGTGAGTTGTAGACCAAAAGAATTATAAGGCTGCTTTTGGAGAGTTGGCAGTGGTAGGGGAAGGGGAATCAAGTTTGGCTTTGTACATGTTATGTTTGAGGTGCCCATCTAAAAGTTCAGTGAGGACATCAAGTAGCAGTGGATATATGAGTTTAAAAAATGAGATATAGGGAGTTCCCATTGTGGCTCAGTGGTTAACGAATCCGACTAGGAACCATGAGGTTGCGGGTTTGACCCCTGCCCTTGCTCAGTGGGTTAAGGATCTGGCGTTGCCATGAGCTCGGATTCCGTGTTGCTGTGGCTCTGGTGTAGTCCGGTGGCTGCAGCTCCAATTCGACTCCTAGCCTGGGAACTTCCATGTGCTGCGGGAGCGGCCCAAGAAATGGCAAAAAGACAAAAAAATAAAATAAAAATAAAATAAAAAAAATAAAAATAAAAAATGAGATATATGCCAGGGCTGAATATGTAAATTTGAGAGTCATCATTAAATAGATGGCATTTGAGGCCCTTTAGAGCCATTTCCAGATGAGGACATTAAAGAGTAACTAAAGATAGCAATAAAAGAAAGTTAAAAGAAATACAACATAACAGCAAAATTCAGAGAACTAGGAGAAGAAAATTAAGAAAGATGCCAGTGTTGTTTTGATAAGGATGCGTTAACTGCAAATAATAGAAAACCCAATTATTTTTAACATTTCGTACCTTGCATATTCAGAATTGAGAATATTAGATGGTTATAAGAGTTAGGAGTACTTTCACAGAAGTTCCCTAGTAGGTTTCCCTATGTATCTTATCAAGAATCAGTTCACATTTCTAATGGAGTCTACTACTGTAGTCAGACACATTTGTAAAAAACTAACAGATTTAATAAGGTTATTTACATGGAATTTACCTTTCAATGAAGACTTTTTCCTATGGTGTGGACTTTTTATTAAAATAATATTATATTTACAATAAGAAATAATCATATTTACCATATATTGCCAGGGGCTTCCTCAATTCAAAATGTTGTCTATTTTAGTACATGTGGATATATCTGTTTGTATACATACGTAAAAGGAAAACAAAATTTAAATATTAGTGACTTAGGTTACTTTTAACTTCTCTTTCAATTTTAAAATTCAAGGTTTCTAAACATTAAAAAATTTATCTGTATGTTTATGGCCTTTTTTTTTTTTTTGGAAATGATAGGCCTCAAAAATATTAACTCTACAAGAACCAAATGCCTCTAATTAATACATCAAAATATACTCATTATTCAAGGAGAAAAGCATTAAATTTACATTTGCCTACAATTGCAACATCATATATACTATAAAGTGACTCTGGGAGGAACCTGAATCTAGGATGCTAATTAAAAGCTCACATTCTAGTTTTGAAGAATTATTTAATTATTGCCTTTATATATTACCATTTTTGAATATATATCTTTGAGAGTGATATTTACCCTATTAACTTATTCTTTTATTTACTGTTGCTATTTTGGAGTCTGGGGATACAAACAATTGAAATTGCAAGATGAAGAAATGAAAGAGGAGTTCCCGTCGTGGCTCAGTGGTTAACAAATCTGACTAGGAACCATGAGGTTGTGGGTTCGATCCCTGGCCTCGCTCAGTGGGTTAAGGATCCAGCATTGCCGTGAGCTGTGGTGTAGGTTGTAGATGCAGCCTGGATCTGGCATTGCTGTGGCTCTGGCATAGGCCGGCGGCTACAGCTTCAGTTAGATCCCTAGTCTGGGAACCTCTGTATGCCACGGGGGTGGCACTAGAAAAAGACAAAATAATAATAATAAAAAAAAGAAATAAAAGAGACACAGATGGAATTGGGTTCTATTTAGTACCATAATGATGGTCATTCAGTTAAGAAAGCAATGTTTTTGAAAAAGAGCCCCACTAACTACTGGAGTATCAGCAGGCCATTGATCATTAAAACCTGTCATAAAGTTAATCCTGGTAGGAAGCAGGAATAGTTTATTGAGTGCTTTCTGTGGGCCAGGATCTTTGCAAGTATCCTCACCTTGTATTTCATTTAGTACTTTTAGCCATTTTGCTACCATTTTATAGAGGGAAAAAATAAGGTCCAGAGGGGAAAATTGAGGTTTTTTAAGGTTGTGTAGCTTTGGATAGTGTGTGTATCAAAGTTAAGATTTAAATCTAGATTTGCCAGTCATCACAAAGCCCAAGTTTTCTCCCATACACAGTTGCAAAAAAGAAAATATTAAGTATGTCCGAATTAACCATCCATAGGCGCTGTGTAATGCTAGAATCAGAAATTGCTAGAACCAGTATGGTCTACATCTGCATGTTGTTTCCTACTCCTTTTTTCTCTCACGGAGCATCAGCTGACTTGAGACGTCTCACTCTTAGCTTTACCAAGTGCTCCTCCCTTCATTCTTGACCTACTCCTTATCCTTCAGGTCTTGATGTAGTTATCATTTTCAGGAAAGGGGGGAGCTTCTCTGAAACATCTATTAAAACTTTCTTAGCACTATATTTTTCTTTAACTGAACATGTCATAATTCCAGTTACGTAGTTGCTCAAGTAATCAATCAGTTGTTTTAGTCACAGATAACAAGCTCCATAAAGTTGGGAATCTGTCTTACATATCACTGTTTTTTAGCACTGATCACCATACCTGACACATAGTTGATAATCAGGGAAGGATGCATGAATATTTGGCTTTTGTGGCTCTCTGAATGTTCTTTTCAAATAGGATATTGGAGATCATGGAGTTGAGAAATGCTTTATACTTAGAGAATAACTGATTGGTCATAGAAGACATTTTGTTAACTAAATACACTTATGACAATCTTTATAAGTGATTTGGTACTTGACACGTGTCCCACTTTTTAGCATCACTTAAGAACATATCAGTACATGATTTTCATTATGGTAACAGTTCAAAGCAAACAGTTTAAAACATTAAATGTTTTCCTTAAAAAAGCAAACTAGTGGTTAAATGGTAGTCTGTGATTTTAAGATGTGGAAATATGGCTGTAATTTGATACTGATTGTGAAGTACCACTATTAGAGAAATTTTTGTGTAGAATTTTCTAAAGTAGCATTTTAAATTTTTCTTGAAGCAAAGTCAACTTTTTCTTCATCCATGAAAAATTAATGTGCCATAGGAAATGTGTTACTTGGAAGTCTAATGAGCTATTAATTTCCAGTAAAACTATGAGGATTAATTTTTAGCGCTCTGGGGAAAATAGCATTCAACTTGAAATAAATATTTGAGGCAACTTAATCTGTACACTTGGGAATAAAGTTTTTAAAATTCACTTCCTAAACATAAGTACATGTCTGAAAGATAGAGTCCTTTGCTGGTAAGTTTATCTTAGTAAAAGAGCAGTCATTGTAAATTACATTGAAAATATGTTTTAAATATTCACAGTACTAATCTTTGAGCATGAAGGAAGATATATTATTTTGATGCCATATCCCAACTCTAGAATATCATTTAAAAATTTTTTCCTTATGTATTATCATGGTTTAGTTTTTTCTCTTCAAATTTTTATGCCTAATATACTTTACAAGATAATTTCTCCATTTCGCCATAATTACATGCCTGCCTGTCTACCCCATTGGAACACCGGCTTCTCTAGGCAGCAAGACATTTCATTCATCTTTGTTATTTCCAACACCTTTCTTGGTGTTTCACACACAATCAGTGTTAAATAAGTTTTTGCAAGAAGAAGAAAAGGATTCTAAGGATAGAATTTACCTCAAAAGTTAAGATTATCTTAAAAAGCTGAAATGTTTAATATGAGTCAGGGGACGAAATGTAATCTTCTCATTTTATAGGAAACTAAATTCAATATCTTGTAATAAACTATAACAGAAAATAATCAAAAGGCAAAAGAATACATGTATTCTTAAAAAATATATATGAGAAGATTATTTTACCGTGAAAGTTGATTCTGGTTCTAATGTTTCTTAAACTGCATGTAAACATCACTCAGTGTTCCTGAATGACTTGTGCAAGCAGTAAAGTGTGGAGTCTGTAGTAAATTGTCCATATCACGTAAATGGTAAAACTTTATTATTCATAACTCTGACTACTGTTTTGGTGAGAAGCTTTATGGTATTTAAGACATAAGTATATTTATTTCTAAATCATCTCCAAGGTCATTTGTTTGCTTGTCTATTTTTACTTTTTCTATTGCGATAACTTAGATTTTAAAAGACTTGCAAAATTATATGTAGAATATGAAGCACCCGCCTTCTCCTTATGGTAACACCTTATGAATTAGAACTGTTATCAAACCTAAACATTAAGTTACATAATAAACATAATTTTCATTAAGTAATTTGTGTTAACCTTTCACTTTTTAAAAGTCTTCTACCTATTTTCTAAAGTAGCACTAGGATTGTGATATTACCATTTATATAAATTCTTCTTATGTCTTTGAGAGTGATTTGATACGAGCTATAACTCTCCTTTGTTTAGAATGTCAAAACTCAGCAAAGGAAATATAAAATTTTGATATTTTATCTTATTTATTATGAGTTTATGATTTTTCTAGTAACAGTATAGAAGTTAGGGTGAAATTTAACTGTAGGGCTTGACTAAGCCAAAATTTTTTTTTTTTATTAAGTAGAGTTGATTTACAATATTGTGTTAGTTCAGATGTATGGCAAAGTGATTTGGTTTTATATATAAAACCATATATATTTTTTAAGAATACATGTATTCTTTTGCCTTTTGATTATTTTCTGTTATAGTTTATTACAAGATATTGAATTTAGTTTCCTATAAAGTGCTATACAGTAAATCCTTGTTGTTTACCTGTTTTGTGTATTTTATGTATGGTAGTGTGTAACTGTTGATCCTGTACACCTAATTTATCTTACCCCCTTCCCCTTTAGTAACCACAAGTTTGTTTTCTATGTGAGTCTGTATTTTGTAAATAAATTCACTTGTATTATTTTTTGGATTCTACATATAAGTGGTAACATTTTTTTTTTCTGTTTGACATATTTGGGTTTTTTTTTTTTTTTTGCCATTGAGTTGTATGAGTTGTGTGTATATTTTGGATATTAAGCCCTTGTTGTTTGCATCATTTGAAACTATTTTCTCCCATTACGTAGGTTGTCTTTTTGTTTTGTTTCTGGTTTCCTTTGCTTTGCAAAAGCTTATAAGTTTGATTAGGTCCCATTATTTATTTTTGCTTGTATTTCTATTTTGTTGAAAGAGTGACCTACAAAAACATTTCTAGGATTTATGTCAGAGAATTTTTTGCCTATGTTCTATTCCAAGAGTTTTATGGTGTTATGTCTCATGTTTAAGTCTTTAAGCTATTATGAGGTTTTGTGTGTGTGTGTGTATGGAGTAAGGGAATGTTTTAACTTCTTTGATTTATGGTAGCTATTCAGCTTTCCCAACATCGCTTGCCAAAGAAACTGTCTTTTCTCCATTATACACTCTTGCCTCCTTTGTCGAAGATTAATTTTCTATAGGTGTGTGAGTTTATTCTTGGGCTCTCTATTCTGTTCCATTGAGGCATATGTCTGTTTTTGTGCAGATACCACACTGTTTTGATTACTGTAGCTTTGTACCATCTTCTGAGGTCTGGGAGGTTATGTTCTTTTTCCTCAGGATTGTTTTGGAAATTCTGGGTCCTTTGTGGTTTCATGTGAATTTTAGGATTATTTTGTTTTAAATCTGTGAAAAATGTTATGGGTAATTTGATAAGGATCACATCAAATCTTTTGATTGCTTTGGCCATTTTAACTGTTAATTCTTCCAATCCAAGAGCATGGGATATGTGTCCATTTCTACTTCTTACCATATAAGTTTTTCACCTCCTTGGTTAGGTTTATCCCTAAGTTTTTTGTTTCAGGTTTTCTTTTATTTCTTTTGGTTGTGATTTTAAACAGGATTCTTTTTTTTTTTCTTTACTTTCTATTTCTGATATTTCATTGTTAGTGTATAGAAATGCAACATATTTCTGCAGATTAATCTTGTAGCCTGCTACCTTGCTGAATTTATTAATTCTAATAGTTTTTGTGTGGATTCTTCAGTGTTTTCTGCATATAATGACAGTTTTACCTCTCCCCTTATCATTTGAATACCTTTTTTTTTTTTTTGTCTGATTTCTGTGGCTAGGACTTCCACTACTATGTTAAATAGAAGTGTGAGAATGGGCATCTTTGTCTTGTCCCAGAATTTAGCAGGAAGGTATTCATCTTTTCATTATGGAGTATTATGTTCACTGTGCATTTGTTTTTATTATGTTCCGGTATGTTCCTTCCATACCCACTTGGCAAGGGTTTTTATCATTATGTTGGATTTTATCAAATGCTTTTTCTGCATCTATTGAGGTGATCATGTGGTTGGTGTCTTTTCTTCTGTTGATGTGTATCACATTGATATTTTTGAATGTTGTTCCATCCCTGTGACTCAATGAATGAATCAATCAATGAATCAAACTTGATCATGGCGTAGGATCCTTCGTATGCATTGTTGGATTTGGTTTGCTAATACTTTGTTGAGGATTTTTGCATCTCGTGGTATCTGATTTTGGTATCAGGGTGATGGTGGATCCATAGAATGACTTTGGGAGTGTTCTCTTTAATCTTTTGGAAGAGTTTGAGAAGGACAGGTATCAATTCTTTTTATGTCTGATAAAATGCCCTAGTGAAGCCATCTGCTCCTGGACTTTTATTTGCAGGGACTTTTTTTAGTTACAGATTCTATTTTTCTTCTGGTGATTGGTCTGTTCATATTATCTGTTTCTTCTTGATTCAGTTTCATCAGGCCATATTTTTCTAGAAACTTGTCCATTTCTTTTAGGTTGTCCACTTCATTGGTTTATTACTCTTTATAATGTTCACTTTTTTTGTATTTCTGCATTATCAATTATTATTTTTCTCCTTCACTTCTTATTTTATTTATTTGGGCCTCTTCTTTTCTTCCTTGTGAGCCTGGCCAGAGTTTTATCAATTTTGTTTTTCCTTTCAAGAAACCAGCTCTTGGCTTTAATGTTTTTTTTTTCCTATTTTTTAACATGCATTTTCTTTATTTCCTCTCTGATCTTTATTATTTACTTCCATTTTCTGACTTTAGGTTTTATTTTATCTTCTTTTTCTAATTCTTTCATATAGGAGGTTATGTTTTTTATTTGGGATTTTTCTTGTATTTTGAGGAAAGCCTGTACTGCCATGACTTTCCTTGTAGGGCTTCTTTTGCACATCCCATAGATTTTTGTGTGGTTGTGTTTTCATTGTTGTTTTCTTAAGGTATTTTTTTTTAATTTCCTCTTTGATTTTATCATTGACCCACTGGTTTCTTAGTAGTATGTTGTTTAGTCTCCATGTAATTGTCTTTTTCTTGCTCCTCTTTCTGTGGTTGATTTCTAGTTCCATGCCACTGTGGTCAGAAAAAATGCTGGAAATAATTTCTATCCCCTTAAATTTGTTGAGGTTTATTTTGTATCTAGTATGTGGTCTATCCTAGAGAATGTTCCTTGGGCACTTGAAAAGAATGTATTCTCAGTTTTTTGGATGTAGCACTGTTCCATTGTGTCATTAAGGATCTCTGTTGCCTTATTAATTTTCTGTCTGGAAGATCTGTCCATTGATGTCAGTGGAGTGTTAAAGTCTCCTACTATTGTATTCCTGTCAGTTTCTCCCTTTATGTATGTTAGTATTTGTTTTATATATTTAGGTCTTTCTATATTAAGTGCATATGTGTTAACACGTGTGATATCCTCTTCCTGTATTGATCATTTTATAATTATAGTGTCCTTCTTTTTCTTTTTTTATGGCCTTTGTTTTAAAGTCTTTTTTCTAGAGTTCCTGTCGTGGTACAACAGAAATACATCCAACTAGGAACCATGAAGTTATGGGTTCAATCCCTGGCCTTCTTAGTGGGTTAAGGATCAGGTGTTGCTGTGAAATGTGGTATAGGTTGAAGACATGGCTTGGATTCTGTGTTGCTGTGGCTATGGTGTAGGCCAGCAGCTACAGCTTTGATTTAGACCCCTAGCCTGGGAACCTCCATATGCCATGGGTGAGGCCCTAAAAAAACAAAAAAATAAAAAAATAAAGCGTTTTTTCTGCTGTATTACTACTCCCTCTTTCTTGTTGTTTCTATTTATGTGTAATATCTTTTTCCATTCCCTCACATTCAATCTCTATGTGCCTTTTGTTCTAAAGTGAATCTCTTGTAGGCAGCATGTTATAGGTTCATGTTTTATTATCCAATCTTCCACTCTGTGTCTTTCAATTGGAGCATTTAGTCCATTGACACTTAAAATAATTACTGATGTATATATATATTTATTGCCATTTTAAACCTCGTTTTCCAGTAGATTGTGCATTTCTTTGTTCCTTTTTTTTTCTTTTATAGGAAAAACCAGTTGACAGTTTTCTTTTGTATTATGCTTGTATTCTTGTCTTTGTAGTTCTTGTTAATCTACTGAATGTTTTTGATTTGTGGTTACCCTAGTTTTCAATTAAGTTAACTAATAACTGTTAATCTATTTGCTTTAGATTGGTAGTCATAGAAGCTCAAACACATTCTAAAAGATCTAATTATCTTTTTCCACTCCCCCACATTGTATGACTTTGATGTCCTACTCTATGTCTTCATCTTTATCCTTTTGCTGTTCATATATTTGCCTTTCCTGTTTTGATTTTTCTTCTCCTATAGATTCTTGCTCAATATTTCTTTTAGGATATGTTTAGTATTATTCTTTTAGTTGTTGACATTTAGAATATCTGAGAAATTCTTTATATCTCCTTCTACTCTAAATGATAATCTTGCTGGGTATAGTTTTGGAGGTTTCAGGCTTTTCTCTTTCAGGACATTGAATATATCTTGCCACTCCTTTATGGCCTGCAAAGTTTCTGTAAAGAAATCAACTGATAGTCTTATAGGGATTCCCTTGTAACTGAGTGTTTTTGTCTTACTGTCTTTTAAATTCTCTCTTTAACTTTTGCCTTTTTAATTATGATATATCTTGGGGTAGTTCTATTTGGGTTCATCTTCTGTAGAACCTTCTGTGCTTCCTGTACCTGGATATCTGTTTCCATTAGGTTTGGGAAGTTCTCAGCCATGATTTTTTCAAAAACATTTTTTCTCTTTATTCTCCCTCTGAGATTCCCATAATGTGTAGGTTAGCATGCTTTATATTATCCCATAGGTCTTATATATTGCTTTCTTTTTCTTTTTTTCATTTATTTGTCTTTCTCTCTGCTATTCTGAGTGATTTCTGTTAATCTTATCGAATTCATTCTTCTGCATTATTTAATTTGCTATTTATTGCCTTTAACTTGGGTCTTAGCAATTGTGTTGTGTAATTTTGACTTGGCTTCTATTTATGGTTCTTAGTTCCTTGTTAGTGATCTACATTTCTATTGATAGTATTTCTTTTTTTTTTTTTAATTTTCCCACTGTACAGCAAGGGGATCAAGTTATCCTTACATGTATACATTACAATTACATTTTTCCCCCACCCTTTCTTCTTTTGCAACATGAGTATCTAGACATAGTTCTCAATGCTACTCAGCAGGATCTCCTTGTAAATCTACTCTAAGTTGTGTCTGATAAGCCCAAGCTCCTAATCCCTCCCACTCCCTCCCCCTCCCATCAGGCAGCCACAAGTCTCTTCTCCAAGTCCATGATTTTCTTTTCTGAGATGTTCATTTGTGCTGGATATTAGATTCCAGTTATAAGTGATATCATATGGTATTTGTCTTTGTCTTTCTGGCTCATTTCACTCAGTATGAGATTCTCTAGTTCCATCCATGTTGCTGCAAATGGCATTATATCATTCTTTTTTATGGCTGAGTAGTATTCCATTGTGTATATATACCACTTCTTCCAAATCCAATCATCTGTCGATGGACATTTGGGTTGTTTCCATGTCCTGGCTATTGTGAATAGTACTGCAATGAACATGCGGGTGCATGTGTCTCTTTTAAGGAGAGTTTTGTCCGGATAGATGCCCAAGAGTGGGATTGCGGAGTCATATGGAAGTTCTATGTACAGAGTTCTAAGGTATCTCCAAACTGTTCTCCATAGTGGCTGTACCAGTTGACATTCCCACCAACAGTGCAGGAGGGTTCCCTTTTCTCCACAGCCCCTCCAGCACTTGTTATTTGTGGACTTCTTAATGAGGGCCATTCTGACTGGTGTGAGGTGGTATCTCATGGTAGTTTTGGTTTGCATTTCTCTTATAATCAGCGATGTTGAGCATTTTTTCATGTGTTTGCTGGCCATCTGTATATCTTCTTTGGAGAACAGTCTATTCAGGTCTTTTGCCCATTTTTCCATTGCTTGATTGGCTTTTTTGCTGTTGGGTTGTATAAGTTGTTTATATATTCTAGAGATTAAGCCCTTGTCAGTTGCATCATTTGAAACTATTTTCTCCCATTCTGTGAGTTGTCTTTTTGTTTTCTTTTGGGTTTCCTTTGCTGTGCAAAAGCTTTTCAGTTTGCTTAGGTCCCATGGGTTTATTTGTGCTCTAATTTCTATTGCTTTGGGAGACTGACCTGAGAAAATATTCATGATGTTGATGTCAGAGAGTGTTTTGCCAGTGTTCTCTTCTAGGAGTTTGATGGTGTCTTGTCTTATATTTAAGTCTTTCAGCCATTTGGAGTTTATTTTGGTGCATGGTGTGAGGGTGTGTTCTAGTTTCATTGCTTTGCATGCAGCTGTCCAGGTTTCCCAGCAATGCTTGCTGAATAGACTTTCTTTTTCCCATTTTATGTTCTTGCCTCCCTTGTCAAAGATTAACTGACCATAGGTGTCAGGGTTTATTTCCGGGTTCTCTATTCTGTTCCATTGGTCTGTCTGTCTGTTTTGATACCAGACACTGTTTTGATGACTGTGGCTTTGTAGTATTTTTTGAAGTCTGGGAGAGTGATGCCTCCTGCTTGGTTTTTGTTTCTCAGGATTGCTTTGGCGATTCTGGGTCTTTTGTTGTTCCATAAAAATTTTTGGATTGTTTGTTCTAGTTCTGTGAAAAATGTCATGGGTAATTTGATAGGGATTGCATTGAATCTGTAGATTGCTTTGGGTAGTATGGCCATTTTTACAATATTGATTTTTCCAATCCAGGAACATGGAATATCTTTCCATTTCTATTGATAGTATTTCTTAATTCTTTCAGCATTTTTATTCCCTCCTTTTTGAACTTGGTATCTGATAAACTGGTGACATCTTTTTCATTCTTAGTTCAGAGGATTTCTCTTGTTCTTTTAATTGGCAGTACTCTGCTTTTTCATTTTACTTAAATTTCTCTGGCTCTATGAATTTAAGAGAAACACTATCTACTGTGGTTTTAAAAGGCTGTTTTTATGTGGAAGCATTCTTATGTAGACTCTGTGAGTTTAGTATTTTTGGAATGAGGGTTGTTTATGGATGCAGTTCTGCTTCCTAGTTGTTGGAGTAGAGGCCCCCAGATCCAGTTCTTAGCTGTAGTGTGAGGTAGCTGGGACTGGAGAGCTCCCTCTGGGAAAGAACCTTCTGCATGTTCTTCCCTAGGAGCTGTCTCCCATGATGTAGGACTCTGTGATGCCACCTACCACCCGGTGTGTACACCCATAAAAAAATCACCGTTGCTGGTGCTGCCCTCAGGGGCCACTTCCACTGCAAAGTGCTGGTAATCAGCTCACATTTCAGCCATGCTGCCACATGTGAGTGCCTGCAAAGTTTGCAAAACCTTTGGCAGCCTTAGACCCTGCTGTGTGCAGACTGATAATGAGGCTATTATGGTGGACCCATGCCTCTCCCTTACTGAGTTGACAGTGGAGCTCCTATGGCAAATTTATGCTCCATCCTGCTTGCACACCCAGTTATGTCCTGAGCCACACTCCAGGCCCCATGAGCTTTTTCTGTTCAGCCAAACCGATTCCTCTCCCTAGGGTTTGTGTGCTGAAGCCTCAGTTTCAGCACACAGCAGCAGGCACACGTCTGCAGCTGGGAATTGCAGCAACATGGCAAGGACTGTCTGTACTGCCCTCTCTGTACCCTCCAGGGCTTCAGGACAGCTCGCACATTCTTCCCTCAAGCCTCTGAATCCCCCTCTCTTTTCCACCAGTTCTCCCAGCTGGTGAAGGAGGTTCCCAGCATGAGGGAGCCTTTCCTCTTTCACAGCTCCCTCACAAGGGTTCAGGTCACATCCCAATTTATCTTCTCCCTTTTCCCGTCATCCTGCTCAGTTATGTGGGGACCTTTCTTGCAGACTTAGTTGTATGAGAGCTTCTGCAAGCTTTCAGTAGCTATTCTGTGAGAATTGTTCCACATGTATTTTGATGTATTTGTTGGAGGAGGTGAGTTCCACGTCCCTCTACTCTATGCCATCTTGATCTCCTTCACCAAATGTTTAAAAATATATATAATGCCTTTTAAATCTGTGTTGCATTAAACTCCTCATTGTATTGTAAAGGATAAATAAAATATCACATCCAATTAAATAAGGCACTTCTTCTACAATGGTCAGTTACAATATTAGTAGTTATTGCTTATATTAATGAATAAATAAAATGCGCTACATATAAGTATTTTCCAATGTGTATAATGAACTTAGTTACTGTGAATAATTTCTAGTCATAAAACAATGCATGTATGACTCTGGAATTTTTAGTGAGCCAATCACTGATTTTTACATACTCTAGAAATTTCTTAGCTATGGAAGTGTAGCTTGATTTGTGAGCTTGCAAATCTAAACATTTTTAGATTATTTTTGCCTCATTTGGCAGAATTTTTTGAACTCCTGGGAATTTAAACCTATATGTATGTATTTAGGACAGAAAAATAAAACAACATACATTTAGAAATGTCTCTTTTCCTTGAGTGTCTATGGGAAAAACTATCTTTAAGTATTAGCACATATGAGATTTTTTTTTTCTTTTTATAGGGAGGTTTCAAGGCTAGGGGTTGAATCAGAGCTATAGCCACTGGCCTACACCACAGCCACAGCAATGCCAGATCTGAGCCACGCCTGCAACCCACACCACAGCTTACAGCAACGCTTGATCCTTAACCCACTGAGCAAGGCCAAGGATTGAACCTGCAACCTCATGGTTCCTAGTGGATTTGTTTCCACTGAGCCATGATGGGAACTCTGCATTTAAGATTTTTGAAATGTTAAATTTATTGGATGACTTATGAAAATATTTTCTAAAGAGTTGTTATTTATATATATATAAATGTTATATTTTGGTATACCATAACCTTTTATTTCATATACCTTAGACTTGTGCTGTTCTCAATTGAAAATATGCTTATGTTGCCCCATTATAAAATTTGAGGGTTTTTTTTTCAGGTTTATTATTTTTTTATAGTCAGTGCTGACTACACACCAACTTACCAACCGAAATACTTCAAAAGCAGGTGACTTCTTTTTCTTCCAGGTTTATTGAAATGTAATCCACACACACAATAAGTTTAAAGTATACAGCAGAATGATTTGATTTTCGTACATCATGAAGTGGTTATCACAATAAGTTTAGTGAACATTTATTATCTCATATGGGTACAAAATTAAAGAAATAGGAAAATTTTTTTCTTGTGATGAGAACTCTTAGGACTTACTTTCTTTTTTTGGGGGGGGGGGTCTTTTTAGGGCCACATCCACAGCATACGGAGGTTCCCAGGCTAGGGGTAGCATTGGACCTGTAGCTGCTGGCCTGTGCCACAGCCACAGCAACATAGGATCTGAGCCAGGTGTCACCTACACCACAGCTCACGGCAATGCCAGATCCTTAACCCACTGAGCGAGGCCAGGGATCAAACCTGCGTCCTCATGGATGCTAGTCAGATTCGTTTCCGCTGAGCCACAATGCAAACTCCAGGATTTACTTTCTTAACAGCTTTCATATATAACAAATATCAGTGTTAATTATATTTATCATGTTGAACATTACATCCCTAGTTTGGAAGTATGTACCTTTTGACCACCTTTGTCCAATTACCTCCCCACTTCCCCCACTTGCCTGTAACCCCAAACTGATCTCATTTTCTATGATTTTATTTGCTTATTTGTTTTTGAAATTTAAATTTACCTGTAATACTATGTTAGTTCCTGTTATGTAACATAATGATTTGATATTTCTATACATTTTAAACTGATCATAAGTCTAGTTACATATGTTACCATGTAGAGATATTACATAGTTAGACTATATTCCCCACACTGTACATTTCATCAACAGCAGATACCTTTTAAACCAAAATGTTATAAATGAAGGAAAGTTATCAATGTAGGGCCTCTAATGTTAATTTCTAAGCTTGTTTCCTAGATATGTAATAGTCTACTAGAGCAGGAAAGTTTTTTATTTTATGACCTTAGGTCATAAGCTGAGAAGAGCAAACAGATGCATCTATAAGAAGAGAAAAGAGTATGACGGTATACTTTTTTTTGGCTGTGCCCACAACATATGGAAGTTCTAGAGCCGAGGATCAAACCCATGCCCCAGCAGCAATCAAAGCCATAGCAGAGACAATGCCGGATCCTTAACCTGCTGAGCCAACACTGAGTATGATACTATTCTTAGCCCTAGCAGGTTAGCTCCATATCGTAAATATATTTTAAATACCCAAAAATTCATATTATCAAAGTTGTGCTTTTTTTCATGTTTTTGGGAATTGTCATTCATTTTCTTTTTATTAATCCTATATTCTCACCTTCCACTTACAGTTCTTCCTTTCCTTTACTATAAATATGCCCTCCCTTTTTTCTCAGGTCAGGGAGATTTCATCTTGATCTCAAATCACACGTGGGAAATCCAACAGTCTTATTTTTAACTGTCCCATTTCTGTGCCACCAAAAGTTACCACAAAGAAGTAAAAAGTAATAGGAGGAACTAAAGACTTAGAAAAGCAAACCTACTCTACTAGATCTGCTACAGAATCACAAATTAGATAAATGATTGCTCAGCAAATGAAAAAGAATTATTCATATAGCATCATACATGAAATTAGAAATTTAGATAATGGGATATTTCTTTATCTTCTGTTTAAATTGCTAAGTAGAGAAAAAAGGTAGAAATTTACAAAATAATTCCATTTTTCTTAATGACATATGTGTTTGAGCTAGGTTTACTAAGGACCTCCCAGGGTACTTTAATTTTACAATGTAGCCCTAGACTTTCTAATTAAAGATGTGACTCCTGTCATAAGAAAAAAAACCTCTTAGCTTTTTTTACTGTAAATTTAATTAAGCATTTCTTGTAAGTTCATTTCAGTATCTATCATGGCCCACTAAAGTTGGAATTCAGTTGTAAAATGGTAGATTAATTGCCTTTTGTATTAAATGAAATAAGAATCTCAAATATGCAAAGTCAGGAAATTTAATTGTGGTCTTCAGTTGCATATTCAATGCACTGGAAAACTGAATGCAAAAGTACAGAAAAAAGGGCCAAAGGTTGTTAAATGTAGCATATCACACACATTTTGCACTTTACTTAATGATCCAAGTGTTTATTACTATGAAGTAAATGCACCATTTAAAGAATTATAGTGGAATTGTAAAACGTTAAAAACTCTAATTAATTTTAGTCTGAGGCATGCAGCATGCTCATTTTGCCTAAAACATTTTCATTATCATCAGTATTTTTCCAGTTATTAAGATAAATTTTTCTTCATTGTGCAGCACTAGCATATTTTCTGTATTAAAAGCACAGTCTTAAATGCTGTTAAGAGTTATATCTGGTATATAAAATTTTAAAAAGAGAGTCATTTTAGACCACCCATTGGAACAATGTATTCTATAATGCTTTTCTACACTTGTTCTGTAACAGAACAGGTTAAGAGTCTTCATATTTTTCACTAGATGGTGTGTATTTACTACATTTTTAAAAGGTCCATTATTGAAGCATACAGATAATTTTGACTGTTAATTTGAATCCAGTTATAGTAACTGTTCCTTCTCTGATTAAAGGAATATTTAAAATCTAAAGAAAATATAAAAAAATAGAAATATTTTAAGTTAGTACCTAAGGTAACTGTGATTTCTCACTTTATTATGCTACCGCCATGTGTCTTAAATCTACTACAAATAGCATATTCAGTAAAGCAAAAACAACTGACATCATTCTCTTTGAAAACATATTTCTGGAAATAAAGCTTAAGTTTGCTAGAAAGTTCCTCTGGTGGCACAGCTGTTAAGGATCAGGCATTGTCACTACAGTGGCTTGAGTCACTGCTGTGGCACAGGTTCAGTCCCTGGCCCCAGAACTTCCACATGCTCTAGGCATGGCCAAAAAGAAAAGAGAAGAAAAACTTCAGGTTTTTTGGTTGTGAAAGTAATCATGCTTAGAGCAGAAATGTAAGAAAATACATTAAAGCACAGTCAGGAAAATAAAAAGAACATCACCATTATGAACATATGAGGTATCTAAAGGAATTTTAAGTGTAAAAATGGAAAACAATTATTTTAACTTGTATATTTTCAGTATACAGATTTTTTTCCACATAAAATCTTTGTGCATACATCACACTATTTGAATTTAGAAAACATTAAGTAGTCATTTCTGTTTTTTTTTTTTTTAATTTTTTGCGTTTTTTAGGGCCACATTTGCAGCATATGGAAGTTCCCAGGCTAGGGATCGAATTGGAGCTACAGCTGCCAGCCTAGCCACAGCCACAGCAACGCAGTATCCGAGCCACATCTGTGACCTACACCACAGCTCACGGCAACACCAGATCCTTAATCCACTGAGCGAGGCCAAGGATCAAACTAGCACCTCATGGATCCTAGTTGGGTTCGTTAACCACTGAGCCATGAAGGGAACTCCTGTTTTATTTTTTAAATCTTTTTATTTTGAAATAATTTTAAACTTATAGAAAAGTTGAAAAAAATAGCAGTTAATTCTCATTTGCCCCTCATCCAGCTTCCTGTAGTGTTATTTCTATAATCAAAGTAAATTATTACAACCAGGAAATTAACACTAAAGCAGTACTTCTAATTACTGAATAAAATTTATTCATATTTTTGGCATGTGGAAATTTCCAGGGCAGGTATCAAACCCAGGCTGCAGTTGTGGCCTGTACCACAGCTATGACAATGCTGGATCCTTGACTATTGTGCCACAGGGAATTTCCAATCATGACACTTTTGAAAACTACTCTTCATTTATTTTATAGAATGTTTGTTTTTTTCTCATTATTAGATTGAGGTCCATGCATTATTGGGAAGGATACTACAGACCGGAATTAATGTGCCCTTTCCAAAGGGTTAATGTTACTATGTATTACTGGTGATGTTAACCTTAATCATTTGGTTAAGGTGGGTGTTTGATGGATTTTTCTGCTATAAAGGTACTCTAAAAGTCATCTTCAAAGATAAAATGAAATAATGGGGAAGGCTTGTCCCTTTGTATAATCCAACCTTTAAAAGAAATCATTTAAGAGTTCCCACTGTAGCACAGTGGGTTAAGAATCCAACTGCAGAGGGTCATGTGGTGGTAGAGGTGCGAGTTCGATCTCTGGCCCATCACAGTGGGTTAAAAGATCCAGCATTGCTGCAGTGGAGGTTGAAGCTTCAGCTGGGGTTCAGTCCCTGGCCTGGGGAATTTCCATATGCCATGGGTTCAGCCATAAAAATCAATC
The DNA here is from genome assembly GCF_016906955.1 of Phacochoerus africanus. NCBI lineage: Eukaryota > Metazoa > Chordata > Mammalia > Artiodactyla > Suidae > Phacochoerus > Phacochoerus africanus. Next base: position 80,157,999 of record NC_062554.1, read on the forward strand.
AATTGATCGTGGAAAACCTGACGGTCAATATAGGGTAAATACAGTTATCTGTACTCATAGACTACTCATAATTTGAGTCAAAATATTACCTGAGCAGTAGCCAGTTGCTAAAATAATTGGTCTTTATTTGGAACTGGTTACCTCAAGAAAAGGGAAAAACAGGATGTATAGGTTGTATTCATTGACATCAATTCTTTGAACTATTATGAGAACTAAGTCAATAAGGAAGAAAATAGCCTCCTATTGCAGGTTGATGCTGCAAGCTGAATAGTATTGGAACAGAATGTTGCAGCTTTTATTTAGTGATTAAAAAAAGGATCTAGTTTAAATAAAAATGGTAGTATTTTCACTTATTTCTTTGTTAGAATAACTGTGTTAGTCTCATATTTCCACCTGGAGCATTAGCCCATGATTACACAGTCCATGTGTGCCTGACAGGTACCTTTCTCCTCACTATAATATGCACTCAGTGTACAAAGAGCAGGAAAACCAAGGAATCACATTTAGCTATTTGATATTATGAGTGTTACTGTATGGTTGCATATTCCTCAAATTCCACAAGTAACTAACAGATCTGCAAGGTTGCTATAATCATGTTTTCTCTAGTGTAAATTAACAAGCTCAAACATTAAGAGGTAAACCTGTCTACTTTCCAGTAGCCCCAAAGGGTACATTATCTTGCTGGCTGCTTCAGAACACTTCATGAAACAAATGTCAAACTTGTCAGGGCTGTCACTAAGAAAATGATCCGTGTAGCAGGGGTCTTTGTTCACTGGGAAACAAACAGATGTCTTATCTCAGCGAAGAATGATAAAAACCTGCCATCTATCAGAAGAAATTTTTGCCTGACCTTAGTATCAAGTAGTGAGGAAATACTTTGGTTAAAAAAAAAAGCTTCATACCTTTGCAGTTTCATTCACTATGCAGTCATTTGTAAATAATATTTGATTTGCTGCCTGTGGTATTTTATTAATTTTATTAATGTTGAAGTATGTATAAAGTTCTTATAAAAATTGATCTGTAATATTAGAAACACGAATTAACTCTTCCAAAAAAGTAGGAAGAAAAAAGGCAACCTCTAAAATCCTTTCTGGAACTTTTATTACTATACCTAATTATTATACTGTAATAATATCTAATGCTAATTCTTTTATTTATAATGATTAAAATATATTACTGTTATTATTTTGATGATATTATACTATAGCGATTATGTTGGACTTTAGCTGTTGGGATTAAATGCCTTCTCCACCACTCCATAATCCTTTTTTATACCCAGATCACAGTCTTGCACAAAGGAAGAAACAGATTGTATCTTGTTCCTTATACAGATAGTTTAAAGGCAAGCGATTTTAAGACATTTTCTCAGCATAAAGAAAAGTGTGGAACACTTTCATACCTGTCCTGAACAGGAGACAATTAAAATAAACATGCATTTATTAACTATATTTTATTACTAAGAGTAATTCAACCACAAAAGGACTGACATGATATTAAGAATAAGAATATTTGTTAGTTAATTATCAAAGTAAATACTATAGATACTTTCTTGTCCTCAGGGAAAACTGAGTAACAAGTCTGTTTAAACCAGTAAGTTATAGTGCTTTGGGAACTTTGTAGACTCCCCACATGATAAAGGCTTCATTTTTTCCCAAAAACTAAAGAGCAATTTTGGCTGATGTTGCTTAAAACATTTCTGCTTATTTCTGTTTTCAGTATGAGTAAATTCAAATTGCTAAAAGTATGATAATTAGATAAGGAAGGATATTAGGCTTTTTCAAATCATATTAGTTTAGGCAGACCTCTCTTTTATTCATTTTTTATTCCACTGTTACACATAGTTCAAGAAACATTTATTGAACTCTAACTATATACTAAATGTGCCCTTTTATAGATGATAGGAATATAAGATAAAGCCCTACCTTGAGGAATCAACAGACAAACTCAGTGCTACCTAACAAGAATTTTCTTACCACCTTTACTTTCTGTCAATGTTTCACCTGAAGACGACAGTGGAAAGTAGGACTTAGTTTTTATTAGGTTGTAATTAAAATGTAATCTTTAGAAACACTTGTCTTAAAGTAGAAACTATCTGTTCATTAATAGGGTTTCAAGAATCAATTGAACTTAATATTTCTATTCAGTAGAGACAAATTATACAGTGGCTATTATGCTTAAAAGTATATTAAACTTACATCACCAAAATTGATATTCAGAACCACATCCCTTATATCCCATATATCTGTAATGATTCAAGTTCGTTGATAATATTGATAATTTCTCTACTGTCTTGGTGTTGATGAAGTCTAAATCACAGGTGCTATTAAAATTGAGACAATGTATATATATAAAGCTTTCTCTACCTCAATATTTATGGGCAACAGTGTGGTTTTTCATGGAAAACAAGTGTGTATGTGTGAAAATGATTTACATTTTCTTTCTTTTTTTTTTTTTTTTTTTTTTTGCTTTTTGGGGCAGCACTTGCTCCATAAGCTTCCCAGGCAAGGGGTCGAATTGGAGCTGTAGCCGCTGGCCTTCACCACAGCCACAGCAATGTATGTGAGCCGTTTCTGCGACCTACACCACAGCTCACAGTAATGCGGGCTCCTTAACCCACTGAGCAAGGCCGGGGATCGAACCTGTAACCTCATGGTTCCTAGTCGGATTTGTTTCTGCTATGCCACAACTGGAACTCCGATGATTTATATTTTCCTAGTAAAGTCAGTTTACTAAGCAAAGCTTAACAATTGAATTGAATTGAATTTGCTTTTGTAAGATATAGAATTATGTGTTTGGTGATACTGATACTGTTGTCCAGAGATACTTAAGAAATTGCTAGTCACAGTTTAAGTCAGTAAAGTGTTAAACAATGCTTTTTACTTCAGTTAATACGAATGAAAGGTCGATCAGAAATATTAGGAAAAGCAAGACAGCTTTGCACTTGGGTGTTATTGAAGGAACATATATGATGAGATGGGTTATAAAATGTAAGATGAAATATTTTTCCAGACTTTCATTATTTATACTTTGGAGGTCACCATTTTATATTGAACACAAGATGCACTTCATTCCTATGGAAGCAGACATTATTATGTCACTTTATTTATTCACCATGTTCCACAGGAACCTGCTGTGAGTTATGAGGCCACCACTTAGAATAAAAACTGGAAAATAATGTAAGCCTTGTATTGCCTGACATGCCCATTTTAGAGTTTCCTATTTTGGAGCTGACTGATCTTCACATAACATATGGTGGTACAAGTAATTGGAAAATTGGCAAGTCTGTCAGGAAAGTATGCTGGATGAGACAAAAATGCCATGTTGGAGCACACAGACTGTCTCAGAAGTTTTAAGTTTACTGCTTCTTACCAAACCATGAAATAAAAATACCTGATTGACCCCTCCCCCCCCCAAAAAAGGACACTTTTTAGTGGCAAGTGTTTTCAAAAGTAATTTTAGGTCATTGATAAAATAAATTGCTTTTAAAAACAAATCTTAGAAAATTTCAGTCAACTGTAGTATAAAACAGCACCCACTGTAAATATTTAAATGTTAAATAACTTTGCCATTTTGTTTATAGCCTTTTCCCTGTGATTACTGCAATCACAATAGCTAATTCTTCAGAGAAACTGAATTAAAGTGTATTCAGTATAGGTGATAAAAATGCCCTGAAGTGTATATTTTAATGTTCTCTAAAATTTATTTCACAGGAAGATGAAAATGAAGCTGAAAGAAAAAATATATCTCAGGAGCTCTGCATGGAACAGAAAAATCCAAAGAAATGAAGGGTTTTCTGTAGTGTTTTTGAAAAGTTTGCAACTTATGTAGTAGCAGATAAAATTTCTAACTGTAAAATGTTAAATTGTAAAATTTTCATTTGCAATATGTTCTCAATAAAGTCACTGAAAATGAAATAGGAGTTTGCATTTGGAATTTGTATGTTTTTTATAGTAATTTAAACTTTTATATAAAAGATCTTTAAAAAGATTTTCTTAAATTATTTTATGAAATTCTAGAATAGAGACAGAATTTTATCTTAACTGTAACCCAAGTGTTAACACATGTGGATGACCTAAAAAAAAAAAAAAAACCAAACAAAAAAACCTGAAAAGTCTATTTCCCCCTTACAAGTCTTCTCTGCTGTCATCTTTAAGAACCCTAATAGAATTCCAATTATTGATATGAAGAAAAATCAACATAGTTCAAAAATGAACAGGGAATGCTTGCATGTGAAAATTGAAAACCAACCAGTGCCACAAATGGAATACCGTTTTCCAATTGCATCAACCAGTGTGTCACATAATACTCTAAGATTTCCAGTAAAGGCTAAAAAGAAATGATAATTTAACACTCTTTGTGGCAGAAGTAGTACCATGATTTTGAACTCACGTAACATTTACTTAGGACCTCTTTATCATACCTCTTTCAATCAACTGTCTTCCCTCAAAAGGTACAGTCTTTCTTGTTAGCAGCTTATTTACCACCTTCTACCTCCCCTTTAGTTATTTCTCTCTCATAACTTCTTAGCCAGTCCTAATTCAGTTTGAAGACTTTGGCTTAAGTGAAATAATTAGTTATCTTTCCACTGCTCCTAAAACATGCTGTGGACCCATGTATGTGGTGGGCCCTCCTCACTTTTCCTGAACATTTCAAGAACAATTTCCTGTGTTTCTTCGGCTTAGGCATTTTCTAAAATTCCTTTGATCCCTATCTTTATCAGAGTTCTCAGTAACCATCCATTTGACTTTACCTGGTTCTAATTCCCAAGCCATCATTTGCCAACTTCAGCAGGAGCAACAAACCTGCTTGCTATTTGCAGAGCCCAATGTTTTTGGCAGATGTCTTTGGTTACTTGAAGCAAAGCTTCTTAAAGTGAGAATCGGAACTTCGGAAGGCTTCTAAGAGAATGGCAGCATACCTTTCCCTGTGAGAATGAATCTGTGTCCTTACCCTGGAGCCATACTTTTATCACAAACATCTGACAGTAAAGGTGTGACAGTGGGACAGGCTGGCAGCTCTGATGCAGTAGGCTGAAATCAGAAAAACTGCAAGTAAGCAAGATAGAAAATTCATTAATGTATAGCCTCAAATAATGTAACTATGGATATCAGGAAGGCAGCTATATCTCACAGACTGGACTCCTTGGATGAATTTTGAAGCAGACTTTGAGCCAAAGAAAAGCCTGGGAAGGCATGTCAGAGTCTGAAGAGGGCCCTTGCAATAAGCAAATACAAAGACTAATTTGACTTTTTTTCCCTTTTTTTGGAATAGATATTAGTAAGTTTGAAATTGATAGTAGTCAATTTCAAAATACCCATATTCACTTAGATTGGAATTATCAGTGTCACTTTTGGAAAGAATAATGCACGATTCATATCACTAATATCACTAACATTTAATGCATTTATTATTTATTATTATTTTTAAATTATTTATTACATGTTGTAGGTACTGTGCTAAACAGTGTCCCTGTTAACATATAAGATAGTTATTCCTTTTTTCACTTTACCAATGATCATTCTAAGGGAAATAAATTAACCAAGACTATATAGCTTGTAACTGGAAGAGCAAGACTTCAAACCCAAGTGGTTTCATCCTAGAATATCACAATTAATCACTGTGAAATATCTATTAATATCATACCTCTGGAGTTCCCGTCGTGGCACAGTGGTTAACGAATCCGACTAGGAACCATGAGGTTGCGGGTTCGGTCCCTGCCCTTGCTCAGTGGGTTAACGATCCGGTGTTGCCATGAGCTGTGGTGTAGGTTGCAGACGCGGCTCGGATCCCGCGTTGCTGTGGCTCTGGCATAGGCCGGTGGCTACAGCTCGGATTCGACCCCTAGCCTGGGAACCTCCATATGCCGCGGGAGTGGTCCAAGAAATAGCAAAAAAAAGACAAAAAAATATATATATATGTATCATACCTCTTTCAATCAACTATCTTCCCTCAAAATGTACAGTCTTTCTTGTTAGTACCTTACTTACCACCTGCTACCTCCCTTTTAGTTACTTATCTCTCCTAACTTCTTAGCCAGTCCTAATTTAGTTTGAAGACTTTGGCTTGAGTGAAATAAGTGAAAAAATTAGCTACCATTCCACCTCTCCTAAAACATGAAAATTGTGCTTTATCATTTTTACACTGAGTTATGATGGAATGGGTATGAAAGCATCTTGTTGCTTCTAATTTTTCAGTAATTTTTGGCCATATTTTTCAGTAGACTCTTCAGTTATTAGTGTGTTGCCATCTCATCTCTTTATGCTTTTAATTCTAAAATAAATTGTCATGTATAAGAAGCACAGGGGTACTCAGCCATCTGACAGGCATTTTAAATATTTATAAAGTGATATGTTTAACCATATAAAACCACAGTTTTCCTTTTTAAAAATATTTTCAAATATTTATATACTCCTTGGCTTAAGGACAATGAATAATAAAAGTAAATCACTGTCAATTTTCTTTAGGGAAAATTTGCCATATGAATTAATCAAATTTTGGGGATTTACAAATTTATACCATAAGTATATACACATAAATCTTATTATAATGCTAAAAGATTGCCCACAATATGTGACTGTGATTAAGCTGGTCACTTTATTTGAATCAAATTATGCACATTATGCATTTTTTATATAGGACATAACATGTATTAGATCAGGCTGCCATAACAAAATACCACAGGCTAGTTGGCTTTGGCAACAGAAATGAATTTTTTCACAGTTCCAGAGGCTGGAAGTCCCAGGTTAGGGTTCAGCAAGGTTTAGCTTCTGGTGAAGACTCTTCCTGGTTTGTAAGTGACAGCCTCACTTCATTCTCATGTGGTCTCTCCTTGGTGAATTCACACAGAAGGAGGGCAGATGAGCCCTCTCTGGTCTTTTCATATAAGGACACTATAGGTCCTGTAGGATCAGGAACCCCAAACTTATGAGCCTGTTTAACCTTAAGTACTTCCTTACTCCAAATACAGCCATACCAGGGGCCAGAACTTCAACATGGGAGTATTGGCAAGGAGGGGTTGGAGGACACAGTCCATAACACATTATTTAAATAAGTCCAAATGCCTCTATTATCACAATTCTAATTATGTTACAGAGCACTAGAGCAAAGTCCCAATGAAATGTGTATGGTACATGAGTTATATATATAAGATCCTCAGAAACCTTAATAATTGGAATAGGATCAAAAAATTAATTTCTAAAGAGGACAAACCACTGCACAATTACATATACCTGTTTTATCTCTACATCCCTATTACTTAGCTTGTTTCTTGACCCATACTGGATATAACACTGCCCCTCTAAGCCTATAACTTAAAATATAGAATACCTGAAGGACCAAATTTCTTTATACTTCATGATGTCTGTATAATTTCCACCCAGTCAACTGAATCATATTCTATTCATCTTAGTTACTGAGCTACATTTCTTCACATTTTCAAGGAGTTTAAAAATAAAACAACTTTTAATCAATATTTGTCTCTTACCGTACTTACACAGATTGTTTAAAAAAAAAAAAAAAAAAAACCTGTTCAGAATGCTACTCCCTCCTCAGGTCTATGGAACACACAGCAAAATTAGGAAGAGGTACTAGGTTGTTCTCAGAAGGAAGGTGCTGGGCACTAAGATACCCAAGTTCTTAAATTCATCCGATAGAGCTTAATTGGGACGGAATCTATGCCTCACACTTACCTGTTGCCAGGGGTTCATAACAAACTCCCTCTACTGTCACTGCCCAGAAATTCTTAATTGTTTTTGAATAAGGGGTCCCAGAGTTTTGCTTTGCACTAGGCCTGCAAATTACATGGCAGGTACTACTAACATGTATTGCATTTAAATCAATTTTATTGGAATATTATTTACATATAATAACATGCACCTATTTTGTTTGGTACACATCCACATCATCACTCCAATCAAGAAATAAAGTGTTTCCATCACTCCAAAAAGTTCTCTTACGCAGTTTTTCAATCATTCACATTCCCCGACTCTACTGATTTTTTTTTCTTGATTAGTTTCTGTAAAGCAATTAGACTGTCCTCTAAACTTAAACATTTGGAGGCAATTGAAATGTTTGTACTGTTCTACATCTTTTTCGCCACATGCAACCAATTTGCTTTTACGTTGAATGTATACAAAGCAAAAAAGGAGAATGCTTCCTACAAATATATCTCACATGGCCTTGTAAGATTTATTCCAAAATCCATTGAGAAAGAACAAATAAGTTCAATTAATTGCTTTGACATTTTCCAGTGCTTTGGATCCCTGAGCCTACACACATTTCTATTGGTTGGGTTCTAGCACTACATGGAACCGGAATAACTTACTCTTCCTGATAGTGTGCTAAATAATATTTACCCTGAATTGTGAAAGTTGATTAGAAACCCTCTCCATTTCACATGACCTCAAGAAAACAATGTTTACATAGCCTTGAATGAAAAAATTTCATCTGCATCCCAGACTATCCTGAGCAACCATAGCAGGTTATAATTGTCTCCCCATGGTGAATTCAGTGTAGAGTCCACAATTTTGTTATCTAGAGAGGAAGTTAAGTGCTAGGAGCAACAGCATAAAAACACATGCAACTCTGGAATAATTCTGATTTGTTTTAGAAAAACTATTAATGTCCTTGTTAGAAAGCCAAGTAAGTACAACTCTTTAAAACTGTTGAACCATGAAAGCCATTTTCCTTAAGGATTTTAAATTTAGGAACAGACTCGTGAATTTATGGCTTTAATGAGATATACTTTGCCTGCAGTCAAGAAGAGAGCTAGATCATTGGTTTCTCAGCATGACACCTATATGTTCTTGTGTGCACTTGATATCATTAGGCTCGTAATAACTCAGCCAGCAGCACATTAACATTTGAGAGGCTCACTTTTGTATCTTAGTTTATGTCTTTCATATATACCTACAGAATGTTAAATATCTCACTCTAGAATATAAGATATATCTACCTTTATTGATTCTGTCGATGGAATAAAAAAATTATTATTTCCATATCCAAGTTTCAAGCCACAAATGCCTTGAAAATAATAGATAACTGAAATCATACACTGTATGTGTAAGTCCATGGGGGCAGATGAGCCAGGGCTCAGATCCTCGTTCTGCTCTTTATTTGTGGATGACCCCGAGCAAGTTCCTTTCCCTCACTGGGCTTCAGTAACCTCATCTGTAATATGAGTTCATTTTTTGACATTACATAATAAAATTCTGTGATTAAGGAACCGAACACTTTAAGCTGAGTCCTTAAACTTGTGCAAATGTTTGAAGGTATTTTAACTGTAAATTTAGGAGCCCTGTACCATTTATTATCATCAGTTTCAGATATACACAAGAGTGGTAGGTAGAGTACAAGGAATCCCCATGTACTCATAACTGAGATTCAACAATTATTAAGATTTTGCCACATATGCTTTAGCTCTATTTTTTCCTCCCTCTCACTAAACTGCCTTAAAGTAGATCCCAGACTGCAATGCTTTTTAACATATATTTATCTTCTTTAAACACTGATTTCTGATTGGGATATATTTAATTTACATACAATTTTCTATGACAGATGCACATTTTGTTTTTTAATGATCTGAGGAAATCAATAGATTGATGTAGTAATGGAAGAGAGGACAATACATATTTTGCTTCATGCACTTCGGGCCACAATTTGAGTGAAATTCAAAATGAGATATTTGATTTTTTTTTTTTAAAGGGTGATGCTGTAAGAAGCAGAAATCACACAAAAACGCAGTTCACATGTGCGTTTTGGCACCTTAGGCAGAAAAATAGAACTAATCAGAGCTGCAAAACATAGAGGAGAACATGTTTCAACCTCCAGAGGACAGTTAAACTAAAACATCTTTCTGATTATACTAACAAGGGACAAAACTGATGCATTCAGCAATGCCTTCAAAAGTGTATGTTGTTAGAAAGAATCAAATTAACAACTGAATATTGGTTCAGGGTTCTCTCTCTCTCTCTCTCTCTCTCTCTTTTTTTTTGGTTGTTGTTGTTGCTATTTCTTGGGTCGCTCCCACGGCATATGGAGGTTCCCAGGCTAGGGGTTGAATCCGAGCTGTAGCCACCGGCCTACGCCAGAGCCACAGCAACGCGGGATCCGAGCCGAGTCTGCAACCTACACCACAGCTCAAGGCAACGCCGGATCGTTAACCCACTGAGCAAGGGCAGGGACCGAACCCGCAACCTCATGGTTCCTAGTCGGATTCGTTAACCACTGCGCCACGACGGGAACTCCTCTTTTTTTTTTTTTTTAACACTATCTTTTTAGCAAATAATGATTTGGGATTAGAAATTTTACACTAGATTATATCTAATTCTGTAAGTCAGGAACAATCTTGGGCAAAAGGTTTTTTTTAGGCTGTTTGTCTTCAGTACTCTAAGCACAGCTAATTTGTGAGTTCCTTCTTTCGTCTCAGCCCAGTTGTATCTTCCCTGAGGAACAGCTTGTGTTCAAGATCTTTCCTTCATACACACCTTTCCTCAAGTCCTATAAAATCAAGCTCTCCTTCTGCCTCCCCTCAAATCCAGGATTCTTTCCCATGGAAATACGCATTTTCCATTTACTTGTATCACCAGAGAACAGCTGACAAATACAGTGAAAGAATTCTTTGTGAGTCTATCAGGTTAGGCTAGGCTATGCATGCTGTGGAACCAAGCAATCCCTAAAACCTCAGAGCCTTAAACCAATAAAAATTTACTTTCCATTCACATTATTGTATGCTTTTCTTGACAGTTCTCTAAAAACAGCCTCATGGATTTATATGTTCACACTGCAAAGTCTCCACTTCCATGTTTGCCACAAGCAAGGGAGAGTGGGGGTGGAGGGAAGAGATATGGAGAAAGATTCTGTTTCTGGTGAGGGAGACAAAAAGGGACACAGAAAACTGTCATGGTTAAGTGCCCCAATAGAGGGTCATAAAAAGTGCTGTTGAACACAGCCAAATAGCCTAGAGGTAGAGTTCCCATTGTGGCTCAGCAGAAACGAACCCGACTAGGATCCATGAGGATGCAGGTTCCATCCCTGGCCTCATCCAGTGAGTTAAGGATCCAGCATTGCCATCAGCTGTGGTGTAGGTCACAGATGCGGGTTGGATCCCGAGTTTTGGTATGGTGTAGGCTGGCGGTTACAGCTCCGATTTGACCCCTAGCCTGGGAACCTCCATATGTCACAAGTGCAGCCCTAAAAAAAACAAACAAAAAATAGTCTAGAGGTGGAAAAAGCACTCCTTAAAAATAATACTTGAGTCTAACTTTGAAGACTTGGGGTTTTTCTGGAAGTAGTAGTGGGAAGAGTATTTCAGAGAAATGAGATAGCAATATGCAAAGGTACAGTGCTTTCAAAGGTTAAAGACAACTAAACTAAGTGTGTCTGGATACAGGAGAATGCAGGGCAGGAAGTGAGAGGAAAATAGGATGAGGTTCTCTTGGGAAAGCCTTTGGGTTTTTGCTAAGGCATTTGGATTTAGCTCTGTAGACTTGGACATTTATTAAAATCAAATTGTGATGAGGAACTAGTGGTAATGGCTATACAATATTGTGAATGTAACTCAAGCCACTGAGTTAAACATTTTTAAAATGGCAAATTTTATGTTATATTTTTTGCCTCAGTTAGTAATAGAAGGTACCAAAACTATTGAATTATACACTTAAAATGGATGAATCATATGGCATATCATTTAAAATGATTTGAGCCCAATAAATCATATGAGGCGCTTTTAAGAAAACTGACATTCCAGCCTAACCCAATGACCAATTAAATCAGAATCTCAGGGTGGGCCAAGCGCCCAGCAGCCTGAAAAGCTCTTCAGGTGATTTTAACATGAGGCTTGATGCAGAATCACTGCTGCAGGCAATAAGAAACCAGTGAAGAATTTTAATCAGGGGAATAACATGATCAGATTTGCATTTGAGGAACAAGAGATCCCTAGCTTTTCTGCTCAGATCTTATCATGTACAGAGACTTTATTCATAAAAGCCCAAACCTGAAAACAACTCAAATGTCCCTCAACTGACAAATGGATAAATAAACTCTGGTGTATTCATACAATAGAATATCAGCCAGAAATAAAAAAAAAAAAAACCCACACCATCTTGACAATATTAACTCTGTATTTCTGCTGTCTCAAACTCTATTTGCAGAGCAGAATCTGCCCTTAGTTCCTCTTAAGTTTGTCTGTTGCCCAGCCAAGTTTTCCTATTAACCTCAATAATGTCACTCTTCAATTGTCACTCAAGCCAGAAACTTCATTCATTTTTCCTTCATTTTTGAGTTATAGTGTGTATAGTAAAATTTGCCCTTTTTCTATACAATCCTGTGTGTCTTGACAAATCATACAGTCATGTAACCACCACACAAGACAGCACTTCAACTGTTGATCTTGAACTCCCCTTCTCATCAAGTGATGTTTTTGTCTCTGTTCTAGGTCCTACTCTGGATAATTCAGATTTCCTCATAATACCCATAGCTGCATTTAGCCAAGACTATCTCGCATGGCTTCTTTTTTCCCCCTCCGTTTCCCCAAATATCTTTTTTACCCTCCTTCTCCCCATTCACGTTGAAGGCTTTCCTCAAATGTCTGGAAATGCTTCACTGCAGCTCATACGTAAAGAGCTGGTAAGCTGGTGAGCCCCTCCCCAGGAGGCTCTGAGGAGAGATTTCTGCATGTCAGCACCTCTGACCTTGTTCAGTGAGGCTGGCCACTTCCTGCAGGAAGAATACCATCACCTCCTTCTTGAAATCTATGTCTCAGGACAGGAGGCAGGTGTCAAGGAGCCAGAGTACTTGAGGGGCTAGAGAGACTCACGGCCCCACATGTAAACTCACTCAACCTCCGTAAAGTCAGTAGGGAGCTTCCCTCTGTCCTTTGGAGAACCCACTGTCCCTCCATCTGGAGACTCTCTTGTTTAGTTTGGGCTCTTTGGTTTTACTTCAGTGGGAGGCACATTCACCTGACTATGCGGGTTTGGGAAGTGCACCAAGACATCTGTTGCTCATTTGTGTTTCTTTTCCGCTTCGCTTTTTTTTTTTTTTCTTTAAGGGCTGCACATGGAAGTTCCCAGGCTAGGGGTGAAACTGCGATGCTAGATCCTAGCTGTATCTGCAACCCATGCCACAGCTTGCGGCAATGCCAGATCCTTAAACCAGGCCAGGGATCCAACCCACATCCTCATGGATATTAGTCAGGTTCATTACTGCTGATCCACAACAGGAACTCCCCACATGCTTTATAATTTCATTAAAATATTTTACTCTCAAATAAGCTTAACAGGTGTTAAAGTCTTATAAGAAAATGAAAGCTGGTAATAGTATCCAAGCAGCTAAAAGAAGCTACACATGGTGATGGAAATTCAAAGCAGGAATAATATTACTATCTACTGACACCCTGAATGAGAAGATAGTTGAGATGCAAGATCCTAGGCCTCAGTATACACAACTCAACGACTAACACTCAAGACCTGACACTTCTTAATGTGGCCAGAGCAAAGTTAAAGAATCCTGGAGCAAACCACTAATGGATTAAAAGTATAAATAAGGTTGACAGCCACATGCATGTAAATCATCAATGAAGTTAGAACACAACCTCACACCATAGACAAAATAAACTCACAATGGCTTAAAGAGTTAAATATAAGACATGCCATCATAAAACTCCTAGAAAAGAACATAGGCAAAATATTCTCTCACGTAAATTGTAGCAATGTTTCCTTACAATTGAAAACATTGTAGCAATGTTTTCTTGGCAACCACAACAGACTTGTGGTTGCCAAGGCAATAGAAATACTAAATAAACAAATGGGACCTAATCAAACTTAAAAGCTTCTGCACAGCAAAGCAAACCACAAACAAAATGAAAAGACAACCTATGGAATGGGAGAAAATATGTGCAAATGATGTGATCAGCAAGGGCTTAATTTCCAAAATATATAAACAGCTCATACAACTCAACAGCAAAAAGCAAAAGCAAACAACCCAATTTAAAAATGGGCAGAAGACCTAAATAGACATTTCTCCAAAAAAAACATATGGATGGCCAATAGGAGCATGAAAAGATGCTCAACATTTCTAATTATTAAAGAAATGGAAATTAAAACTACAATAAAGTACCACCTCACACTGTTCAGAATGACCATCATTAATAAGTCTACAAATAACAAATGGTGGAGAACGTGTGGAAAAAAGGGAATGTAATTCCACTGTTGGTGGGAATGTAAATTGGTGCAGCCACTATGGAAAACAATATGGAGGTTCCTTAGAAAAATAAAAATAGAGTTGACATATGATCCAGGAATCCCACTCCTGGCATATATCCAGCCAAATTATAATTCAGAAAGATATATGCACCCCTATGTTTATAACAGCACTATTTATAATAGGCAAGACATGGAAACAACCTAAATGTCCATTGACAGATGACTGGATTAAGAAGATGTGGTGTATATATAGGGAGTTCCCGTCGGTGCAGTGGTTAACGAATCCGACTAGGAACCATGAGGTTGCAGGTTCGGTCCCTGCCCTTGCTCAGTGGGTTAAAACGATCCGGCGTTGCCGAGAGCTGTGGTGTAGGTTGCAGATGTGGCTCTGATCCTGAGTTGCTGTGGCTGTGGCGTAGGCCGGCGGCTACAGCTCGGATTCGACCCCTAGCCTGGGAACCTTCATATGCCGTGGGAGCGGCCCAAAGAAATAGCAAAAAAGGCAAAAAAAAAAAAAAAAGAAGAAGATGTGGTATATATAGACAATGGAATACTACTTAGCCATAAAAAAGAATGAAATAATGCCATTTGCAGCAACATGGATGCAACTAGATATTATCAAACTAAGTGAAGTAAGTCAGGAAGAGAAAAACAAATGCTATGTGATATCATTTATGTGTGGAATCTAAAATATAGCACAAATGAACCTATCTATAAAATGAAAGCAGACTTACAGCCATAGACAACAGACTTGTGGTTGCCAAGCAGGGAGAGGGTGGGAGAGGGATGGAGTGGGAGTTTGGGGTTAGCAAATGTAAACAATTATATATATAGGATGGATAAACAACAAAGTTGTTCTGTATAGCACAGAGCATTATAGTCAGCATCCTGTGATAGACCACAGTGGAAAAAATTATCTATCTATCTATCTATCTACTTACATATATAGAGAGATATATCTCTCTATATATATCTATATATATATATATCACTTTTCTGTACAGCAAAAAATAAAACATTGTAAATCAACTATACTACAATTTAAAAATGAAAAAAATTATCAATTTGAAAGAGAAATATACATAAGTGAAGCTGTCCGTAGGAGAGGAAAATTTCATTGGAAAGTAGGTCTAAATCTCAGCCAGGGCGGGGTGGGGGAGGGCGGAGATAAGATATAAAAGAGAATGCAAAAACCTATTTAGAATTTAATTTCATTTTAGAGCTATTGTGGCTTTGGAATAATATTACTTTGTCTAAGAATCATATTTTCAAGGACACTATGTAATGGTATTATGACAGAAATGATATAGTTTGGAATACTAAAGATAATACAAAACTAGGGAAATAATTGTTGATTTAAAAGTCTTAGAGAATTGGAACCAATTTTTTTTAAATGATAAAATCAAGTGGAACCATAATTCCAAAACTTGGAGAACAAAAACATTAGACACAGATTGGTCTTTAAATATTCTAAGCACATGCAGGGAAGATTTAGTTCTCTGGCTTGTAAAGGTTTGCATTTTCTGCAGTTCAGTGAACAGACAAAATGTCAAAGGGAGATCTCTGCTCTTAGTGTCCATAGTTTATATTATAAAATGTAAAAGAAACTGTGAGCTTCCCTTAAAAACAAAACAAAACACTACCTACAAACCTTCTTGCTCTTACTCATTCCACACCTGTTCAATGTCTTTTTCCTTCTGGTTTAGAGCATCATGATCCACAAATTACATTTACCCTTTGACAAGCTGAGCTGGAGGTACAGGCTTGAGAGGGACAAGGAAATGAATTCTGCCAACAACCTGGTTGGAATGAACCCTTTCTCAGTCAAACATTCAGATAAGAGCTAATGCTGGATAATACCTTACTTGCAGCCTTGTAGAAAATGAAGTCAAGTGTACCCAGACTCCTGACCCACGAGAACTGTCAGCTATTAAATGTGTGTTGTTCTGAGCTAAATTTGTGGTAATTTGTTACGCAGCAATAGATAGTTAATACAAACAGTGCTTTCAAAAGTATGTTTAGCTGGCCATTATTCACATATCAGTTTGGGGAATGTTGCATTCTATCTTCTTCACCCCCTTAGACAGTCACAGTGCATTCTGAGAAATACAATGAAGAAACTTTGTTAAATCAGAGTTACCTTATTATTATTATTATTATTTTTGTTATGGAGCCCAGCCCCATTCTGACTTTATAGCTTCTCATAATATCTTACTAAAACTAGTTTTCAAATTACCACACCACAAAGTAGTCATTGCAAAAAGCAATTGACTGCAAGCTGGGAAACACAGGCCCTCAGGGGTCTATCAAGAATGGCAAAGGGGAGTTCCCACTGTGGTTCAGCAGAAAGTAACCTTAATAGTATCCATGAGGATGCAGGTTCGATCTCTGGCCTTGCTTAGTGGGTTAAGGATCTGGTGTTGCCGTGAGCTTTGGCATAGGTCGCAGACATGACTTGGGTCCCGAGTTGCTGTGGCTGTGGTGTAGGCTAGCAGCTGCAGCTACAGCTCCAATTTGACCCCTAGCTGGAAACTTCTATAAGGGCCGTAAGTGTGGCCCTAAAAAGAAAAGAGAAAAAAAAAAAAAAAGAAAGAAAGAAAAAAGACCTAGAAAGGTAATTACTTACATGAGGAAATTTTAAGAGAATCCATTTCCATATTTTTGCTTCCTTACATTCTTTTTCTCAAACTCACCTGCCCAAGAATAGTCCCGGGGAAGAGTTTTCAAGTTTTCCTTTTCTACTTTATAAAAGGAAGGCACCCCTCCCATCCATCCCCAAGAATCTCTAGAAGACAAACAAATGGACAATTTGAAACACTGGTGTCCATGTTAATAGAGTGAATGACCCTAAGATTGGGTATCACACGGCAGAAGAGCTTATGGGATGGGAGAAAGTGATGCGGCCGTCTTTGGAAAACTCTGTGTGCTACAACGTAGCAAATGAATTCATAGATGAAAGTCTATTCATTGGTAATTACAGCAAATTGGAAAATGTCCAAGGAGAGGACTAAGACACCTCCAGGGACAAAGCAAAACTCACAGCCCTCGGCAGCTATTGCTGAGCCTCCCTGAACATGGCGACTGCTCATGAAGAAAGAAAGAGGCTTAAAAAGCACTGGGGTTCAGAAATACAGGCAATTAGTGCAAGGCAGGGATGGGGATGGAATGGATAATGAGGGAACCATGTTCAATGCCAACTGTGTTTACATTGACTCACAACTACTTGAAGGTAAGGGGGATTATTACCCATATTTTACAGGTGAGGAAAACAACACCTCAGTGGGTTGTAAAACCAAGACTTGAACCTAGATTTGGGGCTCAAATTTCAGTGTGATTTTAATAACACACTATCAAGTTGATCTTCTTTACTACAGAGGGAAGGCAGTTACTGCCTCTTTTTGTTTTATCCTTGAAGGAAATATTTTGGTTCTTTTGTGGAGATTTCACTTCTGTAATGGGATCTGGGGAGAACTGGGCTCTTGGGATGATTTAGACACAACTCAAATTCCGGAGATAAAAGCCCATTTAAGTTGTATTCTTTTCCCTTTTTTCTTTTATCTTTTTTTCTTTTTAGGGCCGCACCTGCAGCATATGGAAGTTCCTGAGCCAGGGTTCAATTCAGAACTGCAGCTGCCAGCCCACACCACAGCCACAGGCATCTAGAACTGAACCATATCTGCAACCTATGCTGCGGCTTGTGCCAATGCTGGATCCTTAACCTACTGAGCAAGGCCAGGGGTTGAACCCACATCCTCATGGGTGCTATGTTGGGTTCTTAACCTCTTGAGCCACAACAGGAAATCCTCAATTTTTTAAGTTGTAAGGGTGGCAGGCCACTTTGTATCTCATGAAGTGTATGTGGAGAGACTGATGAGATACTGGTGATCAGACAGTACTTTTCTAATAACTAATGATGCAGCTGAGCAATATTTATAGCAATTGAAAATACAGTATCACTTAAATGATGCAAATCACTGTTGGAACTGAGACAAACCAATTTGACCTTGTTTAACTCTGTCCATTCCTAAAGTGTGTTTAATAGTTACAGAGCATGTAAACAGGTTAGGTAAGATACCTAAATATTTCTGAAAGAAACACACAAGAAAAATACAATGACAGGGAAAATTGTAATTTTCTCAAGAATTTCTCTTATAAGATTAAACACAGGCATGCATAATCTATAAATTTCTTTCTCTATATCTAGTCTATTTCCTAAAAAAGTAGAGATGGCTTATAAAATGCATGCAGTAAAATGGAAGAAAATGAACATAAATAAGTAAAATCAGAAACAGGTGAAAAATAAACTAGGAACCAAGGTCAAGACTGGAGAAAAGAATGCAGGCAGGTAGGTTCTACTGAGCTACTAAAGTCAAGTCACAAATTTGACTCTGAGCTTCCTGGAGGCTAAGCGGCTAGAAATTAATGAATAGACTAACAGATTTTGATATGTTATCAGTAGGAAAAAATGTATTTTCCATTAGCTGTCTAATTCTTTAATACGACTCATTAAATATTCTTTGCAGATAAAGTTTAAATATGGAAATTTTTATGGAAAATAAAAGTTTTGCTAATTAAAAGGAAATGCCTTAAGAAGTGTGTTTACAAAAGTGTTTCTCATTATGAAAACTCATGGTTTCAAAAAGCATATTATGATAAAAAAGAGAGTTTCAAAGTTTTCCCAGGTTAATCGGGAAAAGTAACCAAGGGCCTGCTGCTTTGAAGGTTTAATCCAAGATGCTTATCCAATTTCTTTGTTGAACAAATCTTGCAAATAAGGCCTTCTCAGAAGATTCACAGCATTTTCTGTGGGAGCTTTAAATGTCAGCATAACATCCTAACAGTTGGGGTGGGGGTGCAAGAGGAAGATAGTAAAACTGTTTCACTGCCTGATTTTTATGCTATACTACATAACAGCTTTGCAGGCAATGATGATAGGCATAACATAAAGAGAAATCAAAACAAATAAATAAAACAAACGAAAAAAGAAAACAAAACTTGACAAGAGCCAGAAGCACAAACCCTCAGTTCTCAAAGATTTCTAGCATTAAAGGATACATTTCAAAAGAAACTAAAATTACAATGTTATAATAGATTCAAAGGAGCATCCAAAGAACAGATATATTTACAGATCAAGAATTCTGAAATGAATTTTCAAGTGAAACCATAAGTGGCTTTTCCATGGAGAGGAGGGCTATTCGTCCACCAGACAGAATTCATTTGCATGTCCATAGACATGCAGGATTTGCTTTGCCATCAATTGTAAAATAACTCAAAGGCAATGAAAGGCTAGAATAAATAAACGCTGGAAAGATATCTCTAAACAATGCACCGTTTTCCATTGGAGGCACCCGATAACCTTATTTGGTTATCCTGAATTTCTTTGCACTGGTGAGTGAACGTGACCTCCATCCTAGACCCTTCACTAGTACTAGCAATATCCAACTTTGGGGGATTTTAAAGCATATGATGCTGTTAATCTTATTTCCTGGGTTTCATAAACAGAACAGTGGGCTTCAATCTTTCTTGAAGTAAATAAAATTAGAGGGACTTGAACAGAGTCTTATTGTCTTGGGAACCCTCAAGATTTGCCCTAACGATGGATCTTCTCATGGCTTCTTTTAACCTAAGACGTAGGCACTCGGTAAATGGAGGAGATGAGAGAATGTGCAGATCTCATCAACCTCCACAAATGTGTCTTGTAGGAATGATTATGAAATGCCACATTTTAAAAGCAATGCTCGGAGTTCCCGTCATGGTGCAGTGGTTAACGAATCTGACTAGGAACCATGAGGTTGCAGGTTCGGTCCCTGCCCTTGCTCAGTGGGTTAACAATCCAGCGTTGCCGTGAGCTGTGGTGTAGGTTGCAGACGCCGCTCGGATCCCGCGTTGCTGTGGCTGTGGCGTAGGCCAGTGGCTACAGCTCCGATTCGACCCCTAGCCTGGGAACCTCCATATGCCGCGGGAGCAGCCCAAGAAATGTCAAAAAGACAAGAAAAAAAAATAAAAATAAAAGCAGTGCTCTAGTAATAACTCTAATTTTAAATACTCAACAAATACAATTCATCAGTTTTCTTTTGCTAGGCTTTTCCACTGGTAAAAGACAATTTTCTGTTCATCAAACTTATCTCCTCTTCCAGGGTGCACAGCTAGACGGTATTCCCAGCTTCCTTTGCAGCTTCCTTTGCCATCTGGCTGAATTCTGGCCTAAGGCAATGTGGCTAGCAATGATTGCCCCACTTGCAGACCCATGGCTCCTCCCCACTTTCCCAACCCCACCAGCTGGACACAGAGAACTCAGAGATACACAGGAGAAAGGAGATCTATTCTGAAAGAAGCCTAGGTTCCTGAATGACAATGAGTTTTTTGACTTTGTGTGAGTGAGAAATCAAGATAAGACTTTGAGTTTTGTGATTTATTGTTAATAGCAGCGAGTAGCTAGTATCACTTGAAAAAATACACATCCCAAATGTCTTTTGAATTTAAATTTTTTTAAATAGACAGTATGTTCATATTGTTCAACAACAACAAAAAAACAATGTAAAGGTGCAGATTGTCAATCTCTCTCCCACCTCATTTCTTTTTTTTTTTTTCCCTTTTTTGGCCTCAACCATGGCATATGGAAGTTCCCAGGCTAGGGGCTGACCCCACAGCCACAGCAATGCCAGATCCGAGCTGTGTCCGTGACCTGCACCACAGCTCATGGCAACGCTGGATCCTTAACCCACTGAGCAAGGCCAGGGATCAAACTTGTGTCCTCATGGATACTAGTCAGATCGTTTCCACTGAGCCACAATGGGAACTCCCCCACCTTATTTCTATACATCCTGTTTCATGCCCTCCTCCCCTCTGCCCTCTAGTAAACTACTTTGTTTCTTAGATATCTTTTCAGTATTTCTTTATACATATAATACAAAAAGTACATGCAAATAGCATATGTGAATATATTCTTTTCTTCCCTCTGTAGCCCAAAAGAAGCATACTATTTAAACAGTGTTACAGTTTGCTTCTTTCATGGAACAAAGTATCCTGATGAGTTTTCCACTGAACTAAACAAGAGCCTCCTCACTCTTTATGGTTGCATAGTATTTCATTGGGTCAGCTACTCTCGATTAACAAGTTATCTATCAATGGACACTTGTCAGCCCATTTCCTTGAAGGTAGAAGATAAATCAGTGCCAGTTTAAGATAAATGCCCAGTCCTAGTTGACTATAGACCACAGGCCCTGCTACACTTTCTTTAGGAAGACTGTTATCTGGAAGAAATTTTTCTTTTATTCGCTGAGACAACCATAACACACACAGAGTCAGATGACCAGAATAAAGTGAGGCTGGGGTTGAGTGGAGTTTCCCTCAGCAATTAGGTGGCAGGAGAAGGGCACAGTGGCCTCATTCAGCCCCATATCTGTGTCAACAGAGCAGCAGAGCTGTATCTATACTCCAAATGCCTCCTTCTCCTATTCCTTATGAAACACCATTTTTTTGAGGATGGCATATGGAACTTCTCAGGCCAGGGATCAAAACTGAGCCACAGCAATGACAATGCCAGATCCTTGACCCACTGTGCCACAAGAGAACACTTGAAACACCATTTATTAGGCCATCACTAATGCACAAGTCAAAGCCAAGCTTTTAGCATTTATACCTTATTGCTGGAAGAACAAAAAGGATACCAATTTTTTTTCCAACTAAAAAAATTCTGTAGCACTTGCCTCCCCTCTCATTCTCTCTCTGCCTCCTGCACTTTCTCTTGGCTATCTAAACCAGACTCAGCAGGCTTACCTTCCTGTTTTCCTCAGACTCAAAGTCAAAGAGCCACTGTTGAGTGTCCCACACCTGAAACGCAGGAGCCAAGTCCTAGGGGCTCTTTGTTTACAATGTCCCTCATACTAGGGAAGGTGCAGGAGGCATGATTTGAACAGAGCTGTGTGACTTCAAGTGCTGATCTCTGAATGCCCTTCCATGCTGCATAAGTTAGTTATTGAGGTGGTTTGGTGTATAGACATTGTCCCTGCACTAGTATTCTCATCACCATAATTAATAACAAAGCACTCCAGAACACATTAAGGCATCAGTCCTGGAAAAGTTTAGGAATTGGGCATTCTAGTGAAACTGTAGGTCTTTTGATGTGGAAAGATTCCTAGAGGATAACTTGTCCAGCAAGCCCCTTTCACAGATGAAGAAAGAGCATCAAAGAGGTTTGTGCCTTGCTCAAAAGCCCAAACAAGAACGAGTGACAGCGATTTGGTTTTCTGAGGTCCATTGCTTTTTTTTTTTTCTTTACATTTTATGCCTT
Organism: Phacochoerus africanus; assembly: GCF_016906955.1. Taxonomy (NCBI): domain Eukaryota; kingdom Metazoa; phylum Chordata; class Mammalia; order Artiodactyla; family Suidae; genus Phacochoerus; species Phacochoerus africanus. The sequence goes on from NC_062554.1 coordinate 80,180,493, forward strand.
ACTTTCAAAACCATATGATTGGCCATGATTTTAATTACTCTCAGCTTAGCAAGTATATTACTACTTTTGACCTAAGTATTCTCTGGTTTAAAGAAACCTGAAAGAAATCATGAATACTTGTTGAAATTTTCAGCTGTGAGGACTGACATGTCCTGAGTTGTTCTGAATGCAATGGCAAGGGTCTGGGTAGGGGTGGTGGCGAGGAAAGAAGAGTTCCCTGGGCTGAGAGCTGAAGAATGACTCCAGGTCCTCTGAGCAACCTATTCCTCTCTTCCCATCTTTCCCCCAAACATCTGGAATACTGCTGGTTCCAAATCTTCCATGTCTGTATTTCAGAGCTCAGGAGTGTATCCCCAAGGAAACATAGGAGATAAAGACACCTATTTTCTGTTATAATTTGGTACTTGATCACATTTTTTTTCTTTTTACTGCTGCACCTGCAGCATATGGAAGTTCCCAGGCTAGGGATCAAATAGGAGGTGCATCTGCAGGCCTATACCACAGCCACAGCAATGCAGGATCTGAGCCACATCCATGACTTACCACAGCTTATGGCAACTCCAGATCCTGAATCCACTGAGCAAGGCCAGGGATCGAATCCACATCCTCACAGAGTCAACATCAGGTCCTTAACTCACGGAGCCACAATGGAAACTCCTCAGTAACATTTTTCCATCTCAGGATAAATTTAATATCCTACCCACAGGCATTTATGACCTATCTGAAAGCTTATTCAATCTGCATCACCACAAACCATGACTTAAAAAGATGCAGGGCCAGAATAAAAGTTGTGTGGTTGCTCCATCCTTGGAAGTAGGGGCAGGTCCAGGTATAGTCCTTCAGTTTACAGATTGAGACTCAGGTTGATCTATAGTCTGAAGACCACTGATTCATGATAAACAACGGTGATGACACCTATTTTGTCTGTCCACAGAAATACACTCCTGCCTTACCTTGAAATTTGGGGCAGTATTGCACCCATATCCAAGCACATGATCCCAAACCAGATCAATCATTTTATTCCCCTTTGGCATCCCTCACACATGAGCAACCAATCCAAATCTGAACAATGAGAGGTGTACTTTAGGATTTTCTCTGCTGGAACTAGCAAAATAATTTTTCTTCTTTCTTGCTTGTGAGCCATAACAATATGATTTCAGAGCTGCTGTTGTCTTCCCAGATGTAGAAAATCCCCAAACAATAATGAGAGCAGAACATGGAGTTCCAAGTTTCCATATCTTGAAGACTGAAGCAACCCTGGTGACTGTAGTTCCTTCTTTGTGACACAAATGGATAATTTTGCAGGAAATCCTTTTTGTTCAGCTTATGTTGGGTTTCTGTAAAATAGAGTCCTGACTACACACCAAACTCCCCTATGTTTGTTTTATAAACCAGGTTTTCAATTTTAAAATGTATGCTATGAAATATAACTGCCAAGCAGATTGGAATATTACTGTAGGCTTGTTAGCGTCTTCTCTTTCCCAAAGGACAGCCTGTGTGGGAAACCAAATTATGATACAAATGTTGCTGTGCAAGAGCAGAGTCAGAATAAAAGGAATAGAACAATCTCAAGGGGCACTTTCTACAGCTCATGGCACTTGAGGGACATAGTGCCTGTTAAGTAGGGCAGAGCAACTCTGCCAGCTAAATAAAGCCCCATTGCCTTGCATAATTTATTGGAGGTACACTGGCAAACTTTTCTTCCAAACTTTTCAGTTTAAATGATCCTGATCCCTTCATTGGATATCATGTCTTATGACTTTGCTCAGTGACCTTGCCACTCTCCCCAACAGCAATGCCCTCACTGCCACCCACCTCCTTTCTCTCCTCTGGATGTAGAAACCCAGTCTTCTAGAACTTGATAGCACACATCAGTTCTTCTGTGAGGAATGCCCATTTTTGCCCAAATCAGACTATAATCCCACTCTCTCCAAATTGCATTCACTTTGCAGTGTCACAAGCTGTGTTTGTATTGTGTCTCCTTCTAGATTATGAGTTCCTTGACAGCAGGAATTCAACCTGACCCATTCTTTTTGATGCCCAGTTTTGTTTTTTTTTTGTCTTTTTTTTTTTCTTTTGCCATTTCTTGGGCTGCTCCCATGGCATATGGAGGTTCCCATGGTAGGGGTTGAATTGGAGCTGTAGCCGCCAGCCTACGCCAGAGCCACAGCAACGCAGGATCCTTAACCCACTGAGCAAGGCCAGGGATTGAACCTGAAACCTCATTGTTCCTAGTCGGATTCGTTAACCACTGAGCCACGACGGGAACTCCTCTCATGCCCAGTTTTAAACATAAGCCACTGAAAAGAGTAGATGCATAAAATATATGTTGAATATTAGGTATGATAGCATGAATTACTGCTGGTTTTTGTTTGTTTTTTGCTTTTGCTTTGCTTCTAGGATGTTGTATGGCTTGGAACTTTTTTGGCAACATTTGATAGAAAATAAACCTAAATTAAAAGAGTTTGGGATGAAGACTTGAGAAGCAGGCTTGAACAACCAAATGACAGGAAGAGTGGGGACAAAGTGGAGACTTGAGGACAACTGGTCCCAGGGGCATGGGCATCCCTAAGTCTTCTCTCCATCTTTGGTCTCTGCATCTCTCCCCACCTACCACTGCAATCAGCTTCGGCCTCTCACTGGCTGACTACCTTAAAGCATCATGTCTCATAAAGCCAGTGACCAACCAGGAAGTAGTAGATTGTGTCATTAATCCCAATTATTCACTTCTCCCTGAATCTTTATCCTGTGTCTTTGACTGTGACATTTCCCACTTCTCGACTATGTCTGGAGGAGGTGAAGACAGCGGCATGCTTCCTGGTCCTGGACTCAAGAAGTCTCTTTTGTTTCCATCTGTGCTCTTGCTCCTTGGCCATTCCCTAAGAAGGACTAGGCCTCAGGTCCCTGGAGACATATGGAACACAGCCTGGCCCAAGCTCCATCTGTTGACCTCAGTGGACCCACGTGCATGAGCCAGCTCAGCCAAGGTCATGAGAGCCACCCAGCTGAGCCTCCACCAGGCAACACTCATGTGACCTATCAGTTCAGGGAGAATGTGTGATTGTTGTTTTAAGCCACTCAGTTGTTTACCCAACATTTTTGTAGCAATAGTTAATTGATAGAAAACAAGTCTCAGCTTTTCAACTTTCTAGATATGTAACCCTGGGCAAGATGCCTAACCATCTGGATTTCACTCTCCACCTCTGCAAAATGGAAATAAAAACAGAATGTATATTGTAAAGCTGTTGTGAAAATAAGATAAGTTAAAATATGTCTGGTACATAAAAATCACTAACATTTTATGCTACTATGTTTCACATGCCAATATACAAACAACTGTGGCCAGGGAAGGGGGAGGAGTCCTAGGTTGGCCTGGCTTGTACATGTGTCCATCATCAGGCCAATCACTGTGCTCAGAGGGGTTGAGGGTCTGTAAGAAGAAAGTGGCTCCCATTCAATGAGATGGTTGGGTATGGTGGAAGAAGCATTCCCCTGAGGATGTGGATGCTGATTTCACAGTAAAATAGGAGGCAAACAAAACAAGAAAAATGCCCCCAGTACACTAATTATTTCTAGCATCAAAATGTCATTGGCAAACTCTGAATCACAAGATGGTTTAGATAACTGACACAGAGCAAGTAGCATGAGTGAATGCTGTCTCTTCTATTTACTTGTCATTTAATCTTGGGGATTACTAACTTAGCTCTGCTAAGAGAATGCAAACAATAATTCCCACCTCCCAGCCTGGTTTTAGGAATTAAAGGAGATAATGTATGTGGAACAAGTGGTAGACTATGTGACATATAGTAGGTACCCCGTGAGTGGTAGCTGTTCTGGCTGCTGTTACACTTGGCTCCTTCCATGATATGGTGTTTCCCATTAACTTCACTGATTGGATGGGAACCTTTGTTTCTGGGGCTTTCTCCACCAAATGCCACCTAAAGCACATCCCATCAAGAGAATAAGTGTGAAGTCTGAACACGAGCAAGGTGTCTTCATATCAGTGCAGTTAATCATCAACATGTCCACGTACTTAGTTTTTCAAAGGTTTCAGAGAAACCTTGTGATATCTGACCTGTGATGTCTGGCAATAATTTTTAGTGCAGAATCTGAATTGCAAAACTGTTATTAAAATCTGCAAATGGTCAGCAGTGGTAATCATGTTTTATTAACTGCCTCTCACCCTCTTTGTCTCTCCTTGGCTGACACTCCTGACTGACGCTAGGAACTGGTGAGCAGCTGGGCTGGGCTAGAATTAGTGTTTGTCTGGAACTGCAGGGTCACAAACAGACATTCGCAGGGAAATTTCTCATTATGCAGGAAATAAAGAAAGACCCCAATTAATTTTCAAGCCCAAGAAAGAAGAAAAAAAAAAAAAAGCAAGCTGTTTTCGTCTGGCAAGAAGGAGAAAGAATCAGATCCAGGTTGCCAGCATGAGGTCAATGTGAGAGTCCCTTCTCTCCTCCCCACCCCGAAAGCCCTGCAGCAAATAGATGCGACCTCCAACTTGCCCAGAGGAAGATGAAGGTGAGCCCCAGGGGCTGTTCTTTCTGAGCACTGGCAGCCCTTTGTCACACCCGTGGCTGGTGTCAGGAGAAGTGCTGGGGAGAAGGGAAGTTTGCTGTAGTCAAATGAAAGGATTCACTCTGAGGGAGGGAGATGCACAAAGGAAAACATTTCATGTCTCTTTGTGGGGTTAAATAAACTGGCAGCCATAACAGTAGATATATGCTCCAGATAAATTAACAATTGTCATCCCGGTCTGCTTATGTCTGAACGTGTGGTATGTTGGAGGGAGGACAAATAAGTGGGGTGCAGTGAGCTAGTTTGTTCTAATATGTTGCTGAATGTCAGGAAAGTGGGATAATGTGCAGGATGGGTTGTCCCAGTGCTTGGCTGTTAATTCATCAAAGGCAATGGGAAGATGTGGGTAGGTTCAGGCCTCTCTGTGTGTCCATGGAAATGCCACTGCACTTACTATCCTTTGGGAAAAACAGTGAATTCTCAGGCTGGGAAGGGGCTGCAATGAACTATGGGGATGCTATGATCAAACAGAACCAGTGGTCCTGGTACCTGAACTGTATTCCAATGACTTTTCCTGGAAGATATGATCAATGGCTGTTTTTGAAAGATCTTGATTTTAGGTAAATTTACTTTCCCATCATGAGCACAGTGCTATCAGAAAGACAAATTAATTTAACATGAATGACTTAGTGGTCCCTTATGAATTACTTTCCAATTGTTTTTAATAGCATCTCTTTATCTCTAGCACGAGAAAACACAGTTGACCTTTAACAGCCTCTTTTATAAATGGACCCAATCACCTTCCAGCTTTTCCACTTTCAGATCTTTATCTCCTGGCACCTTGAATCCAAACTCATCTAAATGCAGGTCTAGCTGTCTCTCTAATGGTATCTCTCCATTAATTAAACACTCAGCGCTTAGCAGCTTGCATGCCAGCAGCTGTAAAGGATGAAAAGGCAGCACTCCTTTAATCTACAAATATTTATTTTCTTTTGGGGGAATTGGTTGTGAAAAGATTAAGTGTAGAGGAGGATCACCAGCTTAGGGAAAATGTGTGGGCTGGGGTGGAAGTTTCCTGCCAAGTCACATCAGGTGCAGCTCATAAGCAGGAAGGCCAGCTCTTAATCCCTGCAGTCATAAATTATGAAGTGCTGGTTAAAACAAGCATCTTCCTCCATCTGGGCTGAGGAATGTGTCTGTTCTCTGAGTATTTTAATGAGTGCATGTGAACGAATTTACAGGGATGTGCGACTATAACTCACATAGACTCAGACTGATATTTATGGGATCCTCTCTGCCCAGGAGCCAGGTCATGGCCTGCCTGTGCTCATCCTGCCCAAGTGCATTATGGGTCCCTCCTTAGTCCATTTACATTTTCCCTTGTTTCTCAGACTCATTTGTCATTGGACTGTATAGAAACTGTCCTGGAATAACAAAATAATAGGTGGAAAGTTAGACACAGCACTAGCTTGCCCAAAATGTTTTCTTAAAATACAGGAGCAGTTTGTGTGTTTGGTAGAATATGAGAAACTACAGAAAAGCAAAATTAAGGGAATAAAAGGATCATAATGTAAATATTTAGTGACTGAATAGTCAATATCTTACTGTGTATCTTTTCAGGTCATTTTTGTATATAAATATGTATACACACATATACGTATATACAAACAGATGATTTTATTGTAATCTGCTTCTTAGATCCACGTCAGTATATTTTCATCCCATCAAGTACAAGACCATATGCACATTTTATTATTGTCTCAAAAAGGTCTTTTATATCTGGTTTGCCCAAACTAGCATCCAATCCAGAGCCGCACATTGCCTATAACTGTTCAGTTTCCCAGGTCTCTTTCAGCTCAGTCTAGTACCCATACCTTTCCATGCACTAACGTTCTAGAAAGAATGGGCTAGTTGTCCAGGACAAGATTCCATGGCTTAGTTTAGGGTCCCTGAAAGCAGAGCCTGAAATAAAGACTTGTGTGCAAGTAGTTTCTGGAAGGTAATCTCAGTAAGTAGAAGCGAGGGGGCAAGTGGACAAAAAGAAAGAAGGAAATGCTAATGGGGGGATGTGTCATCGATGTGTCACTGTAAGGGAAGAGGCTAGGTTCTTCCGGGACTGCTGAGAAGCACCCAGGATGCTCCTGGAATTGTCCACCTGAGAGACAGGAGTCTGAATTATTTAACTGCAATAATTGGGAAGGAGGGCATTAACAGCCCTCTGCTTCCAGCTGTGCTGTGCAGGCCTAGAGCAACATGAGAGAAGGCCCTGGGGGAGAATGTAGAGAGATTCACCTGGCACCTGTCCACTCCAGCTGCAGTGCAGTCAGATGTGAGCTGAGAGAATGTGATGTGGGCACCAGGAGTTAGAACCCATGATACGGATTTGTCTGTATTTTTTCCTCAATCCTCCCCATGTAGTAGTATTCAGTTTGTTATCCATTAGGAATATTTCCTGTAAACAAAAAGTTATCTAGGGCTAGATAGAGTTAAATTAAGCATTTTAGGGAAAAGAATGATTTTCTTACTCTCCAGTAAATATGCAAAGGTGTAGTAATATCTTTTATTTTCCAGGAATTCATTCATCAAAACAACTTCTGCTGAGCACCAGATACTGAGTAAGGTGCTGATAAAATAACTCTGCCCTTAAGTTTAGCAAGTTTTGAAAAATATTGTGCTATGGAAGAATTTTATATGGAGTGTGGTGTTGGATCAGAGAGGGAAGTGATCAGTTCTTTCAGGGTAGTAGGGAGGAAGTAGGAGAGAAAAGTCTTCATCAATGCAGTGACGCTTGACTTGGGTTTTGATGATGACTACATAGGGAGGAACATGTTTTAGGCTGAATTACATTGGGAGCAAGGGTTATTCTGGCAGTGAGGGTTATAGGCATGAAAAAAGAAAAGTGGTTGGAGAAACCCAAAGTCATCCAATTTGACTGGTGAGTGGATGTAAAGGGGTAAACCCAGTTTGGAAAAGAAGGAGGAGCAGATCATGGAGATCTGTATGTTAGACTAGATATTGTATCCACTACTGATTTTACATGGAACATTCATGGTAGGAACACAGAATGCTCTAATGTGTTCAAAATTGTGGGGTATATAAAATTGTGGTGTTAAAAAACAAAACAAAACACCTTTTCCAGAAGGCATCTCCAGAGTATCATTATAATTTAGTGAAGAGCTAATGGATTCTAATGCATACCTTTTACTTGATTTGAAAAATGTAGCTATGCATGCAACCTCTTTTGGAGTTACAGAACTGCATTAGACATTAACTGTATGAAACAGAAGCAACTTAGGACTGATAAAAAAGTAGGACTGGAGCCCCCTAGGACTCTCTTTGCAGGAGTTGAGAGGTAGGAGAGGAGGTATATTTCAAGCAAGTGGGAAACAGGAATGAATGGGTCCAAGCCAGCTCTGATGCCTCTATGGCCGTGTTTAAAGCCTTACATAAAGTCCCATGAAGAGGGACTAGAGGCCAAGCTTGATAGAACCGTTTCCATGAAGTATTGTGAGGCAAAGGGCATGGGCAGATTTCCTTTGGTACCCAGGGGCTGAGGGCGGCATGGTGTTGAAGAGAACGGCACTCTTCCCCTTCCTCCGGAGCAGAGGGCCACACTAGATCCTTAAAGTTTGGGAAGATCAGGAGATTGCCCCCTGGATGGAGACATTCAAGTTCCCATAGTAAACATGGCTGGTGGGACAGCATCTCCAAGTGCCTTTGCAGGTCATAGTTACAAAGGAGGAGGCTATAGAGTAGATGCTGCAACAGAACTCTGGCCAAAACTGACAACTTGATAGGTGAGCACTTTAGGGTGGTCCTCTGGGGTGTCCCCATGATAATCAGACGTTACAGGGGACCACACAAGTGTACAGAGTTAGCATAATTGAAGTTAATGTTAATGTAGACATTGTGAGTCCCATTTGCTGCCACCTATGGTGAGGCCTGGAAGATTTGGGCTACAAATAAATAATGGTAGACCAGGAATATACCTGGTTGGATGTTGCATTTCAGGGCTCTTACTCTGTATCTGAAAGCCTCTCTGGTCTGTGTCACCATTGTGACTGTGTCCATCTCGTGGTCATAGCTGAAAATTTGTATTATTATGAATTACACTAGAAAGGTTAGAAACCCTTCAAACATGAGACATAATCATGGTAAGAGCCAGTTGTATTGCTCTGTCCATCCTTTGTTGGCTGGCTTATCTTGTGTAAGTATTGATCACTGCAAGGGAAAGAGGCTGTATATTCAACCCCTTCTGTCAAAGTGAAGAGATTTATCTGAGTACAAGTAATGAAAGGAGGTAGGAAGAGGGGAAATATGGCTAGGAATCAGCTATACTCAACGAGACACTGATGTCTGAGAGTCAGTGACAAAAAGGAGAAAAATCAGAGGTGCTTCACTCTCCAGAGCATAGCCAGCAGCACCTCTAGGTGATGTATGAGGCTACAGGCCACAGAGTGCTACCTTCCTAACTGGGCTTTCATGAACAAGCAGATTTATTGCATTGTCATTGGTGCATCATCGAGCAAGAAGATGTAAGGAATTGTGGGTAATAGGTTTTTGTTTTTTTTTTTTCTAATGGAAGCCCAAAACTGCTTCCTTTATCTCACCAAGCAGGAGGCTTAGAGACAGAGCAAATTGGAATTTATATATACATTGATTATGTTCCTATCCTTTCACATTTTGTTATAGTATGTTTGACTTTTGTTATTACAAAAATAATGGAATAAAAACACAAACCACATCATATATAATGACTAAGCTTTATCTTTTGTCTTTTCTGATGTTCCTATATTTTTACAATCTACCAATATTCACAACATTTTAAATAAATGTGAGCAAATAATAAGACACACCTGGGGGTTCCTTTTTTATTTTTTTGAGGATTAAAAGAGGGAGTGAGCCATTTGTGACAACATAGATGAACTTGAGGGCATTATGCTAAGTGAAATAAGTCAGACAGGGAAAGACAAATACGGTATGATCTCAACTGTATGTGGAATCTGAAAATCAGAAAACATGCAAAAAATCTCCCGAACTCCTAGGTGGTTGGTTGCAAGAGGTGGTTGTGGAGTGTGGGGTGAAATGGGCAAAGGTGTGAAAAGATACAAATTTCCAGTTATAAAATAAATAAGTCCTGATCATATAATGTACAGCATGGTGACTGTAGTTAACAACACTGTATTTTTTATTCCCAAGTTGCTAAGAGAGGAGATCTTAAAAGTTCTCATCACAAGAAGAAAAAAAATTTTAATTCTTTGTGGTGATGGATATTAGCTAGACTCATTGTGGTGATTATTTTGCAATACATACAAGTATCAAATTATTATGTTTTACAACTGAAACTAATATATGTTGTTTATACCTCAATTTAACAAAAAAAAAAAAAAGAGGGAAGGAGCTTGAGAGCTTGATGAGATAGGAGTGGGGTGTATTCACATACATTGTTGGTGCACTGTTTTGGGGGAGAGCAGTTTAACTACCTAGAAGGTATGAATTTCCTTTGATCCTGCAATTTCACTATAAAATTTTCCCTACTGATATGCTCATAAAAATGTGCAAAGATAGATGTAAAGATGATCAGAGAAGCACCTTTGAGAATTAAAAAAAATTGGAAAAAGCCTAAATATTGTCCAATAAGGGATTTCAGTAAACAAATTACAATGCAACCTAAAGATTAAATATTACTCAGCATTAAAATGAGTACTGTCTGTTGAAAAAGCCAGCTATAGAACAGTATGTGGACTATAATTCCACTTGAAAGGTGTATGTATATGCTTATATATACCCAGAACATTATTGGAAAGGAATGAAAATTGAACAATCATTTTCCAGGAAAATGTGACTGATGAGTGTTTATAAAGGTGGAAGTTAGATACTGTTGTACAAAAAATGCCTTACTGCCAGCATCTTTTACTTATGTAAATTTTAAACACACTTGAAAGTACCACCTGCCTCAAGATAGGTGGGGGCCCCAGATGACAAATACAGGTATGTTGCTGTAATATGATTTTATGAACATACAATGGGTTTCTCCTCCCTCTTTTTACTTTCAGTGTAATCTTTCGTGACTGCAAAATATGTAAAGAAAGAGGGCAAAAGGAGAAAAGTGGTTGTGTGGAATTATGAGAAAATGTCTCAAAATGATAGGAAAAAATCCTTAGCGATAGCCATCAAATAAGAATAAAGTGCTGTCTTCTTTCCACTACCCTTGTGACTGGCTATCTCCATACGAGGCTACTGACAATGCTGTTTTGAACGAACTCATGGTTATTGCAACATTAAGGTCTCAAGAAGTTGGGATTGGAATCATTCTTAATTTTTTTTCCTGTTTAAATCTTTCAGGTGAGGGGAGCCACGTGTTTCAGAGGGAGAGCAATTCCAGTTCTCCATAGGCATTTGAGCTGAGAGACCATTTGTGAGCTGTCACATGCTGTTTGGTATCACTAGTAAGGAAAATCTGTGCACAAAGCCTGTACGTCATTGGTTAAACTAAACCTCTTTTTTTTTTAATGATTTTTATTTTTTCCATTACAGTTGATTTAAAGTGTTCTGTCCATTTTTACTGTACGGGAAAGTGACCGAGTCACACATGTATATATAGATTATTTTTCTCTCATTATCCTCCATCATGTTCCATCATGAGTGACTGGATGTAGTTCCCAGTGCTATTCAGCAGGATCTCATTGCTTAACCACTAAACTGAAAATTTTCGATAAAACAACCATTTTATTAAATTGACCACAATTCTACTCCATAGGCATGTGTATGCAATTTCTATGTCCCAGGCCTTGCTAGACACTGGGGATATAAAGATGAAAGTGCATTTTTTTTTTGCTTTTTTTTTTAGGACCGCCACCTTTGGCATACAGTAGTTCCCAGGCTAGGGGTCTAATCGGAGCTGCAGCTGCCAGATAACCACAGCCACAGCAATGCAAGAGCCAAGCCACATCTGCAACATACACCACAGCTCATAGTAACACTGGATCCTGAACCCACTAAGAAGGCCAGGCATAAAACCTGCATCCTCATGGATGCTAGTTGGGTTTGCTACCACTCAGCTATGACAGGAACTCCTGAAAGTGCAGTAAATTCTTAATCAGTTTACAATCTAGTCAAGGAAGTAAATCTCTGACACAGAAATTACAGTATAGCATGTTAATTGCAAAGAGGTGAGTAGGATTAGGGTACAGTCACCAGGAAACACACAAACACTGATATTTATAACTGAGAAATACATGCCCACTTTAGCTTCTTAATTCAGCTGAAGGAACCTACCACACAGACATCCTAAGCTTTTCTCAGAACGAACTGTACAATGTTGTAAAATCACAAGCTAATTGTAGGAACAATGGATTTTGGGGGGAAAATAAACCATGATAAAATTTTGTGACTGCCCTTTTCTGACAGACCTTTTGTTTTCATTCTTGAGAGTTTCCCTAATTAACACTGCAGTAAAAACCAGGGTCATCTTGAGGAGTTTTTCTAATCTATTCACTGAGAAAAAACTTCTCCCCCTGGATACTGTACAAGAAACAATTAGATATGGATTGTTTAAGAAAAGTTATTAGGAAAATTTGAAGCAAAATGTAGCTGCTATCAATGAATAAATAAGAGAGCTCCTCACATCCTCAACAACCCTGAGATTTTTCCTTTCCATCCAAAGTTCTTCCACACTTGTCAATTCCAATTACTTTTAATTATATCACTTGGAAAAAACAACAGACCTGTATATGCTAATTATGTACTGAAAGGAAAATAGATCCAGAAGATTGAACTGAGTGGAATAAATACGTGTGCATTCTTTAGTTATTTCTGCTTGGCTGTCTGTTTTAAAAAACACTACCCAGATTTACTTTAGGGTAGTGTAAAAGGAAAGGAAAAGATTTTGATAGGTATATCTAGGATTATGCTCAACTAAAATAATGGAATTAAAAATAAAGAGTCCCAAAATTGTAAAACATTTTTGTTGTTGTTGTTCGTTAATTTGATATTCGGGGGCCCTCTGGAATATGAACCCTTTCTTGCTTTCCAGAGGCTTTGGAGTTTGCCTGGCGCCATCTGCTGGATGGTATTAAGATTTGCATTTGCACCAGATCCTCCCGCCTTGTCCCCTGTGTTACTGACAAAGAGCATCCTCCCACCACGCGCCCCCCTCACCCCGTCCCAATGCAACACCCCCGCCACAGTCGATAGCATTATTCTGTGAATATGTTTTATCTTCCATCTTCACAATCAGAAATACAGGCAGATTAGGTAAATTCCATTTATTTTTCAAACCTGATGTGTATAAAATATGGCCTTTGCCAACAGATGAGGTTTATTAAGGAGAGTGGGTCAAAGCAGAGGCATGATCATCTCCATCACATGCTTATTTGGGGGGTTATGTTCTTAAGCAGGGGGCAAAAAATGTACTCGGATCAGTTGATCTACTAAAGTTTTATTTTATTCTATCAAATATCTTATAAATAAAGATGTTCACATTAGGTTTATTCTGACAAATGAACCCTGTATGATATAACAAGAGGGTAAAGAAAAAAGAATTGATGAAAATAATGAATCTTTAAAATATTACGTTTATGGAGAGATCATCCCTTGAAATTGTGATTCGTCATTTCTTTATTATTCTAGGATATCTAGACGGACTTTGAAATCAAATCATTGCCAAAACACCTTATAAATTCCAATTACAGAGTGAGATGAATTCGAAGACCACTGCATCATTACATATCTACAAAAACAAATAAGCAAAGCTGCAGAAAAGCACCCAAAGGACACTTTCTCATTAGATGAACATGGGAGGTCTTACTGGTCATGGGTTAACTATTTGCTATAGTTGAGCTTTTGAAATTGCTGGAGCATTCCCATGGGAAACCATATAGCCACAATTTTCATGATACAGATCTTTTCATCATTTCTTTCTTTCCCTTTTGCTATTCCACATGCATTATGGTGCTTGTGGCAGAGTATTACCTGTATTTCTAACTGTACATTAATCTTAAAAAAGGGTAATACTTCCCATTTAGCCAAACAGCCCCACTTCAACAAGTTAGGAAAAGAAATGCTTTTGAAACGCTGAGTCCCTGTCTAACAAATTGTGAGGTTTCACCGAAAACACCGAGCCAGATAGAAAGCATTTTGCTCTTTTATGTATAGCATAAAAGGTCAGCAGGATTGCAGCATGGGGGAGAGTGCAAAGGTCTAGAGATGAGGGGCATACAGAACTGACAGCTTGCTGTCGTCTTGTTATGCAAGATCAGTTGCTCAAAAACAGATCAGATAAACCTTGCATTTACTTCTTGTCTATCACTGGGGTTGGCCACTCTAACAAACGCAGATGACAAGAGGAAGGCAACTGTAACAAAACAGAGCCTTGCATCTCAGGGAAACCTCTGTCACTGCCCTTTTTGTATAAGCTCAGGACTGGGTCCCATTAGAGGAGCCTCTTTTTCTCTGTGCCAAGTTGATCCAGAAAAGATTGAGTTTCATAAGACTTGAAGAAAAGAGAAAATATGCACATGAATAACTATGGGTGAAAACTCCTGAATGAGGCCACTTCTAAAAGACATTTATATATATATATATTTTTTTTTTTTTGCTTTTTTTTTATGGCATATGGAGGTTCCCAGGCTAGGGGTCCAATTGGAGCTGTAGCTGCCAGCCTACTCCAGAGCCATAGCAATGCCAGATCCAAGCTGCATCTGCAACCTACACCATAGCTCACAGCAATGACAGATCCTTAACCCACTGAGCAAGGCCAGGGATTGAACCCATAACTTCATGGTTCCTAGTCGGATTCATTTTTACTGAGCCACAATGGGAACTCCTAAAAGACATTTATTATTACAAGAGCCACTAACTTCTTTAGGAGGGTAATAACCATGGAAGTATAAGAAATAAATGCTGTCATCTCTATGAAAACAAATACTATTGGCAACTTTTAGTATGTAGTCACAGTACCTTAGGGGGGCTCTTTATTTGTACCAGCAGGTGATGAAAATGGAAATTTGTCCCTTCCTTCACCAGACATGTACAGTAGCCCCTCATGATTTCTATATTTCATATTTGTGAATGTTGGGAAACATGGAAATCTATATTTTTAACAGGCTTCCCAGGTGATCCTTATAACATTTTAGAACACAGACCTAGGCTGTGAAAGCAGAAGCTTACCCATTGGCCACCTGTGGTCAAATGGGAACATGGGCAGAAGCTCCTCTTACTCAACCCCTCGCTCCTCATTGTCTGGGGTTTGCTCTATCTGTGAATCTTTGAGGCAGAAAACAGACAAAACCCTGGGATGTGCCCTTCTTTGGAGTCATCAGAGATGCTCTGGAGCTTATCTTTGGGAAGGGCTAGTGTAGGTATAAAGCTGCATTTAGTCCCCAACTACTCCATTCTTCTCTGTCTGATCTTGGCTCATGGTCTTTATGTGGCCAAGGCTCTCCTTCTTGAAGACAAATAGGGAACAATTCTAATATAGTCAGTTCACTCATCACCCCTTACATGGCCCTCCAAGATGTTCCCTCTCTTACCACTTTTCCCTCACTTACTTTCTCTACATGTGCAGGTCTGCTAATCTGTCCTTGAATACAAGGAGCCTATTCAGGCCACAGGTCCTTTGCACTTGTGCTTGCCCATATCTTCACATGCTTGGTGAGCGCTCTCACTTGATTTAGCTCTTAGCTCATATGTTACCACATAAGAGGCCTTCTCTGGATGCTCAATCACTCTCCTAACATTGTTTTAGCTTTAAAAAAAAAAAAAACACTCATTGATACCAGACATTATATTACATGGTTATTTTTTTAATTGTCTCCACCTCAATACTCCTCCTCAGAATGTAAACCTCATGAAAATGGAGACTTTGTCTTGTTCATCTCTGTATTTTCTGCCTAATATGAAAATGCTAGGCACATATAATTTCTCACTAAAATGGCAGATGACTGAATAAATATTTGTCCATAAAGAGGTCCTTAGAAATCCTTTGGCCCCATTGTCGTTACCATTCATCTAGTAATGGGCATCCAAAATTTGACTAAATAATGGTTTGTTTATATTACACTAACACATGCTCACATTTATGATGTTATATTTAAAAATCAATATCAAGATACTAAAGCAAAACAAAGATAGTGCAAAGCACTTCTGTGAATACTTCTTGGGAAATATTTCCCATAACAAAGGGGTCTGGAAGTGTGCTCATTAACTCAACATATACATCTGGGGGTTGGGGGTGCTTTGAGAGGTCTCCCACGTATGAGGATGAAGTTCAGTAAAACTTAGTCACTTTGTATTAATCATTTTCCATGGTTAGGTTGTACTCATCATTTTATTTTATTATTTATTTATTATTATTTTTACTTGCTTTTTAGGGCTGCATTTGCAGCATATGGAAGTTCCCAGGCTAGGGGTCAAACAGGAGTTGAAGCTGCCAGCCTACACCACAGGCACAGCAACACCAGATCTGAGCCATGCCTGTGACCTACACCACAGCTCACAGCAACACCGGATCCTTAACACACCAAATGAGGCCAGGGATCGAACCCACATCCTTGTGGATACCAGTCAGGCTCATTACCGCTGAGCCACAATGGGAACTTCCTGTACTCATCATTTTAAAATTATCTCAGATTCACAATACATTTTAAACAAAAAAACCCCTCAATATCCATAACTAAATATATCCATATTGCTTTTCTTTCCCTTTTATGGTGAAATAATTCTCCATAATTAGGCTGATCCCAGATTTCCTCACCTCTCCATGTAGGCTGTCACAGATAAAATCTTGGGAAAGCCAGTGTTCAGCTATTAATTATCGCTTACATTTTTGGGTGGCCAAATACAACGTATGGAGTGACTAACTGGCATCTTCAACTTCAGTTTTCACATGCAATTTTTCTCAGAAAACCCTTTTGTTCATCTCACCTGGCCTTCACAAAGTACATGTGTGCTCAATTAGTTCTGAGGTTTGGTGATTTCCAAGCCAATCTCATTCATCTTTGGCTTCATAAAATACATGCTCACGATGTCATATAGTAATCAAGTACTCAGGAATTGCTCTTCTTTATTTCTTGGTTTTATAAATAAACAGTTTTTTATGTTTTTTCTAGTCTGGTACATTAGTCAATCATCTATAGCTAGCCTCTGAAGCTGAAAAACCTAGCAACATATACATATCTAAGCATATCCATCATTCCCTATTTTGGTAAAGATCTACTGCATGCTTCAGAAAGTCCTTGTGGCTACCACTGCTAGCAGTATCCCAGTTGGAACATTTGTCTTGAAATTATGTAGGAAGATTATTCTGAAGGCTTGGTGATCATGGGATTAACTATAGCACTATGGCTTAGAAAAATAAATGACTGAAGTCAACAGGATAGTGAGGTCCAACTGGGGTCTGAGCATAATGATAAGTCAGAATCATTTTATAAATGACTCAACTGCTAGAAGTCTTGCATGTTAGAACATCGAACATTGTGTGCAAGGGGTAAAGTGGGATAAAGCCCATACACTACCTCTGGAAGCTTGCTGTCCAATATGGGCAACAGATGTCAATGCATCATACTCTAGTAAAACACATTACATGGTGATGATGCCCCAAAGAGGAATAAACAGGGTGCTATGAAAAGGTAATTATTCTTAGAAATGCGATTAAGAAATGCAATTTATGCAGGAGATGGCATTGGAGCAAGGTTTTAAGAGACGAGGGAATCAGAGTTCCTGTCATGGCGCAGTGGAAACGAATCCGATTAGGAACAATAAGGTTGTGGGTTCGATCCCTGGCCTTGCTCAGTGGGTTAAGGATCTTGTGTTTCCATGAGCTACAGTGTAGGTCACAGATGTGGCTCAGATGTGGCGTGGCTGTGGTGTAGGCTGGCAGCAGCAGCTCCAATTGGACCTCTGGCCTGGGAACCTCCATGTACTGCAAGTGCAGCCCTAAAAAGGACAAAAGACAAAAAAAAAAAAAAAAGAAAGAAAGAAAAAAAGAGACAAGGGAATAAGAACTAAGGCTGATGGAACAGCTCAATTGTCATATCCAGGTTGGAGATAATGAAGGGCTAAAGGAGGACACAGGGAATTGAGAAGTGTATTCATGGAATGGCCTGAGATTTCTGAGATAATGAAGGGCTAAAGGAGGACACAGGGAATCAAAAGTGTATTCAGGGAATGGCCTAGAGTTGTATGAGGCTGCTGTGTGGGTGGTATCAGTGATTAGATTTTCCATCCTAGTTGAGAGAAAATCAGAAGCTACTTCTATGTGCCAAAACCAGCAAAGATAGGACCAAAAGCATGATTTTATAATTCTATTTAACTTTGTGTTTTACAGTTCTGTGTCAATCCAGGAAGGTCTACTGATTATATGAATAATTTTATGGTCCCCAGTGATAGTGTGCGAAAATATAGTTTCATGTAATTGCCTGGCATCCATTAGGAACATTCATTTCCTTCAAAATTTTTAATTGACTGGCTGTTAGTTGCTCTCCTCACACCAAGGTCCCAGGTATAATCACTGGTGGTTGTTCTCTCATTCATCAATAATGCTCACTGTGTTGCCGTGAATTCATCCATGAATATTTTCTGAAAAACTTTATTAAATTTCTCTTATTGCATTGGGAAGAACAGCCCCAAGAACAGATCTTTTGCCTGAAGTGCAGTAATTAATTTTGCTCTTCTTGCTGAATAAGTCTGGTTCTTGCTTTATAAATTCCCTATATTATCTTAGCTTTAACCATATTCTGAGATGATATTTATAGAAGCAAGGACAACATTTGGAGGGCTCCATGTACTTCCAATATACCCTTTGTAAGAATGATGGTATAGATGATCATCTCTAACTCAGAGAGAGAAACCAGTTTCTGTTTAATAAGATGTATTTAAAAAATACCTATCAATGAGAGTGGAAGTGGAAAATAAAATTATTTTTCAACAAAGCCGTATGCCCATTGACATAGTGTCAAGGAAAAGAACAAATTCAGGGGACTGTCAGTAAGATATTGCCTCAGGGTAAAGTCTGTGGTTTAAGTTCCTTGGCTAAGACTTTTGAAGTGATTAGGATACCTATAAGATCCTTTTACATAGACAAAATAATTCCTACAAGGATTGAGGTCTTGGTTCAGAAGAAGCTAGAAACTTCTAAAGTATCTGTAATTGAGTCTCTAGAGAGAGTCATATCTCAAAAAGAAATATGGTCATCACATATTTTGGTGCAATGATGTTTGAAACTTACAACATTTTTAAAAGAGCCATATTGGAAAAAGCATTGCCAGCCTGAACTAAAAGACTAAAATCATTTGAGATATAAAAAGGTCTTGCAAATCCCATCTTTCCTAAGGTAGGAATCAGTCTGGGAAAAGCACTGATTTTTCTAATGCAAGTTATTACTTTTATCCCATTCCTGTTCAACCCCTGTACATTGGATGTGTGCTGGGTAGATAACCTGTCATTTTATTAATAGGTCTCTGGATGAAGAAAAGCCACATTTTGACCTGACATGGATCACAAGGTCCTAGACTTTGAATTTGATGCTGTGACTAGGCGAGACTTTTGAAGGTCTTGGGATGTGGATTAGTGTATCTTGCATATGGGAAAGTCATGAATTAACATAAACAAAAGAGTTGGCAATAATAGTCGGTGTGATTGCTCAGCAAACAAAACTCCTATCTCCCTTGCACTGCCTGATTGATACTATGCTTGACCATGTGTTTTGCATTGGCCAGTGGGATGTTAGTGGTAATTGCAGAAGTAAATGCTTGGTGTGTGTGGTGTTTCTGTCATTGCCATGAGAAGAACATGTCCTGGGAAGCCTGCTGGTCCCAGGAGTGGGGAGCTTATGCGGATCAGAGCTTGCTCAGCCTCTCTGCACACCCACAGCTTCAAGTTGTCACCCTTCAAGTTGTCACCCTTCAAGTTGTCTGTCAACTCCAAACTTATGAATATGAGAATCAAAAACTGCTTCACTGAACCTGAAGGATATGTGTTACACATCAGTAGCTAACTGATACAATGCTATATCCTAGGCACTAAACTAAGCACTTCATTATTTATCAGCCTTGTGAGATACATTAGCCTCACTTTGCAGAAAATTGGAATTTAGAGAAGTTCAGTAATATAATCATAGCTATAAATATATTATAGTAATATAATATAGCTATATTACTATAGTGAAATAACTATAGCAATATAATATAACTGATAGCCAGGCCAGATTATTAATCTTTTCTCTTTAACCTTAGCAATACTTTTCAATGTTTTGGAAAATTCAGGTTTGATCCTTTTCTCCCACTTCCCCTGACCCTGCTTATAAGGAGTCTCTGCTTTTGGAGAGATATACTCAGTAGGTAGGACAAGAAAGCTTTCTTTATGCCCACTGCTGTTTTTGACCTGAGTAGAGATGACACTTCTCAGGGCTGGCTGAGGTCCCAATTGCGATGCTGGCAAAAGTTGATTTGAAACCTTGCAGTCACCTCATTTGATGTTGCAATTTCTTTTTCTAGGGAAGTGTACTACCCCTACCTTTCAAGGATTTTTTTTTTTTAAACTTCTGAGTCCTTTTCTTAAAAAAACCAACAAGAAAACCCCACTGGAATATTTATTTGGTGAGACATCAACACTGTGTGCCCTTGACCATAGTTACTTGCATTTTAATCTTATCTCTAAATGAAGATTATGATGGCTGGAGAGAAGCTCTTTGGTCCTGGAACACTGTCATCAGTCAGTCTAGCTCTGAAGGGCAGGAAGAAAAGAGAAGGAAAGACAGCAGATTAAAGGAAAGAAAGAACAAAAATTCCAATTTGAGCTCACTTGAAGTGCTAGACACTTTACATGTATGCTGGTGTAGCTTGTAGCCCTATTGTAGACATGCTATGAGGCATCATGTAGCCCTTTCATCTTCTTTTGGGTTCCTGGATCCAGTTCCAACATGTATGTGTGTGTGTGGAGGGTTTTCCACATAAGCAATTCTAGAACACCAGCAGGGTGTCTGAGAATTTAACTCAAATCTGAGGCTACCTGTGGGTGAAGACCAAATATATATTTCTTATTATAAATCACAACATCACAATTTACCCGCAAAAGTCCAAACTTGGTTTAAATGGTCATAGGATTTTCTGTCTTGTAACCCTTCTCACCGGGAGAAAATGACCTATAATTCTTAGGAGAAAAAGTCCTTTTAATTGCTTTTAGAGTAAACTATGCCTTATCCTGAGTGGATTTCACTTTAAAATTTCTAGTTTTTTTCTCCAGTAAGGAAACTGATAAAAATCCTTAGTAAAGGAAAAATTTCCCTAAACCTCATTTTGGACAGAATCTTTTTATACATTATAATTCATAACTTCCTCTGGAAGGATATTAGCATGGCTAATAAAACACTAAGCAATTTTCTGATAAACTTTATGGGAATTAATAGGGCTAAAATTTGTTCTTAGAAAAACTTTCACCAGTTCTTTCAATTGTCTACTGATCTTTTGCTCTTTTCTTTCTGTATTTGATCTAAGAGGTTATTTGATATT